>NC_134334.1:6418984-7720282 GCF_964195595.1 Calonectris borealis
TCAGTAGAAATGAGGCATTGTGCTGCTAATTACTAATAAAAGCCTTCCTTTGTTAATATGATGGCAATGTCATTTCCAGATGAGGTAGTTCTGAAGTTTGAAAACTCACGAGTCAGAGCAAGAAACTTGTTATATGACACTCTGCCTGTGGTGATTCATGGAAATGGACCCACCAAGGTAAGTGGGCATCCTGAGGGAAAGATTTGATATGTATTTGTTGCAAAGTGACCCTTTAGGCTCGAATGTATCAGGTTACTGTCTTCCCATATATTGACTTTCCCTATGTACATTTACATTTGAGAAACAGTAAGTGGTCCACGTTCATAGCAGCGAGATGGGTCTGGTTCAAAGATCAGCGTGTAATTAGACCCTCAGGCTGTCATGCTTTTTAGATTCTTTAGTCCAAGAAGAAGGTAAATGAAGTTCCGATGAAATGTGGTCTTGCACTGGGCATGGATGCAAAGAAACTCCCCTGCCCTGTAACGCGTAACATGGCAAATTGCCTTTTGCAGCTGCAGTTGAACTACCTGGGAAACTACGTTCCTCAAATATGGACATTTGAGACTGGCTGTACTGTGTGTGATGAAGGTCTGCGAAGCCTCACAGGGTTTAAGGTAAGGCTGATGTCTATTCAAAGCTCTCAAGACAAGTCGTACAATTACAGTGGAATCTTATGTGTCTGAGCCACCACTTCTCTCCTCTTCTCACTGAATGTAGGATGAGGCATTGCCAATGATTCTGATTGGCATTTTCATCGAGCAGCCCACCCCATTCCTCTCCCAATTTTTCTTGCGGCTTCGTAACCTTCATTACCCAAAGCAACGAATCCAGCTCTTCATTCACAACCATGTAAGTAAAGTTGGCCTGTGATGGTCATAGCAGATGTGGGGAAAATGTATACCTCCTCCTGTGCTGTAGGCACCTTTGCAACCTTTGACTAGACTTCCAGGCTCTGTAATCCCAGTACTTACCTGCAATGGCACCTATAAGATAGCTACATCCAGCTGTAGAGATGTGGAAGTGGGAAGAACTGTTGCTCATCTGGTTTGGCATTTTCAAGAACAGAAGGCTGAGCAGCCTGGGGTGAGCCCATCTCATCTGTTTTTCCTTATTTTTCCTTTGGCATAGGAGCAACATCACTTGATGCAGGTGGACTCTTTTGTTAAAGAGCATGGCAAAGAATACCTTGCCATCAAAGTGATTGGACCAGATGATGAGGTGGAGAATGCTGAGGCGCGTAACCTGGGCATGTAAGTGAAGAGGCCATACGTGATGGCTAGCAGAGTCAGCCTGTGTCCAAACTAAGGCAGTCCAGTTTTTCTGAGTATCATCGCTATCAAGTGGATGCTTCTCTTCTTTCAGTCACCCTCTTCTTTCAATTTTCCTAGCATTAACTCCCCACGCCCATTATATATTGGAAAAAAATCAGCCCCGATACCAGCTCCCTTTCTCCAGTTTCAGAAACCAAGTTCTCACTGGTCCTTTGCTCTGTTAGAAGGATAGCCCTGTACCTCCCACCCCCATCAAGCATATGCCCAGTCATAGATCACAAAGAATATGCACCTATATCTCTGAAGAGGAGGAGTGTGGTAGTAAAACTAAGACCTAGTGGCAGAGTATCTTCCTGATACTTCCTGAGTATCTTGTGATAAGGAGGTGCGAGTTTGAGCTCAGGTCTGGATTTGGGCCAATCGTAAATGGGAACCTCTTCAGTTTGTGCTGGGGAAACGGTTTGCTAAATGTTGATTTTGGCTGTGTCTCAGTGCGTGCTATTGGATACCGAATCTGATGTGCTTGTACTACGCTAGCCTTCTGGGTTGTTAAGTTAAACTGAACCCAGAAGAAGACCTTTAGTCTACAAAGCACCCAGAAGAAGACCTTTAGTCTACAAAGTGAGGGAATTCCTGATGTTCTGTCCCTTGTCTTGGTCTGTTCTAGGAGGATTTTGATGTGAGTTTTCTTGTTCTCTGGCTATAGGGATTTGTGCAGAAAGGATCCTGACTGTGACTATTACTTTAGCCTGGATGCTGAGATAGTTCTGAAGAACACAGAAACGCTAAGGATCCTGATCGAACAGAACAAGTGAGTTCTTTGGTCGGAGCAATCCTTACTGGTCATCTTTCACATGAGGAAGACAGTGAGCTCTTTTATCACTGGGATGTGTAAGGCACTAGAACTGTGTCAGAGATGGAATGTTAGACAAACACCTCTTACTTGGTCTTTTTTTACTGTAGTTGTAATCCCTGGATTTTAGGCAGTGGATGTAAATCATCCCTAGTTTTGTCTTTATATAGTCGCTAGAACAAATTGGATTCTAAGAGACCTGCTGCAGGGTGCAGTTAGATAGAAGATTGTGACCATATTTGCCCTTTCGTATGTGGAATTTTATTCCAACAGAGTTAACAGAAGCAGCAACTCTGTAAGTGAGCGAGAATCTAACTCTTACGGTCCTGTGGTTTGTAAATATTTTCCTTTTCTTCTTGTCCTGCATACTGTCCTGCAATTCCTTTTTCTTTTGTGCCCTCAGGCTGGTGATTGCCCCGCTGGTAAGCCGTCATGAAAAGTTGTGGTCAAATTTCTGGGGAGCTCTGAGCCCTGATGGATACTATGCCCGCTCAGAAGATTATGTGGATATTGTTCAAAGGCGGAGGGTGTGAGTATGCAAAGAGTGTTTCTTACTGATACAATCCCTCAAATGTAAAGCTAGCTGCAACACATCCATCAAACCAGCTAATGTCAAAGAACCAGACAGCACAACTGTCTTTGTGTATAGAACAGGAAAAGAAGTCTGTACTCCCATTTGGAAGCTGCTCTATGTTGTCCTCTGAGCAGAGACGATAACATACTTTGGGCAGATGTTTTTATGATCAGAGTAAGGGTTTGAGAGTCCTGACTCTGCTGAAATCACTTCCTTTTGCTCATGTCATGTTTTCCCACCTGTGGATTATAGTTAGCATGATCCTTAAAATCCTGTAAAGTGCTGTTTAATCTTTATCAGCTAGTCTTCATAAAATACCAGGTGATCCTTGAATGGAAGATTCACAAAATATAATTGCTGGTTCATTCTTATTCTTGAGGGGCCCTCTTTTTTTTTTTTTTAGGCCATTATATGGGCGATAAATGCTGGAAATCAGCTTATGCAATTTTGGCTGATTCAGTTTTTTAAAATCACTGGAAAAAATATGTTGATCTCTCTGGGAAGAGATTCAAGCCGTTAATTATGTCCCTAGCGAAAACACACAGTAGCAATTAATTGCTTTCACAGTGGACTAGCATTTGTGCAGCTTAAAAGCTGTGAGCAATGTAAGTGATTTTTCCTGGAATTACAATTCCTATTGGTGTGGTTTCTCCCTACTGTTCTGAGTTGGCTCATCTAGGCAAGCCTAGCTGATACTGCAGTGCTGCCTGCCATCCCGTCAAGTCCAGCAGTTTTTGTCTTAGTGCTATTTCAAGTCTTACTCTCCTACCCCTGTTTCAGCGGGCTTTGGAACGTTCCCTACATCAGCAGCGTTTACATGGTTAAAGCCAAGGCTCTGCGATCGGAGCTTGACCAGGGAGATCTCTTCCACAGTGGCAAGCTGGATGCTGACATGGCTTTCTGCCACAATGTTCGGAATCAGGTCAGTCAAGGAGGGAGAGGCTGGCAGGGGAGAACTGCATGCCAGAGTGGAGGTGACAAGATTAAGTAATTTCAAGGCATTCAGCTCTGACGGGGCATGGGACAGGATGAATTGGCATTACTCAGTACTGTGCAGGCTTGGAACAGCATGGGATTTCTGTCTTGCTGTGAAACCACACAGAGCCAGAGACCACTAAATGTGGATAACATTTTTGTTCTTGGGCCTGTTCAGGGCTGTTCTAAATGGGGTTGGCAGGGTAAGAAGGAAGAACCTAATTTCACAGTAGCTGCTCTGCTCTGCTTCCAACCCTGGCTGACAAGAGGCACGGAATTACTGGCTCTGGATATAACCTTTCAAAGTTCCTCATTCCAGGGTGGAAATTAAACTGAAGGCCCACGGGAGAAAGAATGAGTAAATGAGCAGCTTGAGCAAAGCCATCATCATTGGGGAACTGTCCAGTGCTTATATTTCATAGTGGCTCACAGAAATGTGAGGCCTGGAAACAAAGCTTGATTGTTTCCCTTTGTCCTGCAGGGAGTCTTTATGTACCTGTCAAATCGGCATCAGTTTGGACACATACTGTCCCTGGAGAATTATCAGACAACTCACCTCCACAATGACCTCTGGCAAATATTCAGCAATCCTGAGGTGAGATAACCTGCATGCTCAGCAGACTTAGCAACGTGGCATGTGAAGATTTGATGACTAACTTCACCAATAAGGAAGGTCCAGGCTTTGTACTAACGATGTCTCTCAGGTGGGATGAGGAGCATAGTCACAGAATTTAAAGAAACGGTGTTCATGTGATTCGTAACATCTGGATCTTCAAAGCCTGTGAAACACTGCTGCATGAGTGCCTGGCCTTTCACTGCCTCTAACCAGGCTCCAAAGAAATGACTGGTTTGCTTATCTTTTAACTGCAGGACTGGAGAGAAAAGTACATCCATGAAAACTACACGGCAGCTCTGAAAGGGAAATTGGTAGAAATGGTAAGAAAACTTGCTCTTATCCATCAGAACAGAGATTAGCATCAGGATAATGCTTGTATCATCACTGTTGTCATTCTCAGGAATAAGCAGTTCAGCATGACCTCATAGTCTTTCAAATCCAGAGGAAATACGACCTTGAAAGTATTTTTAGAGCCAAATCATTCTTCTAGAAGTACATCTCCAGCTCTCTTAAGTGGAAGTGGGGCGCATAAATCAGAAGACAAATTTCTATCCTCAATATTTTAGTTACTTTCCACGTAAACTGACTCAATATACAGTTGGTTTAGTCTTACTTCTTTTGCCTCAAGCACCTGTCCTTGTTTCTGCTATTCTCACCTGTCTACTTTCTGCAGCCCTGCCCAGATGTTTACTGGTTCCCCATATTCACTGACACTGCCTGTGATGAGCTGGTGGAAGAAATGGAACATTATGGCCAGTGGTCCACAGGCGACAACACGGTAAGAAAAAGCAGGAGCTTTTTGATCTCTGGGTCACACCATTATCCATGCGTATTTGGTGGCAGCAGTGCCTCCTGTAGGAAGGCGTTAGATCCCACAGTTAAACCAGGAAACTGGAGGCAATACTCTAATTTTGTTCCTGATTAATTCTGTGATTTTGCCCCTGTTCTTAAATGTGAATTAATTTTTCTGAGTCCTCTTTAGTGTCCTCTGAAGCTACAGTGTTCAGCCCTTCTGATAGTAATATTGTTTACCTTAGGTTTTAATTACTGTTTGAAATGAGTTTTCCATCCTGGAAGTTCATATTTATTTGTAGTTACCAGGAACAAGTGCCTGTCATTCCTGAAGTCCAAGGTTCCCATCCTTATGGGTATTTTCATGATTCTATTTCAGGACAGCAGAATACAAGGAGGATATGAGAATGTCCCAACTATTGACATACACATGAACCAAATAGGCTTTGAAAGAGAATGGTATAAGTTTCTTCTGGACTATATTGCACCCATCACAGAGAAACTGTACCCAGGATACTATACCAAGGTATGTATACTTTAGCATCAAGACTCGTGGTCAGCTCAACACCTTCTCCAGTTGCAACTTTGTGAAAAGACTGCTAGAATCCTCTAGCAATATGCATTCTGTTTCCCAGTATGGAGGAACTGACCCTGGAGTACGACATAAGTATATGCATCAGGAAATACACAATTTCCTAATGACATTCTCCTGCCTTATTGTTGCCTTTCTCTCCTAGCAGTGGGATGCAACTTAAATATTACACCCTGCTCTGCAGCGCAGTAGCCATGGACTACTATAGCCCTGTAACAGATGTGCACTTTGTTCTTCTCTCCTGCAGACTCAGTTCGAGCTAGCCTTTGTAGTTCGCTACAAACCTGACGAGCAGCCCGCTTTAATGCCCCATCATGACGCTTCCACCTTTACCATTAACATTGCTTTGAACCGAGTTGGAATAGACTATGAGGTAAGTGTTTGCCAGTGTGTAAGAATGCAGTACATCCTCTTGAGCAGTCCAGGCAGCTGAAAACCCTTTCCTTACCCATATCTGGCTTCTGCACACTAAGGATTGCAGTTAATGACTGGGCTAGGGTAGAAAGATTTTTGAATGCATCGGAACACAGGAGATTCCCCAAGCACCTTCTCATATTTTCGGAAGGGCTGCCAGGAGAAGGCAGAGACCCGTTCCCTGAGGTGCTTTTACCAAGCTGATGTGTCTCTTGTTTTGTTTCCATCAGGGAGGAGGCTGCCGGTTCCTGCGCTACAATTGCTCCATTCGAGCTCCACGGAAAGGGTGGACCCTTATGCATCCAGGACGCCTGACCCACTATCATGAAGGTCTTCCAACCACCAAAGGAACCCGTTATATCGCAGTGTCCTTTCTTGACCCCTAGAGCCATGCTTCACAGGAAGGACCTTTCCTGGCCCTGCTCACTGCTGACTGAGTGGAAACAGGGAATGCTGCTGAGAGTTTCTAAGGCATTGATCAAACCTATTTGGATATTGATTTTTAACGATATTTTAAGACTCCACTACTGGAAGATCTCCCTCTCTGATACTGCAGGTAATATCTGGGAATATTGCTGTAGAATTTGGAAGGAGATTTTGTGCCTTCATTTTTGATTCTGCTCCTCATCCACTGTTTCTTGGAAATGCGATTTACTTGAACCTTCATTGATTGGTTGGCTTTACAAAAATGCTTTCTTGGACTGGAAATCCAGCTTTTTGGAGGCAAGTCACAAGCTCTCTCTCCAAGTAGCTGGAAGCCCATTTTCATCCACAGCGTATACGAGACTGGACGTTAGACAGTAATTCCTGGATACTATTCCAAATATAAACCAATCAGGGAGCTGACTCTGGGAGTCATAACAGTTAAATGTCATACCAGATGAAACTCAGTAATAAGAGCCTGAAGATCATCTGATTCCTTACCTCTTTGCAGTCCTTGGAAGCATATCACAAAGTTCAAAGCAGCAGCAGTGGCAATATAGGGGCTTCCGGTTAGCTAAAGGAAGGTCCGCTAATGATACTTTACCTCTGGGATTAGACTGAAGAGATAAAAGATAGCCTCCCTATCTTCTATTACTGCAGCTAGAAGGACCATGCATACCCAGACAAATTCAGACCCTGTTGGTATGTGTAGACAAAATCTAAGAAAGGGAAGGCTGAGAATAACTAGACTGATCAGGAGGACTTCACTGCTGAATTGTCTCTGTTCTATCCCATGTTCAGATTGTCAAAAGCTGTCATCGATCTCTGGATAACAACCCAGAGGTCCCAGTGGTCTTTGGTGGCCTCATTCCAGTTCTCAGAGATTGTTTTGATAATTTTCTTTGCATCTAATTTGAATGGGCCATCAAAGAGCTGTGCTCTGGTACGTAGAGGAAATCATTATTCAGTGTTTCTATTATTTGAGATTCCAAACCAAAACACTCCACTACAGACGCTTCTCCAGTGGGGTCGGGGCTGATAGAAATGAGTGGTTGGAAAGTGCTGAGAGATTCTGGTGAGCTGGTAGGTGTAAGAATCTGTCTAGACTAGACCTATGGTTAGAGAGGGGAGGGGGAGAAACCTTTCCTGCCATTGCCTGTGAGATACCCGCTCTGCTTATCAGACACCATTATGCTCTGGCTCTGCCAGACTAGGATGTTTCACAACCTGTAAATTCACAGCATGATTGTCCTTAGGTAAAAAAATCTTCCTCTTAGTTCTCTGTGTCTTCAGCTTCTACTGTCTAATTGTCGGTGTAGAGCCCCTTCATCTAGGACGGGTCGCATTAAGGCAGGCAGAATAGCTTTAGACGTGTAAATTCTGGCAGGGAACTTTATACAATTTGAATGGACCCGAGGAAGGCGACGTGGACCTTTTTCCGCTGCTTTCCACGTGCTTTTTAGGTCTATCTCAAGGCTACACACTCACGCGTGCCCAAGGGAGAAAAATCCAGGCAACGACAATCAGTTTGAAAAATAAAACAATAATAAATCTTGTTAGGTGAAGTCCAGAACTATCTGTTACCAAATGAAGGGACGCGATAGGCCAATCGTTGAGATGTTGAAAAGGTGTATGTATTTATTCAGCAGGTTTTTGTTTTTCACTTATTTTGTTGCGTCTTTCCTCTGCCCAGTACGGTGATTGGAATTAATCGGGAGTCTGTCACACGAGATGTACAGTTTCAGCCATTAAACCCTTACCCCACGGTGACGCCGTCGGTGGGTTTGATTCCTGCGCGGGGCGCTGGCGGCCGCCGCCGCCTCCCGTGAGGCCTCGGGGGCGGCGCCCTCAGACTACCGCTCCCATGGTGCCCCGGGAGCGGGCCCGCCCGTCGCCTGGCGATGACGCGTGGCGATGACGCGCCGCTTTGCGCCTCCGGGGGGAGGATGCCGCGGGGGTAACATGGCGGCCTTACGGGAGCGGTGGTGAAGGTGAGCGGTGGGGCGGTGCCTGGCGATAGGGGAGGTGGGAGCCGCTGGGGGCCGGGCCGGGCTCTCGGGGGTCGCCTCCCGGGCGGCAGGGGCAGGGCAGGGCAGGGCGGGGAGGGGAGGACCCGCCGGAGCAGGGGTGCGCGCCGCCCTGTGGGGGCGGGAGAGGGGCGCTTCCCGCCTTTGCCTCGCGCCCGGCCCGCCTGCCCCCTGAGGTCTGAGGAGAAGGCGACGGCGGCCGCCCGGAGCATCTGCCCAGTGCATCCCCCGGGCACTGGGATGGCGGGGGAGCAGAGCCTGGCCGACCAGGGAGCTCGGCAGCCTGTGTCCCTCATCCCCTCGTCCCTCTGCCGCAGGGACGGGCACAGGCTGGACTC
Organism: Calonectris borealis; assembly: GCF_964195595.1. Lineage (NCBI taxonomy): Eukaryota > Metazoa > Chordata > Aves > Procellariiformes > Procellariidae > Calonectris > Calonectris borealis. The sequence goes on from NC_134334.1 coordinate 6,427,860, forward strand.
GGCGTCACTGAAAGAGCTGCGGGACGGAGTCTGGCCAGGGCGAGGGAGAAGGCAGGAAGACTGCAGTCGTTCACGTTCGAGAGGGACTCTTGCTGACCATGCCTGACTTGTGAAAACGTAACTCATCCTGAAAGTAAGCGGAGGATGGGGAGAAGTGATCGCTGAGGGTTTGTTGGAAGGGAGAAGGAAAGATGAATTTTTTTATTTCTGATATATGAGTAATTTCCAATTGTGGAAAGCGGAACAATTTCTCTGTGAAAGAAAGAAGGTTGTTTTTAAAATGTGTATTTATCTAGGTCTTGGTAGGATGCTTAGTTGGATAGCCGTTAGCACTTGGTGAGCCACCTTTATTTACTGGATTTTTCCCTGTAGCGCAATGTCCCTGTTGTTTACTCGTTCCAAGTCAATAGTTGCAGTGAAGAAGGATAAAAGACACATGGCTGAGGTAAATGCTTCTCCGCTTAAACATTTTGTCACTGCAAAGAAGAAAATCAATGGTATCTTTGAACAGTTGGCTGCATACATCAATGAGAGCTCCTCGTTCCTGGAAGGTAAGCTGAATTCTTCAACTACAAGTGTGTAACAGTGCTTCGCCCACATACAAATACCCCAAACACACACCAAAAAACCCTCACAGTTAAATGGCGCTGCTAGACCTGTGCTTATTTATATATGCATGTCTGTTTATATATCAATATTGATAAGAAGAACAGAAAATTATTTTATTGAATTTGGGTGGAGTTCCGGGTTCATATTTTAAAGCTGACAAGTTCACACATGTTAGGAAACTGAGCTAGTTAGTGGGCTATGCTTGGTTTTTATGTTGTTTGGGAGTTTTTTAATAAACTATACAAGACCCTCCAGGTTTTTTGCCTATAATTCTTTCAGCATTCTTACCTAGACATGTCATTGCTAGTGGCATGTAGCATATGCCAATAATTGGCTTGAACAGCTTAAGACACAGACAGAAGATTTTTTTTTTTTAAAGGTGTTGGAGTGTTTGAAGTGTTGGCTGTGTTCTGTTTAAGGCAGTCCTGAGGATGAGAATGGTTATTAGATCCGTAAAAGAGACCAGACGATAAACGCTGATGCAAAATTGCCTCAGGGTGTAATTGCATGTGTCAAGATTACCCACGCGGTCTTTGGGACACAGATAAACATTTAGTTATGTGTGTTACATCATGAAGAGGTGTTTCGCCCAGTACAGAGACAGATGGCTTCTGGAATTCAGAGACATGATGTATTTTGATTTTAGAAACGCACAAGAATATAGAGCTTGATCCTGTCACCACAGAAGAGCAGGTACTGGAAGTCAAAGGCTACCTGTCAAAAGTCAGTGGTATTAGTGAGGTGTTGGCAAGACGACACATGAAAGTTGCTTTTTTTGGAAGGTGAGTCATGTACTTACGTTGCCGACGTTCCCCACTCAGTAAAACAACTGGCATCTTTAGGATTGTAGCCAGTAACAAATATTTATAGAAACAGTAGTGCTCCAGCTTTTGCTTGTAATGTGCATGGCCCTTGTAAATGGGAAACTAGTCCTCTTGTAAATGGGAAACAAATATTGTAGCACATAATTCTTTGATTTGGAAGAATTCTTAAAATAAGAAAATAGAAAAGTCTTTTTGTAAGTTGCTTATGGCACCTAAATTGTTAATGCTTCTGATACTGCTTGGGTTTAGAGAACTTGCTTTCTGTAATATCAAAATGAGTATACCTGAATCTCAGAAGCGTAGCTATACCATTCTTTAATCTGACTTCAGGACAAGCAATGGGAAAAGCACTGTGATAAATGCTATGCTATGGGACAAAGTCCTTCCTTCAGGAATTGGTCACACCACTAATTGTTTCCTGCGTGTAGAAGGGACGGATGGACATGAAGCTTTCCTGCTTACTGAAGGCTCAGAGGAAAAGAAGAGTGTTAAGGTACAATTTCCTCAAGCATAAGATAAAGGGGAAGAGCTCTTCAGAAGTGCCAGAAAAGGGAAGGAACAAGAAAATTAAAGCACTGTGAATAAATTTCACAGTTAAGGATTTTAATCGTTAAAGGAATAGAGATGAAGAACAGTTTTTTGTTAGATGTAGGAAGGGAGGAATGGAAAAAGTTACAGGATGGAACTTGTTCATTTTATGAAAAAGATGCTATGTTGTATTTGTTAGTAATAGCAGGGAACCAAAATGGTGACTCAGGAAGTTCTGAGCTCTGTATGACTGACAGAAGGCACAGACTTCCTGATAGTTCCTCAGTAGCCTTTCTTGACAGGAGAATTTCTCATAAACACTTACTAGGCGGTTGCCTTTTGACTAGGAGACTCAAGCAAGGTTTATGTGGAAAACCTTCCAGGGAGAAAGTGATTTGGAGTTGGGTTTTATCTTAAATTGTCTGTGAACAACCCTGAAGGGGAAATAATTGTGTTAATGGGTCTGGGCATACAGAAATATTATAAATTATCCATCTTTTTAATAGACAGTAAACCAGCTGGCTCATGCCCTTCATCAAGATGAACTTCTCAATGCTGGCAGCCTAGTCAGCGTAATGTGGCCCAATTCCAAATGTCCTCTCTTAAAGGATGACCTGGTGCTGATGGACAGGTGAGAAATATCTTTCTTTCCTTTCCTGCTTATCACAGATTAATTACAGAAATGTCTTCAAATACCAATTTAACAAACATCAAGGAAATTGACCCTGTTCTAATGACAGTGACTGAAGTCCTTTGCTGTAGTTAGCAGTCAGAGTTTCTCTTGATTGCTACTTCCTTTTAGTCTGTACTCTGTCTCATCTCAGGATAGTGTAGCTCGGACATGGGAAATTAATGCCCTGAAAAGCTGAAACACATTTCTTATTAACTTTTTTAATTTTATTTTTGCTGTTTCCACAGCATAGTAATGTCTCTTTTCTTTTTATTGCTAGCCCTGGCATTGATGTAACCACAGAGCTGGACAGTTGGATTGACAAATTCTGTCTAGATGCTGATGTATTTGTCCTGGTGGCAAATTCTGAATCAACATTGATGCAAACTGTATGTTCAAGTCCACTTGTTCAGTGAATTTGGCTAAAAGTTAAAAAATTTTGATGTATTAATCTTAAGAGGTTTTGTTCCGTTTTGCTTAGGAGAAACAGTTCTTTCACAAGGTGAATGAACGTCTGTCTCGACCCAATATATTTATTTTAAATAACCGCTGGGATGCATCTGCCTCTGAACCAGAATACATGGAAGAGGTTTGTCATGTGTTTAAATTCCTTCTTTTTGCATGGGTAGTAAGGAGTCCATTTTGACTCTGGTCCTTGCAGGTAGAATCATAAAGTGTTGTATGTGATTGGATTTTTATTACCATAGTGTGGAGACTAGAGGGAGTATAGACTAGTGATCAGGACATGACTCCTGAAATTTCTGAGCTGGAAATCGAGAGCTTCACAGGAGCCTTTTGAAGTTAGATCACTTAGATAACCTCTGGAATATTCCATAAAACAGCAAAGTTTTTTCCTTACTGTTTTGCATTGGTAGCTTAGACCAGCAGAGGGCATCTGGGTGCCTGGTCTAACCTTTAAGAGATGGCGCGTAAAGTGGATTTAACTGCATGTGGGGTTTATCCTGTTTATCCCTCAGGTGCGTCGACAGCACATGGAGCGGTGTACCAGTTTCCTGGTAGATGAGCTGGGTGTGGTGGATCGAGCCCAGGCAGGGGATCGAATTTTCTTTGTGTCAGCAAAAGAAGTGCTGAATGCCAGGATTCAAAGGGCTCAAGGGATGCCAGAAGGAGGTGAGGAAGGCTAACAGAAACTTCCCATTTTCTTATAGGGAAGAAAATGGAGAACATATTGTTCCAGACAATGGATAAAATTGGGGTGGGTCAGATTATTAATAGAGCAGTCAAAAAGAAAGAGGTGACTTAGCAGCACTTTTGCATTGGCTTCAAGGTAAAGCAGGAGCATTTCCTGATGTCCAACATCTGATTGCTTTCTCAAAACTTAAGGGGTTGTTTTGTACTTTCCTTCTCTCAGGTGGAGCATTGGCAGATGGATTTCAAGTAAGAATGTTTGAGTTTCAGAACTTTGAGAGAAGATTTGAGGTGAGTGTTATGTGTGCTAACCTTCTGTTTAGATTTTACTCCTGAAAGGCTGAGGACTAGAGTTTATAAACATGGAGTGGGACCACATTTTGGAAATAGATGAAAGAGGAAGGACAAGTTGTGTTAGTGTGCTTCTGCCTGCTGCTAATCTTGGCTGCCTTTTGTATACAGGAATGCATCTCACAGTCAGCAGTAAAAACAAAATTTGAGCAGCATACAGTGAGAGCAAAGCAGATTGCGGAAGATGTTCGTCTCATCATGGATTCTGTGCATATTGCTGCCCAGGAACAGCGGTGAGGAGAGCTGATGCTTGGTGCTTGCATAACTGAAGTGGTATTCTGGGAGAAATTTAAGGGAATATGAGCATTTAAAATGCAAAGCAGAATACAGCATGTTTGGGAGTGGGAAGGACATGTACTGGTATTCTTGCTTCTAGTGAATTGTGAAAGTATTGGGAGAAGAACCTCTTTTTTGTCTGTGCCATGTGTATGTAATGTATTGTAGATACTGACACATTTTGTTCTTGGGCAGGAGAATCTTTCTTGTTTCTGGAATTCAAATGATATTTGTAGATCCAAAGTGCATTTATCTGGCTTTTTGATGACCGCTTTTTTTTCACCAGAGTTTACTGTCTGGAAATGCGAGAGGAACGACAGGAACGTTTAGGTTTTATTGACAAACAGCTGGAGCTCCTTACTCAAGACTACAAGCGGAAAATAAAACAGATCACAGAAGAAGTGGAGAGGCAGGTAAGGAGGAGTGGCTGCAGAAAAAGAGATTGTCTGAAACAGCTACTAGCATGGTGGGAAAAATACAAAGTGCTGACAAAGGTTTGAAGTACTAAAAATGTGGGAGTTACAGATGGGAAGAGAAGAAATGCTTTCAGAAGTTGTCTTTTTTTTTTTTTCCCCCTTGAGGTAATAAAATGAAAAGTAGAATACTTGGGGGAAGCTTTCAGAGAGACTCATAGAAGATACTTTAAATAAACAGTGAGACTTTGATTAATGTTTGAATTATTCTTGCTACTATATTTCAGTCTTAAATGCTTCCTAAAATACTAAAATGTTTCAGATATGTTTCCTTATTATTTCGATCTAGAATAATGTCAGTCGTCTTACTGTCAATAATAACATGCCATTTTTACTATTATGTATATACAGAAAAGGCCTATTCATTTTTCACAAGTCTTATATTGCCTCAATCTTTTTCTGTCTACATTGTTATACAGAGGGTAGATCTACATACTTCTCAGCTATCTTCTTTGTTTGGAAGTCACCAATATTGCATTTTGCAGTTGGCAGATGGCCAACAACGGCCGCATGGTGCTTAGAGTTCAGTAGTGCTTACTAAGAAATGCATGTCTTCAGTGGTGGTTTTCCGTCTCTCCCTAGGACAGAATATATAGAAACTCTGTTCCGTGCTGTTTCTCTAGGTGTCAAATGCAATGGCAGAAGAAATCAGACGGCTTTCAGTGTTGGTAGATGAATACCAAGCAGACTTCCATCCATCTCAAGTAGTTCTTAAAGTTTATAAGAGTGTAAGTGATGTTTGCTTCTTACAGATTGCTTAAGCAATTTAAAGAGGCCTTGTTTTGCTCTGAGTCAGTAATTATGCCAGCTCTTAATGCTTAACATTCTTCCAACTAGGATATGAACTAAGCTTTTCATATTGTGAAAAATCTTTTGTTAGAATGTGTCTTGCATTTGGATAGCTTCTGTAAAAAGTGAACATCTTAAAAAAAAAAAACAAAAACAAAAACAAACCAAAAAGTTTAATAATCTCAGTCATAAATTGATACACATATGATGTATCACATTGTATAGATCAAACAGAACTTTTCCTGTACTGCAGAGTACATGTGAGATTTCTTGATTTGCTTTTTCCTCTCCTTCACTGAAGAATGGGGAAAAAAATGAAACTAAGGTTAGAACAGTACGTAGGCAGAATGCGTGGCCCTGTTCTGGGAAGATTATTTTAACTGGCAAGCTCTAGCACCTGCAGCCTGTATCTTACCTATGTTTATTTTAAGTTTAATAACCCTTTCTTTGTTTGTCAGGAGCTGCATAAACACATCGAGGAAGGCCTGGGCCGTAACATGTCAGATCGTTGCTCCAATGCAATCACAGCTTCCCTGCAGACAATGCAGCAAGAAATGATAGGTCAGTTCAGCAGGCAATATTTCCCTTTCTTTTTCCTTTAACTGTAATGCAAAATAACTAGGTAGATGTTCTGGGTTTCTCTTTAATCTGATGGCTGATGTGCAGCTGTCATCATCTTAGTTTCCATCTTGATTAGCAATGCTGTTGTGTAGGAGCTTTTTCCACTCTGTGTCTGATCTTGTGCAATGATTTCCTAATGAATACATAACAATCAGCTTAATTCTTCATGACAGAGCGGAACTGTGACTTTGGAAACTTGAGAAATTCTCAGACCAAGATCCTAATGAAATGTGAATGACTTGTAACTAGGTGCCTCTCCGCATATAAGCGTTAATGGGAGTATGGTGCCTAAACACTTCTAGAACTGGCCTTCAGATTCTGCTTTCCAAGCTATTGCTAAACTGTAAACTTCACCAGCTGCCTGTAAGGATTTGAGAGGGTCCGTGGAAAGATTTCTTTCTGAGTTGATCTGAAGAATTAAGAGTTGAACAGTAATTCATGATGTATCTCTCGCTTTGCAACATGCTTGGCTTTAGGAAATTTAAGATACTAAGAAAAACATCTGTGGAAGATGGAACAACCCATAACCACCCTGATTACAGAATACAAGTCTAGTTAATTCTTGTGAACTCAATAGCCATTATTTGAATGTTTTTATTGTCTCTGTGTGCAGATGGTTTAAAACCCCTTCTCCCAGTCTCTCTGCGGGGCCAAATAGACATGTTAATTCCCCGTCAGTGCTTCATGCTCAGCTATGATCTGAACTGTGACAAGCTTTGTGCCGACTTCCAAGAGGACATAGAATTCCATTTCTCTCTTGGATGGACAATGCTGGTGAACAGGTTTTTGGGTCCAAAGAATGGTCGTCGGGCCTTGATGGGCTATAATGACCAGGTAAGATACCTCGTTGAGTGGTCAGGGGTAGATGTGGCTGCTGAAGTCTTTTTGGTGGGAAGGGCAGTGGCCTGCCTTCTCTTATTCTGTATTTTGTTTTTGTTTTGTGATGTCACTGCTTTTCTAATTAGGTTCAACGCCCTTTAACACCAGCAAATCCCAGTCTGCCTCCTTTGCCTCAGGGCTCTATGACCCAGGAAGAGCTCATGGTGTCGATGGTGACTGGATTGGCCTCATTAACTTCCCGAACTTCCATGGGGATCATCGTGGTTGGTGGCGTGGTGCGTTGGTAATCTGAGCAGCATTTATATAAATAACGTTGGAGCACTGCCCTGAAAAGTGTTTGCACTGCTGAGTCCTGTAGATATTTGCTATTCAGCGATAGTGAAATACTTTCTCCTTTGATCTTCCAAGATATTGAGCTTATTTTGCATAATAGTTAGGTTTGGAGCCAGAGTTGTTGTGAAGATAACCCTTCAAAGTATGTTATAAAAGCATTAAATAGTCTCTGATTCTTTTGTGAGAATAAAAGAAAATTTGGTATTTTTCTTTTCCCATTTACAGAAGAATCAGGACAGAAATATCTACCAAAAGCCTCTGATCGTGTGCATCTTCCTTCCTGGAAAGGGAAGAGCGCACTTAATTTTAGCCACTATGCCTAATTTATTTCAGAGAAAATCAGCACTTCCTGCTTTTCTGTCTTTTGAAAATAACAAATGTTTTGAATCTCAAATCTCCCCAAACTGTGGAGGCTTAAGAGATCTAACTGAAGTTGCATGGTAACTCTAGTTCCTGTTGCGGGAAGAATCTAATTCTGTAGTGCCAGTTCCACACCTGCATGCTATTCTAGTGTCACAGTGTCTAGGGGTGGATGATTTCTCAGTGAGGAGATAGTTGCTTAAAAATGTCTTTTACTTCAGAAACAGGGGTTCTGTGAACCAGACAAAGTTTGTTTGCGCTTGCAGATGTAATTGAAATGTGCTGGAAAGGTTAACCCATACAGAACCCCAATAGTTTAGGTTAGGTATTTTTATTTTGTAGACTGGACATCGGTAGTAAGCTGTCTGACCAATGAAACCACTTGCAAGTCAGGGTTATCTATCCAGCTTCTTTCCATGTGCCTACAATGTAAGTGCAATGCTCTGTGTGCCATTGTTAGGAGTTAGCATCATTCCTAGATGATGATCGTGGAATTTGTTTTTCCCTGTGCTTTTTTTAGGTCTGGAAGGCTGTGGGTTGGAGACTGATTGCTCTCTCTTTTGGCCTTTACGGGCTCCTTTATGTATATGAGCGCCTCACCTGGACCACAAAAGCAAAAGAGAGAGCTTTCAAACGGCAATTTGTAGAGTATGCTGGTGAGAAATTGCAGCTCATCGTCAGTTATACGGGTTCTAATTGCAGCCACCAAGTCCAACAGTGAGTTGCATATATTCAGCTAATACCTTATCTAAATTCTGTTGTTTGGGGTTTTTGTTAATGATATTTCTTGTTAAAACAAAGTAAGTCTGCATATTGAATTGCAGATTTAAAAATGTGTCATGATACATGTGTGTTAAAAGAATATTATGGTTTTTTTGAATCACCGATGTAGTATTTGGGTGCTGTTAAGCATTATTCTTAATGTGCTTCTGTCTCTTAAATCAAGTTGTTCTGATGCTCTAGCATATTATTGTGCAGAAGTGGAAAGATGAACATCTGAGTCACTATCATCATCACTATACGTCAAAGGGATTTATTCCTTGAATTTGCTGCTTGATCTTACTTTTCGTCATATCCAACTATTCTCCTTGTTTCATAGAGAGCTTGCTGGAACGTTTGCTCATTTGTGTCAGCAAGTGGATGTCACACGGGAGAATCTTGAGCAGGAAATTTCTGCCATGAATAAAAAAATCGAAGTTCTGGATTCACTGCAGAGCAAAGCAAAACTGCTCAGGTGAGATTTTATTATCCCGTATACACAGACATTTGCATACAACTGTTTTTCATGTGATTGCCCCAAGATGTTGAGATTAGGGTGTATCTTTGAGTGCAGTCCTTCTTCTGTCAGTGTTTGATGTGCAGACATCAGTGTCTTTCCCTACCAAGTTGTGTTCTCTTTCACTATGTACTTTCCCATGTACTGTCGACAGTCATTTAAATCTTCTGTCTCACAGAACACCTTTTCCTTCTTGTTTTTGGTTTGTTTGGAATTACAGTTCCTTTCCATTTATCAAAACATACAGTCCTCTACTCCTACAAACTCCTTCAGGCTATTATAAAATTATGCAAAAAGTCTCACCCTCGCCTTTGTACACAGTTGTCTGATGTTTTTCTTCACCGTGCAAAGGCTGTCGGGAAGAATTTTTCAAACATTCCGTATCTGTACAATAAGATCGATGGCAAGTTGTGACCAAGATCTCAGTTTGAACCTCAAAGCCCTAGGGGCTGTTAGCAGGCACGTGTTCCTGACCTGAGGAAGGGCAAGGAATGGTAGCAGGATTTTGGAATGAACCTCTGGCACTCCTCTCCATGCCTTGCTGTTTACTCATTTTAGTCATGCTTCTTTCAGGTTGGCTTGAGAAGAACTGTTTTATTCACCTAATGGAGACTTTCTGTCCTTGCAGGAATAAAGCGGGTTGGCTTGACAGTGAACTCAACATGTTCACACATCAGTACCTGCAGCAAAGCAGATAGTGTGGGAAGAAGAGAAAACCAACACTGTTTCCCTTCAGTGCTCTCTTAATTACTGCAGAGAACATGGTGGGTGATGGAATTCCCTAAAGGGAATGAGCAAAAGCCTATTGCTATGTTTCCAGTTGCTGTGTGAACAATAGGATTCTGCTTCCCCGTTTTGTGTCCCACCTCTAAACACTAGCTGTTTATAACTCTTCTTTTTCCTTCTTGTGAGACCAGACTACTTCAGAAGGAATGTGTGCTTCATACATTTACAGGGGGCTTTTTAAAGCAAAATCAAGTACAGTAACAAATTTAAAACAAACAAACATTTATCAGGTTAAAAGTTATTCTGACACGTCTTCATGGAGTCATTCATTTTACTATGTGAAGATAGAACTTTTGACTTCTAAGCCCCAAGTTTATGTATGTGTGACAAGCAGCTGTTTGTTTAAACACAGATCCCATGCACACAGACGTAATGATGGTTTCGCGATGCATTTATAAGCCCACACAGGCCTGTTTCCTAGGTTAATATTCCGTTATTATAGAACATGACAGAATCACTGTGTCCCTTCATAGAAAGGTTTATTACTGTCAGTATGTTTAAACCTATGAAAAAACCCAGTTTTCTTCTAGAGCAAGAGGGACTAAGATTTTGCTTTGGTAAACTTACTGTCTTTGGAGTTAGTTTCTTCCTCTTAAGAGCTCTTTAATAATGCAGTCTGGCCCATTTCACATCATGGACAAATAGTTTGCAAAGACATGGCTAGCTCCTGTGAAGGAGGTAGTGCTGATAATTTGGCAGCTTGTTGAGGAAGAAAAATAGGAAAGAAAAGCCAGTTGACAGAATGTAGTGAACTGCCTTATGAGATAAGTTGATGAATGTGAGGTGTTTTTTGGAAATGCGCAGCGGTGTTTCTGGAAGCAGGCCTTCTGAATTCCATTACCATTATTTGGCCACAAGAGCAGCATGTGGATTACAAGCTGTAAGAGATTTTGCTTCATATAGAGTTCCCATGCAGTAATATGATTTGATGTTTCTCTTCTGATAGAAGTATGAGAATGAGCTGGCAAGTGCAGCTCCTCTGGGGCGGGGGGGAGACCTGTCCCTTGTATTTCATGCCAGGGCAAGAATGGGTTAAGGCAACTTATTTTTTAAAGATGTTCTTTATTTGCAAATAGATCAAATTAATCATTAAGTTTTGCCCTGAAGCAATTTTGAATTTGAAGTATAAGATTTGGGAATAGTAAAGACTTGAGTCTCTTCCTGTTGGAATTGGTAGAGGAGAAATTCCCACTGATTTCAGTAGTACCAGAATTAAGTTCCTATGTTACAAATTTTCTTTTCCACTTGGTGGGTCAGTATTTTGCCACGTGTTGGGTATAACCTTTCTGTTCCCCACAAAATGTCTGAGGAATCCAGTATCAGATCTTGTAGTTCTGAGGTTAGTGACAACCTAAATCTGTTCAGCATCAAACTTTAGAGAACACGGGCTATCTTTGAGCAGGTCCCAGCTGAATTCAGAACTACTGAGAGTGTTTCTTTTTTTCTTATTGACAATGAAACTTTTCACTTGAAAATGGTATCAGCCAGCCTTGGGATTTCTTGTTCATGCTCAGGTGTGAATATATGTGCCTGTGACAAGTGCCCTGTTTCGTGTGTTGCGAAAGTTCCAGAAAGAAGCTGGCTGATACTTGAGGGAGTAAAAACAGTGAAATGTCAGTAAGTATTTTAGGCTGTTCTAAGATTTGCAGTAAGACTTGAAGTACCTTGATCATGTAGGAGCTGGCAGTGAGACTCTTGTGTCCCTGGAATGCAGGAAGAAAACAAACCTTTCACTTCCAGTAGACAGCTTTGAATCCAACCCAAACTGAAAAGCCATTTTCATCAGAGGGCTTCTATGGCGGTTTCCTCAGGCAACCACCAGGACATAAACTTGGCTTGGATCAAATCTGAGAATGAGTAAGAAAGAAATTTGAGTCCTTGCCTCTGGAAATGTGTCCTCTAGGCTTGTGGTGAAGTATACTGGAGTAAGTGGAATCAACCACTGTTACTCTGCTGCAGGTATTATGTGAATAAATTCGGATCTCTAATCTCTCAAGCTGTCACATACACCTTTATAATAGGCTATGTACTATGCTATTGAGTTAAAATACTAAGCACATCCCTGATACACCAGGAAATTGTCAATTCCAGGTAGAGGGAGATGATGGTGTACTACTGCTCAGCAGCTCTAGGCTACCTGAAATGCTGACCTTGCTTTTGAAGATGGGTGCTGTTAGCATCTCTTCAGCAGGCCTTTAGGGGAAATCTGATAAATGATCTGATCTTTAAGCCAGTTTCTGATCTGTAAAGGGAAAGAGATTGATGGGTTCTTAGAATCTGGTGTCTTGCCAATGTGTGTTTCTGACACTGTTCAGATTTTGGTGATGTAAGCATTCTCCCTGTAGTGCTGAAACCTAACCTATAGAGCGGGGTAAAGGACGGCCTGAATTTTTTAAGAAGCAAAACTGCTAACATGGGAGAGAAGAAATTTTTAAGTATGTGCGTAACCCTTGTCCCTAGAAGCCCGAGTGATCGAGAATCAAGCTTTTAACAGAAAGGCCTAAGAGCTGGATTCCTCTTAGACAAAATACAGCTGTACTTCTTTAATTCAGAGTGGTGGAAGAATGAACACTATCAGCAAAAGAGGCTGTTCTCTTCTGCTTTTCATAAAGAATGATAAACTAATCCTTAGAACCAGTAATTCCAAAAACAATCTTCCCGAAACTGTTATTAAAGAAGGTCAGCTAAATGCACTTTATCTTATTGCTGCTACTTATTTTTCTCATTGTGTTATGTTGATGGAACTCTTTGAAATACTCTTACCAGCGAGTTTTCTCTCTGCTGTATTTAAGGTGATAAATTTGCATGAATTATTCCTGTATCAATGCTGTAAACAATGGAAACCAAAATAAAAATGAATTGGAAAAATACTTCTCCTGTGTTCTGCGTCTCGTGATACAAAGTCTTCAAGTGTAAGTATAATATATTCAGATGATGATATGCTACCATGTTGTAGTAAATTGCGTGTTTGACAATAGTGACCTTTTATCTGCATTCTTACTATGAAAATGAACAAGGAGACCAATGATACTGAATTATCTGATAGAAGGTTTGAGAGATTCCTTCTTAAGTTACACTAAAAGCGTCGGTATTGAATCAGTGATTTCTTGAGAATATTGCAGGAAATAATGGTCAGCAAATACCGCGTTAATAGACTGAAATTGTGGTGAATCAGTATTCTCGGTTGATGGATTACATCGTGCGTGCTAGAAGAGGAGGCGGCAGATGTCCAGTGATACGTTTTCAGCTGCCTTTAGCTTCTGGGGCGCTGGGGGTACGCGGTCCGTTCAGCGTTAACGAACCCAACAGGGTGAGGTTTGGGGCCGCCTCCTGCGCTCCCCCAGCGCCCTGCCCGGCCCGCGGCTCGGGAGGGGCTCCCCCGCGGCCCAGCGCGGGCCGGGCAGGGCCGGCTGCGGCCGCCGGGCGGCGCCGCGGGCCCCGCGCATGCCGGGAGCCGCGGGGCGGGCCCGTCCGCGGCGGGCGGGAGGGCGGCCGCTCGGCTGCGGGAACGGGCTGGGCCGGGGCTGCCCTGGGGGATCCCGGCGGCGGCTGGAGCGAGGGCGGGGATCCCCCGGCCGCGGGCTCGCCTGGCGACCCGGCGGTTCGGAGCGGCGGGGTGCGGCGCAGGTGGGCCTGAAAACGCGGAGCGGGCGGGAGGGGAGCGTGGGGCGTTTGAACGTCCGCAGGCCCTGGAGCCGCTGGGCCTGGCGAGACTCGCAGGCTCCCCACGCCCAGCTCTGGAGGGAGGGTTTACCAGTTCTCGGTCGGCTGCCAGACTCGCTTCTTGAAGACGGAAGGGGAATTTTACAATGCCTAGGGCCGTCTCCCCTTCCTCATGGGCATGGGAGAGCCGAACCAGCGTGTCTGTGCAGAAACAGCTCTGGGAAGCGCTGCATAGGTGTTAGACAACTTTCTTGCAGAGATGAGAGTACTTAGTTCCTGAGACAATTGTTATTTATTTCTTCTAACTGCGAGAAGCTAAGCTCCTTTTTGCAAAGGATTCAGACTAAAGCAGTTTCATAAGCTTGAGCCCCTGGGGTTGAGCATGAAGGACTAACAGCTTCTTGTAGATTATGCTAAGAGTGGATCTCATCTGGTAAAACCCTTCCAGAAAGTCCCTTGACTAATGTTATTTTCAGAGTATTTGCTTTCCGATGAGCAATGATGAGAGGATGCTGTTAGCTTTGTCCTGTGAATACTGTGAGAACTTCTGTTTTGTTCAAATGATCTCCAATTTAGTGCCTCAAGACTGGTATTTCTATTTTATGTCCAGTAGTGCACACCTCACTTATTTCTTGTAACAAAAAGGTATTTTATAGTTTTTTGATTGTTAGCACTGCTCTTAGTTCCTCCCAGTGCTGTAGTACAGCATATGCATTTGATTCCTCATGTCCAGTTGCCAAGGTAGCAGACACAAAACCAAATCACATGAGCTTTGGAGAAGGGTTTAGAGATCCTTCAGAACAAAAGATCGTAGAGAAGCACATAGTTTTACTTGAGAACTTAATTGATCATTCTAGCCAAAACCAATGTGGGGTTTTGGGTTGAGAGTTTTGTTTTACTTAAAAAAAACCACTTTGTGCAAATTTAGAGGAGCTTGTGGTGTTGTAAACATGTTGAACAGTGTGACAACCTTCCAGTCAAACTAAGCTTTATTTATTTATCTATTTATTTATTTATTGACTCCTTTTTTTCCCCTCTTCTAATACCTTCTAATAAAAAGGCAGTAATGCTTAGTGATTAATGTGTGGAACTGGAATTGTCTGAGCCCTAGTCCTGAGTCATAATTGAGCCTTTTGCAATCTTCCTGCCTGGGGAACATGGAGGACAGTTTTGACTCACTGTTTCTTTTGGATGTAGTAAATGCATTCGTATTCATTATTCATATTTTGAACTTAAGAGCATCCTGGTATTATCACAATATAAATTTTGATGCTTAAAAAGAACATTAAAGCAGAATTACATAAGGTTGTCCTAAATATCAGTCTCTGAATCAAATGTCTTTTATTTGGCTTTTTGATGTGACTTTTTTCATGTTTACTGTTTGCTCTGTAAGACTGTCTTGTCCTCTATTCAGTCAGCTACCAGTTTCTGGGTGCAAAATATTTGAGAGTACATCTGAGGGGAGAGAAGTATGCAGTGGTGCTAGTTCTTAGCATAAAGAGTTTTGAGACGGGCTGATTTCTCGGGAGCAATGATCAACGCTCCCAACGTTCCAACAGCTGTAAGTGGTTTTTATGAAAAGTCCCCTGAATGTGGTTTCTCCCAAATCTACTTCTTTGTTTAATGCTTCCATTTATGTCATTCACCCTTCCGCTGGCTTTACAGGAAAATGTTTTCATAGGATGGAGTTAGAGCACCTGAAGAGGCTGCGTCAGGCCAACCAGGACCTTCTACAAAGGCTCAGAATGAAGCAGGAAGAGATCAGAAAGAGACTTCCCAGCAAGCCACTCCTTCCAGCATCTCGTCATAATAGAACAGCCACGGAAAAATCTGTCCCCTTGCCCAAGAGAGGGGTACGTGTTGTGTCTGTGCTAGAAGTGCTGGGAAGTAAATGGGCCTTGTATGGTAGGCAGAAGCTCTGCCTATGGAGTGTGTGGTCAAGGAGACATATGGACATGGAGGAGCTGGCAGAAAGTGGAATATGGAGTCTGTTAGAAAAGTAGCTAGACTTTTGTTTATTGTTTATCCTGTGGTCTCAAATATGCTCTCCTTGCAAAGGGTTCATAGATCAGTTCCTGCTTAAGAAATGTAGGTTTCTTTAGCTAAGATAGGAATGAACATTGTGGAACATAATCTTTTTATTTCTTCTGAGCACAAAGGCTGAAAGTTTACCAGTTCCTGAAATTGGGAAAAACTGCATTTAGCTGGAAGCAGACCCGTTTCTTATCTTCTCCAAACACTTAATAATGTCTCATGAATACTATAAGGATTTTGCTTTTTTCCCCACAGGAATTTAAAGAGGTGAGCAGACTAGAATGAGAGGTTGATTTTCTCTTACTGAGTGAAATGTCCTGATGAGAGCTATTTGTAATCTGAATGATGCCATGTGGTGTGAGAGTCTCTGTCCTTACAGAAGGAAAACCAGGTCGATGCTGCGAAGTCTACAGCTGACCCTGCAATGTTGGTGTCTGTGGAACGCGGAGCTTACGCAGCCAGAGCAGCCCTCTGTTCATCTCTTAAACACAGCAGCAATGACAGAGGGGTACAGCAACAACGAGCGAAGATGCAAGAAGCAGTATGTTTGAATTCCAGCTTTCCTGGGAAAAAGAAGAATGTTATGCCAGTGTCTGCAATCGTTACGTGTGGCAGAGAAACCTCCGGAGTGGATAGAGATGGCCATGCTCGAGGAAGTCCAGAGAAAGAATGCTTCCTTCTGGGACACGGAGAAAACGGAAAACAGTCCACTCTGCTACATGGTTTCCATGAGAAAAAACAGCTTAAGGGTCATCTGGACCCATCACTGAGCAGCACACAAAGTGAAGAGACCAGCAAGCAGCATGTAGTCATTAGAGAGCCCATAATCCGTAAATCAATCTTGCTGACATCTCAGTCCAAAGAGTTGAAGGTGAATGGTGAAACCAATGCTTTGCTTATTTTCATAAGAAGGTTGGGGAGAAAGAGCCAGGAGAACATTACTTGCCCTGTTCCCACTGTGTGAATTGGAAGTTGGGGTCAAAACTGTTCACAGCCTTAGCAGCCAGGGGCTGTTGGCAGTTTGTTCAGCCCCTGCTTTCCCTAGGCCTTGAACCAAAGACCAGAAAACTGTTAGCACGTGACTGTGAGACTCCTTTGCATATGTGGTTCATATGCTCAGGGAGAACAGCCTGGTGCAGCGCTGCTGCTACATAGCTTGTTTCCTGAAGCATGAAGGGCAGGCTAGTGCCGTCATCATCCTCCAAGGCAGCACAGGTGGCCTGACGTTTGGGGGTGTGTGATGCAGGGAAGTCAGCATTTTGTTTAAGGCCCTGAAAAATACTGCCTTAGCCTGGGCAAGTCCCCTGCGGCCTCTTTCTGTTTTATGAATTGAGAAGACAAAGGACTGGTGAGCAAATCACTGGTAGAAGCGTAGGCAGAATCCAGCCTCAAACTAAGCCACAGCTGTCCCATTTGAGTAGCTGCCAGTTATCTCCTAAGCGGTACCTTTGAATGTCCTGCTAGATGTATAGGAAGTTTTTATGAATTGTTTTCTTCCCAGAAGGAAGCTGGTCATGTGACTTTTCTGTCTGACCCTGAAGAATATACCATACCTGTGAGCAGCTGGTCCGTGCGTCCTTTCCTGGGCTATGACTGGATTGCAGGTGAACCCTAAACCTGAAGCAAAGCTCTCAGCATGATGTGGTAATATGAAGAGTTAAAACACAGTTTACAACCCCTTTAAATTGAGGTGTGACAGAACTGCAGACCTAGAGCCCACGTAGCAGGTCTCAGCAGGGGAGCTGCAGTTTTGTCAGAAGCCATTCCCTGTCCAGGCCAGAGGAGAGCTGTGCTTCCCTGGAACGGTGAAGTGGCAGTGGTATGGGAATCCAGGCAGCAAATGGCAAAGCTGAGTGGGGTCAGAGGGGATACCAAGTAACAGAAATGAATGAATGCAATAAAGGACCCAAACAGTAAATCTCTGGCTTGACCGTCGACGGCATGCTGTCGTGGTTTAACAGCCGCTCGCTCACCCTCCCTGCCTCTGGCGTGGGATGGGGGAGAGAATCGGAAGGGCAGAAGTAAGAAAACTCGTGGGTTGAGATAAGAACAGTTTAATACTTGAAATAAAATAATAATAATAAAAATAATAATAATAAATTGTAATGAAGATGAAAACAACGAGAGAGAGGGAGAGGAACAAAACCCAGGAAAAACAAGGAAGCAACCACTCACCACGCGCTGACCGATGCCCAGCCAGTCCCCGAGCAGTGATCGCCGCCCCCCAGCCAACTTCCCCCAGTTTATATACTAAGTATGATGTCATATGGTATGGAATATCCCTTTGGCCAGTTTGGATCAGATGTCTTGGCTGTGCCCCCTCTTCTTGTGCACCTGGAAGAGCATGGGAAGCTGAAAAGTCCTTGACTTAGTATAAACACTACTTAGCAACAACTAAAACAGTGTGTAATCAATATTATTCTCATACTAAATCCAAACCACAACACTATATCAACTACTAAGAAGAAAGCTTCCCAGCTGAAACCAAGACACATGCTCTTCTCATTATCCATTTTGGTGCTTCAGACCTTTGGTTGTTTAGACTGTTTTGTGTGAAACTTGCTTTGGTGCTTTCCCAAATTTGGTAAATTCTTGAACTTTTCTCTTTCCTTGGCGTTCTCAGGGTTCCTAGATACAAACTCTTCAGTAGAAGAAAAATCTGATCAATACTTTGCTGAGCTGCACGAATTCCGACAGGCCAACAAAGAAGCGTGTATTCATGAGCAGCACCTGGAGTAAGTGGGTATGGGGGAAGGGCTGAAGCAGCAACGTATCCCTTTAGAGTAATGTGAAGTATAGTCTGATTGGAGTGGGAAATTGTAAGTGGCTTTGTAGGCCTTTACCTCCCAGTCAGAAATGTATGCTTGGAAAAGTTGGGGTGTTCAGAGGGCCTGTCACTAACTGATTTGTTTGCCTGTTTCTTTAGGCCCAAGGCTCTGGATTACATAGTTCCTGAACAAGAACCAGATTTGATAACCGGTTCCCATAAGTGTAAGATCAGATTTCTTCCTAATCCAATTTCTGTGAACAAACAACTGAGCAGTCTTTGCCTGTCATTCTGAGAGTGCCCCACATCATGCAAGACAAGGAAGAATGTGGGGTTTTTAGCTGCAGTTTCTAAACCAGATTCAACTTTCTACTCCAAAGATACTTGAGTCTTCTAGGGATCCTCTCTCAATCAGTGTCATCTTATTTTGTCAGGGTTTCTTGTAATTGGCTAATGTTCTCTTTCTAAGCTGAGGAGGTTGAAGTTTTGGTTTTGCTTTTTAGGAACTTATTTGGGGATAGGAAATGTAAAAGATATTTCAGGAAAAGCAGCTCTTTCTGTAGAATGCATGTGTGGCACTGTGGTAGAACACAGCTTTGTTGACTGGGTTGAGGAACTTTCTGACAAACTAGAAATACCATGATGTTTCATTACCCTGTGGCAGGTGTTTACTGTTATCGATTAAACCAGCGCCTCTTCACTGTCCCTGTGGATTCAGAATCTGCCTGCCCCATGTGTAAGATCCCACGTACTCACCAGCCCCCGGAAGTCCTGGAAGAGCCAGCCTATGTCAGGTAGATAAGAATTATTGCTTTGTAATATGCAGAACTCAAGGAAACAATGGGGAAGAAAAAGCTGATCATGTGAGGGAGAAAACAGCGTCAAAATAGCTCTGTGGAAGGTTGCTGTTTTCAAGGCAGAGATATCTCTTGCTTAAAAACTCCCTACTGATCTTTTTCATAAGCAGAAACAGTTTTGAAGGCAGTGAGAAATGTATGTTTTGTCTGAATTGGTCCAGAATGTGAATGTACATGTTAAGTGTGTAATGCCCTAATCCAAAACTGTTTTGCTTGGTTCACTTTGGGATTAGACCCTTGGATTCTGAGTGGGGAAGGCATGCAGATTTCCTCTGCCTTGTGGAAGGTGTAGGCAATTACTTCCCTTGTGCGGTTGCAGGGTCAGCATTCCCAGATCTACGCTTATGCCTGCCTACAAATACAAAGCCCATCGCAGGAAGAGCTTTGATCCAGCAGACAATCTAGCATTACCTTCGGTAAGTTTCTGTCTTCTTGCTGATACTGATGGCAGAGCCCAGGCTGGGCATTGTTAGAGCACAAGAAGGAAAGAGAATCTGGGACTCGTCCCCCTAGCAGAGTTTCCACTAAAATTTCTGATCTGCGTCACTGAGATAGCAAGAAAAGCCATTGGTGTGTTCATACCTTTGTGTAACTGGCATAAAATATATGACATATCTCCAGATGCTTTACACTGAGGAAAAGAAAGTGCCATATGGAGCTATATACTCCTGGGGCATGATTCAGCTGACTTATTTCAGGCATTGACCTTTCAACACGATGAACCATACCTAAGAGTGCCTGTGTTTCTTTCCACAGATGTTAGATAGTCTAAAAGACAAGCTTCTGTGAAGTGTTCACAGCGTATAGGGGCCAGGCAAAATCAGTAGTGGCAAGGCTGGATTCAAAACTGATTTTGTAGAGTTGGTCCTGTATTCCAGCCACTAGGCAATGCTGCAGGCAGTATTCCTAATTAGACCTAACCCTGGCCTAGAGATTTCCAGCGAAGAGGTAGGAAGAAGCCTGGTTTTGAGGTTTAGGGAACTGGATGAGTCAGCTGAGACGGGTTCAGAGAGGTCGGGTGCTTGAGTTCATAAAGCAGGAGATTGTTTTAGAAATAATTAGCCAGTGAGAGGTGGAAGAGGGGACAGCTATGCAGTTCTGCTTCATTAGAGATTTCTTCTCTTTCCTGTTAATCATATAAAACTCCTAAAAAATTAATTAATTGCCTGCTAAAACCTCCCTGTGCAGAAGTTATTATTTAGAACTAACAGGCCACAATAGATTAAAAAGGGTAAAGCACTCTAATGCAGCATTCCCGTCTTTTCACAGCATTGCCTGGCTGGCTGGGAAAATATTATCCCTTCCAGCAACCCCACGCTCAGCAGTTTGGATCTGCGAGCTTCACTGGAAGAGAAGCCTTCCCACCATCCTCGCCTGGTAAGAATAGCCTGGTAAGAGTCCCTAGAGATGCTGTGAATTGCACAGATGGGAATTGCAATCTCGTCTCTCTAAAGGGTATGATAATCATCGATGGCTGAGCAAACGAAAATGTCTGGAAGATTATGTCCTTATCTCCACAGGGAAACATTTTCCTTTTGCTGCTGTGTGAACTAGGGTGCACAGACACAAAAAAGCAAATGGAGCTGGATAAGAGGCAAAAGCCTGTCCAGCTCACCAATCTTCATCAAAATGGGAAAAGTCACTTTGGCATTCTTTGATTAATATCCTCTTCCTTTGGATTCCAGAACTCGGTGTCCAGAGTGTCAGGAGGAACCAGAACTGACCAGCTTCTGAACCTGACCCACTTGACATGCTTCAGATTTAGCAGTGCTTCTCAGCAGCGGGAGCGAAACAAACCTGGACACTACAGAGCAACTCCAAATTTAAATCTGACTGCCTCAACTCTGTGAACCACTGACTTGATTTCCCTGGGGAAGGGTTGGGCGCAGGGTGTGGAAACAACTCTCTTTGGATAAAAATAAATCTTTGAACAGATTTTTCCTAGTTTTCGTAGTCGTGCGCATATGTGAGCAACCAATACACATAGCTGAATGTACAAACTCTCATATATGTTTTTTCATTTTTCTTTTTTGCCTTTTGCAGCTACTTCTAAGCAGATGCATGAGCTTTCCCACCTAGGGTTGGATAAAGTGATGTGTACAGGATGACTAACTAGTACTGTTACCACTAGGACAGCCGTAGCAACAGAATTCATCTGCCACCTCATCTAAGTAAACCAGAAGTGTATGTTAACTCTGAATGCCAGGGTGAGGAATTGGCCTATGAATGGCCTGGTTCAGTGGAATGCATACAAATATGTTCATTTCCAAACGTTTGAAATGTGACACATAATTTGCTAGTGCCATAAACTTGAGTTACTCAATAATTTAGTTAAAACAAAAAAAAAGCAGTTTATTTTCAGTGCAAGGTCTGTAGCTACAGGGTGCATTACATCAGAGTAGAAAACATGTTAAAGTAAAACGAGGTTTTATTCATCAAAAAGCTAGATAATGCCTTAAAATGTTTGCATATTATGCTTGCGTCTGCTTTTCCAAATTTTTTGGAGATAAACCAAAAAACATTTTGGAGTTTTTAAATTGTACCAAACCAAAATATATTATATAGTGTGATTTGTTTGAACTTTATAGACTGATCTTACTTTCCTTGTCTAAAAACAATAGAATTGATGTTTTATTTTACCTTGAATAAGCCTGAAACAGAAATTCCTGTCTTAAAGATTTCTTAAAGAATAACTTACAGAATTCTTACTAGCAATTGCATTCAAGAAACTTTGGATCAAATTTATTTATGGGAGCTAACTTGACAGAAGGAATTGTGTTTACACCAGTGATATTTCCAGCTTCTTGGCATTCGCTGTTATTTATGTATCAAATACATTATTTATAAATCAAATGTATGAATAGACTTTTTAAGCAAGGAGAGGAATGTTGCAAATTTATGAAATCTTAATGTGAGACTTAGAGTGGAAAATGAAAAGCATGACTGATCAGTTTAGCTTTGGGTTGTGCATATGTAGGGTAAAGTGAATGGAATTGGTCACATTATTTCCATTATTGAAAATACTAATTTTAAAAGAAATTAATCCAGTGAATATAAAACACTAGCTGCCAAATGTTATACTGAATAGGGCAAATTCAAGATTTTTACTACCTTGCCTTCACCCCAAAACATTAGAAGTCATAAACCTCTCTTTAATTTATCCTGAAACAAATTACAGCAAGCCTGCTCCACTTTATAAACAGAGAAAATGAAGCATTCTAAGATTAAGTAATTTATGTGAGATCTGTCTCACAGATCTGTCTGTGACATGGTAAATGCAGGACAGAACCAATGTTGAACTCAAAATCTCTCTTGATAGCTAGGAATACATTCAATATTTACACTTGTGAAAGTATTGAAAGTGTGATTATGACTCTCTTCCTCCACCAGAAAAAGGTGAAAGAAGTCAGTGACACTGCACCTGCTTACCCAAGTTAACCTCAATTTGTCTCTTTGTATGTTGGTTCTGGCCTGCTTGATCCTGCCCTCATTTGCAAGCTGAAACAGTCTGAAGATGCTACCTGCTTGTGGAACCTCTCTGGTTTTGTTTATTACTCTTTCAGTGTACCCTTTCAACACTCTTTCAGATACAAAAAATCTCTTACAGGATTTTTTTCCTGTAAAAAAATCGTATTTTACAGGAAAATCTGATTTGCCTGTAAACTTAGAGAATGACCTGATAGTTCTATGATGTTTTTATAGTTATGTCTCCGTATCAGTGCAAAATAAGCTTATATCATCATCCTTTTTGCATAGGGAATCTAACCAGTGGCTTTCCAGCAGGGCTTAAGCAGACGGTATGTTTTGAAATCTCTACTCTGAGTGGTGCCCATGCCTGTTTGTAGTTGGTGGTATACAGAAACAGATCTTTCTGCTGGCCAACTTGGTCTTCTCTTTCCATTCATAATTGAAATTATCAAAGATTTTGCAACTGGAGCGTGGTTAATACTGTTGATACATGATCCAGAATTTAATCTAGAACCCTTTGTTTCTAGCTGCGCTGTTTCTCTGGAAGAGAGACAGGAGATCTGAAAGTGAGTAAATCCATATTTTTTTAATGAGGACACCTGGCCATGGATGTGTATGGAGGCCTCATCCACTAGTAAGGTGATTCATGTATAGTCAAGCTTCTGATCGTAATCTCACTGCAAGGTAGAGTTACCAAAAAAATGCTTGCTCTAATTTCACGTGACCTACAGCTGAGGTAAACGTGTGTACCCGTTTCGTCTGTTTTCTCACAATCACTCTGCTGAGCTCTGTGAGGCTATGTGCCAAGCAATGTGTTTGCTGATTGTATTCAAGATGTCGAAGTTACAAATCCTAGTTAGTTTAATTTGAACAGCAGTAATGCAAGGAATAACAACAGAAAAGTCATTTCTAGAAAGCGAGGTCATGCTTTATGAGAACAAATCTTTTTTTATTTTTGGTACTGAATATGAGACAAAATCTTAATCCAAAAGATGGGCAAAGGAAGTTTTATCCAGCCTTGAGTAATGATAAGTAACAGGCCTGCACGAGATGCCTTTGAACCATGTGCTGTGAGGAGTAGTTTGGGTGTGGATACATTAATGAGTTATAGTGTAATAACAAGGTTTTGCGCAGTGGCTTTGTCCTACAGTAAGTGTCATGCAATCCAAGATAATACACCCTTTCATGAAGGAGGGTGACTGAGATGTCACCTCGGGGTACATTGTAAAGGAATACATCTATTTAGTGGTTGAAAAATTGCATTTCATCCAGTGTTAAAGCAGCTTCTGTGCTCGGACCGTGGACTCTACAGCAACCTGAGCTGTGATGGAGCCAGTGTTGGAATCTGCACTTTCAGGGGAAAACAGAGGGTGGGGGTAGTGTGCATGGGATGTCGGGATTGTGGATTAGGAAAACAGGAGCGTTTTGAGGCTGGGGGGTTTTGGAGAGGAGGCTAAGCAGAGGTGAAACTGTGGGAATACACAGTAGGAAGCCAGACTGGTGAGAGGTGTGTTGGGAGGAGGCAGAGGGCATGAAATACTGGGACTGTGGAGAGGAAAGTAGGAATGTAAGATGTGGGGTGGAGGGAGATGTTTGCAGATCTGGGGTTCAAAATGGTGTGGTAAGGAAGGGTTCCCCATAGTTTACCAGTATCTCCAGGGCTATGTCCTTAGCCACAAAATAATACAAATACTGAACTTTGTTGTGCAGGCACAGCGCTCTGGGATAGTTTGTCTTCTGTTCCTGGAGGTGGTCATGCTGCTGCATGGCCTGTGGCCAAGATTTAGGGAGATACGTCCCCCTAATGCCTGAGATGCACAGCAATTCCCAGAGAAAGAATTCTCTGCAACAGTTGGTGAGGAAGGATCTGCTTAAGCTTGGCTTCACTTGTGTTGCCATTACATTAGGGACCAGGAGATGTTTGTTGTAATGGTTTTAAGATGAAATTTTTTTTATCTTGATCAGCTAGGGGTGGGAAGAGAGAAACTCAAATATGCCCACAGAGAGGTGGCAGTCTATTCCCAACTGTCTTCTGCAATGGGGCATAAAATCCCTCAGGGAGAAGGCAGGGATCCTTCACTCTGATGTGTGACTGATGTGTGTGATTACAGTGGAAGAATTTACTGGGAGAATATTTGGCAAAATTGGAAGCTACTATGTTGCTCACACTTTGATACCACTAGAAGTTGGAATAGCCAAAGAGAAGCGCAGCATTCTTGACTTGACCTGGATTTTTTTTTTTTTCTTCTGTTCATAGCACTTGGAACATGCTGGCTTAGTCTGTGCAGCTGTGTCTTCCGTTAATGGCTGGCTCCAGTGTGTGTGCCCAGTTGTGTTAGTTCTCTTTTGGCATGGGTGATGACTGCCTGATGCTTTGATGGTAAAGCTGGTGGTTTAGTTCCCCTTTCTGACTGTGTTGCACGTATATATCACTGATTCATAAGCTGGGAAATCCAGCTTTGCTTAATTAAACAAATTAGGCACAGTAAATAATGCGTTTCTGATTGGTTTTAACAGAGAAGTGTAGTTCAGCCTTTAAAACATAGCTCCATTTGCTTCTCAGTAACAGTGTTAGACTGCCATCAGCGTTTTGTCTGTTTGCTTCCTCTAGGATTATTGTAAGACAGTTTTGGTGATGTCTCAGGATCAGGTGTTTCTTGCTGTCAGTACATTGTAAGAATTAATATCAAGAGTCTTGAATGAATGTGGTGCTGATTTATTCATTCTGTTTAGTTATCAGCATGTCAAGGAATGACTGCCTCTAGAACCCTCAGGTGAAACATCTGCATGGGGCATGAGCTTGCTTTTTGAATGATTTGCAAACTTTGATTTTTGGGGCTTTCATCTCTTTGGAACTTATGTTTTCAAAGCCCAGAAGACTTTGTTTTCAGAGTGTGTCAAATCTGAAAACACAAGAGAAATTTTGCCCCTTCTCTTCGGAGTTAAAAACCTCAATTTCACCAGTTTCCTGGGTAATGGCAGGCCAAATGTAAGGACTTCGTTTTCTGCTTCAGCTGGTGTATTCCACTGGTTTCTGCAGAGCAAAAGCATACTGCTAGGAAGAGGAAAATAAGACCCTGAACTGTCCGAGTTGAGGTGCTCAGCTATAGTCATAGAAAAAAGTTTTACACTCTTTGAAAAAAACTATGTTTCCTGAAAATCTTCCCATTTGTTTCTTTCACAAAAACTATTTAATATTTCCCAACTTTCTTTTGTTTGCGTGAGCAAAGGAAAGCTCATCTTGCTTCTGATAATAGATAAGCTTTATAGCTCTCAGCTGTTAGATGAGGAGAACCAGAGTACGAAAGGATATGAGTTACCTAAAAAGTCTGTGACAGTACTGGGAACTAATGACTCCCACTCCTGTGTTTTAACCACATGGCCAGTCTTCCCCACACATTTTTATTTTCGATTTTGTATAGAATTGGAACTCCTGGTGCTTTTTCAATTTCCTTGTTTTACTTCCCAGGCATATACGTAGAGCACATGTCAATTGCAACAATAACATTAATAATTGCGTATCAGTGAATAAATGTAAAATATTTGCACAAAGGGTAGTTAACAAGGAAAACTCAGGCATATCTCCGTATTATTTTGAACTTAGTAAGATTCTTCGACTTTCCAGTAATAGAGATCCAGAGTTATTCCGTGAATTTGCTGGAGTTTGTTTGGATTTCTATTTGTGTAAATGTGAGCAGAATTTCTTGTTATTAGAAGGAAGGGAAATGCTCATAATTCCAGTAATCTTCTAAAAGAGTGTATTTATTCCCAAAGTGTAAAAAAAAAAAAAAAAGTAGTTAATGTAGGGAGTGCGGTAAGATCATAAATAATTTCCAGTAAGTGACAGAGTAGTGTTTCATCCTGAAACAGCTTGTTTACTTGGGAACTGTTTACTGACTTACAGATGAACTTCATGGGTTAAATGCTTTGCTGAAATAACTGAACCTGGCTACAAAAGACCTGTCTGTCAGTTCACACATACAAAATATCTGAAAGTAGATCTTCTGTGTAATGACAAGGCTCTGCAAAAGCTTCTTTTACCTCTCCCTTTGGTTCTGTCCTCTGCTTGAATCTCTCCCTTCATAGTACCTTTCACTGAAGCTTTCTCTAGCATCTTCTGCCAAGAGTTTACAGGCTGGAATTCTTGAGTGCCTGAGTATATTTTCTGGTTTGATTCTGTTCACGGTTGAACAGCATCTTCCAAAAACTGTAGGTGAAAACTGGATCTGATGGGTTAGGTTTTAGTTTTAACGAATCTCAAATAATTGACACCTAGACTGGAGTACAAGAACACCATTAAAAATGCTAATTCTGATACTCAAAATTTAATAAATGCTATCATTGAAATGTCAAAACTTCACTTTGAAGGTCTCCTTGAAGGCAAAGGAGCTAGTCTTCCTCTTCGCAGTGCCAGTTCCTGGTCATATGAGGAACAGCTGATGAGGAGAAACTGCTATAGAGAAAGTCTGGTTTTCCTTCTGAAACTCCATGTGGGAATTCAGTAATGTGAAGATACTGCACAACAGGCAACTTTGGGAGCTGTGAGTGCCTTGAGAATGCTTAGAGAGAATGAATTTAGTAGAGATCTCCCTGCTGAAAATCAAATGCATTCACCATCAAGTTTGTGCGAGGTTTGGATTTTTATGAGGCTTTACGTTGGTCAGTTTTTGGCAGACTTTCATGGCTTCTCAAAAGGCCCATTTCTGATACAAGAGTTACCTTGTAGTAGGGGAATTCAAGAATTCAGACTGAGGCAAATGTCTGCCTTGATAACGTTCTGCTCTAACGCTTATGAGTTTGACTGGCTTGTAAGTAGCTGAAAAACAAGATCTTTTAAGTGCCAGATAAAGCTCAACACCAGACTCGCGAAGAATAACTATGCAGTCAAAATCAAATAATGTAAACCTTGAACATGCTTCTTTGACTGTAACTATTTCGAGTAGACTTTCTACATGGGCGGGAATTACTATGAAATAAAAAAGGTGTGAATTTACTGCAAACTGGCTTCTGCCTATTAGCTCTCTGTGTGGACATACTGTATGTTTAGAAACTTGCTAGCTAAAGGCAGGTATGTACTTAGTTTCTTGCCTTTTACCAGTCCTTTCATGTAACTGATGGCTGTATAGAAGCCTTCCTGCACTTTCTGGTTCGGTAGGGGAAACCATGAGCTTTATAGAACTCCAGACAAAGACTTTGACATGAGGCAAGACCGAGCTAAAGTCAAAGCTAGTGCTCGTGGATTAATTTATATCAGTACCAGTGCAAAGGCTGGGGGTGGGGAGCGGGGCCCAAAACAAATAATGCTGTTATGGGTCATTTAGATTTACAGTATGATTACTCCAGCAAATGAGCAGAAGAGAAGACTTTTGCTTTAAATTAAACCAGTGCTAGGGAAGTGTGAAGAAAGGGAATGAAGGATCTTTAAAAGGCCTCAGCCTTCACATGATATTACCTGCCCAACCTTTATTACCCACCATTTTCTTTACAGCTATAATGATCAAGTGGCTATCCTGTCTGGACCATGGAAGATTCACCCTTAAGCCTCTCCATTTCTAGCAAGGTATGGGAGAAAGAGCATAATACAAATGACATTCAAATAATAACATCTTTGTCAAGAGCTTTCTGTATGGAGAATGACAACATGTAAATCTACTGCTCTTTCAGAAGCTGTAGTCAGAATTACTGAAAGTACAGACATGATGTGATCTTTCTTCTAAGGTCGTCTCTCTCTCTCAGCCAGCCTGTGGGCATAGTAATTCTGTGATACGGTTTTGGTTTCTTTCATGGAAGCCAAGTCTTTCCTGAGAGCACCGAGTTCTCTGTCAGCTCTTCTCGTTTTTCAGTCTGACTCAAAATGCACTTCAGTTTTGAAGCTACTATGCACCAGAAAAAAAGACATTTTATACAGATTCTTTTTTTTGTTACATTAGTAATTTTATCACTCTATATAAGATAGTAATATTAGTTGAGATAGCAAAAACAGAGTTATAAGATTTTGTTATCTGTATCAACTTTATATAAATGACGTCTGTAAAAGAAATCTAATTGAAAATTAAGCCATGTTATCATTATTATTAACATGATCAGTCTGACACATTTTTAGCTGCTTAAATTTTTGTTTCAGTCGAAGTTCTGAATGACGACCCAAAGTTAATAAAATGATAGACATATCATCATATCTTGTTTTGCATATAAACACTGAATCCAAATCCCTGGTAGCAGAAATGCATGGTTACACTTCCAGAAAATTTGACTTTTTAAGCATAACAATACTAAGAGTGACTTTGCTGCTTCTGGAAGGTCAGTGTGTCACATGCCGTATATCGTACAATTTAAACTGAGGATATGTTCGGGTGGAAGTAATTGGAATGAAAACTAGGGAACATGAATGGAGTCAGTGGGCTTTGTGTGTGTGGATTTATAGATCTTGGCTGAAGCAAGACTTCTTGCGGTAAGAATAATATCAGCTGAGAAGATTCTTTTTTCCCAGTACATCTAGGTTCTCTGCTGTCTGGAGAACTCTTCCAACAGCAATGTGGCTCAGAGTCAGCAGAAACAATTACTGTTGACAGCATTTCTGACCTTCCCAGTCAGGAGTTGGCTGTTTCACATAAGTACTTTTTGACGTTATATTCTGTAATTTAAAAAAAAAAAAAGTAACCTTATCATTGCTTGGGAACAGACCAGGATGCATCTTCTTCCGTTGGTTGTTCATTAATTGCCAAGAAATTTTCCGTGCTCAGCAAGAGCACAGCTGATTGAGACAAAAGTCCCGATTGCAAACAAACAAGAACTAGTCTGTTCTTTTATTTTAGATTGCTGGTTTGCGTATGTATGAAACTTTACATAAAGCAAGGAAGCTGATTTCTTTTTCTATTATTTTTACTAGAGAACAGAAACATCCTGTGAAAATGTCCATCTACTGAAACTACAGTTACTGAAATGACTTGGCATTTCCCCTATGTATTGGGATTTTATTATGACCCCAGCTCATTATAACCATTTTTTTTCCTGCTGGGAACTCTTGTTTTAAGCCATTGGTACGTTTCAACAAATATGCAACAAGAGCTTTATACCATCTTCATTGTTGATGACAGTGGACAAATATACCAAGATAAATTGCTAAATCAGTATAGCTCTGCAGATCGTGTTATCAAGAGCACCTGCAATGTATTTAACATACTGCAGAGTGGTTTGATTGATGGGACATAATTAAATGGATTGACAAATATTTAATACTAAGAATAAGAGCAGTTGTATGTGCCAGAAAATAAGTATCAGTACCAGAGTGGCATAGAGGGACAGAATTTTCCCAATCTGTGGCATACTTGACATAAATGAGAATTTATTTCTTTTTACATGTTCAGACAAGTTCAAATACTTTGTCAGCTACAGCTACTTCAAACTCTGGTTGCTTGCTCACTAAGTGATGTTTCTCAGTGAGATCACATTGCACCAGTGTTGCCCTCCCTCCCATCTGTCCTTTTTGGGCTACTGAAAGATTTCCAGAGAAGTTTAGTATGTTGACTTCACTTACAATGCCTAAAATCACTGTGATCCTGAATGCTCTCCTTGCGTGTTGTAATCACAGTGTCACTTTCCAAGATCCCCAGGAAGAGAGCTCTCCAGTGGCTAAAATGCATAAATAGATCAAGAGAGCTGTTAAGAAAGTAATTCTTGGTGACTACTTGTGTTTCTTCCTTTAACGATGAGTTTCTTTGTTTTTTATGACAGTAAGTGCTTTCATTTTTCTTTCGAATTTGTTAAGAATTCCACCTTTTATTTGTACCGCCTATAGTTTGTAGCATGTATCCCAACGAGCACTGCCTTTGGTACTGCTGAGACTCCTAGTGCAGTTTTAGGGTCAGGTGTTGCTTCATCTAGCTAAGTAGCAAGAGTTTAGTGATTTTTTCATCAGCATACTGCAATGCTCTAAACAGCAACACTGACAAGATGCTGAAATACAGATTTTAGACAAGGTTATTTTAATATGTATCCTTTTAAATTCAGTGGTCTCATTTACCTGTTTGACAGATATTTAGAGATGAAACTTCTCTCAGTGTTTTTTTTACCGATAGAGCTAGATGTATATTAACTGAACATACATATTAAAAACCACAAGGAACCATGCTAAAAATACAATGTGAGACTGAAATCAGCCACTTCAAAATTAGAAAATGTCATGAGTACTTTTGCTTGAGTGTGTGTGTAACAATACTACTTCTACGGTAATCTATTACTACTTTTTTTACTAGGCTGTCACTGTTAGCAGCACAATGAATAGACAATGCTGAAGGAATGTCTTGGCCACGTGTTAAAGAGATTTTCCCTCATGCCTTAGCTGGGTCTCTGCGTTCTTTTACTCCAGGTATCAAGCGACATTTGAATAACCGCTGACTTACAGGACCTTCTCTGATCCCCTCCATCTCAACTCCACGCAACACACACAGATGATCAGCAGAGATCAGATACCTGGTGTAAAAATTACTTAAGCATTAGCTAAGCTTGGCATTAACTGAATTAGTTAAAATAGAAAATGCCAAGCAACCTTGTCTTTGGGCATTGCTACCTTTAGCACCTAAAACAAAAGGAGATTCAAATGTTGGAGACAGATGCGTGTAATCAAATAAATGTTATAAATAATAGTAGCATGCTCATAGGGTCTTTCCCCTTTTTTTTCTGATAGACATTGTCCTCTGATGGAAGAATAGAGAAAAGGGGGTTGTTTGTTTGCTTCTATTTGTTCTGCTTTATTTTTTTTTTTCCTATTAACATAGAGGATTATTTTCTAGGAAATACAGGCAACGTTTAGAGAACAGTAGCGTGGGTTTGTTATAAAATGGAGGTACTTCTTCCAGTTACTGATAGGGCTTCTTCTGGAAAGCCCCTTTCATTGTATTTGAAATCAAAACACACAGTCTGAAATTAATGCATGCAGTTAAAAATGCAGGCAGGTTGGAACATTCCTATTAAACACAACCTCTTCACCCTTTTCATTGCTGTTGCTTTTATTACAGACTTGTAACAGCATTGTGTGATGTAATAGCCTTTCCGAAAAGCCAGCAGCAACAGTAAGCACTTTCCACTTCCCATCCTTTTAAATATCTAGTTCAATCAAGAATGAATTTAAGAATAAGAAGTTCTAAGAAGGATGGCACCTGGGAAGCCTGGTTTCACTTTGGACGTGTGAGATGGATTCTTCCTTCTGAGGAACACCCGTCTCCCACTGCAGCCTTTCCCTCAGTGAGAGTGTTACTAGAATCTTCCCTCTTTATCCAAGCCATCTCCTTCCATGAAACTTTGTAAAACTTAATGTCATTGCATCCTCAGCCAAATTTGATTGAAGTTACCCAATGGGGTAAAAAATTATTGACACCATGGATTAAAAATGAACTGACATACGTATATATACAAAATGCTCAGTATGCTCATTTCAGTCTTATTTTTTCTGGAAAACAGGCCAGAAAACTCTCCCTGTTGCCAGTCCTGGGAAAGTCTTCCACACATGATTTTTTGAACTCAGATACTTAGTTTTTGTATCAGATACATTGACCTCAGCAGTATAACTTACAGAGGCTAATACTTTCCAGACTGTGTCTTATGTTGGTTCCTGTTCTTTTGCTAGAAAAGCTTAGATGGGGGGGGAAGAAAAAAAAAGACAAACAGAGCTCACTAATTGCCCTGACTACTATGTCATTTGAAACCGCACTTATAAATTGGGACAATTGCCTAATTATTATGGCATATTATTACACAAGATTAAGACATTTTCTAGCCCATTATTTAATTAGGAAAAACAAGAATGTAATATTTGGATGTTCAAATACTTAGTTGTCTCTAGACCTTAAAGGCATACCTACCACAATCAGCTTTTATAGCTGAGAGAGCTTAGAAGCTGAGAAGTAACCTGACAGAGTGAAGAAAGGAGGTTAGATTTATGTGTCAAATACACAGTATGCAATGTTCTGAAAATGCCTGGTTTTTACAAGATGGTATTCTGGAAAAAGAAATAGAGGCAGTTAGTTAAAAAGAAAAGAGTTACAGCTGTGAGTTAAAGAAGATATTTACATCATCCCAGGGTCCCTGGTACTCTGTTGTGATGGCAGTGAGGTAGCTGTGGGTCTTTAATAAGATAATCAATTATCTGACTTTCAATCTTTTTTAATTTCTTTTGTTTTTCTTTTTCTTTTTGCTGATAAGGGTGAGAAGCAAAAAACCATGGGTGTGAGAATTCAAATTCTCATTATATTCCTGAGCACCTCAGAGAGGTTTTCAAGGCAATCTGCCCGTCTTTGTAGTGACTAATTTTTACTTTTGACAACACTTTTAGGGCAGATAAGAAAGCTTCATGACACCTTAAACCAACTGAAATCTTTCCAGGCACTAGAGCCAAAAAACGTTATCCAGAGTAACAAATGAAAGTGAGTGAAATGACGAGTAGCAGTCCAAGGGATGATTGTCAGCAACAGGAGTTGATTTCAAGTGGGATTGGAGGAAAGAGAAGGATTCTCAAGAGGGTGGTCTGCAGTATGCTGGTGTTTAAATGGCAGTGTGTAAAGCCTAAACCTTTGTGGAGTCACCCTGGTTGGTTGTGAGTTCTCACACACTCATCCAAACAGAAGTAAAATGACTGTACTGAAAAAACGAGTGTTTCTTGCTGGGAACTCTCTTGAGGCTTGGTTGCAGCTCTTGAGAGCGTGGTGAATGGACGGGGCAGGGCTTGGACTTGTGCCTGGCCAAGGCTTTGGGGTGGTGAAGTGCTCTCTGAGGGCAGCCTAGATGACTCAGGAGCCTGCGTTTCTGCACAGCCAGCCGTGTACCTCGGGTGACAACCTTGATGCATGCAACTGACTCGCAGAAACCCGACAGCTCCGGGACTACCGATTGACGCGGTTTTTTTTTGTTCTTTTTTTACTTTTCTTTTTTGAGCAGGCCCCCCCTCCTCCCCCCCCGCCTTCCTTCTAAAATGTTTTCTTAGCTTGCTTGAGTCTCAAAGCCTGTCTTCTGCTTCTCTTGAACAGCTGGAATGGCTCTAGACTGAATGAACAGACACGAAGCAAGACTGGGCTGGACCCTGGGAGGATCTCAACCTCCAGGAGGAGCAACCTGGCTGTCTAACCTGCGATGCTGGGAGCTAGGGAGGTTTAACACCACTGCAGATGGCTGCCTGCAGCCTGGCACTAGGACTGTGGATCCTCCTGCTTCTCCAGGATATCCAGACAGCCCCGCAGGTAAGTTAGAGTGGCACCAGGATCCTGCAGCCCCTCAGGATGGAGGAGCCTGGAGAGGTCTGGGGGCACCCTGGGCTGCAGGGCTATCCTGCCCGTAGGCTGGGTTGCCAAGTAGTGGGCGTCCACAGAAACAGGCGTTTTGCAACACGGGGTGATAAAGGTATAAAGCAGAGCAGCCAGGAGACTTTGCCCTCTCTGGGAACTTTGCAGGCAGGAGCAGGGGATATGAGCTATAATCTATGTCTTTTTGTTGGCATTCCTAGCGTTACTGCACCTTCAGTCACATCACAGCTAGGGAATGAGGAAAGATTTGATAGGAGTGGGGGACTGTTCTCATTTGTTTGGGCGAGTGGCTTTTATTTTTGCCTGGATGGCCAGGTGCTCTGTGGCAGGCACATTCCTTGCAGAGCTCAGTTTAGAGGGCTTCTGCTCACGCTGCTGATGTGAGTCAGGGCTGGCAAATTGAAAGGTGAAAAGGCAAACAAAACAACATACCTTCCTTTTTACAACCGCCCACCCCTCTGACACTGACTTCCTCATGAATGGGCTATTATTTCTGCATCAAATTGACTTAAAATAGACATAGCCCACTAGTTGCACTCAGCTGATGCTGTAGATGCAAGCTAGCTCCCTGCACAGATCGTATCGTGTCTTGTGGGTTTGCTCCCCTCCTCCCTAGTGGATCACGTGGCAGCGAGCCCTCAGCACCTGGCATAAATCCAGGTAATTTCCCTGGCTGACACTTACGCACACACATTAAAGAAAAAAAAGGTCAGTCACAGAGGCTCTTTGCACAGGTAAAGTCAAGTAGGCGAGTAATTGCACACTGTGTTGGATCTTAAAATTGGCCGTTTTCCCTTGCAGTGGAAATACGAGCATATATTAGCCTAAGACACCTGTCTGTACATTGTCACTGAATGATACAGCACATCACTTGGGCTGTCAGGAGAGTTTTTTACAAGAAACTGGCTCCGATTAGATCTTTGAAAATAACCAAGTCCTGCATCCTCTTCATAGACATTTGAAAAAGACCCTTCTGGCTCTTTTGGTAAGAGTAGGAGTTTGCCCTAGTGTCTTTAGTTGTAAATTCCCCTCCCACATTACAAGTTTGCTCTACTTTGCCGTGGTTATCTGTCCTGCCCCTGTCTCCTTCCTGAAATGTAGAAGGATCACTGTTCTTTCACTGGAATCTGTAGTCCTTACTCACTTGAGGAATACTTAGGAGAGCATTCAGATAAGCTTGTCTGGTCTGCTGAATGCAAACTGCTTTAGGAGAAAGGCAATAGAAAAAAAGAATGCATTTTTGCTATCTGACATCACTTTTGGTGTTTTGTTCACAAAATGAAAGGGGCAGAGAGAAAATTTGGGTTTTCTGATACTCATTGTCAACACTCAGACTCACTGCAAAATCATCAGTTACCTGCAATAAATATGTAGATCTTGCTGGGATAAGTAACTGGCTTTTCACTGTCTTTCCGTATTGCCTCTATCACAGCAACAATTGCTTTTACTGCTACTGGAGTACAAGTGATGCTGTTTAATGTGAGCGAGTCACAGCTTATTGGTCATATTTTAAACCATATTCCACCTCACTTGAGTCCACAGTTTGTGTTTTGTTTCTTTTAATATTCGGTTAACTCTCACTTGTTAATAATGTCTTTACTATCAAGCAGATGAAGCTTGACTACTTGAAGTCTTAGATTATCAGTGTCTTTTGTACTGTCAGAATTTGGATAGAAGCTTGAAAGGGAGTCAACTGTTTTGCTACAGTATTAGTCAGTTCTAGAATAGCCAATGCTGGTAGAAGATTTTTTTTACCGTAATATGCTTTCTTCCTGACTAACAGCTCATTTGTAGCAAGCTGATTTCTTACTCTGCCTCACCATCACTTTTTCTCTATGAGCTCAAAAGACCATAAATAAATGAGTCAAACCTTGTCCTGACTGAATTGCAGAGTAGCCCACTGAATTCAGCACTATCTTTACACTATTTAAATTGGAATAGCAAAGGTGTTTGTGGGAAAGTGAGAAGAGCTACAAAAAAAAGCGTATTTTCTACAACAAATTCTCAAAAGCAAGCACTGAAAAACCCAAATGCTTTGTATCAAATATGTTTGCTTTATTTAATTGGGCCTTGATCTGCAACGCTTTAAAAAAAGAAAAAAGTAGTTCGCCTGATAGGCCAATGAAAGCAGTAAGCCAAGGGATCCCTGGCCATCCTGTTCCAGAGCAGTCCAAACAGGATATGAATTGTGGTCTTTTCTTTCACAAGATGTATTCCAGCTCCTACTAAATCAAAAACCTTGAAGCGCATGCAGGAAAAGATTAGTGAAATTCAGTCTCTGTCTCCCTCCAGTTGAACAGTACACTGAATCCAATTTAAGAACTCCTCGTATTAGAGCAAAACCAGACACAAATTACTAGTCTGATATAGACTCATGGCTTGTTCAAATTTATTCAAAAAATGTGGACAAATTAACTTTGTAGTGGCAGGCTTTCCGCTACACTGGCGATGGTTTACTACACCAGCTTACCTTCTTCTTAGTTTAAATATTTACCCGTTCCTCTAGAGCTGGCATAAAGCAGCATTAACTCTGCATTGTGTCCTCATGTCCAATCCAGATCGAATCAATCCTGGTATAGTACACAGATGCAGAAATAATGTCGGCGAGGCTTCCCGTTACAGCTGTGCCTGTCAGCAGAGAGCTGTCACACAAAGGGAGGCCCTGCTCCTGGCTGCGCAATGCCACCAACTTTCTTGCATTGAATTTAGTGCAAGTGACTGTGCAGCCACAGGGTGAGTTGTTTCAGTGCAGTAACCCCCTGAAAACCAACTTCACAAATTCAGAAAGCAGAATTTTCAGTCAAATGAACTCCTAGAACTGATTGGTCCTCTGGAAACACAGTTGCTCTGTCTTAAACAATCAAGGAGTTAGAGGGGAAAGAAAATGTGGGTACAGGCAAGAGAGGGGAAGTGGGATTGCGCCCTTGGATGGCAAAGAGCCACAGGATTAGCATAGCTGCCATAGATACATATTCCCACTTTGCTAATCCATTCTTGGTACAGACCCAGCCATTCAGTTTCCTCAAAATCAGTGGGAAGGACAAAGACCTACTGTCCTCCACAGCTGGATTCCTTGCCCCTACCCACCAATACTTTTGTGATCTTCCTTGAATTTTAAAGGTTTTTTTATAATACATATTAACGAACAGAACTGTAAGTACTAACTGACAATACTATATGGCATTGGGATAAAATTGGTATTTCTTCATTGAGACTGGGTTATCTTTGGAGAGGGGACAGGGAAATGTACATAATCTCCTTCTCTTTTCTTCAGGAAACACTGGGAAATGATGCCTTAAAAAGTGAAATTGTGCTAGAATTTTGAATTTCCCTGGCAGAACCTGAGTTCTGTTTCTGTCTTGAGATTCAGACAAGAGTGGATAAGGAGGAAGGAGAGTCAAAAGCTGAAAGAGAAAAATACTTTGAATATTAATTAAACAGGATTTTGAGGTTACTGCATTTCGTTCTGTTCCTTGCAGAAATGGGGAGAGTTTGTTCTGTAAAACTTATTGGAGATTTCCTTGATGAAGCAAAGCCACATGCTAGTTGCTGCTGAGTATGGATTATACCACGCTCTTCAGTGTTTCTAGGCACTCCAGGAAGAAGAGGAGGGAATGGGCAGAAGTGAAAGTTCTTACACATAAATTCTTCCCTACAAAATAACTAGTAAGGGGCAAAAATGAAGTGAATCTTCTCTTACTGGCTAATTGACAATTTCTGTAAGCATACTGGAGCCAGGAGAAATAGCCAACACTGTAAGCGGAGAATTTCTTATCACTTTCTTTTTTGTGGGCCTCTACACACAGGCGCCATGGAATCAAGCAGGTGAACCTCCCACCCCACCCCAACACTCACAGCTGATGCTTTTTTGTAAGAAGGTGATAGTGTTGAGGTTTTGTAATGTGGGGCTGAAACTTTTTTCTGTCTCCTTTGCTTTATCACTCCCTTTCATTTCAAGAGCTATTTATGAGCAACTAGGACCTGCTAAGTCAAACCTTAACCTTCAGCTTCTACCTAACAGAGAGTCCTAATTTAAATAAACTGGTTTTGGTCTGAAAAAATGAGTTTTATTAGTGATATTCACACAGTCCTGAGTCAAAGTAATTAAGTTCCTTTTTTTTTCTGAGACAGGGTTAAATTGCCACTGTCATCCTGGAACGTATTAAAAAAGGATTCTTTGACTTCATTCTAACAAATGGGATAGTGGTCCAAGGCAGAAGGCTTTCACTATTTTGTAGTTAAACCTTATGTATCTTATTGAATATTTTATAATGCTTGGTTTTGTCCAAGTGCTCACAACCAGAAATATATTAGAAATGTCTTAATGCTGAGATTTTTGTTGGCAATAAGAGCAGTAAGCGCGCATATGCTTTTCCTTCCTGCTGTGGCGTTCTTGAGCCCTCATATGATAAAGTACCACTTTTTACATGAATTTTCCCCTTTTCTCCTCATTGCCCTTGTGATTCTCTCCATTCTTTTAGGTGATACCTGTTCTGATTAAGGCTTGACAAGAGGGACATTTTCTTTAAAAGTTTCCACTGTTGGCTACCATTATCTCAGTCACAATACCAGAAACCCAGTACATAGCAGGCTCCCACAGTTGCAGCCGTTGGTAATGCAGCTCAAAACAGGTCTACGCAGCTCAAACCAGTACGTATTTGTGCTGGGTAGATCGATGCTGCCACTGTTAGTGGGAATTTTTCTCAGAATTTCCCTCATCTAAACAGGATCATTCTGTGCTGTCACCAGATTCCTTTGTAGCCACAGCGTTAGAAGACAGTTAGCTTTTCCCCTGCCTGTTTTGGTTACAAACAGCATGCGATGTCCTCCTGAACAAACTGCTTACCCAAGTTTTTGAGTGGAAACTGAAAAAGCTAGGGAGAATGTAAGCTGTAAGTTCTGCTGTAGCAGACTGACCTATCCTAGTAGCAGTTGTCCTCCCCTTAGCAATTGAACTGTGAATGTTGGCAGGATAAGAAGTGTTTACAGCACCACCGGCAACAGTTTGGACAAGATTTGGTAAAAGCAAGCAAACCTAAAGTTGAGGACCCAGTGGGACTGGAGGGACAGTACGTCCTGTATGCCCTTACAGAGCCTATCTGGGGTTCCCTGGTGCTACCAACACAAAAATACCCATAATTGTAGATAGATGTTGGACCCAGTACAGCGAGGACTTCAAAGTCACACATCTAAGGCTGAGCAATGACAGAGCCAGGAACGGAACCACCAACCTTGAACATTAAGCTACAGGACCTTTTCTTGCCCTCAGCCTTGTGGTGGCCTCACTGTCACGTTGCTGTGGCTTTATACAGAGTTGAGCCTGGAGGTCCAAGCTCAGTACTGGGCTACTCAGACAACAGGAGTTCACCCAAGTCATTTTGATATTTACCAGATGAGGATTAGAAATCCAGTTTG
Source organism: Calonectris borealis (assembly GCF_964195595.1). Taxonomy (NCBI): domain Eukaryota; kingdom Metazoa; phylum Chordata; class Aves; order Procellariiformes; family Procellariidae; genus Calonectris; species Calonectris borealis. Next base: position 6,467,243 of record NC_134334.1, read on the forward strand.
TGTTCCAGCTGCAGTTTGTAGTAGGCTTACCACTATATGGAAATGTTAAGTTGCTATTGAAAATAGACATGTCGGTTCAACGGCCTTAATTTCGGAGAAGTTATGCACATATGTTGCTTCCATAATTCTGTGGAAATCTAATGCTTTTTTTGGCCAAGCCACTGAAATATTTTTCACTTTTTAACAGTATCGGTTAATCAGCATTAAAATGTTTCGTAACTCCAGCACCCAGCTGTCATTCTGTCCAAGAACAGCAAAACAAATACACATTAAGTATTTTGCAGTCCCTACAAATTTGGATGGATTTGATGGTTGATGTCTAGATTTCTGCTGTTAAAAAGGAGTAGCCAACAGCCGAGGAACAAAAAAAACCAAATGCGTCAGTCATATCGCTTGGAGTCTTCTTGCACACAGGGATCGAAGATGATGGTCAAATCAAGAAAATGCATAAGGTATCTTTCCAGAAGCATTGAGTCATGAAGGGAGTGGGACTGGAAAATACGAAATCTAGAATTCCCTGTGTTTCTTGGTAAATAGTTTCCAGTGATCTCTTCCTAATTAGAAATACTGAGCTCATCAAAATGAAAGATCAAACAAGCCAATATTTTATTGCAAATTTGCACCGTAATTTCCCTAATTGTAAATGAGATGTCAGAGGTGGTATTTTACATGTGGGAAGAGTAGTTACAGGTGGTGAAACTGGGGTAATTCACATTCAGTCGTTGAGTGGGTAAATTACCTCAGTTCAGGCCTATTGCTACCCACTAATAATGCACATTTTTGTTCCCTTTTCATTTCATATCTTTGGTTCGTTATCTTTTGGTTTAGTTTACTTATTACCCTGATATTCATTACACAGAGACAGAAAAATGAAAATTACATTATCCTTGTATGGCTGACTTTCCTTCACCCTTTTCCCAAAAGTAGCCTAATCAAACCTCTGCAGAAAATGATTTGGCACCATCATTTTATGGAAGACTTAAAACATTTTGAGACCTTGGCCCTTCACCTCTGCCATTTCTTCAAGGCATGTTCTTTGCTTTTAGGCACCCATTTGTTTTACTCCCCCAAAAACTCATGGAACTTTTGGTGGGTTCTTAGTGCAAGATTTTTTTATTCCAGATGCATGAAAACTTGAAATTTAGCTTACAAAACACCTTGCATAAGTTAAGCAGCAGAGCCCATATAATTTTTAGTGACACTTGCCTTTCCACACTGCCAGTTTTGCTTATGTAATTTATTTTGAGCTTTTAAGCCTGAAGTGCTAGAGGTATGGAGGCTTGGTTTATACTTAGGTCCTTACCTTAAAGTATGCTGTCTACAAAGGGACAACTTTTCTGCTTAATTTAAGAGCAGAACTTTTCATCATTGCATTGCTGTTACAGGTCACATTAGGAATCAAAAAACTTTAGGATTTAAAGGGAAAAAAATTACAAGAATGGGGAGATGATGACTGATGCTGAGCATTGATATGTACATTATTTATCTGAAAGGATCTGTAATAAGTTTCATACTCATGAAAAACCTCTACTGAACAGATGGCAACTCTTCAAGACATTTTGCAGGTATTAGAAGTGGTGGGGTCTTCAGAAGGTGGTTTCTCAGCTATAGAAATCGTGTCATGATTTGTTAAAATGATTTCTTTTTACAGCGGAGCACCTTGGGCTTGGCTCAGTGAACAGTAAAGGTGGCTACAAAGCTGTGCTCGTAACTGGATACTTGTAAGCAGCATTTGTTGTGAAGCTGCGGATGTCAGGTATTTTGTAGGTGGCTGTAGTATATAGCTGCCCTCTTGTGGAAAGGAAAAAAAAACGTTGAGTACTCTCTTTCGTATGTATATTTTCATAATTTGTGTAGTATGTATGCATAGTTCATGCAGTAATTTATCACAGCACTAGCATCAGGTCAAATTCATAATCAGAATTTGCATTTCTGTAACTAAGAGCAGAATCTAATCCTAAACTCCTGATTTCAATATTTTAGACAAGGTAACTTTTTAAAAAGCAGCCCTTCCCTCACACTTTTACACAGACACTATTCCTTTATTTAAACCCCAAAAGAGACAATTAAATAAGCTGTAAGCTTATGTCCTGCATAAATCGTTCAAGAATCTTGTTCCCACCCTAATTTAAAATTTAACATCATTTGCAGCCAGAGTTGGTTGCCCTGGAGAACCAGGAAGAGAAGATCAGGTTTTTGTGGTGACTTCCCATAGCTCTTACAGAGAAACTAATCCAGGATGACTTAGCTAAAGCCAGGATACTGCTGTTTCTTAAATTTTCTTTATAAAACTAGTTAATTCACTTCATATCGCTGAAGTAACTCCTCAATGACCCTTTGTCTAGTGACTGGTCTCGTTGTCTCATTTCCTGTTATTCAATTTAGTCTCAGAGTGGCTGGCTAACCAGGGTTCTTCTCCACGCAGATGCAAGGAGATTCCACTTCCTTTTCCTACAGGCCAGGGCTTCCTTTTCAGAAAAGAAAAATATAGGGTGCACATTTGTAAACTTGATTTGAGTCAGGCTGAGCAAGCAGACATCTGCTATTTCCTCTATACAATAAGCTAGAAAAAATGCTTTGTAGGGAGGCTGTGTGGCCCAGTGGTTAGTGCAGAAATGTGTCAGGCAGGATTTCTCAGTTCTATTACTGGAGCTCGATGAAATTTAATGTTTCAATATGTTTCTATTTCTTGTCCTTTTGTTAATTTCCTCCTTGACTGAAAGTTACTGCTTTCTGATGTAACCTCAGGCAAGTTAAATAACTTCTGTGTTCCATGGTCCTGCTGTGAAAAGAACAGCACATTAAACAGGAGAATACGGCTGTGAAATTAGTTAGGTAGTAAGATTCTGCACTGCATACAAAGGCAGTAGGAGACAGTAGGTATTCTTTCAAAGGCCAATGGGAAATTCATCTGCAGAAAGTGAGACGTAGGTTTTCTGAAATATTTAACTGCTCTACCATTATCATGTGGGAAAATCTCTGGGGAATCTGCTGATTGAGTCTTTACAAAAATTTGCCATTTATACTTTCTAGCAAATACTGAAAATGAAATTCAGATAACAACATTTTTAGGGGATTATTAAGGGAGATGCCAAATTCAAAAATCAGATTTTCTCAGAAAACTTGTAGCGCTGTAATTTCCCAAAGCATGTAGTGGCCCTGCCAAACAAAAATGAAGTCTTATTATATGCTTCTTGATACAAGTCATAGCTGAGTCTAATTTTCTAAGGTAATATTAGAACTATTGTGTGGGGTTTTTTAACTAAAAAAATATCAGTTATGTAGTCAAACCAAAGGTTGTTCCGGAAAACCTTCACTCACAATAGAAGTGGGATTAGTTATTTGAATAAGGGCTTCATTGTGTGAGTATTTGCAGCATTCTTTTCAAGGCAAAAACCTCTCATTCTCAGTGTAGGATTTGTCCCTAAATGATAAGTAAAACAGTTTATTGGTTTATAATAAACACATCTTTGGGTCACTAAATTCAAGCATTATGACTGCATAAATAACTGAACAGAAAGACTTGTTTGCTGCAAAGAATAATTATCTTTGTGGATTACAGCCAATCTAGCTAGATTTAGATTATGCTGACTATGACACCACCTCTTATTCCAGTGCACACAGAGCTGGAAATCTGGAAATGTTAGGGATTCTTAATCCTTATCTCAAATTAATATGGGATCATTTCAGGACAGCGATTTTTAGCCGTTTTTTTATTTGCTAACTGCTACAAGATTTCTAAAGGAGATGCAGACTAATAGACAAGCTTTTCTTAGTGATCTTAGTAATCCTGCAGCTAGGTTTCAAAGGGTGTTTGGAGCATTGGCTGAAAAACATTTTTGTAGGGCAGCTAACAAGGAGTTGGTTTCTGAGCGCTGAAATGCTGGATACACAGGTTGGGCTACAGTATTCCATTCCTATGTTTAAAGGACCTTCAGATAAAAGAGCCTGCCGAGTGAAGATACATATTGAATTATTGCTAAATACACTGAATATTACAATCTTTGCTTAAGCATACGGGCAACACTAATTTAGTTGCTTTGGGGATCCTTGAACTTTCAAAAAGCTGTAGGCTTTTCCTTACCATCTGCAACTACCATCACTTGAGACAGATACTGGGATCTGCTCTAATACAGAACTAACTGTTTTCTAATTGTGTCTTTTGTCTGTTCCAATTTCTAGACATCATTAACCCCATCTCATTCCTGTGATACACTTGAGAATTGGTTCTATGATGAAACTTCACGAAGCTGCTGTTACCAGTGTCCCTCAGGTCAGTATGTTTATAATTCAGTCAAATTAACATGGAGCCTTTCTTGCAGAGATAGTAGGAACCGTCTATATCTGCATTTTGTCCCTGAAGAAAAATGCAATTTCATGAACCACTACCTAGTGTGGATCCAAATGTGAACTTGTTCTCCACTGCCCTGCTCCTGTTCAGCCTGCATGCAAACAATCTGTAAATTGCAAACAAGATAACTTGCTAGGATTTTTTATGTGTTTTTTATCAGTTGACTTGACACTCTGAAGTAGCTAGAAGTGGGCAGGTCTAAGAATTCATTTCAACTTGCCTGAGGGTGTGAAATAGTGCAGTGAAATTAGGCTAAATAAGTTTCTGATCAGAGACAAAAAATATAAAATGAAGGTGTGGAAAATCTGTCATCATCCTCACAGTCAAAACAATTTAGAAAGTGTATCACATAAGAAAGGGAACAGCCCCTTGTCAGGGGACACAGTGAGCTTTGCCGGAAGCTAGTTGTGACTCAGAGGCGTATGAGGTTTGAAGCAGGAAACACCTTGGTGAGACAAAAGTTCTGGAAATGTCTGAAACTCCCCCTATTGGCCAAAAAACCCCTCAGTGGGTGGGACATTTTATGGTACTTCACCATCATCAATATCTTCTTATAGAAATGTTTTCTTTTTCCTTTTTTTTTTTTTCGAAAGGAAATTTTTGACATTTATTTGTGCTCCAATAATAAATTGGGGTTTAGCACTTGATTGCTAGCATTTGCATTCAGTTACATCAGGGTTCCCACAGTACACATCTTGTACTGCTGGCCACACCACTAGTATCGTTCAGAAGTCGTATAAGTAAACAAGACCAAGGGATGGAGAAACTGGTCCCATAAAAGAAGAAAAGGGGCGGGGATCTGACTCTGAGCCGGTCCCAAGAAAAGCTCTCTTCTCCTTCAAAACCATACTTTGCAAAAGCTCCCATAATGACAGATGTTATAGTGAGGTCTTGTGAAAAGCAGAGATCTGATTTACATCTGGCTGTAATGAGCCACCAGTCCCAATCATTTCACCTCTGCTTATTCTTGGAACTCATTTGTTGCCACATCCTCATGTCAGTCTTGGACATCTTTTCACATCCTCTGGGGCCTCCTTCACAACAGAAACTCATAAGAATCCTTTTTCATTTTAATCTTCCACTACTCCTTCAAGCAATAACCTGTTCATATCTGCTACTAACTCAACTGCTCACTGCAAGGAAAGAGAAGCTTTTCTAAAATTCCATTTAATCAAAGTGGAGCATCTCGAACTCTTGATGCAGCTTGGCTTTACTTTCCTTGGTGTCCCAGCCCACAGATGTACAGCTTTCGGTCTGAGCACACTGGCCCACATGCAAGCCATCCTCTGTTTCAAAGTTAATTTCAAGTTCAATTTCAAGATAAACTTCAAACCAAACCTCAAAAGAGCATTCTAATCAATTTCTACAGTTGCCACATCTCTTCTCATGTACCTAATTCTTGTGCAGGTAAAATGAGACTTCATACCTGGGATACCAGAGGAATATTTTCTTTCTGTCATCACAGAAGAAAATATTTCCCTCCTATCAAGGGAAGGAACTTTCATGGCAAATAATGGTATATACTAGAACAGCTCATGTTATGCAGAAGTTGGTATTCCACGTCACTTCTGTTTATTCTGTTTATGGTTTTTTACCTTTTTTGTTTGGTTGGGTTTTTTTTATTTTGTTTTAGACTCTCAATCAGATATCCAGCTCCACAAGATAGTGCTCCAGTCAACACTCAAGATAATTTCCCACCCACAGTTAACAGCAAATCCTCAAGAGTGAACGAATGCACATTCTCACAAAAGAAAAACACTTATTTCGTCTACTTACTTTCAGTACATTTTTCCACACAGGTGATTGCAGCTGGTATTCCTACTGCTCAGTCTTTTATCTGGTTGTTGGGTTATGAACACAATCGGTGGAGAACAGCACCAGAAGACACTGTTAGGCAAGCTTCAAAGCTACTGCACCTGGGGCACACATCCCCCAAGGGAGGGACCCATGCGTACAGGAAATCTCAAATAACTGAAGTTAAAGCTTTTGGGTCGTTGAGGGAGGAAGGGGAAAATGACACACATGTGCAGGTACGCACGTGCAGCTTGAGTGCTGAGATTCCGCAATCAGCCCCCACCTTGAAAAGAACAGTCTCAGACAAGTAGTTTTGAGGAGGTGGGAGTGACGTGGTTCAGTCTTGTCTGGTGGTATTTAGTGGGCCAAATATAGCACAGCTGTTTTTACCTGCACTCCTACATCGTGCTTGCCAAAATGCATAGTAGGCGAGTTATTTCCCTGCCAGGTTCCCCCTCCCTGTGGTTAACTCTTTGTGATTGGGTGATGCAGGCTGGATGCTGAAACTGGGATTCGTTTCCCTCCTGTTTTCCACCTTTGAAACATTCAACTCTTCCTATCTTTATGTTGCTGCTTTAGCTTTTCCTTTTGCTTCTGCAACTGCCACTGTTCCTTACCCTCTGGTAGTTATTTCCACCTCCTGGCAAGGCCACGAGGTCACGTCTGACCACTGTGCCTTCTAATTTCTTTGGCACCATGGCCAGTGGTAGAACACCTCATCTGTTGCTTCAGGAGCTGAAACATTAGGAATACTTCTGTCCCAGCCTTTCCCATACTCCTAGCTGGTTATTGTACCGAGCTTGCCAGGCAGATGCTTTTAAAAGCTAGTCGCTAGAAAATGATTACCAGACATAAACATTGAGTCATGGAACAGCTTAAGTTTGGCAAAGACCTCCAGAGGTCATCTAATTCAGCCAGCTACTGAACTTCATGCATACTGCATATATGCAGAAGGTCTGCGAGAGCCAGGGTGGTGTGCTTGCAAACTGTGAGCGATGAGTCCAGGTGAGTTGGAAGTGTTGAGCAGAGAAAGTGTACAGTATATACATCCAGCATCAGAAAGACATACATATGTAATTGGATTTGTTTAAAGGAAAACAATCGGAAAATTAAACCATCTCGCAACAGTCAAGGCAACTGTAAAACTAGCACGACTGCTCAGAAGGCAACCTACTGCAAACAGCTCAAGAAGTACCATCTTGTAACCACCATGCTGAACATGGGAGATGGGGTTGTCCCTGCATGAATTCATGTGCACCCAGGCGATTCTGGCAACTTTTGAAAGGAAAAGTGATGCCTTAGGTAGCAAAATATCAGGACTCGGTTGCTATAGTCAAGAAGAAAACATGAAAAACAATTGCCTGGGAACTTAGTAATGGCAGGACAATATTGCCCTCACTGCAGACTTGGCGGTCTTTTCTAACTGTCAGCAAATGACTTGCCATGTGCCCATTCTGCAGCAATCCGTACTGACTGTGGTAATACCATGCACAGCGTTGCTGTAGCAGGACAGCTCTGATCCCTTCACACTTGAATGGGAAAGGCAAAAATGTGCTAGAGAAGCCAAATGACAGGTACAAAGAGAAGACTGTGGTAGTGTGTCTAACAAGTAAACGAGCATACGAGCATACTTCAGGATGGTTGTCTCCTGTGATTCTGAACAGGTACCCTGCATATTTTGTTTTTCTTTTTCCAGGCTATGTTAAAAAGAAAGCATGTCCTAGGGACCCAGATGAAGACTGCATGAGATGTGGACCTGAACAATATGTGAATGAAGAATTCCAAAAGCCACGATGTGATGCTTGTGTATCATGCGCAAAAGGTTTGCTTTCCCTCACACATACTTCACACTTGTATTCTCTACATACCTCATGCTTATATTCTCTCTATATATTTTATTTACACTTTATTTATATTTTATTCATTTAGAATTTCCAGCAGCAAAATTATCCATCCTTGGTTACTGATTTGAAGAGCAGAATGCTACCTTGCACATAATCAGTATTGCTTCCTGTGTCACCTGGGACTGCCTAAAAATTCTCTCATCCAAAGATATCCAAATCTGATTTCTGCTTTCTGTCTTATATTACAAGCCATTGTCTATAGGCTTCTCCAATTATTCATGACTTAAGTTGCCATCACGAAGAGTGCCAGCAGCCTGTTCTGCTTCCTGAGCCTTTGAACTGATGTTGCTCATCTTTGGCCCCTGCTTTGCGTTTTCCTTGCAAGGTGATCCCTTGTTACCGCATCTGTTTTTTCCGCACAGAATCTGACCTTGTGGAGAAAGAGCCCTGCTCCTTCAATTCTAGCCGCGTGTGCGAGTGCCGGCCAGGCCTGTTCTGTCAAACCCCTGTTCAGAACACCTGCATGCGATGCCAGCAGCACACTGTTTGCAAGCCTGGTTTTGGAGTCAAAGTCAGAGGTAGGAATTCCTACCTGTCTAGCTTACCCTTCCTGATCTTGGCCGTAGGCCTGGACCTGATGCGTTTTGGTTGGTCGGTCCTCAGTCATTATTTTTATTCAGGCACCTCAAAAAATGATGTTACTTGTGAAGAGTGCCCTTCTGGGACCTTTTCTGATCAAAACTCCAGCACCGACATCTGCAAGCCCCACACGAAGTAAGTGCATAGTTCTTTAGAGTGACTAACTAATTAAAGTTCATAAAGGACGAAAAGGGACACCTGTCACTTCTGATGCAAAGTATACAAATTTATCTTAGAGGCAATGGGATGGCTTTGGGCCTATGTGCACAGTTTAGAAGGCCTGGAGGAAGGAAGGAAACCCTCTTGCCTCATTTTTAGTTTACCAAGTACGGTGGAATTATAGATGCGTGTGAGTATCAGGTTTGCATCTAGGTCAAGAATTAATGCCACAGGGGTGAGAAGAAGGTTAACGACTTTTTCACTGAAAGCAGTAAATGCAGGTGGTACCAAAATGACCGAAGGGACGTTTGTCACGTTGAAAAACTCTTGTCTTGTACCGTGGCAGTTCCCTCCAGCGCTGATACCCTGTTCTCTTTGGTTCCCTAGCTGTGCCGAGTTAAACAAAGTAGCACTAAGCGAAGGAAACGCCACACACGATCAGGTCTGCCTGGACCAATTGCCCGCCTACCTCACCCCAAGCACTTTGTCCATGAGATTCAGCAATGAAACAAATAACTCTGACCTGAGGAGGGTTGAGGGGAACCTGGTGACCGTTGCTAGTATCCTTTTCCGTGCCACAACAACTGAAAACCCCAGTTCAACTCCTGAGGAGAAAGCTCTGGCTGGCACTTTTCCTACCTCAGCCAAGGGGGAGACGACAATGGGAGGTAACAAAGATAAAGCATTTACTCTGTCTAGCATGTTTGATTTGGGTATATCTTTGGTAAATGCAATTTTTATGTGGGAGCTTCCTGCCAATCCCCTACGACTGGTGAAATGTCCGTGGTTCTGTGTCCAAACATAGATGTTCTGTGTTCCCCCTCTGCCTTTTCTTAGCCTTTCCTGTACTCCCTTTCCCTTTCTGTGCTGTAGGTCTAGTTCTTTGGGGAGTGGTTCTCTCTGTGATAGTGCTACTTGTGGGCATGCTGTTATTTTGGAAATGGAAGGTTTGTAAGAAGCGGATCCTCATCCTCAAAGGAAAGCGTGAGTTTTTAAAGCTGTAATACATAGCATGCTGTTTGATCTCCAAGTATATGTCAACTGGGAACTCAAATATCCCAAAATTTTGTGGAGGTCCCTGGGGAAGAGAATGTTTACTGCTGGAGGTGGGCCAGATGAGGGTTCCAGGCAAACTGTTCATGCAGCGTGTTGGAGAACATGAGAGAAAGATTGAAGCAGCTGTGAATTTATGGAGGAAGATGCTACAAGCTGGGTGGGGAACGGGTTATCAGTGGTTTCTTCTCTCAGTACAGACCCTAATATTAAATGATACCTGAAGTGTTTTGTGAGTATTTGTTGGTTCCTGGGGTAGGGTTGGACTTTGAGCATGAGAGGAAGAGTGATTTTTACTGATACTGGCTGTAGCTTTGCCTAGAGTTACCTGTGGGGTGTGCCTGCAGAACCACATTCCCTCTTTCATAGACAGCAGGATGTGCATGTTGTTGTACGTTAGTTGTAGACTTGTGGGTGTGGTAAAGCTGTTAGAGCCTATACGTTCCATGATGAGTTTTGCTAAATGAATGGTTTCTTTTACCAGCACATCTGCCTTCCGTCACTTCACACAAACCCGGGCTCAAATCTCAAGGTGAGTGACCGATGGACCAGGACTTGTAATCCATATGTCTAAAGAATAAGTGGATAGTTTAAATATGGAACTGTATTCTGTGGAATTTTAGTGCAAAACGTGGGACTTCTCCATCTCGAATACCCGCCGACTCGCGAGGCCGGCCCCGGCCCCGCTGCCCGTCCTGCGCGGGCAGGTGGCGCTGCGGGTGTGGCGGGCCGCTAGGTGGCGCCCTTTTCCCGCCGCACCTGACCGGTTGGGCGCCCTGTCAGAGCGGGGGAGCGGTGCTGGGAACACGCCCGGTTGTTTTCTGGGCGCTCAAATGTGGGAGACGTCTTCCAAAAAAAGTGGGTGTTAGCCATAGCAACCTGTACAGATCCCTTAGAGTACACACATTTTGCCCAATTAACTGATCCCCTCTCAGCACTTCCATTTCCATTTCCATCTTCCGTTGTGTTAGATTCTCCTACTCACCACACATCAGAGCTTTTTCTACTCATTTATTCAGGAATACGATTTAACACCTCTTGTGTGCAGCTTAATTTTCTCTAAATGGAATTTTTGCTTCCTCACTTGCCTTACACAATAGAAACTGTTACTGTGCAGCATTATAGAGCTGATGCATTGAAAATTAAGGTGGCTGCATGTCGGGGTCAAATTAAGTAGTAGGCCTGAGCCTGTCTATCTTCATGGTACTGCAGAAGGATGCTGTACACTCCCTCCTTCCCACCTCTCTTCTTTCCCCAGTGTTCCCTTCCTCCATCCTTGCATAAAATCCCATCCCCTTGATATTCATCTGACCACACGGTGAACTGATCCAACTTGTTAATCCAGTAGAAAGTTATTAACATTTTTTTAACTTTTTTTTTAATAAGCCTGTCTTCTGCTTATCTAGAAAGTTTGATCAGTTCATCATTTCATTAGATGAATACCAGTTGTGGTGTGGGGAGGGCAATAGGGATGGCCACAAAGGGCTTTGGGGAGAGCAGGACCTCACAGTCTTGGCAGCAACTTGTTGCTGGTTCACCTCAGCCATGTCATGTAAGTGTGCCCTCAGTGGTAAAGAAAGCATAATGCAGGTGGTTTGGGCAGTAGAGTAGTTTAGGACATGGCTAGGTGATATTTCAGGGCAAATATTAACATTCTTGTGATTGCTGTGAATTTGCTTCTGATAATTTTTCCTCTTTCCATTGCAGGTTCTGATCTAGTGAACAAATGTGCAGTAAGTGTGAACAATATTCCAAAATGGATCACTTTCCATTCCAATGTAAATAATGATATTTTTAAATGTCCTGTTAAAGAGTGCCAGCCTTTTTGTTTGGACTTTCCTCTACAATACGTGATCCTCTAGGTGCAGCTACTAGAACTTGCTACTTTCATGTCTTGGGCTATGTTTAATGTGGTGTTAAATAGTGTGATGCTGCCAATCTTGCTTATGAAGGGAGTATTTGGTTTGGTCGTATGCCATTCATGTTCCATTCTATGGGACAGGATCCAAAATCACAAGATGAACATGCCTTTTCTACCTTCTGGGAGAACTTTGTCTGTCAGTCCCATTTTATCTTACTGCTCCAGTCACACACAAAGTGGGATTTGTACTCTTCTTCTGTCTTCCTCTTTGTAGGATTTGGCATGACTGTAATACGGGTACACAGTGGGTATTGTTTGTCTGGAAGACGTTCCATCAGGACCAGCTTATGGTTTAACAGTATAGTTTGCAGATGAACAAGACAACTATCAGTCAATACGGTAACAACAAAATGCAGTTCCTCAGCTGCTGAAATCATCACAGCTCTGTTTGATTCCCCCACTTCCAGTGAAATTATAGCAACTTTCATCCTCTTGAGTCTTCTCAGTTTATTAGGCTTGTTATCTTTAAATGTCCGTATCTGCTAAAACACTCTTTAGATTGTTTCTTTTTTTAAAATCAGTTTGCTTTTAAATGTTGTACATCTGCACATGTACAAGATACTACTTATTCTAATAAATCTGGTTGCAATCAGCTATCATAATTTCAGTGTGTCATTGCTAATCCCTGAGTTGTGGGGAGCTTCCACCCTTGCTTTCATTACAGTCAGACATGAGCAAGAGTTTTAAACTGCACATTTCAAAATCTTACTATCTTTGGTTTTTTTCTTTTCCAACCTCGTGGAAACAGAAACAGAGAACCATCTAAACCATCAGAAATTTGTGATGCGGGACCTTTAGCCTCTCTCAGATTCTGGCTCCTCTTTTAAAGGACTGTTTGTAATTAATTCCTCACATAATAGCTAGTCTGAGCTTGTTTCTCCTACCTGAGGTTCTGCTGAGGCAATTCCATTCTGAAGTTCAACCAGTTCAACCTCTGGCTTGTTTTCTTCTTCCATAGGAGCGTGGTAGGTCTTTGCAAAGTCTAAGAGGAAGTTAAACCATATATTTTCAGTTTTGACTGTTTGACTCTCTCACCATATGACTACACATCTGTCCAGGTTTGTCCTCTGATACTTATCTCACAACTAAATATGAAAAATATCTTGTTAAAGTTCTTTCTGATCAAATCCTTTAAAATTCTTACCTCCAGCATCTATCTTTCTTATTGATATTATACTCTTTGCTGAAAAGTGCTACTGAGCCTCAGCCCCCCAGAATGCAGCTGCCACTATATTACAGGATAGCAGACTCTGCAACAGAGCATACAATATGAGAGTTGTGGCAAAAAGGTAAAATGACAAATAGGTGGATTTACAAAGGTTCATCGGCATCTAAATTGCAGACGAGGCAGTGGAATTTACCAAGGCATCCAGGCAGGTCCACGAAACTGGTTTTCAGTGGAAGTGAGGTACATTCTTGCAAACGTCATTGAAAATCTGTGAATTTAGCTTAGAAATGCTATTTTTAAATATGGCCTTAAGCGATGCAGGCACTTTGTTCAAAGAAACACTTCGGAATTTTTCATTCCCTGTGACAGCAGTGCTATGAAGTACATTATGTTATTCTGACTGCCACAGAAGGGTTCTGTAGACCTATTGCAATCTTCACAGTGTTGTTTTTACATTTACCCCACTTCTACTCTCCTCTTTGTATTGGCAGAAGATCATACTGACTACTAACAGTGGGCCAGAAGAAAAGGAGTTAATTGACAGAACCCTCCCTTTGGAAACCAACAACAACTTGGTCTGCAGCACAGAAAAAGCACATAGTCCTGATCTGAGTCTGACTGACGTGACACAGAGCAATGGAAATGCCCCAGATTGCCCTATCGATTCTCGAGTGAGAGACCACACAAATAATCGAATTGGTGAGTCTTGCTTTTTTTTTTTTCTTTCTTGCCTTTTCAATTTTTCAACCATGGGCACATAACGTCATTCTGAGATTATTAGTTGCAAAGTGTCCAAGCTGCAAAGTGTCCAAAGCTTCTAACAGAGATTGGGGCTGAATCTCCAGGACCTTTGACACACAAATTCTGGTATATCTATTCATTCAAATGTAATGCTTTCTTATTTTCACATTTGCCTGAGTCACTTATGAACGTGACAGAAAAACGCTTTGCTCTTCTTCCTCTTTTTCATTCCAGAAGATGTAAATTTGCAGAAGAAATATGAAATCCAAAGTATATCAGCTGGAAAATGATGCTGTCACACTTAATGAGTTGTACTTCACGTGTCTCAAGCTACCATTTTCTTCTCTTGGTTTCACAGTAATAGCTTGAAATGTGTCTCCCATATGTTCCCATAGTCTTTGACCATGGCACAATGTAGGAGATAAAGTCAGGCAAGGAAGCTTACTCACAGGGGCAGAATTGTTACCTGAGACACAGTCTGCATGAAACATTCTGGCAATGTTTCCAAACCCAATTTTGAGGGCATTTGAAGGGTTTTCTTTGATATTACTAGAGCTGTCCTTTCCTTTCTAAATGCCCTTTCTGTTTTTTCTGTGAGTGATGGACTTGGAATGAATGGAATGATTGGACTTACAATACCCAAATATCTCCAAGAAATTGTGAACAATAACCTACAGCGTTTGATCTGCAGCATCCTTCTGAATAAAATGTAGTGGTCCAAGCTGTAGCAAAGGCCTTATTTACCTTTTGTAAAGGAGTAGGGTCAACAAGTTGGACACAAGGTTCAAGACTATCCCAGAAAATTTTGTAGTTGATTCTCCACTGGAAAGAAACTCATTTCTTTGCTTGGTCCTAAGACCCCAGATAACTACCCAGAATTTCTGTACAGTGCTGATCCTTGCCCAAAGGCTGCTTTTAATGCAGGTATTGTTGCTTCTTGAAACAGCAGGAGCATAAAGCTTGGATTCTCCACATCTATCTTCCCCAGATCCCGGTTAATTGCTTCTTCTAACAGACCCTTGTGAATATCTTACTGCCTTTTCTAATTTGTCTTTCTCCTGTAGTCCTAGCTATAGCGCAGTGGCTTCATCACGTGGGAGCTAGATCTATTTGATCTAAAATGCCCAGAGTTCTTGACAGTGGTCCAAAACCAGACAGTGTAGTATAAAATGTGCAGGCCTTCTTTATCACTTAATATGTTCAGTGCTCTGATTTCAAACCTTATAAATAAAAAATGAAATAGACAACTCGTAATGTGTGAATTCCAAAAGCTTTAGTGGATTAGTGAATTCTGTGTTTTCATAGTGGTAGACTTGATCTGCATGCCTCTGATTAAAAAAAGAAGGGGGGCGGGGGAGAAAAACTGAGTACCAAGTAAAAATTTTGCATGAAAAGGAACCATCTCTAGGGTCAGCAGCGATTGTTAACTACGCTAAGCACTATTTTTTTCCTTCCTCAGAAAAAATATACATCATGAAGGCTGACACTGTTATTGTGGGGTCCATTTCAGAAGTGCCTAGTAAGAATTGTGCTGCTAGAGGATGTGAAAGTAATGTTGATGCCCAGGAAAACATGGAAGAGGAACTGGCAATGCACTATCCAGAGCAGGAAACAGAGTCTTTTCCAGGGAATGATGTAATGGTTCCTGTGGAAGAGGAGGGAAAGGAATTTCATCACCCCACCACTGCCACTGAAAAGTGATAACCCACTGAGAAGATGTGTGAATCATAGAATCATAGAATCATTCACATTGGAAAAGACCTCTAAGATCATCGAGTCCAACTGTCAACCCAACACCACCATGCCCACTAAACCATGTCCCTAAGCGCCTCATCTACACGTCTTTTAAATACTTTCAGGGATGGTGACTCCACCACTTCCCTGGGCAGCCTGTTCCAAGGCTTGACCACTCTTTCAGTAAAGAAATTTTTCCTTATGTCCAATCTAAACCTCCCTTGGCGCAACTTGAGGCCATTTCCTCTCGTCCTGTCGCTTGTTACTTGGGAGAAGAGACCAACCCTACCTCGCTACAACCTCCTTTCAGGTAGTTGTAGAGCGCGATGAGGTCTCCCCTCAGCCTCCTCTTCTCCAGACTAAACACCCCCAGTTCCCTCAGCCGCTCCCCATCAGACTTGTGCTCCAGGCCCTTCACCAGCTTCGTTGCCCTCCTCTGGACACGCTCCAGCACCTCAATGTCCTTCCTGGAGTGAGGGGCCCAAAACTGAACACAGGATTCGAGGTGCGGCCTCACCAGTGCCGAGTACAGGGGCACGATCACCTCCCTGCTCCTGCTGGCCATACTGGTTCTGATACAGGCCAGGATGCCGTTGGCCTTCTTGGCCACCTGGGCACACTGCCGGCTCATGTTCAGCCGGCTGTCAATCAGCACCCCCAGGTCCTTTTCCTCTGGGCAGCTTTCCAGCAACTCCTCTCCAAGCCTGTAGCGTTGCCTGGGGTTGTTGTGGCCGAAGTGCAGGACCCGGCACTTGGCCTTGTTGAACCTCATACAATTGGCCTCGGCCCATCGATCCAGCCTGTCCAGGTCCCTCTGCAGAGCCTTCCTACCCTCCAGCAGATCAACACTCCCGCCCAGCTTGCTGTCATCTGCAAACTGACTGAGGGAGCACTCGATCCCCTCGTCCAGATCGTTGATGAAGGGATTGAACAGGACTGGCCCCAGTACTGAGCCCTGGTGAACACCGCTCGTGACCGGCCGCCAACTGGATTTAACTCCGTTCACCACAACTCTCTGGGCTCGGCCGTCCAGCCAGTTTTTTACCCCGCGAAGAGTGTACCTGTCTAGGCCGTGAGCCGCCAGCTTCTCTAAGAGAATCCTGTGGGAGACAGCTACAGAAGCATCCAGAGTGACACTAAGCCTGAATCTATGACGAGGGAGGTAAACACATAGTGCCTTAGGTTTTCTGAAAACTCATGTAACACACTGAAACACATTCAAACAAGGAGTGCTAGAACATATTTCATCTAACAAATGAGAGGATCATCCAAACCGTTGGCCTTCATAGCTGACATCAAATATTTCTCTTTTCCTCTCTCTCCCAGTATCATGCTGGAAACAAGTTTGAATCAAAGCTACAAAATTCAGAGGACATCTGAATGCCTCAAGTTTCACAGCTTGCTTTCTCTGCATGAAGGAACGGATTGAAAACTATGTCTGATTACTTCTATTAGCTATGAAAATTCTGGCCAGAATTCCGAGTTAAGCTTGAGACCAGCCATGTTTCATATGTTGTTTCTATTCCAGTATTACCACTTCTTCCAATTTTGTCATATATTTTGCAACATCTGGTATTTTTCTTAAGGCCTCAACTCTTGAATAAAAGTAATGACAATTTCAGTTTTCCCTAACACAACAGAACTCTTAAGTTTGTGGACTTCATGTTTCTTGAGGAAATAGGAGCAAAAGGTGTCTCACAGGCTCAGAAAACAGAAGACAAATAAAACTAATTTAAGTCCACTATACTTTAGGCCATTCTTTCTAATTTTTGAAGCCTGATTCATGTTTTTTGACTGGTTCAAATCATTAGTAAGTGTACAAAATGGCCTCTTCTGATGGAAGCCAAACTGGCTGAACATTTGGATGTTGGATGAACTATGGGTTTAGCCCAGTGTGGAGTCTGTGAAAAGGGAAAAGAAGAAAATAAACTAGTTTTCTACAAAAACAAAGGACTGAAAAGCAGGCACAGCAGTTATTTCCTATAACATTATCAATATCTGCTTGTTTTAGAATTGCTCATAATCATCAGGATGACACTGATTTGCATATCTATTCTTTAAAAAAAATCTATTTTGTGGTCAACTGGCTTGTGTTATGCTATTTCTCAATCTTTCATGCAGCTTGTTTGAGAACTGTAAGTGTAATAGTGCTGACTATGTTTTTGCACGGGACAATGGAAAATGAGCAAGATGACAAAGTGTACCTTAATCGTCAAAAAAAAGGAACCACAAAAACAATTACTTGCTTTGTAGTTTTACCCTGGACAGACTACCGTAATAACAGCTGTGCAACTTCAGCATCTTTTGTCTTAAAACGTACAAAAGGAACATAAGGGCATGAAAAACACCTTCTTGGGCCAGACTAGCGGTAAGAGCCCAACATTTTATTTCTGAGTCGCAGTAAGAGGTGTTATTTAGGAAGAGCACGTAAGCCTGGTTAATATTTGCTGTTTGCATTCCTTATAGTTCTGCAGCATCAGCTGCAATTGGATTAAGGATGTCAAAGAGTTGTCCCACCCTTAGTATTCACTCATTTTGTCATTAATTTTTCTTCTTTTTTTTAAATTTCCTGGTACAATCTGCCTCCATAAGCACCTGTGGCAACAGGTTACAGATAGTTACTATTCACTGTGTAAACAAGTACTTTTACCACTTTTAAATT
The DNA here is from genome assembly GCF_964195595.1 of Calonectris borealis. Taxonomy (NCBI): domain Eukaryota; kingdom Metazoa; phylum Chordata; class Aves; order Procellariiformes; family Procellariidae; genus Calonectris; species Calonectris borealis. The sequence continues at coordinate 6,485,309 of NC_134334.1, forward strand.
GACCTCTTACTTATTTCAGTGAGTGCCACTAGTTCTTGTATTACAGAATTTAGTGCAATACTGAATTGCTTTTACAATTCTTGATTGTATCCTCCTCAGCCTCCAAGCTGAGTTCCCATCTTTTTATATTTCTCATGTAAGTTAGAGAAGTTCCACTGCCTTGGTCATTTTAGTTGACCTCTTCTGCATCTTTTCTAACTTCACTACATTCTTCTGGACATCTGGAGGCCAGAACCATGCACTGCACTGAAGAAGAGGGGTGGGCCAAGGTTTTAAATCATGGCAAAATGATTCTTTCCATTTTGTTCTCAATACCTCTCTAGATGATGCCCACCATTTTGTTTGCTCTTTTTTGGCTGCCCCTGCACACTACGCAGATGATTTCAGAGAGCCATCGAGGATGACTCCAAGATCGCTTTTCTGAGTGATAGCTGCCAGATGCCAATTCCACACCATGTATGCCTGGTTCAGATTATTTTTCCCTAAATGTATCGCCTTGTGTTTATCTATGTAGAAGCTCATTTGCCACCTTTTTATGACTCCTTCTGGCTTTATTTGCCTTCTGTATGTCATGTAACCACCTGGGGAAGTTTAGTATTGCCTTCACTGTGTGAGTGCTCTTTTCTCCAGATCATTGATGAAGATATTGAATAGAACTGGCCCCACCAATCCCCACTGCTAATTGTTCTCTGTCCTGAAAAACTACCATTATGCTGTGCTCTTTTCTTCCGGCCTTTTAAACAGCCATAACTTTTGTATCCTGTAACCTTTTTTAGCAAATCCATAAAATGACCTTTCCTCCCAATCCTGGGACAACTTTGTTTTTCCACCACCTTAGGTGTGGAACGTCATCAAAGGCTTTTTGAAAATCCCCAGGTAGTAGGTCCGCTAGATCTTGTTTATCCATTAAGCCTCACAGTATAAGGGAAGGTATGTTATCAAGATTTTGTGATTGAAGACATAAATCCAGAGAAATTCATACTTTCCTGGAACCACAGCCCCAGAGATGAAGTGGGAGAATCTCAGCATTACAGGATCTCGTCACTGACTTTCATCAGTGGATAATCTATCTGTAGTACATTTGAAAACGGGTTGTAATTTCAAGTGGTGTTAGTTCCAGTATTTACTTCCTGAATTCCATTCTTCTCTGCAAGTCCAGAACATAAAATAATTTCTAAAAACAACTGCTGCCACTGTATATTTTAGTTTGTCTATTGCGTCTTGCAAGAAAGGCGATTAGTGAATCCTTTCTGTGTACTTCTGTTTGTACTTGTTTTGTTTCATTCAGAAGATAAGCTGCCTCTAATGCTCAGATAACAATTTCTTTTGGCTATCAGTATTGCCATGTCAGTGGCAGTTAGGTGAGGTGAAGAAGGAAACAGAACTAACATTTTTTTGTTTAAGTGCTTGTTATGCAACAGAAGGTCAAGTCACCAAGTACTGACATAAAACAGCAATGCAAGGAAGAAGAAAAAACTGTGTAGGAGAAATACTGGTCACCCTTTCCTCGCTTCCAGTCAGGCTAGTGCATTGTTTTCCATTTCATTCTAGAAAAATACAGGAACTTCTGTTTCATTTTAGAGAACACCAATTTGTGTATCCATGAACTGTGAATAACCGTGTTCACCTGGCTGTGATTGTTGAAGGATGTTCTGTAACGACATCTAATTGTGTATTTCAGCTCTGCATATAAATGAATCTTTTTTACTGGAACAGCTTTCTAGATTAATCACATGCATTGCAACCTACTAGATGTATTATAGTTGGTTAGTTTAATAATGCTGGTAATCTTTGAATTAAAAATTACATGGATTTTAAGCCATAGCTACACTTCTCTTGTCTGAGATGTACATGTTTCATTGTTGATAATTTCAGTATATGTATCAGTTGTGGAGAAAATATTTTTGCAAGAGAGCTGCTCAAAACTTACAAAGCTATTAGTCGACTGGAGTTTTTCTCAAGAGCAGAGCAGGTCTGAATTTACATTAAGGCCTCTCTATACCATCCCGGCAGCATGTAAGAGCCCGTGAGTGAACACAGTGCAGTGGTACGGTGGGTATTGATGAACGCCAGAAAAGGTAAGTTCATATTCTGGAGCATAAATACGACTGAAGAGACCCTTCAGACATGCTGAGCGTCTCTGCTAAGATACTCGAAGTGACTTTTACGGCCGGCCAGCAGGCCACACCGCTACCTCACCTGGGGAACCGTGCTCAGGCTCAGACGGGACGCAGTCCCGCGCTGCCCCGCAGCCGTCCCGGCGCCGCTGCCGCCCGCCCTGGGGCGGTGCCCCCCCGCCGGGGCCGGGCGCCCCCGGGCCGCCGCCAGCTCCGCCCCGCGCCGCCGGCGGCCGCACTCGGCGGCGGGATGGGGCCGCGCTGGGCGCTGCTCGCCGCGCTCCTCCACGCCGCGGGCGGCCGGGTGAGTGCGGGGTCGCGGGGAGCCCCTGCGGGGCGGTGCGGTGCCCTGCCGGGGGGAGGCGGGGGGCCTGCCCGCCGCTCTGCGGTACCGAGCGGCTTTTAGGATTGTAACGGTTGCAGAGCGGGAGCGCACCTGGTGTCATGCAAGGTGTAATGCAAGTGGGCATCGTTTTACTGTTGCGCTTGCAGTCCCTTGAGTTATCTGTCTCCCTGTGCTTGTACTGAACTCTGTGTGATCTCTAGAAGAGCCTCAGATCACGCTCTTCAGCTTCTTTAAAGCTCATCCTGCGCCCTTTGGCTGTGTCGTTGTTATTTCCTGGCTTCCCAAAGCAATGACTAATCGTTTTTCCTGGATTTTCATTGGAAATGGGTTGATTTTTCAGGCTTGTTTGAACATTTGCAAAAACTGTGAGTGTCCTGGCAAGTGCAGAGTGTACATCTGTATGTATTTTACACCGTTGTTTAACAGGAAGAGCTTGTTGTGCTCTGTTGGATCCCTAGAACTATTCCCCATTTACATAGAAAAGCCCTTTAATTTGCATCTAAGACCCGATGTGATGCAGCTGTGACTGTTCTCTTTTATATCCAGCTGTACCACTATTTGGCAATGAATGCTTTTAACTGTTTAAACCGAAGAGCTTGATGGGATCGATTTGACTTTGATTGTGCGTATGCTGTACTGGTATATTGATAGCATTTTTCTATCTGATTTTAAAGTGTCCTGGATTGTGAAGTTAAATATGGAAATGCTGCTGAGATGTCGAGGTGATTGCTTTTTCATGGGATGTGTATGTTATTTACATGTTTATTTAATCATATTGATTTAGCCTTGAAAAGGTTCAATGAAACTAGGTGAGGATGTCGGAATGTATATTGAACCTGGAATTACACAGTGGTCTTTTAAGGAGTACTGGGTGCTATAGTGGGTTGATAATACATTAAATTCATTTTTTTTAGCTGCTTCTCAGTTATTTTGAATTCAGCCCTGGTTTGTAAGGTGATAGTATTTTGAACCTGATTCACTGAACACCTTGGAGTGGATAGGATAGAGCAGGCAAAGAAGGGAGAGTCTCAGAATTGCAGCAGACCTTATCACCAAATTGTAAGTGTAAGGTTTTGTGTAATGCTTCTTGCTGAACAAAGGGCTTTGATTGAAAAGGAATCACCTTTTCTCCTCTCACCCTAAACATGCCCTAAACATAATAATGGAAATCATGAAGGAAATTTCATTATCACTTTTTGCATTGTGACAAACCAAAGAAAAGTCCATGTATAAATTAGAAAAACAAAACCAGTAGTTTCAGAAATACCACATTTGCCACAGAGCTGGAAAAAAGCTGCCTGTTATATCAATTTTAAAAAGTGATCACTTAAAGAAAACTTATTTTGGTTTTGAGGGAGAGAAACTGGCAAAGCAATAATTCTTGAGTGACGCTTTTTCTTGTTTTTTTTCTCATTCAGCTGAAATCTGAAAGATTCTAGCCTAAGTCCCTGTGTTACTCACAGGAACTGAACGTAACTTTTGCCATTCTGAACAACTCAGTCACCAGATACTTTTAATAGAAACTTTCTCAATAGCCTCAGACCTAAGTGACTGTCCTTTGCAAAGCAGCGCAGTGTGCTCTGCGGTGTAGTTGCTGATGTGTGCAGGGAATGTCATCCTCTGGGTGCTGCTGACTGGTTGTAGGGGAATGCTGCTGGTACATGGAAGGCGTGTTGATAACCACGCACATACTCTGAACTGCAAAAGGATGAGCATAAAGGAGACCTTGTGGAAAAATCCTGAAATAAAACTGAGCAGACTGCTCAGATGTTCCTGCTTTTTTATGGTCAGAGCTAGGAGGGCTGTGAGTGACCTCTAGCTCTGCTGTTGTGCACATCCACACTTGTGGTTGTTGCATCAAAGTTCTTGATGGCTGAAGGTCTTAACAGGGCATTGCAAAAGCCATCTGTGATACAAGCAACCCCACCCCAAGAAAATTACTTGTTTCAAAAAAATAGAAAAATGCCAATTCTGGCATTGGCCTAAATAGAAGACAGTTATCCCTCTGGCAGTGTTTTTGGCTGGTACACCTGGGGCATCTTGGGAAGGTTCTTCAGCTGCCATCTTTCCACTTAGGGCTCACATAGCTTCTCCTTTCCTGCTCTGCTCTCCATGCTAGATATCACCCTGTCTCCCTTAGGTGCATCTTCCAGGATGTCTCCACGTAAGGTCAAACCTAACGTGGCCAATCCTGACTTGCTGATCCTTTCTTAGGAACTTGCTCATCACCTGCCCTTCTCTGACAAATGATGAGGATACAACCTGTCTTCCTGCCTCTCAGGCCTGCAATCTGTTATTCCTCTTGCTTTCACTCCTTGTTTGCCCTAGTATCTTCGCTTTCCACAGGGAAACTGTAGATTTTAAGGCTCATCAGCTTTGACAGTGTCTGTTACTCTAAGTGTCAGATCTTGATTTAGTGGACAGTATCTTTTATTAGGGCAACCTTTGGGAAAACAGACCAACTTTTGGACACGTAAGCCTGAAGTTTTGAAACAGAAGAGTAGGTATTCCTGAAAACGTGTATGTTTTTCCAAATACACGTACAATAAATTATACTTTGTCTTCCTACAAACTTTGACTTGCTTCTATAATTTTGGCATGTTGTGAATAGCTTCCATATTCTATGCAGAATGTTTTCATATTATGGTGGTGAGTGGCAATGAAGTAGAATCCCTAACAGTAAGCAAAAAGATACTGTTTTCTCAGAGAGGGGGAATGTGGAGTTGTAAATCTGTTTGTCTGTGGCTATGCAAGAACTCCTGCTTTACAGAAGTAAAGTACAGTATAGGATGGGAGAGTAATCCACATAATGGACCCGTAATCTTAGAGAGATATTTGCAGGAAAGCAGCTTTAAAAAAAGCTTTATGGTTTGAGTATAGTTGGTACAGCCTGATACAACTCCAGCTGATTTTGGTGAGACTTGCTGTTATCTGATAACTAATCTTCAACAGAATTATTTTTGTAAATGACCAGTTTAGATATTTTAAACAGAATTCTGTTTTTTCCTGTCTTCAGCAGGTTTGGTAGCTCAGCAAACATTATCTCTTTACCTCAAGTCCTTTCCATAGCAACAGATTTTTACGTCAGAGTCCTTGGTGACTTCATTGTGGTTTCATATGCGTGAAGAACGTTATATGCCAGATGTGGTTCCTGTTCAGACTACTTTGTTTGACAACTTGAGTTTGAAGATGGCAATTGTATGAAAAGGAGACCAATAAAAATGTAGACATGTGAGTTAGGATTAAAATATATGCTTAAGTATCTTTGTTTAAATGGCCTCCTTAAGTGAAAATGAATGTTATGTGAATGGATTAATATATATATATTCATCCATTATATTAGCATGTTTTATTTCTATTATTGAAGAAACTTAAATTTAATTATGCATGAAGTCCAAGAATACAGGAACAAGCTGTAAGGCAGGAATTAAAGGAAATTGTGTTCATTATAATTAATATTCAGCACATAGGGAATGCATTACATTGTGACGTGCTGTGAGTAGTTGAGACCTGGACTTCCTCAGCAATAGGTAGAGCCAGGTTGGTGCATTGGGTCAAGCCCATCTAATTTTGAAGAAGTCTGAATCCAAATCTTGTTTTGTAGTTCGTGACTCGGGCTCACCTCTGGTACAGACATTAGGGTCTCAGTCGTGGTTGCCTCTGTACGACTGCGTGGGTGGGAACAGCCCGCAGGCCCTTTCCCTGCACTAGTGCTGCTCCGCACAGCACAGCTACAGCTGCGGGCCTGAAAATCATGAGATACAGGCATGTTCTCCGCTACTTTTATCTTTCAGTGGGTAGGATGTAGGGAATCTTGGAAACAATTGTGCTTGTGCGTATGTATTTAGAAGAGTCTCTACTAACCTCTCAGTTGGTATGGAGGCTGCTGTTGGCCCACTCCTCTCCAGTGACAAATCAGGTCACCTATCTACTGGATGTCTGTGGTGCAGATGGGAAAATGATTCAAACAATGCAGGGACTCTGGAGAGAGAGTCTTGAGTCATTGGCGTTTTGTATGTAACTTCTTAGTTATTGCTTAATACAAAGGCATTGCAAAAATCTCCCTAGTGAGTTCTGTAGTCAAAGGGAAGCATAGTTTACCCATTTCTATGCCAAAATATGTTGCTTAATTTTATTTAAAAGCTAGACTAAATTTCATGTTTAATAATGTTTGTGCCTCTGCTGCTAGATAGATGAGGCATTTTACTTCTACTTATACCTGTCAAATTCAATGAAGTCTCCCAAAGTCTTCATTTTGTCCGTATAAATATCTTAAAAGTCTGCTGCCATTAGACACTACTATCTAATGTGAGAAGTTCTAAGGCTATAATGCAAAAGATGCAGCATCAGGTTAGTTTTCCTTCACACAATCTGCTTGCAGAACACTGAATCACAGTAAAAGCAGAAGACAAAATAGGACTTAGGAGAGATAAAAACAGTAACAAAATGTAAAGATTGTGGAATAGAATCTGGCCCCTACTCATCAGTCTTTCAGCCCAAAGTAGCCAATGGATTTGGATGCCAGAGGGTTTTGTTTTGGGCAGCAAATATGTACTGCCCAACTCAGACCTTAAAATTGGTGGGACAGCTAGAAAAAGTGGAGTCGTCTTGTAGCCAAGAAATCCAGGAGAGTTTTGTACCTAGTAAGACGCCTACACTTCCTCTGACATAGTAGGAGATTTGGCTGCTGGCCTTGACAGCTTTGATTAAACTAGTTTACATTGGAATTAACTACTAAAATTAATGGCATCCTTCCAGTGCAAACAAAGCTGAGCTCATGTGTGTATATAAATTGTATCTAAGTGAGTTACAAGTCCCTTTTAGTTTCCCATAATGTTCTTTGAGGACAGTTGGCAAGAAATTGTCAATTGTATGTCATTGAGAGCTCATCAGATAAAATTTCAGGGAGATTGTATCAGACAGTAGACATATCCTTTCAAGCACAACTTAAGAGAAACAGATGTAAACCCATCAACCAACAGGTTTTCCTGTGTCTTTAACTTGTAGGGCATTATTTGCAACAGGCAACGCAGAGTTTGAGATAAGAACATTTTTTGCCAGGAAGCCTCACCAGCAGGATAATTTGTGATGTGGTTTATTGTATTTCTCCCTTTTTTTTTTCTGCGTCTGCTCTTGCAGTGAAGTTTTACGTTTTAAAAAGACTCTCAAGTGCTTGTTTTAATGAAATTGATCATAATGACTACAAAAATGTGGTGACAACACTTGATCTATCTTCTTTTAATAAACAAGAAAGTAACTTAAACAAAAAATACTTTTGAGAGCAGAGTCCTTTTCTTCTCCTTTATCAGATTTTAGTGTCAGCTCACATTTGTAAATGGTGTGGTTTATCATTGCCCATCCTTTGAGGGTATAATACCAAGTCCAGCATTAGCAGTTATTACTGAACCTAGAAGATACTGAAAAGCCTTGTTTTTCTTTTTGAATTATTATGGTTATTATTCTCATTAATAATGATGAAACTGATAATGCTGAAGCCAGCCTCCTGGTTCTGCTTCAAACTCTTCAATCCTTGTGCAAGCCCCCTTTAAATAAGCCTTCTTAACTGGAAAGCGAAAATGGAGGCCAAAGTAGGTTTTGGAGACATTTGAGGCTGCAGCACGGTTTCTGCAAACCTGGTTTTCTTCTCATCAAAAGAAAAAGAGCAGAATTTGAAAAATGCAGCTTGTGCTCAGCAGCTGTTTCTTACTTCACCTGCTCTAGTGTTTAAGAAAGAGAATGATATTTTTTTTTTCATCCTTCCCCACCCCATCACAGTTTCTAGCCTATTAAAAGCATCTTTACAAGTTTGTTCTTCAGTTTGCAACTTGACTGTTTCCCATTGATCTGGCTGTGAGAGACTGGGGCTGGTATTGTGAAACCCATCCCTGTCTCACTGGTTTTGAGTCTTTAACTCAACTGACTGATGAGAAAAGATCAGAATTGTCTGGTCAGTGTTACCAGCTTTCACAGTGTTTTAAATAGGAGCAGTGAAACTTCTACTTAAATGGTTTGCTTTCTTTTTTTCTTTTCTGAAATGGATATTGAAACTCAAGGCAGCCTTTCTCTGCCTTCACATTCTCAGGAAAGGTTCTTTTTGACACTGACCGTTGAGTAGATGGGTGAAATCCTGTTTCTGATATGCAGCTAGATAAGAGGTAAAATATTTCAACAAGCTGCATATGAAAATGTTGGGTTCCCTTTAAGTAATTGTTAGAGCGGGAAGTGTTAGTCTACTTTGTCAGTAATGTGAAGACACAATACATAATCAACGTGTTTTTTCAGTAAGGAGGAAGGATATTTTCATTACCGGCCTCCAGAGAGCTTGTTCCTGTTTTGATTTCTCTTTTTAATAATACTTTTAAAGTACTTCTCTAAATGTGTGTAGGTTATACATGGAGCAATCTCTTCAGAATGCAGAAAATTGAGCAGTGTCACATACTTTTTGAACAGCTCTTTCTGATCTAGCAGGAAACTCCTACGCTTGTACTACCTAACATTAGCCTTTTCCTTTTGAGTGAGTATGTTTTTCCCTTTGAAAACAGATGGCAGGTCCTCAAATATTTTGACACTTGTTCATTGAAGTCAGTGAGCTGTGTTGATTGGTATGAGCTGAAAATTAGGTACACTGACTGTATTTCATGACTGTTTCTTATGCATTTGACCTGCCGTATGAGGTTTTTTATTTTTATTTAAGTCTTGTAGCCAGTTGCTCCTTTTCAGAAGCAGCCGTGCAGTTTTTGGAGACATCGTTTTCAAAACATCAAGGCCTTTCTCGTTCAGAAAGGAATCGCAAAGTATCTGGAATGATAAAAGCCTTTTTTCCTTTCCTTTGGTGAGACAGTTCTAATAGTACAGGTTCTTGGACTGAAGGGATGGGTTAACTTGCCTGGATATTGCATGGGTGTAAGTGAGGGCATAATGAACATAAGCGCAATAGAGAATTGAACTCAGTGTCCTGTGTCCTTTGCACCCACTGATGAAAACAGAAGGATTCCCTCAAGCGTTGCAGTAGTGCTAGGCCCACAGCTCCCTCTTCCACCGGCTCAGGAGGCCCGAGGGAATTAATACGTAGCAAAGTCAATCTTCTGGTTTTCAGGTAGGGCTCTAAATGTGGATAGGGAGTAGACCTACTAAGTAAGAAGGTATCATTTTTAACATAGCCACTTTGCAGAATATGCTTCTCTCCACAATCCCACAGGTAAAAATTTAGGTTTCACTGGCATTTTGTCATTGTTTGAATCATGGACGCTGAGAATAGGTACTTAGCCCTTTGGTTTAGGGGATGTGGTAGTGACCAGGTGTGATGCTAATCCCGTAGTTCCATTGCATTCTTTTGAACATAAAACCTGGAGAAATCACTTTGTTCATTGTGACAGATCTTTGAAAAACAGAGGAAACCTCTAAATGGTCTCAAGTAGCCTATAAGCTGTGCGTTCTCCTTCAACTTTTTGGCATCTGCTGCTTTCTGTTTCATCAGGTCTACATCAGTGTCTTGGAAAGGAAGGTGGTTATAATTGCACTGATCTTTAAGTGTTTGTCTCTTTTGAATCTCTACTCTAGGGTCAGAATGGACTTGTGATTCATGATTTCCTTTTAATTTCTCCTAGGAATATTCATTGCCTTATACACCACAGTTTGCACAATGCAAAGATCCCAGCACTGAATTCTATGAAGAAGGACTTAATAAATGTTGCAGCCAGTGCCCTCCAGGTAGGTTATAATTCAAACTATTACTTTACACAGCCAAATTCAGTCAATTTTCAAATGAACATAGTACGTTTTGATTACTTATACATCTGAAGAGCATCGAATTTTTGCTGTTGTCTAGCTGGAAGATGATAAAATGCTGTGACTGTAAAAATATCTGCAAAAGAGACATACTGTTCATCAGAATTGGAATTCTGTTACAAGGTTGACCTGGCTGGGACTTATCAGGAGGTAGGCTGCTGAGCTCTTGTAAGCACAGCTTTGTGCTGAGCTCTTGTAAGCACAGCTTTGCATGGTGTTTTGATTAAAGTCTTTTTAAGTCAACATTTGGGGGAGGGAGCAACAGCTCACTAAGGGAATTACAAAAATTAGAGAACACGTCAGACCCAAGCCCACTAATAACAAATACATTGTAAAACAGGGCATGAGGTAGAGCTTAGTTTCTGTACTTTGATAATGTCACTTATATAAGGGGCTTTACATTGGACAGGTTAATCTGTAATTGCTCATTAAGGGAATTTTGTTGTCTTTTGCTGTAAATCAGACACTGCAGGCCACTGTCAGAGACTGGGTACAGAAACTGCCTGCTTTAAGGTGTCATGTCTTACGCTCCAGTGATAATTATTAGTGATCTTTTGTTAGCAAAAGTTGTTGACTGCAGAAAGGTAGGTGTGTGGGTTTGGGTTTTTTGGGGTATTTTAATAACAGAGTTTTTGCAATAAGTTGTCATTATATTATTACATTAGACACAGCAAAAAAATGCCTATTTGTCTCATTACATGCTGAGCAAACAAAATTTGTCTCCATAAATGCTGAGTTCCTGTCAGAGAGATCCGGAAGTTGAAGCAGGAAATCAGTATATGCTGAAGCAGCCACAGTTGCTTGAATTAACCGAAAATGTCTAGATAGATCTGTCAAGCTTCCTTTGTTAAAAACACAGCAGATGAAAGATGATAATTCATAGGTAAAACCTTTTTCTGTTGTGGTATGTACTGTTCAGTCTATTTCTCCTTAATTTTAATTTTTCAGAATAACAAACTCTGGGCAACAAGTTGTAGGAAGTCTAAAATCTTTATCTTTGTTGTTATGAATTTGAATTTTTCTACCATAATTTATCAGAAATTGACACCTAAATCATTAGCAGGATGTGGGAGGCAGAATTTTAAGGTTCAAGTAAGTACATGGAAAAACAAAGTCTTTGGAATAATTTCTATGGCTCACCTCCAGGGCCCCTTCTTTTGGAGAACAGAGATTCTCCAAGCAGCTCCAAAGGCTTTCCCAGTGTTACTGCTGTTTTCTGAGTATGTTTTCCAGTACATTTCTGTACAGGATATGAGACATTGACTTTTATCTTCTTTCTCATTCCAAGCAAGGGGGAAAGGGCAACTGAGGTGTTTTCCTTCCTCCAAAATGGATATGTTGGAGCTCATATTTACTTACTGCCACCACTGCCCTGAACTCTGTTCTTGGTGAGAAGCATTGGAGAAACTACCGTTGATAGCTTTTGATTTTGTCTGGAATGCCAGTAGCTTCAGAAACTCATTGCTGTGATCTGTTAGGGCTGGCTGAAGAGGCGAAGGAAAAAGAGTGAGCTCATGTCCCTTCAGTAGTGACAAGTGGTGAAGTTCTAATTCAGGTCTGTTTGTGGTAATACTTTATTATACTTTCTTCACTTGCTGCTGGTAAAGGTAGTAAGGGCCTCACCCGGACACATTATTCTAGCATGTGCCTGACTTTCAGCATGAAACACCATCCTGTGTTTCACCACAAAACACAGCTTCTACGAGAATAAAAAGTTTGGTTTATGTACTGTGGTAGCTGCATCTAAGTATATGCTGAGGGGTTTTGTTCAGGATTGAGGTCGCCTTGTTTTGAACATGGCTGGAATTCACTGAACTGAATGTAGGAAAAGGGGTCAAGCACAAATAACATATAACATAACAACAATAACACAAAAAATGAAATCAGAGTTTCCCTGTATATACATGCAGTCCTTTAAATCAACACTTGCTTGGTATACATTACCAAACTGATAGTGTCAGTGAAGCAAAGGGTTTCTACAGCTAAGAATGAAACTTACCTTAAGCAATTCCTAGTGATCTTTTCCAATGAGATTTCCCTGTTTTGTTTTGTGGTTTTTTTAATAGGTCAATATAAGACAGAGCACTGCAGTCACAGTGTGGACACAAAGTGCAGTCCCTGTAGACCTAACACATATACAGCAATCTGGAATCGGTCTCCTCAGTGCTTTGCCTGCTCACCACCCTGCAGGAAAGGTAGGCTTGAATTATTAAAGAGGCATTTGTGACTTTAACAGCCTGCTTAAAGAATGGGCTTGGTTTAACCTAGTCTTTTCTCCTAAGAAAACTAGGAGGTTTTGTCTATCGCTTGTATAGTCCCGTTCTCATGCTTTTGGTACTCATAACATTTGGGGAAAAGAATCAGTCTTGCAGGGGGGCCTGCCCCTTTTTCTTTCTAAGTCCTAAACATGTGACACCAATCTTACATTCTTGGAAACTAAGGCACTGCATCACTAAAATGGGTACAAAAGTCATCAGTAGAATAACTTTCTGCTTATACTCTCCAGCCAAAGGAGCTTAAGACCTGACTTGCACAGAGTAAATGGATAATTACATTTCCAGCATCCAGTCATTCCTCCATTTGTCTCCTGAACTGACAACAGCAAACACCAGTTGTGATATTCCTGTGTTTTTATTTCTTTTGCAAAGCAGCATTGTCAGGGAGAGCACACTGGTTCAGTTCATTAAAGCAGCTTAACAGTATATAAAGTAGTACATTGTACCAACACCTGTACGTTGGTCTAGTGGAGCACGTGCGTTAACAAATTCAGTCATACTGTTGCCCATCATTTCTAATGGAAACCAGTGTAGAAAAGTATCTACTTGACTCACTGGCAATTACGTTTTAAGGATACAGTCTAAGTTGTTCAAAGGACCTTTGGTCTCATCTAAATAGATAATCCTACAAAGCTGGTTAATTCCAGTATGAAAATGTCTGTAGTAAGGTCTCCAGTCACTTTAAATACAGTTGCATGATCTGCATAGACTACAAATCTTAGTATGGCTCCCAGAGACTGCAGTGATGAGCAGAGGTAACACAAATGTGCATATTTATGGTTATGATACAATACAATGCTACTGCAGGTACAGAGTTTCAAGCGTAAATTCTACAGATGCGAATTTCTCCTTTCCTAGAGAGAGAAAGGAAACTCGTCTGAAAATGTAGATGTTGGGGCATATAACATATTTGTTTTATGATGGCATACTAGCCAGAAGCTGCAAAATTGTCTTCAGTTTGTGGTATGTGAACATCACCTCATATTCACTTGAAACATTGCAGGCTATGATTTTAGATGTTGCTAATAACATCTTGCTTTATTCTTGTTTTAAAAACAGGATTTGTGCAGAATCAAACATGCACTAAGTCACAGGACAGAATCTGTAGCTGCCCACCCAATGAGTACTGCATTTCGAAACTATACGAGTACTGCAAAATATGTAAAGTGCATAAAAAATGTGGAAAAGGTTACCGAGTTTCCAGAAGAGGTAATTTAATTCTGAACACTCTACACACAAAATAGGTTTACTGTATGAAGAGGGTTACTTTTTGCGTTAATAGTCCATAAATATTTCTGAATCTGGCTCCAACTCAGTAAATTACAGGAATATTGTCTTTTAATTCCCTACAGTTATGCATTCTTTTTATTGCAAGCATTATCTTAGCAAGTAGGCAGTAACTACAGCAACAGTATTCTCAAGAGGCATATCCAAAGGGACAACATGTTGCAATCTGTTACTACCATGTATCATAAAGTTCCCCAATCCAACTTAATCTTCCTTTGTTTTGCTCTACCGTGTGATTTCTTCCATACAAGTGACTCAGACTCAAAACCACTTAATTCCTGCTTAAATCCTTGAAACAGGGCTTCAGGTTGAATTTTGGTTACGGTAAGTAATGATGACTCTATGCTGTCCTGCAGAATTGATCTGTCTTTATTAGATGGTGAAAGTCGCCACTCTGATAACGTAGCCGTCTCAAGATAATAAATAATATTCAAAGAGATGGATCACTGAATATTTTTAAGAAATTAAGAATCATTTGAAAAGATACAGAACTCTGACAGAATGGAATAGGTGTCAGCCTCTCAGGAATGAGTGAAAAAGCTCAGCTCTGTCTGCAGTATCACATTTTAACCTTTTGGTGGGTTTTTACAGTCTTTGAAAAAGACTGACTATCAAGGGCACCAAACTAACAGCCAATTAATCTTCTGATTTGTGTTTGGGTTGGGTGTTTCAAATAAACCTCTTCTGTGACAGTTAAAGACTGTATTTTGAGTACTGCCGCTGTATCACTTCCAGGATCTGTACCGCAGATCTTGATTATTCATTCTTGTTTCTCACTAGGTGACTAACTGGAGTTTTTCTATTTGTTTAAAGGGACAGATAGCACAGATACAGAATGTAAACCTTGTCCTCCTGGCACTTTTTCACATGAGGAATCTTACGATACCAGCTGTATACCACATACAGTGTAAGCCAGTGTTTCTGTCTAATAGCAACCTTAACTGTGCACAGGGTTGCTCTTTCCTAACTTCTGTTTTTGTTTCTTGCAGTTGTAAATCAGTGGCTGTTCCTGGAAACAGCGTGAATGACACCGTTTGCAGCGACTCAAGAACAGCAGTTGCCACAGTTCTACCTCACACTATTTTGAACCTGCTCCTGACCCAAAGCTCGACTTCCAACAAACCTGAAATAGTAACTCGACCTGTCGTTTTAAACTCTGTACCTGACATGTCTCACATCATCGGTGAGATTGACTCATTTAAAGTCATTTTTGTCTGGCTAGGAAGCAAGTTTATGTTTAGTTCTCAGTTTCTTTCCAAGACCAATTACCTGTACCCAAGCAGCATCTCAGAACAGCTGAGTTAATTCAATATGATGCTGTTTGTAGTGAGTTGCATAATATTTACCTATGTGTCTGTGCTACCCCAGTGCATTCTACAGTCCTTGTAATTCTGGAAATATTTCTAAAAATCCCAAAACTCGATTATACAAGGCATTTCTTGAGAATTGCTACTATGAAGGAGCTGGTAGAAAAGGTTTGTATCTTAGATTTTGGACTGAGGCAAGCTTGACTTCATAAACCTCCTGGTCACAAATCTTTGGAGACTTCTGGCAGCCTTTCCGGAGACAGGAAGTCCCTGTAGCATTCACAAGTGTGGATGTATTCTCTCCTGTTAACGACCTATCCAGTAGGCATACATGTTTAGGAGCATTCTGGACTGTCTGGCCTTGTATTTAACAAATGTTGCTAGCCTAGAGAGATATCTTTTGTGACTGAGGCCAAAAGTCTGCCCTCACTTTTCAGGACAGGAAAATTCAATTTTATGAAGTGGCGGAGACTGAAATGAGGCCTTGGTAACTGACAATAGAGGCATCAAATGCAAACGTCAGACACACCTGATACTTGTAAATTTAGCTTTTGTAGCCATGGACAGAAACTATAAAACTACCTCTTTCTAATTAGATCCTTTGTCAGAACAACCTGCTAAATAATTTATCTTTTTAATTTGTTTTCAGGATCAGTAGCAGGACCATTGTTATTGGTCCTGATAATCACTATTTTGGGGTATTGCTTAGTCTCCAAAAAAAAAGGTAAGATTCATGAAGTGAAAGCAAGCAGATCTGTAAATATTGGAAAGAGTGTCACCTTATTTCCTACTAATTTGAGCCTAGTGGTTGACGGACGTTAGTGTCTTAGAAGATGCTAGCTCTCTTTGAAGCTTTTCTCGTGGCTGGATATGGATGAAGTATCACTAGGGTGTAGATTCTTTGGTGTCTAATAATGTATGAGTTAATTTTTTTTTTTTCAAGGGGACAAGGTGGTGATTTACAGGTTTCTGCCTCACTACCTGGCAACCTATAGCTTTGTGAAACCCTGAGGAGCTTTTGACACCATTCCTCTGTTACATTGGGGTGAAATTGGCCAAAGGGTTCCAAAGGTCAATAGAAGAGATACTAAGAGAAAACTCATGCAAATCAGCTTGATCACATAAGCTTTGCAGCTACAGAAAAATGTAATTAAAAAAAAATACTCCAGGAATTCCGTATGTAGAGTAAAAGTATCTGTATTAAATCACATGGGGCGAAATTAATCTCAATACAGGGATACAGTGAGACAAATGTTCCATTCAAATCTCTCTTGTTCCTCAGATTTTAGATAATTGTCTAAACACACAACATCCCAGTGGAGTTGGACAACTGTACTTACTGGAGCCTGTAAAATATTTAATACTTCATCATTTAAATATTAGACGTTGTCAAATGTTACCATTAAACAGTCACGACCGTAGTTAATTGTCATCAATACCTTTTCTCGCTGACACTATATTAGAAAAATTATTAATTTGCGCAGAGGGTGGCTAAATTTTTCCTTGCTGGCTAAATTTAACTCACCTTGCAAAATTAATACAATATAGCTTTCAACATTTTCAAACAGTGTATAATAAATGTACATTTGGAGTTTATTCCAGGAGCAGAGGATATCATTTAGACTAGTTAAGAGACAGCTTTTGCAACTGAAACAAATTTAGGTGCTAATGAACTCTCTTTGCTCACTTGCAGCCCTTGTATATTCTCCACCGACTACAGAAGCAGATTCGGTGAGTGTCACTCCTTCCTTTCCATCTTTTCCATTTCTTTAAAAGTTATATAGAAATTATGCAGTCTTATCTAATTACAAGTGGAAGAAAATGCACAGCAGAAAGACAACTGGAGTGAGAATGGGGTGGTTTGGTCCCCAAGCTTGAGTGTAAGATGTACCTTACATAACCTACATAATGTACCATCCTCGCTTTATGTTAGGCTATATTAGCAATAAAACAGAGGTGTGGTTCAGAAGATCAGATTTTAGAGCCTTTGTTCCCTAGGTAATCAGTGAAGTACTGTAGGTGCCTTCAGGAGACAGGTTCATTTTGTTGAATGCCTAATGAGTGGGTATGAATTTTACTTACAGTCATCACTATGCAAATGGCAATTATCAGTGGTTTCTTTAGCTGCCTATGCACTGACCAGTTCTTTGTCAGTGTTTTTTAAAAAGATTAATGTTTTGCATTTCTCTGCAAATGTTCCAGCCTTTTTCCCCTACAGAAAAGCAGAGTGACAAGAAAGTAAGAAATACAGGATCGCAAAACTCCAGCAGTTCTGAACAGGAGGAACAGCATCTCTTGGAAACTTCTGGGTCCAGCAGTAGCTCCCTGAATAATCCAGCTGGGTCTGCAAGAGTCAGCGTAGTAAGGAACAAGAACAATGAAAAGAAAGAAGGATTTCAGCAGCAACATTCAGCTGCAGAAGGTTGTAAGCTTCACAGTGGAGACAGACACAACTCTGCGAGTTCAGGTAAGAACGTGTCAGAATGATCCAGAACCTCTTGAAATTTGATCATCAATTTTGAGTCGTCTTAGCAGAAGTTTAAATGGCAGGATAAAACATCAGATCCATGTTCAGCAAAGAGAGTAACTTTTGAAAAGAAAAAGCGATTGTTTTAAATTGGCAGCCTAAGACAGTAAAGAGAGTGTGCTTAATGGAGAAAAAGTTATTTGCAGAGTAGGGGATCAGTGTGATGGTAGGCACTTACCTGTGAGTGGGAGTAACAGCCAAAGGGAGCAGTAAGAAAAGAACATTGTCAAAAGCATCTGAAATGACAACAGATGGGTAGGGAGCTGGCTGTGATCCAGGGCTCTATTAATTTTTATGGCTTTTTTATTTCTGGGATGACGTGGATTTTACGGTACCAAAAAACCCTTAAAACATTACAGAACCAACTCCACCAGCTTACTAAATTAAGTGAAGCAAGAAGGTATTTAGTGTCTATTTTAACTTTAAGTCAAAGAACTGGATAAAGAATCCAACCATTTCATTCTTCCATGTTTAATGTGTTTTCTGTTTATTTGACAGAACATTCTGGTAATGGAGGAACGCAGGTGAATGTGACTTGTATTGTTAAAGTATGTAGTTCAGACTGCAGTTCCCAGTTCCCAGAACAGACTAACTCAACTAGCATGGATTATGGAAACGCTCCCTATTATTCCCCAACAAGGGAAAAAATTCCCCTTTCAAAAGAAGAAAACCCCCTGAAAAAAGAAACTGAAATTCAGATCTCAGTGGAAAATGAGGACAATTTACTTCAAGACTTACTTCCAGAAGAAAAGAAGTTTCCTCTGGGTATTCAAGATGCGGGGATGAAAACCAGTTAAAGGAAATTACAGATTGTATACTGATTGACTGATAAAATTAATCAAAAAACCCCTTATCTTCTAAAATAAACATTATGTTAAATGTAGTATTTCTACAGAGACTTGAAATTTCAGACGAATATAGACACTGATGCTTTTGAGGTTTTTAATCTCTTCTGTCAGCTTTGAGAGTCGAAGGATGATCTCTGCAGTTCAAAAAAATTCGAATGCTTTTTCTTTTAAACTGAATGGCCAACTCCTCCCTTTCTTCTTTGATACCTTAGAGAGACCTTCACCAGATTTGAAAAGGAACATTTTTCTAACTCTATGCCATTGATTTTTCTGCTGAGACTTCTCGTGATGGTAATTTGGGTTCAGGTAAGCCACCTACCAAGAACATGGCTGTGACCAGCACTTCTAAGAGACTGGACTTAAATTATCATTCATTCGATGCTAATGAATTATCCATTTGATTTTAATTTTAAAACCATTGCATTCAATTTCCTATCCCATATCTTCATGGACATACTTTTCCTCATCCTCCTGGATATTTCTTTTATTACAGTTTGCTTTTGCTCGTTATTGGACCAAACTTCTCAAATCAACCTTAAGTGTATCAAAGAAGGAAATTTTTACAGGAGCTTTTTTTATTAGATTACAACTATTACATCTAAATAATAGCATTTCATTAGCTGTACATAGTTCATTTTATTTTAGGAAAGAAATCTAGATTAAATAGTTGTTATCTTGGAGTAGGAAGTAAGTTCCTTTTATTGACAGCTCTAAAGTTTGTCATCTTTGTGTTCTGGCTGATTCAATATGGTTCCCTGATTGATTCTGACCTCATTTTTGAGGTTAACCATAAACCCAAAATATTTTTCCCTACGTTCCAGTGAATATTAGAAAAGATCCATGTGAATATGTATGCCAGATAGCTCACGCCCATTGACCTTAGGAAAAGGGCTATCTCTTGATGATTGCATAGCATAATCTGTAAAAAGTGGAATTGAGTCAAACCTCAGAACCAGAAAATCCTGTTCTCCTTCACTTCTTGCTTGACGCTGAAGATCCAACCACCTCTTACAGAAAATTAGTAGAGGTTCTCCTTGAATCAAATGGGAGTCTTTTGGTTTTGGAAGTCGATTTTTAGGATCCCATTTCCCATAATTACATTTTATGTATGTGACTTAACCGGCAATTGTGGCGTCTGTATTCAACCAGAATTTGCAATGCGGTGTCTGAATTACATTTGAGTGTAGTCATACAGTAAGCATAACTTTTTTCTTTTATGCCATAAAAACATACTGTTGGACTAGATGATCATTGTGCTTCCCTTCCAACTGAATTATTCTATTCTACCTCAAGAGAAACTAAATGCAATAGTTATTTCTGAGGCCTTAGACTGAAAAAGGATATTTTGCAATAGCATTTATTCTAAGCTACAGAAGAGATACAGGTTTTAAAATACAAATTTTAAACTTCCACAAAAGCCATGTAGTTCACTAACATTATTTCTGGAACTGAGAACTGCCAAACAGGTCTTTACTTCTACTATGAAGAAACCTTTTACAACTGTAGATTAAACTTGTATTTGAAAGTAATTTTCCGAAAAGACTTTGAAAACGGGCACACTGAAACTATTACAAAACTGAAAGATTTAGGCAAGAAAAGAACCTAATTTTACACAGCGCTCTGAACCCCTTGCACTGTACCGAGTGTTTTCATGTCTTGTCAGCTCCCAGTATTGGGACCACATTGAAGAAGTAGGCGAAGGTTTTTGAAAGTTTTTAAAATGTTAAAAAGGAGGATCCCATTATGGCAGTTAATTTACTGGGTTTTCAACTTATGGAGCTGTGTGACAGAAGGAAAATCCAAGTTTTATGTTGAAGTAGGAAAAATGTGCTTGCATTTGCTTATAAAAAGTAAAAAAAAAAAAAGCCTGTATTTTTATAATTACGTGTATATTCAAGTTTCCTGACCTCGCCATTAAACAAAATTCTAATTTTTAGAACGGGTTCTTTCATTCCATAGCTTAAGCTGCTGCTTTCCAAACAATTTCCTTTCCTGTTGTTACCGCCTAATTAAAGGAGGACCGATCCACTGCAGCCTGTGCGTAGGCACTGCGCTGAAGAGGGCTCTATCAGCAAACACCGCTCTTTCACGTCAGCGGAGACGAGTAAGGCCCAGACCCTGACCTCCAGTCCGGGCAAACGGACCTCTGACGCGCTGAAGAGCCGGAAGGCTTTCTTTGCAGTTTACCCGACACGACGGCGGCGGTGAGGCCCCTGCAGAGCACCCCGGCCCGATGCACGCTTCTGGCCAGGGCTCCCGGGCGGGCCCCGGGCACGCAGGGGCCGGCGGCCCGCCCTCCCGCGGGCGGGACGTTCTGGTCCCCGGGCGCGGGCAGCGCTCCCCGGCCGCCCCTACAGGCGGCGCGGAGCGAGACCGGCCTCCGCCGCCCCGCTGCAGGCCGGGCCGGCTCCGCCTCAAAGAGGCGGGAAACGCGCACATCGATAGCTCGGTGCTCCCCTACCCAGGCGTCCCCCCGTCGGTTGGCTCGGGATCGATTGGCGCCGGGCCCGCCGACTCCGCGCACCATCGAGGAGGCGGCCGCCGGCGGGAGCGCAGGTGGGTACCGGCGGGCTGGGGACGCGGGGCGGCGCCGCGACGGCGGCCCTGGGCCCCGGCTGGCGTTTCCTCCTGCGTCAGTCCCCGCTCCGAACTCCGGCGCGGCTGCATGGCGCGGGCCCGGCCCTGAGGGGCCCCTCCCTGCCTCACGCCCCTCGCAGTGCTCCGCCCCGCCGTCCCGGCCCCGGAGGGGCGAGGGGCAGCCGTGCAGTCCCTCGTCCCCACGCCTCGGGGCCGGGGAGGGGAGCGGGCACCCCCGCCGGGGCTCTGCGTGGCGCCTGAGCCCCGTGGCCGGGCCTCGTGGGTGCCCCTCAGGCGCCCTCCCCGCGTGGCGCAGGCCGTTTGCCCCCGGCCTCCCCCTGGCTTCCTCAGGGCTCTCTCCGGCCGCCTCTGGGCAAGGTGACCTTTCGCTTCGACTCCGACAGGCCCGGCGTGCCAACAGGTCTCGTCTCTTGCGTATCTGCTCCTCCCCACGATGTGTTTGCTTGCGTGGGGAGAGAGAAGGGAGACTGTCCCGAAGGCTCCTCCCGCCCTTTTCTTTATGCTGAGTAAAATGCCCCCCTTCTCCCTTGCACCGACAGGCAACATCATCCCAGCTGGCTTCCCTCCTTTCCCGCAGCCTTTGTGCTGCCCCGGGCCAGCTGACCCAGGCCCTGCTCTTCAGGGCCTGTCTTGTCCTCACTGTTGGAAAAATCACATCTTTTTCCAGAAAAAGTGAGCCAGCGTGGAGTGAGGTCCTGGCTTGGACTTTGATTCTCGTCCTGATAAGCGCTTACTGTTCCTTTTTCACTCTGTGTGTTACGAAAATAAAAACACTGTCGTAGAAAATAAGTGTTTTGTTTTTCTTTCCAGTGGCACAGCAGTGGACTACAAAGTTACAAATGTAGAAGCCTTAAAACATTTGAAAGATTCCTAAATAGTTAGTAATGTTTCCACAAGTTTAGGTCAAGGAGGTGATTTACTTTATTTACAGTTCTTATGATGACTTTAGGCATAGGATTGTTCATGCGCCAGAGGTTTTCAGTCACTGGGATGCTAACCTGTTCTGTGCTTCTGAATGTTTCTTCAAGATCTTTCCTCTGATTTGGCTCCTAACACCTGTAGATTTCTTTTTTTATTTACTTATTTTCTTAAGGGCAATGTGACGAGGATTACTGTGCTTGCTTTTGTTTGAACTTCAGCTTTCCTGTCAATTTTATTAGAACGAAAACCTATAATACAGGGTGGTGGCCCCATGTGTATAAATGCTTGGTCTTTGGAATATGCCTGGTATGTGGAATAATACTACTGTTTTTGAAAAAAGTTGAGAAATTTTACGAAGATAGAAATGTTAAACGTGGGTAATGTGAAGGTACGCTTTATTCGAATGTAACTTCCCTGTGTTATTTATGATGTTTCTGCTTCATTCTACGTGACAGCATAGTTTCGCTTTTCGGCCTTTAGAAGCAGCCTTTCATTATTTGCTTAATTCTGGTTATTTTATTTAGCTGTATTAGTTAAATATTTTCACTGGCTTTTTTTTTAAGAAATAAAGGCTTAAATGGGGGTGCCTAAAATCAAGCAAATGTCATTATGGGAACCTGAATCTTAATATAAAATTTCAAATGTAAGTCTTGAAGTTGTCATTTTCTTCTATTGTCAGACATAAATAAGTCTGACATATCTTGCTTTTCTGCTGTGTAGCACTCAATCTTACCTACACTGGTTTAGGGAGGTATGTGGGGTCAGGAGACTTTTCTAAACACAGAAGTGATACATTTACTGCATTCTAACCACAAGGTATGGCCTGCATGCTTTTTTCCTTGCTGTAATAACATGCTTGATCCTGCCCTTGCAGGAGCTAATAGCAGTTTTGCAATTCACTGATTAAAAACTTGAACAGGGATTTAGGGGGTTTAATGGTCTGATTACCACATAAGTTGAAACAGTAAGTGGTTGGAGAAGAGTATGAAGGGAAATGTTTGCATGTATGACCAGTGTTGCTTTTCTAATGTAGCTTTTTTCCCCTCATTGATGCAGTAATCTATCCTATCACTTTGAAAACCTGTTAGAGTAACTGTTGATGAGCTATTTATGGGCTTTGTATCTGATTGCTTCCCACATATGCACTCTTCCAAAAAAAGGGGTTTGGGTAGGGTGAGTTGTTTCACAGTTCTCAGAATAAGAATTCTACAAAAGTACAGTCGAAGGCTCTGGGCTGTTTCTTTAGACCAGGCTTCCAAAACCAGAATGCTGGCAACTTGAAGAAAATACTGGCAGCTGAAGTCGAGGAGGCCAGTGCAAAACTGCTTCAGATCAATGTGGAATTTTAGTCTTCCCTTTTCTGGAAGAGGACTGTAGCTTGGCCTTCTTGATTACTGCAACAAAATGTGGTGTTTTGATTAGAAAAAGGATGGAAAGATGAACTTAATTTGCAAATGGGAGTAGTCTGTAATCATCAAAGCTCTATATGAAACTCTGATTTGAGACTTAAAGGGCATAGCATAAAGCATTTTTTTAAGGCAGAAATCAAGCTTAGTGTTTTTACTGCTTTTTAGATTGATTACAGTAAGAATTACAGTATCTCTGCTCTGCTGAGAGTGTGTATTTCAGACAATAATTTCCTTCATGTTTGTTCTTTCAGAGCGAGTCTGTCATTATGGAACAGAAATCCAGAAAATGACAGAAAACCGTTAGTTGCCCTTTTCTAGGACAGTCATGTTGGAAGGATTGGTAGCCTGGGTCCTCAACACCTATTTGGGCAAATATGTCAATAACCTGAACACAGACCAACTTTCAGTCGCTCTTCTAAAGGGTGAGGCTTTGTGGTATTTTCTGTAGTGGTTTCATACCGTGATTTAAAAAAAAAAGTGCTATGTTTTTGTAATAACTGGAAAGTGGAATAGAAACAATTACTTAAGATTGTGTTTAACGTTTATATAAACCCTTTAACATAGAGTTTTGTGCTGGCACTTTACAATGAATAGTAAATTCTCTTGTGTTCCTATCTTTGTTGCTTTTTGTCAACACTGTTAAACTAATTTATATGAAACTTTAAAAAGTATGCTTAGCATATCTTATCAGATGTTTAATTTATATAATATTTGAGTGTCATTTTTCTTAATACTATGCAGTAACTTAATACTATTCAGTAACAGTAACAGGGACTGTGGAGGGAAGTATTCTGGAGTCTTTACTGCTTACATTTTGGTGCTAGTATTACTCCGCTGTAATTAAGACTTCTGGATTATGTCAGTTTACGTCATGTTCACAAGTCTTGTACTTTTACAGAGTCCTCAAATCAATGATACATAATTTACCTTTTTCTGCTATTTTTTGCTATTTTTGGAGCGAATATTTTATAACACTTCGAAGCTTTTCTGTGCGTGCTTTTCGTAATATTGAGAAAATATTTGAAGTATCTTTTTTGAAAAGACAGAGTAGAAGCTTTCTCCTTGGTTACAATAAAGTTCAGGTCTACAACCTTGCAGAAGTTTGCTTCTAGATGACCTCATCAAATAGTTTGAGCACATGGCATGGGAAAATTAAGAAGTATATTAAGTAACCATTGCAATTGTAACACAACCTGAAGTGGTGGGTTGACTGTTCTCATGAAATCCTATTTGATTTTTTTCTTTAAAACATGATGCTAGTCATTTTAGGCTTATGATGTTCAAGCTTGCATTCTTTCACATAACTTTGTTTAACAGACTTGTCTTTTTTTCCTGCTTTGTATAGGTGCTGTTGAATTGGAAAACTTGCCATTAAAGAAAGATGCCTTGAAGGAACTGGAATTACCATTTGAAGTAAAGGCAGGTTTGTATTTTGCTTGTGTGTGCAGGACAAATATTTATAAAGAGGAAGTATTGCATATTTTAGAAGAACCTTCACCTGTGAGTCAGAAGCTTGAACAAATGAGGTAACCTGGTTTTCAGGTAATCCAGTTCTATTTTAGCTTCTTTGTTTCTTACACCACTTTTTCTTTCAGGTTTTCCAAGGATGATAAGGTATGTTTACGCAGGAATCTGACAGCATCTCTGTTTTGTATATCTAGGTTTCATTGGCAAAATAACACTACAGATACCTTTTTATCGCCCACATGTGGATCCATGGGTGATATCTGTCTCAAAGCTGCACTTAATTGGTGCACCAGAAAAAAAAGAAGATTTTGATGAGGAAAGGGAGAAGTTGCAAGAAAGAGAACACAAGAAAGCCCTTCTTCTAGCACTTGAAGAAAAATGGAAAGTGAGTCACGCTTGTTTTTCATGATGAAGAAACTGCTTTGGTGGATGGATTGCATCTAAGTCTCCTGATAAGTAGGAGAACAAATGCATAGGAAACGAAGTTAGAATTTGATTCATACGTGCTGATATACTGCAATTTCTGCCCCACCCCACCCCTGTCATGTCGTGTGTCCCACATATGTTGGAGATACTGAAATCACTGGGTTTTTTTCCTTTCTCCCTGCTCACAGTAACTTCAGTATAACAAGGTATATTGTTTCCTGACCAGTGTTACAGTGGTGGTTAATGCTTATCCCTATTTTCTCTTTTAGAAAGAACGACAACAGAAAGGGGAATCTTACTGGTACTCAGTTACTGCATCTGTAGTCACAAGAATTGTAGAAAACATTGAAGTAAGCCTTTGCATTGTAGAGCTTTTCCCACTTGTTAAGAATTACCTGTGCCCACTGTGCTTCACATTGTGTAGTGCTCAGAAAAGAAATACATGAATCAAAGGTAGATGTTTAGCAGAGGATAGTCCCTTTTCAGACTGATACTTCATAACTTCAGTCAAACTGGTCCTGATAGGGACTTCTGGAAGGGGAAAAAACCCCCATCCTGCTTTTACCAAGGGGAAAACATCAACCTTTTTTGGTTTGCAACAGTAGGTGGATAATGAATTTGCATGAAATCTGATGGGTTTTGCTCTCATTTTAATTCTTTTAGTTATAAACCCACTGAAATACTGAATAGTTTATGAAGGAGAAGAGTGTGATTTGTTTTGATAAAAAGATAATTTGTAAAGAAACAAATCTCAGAGTTCCTGCTGATCTATGATTTTGATTATTTGACTGCATGTTGTCTCTCAAGTTCTTTATTCTTTTTCTACTATTAATAAAAGTCTGCCATGTGTCTCCTAAGTATCAAAATGACTCAAAAGTATGTCTGTTACGCTCTGTTGTTTTTTCTCTTTGGAAGTCCTAATGTAGTTAATAACATTTCAGCAATGTTTACATCATTAATCATTTGTGCTTAAGAACCAGAAGCTTTCTACGTGTTACTTGCTAAAGTTTGTCTGCTCGCCACCATGAAAGGACTATCCTTTTTCCTTATGTGCAGATTGACTATATTATTTGGTTGCATTTCAACTCACTAGAGGCAATTTAGAAGCAAGATACCTCAGACTACTTGCTTTTCCTGATATGTTTGAGAAGAATGTATTTGGTGCAGGAGCTCAAGGCGAGAGTATCTATAGTTTTCTCAGTCCTGGACTCTACATTCTCGGAGAAGCCACAGTAACTTGATGCTCTCAAAGGTTTTACCAATATAAAATTAGTTTGGGTCACCTTGTATTGTTATTAGTTTGTAATTCTGGCCCATGCTGATGATTCTAGTACAAAAAACAAATTTGAGTCTTCAGTTGGCAATTACACATCTGACTTTAAAATGGCGAATAATAGTAGGATAGCAAAATAAAGTACACTGTCTTGTGAAAGTGGCTAGTTGTTTTTCGGGAGAAGGGCAGGGACTAGTGGTATCTGAGGAGAAGACAGAGTCAGAGAGTACAAAACCAGAAGTGAGGAATAGGATTTTTATGAGATCTAAATAACTACCAGAAATTTGTTGGAGAACTGCAGAAATTAAATATTATATTACTTCAGTGTTAATAGTACTGCTGTCTAGTCTAATGATGTAAATAGTTGTCTCTAGTAATGTGTTTTTTCTGTCTAGTTAAAAATTCAGGATGTGCATTTGAGGTTTGAAGATGGTGTCACAAATCCCTTGCAGCCATTTGCGTTTGGCATATGCATCAAAAATGTATCAATGCAAAATGCGGTATTTGAACCAGTAAGTATAACTTTTTGTACAAGAACTCACGGCAGCTAAGATGTGATGCTGTATTTTATGGGTGCTAGTAAATATTTAGTAAAAAGTGTGGCATTTTAATAATCTGGTTATTTTAATAAATTGATTCTGGGCGTTTTATATTGTTTATTGAGTATGTAGAACTAAAAACTACGTGGCATGTCACCATGTGTGATCTTGACTTTATTCCACTTTTTCTACTTCAGGTAGAGAAGCTGATGCGGAAAAAACAGTTGGATGTTGCCGACTTCAGTGTTTATTGGGATACCAACTGCACTTTATTGGGTGACCTGCCTCCTGGTCAGCTACAGGTACAGGAGAGAGAGATTGCGTATGAAAGAGAGATTGTTGTTGTTAGTCTCCTTTCTATATTGCAGACCTAATTGACTTAGAATTTGTTGGATCTGGTGCTTTTAAGAGCAACAGAAGTTTATGATTTCATGCTATAATGATAGGATACATGTGCAACCCACAGAGGCTGTGCTGTGAAATACCTTGTTTTACCTCTGAAGAGAGAACATGTTTAAGAGGTTTTTTTAATGGACTGGCATGCTAATAAAGTGTATTCTAGTATATGAAACAAATGCATCCTAGTAAGTATTGTACACTCATTTCTTATAGAATAAATTTGCTTGTAACCCACAGGAAGCAATGGATAAAAGTATGGAAAGTCGTGATCATAATTACGTCATGGAACCTGTATGCACTTCTGCTCTCCTTAAACGAAATTGTTCTAAGGAGCCTTTAAGATCACGCCAGACTCCGCGGCTTGAGTGTGACATTCAGCTTGAGACTATACCCTTGAAGCTTTCACAGGTAAATACCATCTTCATTTAACTCTCAATATCTGAAATAGAGACTGTTGAGAAGCAGGGTAAATGAGGCCATCAGGACCTCTGTGCTGTTAACTATGTTTGGCTGTGTTGGGTGTCCAAACGAGTTAGTCTTCAAGATTGCTTGGGTATCTGTATGCTGTGTTACACAGTGCTTTATGGTCTGTTTCTAACAAAATGACTGATTAAAGAAGACACTCCTTTATGTTTTGGTTATCACAGTGTCTACAAATTCAGATTGGTAGCTTGACATAGAGTGTATTTTTTCCTTCCCATGTGCTGCAACTGTTGTTTTTATGTCAGTGCTTCTGAAGATTCTGCTGGTAAAATGCCTTCTTGCATGATCTATCTCTGAGAAGGCAGTTGCTGATTCAAACAGTGAAATACTTGTAAGGGTCATAAAACTGGGGTATTGTTTGTAACAGCTTAAATACCAATTATTGTAGCATAAAATTAATACTTTCAGTTGCCTCTAAAACTAAATCTTTAAGAAAGGGGTACACTAAAGAAGTTGTTTGTTTTAAATCCAAGCATTCCAAATTATTTAATTATTTTACTGCAACTGATTATTGCGAAAAAATTACATTCTTGTTTGTTTATTGTAGTAATAGGAGGGATGCATATGGGGTTTTTTTAGTCTCTAGAATGTGCAATAGTAGCTGATGTTAGGTTGATAATCTGACATGGAAGGAGATTTCATTTTGTGTGTTTGTAAATTAGGAAGCTGTAAATTGAATGTCACATATTAATTACTAGCTACTGGGAGAAAATATATGACACTAGAGAATCAAATTATGAATTATGATTAACATTAATCTTAATTCTGAAGCCGAATGCAGGCCATTGATGCAGATAAACTCAGCCTGCGGTTGGTTTTTTGTTTGTTTTGTTTTTTCCTCCTCTTTGCTTTGGAAAGCACTCCAATATTGCCTAATTGATCTGTGTATTGTTTTACAAAAAGATGCAGTATCAGCAGATCATGGGATTTTTAAAGGAACTGACTAGAAAGGAACGACAGCTTAAATTCAGGAAGTGGAGACCAAAGGTTACAATAACAGAGAAGTAAGTATATCTACATATGTGGTGGTGTTAATACGATATTAAAAACTATACTAGAGAGACTAGAATGAAGACAAATATAAAAAGATAGATAATAATCATTTATTAGGGTTTCAATTTTCATGTTTTGTTCCCCTACCTCATAGATCAGTTTTAAATATTCAGATGTAATTCAAACTTAAAATAAAATTATTCTTACCTGAGGCTTTAAATCCTTCTTTCACCGCTTCCAAGAACTGAAATGAAGTCGAGGTTCTACCCCCATGTGCACACTGTGGTGTTCTGAAATTTTCTTTGTGGAAAGACCTCCTATTAAGTTTCTTTTATTGATAAATAAGAAAGATGGTATCAGTTCAGACCAGAGGTCTATGTAACTCAACATTTTGTTGTCTATGCCTGATATATAACAGCTATACTAAATCGCACTGAAGTGGTGGGGATTTTGAAGAACACTGTTCTACACAGTTTGTAGAACTAGCCTATATCTGCTGTCTCTAATACTGATGCTTTTTCTGACCAGTTGGCCTCTGTTTTTTCACTGAACCTCTCCTGGACCTTTCACCAGTTTGACATGCATTTGTGGTTTTTTTTTAAATATTGGTAGTACAGTAATTTAAAAATGTTTCAGCTGCCGAGAATGGTGGATCTTTGCTTTGAATGCTAATCTTTCGGAGATCAAGGAGCAGAGACAACGTTCTACCTGGGAGTTTGCATTACACCGGGCCCAAGATGCAGTATCTTACACTGACATGTATTACAGCAAGTTGAAGGGGGAACCACTGTCTACTACAGAGCAGGTATTTAGATTTGAGTTTTCTACAGTGTTGATTAATCATCTTATATTTGATTTGTTTCATCTTCTCAAATTTAAAATCTGTTCTAGTTTAGAAATATCTTTAGTTTTACTGCAAGCCGTTTTCACGGAACAGACTGTCTTTTGACCACAACTGAGTTTTTAATGCTTGAAACCTGGGCTTGTGGGAGTTGTGTGTGCGGCAGGGTTCTTGTGTTTTTGTTTTGCTATGCAAAAAGCTGTCTCCTTTTTGAGCTGTAACTGGTTTTCACCAAAAATAGCATTAACTCTCATAGAATGCTCATGTCAATCTGTGACATGCTTTCTTAACTCGTGTTCTCTATAGACTCAAAAAGTATTTAAGTATCAGAAGTTGTCAGGTCACCCCTATGGTTGGGTAGATAATGTGGGAAAAATTGTGGCTAGTTGACAGTGTATTTGGGGGTGCTTTGCTGGTTTTTTGTTTTTCCACAGTTGATTTCAGGATGAAGAATTTAGAGGGAAAGTGCCCTTAATAATGAACCTGTGTCATACTTCAGAAAGAAAAAACCTGTGAACTATAATTAGCTGCTTTTTCTCTGTAGGTGTACTGGGACTTTTTTGTTAAATCAGTTGAGGGCACCATGTACCTCACCTGTCTTAATTACAGGTGTGATTCTATTGATACTTCAAGTTGTATGTAATTCTTACTTGTGTTATTTAGACATGAACTGTAGGAGTAGATCAACATACTGGAAATTTTATAGTACCTGGCAAAGCAGGAAACTTTTATTTTCATGTAGCTTGTATTGTCTTCAGCAGAGATTTGAAATTTAACAAGGGCAGTGCCATTGGACTAGAAAAATGTCTTTTGCTTTCTTGTTCCATGATACATTTTTTAGACTTGAGTGAATAATAAGCTTCCACAGACAAGTTCTTAATCAGTACAAAGAAGACAACATGTCTAAGTAACTGAATATGAATACTACATTGTCCTAATTTATGCAGTTGATTTCTTCTACCTTCTTTACTTGAGACAGAAGCTTTTTTTGCTCCTGGCTAAGCTAGGCATTCTGTTAAATCAGGTTATTTTCCATGGCTTAAATTTTGTGCTGCAAACCTTGCTTCTTGATGCATGATAGGAGGATATAGTTGGGCAAGGAATTTTTACCATGAAAAGTGTTAAAATAATGTATTTTACAGTGCAAATAAACTTTATTTGTAATCAGGGGGAATGTCAGTGTTACAGTTGCCCACATGACTTCTATTTATTTTCATGTGCTTAGGCAACTTGGATACTATCATTAATGCCATGTTAGTTTTTTCTATGAATCTCTAACTTACTCAGTGCAGAGATGTTTGACATGTTTGTGAACAAGATTCTATATTCTTTTAGTGCAGTTACTTTACCTTTTCTGTCTTTTCAGGCAGAAATGCATCGTATTGAGGATGAGCAAACTTACGAAGAGTTGAAGATACTATATGAGATAGTTCATGATAAATTTCATGACCTAGCTGAGGTGAGGAACATTCTGCATACAGGGTAATATTTGGAATCTTTAAGTGAATTATTCTGAGGTATTGTGTTCTGTTCTGCTGGAGAGTGTTAGTATGTATTTGCTTTGATTTAGAAGTGTGACATTATTGCTAAAATTGCAAACAGTGCTCGGTTCCTGCAGTTTTTACTGTTGTGTCACTTGCACGGTGAAATCTTTTGTCTAGTCATATGATGATCTTCCTCAATAGTATCCTTGCCAGAATTCCTAGGCCAAGTACATTTCATCTTAAAAACAGAGAGTGGAAATAAGGGCCTATAATGAGTATTTTCCCAGAATAAATATGTGGCAGAAGTGAGCCTTATGTCAATGGCTTTCTGAGCACATTTCATAAAATATGGACTAATCTCTGTAACAGTACAATGTCGTCTGTCTTTCAAATAGAGTTGCTAAAATTTAGAGCTGTGTTTTATGGTGTCAAATGACGACTTACTTGGTTTAGTGTTTCTAGACTAAGATTTAAATAATGCCATATGGCATTCATTCAGCAGTTAACTGATGATATGTTTGTTATTTATTTGCTGCTGCTCTTCTAATAGGCTAAGTATTGATTGAAAATATCACTGCTGGTATACTGAAGAGTGCTAAGTAAATAGTAGATGGAATTGTATTTTCATCGTAATGTGTTTGTACACTTGTGATGTTCTTTCACTTACTAGCAGTAATGTGTATGTCTTCAATGTTCAAACATAGAGTGTTAAAGAGCCGTTGCCTGATTCCCCTGGAGGTTCCCCTACAGCAGAATCTGCACATGGCAGTAGCACTGGGATGCTGCAGTATCTTCAGTCTTGGTTTCCTGGTTGGGGAGGCTGGTATGGATATACTCAGCAAACATACGACGGTGAACCTTTTGAAGGGCTGCTGGCAGACCCAAAGGAACAGTGGAATCCAGAAGACATATTAGGTATTGACATCTAGGGTTTTCTGTTTATTTTTAAGGCTGTTAATGCTTCCATAGTTAGATACCTGGTAAAGGTGAACAGAAACAACTCTTTGGTTTTGTACTGTTAAAAGATTGTTTGTGTCAACTGATGTACCTAGGCAGCAGAGCCTGTCTAAAGCTTAATAACGTGTTAAAAAATCTCAGTACCTGGTGTACCCGCTTATTTCTAAAGCGATATATGGAATACATTTGCTTTCGCTATTATAGATATTTGTGGCAAAGAGCTTTGGGACTTTTTCAGTTCAGGTGGGTGGGGGTCATGTAGCGTGCTGTGACTGGGTATAACATTAACAGTGCTGGGTTGTTGGGGTCTTCATAAATTTAGGTTTACATTGCCTTAATTGAAATAGAAGACAACACTCAGTTTTGTTAAGGAAGAAGGTATATCTGCTTTATTTTTTGTTTCTATTTTTCTTCCCTTAGAGCTGGGGAAGAAATTTTCAATTCAGAGAAACTTTTTTGTTGTTCAGTAGCCTTCCAGAAACTTGACTTATTTAATGCGTTGTGTGCTGTTTTTTTTTTTTAATTAGGTGCAGATGAATTTTTTGATCCTGCTGCAGATGCTTCTAGCATGAATACCTTTACAAAGAGAGATCATGTTTTTGCTAAATTAAATCTACAGTTGCAGGGTGGCTCTTTCACTCTGTTGCATAAGGAGAAGAAGATGGTGCATGCTGAGGAGGCTGCTTTTATACAGCTGGAGTTTTCAGGTATTGAGTCAATTTCTGTTCTTTATCAAAAAAACCCAGAACTTTGGCCGCCTTCAGACCTTCCTTTGATTTTTGTTTTTAATTCCTTACATTACTATACTGAAACAAAGTTCAAAATGAAAATATGAAAACAGCTTGCGGAAATTGATGTATCAAGTGAAAATACGTTTATCTCTTCAGGTGTGTGAGTGATTTCAACACAGAAATCTAATTTTAGACATTGTTATGTGTGAAAGGAAGACAACTATAGAAATACATGCTTCACAATCATTGTAATGTATTCCAAATTTCTGTGTTTAATTCTTTTAGTAGAAATAAATGTATATAAACACTTCCAAAAGACTTGTTTATTGGACAGTATTTGTTATCTGTAAAATTTAAATAAAACCTATGCTGTGTACTAAAAGAAATAAAAAAGAAATAAAAGCATTTTATGTATTTATATTCCAGGTGTAAAGATCTTAGCAGAATCCCTTCCTCGCAGAAATTCTTCCCTTCTCAAAGTTCAGCTTGGTGGTCTTTTTCTGAGGGATTTGGCAACAGAAGGGACCATATTTCCTGTTCTTGTTTTCCCGAATCCTGTAGGTGAAAAAAACTCTTTAAGTTACTATGTGGGATGCCTAAGTGTGTATGAAAATAGTTATATTCCAGAACTCAACACATGTTTTTCTTGGTTTGTGTCTTATCCCAGAAAGAGAATGCAAAAGTCTTGAAGAAAAATTTCTACTTGTTGAACTTACTTTTCCCCTCCCTTTCCAAAGATCATTCGTAGAACTCTTCATTGTTTGCTCTGTATGCTTATAACTTTAACATTACAGTTATATGTGTTGAGAAGACGATAATTTGTTGAACAAGATTTGATTTTTGGAACAATCAGCATTGCTGCTTACCAGTGATTGTTCTTTGGTCTAAGTAAGATTTTATTTCACCTGTATACTGTTACAGTAAAAGCAGAAATGCAGAACCTTTTTTTTTTCTTCTTCCTAATGAATTGCTGAAAAGATTTCAAATATCTCTTCTGAGCAAACAAAATTTGAATCTAATTCCATGAGAATTTCCCATGTATTTTGTACTCTGTAATTTGTAGAGAACTGACTGAAATTTGCACTTCAGACTTCGGTCTGTCTGCTACATAAGTAGATAGCGTTAGCCTCTTAGTCATACTTCCTTCTCTTGTTTGACTACATCAGGGGAAAAAATGCATATAATAATCTCAGACTATACATACAATTCACTTATAAAGTGACCATAAGACTAATACAGAAAAGACTTTTATGCTTATGTCAGGTGGCTTGGCTGATTTTATCTAAACAATCTTTTTCTTTTAAATTCTTATCAGCAAAAAGAGGTTGGCTGCATGTCTTCCTTTGGACTCCAAAGTTTGTCCTCAGAAATGACTAATCAGAACACTGGTAAAGATTTCATTTTATGTTTGATGATAAGAAGCATATGAGATAATTCCTGCAAACCAGAAATTTCAAAACTGAGTGCCTAGAGTTTGAATTCATGCAAATGCATTTTGCAAATAGTCAAGATAAAATCATAGAAGCTTTTTTCAGACATAAGGGTGCATGCAAGTTGACTTTAAAGAAAGTGAGTAAGAAAAAATGTATTTCAAGATAATGGGAGTTGCACTTGCTCTTTGTCTTGGTTTAAAAAAAGAAAAAAAATTGTTAGAAGTTCAGCGTTAGGATCCCAGTTCTGAAAATGTTTTTGTATATACAAATATGTTGAATTCTGTTGATTGTAGGAGTTGATCATATAACTTGCTTTTCTGTTAGTGAAGAATTTTCAGACAGGTACTACTTTCCTAGTAATACCAATTAAAAATGAGTTATTAAATTCTTTCGGGTTTGTTTTTTGCTTTTGTCCATTTGTTTGTTTTGATTTTTTTACAGCTGCTTTTTGTAACGCTTTTTTTATTCAATTGCAGATCCTGATGCCCCAGTGTTTGAGATGATTTATGAAAGAAATCCAATCCACAGCAATTTTGAGAGGCGTCTGGAAGTCAGTACCAGACCTCTAAATATTATTTACAATCCACAAGCCATTAAGAAAGTAGCTGACTTTTTCTACAAGGGAAGGATTCATACCTCAGGTTAACCTTTAATATATTTTTTTCGTGGGGTTGGGGTTTTTTTTGTGGTATTATATCTTTTCTTATCTTTGTTTTTTATTTATTTTCATTGTTAGAAATATAAAGCACTAATCAAAGAATCTCCACTTTAAATTCAAATTAAGCGGTCTGAGTCTTCTGTGGATGATTTTTTTGTTTTTTTGTTTCTTTGTTTAATTGAATCAGGGATTTTGCTTGGGCAGACTCCTGAAACTTCTACTTTAAAATTGCCAGTTGCTGCTATGCCGCATGGTGGATATTCATGCTGCCTAAATTAAAATGCATAAATACGGAGGCCTGTTTCTGTAATCTCTCCTGGAAG
Source organism: Calonectris borealis (assembly GCF_964195595.1). Lineage (NCBI taxonomy): Eukaryota > Metazoa > Chordata > Aves > Procellariiformes > Procellariidae > Calonectris > Calonectris borealis. The sequence goes on from NC_134334.1 coordinate 6,520,740, forward strand.
TTGATGGAGAACAACAGGTTTTTGGAGAGGACAGTTAAAAGCAGAATATTTTCTATAGTAATGTCACAGGGGAAATTGTGTTCTAAATCCTGTTGTATCTCTTCTGTTGGTTAAATTAAGTCTGACCTTTGTTACAGCTGCTTGAGGTACCTTGTTTTTTAGATGTTGAACATGCTGTTTCCCTAAGCTTCTAAGGACAGCAGGATTTAGGAATCTAGTATCTGAGCCTGTAACATTATAAAATGACTGCCTTTGCAGTTTTAGTTGTTAAAGTTCAGTTTCTGAGGAGATGAGGGGTGAGAATAAGGAACATTAAAATGTTCTTAAAGTACTGATTCTTCATCTGTTGATTTTGGCAAATACCAAAAGATTTAAGTTACCTAGCATAAAGATGTGGATGATACTTACCTTTTCTCACAAGATGAGAATATTCCATAAATGTTAGAGGTAAAGTTTAAAACAAACAAACCAACCAAACATAAAAAGACTACCTACACATTCCACAAACTTCTTAATGTTTAGTCAGAATTTCCTGTGTTGTCATGCTTACCGCTCCTTCTGTCTCCCTCAAATTTAGTAACTCAGGTTGAAGATCTGTCAAATAAAGACCAGAATAAGGTTTGGGAAGTGGTTTTTTGGTGGGATTGTTTGTTATGTGCTTAAACGCTTCCTTTTTTCTGTGAAGCAGCCTGGTATGTAGGTACAGCCAGTGGCTTTCAACTGTTATGTTTTCCTGTCCTGTATTTTACTGCTAAAATTTAAAATAGATCTCTTCTTTTTTTCTCTTTTTTTTTTTTCCTGATTCAATAACAGATGAACAAAATTATACCTACTTGGTTTTGTATCTCTTGTGCAGGTTTCGGATATCAATCTGAGTTAGAGGCAAGAGTGGCTGAAGCTGCCAGAAGACAGTACAACAAGCTGAAAATGCAGACAAAAGCTGAAATCAGGCAAACTATTGATCGTTTGCTAGTAGGAGACTTCATTGTAAGTTTTTGCCCCCAAAATGTTTATGTAGGCTTTTTTGCCGTATGTTTTAGGACTTGAAGCTCTAAAGAGTGGGGTTTTTCTGTTGTTCGTTTGTGTGGTGTTCTTTTTAAGGAAGTGAGTAGTTTTACATGTGGTGGTGTACTATTCCTTTTGCTGTCAAACAATCCATTTTTGTTGTGCAGACCTGTTGTGATTAATGGCAGAATAGTATTTTTCTGTTTTTGACCCCGTTTCTGAGATGACTTCATGCCAACTTGTTGGCTCCAGTGTGCGTTGGAGCTCTGTTGCATCAAACTTACTGAATTTGTGTGTAACTTATTTAAAGGTTATTTTCTAAATTAAAAAATTGTTCCACTTTTATTTGGTTTTTGTTCATTCTTCAGTTTTCAAGTACTATTAGAATGGGTATCAGTATCATTAATCCCTAGCTTTGGAGTTAGCTATATTGATGCAAGGTAGTTGTTTTATATTGTTTTTAGTGAAATGAAAAAACATTTGTTCTGAAAAAGTAATAGTTTGATAGTTGATAAATAGTTTGATAAAACAGTGTAGCACATGTTGTATTTATGGATAGCCTTGACGAGGATTTATCTGATCCAGTGTCATGTGAAAGGTAGATGCCTTCTCTTAGCTATGCAGGTAGGTTCACTCTGCTCAGCTTAGAGATGGGAAGTCCCTCTGGAGAGGGATTCATTGCGTCTACCTTATGGGGTATGTTTCACCTGCTGAAAATGTCTCTTCACTGACTTTAATGGGAGTCTGTGGTTTAACAAGTTACCAAACCTTACTATGGCTGAAGTTCGTGAAGGCTCTTCAAGTGAAAAAGCGGCTAACTGGATTCATTTGTTTGACATGGCTTTTTTTGTATGTAAGGGGAAGCTATTTCTTGTGGGCTTTTATTTCTTTCTTCTTAACTTTCAGGAAAACAGCAAAAGCTGGACTGTGTGCCTTGATATTTCTGCCCCTCAGGTGATCTTTCCTGATGATTTCAAATTTGTGGATCCAGTGTTAGTTGTTGTAGATCTGGGAAGAATATTACTTACCAATTCTCAAGGTATGATCTAGAATTATTGCAGCTTTCCTTTTCTTTCCACCTTCTCCCAGAAACTCTTTTTTCCGTGTAGAAAATAGAGATGTCTTAAGGTTAATTCCCCTATATATGCATAGAGTTTCACATAATAATTCTGCAATTATCAATAAATTTTTAATTAAGATTGATACACAGTTTTTAAAATAAGGGTGGGGGTGTAGGTTTTTTGGTTTTGTTGGGGGTTTGGGGTTGTTTTGAGATTAACTTTTAAATTAAAGGCTCCCCTGTGATATCTTGCACCTCTTGAAGGCTGTGAACTGGTGAAGCTAGTGTGTCAGGCACTTTACCATAGATAAGATTTTGGCTTAGAGTGGTATAAGATGTAGCTGTCAAATGATTTTTTTGGGACAGTGCTCCCAGTGCAAGTATGCTTTGAATAAGCCCTCCAATTTTGGAGTTACATGGATCTCTGTTCTTGGCACGTGTGTCTATAGCTAGCCAAAGAAAAGTGAAAGGAAAATTGGTGTCCTTTGTTTTTATCAAAAGTTAAGATCATTGCTTCTTAAACAAATCATTGCTTCTTTCCTGTTCCACTAGGAAAACAATGCAGGAAAATTAAAAAGAAGGTACAGTGGAACTTGTAAATAAAATTAGACCTACTTAAAATCTAGCTGAACTGTATGGTGTGTGAGAATATGTTAAAAAAAATTGGAAGACATATCTATGTGGTATTCATTTCCTTTTTAAAAAGTACAGCTGTAGGATGAGCTGTTGTATGGTGCCATGGAAAATTGAGGTGTCAAGCTCAAAATTGTCTACAGTGCAATGTTTTTACTGTGGATGTCTTTGAATCATTTAATCTTTTCTAGCACCATCTAATCTCTGCAAGGTTTTAGTAGCTTCTTTTTCAGTAAATTCTGTCTTAGGGCAAACTAGAAAAAGAACACAAATTGTTTATGCAAGATTGATTTGTATTTCCCTGTGAAATTGAGGCATTTGGCTGTTTAGAGTAGCTTGAGCTTCAAAAACAAAAACAAAAAGGTAAAAAAGTACAGGAAAGTTTTGGGGGGTGTTCCTGCTTTGTAGAGTAGAAAAAATCCTTTTCTTATGATAATAAAATAAAAGTTAATATTAGGCAATAAAGTTAATTTGGACAAAAACTTCTGATCATAAATATATTGTAGTTAAGTAGCTCTTACCTTTCCGCTGGTCTTGAGGATCGAAAGAATTGCTTAGGCAGAGTAATGGATTTTTCTTTTTTTTTTTTTAACAACTTGATTAAAAGTAAGTATTGTAGTAATAGTAAGTGGGTTAAAAATGAGACAATAGTGCCTTTTAATAGATTCTATAATACATTGTGACTGACATCTGCATGCATGTAAAAGAAGTGTAGTAGATTTCCTGTTAGGAAAAAAAAAGGGACAGTGAAAGGAGGCAAGGACAGTACCGGACATGCTTTGTGTTTAAAAAAAAAAAAAAACAACTTCAGATAGGATGATCAGGTAATGATGGGAAATATCCAAGAACAGGGGAGAATACTTCTGTTTGTTTGTTTGTTGACTACTGTTTTTTTAATCCACAGAAGAATCTAAAAGGAGTGCAGATACTTTTTCTTCAGAAGTCAATGAACTGAGTGATGAGGAATATAAAACACCTCTTGCAACTCCTCCCAATACTCCACCACCAGAATCTAACACTAATAGTGTCATCAAAATGTCTGAATTTACTGGAGTAGAAATAAGTGAAGAGCAGCTACAAGCACACTTAATGAGTAAAAAAATGTATGAGAGATACACGCTTTCATTTATGGACCTTCAGATCATGGTGGGCCGAGTGAAAGACAACTGGAAACATGTTCAAGATAGTGATGTGGGTCCAACTCATGTGGTAGAAAAATTCAATGTTCACCTGCAATTGGAGCGCAGATTGATATACACGTCTGACCCAAAATACCCGGGAGCTGTCTTGTCTGGCAGTCTGCCAGACTTGAAAATTCACATCAATGAAGACAAAATATTGGCTCTGAAGAACTGTTGTACACAGCTGAGTACATCTGAAACTAAGTCTTCTGATGCCCTACATTTAGGGAAAGACAAGATTTTTGCGGAGGTAGACCAGCTTGGCAGTTTGCATGATTCTGTAATGAATCTAACACAGAGTGTTGTAATGCTAGAGCAACATACCAGGGAAGTTCTTGTTGAATCTCAGCTGCTTTTGGCTGAATTCAAAGTAAACTGTATGCAGCTGGGTGTTGAAAGTAATGGACGATATATCTCTGTGCTCAAGGTTTTTGGCACCAATGCCCATTTTGTGAAAAGGCCATATGATGCAGAAGTGTCCCTGACTGTTCATGGCCTGTTACTGGTTGATACTATGCAAACATATGGAACAGATTTTGATCTTTTGATGGCTTCTCATAAGAATCTGAGTTTTGATGTGCCAACAGGAAGTCTTCGAGACAGCAGGGCTCAGTCCCCAGTTTATGGACCATATGATGCACGTCCCATTGATGTAGCTAGTTTGGCAGAGAGGTGCACGACAGCCTCAAATATTTCATCTGGTAACAATGGAAAAGATCAAGAGTCCCTGATAAAATTAGAGTATCAGTTTGTGAGTGCAGAATGCCCATCGATGAATTTGGATAGCAGTCTGCAGGTGATCTCTGTACAGGTGAACAACCTGGATATCATCCTTAATCCAGAGACTATTGTGGAACTGATTGGGTTTCTCCAGAAGTCCTTCCCGAAGGAGAAAGAAGATTCTAGTCCTCAGCCTTTACTAACTGACTTGGAAAGAGATTGGAGGGAACAGGAAACCTTCCAGTCTACTTATGTACAGAATACAGAGGTAGCAGTTGATATTCACTGGTTAAATATACTCCTCCTCAGGACAGTTGGCATGACAAATGGAGAAAAATACGGCAGAAAAATTGCAACAGCCAGTATTGGTGGCACCAAAGTCAATGTCTCCATGTGTAGTAAACTTGATGTAAATGGCTCTCTGGGGTGCCTTCACCTTATGGACCTAACACAAGATAATGTTAAGAACCAGTACGTTGTCAGCATAGGGAATACAGGAAGGTATGAAAATCTCATTGGTGATGTAGATTACTTTGAATCTTTATTGTTTAGACTTGATGATGGAAACAGCCTTCCAGATGCCTTAAGTTTCACTTTCACAGAAAAGTCAAAAGAGGAGTGTTCTCTCAACCTTAAAATGGCCTCCTTACACTACAACCACTCAGCTAAATTTTTGAAAGAGCTAACTTTGTCAATGGATGAATTGGAAGAGAATTTCCGCAGCATGCTGAAAAGTGCAGCTTCAAAAGTTACTACGGTCTTGGCAACTAAAACTGCCGAATACAGTGAAATGGTTTCTTTGTTTGATACGACACCACGATCAAGAGATGTTGCCAACGTAGAAGATAATGAAGGCTATGCATTTGGATCACAACCTCTCAAAACTGATACTATTAAGCTCATATTAAATGTAAACATTGAATCACCGATTGTCTCAATACCTCGAAAGCCTGGTAGCTCTGAACTGCTTGTAGGTCATCTAGGACAAATATCTATTCAGAATTTTGTACCAGGAGAAGATGAATCCACAAGTGATAGACTACAAGTTGAAATTAAAGATATTAAAATGTATTCTTTAAATAGCAGTCAATTTACGAGCAAGAAGGAGCCTGCAAGTGAAATATCTCCTGGGCTGCATTCTTCTTCAGGTCCTGCCAGTATTAATAGCCAGGAAGAATCCCATTTTACTCGTCATGACTTCTTTGAATCGTTACATAAAGGCCATGGTATGCTAATCAGAGGACTCTTAATTATTTTATATGAGTAGTAGATGGTACTAAAAATGTGTATTGACCATAGGCCTGATTGTATATTCTGTCTCATCCATCCTCTGGAAATATGCTGCTCAATTTTAATTACAATGGACAAGTTATTTTATTTATATCCATTTTTAGTCTCCTAATCAAAAACTGAATAGTGCCTTTCATGCAAAATTTAAAAAAACATAGCTATATATTCTTACTTAGCATTGCTAAGAGGTTCTGAGCAAGTTAAATAGCTACTATGTTACCTCTGCTGTACAGTCTTTATAGGATTAATCAGTTCACTTATTATAATGTTGTTTTCATTTCACTTTCTCTTAACAGCTTTCCACATTCTGAATAACACTACCATCCAGTTTAAATTGGAAAAAATACCACTAGAGAGAGATTTGGATTTAACTTTTCCTCTAAGTAATGAAGACTTCGGAATATCAAGCATTATGAAGATTGAAGGGAAATTTGTGAACCCTCTTCAGGTATAGTAATGTAGTATTTCTACTATCAACATAGAAGTATTTCCGTACGTAGAAGATAAGTATTTTTCAGGCAAATATCTTCAGGTTTAACATGTTGGTAGTTTAGAAATCAGATCCTTATACATGTGGTTTGAAGAGACAGTCTTAAGTCATAATAACAACGACCAAAATTTAATCTTGTTTTGGGGCATTTTAGACAACTTTATGAATTAGTCTAACTTTTACTTACCCTGAACACCTGTCACAGAAGGAAAAATAAATCTGTCACTGTCCCAAATGCCACTGTCCAAATATGTTTATTTGCACTTGTAGTAGAAACTAAGAATTAAAATGCCATTATCTTGAAAAAATCTCTGCAGGACAGGAGATTTTAAATAGGGGAAACTGAAACTTCTAAAGCTGAGGAGACAAGCAATGATGGCTAAGTAGAATGTTTTTTCCATATATTACTGTATAATCTCAGCATGGTAAATTAAGGCTAGTTTGTATGGTGAATTATTTTTAACTAACTCTGTGTGGATGCTTTTTGCCTAGGAATACAAGGTATCCTATTCTAGGATCCTAGCCTGTATGTTACCAGATTGTGTCATCTTACAGAGCTAATACAGAAGAATTGTTTTATTTGGACTTTGCATTGCACCTTGTTCTGGATAATTTTTTACTTGTGGACAAACTTAAGATTTGTCTGGTTTGAAATTCCACAGTCTTTCCACTTGTGAGTTTTAAAATATATGTGCTGATTTTATTAATATAGGGAGCTCTAACGTGATGATTGTTTCTTTTTTCTACATTGTAGGTGGTGTTAGCAAAACACGTGTATGAACAAGTCCTGCAGACATTGGATAATTTAATTTACAGTGAAGACTTGAACAAATTTCCAACCACTGCTGTATCTTCAACTTGTCAAAGTTCTCCTTCAGCGTCACTTCATAGTACAGGCACAGAATTCTCAAGTGAACGGAAGGAAAATGGCTTATTCAGCCATTCTAGTTTTAATTCTGTTCCAAACAAGTCATTAGCTGTCAGGGAAACAAAGTCTTTTACTCAGATTCAAGCAAACTTTCATATCTCAGAGCTCCAGGTTCAGTTAAGTGGTGATCTTACACTTGGTGCACAAGGCCTTGTCAGCCTTAAGTTTCAGGATTTTGATGTTGAGTTTGCTAAAGATCATCCTCAGACTTTGTCTATTCAGATTGCCTTGCGTTCTCTGCTAATGGAAGATCTTCTGGAAAAAAACCCAGACTCTATGTATAAGAATCTCATGGTGTCCCGTGGAGCACCCAAGCCATCCAGTTTAGCACATAAGGAATATCTTTCACAGTCTTGTCCCTCGGTATCCAATGTAGAATATCCAGATATGCCACGTTCCCTACCTTCCCATATGGAAGAAGCACCTAATGTCTTTCAGCTATACCAAAGACCAGTTTGTGCCTCCCGTAAGAAGCAAAAAGAAGATTCTGATTCTGAGTATCCTCTGACTCCACCTCCCTCTCCAACAACAGACAGATCCAAGTTGCCCTGTGGAAAAAGTAACTTTGATGATTCATTAGTTCATATCAATATATTTCTAGTGGATAGGAAACATCCTGAATTTTCTTCTCACTATAACAAAATTAACCGTAGTGTAGATGTTGATTTTAATTGTCTAGATGTCTTAATAACTTTGCAAACTTGGGTAGTGATACTGGATTTCTTTGGGATTGGATCCACTGCTGATAACCATGCTATGAAGCTGCAACCTGAAGATACTCAGCAGACAATCAAATCAGAAATAAATACCTTGTCAGCTTCTCAAGCCCAAGAACCTGTAAACACTAAGCTGGATCTGAAGGTATACTTGAGATGCAAAATAGTAATTGGATTGTCTGTCATAAAACGTCTGGTTTATAGAAGCTTAAGGTGACATTTAAATCAAATGTTTTATATTCTAGTGGAGAATGCACATAAATTCAGAAACAGTAGATTTAAAGTGTGCGTAGATGTAGGTTAAAAAAAAAAAGTGCAGAAGTTCCAGAAAATCAACACATTTGCAAAATGATTGGCTCCCTTGCTCTGTGACCCTCCTTAGACACATGTATGCCACTTGAAGGGAATGCTCCCCGTTCATCCAACGGAGCTCTCATGGCTAGGGTTCGACACCCACCCCCGCAGCCCCATCCTGAGAGTCTGAGGAGAGTGCAAGTCTGGTGGGCAGTGACTGTTACTTCCCTGGGATGACACAGGGCGCAGACTAAATGTCTGTGATCTCTTAAATGGTAAGAGATACTGCTTCAATATTAAAGACCTGACATACTGAAATTGGCACTGTGCTGTTCTAGGTACTACGGAGTTTATTTTAAAAAAAAAAAAAAGAGTATATACTTTTATAAATATGTATACATATATGTACATATATATGTATAAACATGTATTTTTAAAAAAAAAATTATGTGTGTGTATATATATAGTCTTTGCCCAGAGGTCCTGCAGTCTAACTTAAAAATGACAAATCTTGAAAGAGAAAAGGACGAAGATAACAGTGCTAGGATTTGTTGATGACCTGATGATTCTAAGTTGCTTGGGAGACCCGTTAGTATGCAAACAAGGAAGTAAAAAGGTTGCTTTCCTCCAGTGTCTCCCAATCAGATAATTCTTGCTTGCCATTTATGTGTTACAGTGCAATTGTCTTGAAAAAAACTAACAAGACTTTCCAGCTGTGAAGTCACATTGTTTAATACCAGCCTGTTCCTTTTTGTTTGACCAGGTCCATTCTTTATCGTTAGTATTGAATAAGACAACTAGTGAGCTTGCTAAAGCCAGTGTGTCAAAACTTGCAGCTCACTTGGAAGTGACTGGTGAGTAGATCGGAAGGCTGAAGTTGCATGCAGTTTAAAATAAAAAGGGGTGTGCACTGGAGTTGTGATTCGAAATGCTTTTATTTTGGTGCTCATTGAGGGTTTTTGTGTGTTTGTTTCCTGGGGAAGATGCACATTCTCTTCCCGCTACTTCTTACTCTGCTTTTCCAGGCTTGATTTTAAATCCTTGCATCCCTCCCAGTTGTCAAACCCTTGATCATTTTTGCTGAGATTGGCTAGGATTTTAATACTTTACTTTCACAGAGCAGAACAATAGTGTATATTACTGCTTTAGAGAAAAAGAGAGTTCTGTCTAAGTTTTCACAAGTGGTGTGATCACATTATGTAAAGCATAGAGTTATGTTTGGGTTAATATAATCTTTGTAGCAGAAAGATGTGATTTTCTTTGAACGTGAGGTTTAATGTTTAATTGAATGTGATTCATTTAATTACTTGTAATGCATTTATCTCACTAATAGAAACTTTTGGGTTTTAGTAACTTATCTGTGTTTGAGGATCCTAATTGTCTGTCTTTTGTTTTGCAGAGGGAGATTTAGCCCTGCAAGGAAGTATTGGAAGTCTGTCCTTAAGTGATCTTACAGCTCATGGAGAATTTTACAGAGAACGTTTCACTACGAGTGGTGAAGAGGCACTCATTTTCCAAGTCTATAAGTATGAATTTAAACTTCTTGTTACTCGATACTAACACCCCACTCCCCAAGAAAACAAACCAAAACCCAAACAGACCGAAAAAAACCAAACCCACAACTGTCAGGTCTGCATGATTCTGCTTTGGATGCTTGTGACTTAAATGAGACTTTGAATATTTTCAGTCATAAACTTAGGATTTTTAGCCTTTCTTTATCCTGCAATGTACATGGCTTATCAGGAAAAATAGTTTTTTATTTCCCTCTAAAGCTGTTCTTGAAAGTATTTAGGTGATAGTTTGTTCCCAGATAAAATAGTAGTTGTTTTTTAAAAGTTGGAAGAGATTTTCAACTGATGAAATAGATTTTCCATTGCTTCTTAATTTTGGAATTAAGGGTTTGCTTTTGTCCTAGTGTACTCTTGAAGTTCTTCTGCTTTGTGTAAAGCAATAGTTGTTATCCTGTGATGTTTCATGGTTTTCCACCCCCTCCTCCACCCACTAGAATTAATCAGATTAGAAAATTTCCAAGTAATGTTATGGAATTAATTTCAAATGTACCAGCACACTGATTCAGAGTTGAATCTACATGTTATCATGTGGTAGAGTACTTACCTTATAAGCCACTGTTCAGATGTATAAAATCACAAAAGGTGTATCTGTTAGATGTAGAGATTAGAGGCACGTTCCAAATGTAGAATTTTCCTGTTCGCTTAATTAAAACTCAGTAGCACTTAAATATACGTAATTTACAAATAATTAATATAAAACCAGTTTTTCATATCTATAATTGAAATAATTTTAATTTATATCCTGTGAACATCAGTTAAATCCTCTGTATTATTACTTGAATGCAAAAAATGAATAGCACTATTTGTAAAATGTAGCTAAGATAGCTAAATTTTACTTTCAACCTTTATCATAGATATGGGAGGCCAGATCCATTGCTACAAAGGGAGTGTGATATTCGTGTCACTCTACGCATGGCATCTGTTCAGTATGTGCATACTCAGCGTTTCCAGGCAGAGGTGGTGTCTTTCATCCAACATTTTACTCAGCTTCAGGATGTCTTGGGGCGGCAAAGAGCAGCAATTGAAGGACAAACAGTATGTCTGGGGTTTTTTCTGTTCTTTCCTAACGTATTTGTGGAAGTTGAAATGCAGCATAAAATTTATGTTGATGCATCAACTCAGTGAATTGAAATTATGGGAGATCTTAGAGTTCTGATATTAGTGGAGATTGCTCATACTCATCTTGTGGTTAAAAGATCTTATTTACGACCATCTTGCTGCTATTTGAAAGTGCAGAATACCGAATTTGCACATTACTTAGAACTTTGGCACCTGGATCCTGCCGTATGCACTCATACAGGTGTTTTCCTATCTTTGTGATGCTGGACAAACAGGGCTCAAGATTTTATCTTGCCTTTTTCTCCGCTGTTCACCAGGTAGTTGTAATAGCTAAATAAGGAGAACCAACGAGAAGTCCTTCTGTTCTACTGAGAAAATCAGATGCTGAACTTCTGCACAATAGAGTCTATAATCATGACAGTCATAGCCTATTTCGTACAAAATCTAATGTGGGAGTGATTAATATAGTTAATAGTAATGGTCTTGTTTAAAAAGTCACTTCTCATAATTGGAAGAAAGACAGTTAATTCTTGCATATATTAAAATGCTTCATTGTGCATCAGTTAGAAGTTTGAATCTGATTTTGAAACATCTGTTCTAAATATTTTTTTTTCCTTCTGTAAATATTTTTTCTTAAATAATCCTTTCTTTAGGTAGCGAGCTGAGTAGTGTCTGTTACACCTCTTTTAGTTAGTGGGGACAGTATGCTTCACTCCTGATTGCTGCACCTGTTGCACAGGTGTGCGCTGTTTGCATCATACTCCTTTTTTAACTAGCCTTTATTCTCTGCCTAAAACAAGAGTTCCAGGGTTTTTTTTGTGTCATAAAATTCTATCACATCTTAATTTTGTAAATCAAGGACTAGTGTTCCTGAATTCAGTACTAATCAGTGTGAAATAATGACCCATCTCCTGCATTGTTTAAAATTTTTTTTTAATGAAATTTTGCTCTTCCCAGGTAAGAGATAAAGCGCAGCGAGCTTCCCGAGTTCTTCTTGATATTGAGGCTGGTGCTCCTGTTCTCCTTATACCTGAAAGCTCGAAGTCTAATAGTCTTATTGTAGCTAATCTTGGAAAACTGAAAGTCAAGAACAGATTTCTGTTTGCGGGTATGCCGGGTACTTTTTCACTAAAGAACAAGGTAAGAACATTAGTTCTTAATTTAGCAGCTTGTGTTTTTTCTAGTTCTTGTGCATTTTATTTCTTTATCAAAATGGTAAATGATTCTTACATTTTACTTTATATATACACTTTGTACTACTAGTAGTGAAACAGTCCGTGGCAGTGTGCTGGGTAATCTTCTGGGTCTGGCCTGCCGCTGGTTGTACCCAGCTGCTCCCTGCTGTGCCTGCACCTGGGCTTGCTTTCTGAGACCTTCAGGGCAGGGGGGAGAGTTCTGTGGAGCTCACTACAACTGGCCTTGTTAGGAAGCAGGATCCAGCTGGGTGCACGCCTGCCCATGGGAGCGTAACGGGCTTTCAGCTAACCCGGTTTAGTGGCTTCTTCAACTCTTTGCTAAACAAAATTTCAACAGTGTGAGTAGCAGAAAATAGAGATCTGTATTGGCTGAGACTTGCTGGAACACACTGGAGAACAGAATTGGTTTTAATTTTTTTTTTTTTTTAATGCTCTTAATGAAACCGAGCATGTGTAGTTGCTTTCATTAGGTGAAACCTAATGAAAGGTTTCCAGTGAATGCTTGCACCTAAGGCTAAGCGCAGGACAGGGAATAGTTGGTGTTGCTGTTGAGAGATGCAGCCAAAAATTTGGGGTAAGGAAGATCCGTCTTGGATGGCTTTCTACATCTAACCTATGCAACAAAATGAGTAGTTGTTCTGGGAATCCCCTAATCCCATTTTAAAGGGGGGCAGAAATTAGGTCGACTAAATTGCTACAAGCAGTTTTGTGGCATGTCTGTTTCCTCCGTCTGATTTATATCTACCAATGTCTTTACTGGAGGAAATACTAGACTGTAATATTGAGTTGTCTTCTGTACTCTAGTGTGCTGATGTATTTAAAGGTTTGTAAGCGGTAGATACCTAAATTAATGTTAGAGGTTAAAGGATGTGTGCATAGTAATTTTATTTCACCTTTAAAATACTGTATTATGTAGCACTGTAGAAATTTGGGAGTTTGAAAGGAGATTGGGTGGGTTTTGCGTTTTTTGTTTGTTTTGTTTTCATTTTTTATCTGTCCTATGTTTATTTTTGAGGATCTGATTTTACAAGGCAATGCATACAAGGATCCAGTTTTATTTGAGGTATTTCACATCTTTATATGGTGCTCCTCATTCATTTAAAAAAAAAAAAAAGGAAATTTTCTTGTAGAATTTAGCACTTTAAAAGTTCCTTTATACATTAAAAATGATGTTTCTGTTCTAAAGACCTTGCTGAATTCTGTAAGAATTGGATTTAAATTTGTTGTGGTGTGCTCTTTATGCATGTCTGAGTAGTTATTAATTTGGATTTATTGCATAAATTCATACATTTATAGATTATGTGATGATTTTTCTTTGCATGTACTTTTCAGTCTTGTCTTTACAATATAAAGTTAAATATTAATGTCTTCAAATTTTTGATCTTAAAATCCTTGATCATGGCTGCAATGAATTTTTCTAATGAATAATACTTAAAAACCACATAAGGCAAGTAAAATAAATAGTTAAAACCAGAAAGGAAAGATTCTGAGTAAGGATTGTACAGTGACATCAGAAGCTGGATACAGAAAGAAAATGGGAAATTACAGTAACAATACTGCAGTCATGGATGAAGTGAGCAATCGCAGAGTAAGGGGCAAGTGGATCGCTAAAGACAGACGATTGTAATCTGCTAGGGCATAGGAAGCTGGGTAAAATTGAAACATGAGGTTAATAAATTTAAATCATGACAGACTAAATGAACCCTGATATTGGCTTCGGAGTTTCAGGGTAGTGTGTAAACCTGTTCCACCAGACATATGTTTTTGGGAGAATAAATTCCTAATGTTGATGTGACTATTTTACTAGCAAACTGTACCCTTTGCAGGTTTTTGATGCTAGACACCATCATGAAGGTGGAAAAGCTCATAAGATTTCCAATGGATATGTGGTGGTGGGGAAATGTCTAAAATTTATACATCAATATAAATGAGCTTTTCTTTTTTCACCTGTGGGGATTTTAACAGTGACAGTAGGGATTTCTCCTATCTTAAACTTAGCTACTGCAGAAGAATTTTGGGACACGTTTCGGTATGATGGCTGAAGTATTTAAAGTGCATAAAATGATAGCTTCATGTATAGAAGTGTTTGTTCACATATTCTAATAAAATATTAAGGTGCTGACATGATCTTGCAGAAATAATGGCATATGTTGTTTTCATCATCCGAAGACGTTCTGAAAAACAGCTTTAAATATTTAACAATCTTTATTCTACAGAAACGCTTGGTATCTTGACAGTCCTACCCCTCTGTTTCATATTAATTTCATTTACATGGGGTTTTTTTTTTGGTTTTGTGCAAAACCCACTGGTTTAGAATTAATTTCTCTTTGAAAAGATTTCACAGCTTTTTTTTAAAACGTTGCAGAAATAAGCTTTTTTTTAAAAGAAAATGTTTTAATCTGCTGTTATGGTTATAGGAAAAAAAATTGGCCATCTTTCTACAGTAAAAGATACTGGCATTCAAATAAAATACTTAGTTTTTTGAGAGGAATGTGTTGCAGCTTGAACCTTGGTGTATTGGTTCCTTAGAATTTAAATTAAAAATCTATTGTTAATTACAAAATTTCTTTCATTAGCAGGATTCAGTTCAATTTTCATCTCCTTTGGGAACCCCAAAACATAGCATGAAGAAAACAACAAGTGCTGATGAATCAAAAGTAGTGTCGGAAGGATTGTTCATGAAAAAGTCATCAGGAACAAACATTTCTAGGCTGAAGAGTGAGCCTATGCTGAATACATTGAGTAAGCAACAAGGGCAACAACCAAAGCTACCAATTGCACCAAACCCTGACAGCCCAGGTATATGATAAATAGTAGAAACCCTGTATAGCTCTTCTTTTTCCTTACAAGCAAAATTGCACTGCATTATTTTGCATCTTATGTCACACTGAAAAAGTAAGGCTCTGGGTCTAAAGATTGTAGATTTAAAAAGAAATGACTTCTTAGTTTCAAGGTTGATTTTTGCAGTTTAAAGGGTTAGGGAATTGTAGTTCAGTTTCGGGAAGAACAATCCTGCAATTTGGGCATATTTTGAGATGCATATTGCAGACACATAAGGAGTATAGCTGGACTCTTAATTAAGATTTTATATTTACCTTTGAATGAGCTTGGTATCTGGTAGTTACAGATACTGATGAGTGTGAATAAAAAAAAAAAATTAAAAAAAAAAATCGGAATAATTTCTAGGAAAAACTAGATTTCTTTTTAAAGTAAGTTGCATTAGTTTTGTACAGATTCCTTTTTTTTCTTTCTTAATATGTTATCTCCCGTGCACTTGCAGAGGATCACGTCTGCCTCTTAGACTGCATTGTGGTTGATCTGCAGGACATGGACATATTTGCTGCGGAAAGATATCAGAGAGAGTATTCAAAGGCTGTGGAAGGTACAAGTGCGGACTTGAGCTTTCCATCCTACTTCGTGAGGCAGACAGGAGGAAGCCTATTAACAGAACCTTTCAGACTGAAATTACAAGTAGAGAGAAACTTAGACAAGTGAGTTTATCTAAACAGGATGACTTCATGCTGTCAGCCTAAAGCCAGTGTTTTAGATGCCTTTTATTGTATCTTACAAAGTATTGCCTGCTGTGTTACAGCACCTTGAAATACCGCGGTTTTTTTCCTTTGTTGTAGAGAGCTAAGTCATGCAGTTGCAGACATATCGATACATGGCAATCTGTCATCAGTCCATTGCTCTCTGGATTTGAATAAGTATAAACTGATACGTGGACTGCTGGAGAACAACCTTGGGGAGCCTATAGAAGAGTTCATGCGGCCTTATGATTTGCAGGATCCAAGAATTCATGTAAGAGGAACTGTATGCAGTTGAAATTCTCTCTTGAAATATCTGGGGTTTTTGCTGATTAGGCTAAATATCTGTTATTTTCTTGTAATTTACTAGGTGGACTGGTAGATTTAAAAAAAAAAAAGAAAATTTAGGTAGACAAACAGCGAAGGAACCTTTTTGTCTGTAGATACTCCTGTCAATTCACGTTTGTCTTGGCAATACCATTGTGCTTTCAGGTGTGTCTTGCTCTTACAGTTGCTTCATGTTTCTGAGTTTCTAATCTTTAGAAGAGACATGAGAAACAACCATCATTGCTTCTATTTATTAGTTCATTTTAGGTCTGCTGAAATATATCGGTGGGGAAAAAAGTTAACAAATCTATGAAAACTGTACTTTTTTTTTCTTTTTTCTGAAATATTTAAGCTGAGCTGCTATTGCAGTATATTATTGGTATGTTAACAAGCTTAAGATTTTGCCGTTAAGATGAGGCTTTTTGGAGGGACATGGAGGTTATCCTGTAATCACGGGCAGGGTGATGATTCCTTTCACATGGTGTCTATGACATTCCTAAAGACTTAGGAGATTGTGGAATGTGTATTACTTTGTGTTAAAAGCCCTCTTTTTGTCCCATAAATCTGAAGGAAGAATTTCAGTAATAAAAGCTTTACAGCAGAGTTGAGCCGTTTCGTTTCTTTTCGTTTCTCTTTTCGTTTCTCTTTTCGTTTCTCTTTTCGTTTCTCTTTTCGTTTCTCTTTTCGTTTCTCTTTTCGTTTCTCTTTTCGTTTCTCTTTTCGTTTCTCTTTTCGTTTCTCTTTTCGTTTCGATTCTCAAGTATTGCCTATTTGGCTGTTGTCAAATACTGTCCTTTCAGGAAGAGTGTGGGCAGCACCTGGAAATAATCAATACTTGTCCTTATTACTGGGAAGGAAGTTGTTGAATAACATGTTTTCTTTTGATCTTGTGTGGCTCCTAAGCATTGTGTGTGTTGCACGACTGTAATCTCTGCTTAAGAACCAAATAGGTGACCACAGCAGGGGGAAAAATTGCTAGGAAGCATCTAGGATTCTCTTTAAGATCTGAGGAAAAAATGGGTGAAGTTCTTCTAATACAAGTATGCTCTTCATGTCAGGCTTTTCACTTTAAAAAAAAAAAGAGTTTCAGAAACTACAAATCTGATTTAATAATAGAAGATACCTGACACAGTTT
The DNA here is from genome assembly GCF_964195595.1 of Calonectris borealis. Classification (NCBI taxonomy): domain Eukaryota; kingdom Metazoa; phylum Chordata; class Aves; order Procellariiformes; family Procellariidae; genus Calonectris; species Calonectris borealis. Next base: position 6,537,872 of record NC_134334.1, read on the forward strand.
GAAAGAATTGTGGCTGTTTGTTTTTTTGGCGAGGGATGACAACGGCAACATTTTGTTTACGAACAAAGAAGCTATAGAACAGTAGTGTGAAAATGGTTAATAGACATTTTTCATTTTTCAAGCTGAAGGCTACAGTTGTGAAACGTAATTGTTTTTTCCCCAGCAATGGTAATGAAGCTCTTTGAAGGAGAAGAACAGTGCAGCTGTTTACATTTGTCTGAAATAACAAAATTTAATTCAGGAATGAAAGTTAAACAGATGATCTTAAAAAGAATGTTGGTGTTTTCCACTTTCAGACAGTTTTGAGTGGAGAAGTATATACTTCTATGTCATTCCTCATTGACATGGTTAATGTGAGTCTGGAACTGATGGATCCAAAAGGAAAAGATGGATGCAGCTCTTTAGCCAGGTATGAATTTTCTTTTGTTACTGAATATCTTATCCTAAATACTCATCCGAGAGATTATAGGACAGGAATTAACACAATGCATGAAATCATGGTTTAATAATGCAATGAAATAGAATTTCTTAGAGTCCAAATTGAGAGTTTTAGCTGATCTGAAAGATGAAAGGGAATGACACTGTTCCAAAGATACCATCTGTGTCTTTCAAGTTGTCCTTGAAATCACTGTTCAGTAATCAGTTGACTTGCCCAAGACAAATGGTATTCTAATTAAGAAAATGTTGAGAGGTAATCTTAAAAAAACAGATTTCTGCTATGTTGTTTTTTTTTTTTTAATCCAGAAGGTTCTGTATCAGTGGAAAACTTTATTACATACAGTACAGATCTACTTTCTATCTCTGTGACATGAGATGTGATTATAGTTGTTTCAGAAAATATGTAAATGAAAAATATCAGTATACCATGCATACTTTTAAAAGAAGTGACTTCTAGAAATAAATGAGCTACAAGACTCTTAAATGAATGTTTTGCTTTTTATTCTCCTAGGTTTGATTTTAAGAAATCCAAGTTGCTTTTTGAAAGCTCTTCAAATGGAACAAAGTCTGTAAATTTGGTTTCTCATTCCATGATGGCATTTGATACACGTTATGCTGGACAGAAGTCTACTGCAGGCACACCGAATGTGTTCAGTTGCATCTTTCAGTCATCAAAGAATACTAGTAGTCCAGGAGCAATCCAGATTGAATTGCACTTCAGGTTGGTAATTCTGGGATTTATTTGCTTCTTTGTTTTTAATAATGACATACTCTATCAGGATTGTCTTGGTTTTGGTACAGCTGTTATTGATGTAGATAAACTTGCTGGCATTGTATTTAAATCTGAAGACATTTTTGGCGTGGTCAGTGGTACCTGATAGATTGAAATCTCCAGTTATTAATTAACTGAAGGTTGTTTGATTTATTTTTTTTTCCCTCATTGCAATAAAAAAAAAAACAGGTTTGAATGTGTAATGTTTCGGATGAAGTTCTAGCCTATTAAAATCAGTAGTGCTTAAAGCTTGACAAGTCTGGCCTATCACTTGTATGTTTGCACAAAACCGTGTTGTGCAAAAGCTCTTTTCCAGTAGGTGTCACACTTGCCTTTCTGAGGGAGTCAAATAAATATGGAAATGGCACCTCTTTCGAAAAACAATCTCTACGTTCTCGTCTGTATTCTATCCTACCCTGTTTGTTTTTCTGTGTCCAAATCTCTTGGAATGCTTAAAGGCATCACAGTGGGTATCTGTTTTGTTCTAATTTAATATTGAAAATGAGAATATAAAGTATAATGTCAGTATTTACCTATATCAGCATGGTGTTTTATTGCGGGATGTTAATTAACAAAAAAGAGGATGAAGTGAGATGACTAGAGATGTTGCTTTCACTCTTGAGGAGGCTCACTGACCAAACTCAGCTTTCTAACTCTTTTGTAAGTCTGATACCTTCTGAAGCAGTTGCAGGAGTAATGTAGAAAAAAATCTGTGTCCAAAAAATTAGTCCAATAGAAAACCTTGAAGACATTTGTTCGTAAAAAACTAACTAACTAACTTTAGGCAATTGAGAGAAATTTGTTGTATAGATTTGGATAATGCACGATGGTTTTAAGTACTTAATAAGTTTGTGTTCAGAAAGACACCAAGATTTTGATTTGAATAAAACTAAAATGCCATGGGATTTACAAAAGGAAAAAAAAAAAGGTTTTCATGTAACTGTTGATCCAGTATCTGCCTAGATTGGAGGTTAGTTTGCACAGTACAGCCTAATCTGGTTTATGAGTGATAGTTTCAGGAATTTTCTTCCCAACTGTTGTGCTTTTAAATTTTAGCCACATAAGCATGTGTTACGTTTTTACTGGTGAGAGCATCCTTGGCACTAGATGTAAGCTTTCGCAGAGCTCAGTGATAGTATTATACTGGCTCGTGCCTTTTGGAAATATCCTGGCGAGCCAGGGAGGGTTAAGGGCTTTTACTATTGGAAGCAATGCAGGCAGGCTGCTTCTCACAAAGGAATTGCAGTTCTTTAGAGATTTTATAGTTCAGAATGTGTTGGATATAAAATTGTTTCATGGTATTTAAGCACTTAGATTATTTTCCAGTTAGCATGACCAAATATAATTGGTATTCCAGATCATGAAGCCAAACACTTTTATCCCTCCTAGCCAGATATTCAAAATGTGATGCTAAAATTTCAGTAAGGCTATCATTTTTTCTGAACGACAAAGCAGCTTCCTGTGCTGCAGAACGCTGTCAGAGTGAGAGGAAACACATTGTATGTCTAATCTGAGGGATATGGAGCCAGGTCTAAATTTCACACGCGGTGCGTTAGATTTGATACCGAACAGATGCACAATAGTAATAAAAAGTTCAGTTTTAAAATTTGAGACTTTGCAAATCAGTATCGATAATGTAAATATATTAAAGGAGCTTTTATAAGTTAATTTCTTGTTACACAGAGTTTTTCAATTAATCTTTTGTATCATTACAGCTTAGAATTCATGCAGTTAAGATCTGTTGGGTTTCTGTGGGTACAGCAACTTGATGAATTTCAATCTGTTTTTTTATATATATATATACACACATATATATATAAAAAAGGCCAGACACTCTGTAAACTAAGTGTATCCCTATGAAGTTCAATATAGTCCTTACTTGGTAGATACTGGTAGTTTTCTGCATCATTTTAAATATATGCAAGATGTAAAGTTCTTATGTATGCTTCTCTCTTCTTAAAAGGTCTACTAAGGATTCCTCCAGTTTCACAGTTGTTCTGAACAATCTTCGTGTATTTCTAATATTTGACTGGTTGTTACTTGTTCATGACTTTTTATATACTCCTGGAGATACCAAAAAGCGGGAAAATCTCCTTTCTTCCCGGCAACGCACTTACAGCAGTGAAACAACTGTTGTTCCAAAAACAGTGAAAAGTGGAGTAGTTACAAAACGTTCATCGCTACACGTGTCTACAGAAAAGCAGCTGGAAGTTAAGGTTAATGTGACAGGTAAATGTATTCTTCTCTGGTGCTTTTTTAGGAGCTTTTCTGATTGAAAGCCATGTTGTGCTAGTGGGGAAAAAAGGTCCTTTAAGGATGAAAATCAAGACATCTGCTACAAATGCTTAAAATACCTTAATGGTATTTCCAATTGCCATGTTTTCTATTTCTCATTTTGTTTTGTTAAGGAACTGAATTTGTGGTCGTTGAAGACATGTCTTGTTTTGATACCAATGCAATTATTTTGAAGGGGACTACTGTTCTCACTTACAAGCCCAAGTTGTTAGATCGTCCTTTCTCTGGTAGTTTGTTTGGCATTGAGGTAAGAAGAAATAAATTCGTTTTTGTAAAACATCTAAAATTAGAGGAGCTTGTGAAGATACTTCACTATAAATATATGTACAACAGGAGTAGTCCACAGATGATTTTTGAAGTTTGTTAGTTCCTTATCAAAGGCTCTATTCTACAGCAGTTTTAAGAATAGTTTTATGTTGTTTCTGTTAAGACATTGAAACACTTGACTACAATCTCAAAATACTGCTAGTTACTAATCTATCTTCCAGCCATTAACAGGCAAATTAATTGAAAGCTGAGGGGTGGCTGGGTAGGCAGAAGCCCACATGGTCACCAAAGGCCTGCAAGCTGTAATCGTAACTGACTTGAGGTGAACAAGCAGTATCGTGCCATTGGAATATGCAAGTAGGGATCCCTTGCGAGTAGGAATTTTGCATATGCAAAGCGATCCTTGAGTCCTATTCAGCAGAGCAGGACCACAGCTAGAGTGCTGTGGCCAGTCTTGGGGAAACAGAGCTGAAGAAGCCCTGAACAATTGAGAGGAGAGCAATAAGAACACTCAGAATTGAAGGGTACATAATATATTGGGAAAGTTCAAAAGAACTTGCTCAGAAGAGCCTGTGCAGAGATGTGGTAAATCCTAAATGCTTATTGTAGACCAAAGAACAAAGCATTTTCCATATCTGTAATAGGAGGAGTAGTGGAGTTAAGCTTAGCAGTAAAGGGAATATTTGGTTGCCTATCAGAATCTCTTTTCCTGAACTTACAGCATCGCTGGGCACTGGAATAAATTGTCTGGAAAATTTTGGAATCTCTGCTGTCTTAAAGTTTACAAAGGAATTGTCTGTAGAGAACAGTTTGGCTGTAGTTCATGTTTTGTGATAGCGAGCCAGCCTGTGATTTTGAGGTTCTTGCCAAGCCTATTCTCTCGGTTCCTAATTTTTTTAAAACCATTTTAATTTTTAGGTCTTTTCATGCCGGTTAGGAAATGAGCAAGAGACTGCACTGTCCATTATTGATCCAGTACAAATTCAGATGGAACTTGTTGGGAATGCTTCCTACCCAAGTGGTTCAGGACTGCTGGATGCTTTCAATAGTGAGGATTTTCCTCCTATTCTAGAGGTAATATTAAAGGAATGCAGAAAGTGCTCTTAGTGGTAACGAAGGAGTGATTTCTGGGATATGTTATAGAGATTAATAGTGGGGAAAAAAGTGGGCTGATAATGTAGACGTGTTAGATAGTTACTAATAACTGAAAGAAAAAGGTTCATTTTCTGTATCTCAGTGTTTATTAGAGGGGAGATCTATTTAGAGACTTCTTTTTACCATTATATCAAAGGAAGACTTTTTGGTTTTCCCCGATAATGCTTTTGGTTGTTAGTAAATAATAACAAGTTTGGTGATTTTATTACCGGAGCTTTAAAACAGTGTGGTCATAAGATTTTAATATTAAATTTCGTCTTCCTTTGGGGAAAGCTTTCTTAATATCCAAAGTATACAAGAAAAATATGTAGAAAAGGGTAATCCTATTTTTTAATTTCTCATTTAGATTCAGTTGCAAGCACTGGATATCAGACTGTCATACAATGATGTTCAACTGTTCTTGGCAATTGCAAAGTCAATTCCTCAACAGACTAGTGCAGCTATGCCTGACTCAACTGTATCGATTGCTGAAAATACTGCTAATCCTTCTAGTTTAGCACCGGTGAATGAGACTTCCTCCTTGACACATGAAAACAGAGAGGTAGCCAAACGTGCATTGGATCCTGTTCTTGGTACGTTTTTAACTGTTGGAGTGAAGCCTTTTTTTGTATCTAAAGGAGGTTTTTGTAGTGTGAAGCTAGACTATATGCTAAACACAAAAGATGTTGATATCTTCATCGTGTAAAACCCTTCATTGATTTGAATTATCTGATAATAACATTATACTGATGATACTATTAAAAAAAAAGTAGATTCCCCCCCCCCCCCTGCTTGTAGTATGACGGTGACTTGATTTATAGTCAGTTTTATATAGCATCACTTGTCATTTTAAATCATCATGGAGTACTTCTTAGGTAGCAAACTTTTAAAAGGGGACAAGGGTCACCTCTTCAAACTCATTAAACTGATAGTGAAATGGAAAGCATCATAATTACCAGTTATTTCTTCATGTCTATCAATCTTTTGTTTTGGTGACATTGCTTTTTTTACAACCTAAAAATTGTGTGTGGTCGGAACCACTGCCTGACAATAACGAGGAAATAGACACTAATGAAAAAGGCTTTCTTCTCTGCTACTGCACTTGAGAGTCATGTGGGGAGTTCAAAGTAAATAAGTAATTGTGTTCTGGATGAAGGGTTGATTTACAAAAAAAATGTTAGTCCCAACTGAAATTCATGGAGTACATTGGGTTCCTGAAGGAGAATAAAAATAGCCCCTATATTCTAGAATGTAAACATTATGGGTTGGGGGTTTTGTTTTTGGAGTTTTTTTTGTAAAAGCAGTGCTGTGAATCATGTGCTTTTTCTACAGTTGCAATCTTAAACAAACAAATCCACATTTTTCATACAGATATATCTTAATTTTAGAAATGGAAACAAGTAGATAACTGTCAAGGATTTATGATTGGCTAACTGTTCAATTACAGAGGTACAGCTGGCTCGCCTCCAGGAGTTGGGATTCAGTATGGAAGATTGTCGTAAAGCTCTTTTGATCTGCCAAGGTAACCTCAAACATTCTTAGTTGGCCTTGCAGATTGTTCATATTACCTAACTTGCAATTTAGTAAAAACTTTCAGAGTGTAAGGTAGCTGGTGCACAGGCAGTATTTCCTTCTCTTCTTTACTTTGGCTGTGTGTTGGCATATAATCTTAAGCATTCTAATTTTTCTGTTCTACTACTGTATAGAACCCACCCCCCAAAGATTCTTCTTGCCTTTTAGGGTGTCATGTGTGGGGTGTTTGAGTGTATTTTTGGGGGGGGGGGGGGGGGGGGGCGGGGGGCGGGGTTGAGTTGTGGGGGTTTTTTTAATTTTATGGCATACCTATTTTTTGTTATTATCCATCTCTTTCTCTTTAGAGCACGTGTTTTCATCTCTCCCTTTTTGAATCGTGTATTTTACCTACTTCTATGTGCAATACATGAAAAGAAGATGAAGCTTTAACACAAGTGATTCTTTTTCTTTAGCACTGTCACGTTTCCCACCTTATTTATAGGCATTCATAGTATTAATATAGATTTATTTTATGTTGCCACTCAGTTTGCAAACTTCAAAACACATTTCTTGTTCTTAGAAAATACTAATTATTTATAATCTTCTCATATTTATGTTATTAAATAGAACATATTCAAGGTACTGTTGGTGTCTTGCTGTACTTTGTAAGAGAGAGGGAATTAGTTTGCTTCCGCATGTTTTTTAAATAAGTGCATTTCACTGAGAAGGTAGATGATGATTGATTGGTTGTTTGGTTTTATCTAAGGTGACTTGAAAAAAGCAGCGAGCTGGTTATTTAAGAATGCTGAACCTTTGAAATCGGTTTCCCTGACCTCTTCTGGTCGAGATAGCCAGGGGATTGTGCCTTTTCAGTTCATCTCTGGAGTGGAAATAAAAGCAGAAAGTATATGCATTTGCTTTATTGATGACTGCATGGACTGTGACGTTCCCCTTGCTGAGTTAACCTTTTCACGTGAGTATCATGTTTTGCTGAGTGAGCTGCATAAAATTACTGTCATTTATTGTGTACGTTCAGCACCATGCTCCAGTTTCTTAGGACTTGTGAAATTTCAACTGACAGCGTTGTGGTGGTGGTGGTTGTTTTGTGGGGTTTGGTTTTTTTGTTGTTGTTGTTTTAGCTTTTGTTTGTTTGTTTTAGTTTTGTTTTTAGGAAGATTACAGTCTTTGTAGGGTTGAGATTCTCTTTTCCCCTTTATACATCACGTGACAAATGGAATCTGTCCTGAGCAGAACCCTAGGGAGTCTTTGTGTTGTAAAGCGTGGTGGCCTATAAATGTTATTTGAAGAGTGTTATGATACGCTTTTTGTACATTTCAACTTAAAAGACAAGACAAAACTTTCCATTGCTTACTCAACAGTTCACAAAATCAGGAAAGTTGGTTGTTTTGCATTAGTATAACATTCACTTTTTTTTTCCCAGGTTTGAATTTTCTCCAACATTTGAGAGCCAACCCTGAAGGCTACGCTCATTTTACCCTCTCTGGAGATTATTACAATCGTGAGCTTTCAGGTGAAATACTGGGGGGTTTGTGATTTTCTTTATTTAAGTGTAGGAAAACAGCCTTGCCTACTATAGTAGCCTGAAATTCACCCAACATGAAATGCATGTAAGGGAATGTGAAAGGCTGACTTTTGTGATCACGCCTGTGTGTGTGAGAATATGTGATCCTAGACAAGATATCCTAACTTGATATTGGATGGAGGGATGTGGAAAATAGAGAGATTGCTGATATGAAAGTTGTACTGAAGTTTTCAAATGTAATTGCATAAAAAGTTACATAACCTGCTGTCTCTGTATTCGCTTCTCTTTTTTAGTATTTAATTGTTTTGATGCATTCAATTTGTTACTTATTTCAGGGAGGAAAAGCAGATGAGGGTAGGCGGTTAGGCTGAAGACAATGGATTAACATAAGAAGACCACTATAATTTATGTTTTAGATACAAAAAAGCAAGTTATTCCTCTATACAGGTCAGCCACTGACAAAAGAAATAATCTAGTTGTGTGTTTTCTTTGAATTGAGAAACTAAATTTTCTGTTACAAATTTGGTGGCCACAACCTCAGGAATTATCTGTCAATAACAAGGTAGTTTTTTTGTTTTTAAAAATATGTAGGGTGTTTTTTTTTAAATAGCTTTTAGACCTTTGTCTTTTATTACACTGAATAGTTAGGCCAACGTACGGTGTGAAATTCATTTTCAAAACTATTTCAGAGAACTTAGTTCCAGCTTACTTCAATATGAAGCTGTAAATGCCTTCTAATGCTTTACTCGGAATTAAGATACTTCTTCAAGACCCTACATATAGTATACGCTGGTTCAAATGGAAGAGCTGGAGCAATTTTGTATTAGCTAGTAAATTAAATCTGTAGGCTTACAAGTTCGTCTTGAACGCAGATTGAAAGTAAAGGATCTCATTATTAAAGTTATATTATTAAATACGTAGGTATGTAAACAGCATTCCAATGTGGCCTTCAAATGTATAATACATGTGACGTTTTCTGTTTGTTCTCAGGCTGGGAGCCATTTATTGAGCCATGGCCGTGTTCAGTTTCTTGGCAACAGCAAGCTTCGAGCCGCCTCCACCCTTCCCGACTGAAGCTGGAAGTAAAGGCTAAACACCGTTTGGATCTAAACATTACCTCTGTCTTCATAGGTATGTAGGAGCATTCCCTGAGAGCATCGCTATACAGTCTAATTTTCACTGTACTGAAAATGACGGACATTTCTAGTCCTGCTGGTGTCCCATAGATGGAGAGAGGGGGATTTGGCACAAGTCCCTAGATACTTCACATGATATTGTACACAGGTGTGCATTTAGGCAGCCTGTATTTTATCAGATACTGTGAAAGTGTAAAGACGTGAGCTACATATTTTAGAGGTTAGTAGGAATTCTTTTCTGGTCATATGAATTCTATCAAATTCATATGTTATTTGAAATTTATTTTTAATCAGAAACAGGCTTTCATCTAAAGCTTTCCGTACTTTACAGTACTTAAAAATATTTTGATAAGCTCGTCATTTTTCAGTACATTGACAGGCATAGTGGGGAGCTACTCATTTCAGTTCTGCAGTCTCTGAAAACCTGAGCTGTCAATTGCCACCTCAGGAAGTCAAAATATTTTGTTCATCATTAACTCAAACTTCATGTAAGCTTCTGTGTTGTGAGACTACGATTGTGTGCATTTCCCAGAAATATTGCTTATTCTGTATGCAAATCTGAATAATTTGGTGATCATAATAAAAAAATGTAAACAGCTGAGCTTGCAAATGTAACAGAAGAGCCTTCCTTATTCCTTGAATATTCATTCCTTTCTCCCTGTGGGGCTGGCAGAAAGAGGGAGCCAAGGTGGGAGGAAAAGATGCAAATCAATGATTCCTAAGAGTTCCCATGATGCTTTTTAATACTAGTGATAACAAGTAGTAAGGCTAGTTCATGATTAATGCTGTGCCAGAGGACTCTGTTGGTGTCTTGATATTTATGCAGGAATGTGCATGTACCTCTTAAAAAGAAAAAAAAAATCAGAAACTGCTTCTAACATAAAAATATTTAAGATTAATTGCCTCCTCGGGGAGAGCTCTTACATTGCCACAGGAGTATCTTAAGAACATGGAATTCCACTGAAAGTTTTTGAAAAAAAAAGAAAAATCTTAAGAATATAAAAACATTTGTTTTTGAAGACACTGCTGTGATTTCATGAGCTGCTGTTTGTCTTTAACTTATGTAAGAAGCTCACAGAAAAAGCAATAAAGTAAAAGTTTTGCCATTAAAGTGGAATAACTTGGTGTTATGAATTTGACATACTTTTCAATTACTTCGTTTACTGCCATGTACTGTCTATGCTTATATTCCTCTAGAACAATACACATGTACCAAACAGTCGTGGATGGAAGATTACTGTAAACAGGACAAAGAAGTGAATGTAATCAGTTCAGAAGACTGGATGGGTTCTTCGGTGGATCCACCATGTTTTGGGCAGAGTATGATACTCATTAATCACACTTTATTTGAAATAGTCCTGACGTACACAATAATCTGTCTAATGTATTGCAAACATAAGTATTTGGTCTTCATAGCATACAGTGAATTGTTAGAGATATTTGGCAAAAAATACAAAAATGCTATTTTCTGTTCAATTTTGTTCAATCCTTTAAAAACAAAAACCTTTCTGTCTACATAGCTTTGAGTGAGAACTTTGCATTGCTAGTTCTGCTTCCTTTTTTTTGTCATGCTTTCTCAGTTAATGAGTGACTATCCTGTCAAAGATTAAATAAGAGTATTGAGTTTAGATTGTGTGCAATTCAGAGGTGATCTTTTTCTTTCTGTACCCCCAAAGACCTAAATGACTGAGTTTCTGGAAAAAATGCTGTTATATTTGTGAAACAATTCTCTAAGTAATAGCTCTTGATATGTGGCAGGTCTTTTGAGCTGCTTTTCTCCCAGTGTTACTTCTGGAAGAAATTTTAGCAATTCAAATGCCAACTTAGCGTAAGCAAATGGGTAGAGACTCATACACTGATCGCATGATGCCAACTGTCTGTATCTTTCCTGATGCATGATGGGGAAGAGTGTACCTGTATTTGTGTGTTTTTTCTTACCTGCTAATTTTGTCTTTCCTGTCTGCCAGGCCTTCCTCTTGTCTACCTTAGAACTAGGAGTACAGCCAGTTTGACTAACCTAGAGCATCAAATCTATGCTAGAGGTACTGTATAGCAGAGAGAGACAAAAAGGTTGTTTTCTTCTTTGGAAGGCTCTCGTACAATAAATACTGTGTTGTATGGGTGACTCGCTGGTAGATTGGCCTTTATATTTAAAACAAACGAAAAACCAACCCAAAACCAAACAACATAACAGCTACTTTGCTTTTAAGCTGCTTAATTTAGTATTTCATCCCATCTTTCTCTTATGTTCCTCTCTGGGCCCTTCAGGAAAGAAGGGAGAAGTATAATTAATCCTAGGAAGGAAGACTGTCATTTTGAGGAAGATTATATGAATTGTTGACTATTCAATGTCCCTTTTCTAGCGAGGCAGTATACCGTGATTAAAAATACCATAATAAAATCACAAGATTTTTTATTCTATATTCTAAAAATATCCAACCGTATGTTCGATATACACACTTATGCTTGATTCAGCATGTATATTTAGCTCCTTAAAACTAAGATGCCTTCAGAAGGAATAATCTGTTTTCAATAAGCCTTAGGAAGTAAGGCATTTCTAATAAATATCCTGTGAATTAGTTTGTTTTATATTTGACAGTACAGTCTTTGGGCAAAACCATCCACTTTAAAGTAAGATTTCTTAATTTTTATTTTTTAAGCGTTGCGACATTATGGAAGACAAAACAGCACACTTGATAAATATGGTGCCCGTGTAGAAAAGTTGCTGAATGGGAGGAGAGAAAGCTTTCTATAAGTCTACATCTGTGGCCCATTCAGACTGCCCCTTAGAAACATTTTCTCTGAGTGGTTGTGGATAGTTCATAGGTGTTTAAAAAAAACTCCAAAATGGAAAACGATAGAACGATTTATTTTTCTGAGGTATTTTTCAGAAGTTTTTTTTTTGTGAAAAAACAAGACCTTTTAATAGTTATTGCTTGGTTTTTAGTGGGTGTTGCAACTAAACGACTAAATTAATTATGAAAAAAACCTCCTTGTAATGGTAGTCTTTATTTTCAGGCAGTAGTCTCAAAAATGCAACTTCTACATTATTTTTCTTTTGAAAGTCAGGCCATAGTCCCAAAAATTCTTTTCTTAAAAGTCTCAAAAAATAAATTGGCAATCGATTAAATGCCAGAGTAAAAGCTCATTTGGCTCCTGGTCTGTAATTTTGTAGAACCTGGGCTAGACAAAAAATTGTATAAAGTCAAGCTCAACACTAAAAAGATTGTTTTATTTGCAGTTGGCAAAAATCAGAGTTTTCTTCTTCAAGAATTTAATCTTCTTGCCATTTAATTGGAAAGAACTTTCTCTGTAAGCTTTAGAGAGATCAGATTTAAGTCTCCAGTGACAATATAAGGTACATAGGAGTTTGATGTCATTGATTTGGAAGAAAGTTGCATGCGATCGTCAATAACTCCTTCAAAAACTTACCTACCCACCCTGCGTTATCCCTTCTTGCCTCTGTAAACCTGTGCTTAAGTTATTCTTAGTTAGACACATGTTGTAGTGGGATGACTGGGTCTCAGAACATGAAGTACTTTAACTTGGTATCAGTCAGCCTTTGGAGTGACTGCAGATAAATTCTGTGGAATAAATTTCATTTCTGTCTTACCATTTCTTTAAACAGCTGATTTATTGTGTGTGCCTTCTTTCTGCTTCTCTCATATAAAAAGATGTATGTATTTAGGGAGCAGCCATTTATCTTCCTTTTTAAGTGGTTACTGGAATTTGACAGGGTTTTTTTTCTGTCCAAACACAGTAAGTATTTTCACAGATACGATGTATTGCGGTATGGAAGATGAGAGTAACACTTGTGTGCTTGTTAGTAATGCCTACTTGAAAAAAGTCAAACATGATAGGTGAAGTTTCTTGTTCTGGGGTTTTGCTGTCCCAGCATTTTAACAAAACCAGATTACCTTTGGCTGCATTCAAATTATTTTTCATACTTTTTTTACTAAGCTTTATCCTGTATAGGAAAATATTCCTACTTTTTCAGTCTTTGAGGATGGAAGTCCCATTTAAAGAGGGTACTGGATAATCCTGTATTCGTCATGTTAATTAGAGCATACATCTTAATTATAAGTGAATATGTGTTTAATACTTTATGAGCATTTGGATGTACATGAAAAGTTACTGATTATGATTGAGTTTTTAGTTAGGTTTTCTACATGTTAGTTATAACTGGAGGCATAGTATTTTATAAGACTTGATATGAAGAAACAAAAGAACGTATAGATTAAGCTCAGTTCCTGGGGGGTTGATGTAGGGGAAGACTTTTTCTTTGCTTTGTACCGTTTCTATACTGGTTACTAATTTTTTAAATGTTTTTAGTAATCTATTATCCTGTTTCTTCGATCTGTTTTTCTTTACTTAGTGCAAGTTGTGGTTCTCCAGCCATTGTGTCTCATCCTACATTAGCATCTGATCAGTGCTTCTCTCGTAAGCATTTAGACAAATCTTTATTGTCTTTTATAGCTGAAATGAAGACTCCAAAACGTAGGCAACCGTTTGTCCCATTTGCTCTAAGAAATCATACTGGATGCACTCTGTGGTTTGCTACCCTAACTACAACACCTACCCGGTAAGAAGCTGTTGTGGGATCACTTTGACAATATTTGTCTGGCTTCTCTAATGTGTCAGCCAAACCTATTGTTTTCAGTGCTTTTATTCTCTTGCAGAGAAACATAGGCAACTCCCAGTCTTTTTTAGTTAAGAGCATTTTCTTTGACATTGACATAGTTTTGCTACTAAAAAAAAGTAGTTACCCCCCCCCCTTCTTCCCCAAGATGCCCGAGAGAATTTGAAAACCGGTCAGATACATTCATGATGTATATGTGTTTACTGCAGGACTTCTACAGACTGAAGCAGACTAAAAAGCACTTGTTACTTGAAGTAGTCATTTGTCAGTTTGTAAAATGATGTGATTCTCTTCACAGGGCTGCACTGTCTCACAGTGGGAGTCCAGGTGTTGTTCCTGAGGAAAACGGGACGTTGCTGGATGATGCCCATAATGTCAGTGAATGGCAAGAAGTTATCACTGGGGAAGAGATTCCCTTTGAATTTGAAGCCAGAGGGAAACTCAGACACAGGTGAAGGGACTAGGCTGTGCGCTGTGTTTTGACACACTCATATATGGAACACATAGGATCGTAGTTGTGAGGACACTAGCAGATACTAAATAAAAAGTGGAATTTTTTTTAAATCTCCTGTTAATGTTTTGTTTTTAAATATTTAAAACTCATGTATAGAGTGAAATTGTCAGTTGTCTAGTAAGCAGCATATATTGCTATTGGTGGCAGCCGTTCCTAGATGTGAGTTGGATCATTATGAGCTTTTAAAAAGACTTAGGGGCCTCAATTACAAATCATATGTCCTTTATTCTAATAAAGGTCTGGGTCGGGGGAGATGTTGGTTGTTGAGCATAAGCATTATCAGTGTTAAGAACTAGAAGAACTTGTTAACAAATTCGTAGCAAGCTTTTATTTTTGCTAATATGACATAGTTGTACTCTTGTATGTTCATTAGGGAAGGTGGAACAATTGAACAGACATAAAATCAGGTCTGTCTTCACCCATGAAATGGAAAAACTCTTGAGCCTTTTTTTTTTTAAACACTTCAGTGAGATTCTGTATTCAGAATCCAGAGGGTGTTCTTGGTTTGAACTGTTTGGCGTTTACACTGTGTAATAATGCTTAATAATAATTTAACTTGATCTAACCTGGTAGGCACACACATGATCTAAGAATTCATCAGCTGCAAGTGAGAGTAAATGGCTGGGAAGAAGTCAGTCCAGTATCGGTAGACAAAGTTGGAACGTTTTTCCGATATGCTGCACCAGATAAGAACTCATCCTCTTCTACTGTAAGTTCTGATTTGGAGTGTTGGTTTTAATAGAATATGTAATTACAGAGTAATGATGTCTCCAAGATTTTGATCTTAAAGCAGCAGCTGTTGTCTGATTGTGTTCTTTCCAGTTAGCTTGGATTGGGAGAGTTTGGAGATGCTGGGTTCCTAACTGGCAGTTTCATGCATAATAAAACACAAACAGAGCAGTCAGCAGTTAGTCTGTGCTTAGCAGTCAGACCTTCCAATGACAGAACTAATATATTAGTGACAGCGTCATGGAGATTGAGCTTTAAATCAGCACAGCATTTCAGCAGCTACTTTTATTTATTCTATTGCAGGAATGCTTTTCATGTGTTTAATTTACTTAAAATAAACAACACTGGCAATTTCCTGTAAGCCTAGAGATTGTTGAAATATGTAGCTGCTTAGACAAAATATTCTTGTGAAGGAAAAATTGTAATAATAATCAGCAGGCTGGCAGTTGATGGTTGAGGCTCAATGATAAAAATGATCGTGTGGATTTTGAAACTAGTTAAGTTTTGAGACTAGCTACTGAAAATTGTTGAGCACTGGAGAAATTGGAAGTTGAGATCTTTTTGGTATAAAACAGGATTAGAATTTAATTTCATGATACTACTGAAAAGAGCCAGTGGTCTCTTATTTGAATCATTTCTGATGTTTTCATATTGAAGCATAAAAAGCATCATCTATCTTTGTGACTTGATTCTTGAAGGAAAAGGATGCAAATTAATGAGAATTGCTGTTCAGGAACATCTTCTGTAGCCTTTTTTCTTTTTTTGTTTTTCAACAAACCTTCTTCTTTCAACTTCGTTTCTTTTTAAAGCAGTATTACAAACAGGTTTTGCTAATATAGTTCTGACATGTTTTCCAAGCTGTATTGAAGATCAGAAACACAAAGTGATGAAAGTATTTAGTTTATTCTTCTGTAGTAATGTTCTGTATTACAACTGAGAGAAATATCTTAAAAGTTGAACAATTTTAACTTTCTTGTTTACTTTTCTCCCAGCTTGGAAGCCCAATAAGTAGAACAAATATAATACATCCACAAGTCTACGTGAGTATATATTTTCATTTTTTGAGAGCTACTTAAATAAGACTAGCATAATTCTACAAGTGAACTGGCTTTTCCATCCTTTTAGAACCTTTTCAATAGAAAGGAAACAAAAGTCAAGCAAACAAAATGAACTTTCAAGTCAGAACGAGTATTTAACATGACTTACCATTCCTCACCCATGTAAATGGTTGTTTGAAGAATGGGTCTTAAATTGCAGTATGTGAATTCCAGCATATGAGCCCATATAAAATGTGGTTTTCACGATCGAAGTGGCAATGACTGTGTGTAATGTAGGAGATAAAACACCTCAGTTGAAGGGCAGCTAAGAGTGAAGAAAGGATGAGTATTTTAAGAAAGCTTCACCTTATTTTTTTAGGTTTGACAGATAGGAATGATGAGTGACTGTTAATGATATGAGGCTTGGAATTCAAACTCCATGAATTTATAAAATAAGGTAATAGTGAGATAGCGTACAAAGTGTTCTTTTAGGATCTGTGTTGCTCTTATTTGAACTTGCATCGTTTTGAAAAAGGTAATGGAGTTAGTAGTATTTAGAATTGCTTTTTCAGAGTTAATTTTACTGTGTTTTGTGGAGGAGGTACAGGATGATAAATCATTGTTATGAAACTGTATATACCTTAGGTGTTGCACTTGGTTGGACTCAGCTGGCAAGTGTTTACTCCAGCAGTTACTGCTTCAAAATTGAGGTGTCCCTCTTCTAGGTGTAATCATTACCTGAGCTTTTTAATGCTTTTAAATATCTTCCAGTTTTCTTCATTGCCTCCAGTTCGTGTGGTATTTGAAGTTACCATGGAAGGTAGTGCTCGGAAAGTGATAACAGTGCGCTCAGCCCTGATTGTGAAGAACAAGCTGGAAACACCAATGGAACTAAGACTAGATAGTCCTTCTGCTCCTGACAGTAAGTCTTGTATGTTCCTTCCGTACCATGGGGAATCTTTAGCTTCCTCCCCAAGAAGATTCATCACTGCCTCTAATGGTTAACAACAAAGTAGACCTCCCTAGAGGAGAAATAGCTAATCTTAAGAAGAAAGCGATCAGCAGCGTAAGCTGTAAACCCAGTAGGATTTGTCCTTACTGGTCAGGTAAACGAGGAAGGCTGAGACTCTGTAAAGACTGAATCTTATTTCTGTATGTAGCATGTTGTATCTTTTAGCAGTAGCCTACGTTTCAGGTGTTAGCATGCAAAGGTGCAATCCAGAAATGTAGTGATATGCTGATGATGTACCCAAAATGTAATGAATTATGTCTTTTTGAAATAAGCATTTTCATTAAAGCATCCAAGGAAATTGGATTTGAATCACAGCAAGTTTTTAGTTTGTTTCCAGTTTCAGCTTTACACACCTAAATTCACCTGCTGCGAGATTGTTGGTAGGGCTTAAAACAAGGGTAATAGGGTTGGTGTTTGAAATACGCATACAGTAACTAGTGTTTTATGTTAAAACGTGTTGCTTCAAAAATTTGAGACTTGCTATTTGAAAGTTGTGTGCTTTTCAGTAAAGGGGCCTGTTCTGATATGTGTATTTTCTTCTCTGGTTGCAGAACCTGTAGTTCTTCCAGCAGTTATGCCAGGAGATTCCTTTGCTATTCCATTACATCTTACATCTTGGCGTTTGCAAGCCAGGCCAAAAGGAATGGGAGTCTTTTTCTGTAAGGCTCCAATTCATTGGACTAATGTTCAGAAGAGAGCAGAAGTATGTAGCAGCAAGCGAGAGTGTCATTCAATGGAATCTGAAAATAGCCGATTTTTCAGGTAATTAAAACCTAATTATTTCTCTGTAAGCTGTGTTATCTTCTTCTCATAAATGAAATACTGTGAAAGTAAATAACAGGAAAGAAAATACTTAGAGATGAAAGCTTCTGCAGTTTAATGGGGCATTTTGTTTGGTCTGTTGAATAATGAGAAAGCATTGAAGCATAACTGCTATATTTCTGCAGGGCTCCTTGAAGCCCATTTGTCAGTGCCTGTTAGCAAATGCCTGAGAATACATAGTAAGCACACTATTAATATTTTTTTGTAAAAAAGAAAAGGTTAGAAAATAGAATGTGGGCTTATGTTAAACTACCTACTCTGTCTCAGAATAATGAGTGGTTTGCCATAGTGTGTTCGCAAATACTCGTTCTTTGTCCTGAATGTCCTGTACTCTGTTCTAAGCCCCAAAATGTCACTGCATAGTGAGCACTTAATGGAATTTTGTAGTTATCTGATATGACAGATTTAGGGATGCTCTCAGTCTAGGAAATAGTAGAATAGAGATTATGGGAGTTGTTTCAGGAAATGACCTTTCCGTACTATGTAGTCACCGCTGTGTGTCAGTTCCATAGTTCATTTCTTAATGTGCTGATTTTGAATGTATCACGGGGAGGAAGATTAACAAATTATTTAAAATGAAGTTTACTTACTCAATTTTTTACCTTAACTAACGAAAAACTGAAGTGTCAGGTAGCCAAAGCAGGGATATATCTACTGGGAAGAAGGACACGTTCAGCATTTATGTTTAAGAACATGATTATTGTTTACTTTAATAGTTAAAATCTCTTTTTAGTGATAGTTGATAACATGTTTCTGTGAGTTTATGGAAGTTGGTTTTAAAGTTGGTAATCTGTAAAAGTAATTTCCTGTTAGGTCTTTGAACAAGTGAGGTTTTTTGAGTGACTAAATTAATTCTTTGCTTAAAATCAGGAAAATCCTGTTGCCTTAATGTTAGGCATAAATATAAAATACCTTATAATTAAACTCTAAAGTGATTATGTGGAGAACAATTCTAAATGCTGTCTTTGCTATCAGTCCTAAAGTTACAGCGTGTTGAGGGATTTAGTGCAATACACAAAGACAAGGTTCAATTATTCTGTCGAGTTCATTGACAACTTCTCATATACTTCTGCCTTCACAGGTTTTGTGTGGCTATAAAGAAGGAAAATTATCCGGATTACATGCCTTCTGACATATTTTCTGACAGTGCTAAACAGATTTTCAGACAGCCTGGGCATACTATTTATCTCTTGCCAACGGTCGTAATCTGTAACTTGCTACCTTGTGAACTCGAGTTCTATGTCAAAGGAATGCCAATTAATGGGACGTTAAAGCCTGGCAAAGAGGCGGCATTGCA
This sequence comes from Calonectris borealis, assembly GCF_964195595.1. Lineage (NCBI taxonomy): Eukaryota > Metazoa > Chordata > Aves > Procellariiformes > Procellariidae > Calonectris > Calonectris borealis. Next base: position 6,557,019 of record NC_134334.1, read on the forward strand.
CACAGCTGATACATCTCAGAACATTGAGCTTGGTAAGGTTCTTTTTCAGATACCACCTTCTGATCCTCCTAGAGGAGTACCTCAATATAACTGTTTCTTGTACAAGGAACTATGGTGCAAGAATGGAAAAATTAAAAAATTGAAAACTTTTATATGATTATTTTATTGGGTTGCAGGGTTTCTTATAGTTAATAACCAAGTGCCTGCATCCAAAAAAAATACTAATAGTGCCATCATTCCCCCAAATCTGTCAGCTGTCTTGGTCTGTTCTTTATTTGGCTCTTTTCTCATTTTCCTGAGAGTGGAAACAGTGGAAACTGGAGAGAACAGTGACAAAGAAGGGAATAAAGCAAATAAGTTCCCAACGTTTTGGGTGGTTTTGCTGTTTTCTTTCTGACAGAAAAAGTTGGTGTTGAGAGTACGTATGAAATTATTCAACACTGGCTGGACTTCTGATGCCTAAGGCAGTAATTAGCCCTAAGCAGGGTTCTTTACAGAAATTTTTTTGCTGCTTGTGACTTAAATGGAGGCATTTCTTCATGAGGTCAGAGGTTACTACACTGGGCAGATCTAAAAGTTAATCTGGGTAAGCTATATGAAATATTCAGAAAGATCAAGCCATATGAAACACCAGCCTGTGTGCTTATCAGAAACTAATGTTTCTGTGTGGGTGACGTTTGAGTTTATTTTGTTTTGCTTTCATAGGGGTATTGCTAGAAAACTTCCCGATCTGCAAGGAGCTGTTGATTCCTCCTGGGACACAAAACTATATGGTGCGGATGCGATTGTATGATGTCAACAAACGACTGCTAAATTTGACCATACGGATTGTATGTCGTGCTGAAGGTTCTCTAAAAATACTGATTTCAGCACCATATTGGTTAATCAACAAAACAGGTAAGTTTACAGTATTTTCTTTCATAGCTGTGATCAGGAACTGGGAAATAAAGATTTTGTGTTTTGATTTGTTTTCTAGCCAAATAGTGCTTTTAAGCACTACTTAAGAAGAACTAAAGTTGCAGGAATTTTTTTTTTTTAACAGTGCCAACAGCTATTGTTTGATGAATGTTATAGCAGATAACTTAGACATTTTAGTTGCTATATTGCAGATTTTCAAACATGAGCTATTGTACCTCTAAATAAATCAGCATAGATTAAATCACTGTTAAAATTGTGGTTTTCAAAGGCTGAAATGCCTTGAGAAAGCAACATGTCTAAATTGCAGTTATTCTATGTTACATCCATTGGCACTTTCAGAGCTACAAGAACTCCTTTTCGGCATGGACCAGACTCCATGGCTCTCAGCTGTTAATAGGTCTAGCTGTTAAACGGGTTGGATGGAGAATGAGAGGGAGAATGCATGCAGACTAATGGCTAATATTACAACCGAAATATTTTAGGCTGTTCCTTAATTTGAAGTAGTTTTTACCATTCTCATTTTAATTTGTGCAAAGGAGAAGTGTGGTTTGACACTCCATTTTTTGTGTTTACTTAAAGGATTACCACTTATCTTCAGGCAAGATAATGCAAAAACAGATGCTGCAGGTCAGTTTGAAGAGCATGAACTTGCTAGAAGCCTCAGCCCACTTCTATTCTGTTATGCTGATAAGGAACAGCCGAACTTGTAAGTAATACCACAGGAAAAGCAAACAAGGAGGAATCTTACAAAGTATGACAGTAATTCGCAGAGGATTGGGTGCTCCTATATTAGTATGAATATCACATAGGAAAAGTCTTTCCCTATTAAGATGACTTGTTAAGTTATTAAGTTTCTAAATACTAAAATAAGCATATTGGATCTTTAGACATTTCCTACTGAAAAATCCTTGGTTGGCTAATTTTGTTGTGTCTGCAGGCTGCTTTGGTTTTATTTTGCATGTTTTGAACTCATGCTTCTTTTGTAAGAAAATCAGAAACCTTTTTGAAGAGACTTACCGAGTTGTATAAATCACTTTGTTACTGTAAAAGGAAATGGCAGGATTTTGGAAAGAAAACTTTTCAGCTACTTTAACTGGCATCAAGGAGAGAACTTGCTTTTTCCATGAAAATAAGAAATAAGAATGTGATTTAAAGTAAATTTATCTGAAATGTTCTGGGATTTTTGCTCAAATGAACAACAGTTAAATTTATCACAAAAATTGGTTCCAATTTTTTTCTTTTTTCTTTCAAAGATGTGGTAGTGGTTAATCAGTCTGAAAATTACCAAGCCTTTACAAGAAACGGTCACTGAATCTTGACCAATATCTTAAAAGCGCTTATGGCAGAAATGCAGAATGAATTACGCAAGAAGAGATTTATCGTGGCTTCTAATGCTTTTATTTTAAAACACAGGTGTTCTTTTTGTATCTGGGTATGTGTTTGATCATCAGCATTGTGTTGATGTCTGATCCTTCATTTAAATGAGTAAATCTTTGTGTTTTCTTCTTACCCTTAGTTGTACAATGCGGGTTGGAAAAGGAATCCATCCTGAAGGTATGCCTGGCTGGTGCCAGGGCTTCTCCCTGGATGGTGGTAGTGGTGTGAGAGCCCTTAAAGTGATCCAACATGGAAACCGGCCAGGCCTCATTTATAACATTGGTATGTGCTGATAGGAACATTTGAGAAATACTGTAGAACTTGCTAAGACATGATGTCAGTGACATCAGAAACAGAAAAATTACAGCAGGGAAACATATGTTGTTAAAGGTTTTTGAGAGTCCAGAGAAAATTATTAAACAAAAAATAGTATTCTAAGTATTTTTACATCTTTATTTTGAATTTCATTAGCTTAAAAATCAGTTTTCAGTTATTTTTATTTTTACATTTTATCATTGAGTGTTAATAACTGCATTTACAAACTATTCTTTCTGTTTCTGTGTCTTTATTCCCTCTGTATGTTACTTCTAAGTACATTTGAAATCCCACTGCATTACTGTCTTTAATTATGTTGAGTGTCTATATACTGTAACCGTTCAGCCATGTGCTACTTCTGTGGTTTTTGCTTTGTGGTGCCTCTGCAGGCTGATGTGGAGGAGCGCAACTTCTGTCTTCCTTGTGCTCCTGGTGTACATAAAGTACAATTTCCTCGGAAGCTTTTAGGTTTTAATGAAATGACAGTTTGGAAGTTACTCCACATTGATTTTGGAGGAATTTCTCATATGTTTAAAAGTGTAATAATTACGTGCATTGATTAACTTGTGATTGGAAATAGTTTTTTTTTTTTATCTTCAGTGCTTATGATCTCTAAATTGTATTTGAGAAACAGAGGGTAACAGATGACATAAGATTATGTTTACTGTTTAAAATAATGTTTCAAAATATGGCAGTGGTATGGCAGAAACAGCGCATCTCAGGAACCCAAGAAAAAGAACTTTTGTTATGTGAAATATATTGTGGCAGATGTCTTTTGTTTTCTCTTGTAAATAATAGCTTTATTTTTAACTTGTTTTTATTACTAGGTATTGATGTTAAAAAAGGCAGAGGCCGTTACATTGATACATGCATGGTAACATTTGCGCCCCGTTACCTATTAGATAATAAATCAACCTACAAGCTTGCCTTTGTTCAGCGGGAATTTGCCAGAGGTCGGGTAAGATGCTTCGTTTTTGTTACTTATTACAATACCTGTAGTTAGTGACAGCATCTACTAACCAAAAAGAACACAAATATTATACTTGAAAGTATTGTTGGCTGGTTATGAGGATCTTTCTCATTACTTTAATACCAGCATCCACCTAACAGAATAACTGCTGTGTTCGTATTTGAGAGATATATAGCTTAATACTGTATTTTTTAATACCTATAGGATATGTATTTACCAATTTCTATTACTAGGGAACATCCAATCCTGATGGCTATATCTCCACGCTTCCCGGTTCCAGCGTCGTGTTCCACTGGCCACGTAACGATTATGATCAACTATTATGTGTGAGGCTAATGGACGTCCCGAACTGCATTTGGTCTGGAGGCTTTGAGGTCAACAAAAATAATTCATTCCATATTAATATGAGGTAGTTATTACATATAAATCTTCTGTAGCATACTTCCATTCTTTGATAGAAGCAGCTGTTTAACGCTTAGGACTGCGGGTAACGCAGATCAGAAGCCTACCTCTCTTGCACTTGTTTGTTTTTGTTCAGGGACACCCTGGGAAAATGTTATTTCTTAAGAGTAGAAATTACTCTTCAAGGAGCCACATACCGCATTGCATTCAGTGACACAGATCAGTTACCGCCACCTTTCCGCATAGACAATTTTTCCAAGGTAAAAGAACAAAAAAATCACATTTTTTTTCTTTTAATTTTCAGTAAAAAAAGAAAAGTAGGAGTTCTTTTATATTTTTTAAAAGGGAGCTGACTAGCTTGTGTAATGAAATAAAATGAAAGTGTGTGTAGCAAGAGATATTTGTATATAATAATTGTAATTTTCTGAAGTTTTAGTAAAAGTTGGTAGTACTCAACTACTTCATCTTGTTCAAATAATAGTGCTAACATTGTGGCTTTCATGAGTGCATTAAAAGTCTTACAAGGAAGAGCGTTATTACTGATGAGAAAGTTGTGCTAGGGTGATAGTTTGTAATCTGTTCTGTGTTATTTTCAGCACTTGAATAACCTGTAAAAAGAATTTGGGCTACTGCTGCCACTTCCTTTGGGCTTCCATGTCAGTGATTCTAAAAATCAGAGAATTTACTTTGCCTGTTTTACAGTAACTTACTGACTGCCACGTGATCAGAGCAGGAGACAGAGGTCTTAATAGTTAGTGGTTCTCATTCTGGATTTTGGTACTGAACTGTTAAATAAAACTGGGCAAGTCTCCTAATTATGATTAGGAGGGTTTGAGATGCTACCATGGGGCTAAAGACATTTTGAACCACGGGTGACAGATAAAAGCAAAGATGACATTTCTCATCCCTTTGAGACTTTATTTAATTGAGACTCGGAATGGAAGAAAATGCATATGAAACCATTGGGGGGAGTGGGAAAGTGAGCTGAACATGTTTCAGTGATCAACTCCTGAAAAATGAACAAATGATAGCAAAAAATCTATCTGATTAACAATTTCTGTGTGAAACTAAATCCTTTTTCATAACTGTTACAGGTCCCAATTGTTTTTAATCAGCACGGTGTTGTTGAGCCAAGACTCTACACTGAAGTGAAGCCCATGACCTCTCTGGATTATGCGTGGGATGAACCTATTCTACCACCTTTTATAATGCTGACAGTTAAAGGAGCAGGCTCCTCAGAAATCGTCTGTAGCATGAATGACTTCCAAGATAGCAAGCACCTTTACTATGAAAACTTCATTTATATTGCTGCTACGTATACTTTCTCAAGGTAATTCTTTACATATTAGATGAAAATATTTTGAATGTTCATGGTGTTCTGTAGGCTTTACGTTAATATTCTCTTAATGGTTGCTGTTTGAAAGTTTTTCAGATACAGTTAAACTTTTGTCAGCCTTGTAGCTAGCAGAAGAAATGCCAAAATTCAGTTGAGTCTGGCAGTGGTTAGGTTGTGGTAACTTAGCTTTATAGGTGTGGGTTGCCATTGTTTATTTTGTCACATAGTGAGAAAGATTTAGCATATGGCATCTGTTGTGACCCCACTGTCTAATATTAGAAGAGCAGGGATGTTTAGGGTCACGTCTGGGGGCTTAATTTCATTTGGTGGATTAAGAACACTTGACTACAGGACATACCGATTTATGATGTGCCTGTGAATTTTAAACTTGCACTAGTTTATATGCTATTGAAAACAGCTACGGGAGATTGATACATGCTTTGTTGCTTTCCTCAATATAAGGTATAAAATTTTCTTTGGAATTCCTCTTACTTGCCTGTGAAGTTCCTAGTCACAGTGAGAAATCAAAGCCCCTTTTAAGAATGTAGTCAAATTGACAGCTTACACTGGTAATTCCAAAAATAACAAGAGAAAAAAAAAACAATATAAATTTTTGTCTGATTGGCTGTACTGGAATTGTAAGCTTCCTCAGGTGGATTTTGGTACAGATCTAATTCAATCTACAGAGGAAGGAGCTACTCTGAATAAACATGATGATGTTTTCTTGGTGTTCTAGTTTACAGGAGCCAGGTGTAAGACCAGTTGCTTCAAATAAGGATGCTGCATATGCAGAGCTTGTCCTTGATGTTTCTCCAAAGACTCAACGAGTTGTACTGAAAAAGAAGGTACCAAGACGCATTTGATTTTACTGAAATGCCATTGCTATGTGCTGAAGTAAAGTTGTGCTGGGAGAAGGGAAAAAAAAACCCACAACATTTTCATGGCAACTTTTAAAGGGTGGAGACAGGCTCCACTGAAGGCGACAGGTTATTGCAATTGTTGCTTGAATTATGGTGGTGCTTCTGTGTAAGACTATGGGGGTAAGGGTGACAGAAAAGGGAACTGGAATAAAAGTAGTAAGGAACGTTGTAAATGCCTGTAAGACAACCAAGTGTGGTGATTGTATGTTGGAGGTTCTAATGAAGTTACAAGATAGGGCATGCTTCCTTTTTGGTTGCATTGTAAGCTAAATCTTCTATTTCTGGAGCCTTAAGAAATAGAAACTATATTTAAATATTGCTGAGATTAAAAATAGCTTGTAAATACAGCTCTGCATCTAACAATGCTAACGTAGGATGCATATTCATTGAATATCGGAGTTGAATTAGAAGTTTTTATCCAAACTAGTTTCTAATTCAGGGCTCTGAAGTTATGCAAGTCATTCCAAGAATTATAATTCAAAGCATCTGATAGCAAAACAGAACAGAGATACTTGCTCTGTACTATTGTGTTCATTTAAATGTTGAATTTTTATGCAACAGGAGCCAGGAAAACGCTCCCAGCTTTGGAGAATGACGGGCACAGGAATGCTTTGCCATGAAGGTTCTTCAGTTCCTCATAACCCCCATAAACCTTCTCCTCGGTCTGCGGACTCATGTATGATTTTAGATATTGCAGGTCTGGCAGCTGTCACAGATAACAGGTATTGCAAATACAATTTCTCAGGAAACTCATGTAGATTCTAACCGTGTCTTTGAAAGCATACTTAACATGATATTCTCTGAATCAGGAAAGAAATTATTTTGAAGGCATGTGGAAGAGCTAGCTTTTATCTGTCTTTGTGAACGGACCTCATGATCACTTTTGTGACTTGGAAGTCTTTTCAAAGCATGGCTAATGTATTTTCAGCAGCAGATTGTTAAAAGAGCACTTCAGAAGTGAGATTAGGCAAATGAGCTTGAACATGTCTCAAGAGTAAAACTGAGAAGTTGGAATCCTCTCAGTGTTGGGTGGCATGCTGTCGTTGCAGGTACGAGCCCCTGATGTTGAGAAAGCCTGATCGACGGCGCAGTACTACCCAGACATGGAGTTTTCGTGATGGAAAGTTGACCTGTGGTATTCATGGACTTGTTGTCCAGGTCAGTACTGATTAATGTTGAACTTGTTTTGACTGTTGCTGATACAGATGACAGTCATTTGGGCTTAGTATTGAAGTGAACTAAAAGCTTTGAGGCCAAAGTTCAGAATGCAGAGGAAACCAGAGTTGCGCAAACAGCTTGTGAGGTTTAAATTCATGTTTGAATGTTCTTATCAATTTCAAATAATTAAACTATTAATTTGGAAGGAAATAATTAGAAAATTAATAGTACATCATTGTTGAGAATGAACAGTATAGTGATAAATAAGGCCTTGATATTCTCACACATACCAAATGTGAAAATGCTGCAGATTGTGTCAGTTAGTATCACTGATGAAAATCAAGATTTGTGTATAACCAGCACTTCTCAGAATCATGGTTCTAACGTTTTAGTAATAAGAATTTTAAAAGCAGTTTGAACTGTTTGCTCTTTCTTTGTGTTCCAGGAAACTCTGACTTGCAGACAGCTAACACTTGCAAACTATTTGATAATTCTGCCTGCTGATGTTAGAATTTATAGGCACAGAAATGTGGACTGTTTTTACAAATTCTAGAATTAAATGTCAAAACAATTCTGATACTCTTTTTTTTTAAGTGTTTCAACCACATTTGTTCATTGCTTACAAACAAATTTGAATAAGTTATCCTGCATATCGTTGAAATAGCAAAGTATGTTTGTGGTAAATAATGATATTATTTCTAATGTTTTATTTTGAAAAATAAACTGTGCCAGCTATGTCAGTGGAAATCAACCTCAGTTCAGCGGAAAAAGTACCTCCATAGTAAATATGTTAGCTCTATGATGAAAGTGAGTCTTTTATGTGCACAATGAATCTGGAATGGATCTGTAAGGTACAGAATGATAATATCACTTTGAAAATCCTGCAAATAGGACACCATCATGTCCTATTGGAGATTCCCCCCCTGCTTTCTTTTCTTGTTTCTAAATTCCTTGTAATTTGTTGGTTTTTTTCCCAAAATATGTGCTTTGGATATTTCTTCATTTTAAAACAGAACAGCAATGACAGAAAACCAGCATCTTGATCATTTTGCTCACTCCATAATAGCAGGACAGTATGTGTCCTCTGTGAAACTAGAGATACCCTGCAGAAACCAATTTTGAAGTTTCAGATGCTTGTTCTCATGTAAGCAAAGAAGAAAAAATATGGAAAATACTCCTAAGGCTTCACAATAACCTTTTAAGACTGTATTTGTAGTTCTGTTCTGATTAATTTTAAAGGAATGTAGTAGCCATAAAAGAGGGTTCCAGCCTCCAGAATAGATACAGTGAGGATAGCAGCAATGTAGTGTTCCTTTGCGACCTTTAACGCTGTTTCAGTTCTAATACCAAAAAACAGATCTAGAGGAAAAATATTTGACTTAGTCCCATGATGTTGCATTGATCATTTTGTGATAAAATTACTGTAGCTTAGTAAGTTACTACTTGTTAGTTTGAAGCAACCAAAAATCCCTGTGTTGCTGTTTTGAGATGTTGATCAGTAAGGATTTCCCTTCTCATCCGCACATCCAGAGTTCATCTTTTAAAAAGCTTTCTATCATTTTGAAAATATTTTCAGGAAGGACTTGCCATGTTCGATCATGATATGATAGCTTCGGTTTCTGAATGTACAGTGGGAATTCTTAATTATTGATTTTGACTGTTTCTTCTAGCTGCCAAGCTGATTAAACATGAGTTACCAGAAACTTTAGTAATATCAAGTAAAATGCTGCTGGACTGCTTTTCTTTTAGTTCTGAAGAATAAGAAATGTGTTCATTTCCCTCACACCCAGACTACTCAGTCTGGGATGGAGTCTCAGATGACACTCTTCTTCAGCTGTGTAAGGAGAGGAAAGTAAAATACACTTTTAAATTAATGTATGTAAATAGTTATCTGAAACCTTTACCTATCCCTTTTTTTTTTCTCCTTACTCTTATTTCTCTCTCCAGGCAAAGGGAGGAATACTGGGTCTTCATGATGGAGCAGAAGTTGTTCTTGGTCCTGATACTTCACTTGAACTTTTGGGGCCAGTTCCGCCTGAACAGCAGTTCATAAACCAGAAGATGAGGCCTGGGTCGGGAGTACTAGCTGTTCGAGTCATCCCAGATGGGCCAACTAGAGTTCTACAGGTGAAGGTCCTTCAGTAACCAGAATCTAGTTTCATTATTTGCTTGTACTTGAAGTACCTTTTTCTGTATTGCATCTCTAAATTCAAAAAGTTAATTTTATAATGATATGAAGGGGGAGGGGAATATTAGAAAACAGAAATAATTACAACAAAAGTGTTCATCATGCTTATTTTTAAAAAAAGATTGATTTTATAAGGTAGGACAATATAGCTGTTATTTATAAATAGGACAGTGGTCATTTAGTAATTTATTTGTTTATCAGATAACGGATTTTAACCAACGGAGAAATGATCGTTTATCCAGTGAAGGAGATGAACTTCCAGTTACAGAACAAGATCTACGCAAGTTAAAAAATCCAGATACAGAGCAGGAATTAGAAGTAAGATATTACAGCTAGTATCTGTCTCTCTTATTTACCATTTTCCTTTCTAAATTTTAGAGAGGGGTTGGAGGGGTTGTTCGTTACCTTTTTGCCCATGATGACCTCTTGTTATGAACTTGTAGATTTTCCTGCTAAAACTCCTCATTCTTAGTAGTTGGGTTTATATGTCTTAACACCTCTTTATTCAAAGACTAATCGTCAATGAGCTGTTCAGCCTCTCTGGAGATGAGTCTAAAAAAATAACTTATTTGCAGAAGTATGTATTCAGTATCACAGTTTTTTCAGTGTTGGTTTGTTAGTGCTTGGGGGTTTTTTTTTCATCTCTTCAAATATTATTTTCTCAGGTGCTTGTGAAACTGGAAGGTGGAATAGGATTGTCCTTGGTCAACAAAGTTCCTGAAGAGCTAGTATTTGCAAGCCTCACAAGAATTAATGTCCACTACACACAGCTGTCGACAAGTCAGGTGCTAGAGCTCAGTGTGCAAGACATACAGGTATTTGCCATTTTGAAACAAATTTATTTGTTCATGGGTCTTCTGCAGTTTTTGTTGTCATAATAGGTTTGAAAAACGTTTAGAGCTGTTACTGAGATTTTAATTCCTAAATATCGTAGAAGTTTCGATTCACATTGATGTTCCCTTTTTTCATTATTCTTTACTTAGTAATAGTTGAGACAATGATATATTGTATTTCATGCCGTTGATTTCTATTAGGCAAGTTAGAATCTTTTTTATTTTGTTTCTCCCTTCCTGGTTCTTGGCTTTTTGTCATTACATAACAAAAAAGCAGCCATTGAAAGCAGGAGTCCTAACGCTGGTAATACCGCAGTATAAATCATAGAATCATAGACAAATAAGACAAGTATAAACCTCTCATATTTTTTTTTCAACTAGATTTTGTTTCTGACTTTGCAGAGTTTTGCCTTTACCTTTCTTTTCAGTTCAGTCTTTGAAATTCAGAGTTCACAAGTTAAACTGAAGACTGTGAAGACTGTTTTTATTCTACTAAAAAACTCCTCTAAATTATTAGAATTCTCTTCCCCATATGTAAGATTTCCTTGGAAGGGGAATTGTGGCTACTGATGTAATGGATACTTACATGCATCAGTCACACTTAAATGCAGGAGTAGCTTAACTCTGCTGCTGTTTAATATTTTTGGCTGTGTTTTTTGAAAAAGGAAAAAAAAATTACAGAGAACTAGCAATTTTGTTACAAGTTTTGTTTGTTGGTAGCCATAACCATTTTTTTTAATGGAGGACATTTCTGAATATTTTTTTGGTATGGTCTCTGTGGTGATCAATAACCAAGTATGTTCAGTATCTCCCTGGCTCAGGGACCATGTATTTCTGAAAGCTTTTAAGTCCTCAGTTAAAGAGGATCAATTTTGCTGTTTATTGTCACCTATTCAGATTTTGTTGTCTGTCTTGTCCGCTCTGTAGGTGGACAACCAGCTTATTGGCACCACACGGCCTTTTATGCTCTTTCTGACACCTAAGATGAGTGAAAATGAACCCGTGGAGTCTGGTCCTGCAGTGCAAGTGAATGCAATGAAATTTCCCAGTAAAAACGCACTGACTGATATATACAAGGTAAACCACAGTCTTTTGATTGTGCCATGCAGGTATTACTCTGTTTAAATGACCTTTCCTGTTCCTGATTTTTACTAGTAATCTGAATTAAATAATTTGTGCAATACACTTGGTTGAATCAATACCGAGGCTTAAAGGATGCTATATCCACCTTTGGATGTTTATAGTGTTTAGAGCTACAGTACAGTGACGAACAGGATAATATGTTCAAAAATGTAACAAATTAGGCCAGACCCCTGTTCGTTCATGTCTGTGACCTTACTTTTCAAGCCAATTATTCTCACCTCGGAATTGATAGGTACCATTAAATAGGACACACATAGTGAACCAGAATATCTATGCTATGCTTTTCATGAGTTGTGTACAAGGTTATTACTTCTCTCTGATAAGCTGTTATCCTGCAGCACAAACCCTGTTCTGTGTACTGCAGCTATTGATGTTTGGAAATTAATCCACCAACTGTGGTATGCATTGTGAGGGCAAAACTGAGTTGGCTATCAAGACCCATTCCCACTTGGAATCTTCACCCATGTATTTTGATGCTATTTTGAAAAACAGCTGATTTCGGTGTTGGAAAATGGCTAAGCATCAGACTCTGAAGTGTTAGTATTAGTAATGAACACAATACCTTCCAAAAAATGGAAACAGTCTAGTTTTTAGGTAACTTCAGGTGAGGAAAACTACCAAAGACATTTTGAAGGTGGGAATCTTACCATGAATTCATTCCAGTGAAAATACTCCATTGAAGTAGAACACATTGTCCTATTTAATGGCTTACGTGGATCATATTTCTAGTGTTAATACTGTAAACTGAGACTTGTTTATCTTCATAGCATCTGATGATCACTGCTCGAAAGTTCACAGTTCAAATTGAGGAGAAACTACTTCTGAAGCTATTGAGTTTCTTTGGCTATGATCAGTCTGAATCAGGTATCGTATAAAATTACAAAGACCAGTTTTACAGGATACAGAAGTATTATGATCTTTGCATGTAAAATAAGTTCAAAATGCCTAGCAAAAACTTCCACTCTTGCTTGGAAACTTCCACAGAAAGCTGGAAAGCTAATGTCTCAATGGCCCCCGTAAACCTGTTCATGTATATTGTGCTTGTTACAGTATTCAGGTAATGACCCATGTAATATGCTGTTGTCCAGTACATGGTGGCTGAGCTGAGGCCCTGTGAAGTTCCTCTGTCTGGATTCATCTCAATTGGGATAAAAGAAATTATGTTATTAACTTAGAAAACCACTTTGTTTAGTAATGTTTGTTTATTTAAACCCAGGGCTAGAAATGAGATCTCTGTTCATTTGTTCCTTGGGCAGTTTCTCTTGCTTAACTGAAGGAAAATTTTGGCTGTCTGACCTTTTAGTTGTGGCATCTGTACCCCTGGCTTTAATTGTTATACAAGTCTTCTTCCATTCAGTGAGGCAACACAGAGCTCTTGAATCTTCTAATCTCATAGATGTTGTTCTAATCCTTTTATTGTACAGTTTATCTGTACTTCGGAAACTTTCTGAAATGTCTGTTTTGGAGTGGCAGTTGAAAAAGTCACTTTTATTATGCAGTAGAGTAATAATAAATAAAATAAATAATAAATAAAATAATAAATTATAATAAATACGAAGTCATAAATAGATAATAATAAATAATAAAATAAATAATAAAATAACTGTTGCAGGAAAAATCTATTTTTTGGCATGATTCGAAATGTGGGCAAGGCTACAAATGACGCTCAAGAGTGCTGTGTCTTGCTAATCCACAGTGTCTTCTGAATTGTCTCTCAAAAAATGGTATTATGTTTCCCAGTTTCACAGATGACTTAAAGACTTAGATTTGTAGTGATGAAGAAGAAATAAAGATTTTGAGTTTTGCTCTTACGCTGTTTACTAATCTGTTTTTTGTTGTGGTTTACCCTGAAGCTTTTGCTGTTTTTTTTGTTTCCTTACTTACTGTATAGTCTTTGTATTTTATCCACTGATGCTGATGATGTCATCCAAAATTCAGACAAAAATTATTTTATCATTTACATTCAACATGTTTAATTGTTCAACCTGAGTTATATAACCCCTTCTCACACCACCAAGATGCTCTTAGAAATAACATGTGAGCCTGTTAGTGTCAACCAAATTTGGCTCACTTTGTACATAAATTGATTTATTGAATGTCTTCCATGTAGGCATAGTGATAATTGAAAAGATTGTCAGCTTTGCTTGCCTTGTACATTATATTGAGAGTTGAGCATGTAAGGAAGTATAGAGAAAGTAGAGAGAGGAAAACATATTGTAAGACCATGACTACACAGTAGGAGACATTGCGTAGTTATGTTTGTATCGTCTTGCTTCTGTATGCTGACAAAGATAAATCAGAAGCAAGATTAAAATCTCAAATAACTTAAACTTGGATGACTTTTTTTTATCTAGCTACAAATACATTCAGGTTTTAGAGATGCAGGCAGATCTGAAAAAAAATTCTTGAGCCTCAAAGGTCAACTTCACGTCACAAGGCATGAGTAATTTTGCTGGCTACACTAGTAGTCGCACATTTTATTTGTACTGAGAAACTAGTACACAGTATGTATTCATAACCCCATATTTATTTATATATAATCTATTCTGATTCCTATGTTCTGTCTGGATGCAGAGGTTGCAAAATATGATGAAAACCTCCATGAAAAGGTTGTTGAACAAGGTGGAGGACAAAAACGATACTACTTTGAAAATCTGAAAATTAGCGTGCCTCAAATAAAGTTGAGTGTCTTCACTTCCAACAAACTACCTTTGGATCTCCAGGTACGCCAATGCATTCACAGTGTGTGCTTCCAAGTAAAGAGATTCTATTGTAGGAGGAATAGGGAACAGAAGCTTTAACTTACTACTATTAATTTCCATTTACTCTTCCATTATTTAAGTTACAAATAATAGAAGCTCCAGTATCTTCTGTTATTCAATTTGCATAATTTCCAGTCTCTTCAGTAATATTCTTTCATTTTTGTAATTTCAGTTGAAGCACAGCCAACTTCACCTAGTCACTCACTACTTTACAAAGGATCTTAGTTACATTAATGATCGTGTAAAGAGGCTTAACGGGAATGACTATCATATGGGAGGGCTGAGGTGAGGGTGAAGAAAAATAAGTTGTTACTCAACTTAGGGAGCCGAAATACAGGACAACGCTGAGTGTTTTCATCCAAAAAATGTTGTCTCATTGGAATTGAAGGGTTTGCATGAGCACTGTGCAATTTGGTTCAATATTAAAGTGAATTCAGATTGAGTATGGACTTAGACAGGTAGGAAGTCTGGTCCTTTTCATGTGGTAATAAATGTTCTGGCACAGTCGTTCAAGTGAACCAGGGATTCCAAGTTACAGCAAGAAGATAATCTCGTCCAGTGTTCCCAATTTCTGTGTTGGGACCTTCCTGGACATAATAAGGTGGCAACAGTCAGCAATATTTCAGTTCCCTCTGAGCTAATACAACTAATTTCCTCCAAAGTAGGGGAGTTGAAACAAAACCAGCCAAACAAACCATAAAAAACCCTTCCCACTGTGGAGGAACTGAGCTGCTGCCTATTCAACTTGTGTGTTCAAAAAACAAAGTTGAGACACTGACCAGGCTTTTTTGTGCCCTTGATATTATGGACATTAGGATGTGCGAGCTTTTAAAGAAGTCTAGTTTTGTGGAATGAGTGTATATCACAGAGTCCTGCCAAGACAACCCAGCATATCATCAGTCCTCCATTCTTGTACTGCTTTTACCAATCCTTGTGCAAAGGAGGGCAATTCAATAGCTAGCTGTAATATTCCTTACTATTCAACAACATCAGCAGTGTCTTGAATGTGTTTGCACTTTAGCTTCAACATGAAAATGCTTATCATCTGATTATCTCTAATTTAGAGAGAAAGCAGCGTTACTGGTGAGTCCCTTTAAGAAACTAGTAATGTGCACTGTTCTGTTTGGATTTCCTACCACCTTTGCGATATGGTTGCATATGGATATGTCTTCACAGCCGCCAGCATTGTTCCCAAGAGAAAACTTGGCATATACATTTTCCCCCCCCCCCCCCTAATGATAACAGTCACTGACTGTATTCTGTATATTAACTTCCACAGAAAGAGTTCCATTCAGTTTTGTAGCACAGGAGAGTTCTGGGTAGGAGGGAGAGAATAATCACAGTAGAGCCTTTGTAGAAGTTTTTCTAACTACCTCTAATGTTTCTGGCTTGGACATTGCTGTCTGGTAATTTGGTGTAGACAGATTATTTTTATTAGGTACCAGTATTAACAAAGTTGCCTTATATAATATCTGATAGTTAAACAGGAAATTACTTCCTACCCAAGTGAATAATGAGGACTACTCTAGTTAGTCATCCATTTACTGAAAAAATAAATAGGTCCATTCTTACTTGCAAACTTAAATCAGACCTGTAATTTACCTTAATTGCCTGCAGATGGCAGAAAAACTCATATTACTTACTACCAAGTATGCTTTAGTGATTAATGTAGAAAGATATAATGCGAGTATCAGGCTTCCTGCCTTCTTCAGATCTTCTGACGTTGGTGACGGTGCAGATGCCATTATCAAGACCTGAAATAGAAGGGATCTCTTTCTTTCTTAAAAGATTAGTTTTCTTGTTAATTTTTCCAAAATTATTTTATTTATGTGTGTGTATATATAGATGTATAGCTTGTCCACCTTAAATATGTTTTTTTATGTATAGATTGTACAGGTTACAGGTGGCCCATGGGCTAACTACTGTCTTAGTTTTCTTCTTTGAAAACAATTGAAAAAGCTGGTTTAAGGAATTTCAGTATACCACATAATGTTAAGAAATGAGCCTCAGGCTTGCAGGAAATTATGTATGTTATTCCAACTCATCCTGACACTTAATCCATTGATAGAACTTCAGCAGGGTGGAAAATACCCAGTTTTGTCTTCACTACATATAAAGGAAATTCATTTACGGTTTGATTTAATTGAACATTAGAGCGGTTATAGCAAAGTGCTAAGCCTGGATTCTTAAACACATTTTGTTTTGAAATATTCCTGTCAAGTGTAGGAAACAGATTGCTCAGGAAGAGTGTTAAATGACTATCTAGTTACTGAAGAAATGCAGTTGTAATAATTGATCATTGCTTACAAGTAAAAGGTTTATGGAGTGATTGCCCTCTGTATCAAAGTGTCTACAGTGGTAAACTACTCTAGCAGCTTCAGATAATTTTGGTTTGTTACCCATTTAGAGATTAATTCATTTGGGTGCTGTGAATGAGAATTTTAGAGAAGAATTAAAGTAGCAATATCTTTTATTTAATTAGGCATTGAAAAGCACGCTGGGATTTCCTCTAATCCGATTTGAAGATGCTGTGATTAATCTGGATCCTTTCACTAGGGTCCATCCGTATGAAACTCGGGAATTTATCATTAATGACATTCTGAAACACTTTCAAGAGGTAAGTGTCATACAGATTTTATTGTGGCAAAGGCTGAACTTCTCTTGATTGATGAGTTCTTTACTGAGGGTGGGGAAACTCTTTCTTGACTATTTACAAGTGTTAGTGCTGTATTGCTTCTTTGGTATACGGAGAAATAGCATCACATGCTTCTAAGAATACACTGCATTTTAAGATGAAACTATTGTTGATCTTACTGGTATTTGTGTGTTCATTTCTTCAGTAACACTGTTCATTTCTTCGGTAAAACTATCTGGTTTTGTATATGCTTTTGTTGGGGGTGGGACTTTTTGTTTTTCTCTTAATCAACCTTGCTGGTCTTAACGTGATCCATAAATGATATTTCATTCTTCCTGTTGATTTTACAGGAGCTGCTTAGTCAGGCAGCAAGGATTCTAGGTTCTGTGGATTTCCTTGGCAACCCTATGGGTCTACTGAATGATGTTTCAGAAGGTGTTACTGGACTTATAAAATACGGCAATGTTGGTGGTCTCATAAGAAATGTCACACATGGAGTATCAAACTCTGCTGCAAAGGTAATAATTATGATATTAAAATTTGCTAAAACAATAAGCAAAAAATAGGAAACAAGTCAGATTATTGTCCATCTTTAAATTGCTTTATGTCCGTTTGTTTTGTAAAAATTGTGTTTGAAGTGTGTATTTTTTTTTAAAATGCCAGAAACCCTGCAGGAGTCAATGAAACCACTCGAGGCCTTATTATTGATATACATATATTTTGCAAATTAAATGCAGTAGTTAACCAGAGTGAGAACTAAAATGTTGCTAGAGTGTGCCATCATCTCCTACGTGCAAATGAACAAAATTATATTATATTATGTATAGAATCTATATATAGAGAGAGAGTGTTACAGGAATTTGGAGTATTTAAGGGTTTATGTGGTATAACAGGAGTTGTTAACTTTTATTTTTGGAAAGTGATTAAATTGATGTGAATAACAATTATTGTGCTAACACTTGAGTTATTTTTTTTCTATGCCACATAGCAACAAACTAAGGAATTCCTAGATTGTTATGCATTTATCCTTAGTTTAATTCCAAAGTCTCTGCATGGTGAACATTCTTTTGTTCTTCTGATAACGTTTGAGAGAATTCAATTATATCAGAGTGTTCTCAGTGAAAATAACTATCTTTAGTGCCCGAGAGAGATATGATCTGACACAGCAGCCAAAAATAGGAAGTGGTTTTGATCATGGTTGATACTGTGCTTGATACTGAACAAACTTATGTTTGCTTGGATAAAAAAAATCTTGAAATATTTTTCATTACATACGTCAACATGTACTGTAAACGAACCTTGTGATCATGGGTAGAATTGGAATAATGCTTTCTTCACATAAGGACGTGTTGTTAGAATTTGTTTTTGTGAAAATTCTTTACTTCCTATTATTTTTATTTTCCAAACTGGTAGGTTTGTACATGTATATTACCATGGTTCATCCTTTCACAGCCTATTCCACTTATTTGTATACAAGGAAATCTACTTTTTTCCCCACATTAGTGGGAAAAGGTAATACAGAAGATGAAAAAGGTGAAATGTAGAGTTTGCATAGTTACACGTAGGTCAAGACTAACGTTATCAAACCTAGTTAAACTGCCATAGAAATCTCCAGTCCATCACCAAGTGCATAGCTGTGAGCATATCTAACCCAGATTGTTGAACCATGAGGAAAGATGAAATACACCTTCTCTATCATAATTATCTTGTTGCCAACATTAGCCCATTTTGGACAATTTCGAGAAATTCAGACAAAATACCATGTTGTTGATATTCCTGTCTGAATCCCGTATTAGGTGATTCTGTGATTATCAGCACTGCAAATACAAGTTTATCCAAGCAATCTGGTAGAAGACTACTGAGCTTCTGTAAGGCAGTATCCATCTGTGCAAATGAGTATTTTTGTCCATACTTTCTACTCGTGGTTCTAGTCTCTTGTGACCCATCCACTCCACCCAATAGAGTATGTTTCTTTAGAGTTTCCTTTCTATAAAGTGTTGTTTCCTCATTGCAGTCACATCTGCAGCAACAGTCTCATAAATCTTTCTTTAAAAGGCACGAGCCTTCCTACGTTTCCCACAAGGGCAAGGTCATTCTTTGAACTTTGGAGTCATTTGTAACCACGGGTTTTGTGAAGGAAGATTTTCAAAGGCAGAAGGGCAGTTGGATGCTGAACTCCTTTCAAAAATTCAACGGGGGCTGAGTGCCTGCTTCCCATTTATACCTTTGAAAATCACCCCATGTACTATTTATCTGTCTTCCCAGGTATTTTTTTCTTTCTCCTTGATATATCCGAAATGTCTCTGATGCAAGTCTCACACAGTTCCCTTTTAAAAACTTCTTATATAGATTTGTCCTTTCAGAACAAGGAGAGAATTATATCCTTTAGGAAGTACATTATGGAACTCCTTGATTAATCGTCCTTCCAAAGGATGAATCTTAATTCTGCTACATAGAAGATAATGGTAAAAAAGGCTCAAATAATCAGGATGAATTCTTCCCTCTATGTTGCACTGCTTTAAGGCTTCTAAATCTGCTAGAAAACTAAGCCAGGAATGTCCATATGATGAAAAATTGACATTTCAAGTACAGTTTGTAATGTGTTATGTACGTGGTACAGTGTAGAACTTGTCTTTTGCTCTGTTCTACTCTACCGTGTATATGCCTTATGATTGTGTCTAGGATATGTGAAGTTTTGATAGAGAAAAAAATGTGGGAAAAAGTAATAATTCCAACAAAAACCATGACTGAAACAATAGATCGTTTTCCTCTTGCTATTGGTGCTCTCTGTAGGGAAAGTATATTTTCACTGCATAAATTTTCACCTGATTCAGCTGTGCCGTAGAGGTCCTCATCTTTGCAGCTTATTCTGTGGAGCTGGTAACTAATGCAGCCAAAACTAAATGTTTCTGCATAGAAACTGATGGCCAGGAAAAATACCCATTTTGGTTGTTTTGAGTACCTGACTTTTAAAGTGTCTTAAATAAAAATCTATCCTAGATTTTAAGATGAGTTAGCTTTTAAGGTGTGAGTAGATAGATAAACAAACTTCAATACTATAATCATCACTTTAAAAGTAACACTGCTTGACCGAATTGAAAAGTAAGCTATTTGAGTTGTATCTGGTTTTGTCATTTTATTGCTTTTCTATTTTATAGTTCTGTTGATTATCCCTGTAATGGCTTTTCCATGCATTTCAGAACACGCAGTGGGTAATGCCTTCTTTCAAGTGGAGAGCTGCAGTGTATTTAAGTTGGCACAAAACCTTAGGTTAAATAAAGTTCACTACAGACAGTTTTGTAGGTTTTATCCCTTGGAGACTCCAAGTTCTGCATTTTAAAAAGTTCTTTGATCCTAAATATAGACACCTGAGGGAATTTCATTCCCTCTGAATGGAGACTTCTATAGTTGCCATATGCGTAGAAATGTCTTGCATTCTTGGCATCCACACTTTTTTTTATTTCCCCCGCTAGGCATGATAGTACTAAATCCTAAATTATTCTTGTTTCAGAGGTGTTTCAATTAGAAATGAATATTGAACACTGAATTAGCATCTGAACAAAAATGTTCTGTAGCTTGTGTTCTCCAAACGGGAAATTAAGTGGGGTTGTATCTATTACTGGCAAATAGATGTTGTGCTGACACATAATGAAATCCCTGGTAGTAAAGGGTTGAAAAGATTAATCAGCTTGTCGATACTGTATTTAATTTGCCTGATTCTTTCAACCCTTACAAGGAATTCTGTTATCTTTTATGAATTATGAGCACATAGTAACCCAGCCGAAACTGGGACCTGTAGTTGTTATGATTCTGCAGCTAGGCTTAGTTTCTGGATTGGATATATATATAGGATGGAAATAATTGTTGTGTCCCTCCTTTCCTCCCGAAAAAATAATTTAATTAACTTCTTGAAAGAGCTTAGTTTTCATATTGAAGTTTGAAGTTTCCAGCGAGAAATTTAATTAGGCTTCTTAAGGGAAGGCAAACCGTCAGCCACAGTTGCATTTCCTTCTTAGGTTAGGACGCGTACAGAGTTCTGAGAGGCCGGCTTCCTTAGGCTCAGGAGCAGGCACCTGAGATGCCAAAACTTAGGTATAGGGGAGTTGCCACAAATTGTATGGTGGGTGTTTGTTTTCTTTTATGGCTGAGGAAGAGGCACAAATGAACTTCTGCCCTGGACTTGCATTCCATATATTTATTTTAATTCAGTTCAGAGTGATGGCAGAGGTGTTTAAGTGCTTAACAGAGATAGGAAAAGAGGTAGGGTGCTGGAACCAGGTAAAAAAATTGTTAAGACTAGTAAGGATACGAATATTGCTCCAGGTGAGTGTTTGACATGGAGGCATTTGTAGAAAAGGAGCATGAAAGCAACACGAAGGGAAATAGGAGTTTTAACCCGCGTTGTAAGATAAATCAAACCAGAATCTCAAGTGGTTGGCAGTGACAGAAAAATAAAGATAACTGAATGGAAAATGAAGAGGAAGTAATAAAGGGATTATTTAAAAACAAATCATGAACAAGTGTTTGACTGGTAGGAATGTTAACTTTAACAAAACTGGCGATAAATAAGATGAGAAGCGGATATAGCAGAGCACAGAAGGTAGGTACAATTTAAGCAGGTTCTACCCAGGAACAGATGGAAATGTTTCTAAAGCATTCAAAGCTGATGGTTCCCTTTTGTTTAAAAGTTTCTTAGTTATTGTAACCAACCACTCAGAAGCAAGAACAACTGGCATTCTCACATCTTTGGAGACACTGGGGTCAGTAGTTCTAGGAATATTAGCTCAAAATGCAATTCAAGTAGCTGAAAAAAAAATCGTATCTTGGTGACAGGGAACTTCTGACAAAAGCCTTTGTATATGAAGCCTGAGAAAAGAAGTACATGGTGGTGTTTTCCTCAGGAGAGTATTAAACAAAATGGTCAACGGATAATGTAGAAAGATCATGGTGGCATCCGGGTTCTGAGTTTTCTACCATTCTATATTTTCACAATTTTCTTTTGACTCCCTACTCTTCTGTTTAACTGTTAACAGCAGAATGTGTATGATTACTGGCAGTCTCATACTAGATAAAATGAGGAAGGCTGGAATACGTGTCATCTTGCTGGGCAACTTTACAGATTTGAATTTGGGTTTTACTTTGGGAAAGCTGACGGTTGTCCTTTACAAGGGTAATCTAGGTATTGCCGTTGTGGGATTTAGCAGCAATTGCCGATAACAGTTTTTTCTATTCCTAGGAGTGATTTATACGGTTCAGGTCAAATGTAGCTTTCCCTGTGTTTTCTTCAGTGTAATCTTAAGATTTGTCTCCTCATGTCTTCCCCAGCATCGTGTAGGGGCTGCTGCAGCTTGTTCAGGTAATGCATCCAGGTGGCACTGCAGATCACCTTCCGTTTAACTTGCATTTCATTCAAAGATTGGCAGTTCATGTGCAGGTTCAAGTGCTGAGCAGTGAGAATCTGTATGAAAACGCGCAGATTACGAGATGGAAAGTAATTGAAATTCCCAGGTAGAAATTTTCAGTGGTGGGAGGAGCATTATAGATGAGGCCATTTACCCATTTCCTAGCAGTTTTAAAATTAAGACAGCAAGCTTTATGGCCAATTAGTGACAATCAAAAGCCATGGAAAGTGTCACTTTTTATGTGCAGAACACCTGGTATCTGTGATTAGTGTCTTTGAAAGAGGTTTTGGGCGAAAGGATCATCTTTGAGAAGTTTGAAGTATTATTTTGTTCTACCCGTTTTTGATTTGTACCACGGGATAAAATGTGTGTGGCCAGCATCCTGGTTGAAAGCTTTCTTCGCAGTTCAGGTTAAATTCAGCCTTTCTTTTACAGAGCTTCTTATGCAAAGTGTTTGCGAACCTGCTTTGACTATAACATATTTTTATGTGGAGAAATGGGCAAGGGTAAGATCAAACAAAATGGTGATGTATTCTGTGGGAAGAATTGTTTTGGTCTGGACTTGATGTCTTAAATGTGCACATTCAGAATCAAACTGACAGATTGGTGGTAGTTTTGAATGAGCCTTTTCCAGGAGAAATTATTCAGTAGACAATGAGAATCCTGCAACAGTGCAACAGCTGCAAACAGTGAGGTGCTCAGCTGTATATAGAAATCTACAGGTGACCATCTTGACAATTAAAAAAAAAGGGGGGGTTAGAAAGCTTTAAGTTTTACATCTGCTCTAGAGCTTTATTTTGAAGGGTTTTACCAGCTGATTTGCTTGCAAAATAAAATACAATGTTCCTGTTTTGCTGACTCATTGGGGAATTAAGTGAAAAAAGGAGAATTTAAAATGTGGTATGCAAAATGTTGCCAAAAGCACAAACTGTGAAATTAGAAATAAACATTTATCATAGAGATGAAATGAAATTTGATCTTAACCTACAGGTTTTGAATGGTTAGCACGTCATGAAAACAAGCACATATATCCCATATATCACAGCGTCTGAAGGAGAAAAAATGGGGTGTGGGTTTGAAATTAATGACTTCAGTCTTGACACCACCTCCCTACTGTATATAAAAGTTATATAGTTGTGTAGAATATGTTAAACAGTACAGACTTAATCTTGAAATTCCTTGGCTGTGTATCCCTGAGGAGGGAAAACAATATGTTTACGTCCACGGGAGATGGCCAAGGTATCTTCTGAAGCTGTAACAGTGGATGATCGGCATCGGTTCAACAGATCCGAATGCATCATCCCTCAAAGAGTTGTTCACTATTTACGCTGCACACATGATGGCAGGCCGAATTAACGTGTTTGCGTTAGGTTTCCTTCACAAATCTAACAGAACACAGAAAACCGGTGGGTTTTTAAATGGGAGGTTCTTTCAGATCCCAAGCATGGTCACAGGTGACCATGGCGGAAAATGCAACAGCCCGGGAAGAGACTGCCTGCTGGGGTGTATTGGAAGGAAATGCCCTACGAAAATAAAAATCAACAGAGTGGTAAAGATGATGTTAAAAAGCAAACTTAATCTGCCGCCCTCTGAACACGTTGTTGTTACGTATTAACTCAAGGAACTGGAGTAGATCTCTTCAGGCTTTTTCTCAGGTTTTCAGTGTATGGAGGGTTTTTCGGGAGGGGGGAGAAAGAGGGCAATGATTCCATCCCCAAAAAATAAACACACAGGAAGACCTAAAAGCTTTGTAAGAGTTAAAGTTGGGGGGAGGGGCATTATCTGTTAAGAGTATTAGTTGTTTAATAAAGCGCAGTTGTCCTCCAGATGAACCCGCCAGTGACTCTGCAATTGGGGTCATTCCAAGTTCATGCTGTGGACTTTTGACTGCCTTCTGTGTCTGTGAAAACAGCCGGCGGTTCCTGCAGGGATCACTCAGTCAACCCTGTAACACAAAACTATTGCCAGCGGGCACCTGCTGGTGCGGCTTCCCAGGAGGTCCTTGAGGGAAGCTGCCCAACGCACCAGGCATCTGCGGAGATAAAACCAGCGGGGGCTCCCCCGGGATACCCGGCTAATCAGGCATCCATACAGGCCGCGCATCAGGGGGCTTCGCAGATTACCCAGCCAACGTGCCGTTGTCAGGATGCATTAGGAAGCTTAGTTAACGATGGGATGTGAGCTAATTAAAGCTCCTTTGCTTTGGTTATATGACATAAATAGGGGCGGAGAATGCTGCACAGCATCTCAAGAAACATATGTTTGTTCAGTGGGAAAAGCCGTTGCCTCCTCTTGGTTGTCAGTAATTTAGAGAGGGTCAAAGTTTGCGTGTCTCTTAAAATGAGAAGCTGATTATAGCATTTTGCTGATTTAGTATTTTCTGAATTAAAACTGTGTCAGTTCTATTCATAGTTCCATTACACGTTTCTCTCTGTGCAATTTGACTTAGTTGTAAAGGTGTTTTGGGCTCGGCCTGAACCATCCTTTCTGTTCAGGGTTGTATTTAACAGTTGACCTGGGTATATATTAATGTGTAAAGGAAAGCGTAAAAGTATATAGCATATAAATTTAACTGAATTCACAAACTTCCCTGCTTAAATATCTGAGTAATTCTTAGGAGACTGACAGAAGCCATGTAAAAGTATTTTGTGCAATTCAGATAGCTAGGGCTTTTAAATCTGACAAATAAACACCTGCTATTTTTTCAAATACTAAAAGCATTTCATTTTTTAGTCCCAGTGTAATGCACAGTTGACCACAGTGATGTGAAAGGAGGAAGCTGTGTTGTCTGTCTTCTTACTGATGTCCAGTTTGTAACATTAAATATGTAGTGCTTCCATTCCATAACAACGCATGTATTGATTAGTAAAGAAGCTGCTCTAGAAGTTATTTTTATGCTAAGTCGCAGAAATGTATTAAATATCAATCTTGAGACATTGCAATAAAGGCGAGGAAACTCAGGCTGAAGAATTTACTACACAGCTTTATCTGTCCCACTGCACCTAGTCATTATGTATATCCAAGAAAACTGCATGTCTTTTTTACTTTTACACTTTCAAAAGAATGACACCAAGATTTGAGGATGGCTAACTGCTCTAGAACTTTCATTTAACCATAACAAATGCTAGCAGTACATATATATGTCTGCTTAGCCTATGACATGTACACTGTGAAGATTTTTGCCTCCATATAGCGAAATAAATGCTTAATTTTGAACTGTTGTATTTTACTGTCAGAAGTCAGCATAAAAATTGGCTTCCTCTAAAATACCTGTTACAGGTTGGAGAGATGTAGGAAATACAGGTGATTTTTCATGATATTGCTAGAAGGCAAGTAACCACGAGGGACTAAACTTACAGATATGTATTAAATGTTTAGACATAGTCCATTATTTAATCACTTGGCTGAACAGTGCTTCCAAAACTTCTGTTCAGCAGGCAAGGGAGTGGATGTGGGTTTTTTTAAAAAACAAAAACACAACTCAAAAGCAAGTAGCCTCTAGTTTCTAATGCTGTCAATCTACTTGAGTTTATTATATAATTTATAGCTATGTTTTATGTTAACTGTTTTAAATATATATAAAATATGTGTTGACATTTTATTTTAAATGCATTTAATAATATCTAAAGAAACAAATCATTGCTTCATGCTAAAAAGACTTATTAGTATTTTTAAAAAAATTGTAAAAATAACATGCTGTGTAAAACATTTTGTGCTATATAAGAATATATATTTCGGAGCAAGGGGGTGTTAGTATTTTCCAGCTAGTATTTACCGTACATATATTTATTAGGGTTTTGCTGTTAGGTTTACTGAGATGTTATTCCTTTCAAGCCGTCTGTGCTGTGATGTCTATTGCTTCTGTTGGTAGTAGGTCAGAAAGAAGGTAAATGTCGAGGTAGCAGAGGGGAGGAAAATTAAGTTCCAAAACTGATGTTCCTGCTTAGGGCTGAAAGGAATAATGTATTTAACAGAACTCACATTCAGAAATCTGATAATCGCTGTTCTTTCTCTACCTATACGGCCTTTGCTTCCTGCCATAAGCAGCTCTTCTCTTTCACGTGGACAGTTAATTATATTTAGGGGAGTTACTGTTGAAACTGTGGAATGACTTTTAATCATCGTGACTAGGGATTTTCCTGTTTTGGAAAATGTAAGAGTATGTGTGAGAACTGAAGATGACATAATTCACAGTTTACATTAGACTTTCTAACTTTAATACTCTTTTCTACCTTGCTGAAATAACATGCTTAAATTTGTGCTTTGGTCTCTGAGAACCAGCTTTTATTATTGGAGATAAAAGTATGAACATCATCAATGTGTGGTGGTCAAGGGTTTTTTGAAAGGTGGTGGTTTGGGGCAAGAGTTGAATGGAGTTTTGCACAGCGAAGATGAAAACTGAGTAAACCCTGTGATTTCTAATTTAAATGCAGTTCGTGAGGTTTGCACAGAAGTTATAACTGACCTATATTTAACTTCATCACTTTCTCCCTTAAAACTCCATCTTGGAATGTTCTACTTTGCTCAGTCAATAATATTTGTAAATGTACCATTCTCTGATGCTAGAATTACAATGGAATGTTTGGACTAAAGTCATAACTGTGTATTTATCCTTTTGGGATGTCCTTAGAGAACCAGACAGTGCCAAGAGCTTAACAAGACTTTAAAAGATTACTTAAAACTTATTTCCATGCTGTGTGCTTCATGCATCTGGCTTAGAGGGAACATGCAGTACAAAGTCTAGAATTAGTTTTCATTTGCTTTGAATTCTTCTTTGCCCCATAAGCCTTATTGTTTGGCTTTGATTCACAAACACTGTATATGGGTGTTTTTGGTTTTCTTCTATTGAAACAGCAAAGGATACATAGTTGGTGGTAAAAGTTTTTGTGGCAAAACTTCTTTAATTATTGGGCCTTTAAAAAGAAAAACAAACACACACACACCAAAAAAACCCAAAACATGAGTAGATTAGTTTCTTGTACAGATACTATTTCAACTGCTTTTGCAGATCATGGTAGATAGTAAATATTGATTGGTGACACTATGTAGCCATAAAACAAGAAATAATGAATCATCTGTTTACTTGAATCGACAGAGGAGGAGGCTAAAGCCAGTGTGCCCCAGGCTTACGGGAGTGTAATAACGTTTTCAATAATTGTGAAGTGCTGAGAGTGGTTTACATATTGTTCCAAAGATAGTGTTCACAGTAGCATCATGTCCTGGAATTTGGAGGGAAATGTGAAAGTCGTCGTATTTCACCCTCTTCAGGAGGATCAGTTTATGTTAGACCACATAGGCTTAAATTAATAAAGTGTAGTGGGTCTGTTTTCTGCTTGCAGTATATTACCAGTTGGTAGCTTCACATCATATATGAACCAGTGTGGGATGAAAACCAGGAGTCAAGTGTCTTTAGAATGTAGACCTGGAAGAAAAGGTCAGTGTCCCTTCGTAGAGGGGAAATGCAGGAAGTACCGTCTGCTTCGGGGACAAAAAGAGTTGGAGGAGGAAGAGGGTATCTGTCAGTGACGGCGGATGGATGTTCAGATGACGGGAGCTCTTTGGAGAGGTTCTCCTTTTTCTGTCCAGGCAGAATGGATAAGGCAAAGGATTAAACAATGCACATGAATGATAAGTTGAAATATTTTTAGTACCTGAAATGACAGAACTTTTAATGACTAGTGTGGAAGACTCATACTTCGCTTTGTTTGGGGATGCCAGGTTGACAAGTAAAATACCCGGCTTCTTACATGCACCTGATGAGTAGGCTGGCTTCAGTCAGTAACAGTTTGGTGCCTTTTGGTTAGGAAGCAGGTAACTTATCTTAGCTGATACTGATGTATTGTGTTGCAATTCTGTTTCAAGGAAGAGGATATCTGAAATGGGGAAAAATGCAGAGATAAAAGATCAAGTTACTAATTTATTTTGTTCATCGGCAAAGTAGACAAAGAACTCATTATGAAAAGTAGGACGGAGAAGGAGGCGGACTGGTTTTTAGAAGTCCCTTGATTAGTTTCATGTTTGTTCGACAGACTGTTGTATTTAGTTATGTTGGCATTTACATGGTCTTAAGTAGGCTTTGAAGTTATCAGGTCACACCTTATTAACAAAAGCTAAGGAAGACAAGGGTGGATCGCACTTTTGTTGTCACCTTTGTTTATCTGGAGACTATTTTCTGCTTGACCGGGTTAACAGCTCAATAAGCCACCATCACTGCTCCTCCTCAAGTCTTACTGTCTGAATCTCAGTATCTAATATTGCACTTCTGAAGGGAGACATCTAAAAGCAAAACATTTGGGGGGAAAAAGACAAGTCTGCTTTTGTAATTTAACTTGTTCAAATCTCCCGTCAAAGTTTAAGTGGGACTTAAACAGCTTAAATTTGCGATGCTTACTCAGGTTTCTGATCCTGAAATAACTTGCCACTGCTGAGTAACTTTTTCTTAATACAGTGATTATAATCCACACAGACTGGGCATAAGGTGCTGTGCAGGTTTGTGTTCAGTTGGTTGGTTGGCTTTTTTTTTATTATGTTAGAAATCTTTATTTTTCCTGTTATATAGGTAGGTACAATCCTGTTTGCTGAAATTGGCTTCAGAAACCATTTCAGGGAAGGTATTTCTGAGGTGCACGGAAAAGGATGATTAAAAATTTCTGAGACCCAGCAGTTACTTCACTGACGTGGTATTAGCTTTATTGGGTAATGTGAGAGATCAGATCATGAATCAGGGTAACGCTGACACTACAGGCTGAATCTTTATTGCAAATAAGAGTCTAAACTTCACAGCAGAAAATGGTGAGTGGCTCACTTGCCTAGCAGACCTTAGTGACTTGCTAATGGCTGTGAAATGTCTCAGTTGTTTTATCTTCACTGGCATTTTACCTCTGACTGGCAAACTTGATCACATTATATTCTGTACCTCAGAGCAGGAAAAGTGCTGCAGTGGTCCCCAGCTGGAAATTGTTCAGAAGGGACCTATTCGCGTGTGTTCGTTGTTTTAGGTACAAATGGTACAGATGACTACAAAAGTTTGGCTTCGGTCTTTGTTAAAGGAGGCCAGAAAACAAACAGTACCCGGGGAGGGGAGGCGTGTCAAAAAGTAATTCAACATGAAGTTCACGTTCTGTAATTAACGTGTGTTGAGTTTAGATTTTGTCACCTGACTCGGGGCAAAATGGAAACATTTCATGGTACCTTTGGTACATTAGAATCCTTAAATTATTCTATTTACAGCTGTAATTCAGTGTCATTTTCTAAATAACACCAACAAAAATGTCGCCGTTTAACTTTGGTTTTACAGTTAATGGAGACTATGACTTTTCAACTGTGTGCATGTGATCTTTTTCTTTTTTCCTCCTTACTAAGAGAATAATTCACTATTACATTAGGATTCTTTCTATACACTAAAACAGAATTGCTATTGACTATTAGATGTCAGATTCTGCTTCACAGAGGATGGAAAATCTGAGGATGGTGTTTACCGGGAAGGCTGGTATAGTGGAGCTGGCCAATTTAGGTGGGGGGCGGAAGCCAAAGCTGTAAGGAGAGCTTACCAATTTTGATCAGTATTAATAAGTTGGTTTATTGCTGCTGGCTGGTTGTCCAATCATACACTAAGGTAACTTTCAAAATGTGTTCTTGAAAAATCATTTTCAGGCCTTGACAGATTCCTTAATGAGGTTTGAATTTTGAAGGCCTATTGAGCCTTTTAATTTTTATAGCAACTACTCTAATCCTCTTAAAGCAAAGTATTTGTCCAGAAAAAACCCCAGCCTTAAATATGGTTAATAGATAACTTCAGGTTGGTTTGTATTTCCAGGCTAATTTAAAAAAAAAAAAAAAAAAAAAAATCTACATTAAGTTCACAAAGAGGTCAGGAGTAATTCAGTCCCTGATCACTATGCTCTGTTTAGTGTCCGTATGATCGAGTCACAAGAAGGGTCATGGGATTTAATTTTCATTCATGTTGTTAAAGTCTACTTGTTTAGATAATTGGAGCCACTGGACTAGTTTGTCTTTGAGCTGGAAAGAAGTATCTAAAACTAGGAAATCATGTCATTAGTAAAAAAGAAATGCAGCCTTCGAAAAAATGACAGAAAAAGGAAGGGAACTTCGTGATTGCATCAAGCACATAAATTAACTGTTTGTCTATTTCTTTTTTAATCTTCAGTGTATTAGAATCAGAATTTCACACCAGGTTTTCGTTATCTGCTGGTGCACACCTTAATCACAGGTTTTTTAACGTAACTAATATGGATGCGAAGGAGATAGTACATGCAACAAAGCTAAGCTGAGCAAGGGAAAGGGCAGTGTGCATATACAGTTCTTAAACACTGAAGTACTTGTTGTAGAGGAGCTATGGTCATGCAGGACAGCAATGATTTCACCATTGCTGCAGCCATGGAGGATCTTTGACATTCCTGTGGCACCTGGTACATTCCCCAGCCCTAGTCTAAGACACAACAAAGCATTAAATTATCTTTCCTTTGGGGGGAAAAAAAAATGTTCATTTATTGAAAGGAGAAGATTGTAAGAATGCTGATCCTAGTTGAGGGAGGTACAGAAGATGAACAACTACACATAACCAAAAAACAGCTAGTTTTTGGAGGTTATTCCAGGAAACTGCCTGCTAGGAATCCTTTTCTATAATAATACCCTGAATATGAGGTAAGGTTTCAGGTTTTTTGTCTTCTTTTCTTGCCTCCCTCCCTCCACCAAGCTTCTGTTTTATATCTGATTACGTCAAACTAAAGGTCAACAGATGACAATAGATCATTTTTATTTGGTGCTTTTTCATTGACTGGTACTCAGTAAAGGTCAGAGTTCTCGGAACAAATCCTGTTTGGACTTAGATGTCCTCTTTTATCTGTAGATATGTCTCAAGTCTTCCCCCATACTGTCAAAGGTAAGTGTAAGGAGTACAAATGCTCCACACACACATTCAGGGGTCCCCCGAGACTTCTGTTTTACGGTGTATAGTACCTGTGGACGCTCGCCAACATAGCCATCTTTCCACGGATCACCCCATGTGCTGCAGTGAACATGGCATGGCTCGCCCACCAACTCTGCTCACAACAGAGCCATTTCTACATTGTGTTACCAAAAAGAATTGAATTAACTCTTGCAAATGTTTTAGTTTCGTGACAGGCATATTTGCCTCGAAGCTTTTCACGTATCTTTGCAGAAGAAAAGCTTTGTATCTAAATAACATTCTTGTGAGTTTTTGAAAGGTTACAGTTGGGTCACTGGCACTTTTTTTGGTACATCTTTCACAGACTTCATTTATTTTGGCTTGACCACTGCAATTGGGCACCTACTTGGTTTCTGGCTGTGACCTCAGGATTTAAGTTGCACCAATGAAAAGCACATGTTAATGTACTTCAGAGCTTTCTTCACAGCAAAAAAGCTGGAGTGACTGTGTACGTGGAACAAAATAAGTTGTATAAATCTGTATTTCACAACTAGAATCTAGGAATCTTCTTCAGTAAATCTACATAAGAGAAACACCTTTTGGTCTTTTAATAACAGAAAAGGTTGCTCTCTTACAGTTCGCTGGGACCTTGTCAGATGGTTTGGGAAAGACAATGGATAACAGACATCAAACCGAACGAGAATACATTCGATATCATGCTGCAACTAGTGGAGAACATCTTGTAGCTGGAATCCACGGACTTGCACATGGTAACCCTTAACTGTAATTTTAACTCATTTCTCTCTTAAAAGTAATGATCAGATGGAAAAGAACAGTTTGTATTTCTCTTGGGTGATTATTTGAAGCCAGGGAAGTGGAGCTATCATAGGCTTTATATTTGAATTTGAATACTTGCAGGTCAGAGTGGGGGGATTGTTTGTTTTTCAAGTTGACAGAAACTACATTTAAGAATAAGGTCTTTTCACATGTAACTGTAAGTAACAGCTTTTTTGCAAATTAAAATGAAATTTCAAAGAAAGTTCATCCAAAACTTCAGTTTCTTTGTAGAGTCATAAAATACCCATGCAAACAGTGTTTTTGAAGGCCAGACATTAAAATAAAAATTAGTATGGTTGGACTGTAGCTTTCTTATGTTTGCTTTCAGTTCCAGAAACCTGAGTTTCCTCAGAATTGGTACATCAGTTTAAAATAACATTTCACCAGTTGGGTTATTTTGTGGTTTTGTTTTGGTTTTTTTAAGTCTACTAGGAACTAGAGAAATGAATTTGTGTAAAAGGCAGAGGACTAGTCTTAATTTGGCCAGAATCTCACATCAATTTAGTTCATGATTTATCTGTTGAAGAAAGTTAAATCAATACAAGCCAAGTTTAAATCAAATATTTATATTTTGCATCATCTTGACTCAGTTTGTTTAAATGTCAGTCTTTTAGTGCAACTATTACAGCCTGTGTAAAGATAATCTGGCTTTCACTAAAACGGCAATCTTCTCTATGCTGAGCAAAAGTCTTTATGCTGGACTTTAGTCACGAAGAGACACTGTAGGTATTTAAATGGATCGTGAGAAGGTTTCTCTCACACCAGTGTGCTGTAAAGTCTGATATAAATTACATTGGTACGAATGCAGGAAAGTCAATTACAAAAACACTGCATTGTGTTGTATTATCCAATAATTAGCAGGACTGTTTTAGTTTAATTCTGTGGAGTTTTTAAATACTTTCCATTCAATTTTTTTCAAAAAAGCAAATAGCTGTTAAATCCTATCTGTTGAAATGTAGGCATTAACCATAAACTATAGTTACTCAAGAGAAGTGATTTAAATACTTCGTGCTTCTCGAGTTTGGAAGTTAAGATGCTGCCTGGTCTGTACTTCAGTTACAGACTTTAACAGAGTACCTGGCTCCTGAAAGCTGACGAGCGAAATGGTGGTATCCATTTTTAAATCAGGGCTTAAGCCAGTTCACTAAAAATTCTGGTACTCTAATCGTGGAGATGTGAAATCTGTAAAGCGTGTTCTCAGTAATATGAACTGTTCCACGTCTTTTGAAGCCTCAGTAGGTTCTTGATTTCTTCAGAGCAGTCAGATTCTCAGCAATGGAAATGTGCACAGAAACGTCTGTCGGCAGCATCACAGTTAAAATCACACAATGCCAGTTTAAAATAATTGACTTTTTCTGGCGGAGAAATGCACTTTTCTATTTTCTGTCTCAAATTGTATAAGCTTTTGTGGTAACAGAATTTTGTCACGTTGTAAGTAACCGCTTCACCTCAGGAATAGATAAGGACTGTTTGTGTAAATACAGCTGGGAAATAACACAGTACAGAAATACTTAAAAATACACATATTTAATAATGAATTAAATCTTTTTCTGTGGGATATTATTTTCTGTGCATATGTGTATACCACGTATACAAAGTATAAAGTTATTAGCTAATGTAATCAGTTGTGAAACGTTTTTTGTATCGCATTAAATGCACAGCACGTTTCTGTCGAGCTTGACAGTAAATCATTTAGGCAGACAGCATCAGCTGTGACAAGGTTCTGTGATTTCGAGAGGCAATACTTCTGGCCTACTTTGCTGCTCTTGTCTTCGCTAGGTATCATTGGAGGATTGACAAGTGTAATAACTTCAACAGTTGAAGGTGTGAAAACTGAAGGCGGTGTCAGTGGTTTCATATCAGGCCTTGGGAAAGGGCTGGTTGGCACAGTAACCAAACCTGTGGCTGGAGCTCTGGATTTCGCATCGGAAACTGCGCAGGCAGTGAGGGACACTGCAACTCTAAGTGGCCCCAGGTCAGTGAACAGTTTATATTTCCAATCAATAATACTGTAAAAATGTGTATTAATACCTGCTGCAATTTCTGATCTGATTATCTTTCCTTACCCAAAGAAACAAGAATTTAATCAAATTTACTGTGAGCTATTATTACTGATGTAGCCCATTTAATTCAGTTTGCTTTTTCTTTAATAGATGGCATTTGTTGATACTGTAACAAGAGTGAAATTTGTACGGAAAAGCTGCAACATAAAATAGGAATTATTAAGCTACAGCATTAGAATAAAGCAAAATTTTTAGAAGGCTATATATAATGAGATTAAACTTCCACCATGTAATCCTTATGCAGTTGAAAGGGAAGAGTTCTTCCCCCTGCTCTACCTCCAGCTTCCATTTAGCTGTGTAGAAAAACAATTCTTCAAAGGTTTGAAGAATTCTGGCATCAATATAGTGTCATTGTCTTCTAATTTTCGTTTTGTACAATAGTTCTTACTTACAGAAAGCGTGGATATATGCCCTTATGTCCACGTGCTTATCTGTTTACCCATACATATGTGGATGTTAAGTGTCAGCACATCAGGACAGATGCCTTGCCTTGCTTCCTGTGTTCAGTACTAGTGTAATGTGGTCTCTACAAAATAATGATGATTATGTTTAAAGTAAATGAATGTTCACTAGCACTGACTGTGAGTGTGGAAGAGCGAAAGGGCTAAGTTCTAAAAAGGCTGCTCTGAGAGAAGATTCTTTTTACTCTTTTGTGGCCAAGAGTTTACTTCATATGATAGTACTATGCCAAGAAGTCCTGTTGTACGTACGTGAGATCCTGCGTGCTGAAGAAGTGAAAGAAAATCCTAAGTAAATTTATTGGCAGAAAACTTAGAGAAAAATGTTTGAAAAACGTTAGGTTTTCTGGTTGTTTTGTCTTCCCATTTGGTTTTTCCATTTCCTGTGTTTTATTATACCATGCTTGGAGTCCTGAAGTGTCCACCATCAGTGTTTCAGTAAAGAACAATAAGCCTGATGAAGTGTGAGTGAGGTGCAGGAAACTTTGAAGAGTGAACCTAGGCGTACTTTCTTGTGAAAATGGAAGTGTTTACATGTATGTCTTACGTATTTGGTACTTAGCTTGATTTGTAAAACCAAAAGGTCAAGGATTACAATTTGGTAAGTTCATATGCATCCACAAAATTACATGAGAACTCTTAAGTGCATCCCTGAGAAAACAAATCTATTGTTTTGCTTGCACGTGTCTTAATTTTGTGACTGTACAGCTTGATTGATTTATTTAAAGGTGGGGAGAAGCACCTGGCTATACTGTTAGTTGTCTTACCAGTTGAGCTGTGTTTTTATTATAGTTTGTTTCAAGATGCACGTATACTTAAAATTCACGTTTTGTCATACTTGTATGAGATACAAACTATGCACAGTAGCGGTGATGTTATCAACAGTTGACAAAGTAGATAGCAACTGGGAAAGGGAGAGCCTCCAACCAGCCTTCTCTCTAGCTTGTGTTTGCCTACGTGACATATTTCCCTTTAACTTGCTAACTGCCCATTAAGAGGTGAGGTTAAGACAGATGAGCTGAACCACTTTTGCTTCCACTAGATTCTGAAATACTATTGTCATAGACAAGCACTGTGAAATTATTTTACTGTTTACACACACTCTGCAAAAAGTTTCTGACCCAGCAACCTTCTACAAGGGGGACAGGGGGCGGGGAAACAAACCCTCAAACAAAAAGAAAAACCTTTCTCACTTACTACACTTCTCCAGTTTACAAAATCTGATCAAAACTTATTTTAGATAAACAAATGTACTTGAGAATATGTAGATAATGTAGGAGGGGAAAAAAACCCAGAAACACACCACCGCCTATAAGCAACCTTGCACTCGTGTTTTGTTTGGTAAGGGTTTTTTTTTTTTATGTGCTTATATAATGAAGCAACCAAATTGTTCTTTCGGGCGTATTAAAAAAAAAAAAACAACAAAGGATTTGTACATTTTTTAGACTGCTGTGTACCAATATCCCCCTGCCGCATTTGTTAACTGTTCAAATATGTGTGGTTTGGAATCAAAATAGAACAGTGTTCCAAACCCAAGTTGCTGGCTCCAGTTGAATATTCTGTTTAAGCATGCTGGGCCATGTAGACTCTTCCAAGCTAAGTACACAGAAACAGCTAACCCTGACGAATATAAGTTTATGGCAGTAACTGATCTCATGTAGTTTTGAACAATTGAAGAATGTGAGTTCATAAGCACGGTAAGAGCCATCTTGACCTTATCTTGAGACTGACAGCGTATGTGCAAGTTTCCGGTATTGGTGCAAAGTTGAGTCAACCAGTTAATTACAGTTGCATTTAAATAGCATGACACATAACCGTAAATTATAAGCCCCTTGCAATTCTCTAATTACATGGTTGCATTTTTAAAAAGACCTGAATTTCAGCTGCTTGACTTTAACCATTGGATCAGTTTTGAGTGAGATGAAGAATTTTAATTGAGGTTGTAGGTTTTCCTATAAGGCATGTTCTAATTCCAGCAAAGTTACTGAATTGAATAGGACTGAGGAGGACTCTGTCGCTTGTGATACTGTGATCATGCTACATGGATATAAGTCTCTTCTGGCTTCAAAATGAATTGATTTGTACTGGGACTAATGCAGCTAGCACAAACCCTGTGTTTGGAACATGGAGCCAAACTAACACGGCTGAGATGGAGACGATGGCTTTATAGCTTATGGTGGTAGTTTAAAAGGTGATGTGTTTAAAGTACAAGCAAATGTTTTTTAAATCTGACTTTAGGCTGGACTTTTTCAAGGTTAATCTTACAACTTATTATGTAATCATATAATTTATTATGCTTGTTATTTATGAATAAAGATGCCTTAATACTTTTACATTTTAATGCAGAGGAAAACATACAATAGTTGCAGCATACATCCAATTTATAAACAGTTAATGCCTGTGACTTGATACCTTTTTTTGAGTGGGTTTTATGTGTTCCAAGTACTCCAGTGTCACATATGAGAGTTCTGATTATTTCCATATTTGTCATATTCTGCCAAAAGTCTTAAAGACCAGTTCAAAACAGGAAAGCTGTTATGTCTCTAGATATGCTTGGAAAGCTCCCTCCTAGAAACGTGTTTTAAGTCCTAGTGCAGCACACGTAGAGAACATTTATATTTAGCTGTCTAACTTAACAAGTAGTGCAGGAAACTGCCATTATGGCTTTCTCTCAGGCTTCTGCCAGGTCAGTGCAAGTTTAAGATTATTCTTGAACTGTTGTTGCAAGGGTTTGTGTTCTTTTCTGATAGTCACAATGTGAAACTTAGAAATAAGGAGATAATTTCGTGACCTACCCATTTCTAATTAATTCTGTCAGGGAACTAGACTCTGTTAGTTAAGAATAGTTTGAGATTGGCAAGCCATTAATGGTCACAGAAAATTCTTATGTAAATATTTGATTCTTTTAAATGTACTTCACCTGGAAAGAAGCCTGTGCTAGTTGTTCTTTTGTTCACCATTTTCATGCCATCACTCGGAAATGTGCAGTGAGATTGCAAAGTTTGAGACAATGTCAACAGCAGGCGATTTTAATTTTTTTTTCCATCTCTATTAGCTTTGATTTCGATTGTAAGGTCAAAAGCAGTAGACGCGAGAGCCTGAGTAGATACTGAGAAGAAGAAGAAGAAGCAGAAAATGTGTACCTAATTGTATGGAACACCAACCCAGCTAATATACTGCAAAGAGAATATTCTCAAGGTTCTCAAGTTTTAAAGATAAATATTGCCTGAACCTTAACACCTCTGTCGGTGTCCCAAATTCCGTCCTGTCCTTGGACTTGATCTAGATCCGACTTCAAGAGTCTTTACAGTTATGTCAGTCATGTATGGGCCACGACTCTGGTGAATGAGGTGTTATTCTTCTCCTGGTAAGCCCTTCCTAGGATTTTTCCTAGAAGCCAGAGAGAAAATATATTTATCAGCTAGGATTAATTGTGTTGTGTAAATCTGGAAATGTTGCATACAGGACAGTTTAGCTGATTTATCAGTCTAATCTGCCCACACTTGGGCAGTGTGATTTCCTTCATATCCTCTTTCCTCTTTTTTCCCAGTGGGATAACAGGTCTTTATCATGAACTGTTTTCTCAGATGATCTGTTTTCTTTTGAGCAAGTTTGTCCCTTCTACTGCAGTGGCACCCTGCTAAATGGCTGCAGACATGGGCTTTTCCTCAGCGTTACCCTACCTCCCATCTTCAGTCACTGCTGAACCTGATTTTATGGGTTTACATTCTTCTGTCATTAGTCTATCCAGATTCTTCCATTGCTGTTGTTACTTTGAAATCCCCCCAGTCTGTAAGTTCCCATCAGTATTGTGTGAAAAGGGACCGTCATATCCCTCTTCTGTGACAAGCTGTGCTCTGCAAGTCATCCAAAATTGTGTTGGCTGGTTTTACTGCCATATCACATTGCAAATTGATATCCAGTTTTCTGCTTGCTATTTTCCCCCAAGAGTTTGTTTTTATGTTTTGTTTTATTTTACTGCTTTGCAAATATCTCCTTGTCATGTAATATTTGTGTTCTGGATTATTTTTCCCCAGATGAACCAGGTTGCAATTTTGTAGGTTGAATCCCATTTCATTTCCTGCCATATTTCTGACCTCTTCAGGCTCTTTAGTGCTTCACTGTCCTCACTGGAGTTTTAAACGCCTCTTAGTTTGTCCTCTCCAAATATAATTTTACATGCTGCTTTTACTAGATCCTTGAAGTTAAGCAAGCCTGGTTTTGTGCCCGCACATTTTGCAGCACCTCAGTAGACACTTCTCCCTGCTTTAGTCATTTTCTGTTACCAGTCTCATCTGCTCAGTATTCTTCTGTTAGGTTTTAGTTTGCTTCTGGTAACTTTGTGTAGTTCTGTTGGAGATCCTGTTCGGTTCTTCAGATGTCTACTCTTGCTTGTTGCCTACGTGAATGTAGATTTTCTTGAGGGGGAAGTAGTTCCTCAGACTGCAGCCCTGTACCTTTTCAGTATGAATAATTTCATCTAAAACCTTAATCTTTTTTCTGAAAATGCACCTCAGCTATTTTAGTTTCCTAACTGAAAAGAGACAATAATCAACCATTTAAGAGCTAAAATGATTTCTAAATAAATGAAGCTACCCTTAAAAAGGAACAGAAAATGGTTCTCTATTCCTTTTGCCTATTCAAAGAGTGCTTCTTACTGCCATGAGACGCTTCTGGCTTGCAGTTGTGACTATGGTTTTCTTTTCTACAGCTTTCTGTAAGAGTGATTTTTTTTTCCTTGCCCTTACTCAGAATTTCCAAAGGAATGACTCAGATTAGAAAGAACTGCAGTCTTCCCCAGACTACACAGAAGTAAGTCTCACATGCTGTACATCAAGAAATCAATAGGGCTTTTGTCAGAAAAGTCTCAAGTAATGATTATATTTGACTGTGAGTGGAATCCTGTCAAGACTGCTTTGCATATTCACTGCACCGGTCTACTTCCCGTAAAAGCTTTATGGAAGGAATTCAGGCAGTTGAGGCATGTGGTTACTCTTCTGCAGTGCCTAAAATCATGAGAATTGAGGATGGAGTGCACTGCCATCCCCTATTTAACTTCTGAATCTCTACATACTCATAGAGTGACTAATCCTAAAGAAGTCAGTCTTTAGTTAATAAAACTTATTATTTCAAAAAATAAAAATACAAATTTCAAAGTGATCTGACTTTAGAAATAAAGGTAGTAGAGTTAAGCCCAAGGAGATACAGGGGGGTGGCTTTTTTTTTTCTTTTTTTTCATGCCCCCCTCCAGGACTGACAAGCAGTTTTTTCCCTTTGCCTTCCTCCTCTAGGAGAAAGAGCTGAAGGGTAATTACTTGGGAGCACAGGCTCTGTTCTTCACAATAAAGCTGAATTTGCTCTGCGTGGTTGAAGAAAGTAACTCTGATGCATGTAGTTGTCATGATTTTTTTTTTAATCCACTGTATATAGTAAAAGAAAGATGAACCTTTAAAACATTCAGTCTGCTGAATCTATAGTTCTAGAGCCGCACGTACGATAATGTTAGATTTCCAGGACAATACATTGTTCATTGTGGGTAGGCACTGTCAGCTGCCTAGCACCCAACAGAAGTCTGGATGACTTGGAGAATACAAACTCTGCGCTAACATATCCCCCTCCCTTTTTAGAGGGTTGAATGGACATGGTACCCGCTGTAAAACCAAACTATAAGGGCTTTTTATGCATTACTGCAAATACCTTGCTTTATGTCTGAATAATGTTTCCAGGAGGTTATTGCTAGGTATCTGCATTACTAGATACCACTTATATTTGGAATATTTGTGAAAGCAGCTGTCTTTACAGTTGGTTGTCTTTGTCCCCTTTGTTGAAGTTGACTCAATTTAACTATTTGGAAGGAGTGAAAACAAAAAACCACAGTGTTCGGACCTACAGCAGCAACATAATACTTCGTTAATACTGTATAGATGTTGTTACTTTCACATCTGCTGTATATGAATGTTTTTGAGTAATAGGAGGTTTTAGAAAAAATAAGCAATTACTGGCTTGCATTAGGCAATGTTGAATCATACAGGTCTTACATTTTACATACATTACATCTGATTAGCCTCTGGAGCTTACGAGCTAGGCTTTGAGTAGCCGGGTCTGAGGTAGGAAATCTTGAAAACAAACCCCTTACCTACTTTAAAAAGACACTTTTTCAGGCCCAAGGGTTAAAGTTGCATTGTACTTCTGGGTGTTTATGCACCCTACATATTAGCAGAGAAGTTCTAGATGGTTTAAATTCCAATAGGGAGTGCTAATCCTTCAGTTAAAACTTCTGTAACTTCTTTTGTCTAAAGCCTTTTTGCTTTGCCATGACAGAACGTATTCCTGCTGTTAAAACTGAACGAAAGCCTGTTTTAAGAAACCTGTGTGGTCACTGGGTTTCACCATTGGTAACATGTCTGTTAACATTAAAAAAGGAGACGCTATGAGGGACTGAACTGTCATTCTACATACCAGCATCTATTTTGTAAGTAAGAAGGATTTTCCACTAAACCATCACTGTTTAACATGACGTCTGAGGGCAGAAAGATACCCTGGATGCATTCAGACTGTTGGTTAAGGGACAGAAAGGGACACGGGCCCTGGACGGGAACGTTGCGAGGGGAGGACAGGTGAGTGAAAATGGAGAACGTTGAAGTGAATAACACTGAGTAGCCGAGCATAAAATGTGAAATTATGTTTTTCTTTAGCTGTCCATTCATTATTAGCAGCAAGTAATTTCAAAAAAAATGAATGAATACAGAGTTCTTACTGTGGTAGTCTCCACAAAACCAAAATATTTACTAGCGCCTTGGTAAGCTACAACTAGAGGCAAGTATGTTTCCATCCCTGGTTAAAGGGTTCTGCACCCAGTGAAACTTGCATCAAACAAAGGACTGCTGCTATGGCTGGGTTCCGAACAGGAACCAGAGTAAGCTTGATTTTGTTGTGTATGATAACTGGTTTGGAAAAGGTGCGAGTTTGTGAGAAAAAGGCATTATGTTGTATTAGGCCAGTCTGGTTCGAAAGGAGAGGGGGCTGAAAATGGACACAACGCTGGCTCACTTCCAAATGCGACACTTCTGAAGGCATGGGGAACTGCTGCTTTTCGGACAGGCAGACGTTTGCAATAGGTAACTAATGTTTCCCGGTTAGGTTAAATCCAAGGCGCTGCCACGTAGGCCTGGCATAGGCCATCAGAAATTTAAGCAATTAAGAACTTCCATCTGAAAAGAGCTGATAAATCCTTCGTTGGATTTACCACAGATTTATTCTACTACTTACACTTCAAGTGACAATTAAGAGGACTGCATTTGTGACACAAAATGGAATTCTTACACTGTGTGGCCACCTCACAGTATTTAGCTATTAACGAAAAGGAATGCATCTAGACAGGGAGAAAATTTTATTTCCTTAGAAAATACTTGCATTTCTAGAGCCTGCATATTTTGTCTAATTATCTTGTATTTCAGCAAAAGCTTTTGGACACCAAGGCCAAAAAGTAAAAGGAACACCTTTTACTGTGTTGTATGCTTCCTGTTTTCGGGCATTCGTGTGTTTTTTAGATCCTTCCTTATTCAGAAAGCACTCCGCTAAATGATGCCGCTGTTTCGGTGTATTCTATGTAATAGTTTTTTGGGTTGAAACAATTACAGAGCGCGGCAGATTTAACTAGTCTGCAATGGTATCTCCTAGAATGGAATTGGAGAGACTTTGAAAAAGAAAAAATTATATTAATGCGTTAGCATCAGCAGAACAAACTAAAAAGTCATCAAAGACAGGCCAATAAAGTATTCACAATTTCCATTCACAAATCTACTTGCTTAGAATTAGGTGGGATAAGTTGAAAGCGTATGCGCACCAGAAACGAACAAAAGGTTTATTCAAAACAGACGTGTCTGTTGGAATGTACCAGGACAAATCATCAGACTGCATTAAACCAGTCGGACTCGATCCCCAGAATAGAAAAAAATTTAATACACATTCTGTGGGTTTTTATAATATCTTTTGGCCCTCTTACTAGTATTTTCAGTTCATAAAAATAGTAGGAAAGATGAAACTGGTGTAATGCAATAGGAATATAGCATTTGTTTATGTACTTATTTCTAAAGCAGAAATGGCACGAACTGCTCGCCAGTGGCTGTGTGACCTCATGTCCTGAAATACCTGCTGCTTGTGCCAAGGGGTGAAGTCTGGTACAGCAGGTCTGGGGCAGCTTTCTGGGAATCAGTTTTACTAGTCTTACACTGATGGAGGGAAGCGTAGGGATTTTCTGTAGTGAAGAATGAGTACGACGGTACCTCATATTACGTGCATAATCAGTGAGAGTCCTTGTGGTTTTCTGTGTATGTTTTTGTTTCTCCTGTGTGTATTTGGAATACCATCTTTCAAGTTGTCTTTCCATTTGCTTTCACTCCAGATGATTTTGCCTTGAGATCTTGTTAAAGGCTTCTTTACATCCTTAGTTTTGTGACCTGTATCAAGAAGTGGCCTTTAATTACCACAATAATAAAGCTTTGAGTAGAGAGTATCTGAGCATACCCAAACGTGGACTTTTTCCATTCTGAGACCAAATACAAAGATGTAGGAAATACCTGTTACACAAAATGAAAGTCTTCTCTCTTCTGCATACTGCATTTCCAGTAGTTTTGTGTCTTACTAGAATTACTTCCTACGTCTTCCTCCCAAGCATAAATATCACGGCATCAGGTGCTCTGAGGTTACTCCACGTTTAAAATGGCAGAAATACTAAATCATGCGGCTGGACAGGTAGTAGTGTTTGTACTGACAGGTTTTATTTTCAAATTAAAAGATACAGCGTTGCTTTAAAACTAATACCACTTCTAAGCAGTATTTTAAGCCAGATTAGTTGAGGTGCGTATTTATGTAGTAATTACAGGCTTACTTGAAGGCAAGGAACCTTG
Organism: Calonectris borealis; assembly: GCF_964195595.1. Classification (NCBI taxonomy): domain Eukaryota; kingdom Metazoa; phylum Chordata; class Aves; order Procellariiformes; family Procellariidae; genus Calonectris; species Calonectris borealis. The sequence continues at coordinate 6,600,553 of NC_134334.1, forward strand.
CGGCAAGGTGTGTGCTAACGTACTGCCAGGCTGTTTACCTGTCACTAGACAGATTTTTCCCTTTGTCACGAACGGCGAGGTTTTCTGCTCAGTCCTAGCCCAGAGCCTGTAGATGGGAGCCCAGGGCCTGCTGGGATGGGGTTTTACACTTGTGCTGTCCTTTTGCCCTTCCACTGAACTCTTTTCATTTCAGTCATGAGCAAACAGTCAGTGCCTGAACTAACAACCCTGCAATCCTCCAAAGCACGCCTCGCTTACAGTACCAAACAAAGGGAGGCCCGCGTGGGCCGGCCCAAGCCAAGGAATGCAGCTTCGGGGTTCTGCTCCATAAATTTAACCAGCACGACAAAAAGGAGATAATATGAGCCTTCGTGATGATCTGAAAGGGGGAGGTTTGTGTCCCATTGATTGCGGTCTGGCCTATTGCCAGGCCCCGAGCCTGACCGACAGTTGAACCATATCGTTAAGGCGTGTAATACAGCTCAAGTCTTGTACAGCAGCCAATGAGTACATATCCAGAGGGCAAAAGTTTATAAAGAGTTGAGGCTGTCCTGTTTAACCCTCTCACACTGCATGTAATATATACTGCTGCCATTCAGAAATAGTCACATTGCTATTAAAAATGTAAACCTTCAACTTTCTTTACTTGGAAAAAATACATGTGTGTCTGATTTCTAATGTGCAGCAGATTTATAAAGTGATCTGAGAAAAATATGTAAAACTGATCTTTTTTTTTTTTGCAAAAAAAAAAGTCCAACCCACTTTTTTTTCAGTACTACTTTATACATAGTTCCTTTTTTGTTCAGAGATGTCTTCTGCATTGTTCCACAAACTCTTTCGTACAGATGGAGCTATTTATTGCCTTGATGTCACCTCATTTAGCATGTGGCTGGTATTTTTATAGATAATTTTTTCACCTAATGTTGCTGTTAACATGTGGAACGCTCTTTATCAGTTTTGTAAGTACAGCCAGTTGATTTGGATTGTTCTTGCAACTGCTAACTTTAAAAACCAAAACAAACTTTCTGAGTAGCTTGTTGTTAGGTGAAATTTGTGCTAGAAGAGCTTGCTGTGCCTGTTGCAGCCCTAGTTGTACTAACTGGAAAGTAGATAAGGAGTCTGAAGAGAAAACACGTACAGTGGTCATAGTTCGTTTCACATAACTCTTCACGCACACCTAGCAGTTCATGTCCTGTTCTGGGCAGGACCTCTGGTTTGCTTTCCTCCCCAAAGAGGATTTGCTTTCCCAGAAAGATAGGAGTACAATATGGGAACGCTTCTGTTAACACGTGAAGTAAGGTGACCACGTTTGCATTTACAACAAATGGGCATTGCTTGGCCAGCACTGGTGGGTTTTGATGGGACCATTATAAACGTGAGCACAGAAACAAGACTAATGCTCCATCTACTACACTGCCCTGCCTGTCAGCAGACTGTATTCAAAAGTTGTAAGACCTTGCACTGTGCCCTGAGGCATAGTAACGTTACGGCCCTGGGCACTTTAATCTTCACTAAGGCATGTTCAGCTCATGTTTTTCAGATGGGTGTTTGCAAGAAATCCCTGCTAAGAACCGTATCTTTTACATTGAATCAGAATGTGAATGGGAGCATTTTTCAACACATTTGTGAGACAGGAAACTTTAAGGTGACAACTCTAGTCATCACTCTGTGATCAGTACAGGAAGAGTCTGGGAGAAACTGGAAACCGAGATGGCAGTGTTACGTTTTGTTAACTTAAGCTTGATGATATCAAAGCGCTGAAAAAACGTTCGTTAGCTGCACAGCTGTTACAGTCAGAGGTGGAGCAAGTGCCAAAGGTTGAGCACCGGCTGATGCGCAGAGTATGACTGGTGTAAGTGCCACGCAGTTGTCTAGTATGCAAACACATACAGCTTACGCAGATCTTGGATCTGTAATAGGGACATCCTAAGAACGTGCCGTTTGGGTGAGTACATCTGCTGTTTTTAAAGACATGATTCTTGAGGTCTTAATTGAGCTCTTCTTACTTCCTTTTGAACTTGGAGCCTGAAGAAGGTGTATACAATCATAAAACCAATGAATAGTTTTCAATTCTGTTTTGATCTTGTATACAAAAGAAAGGGGAAGGGGGGAGATGAGCTACATCTCTAAGAAGTAGGCAGGAACAGCCTACATGATAATCAGTTGCTTCTTCAGCATGCTGTGGTTCTCCTACAAGTATATTGGGTCAGCTAAAGGTCTTCAGCATCTGAGCTGGTAGATCCCTCAAAAGAGGAGGGATTTGACTGTAAGTGGGAGGTTTTAACCCTAGGCACCATTTATTTGCATGTTTCTGCCTGAAACTAGCATTTTGGGAACACATTTAACAAGCACAATATATTCCATGCATTTGCTGGAATAAACGGTGCATATAAGCTTCCTCAGATATGCAGTCAGCAGGGAGCTGTCTGGCTCATGATTTTACACATTCTTGCATCTAACTGAGACATTCTAATGCCAAATCCAACACTCAGACTGACTGCACTGCGTGTGCATTTTTAACACACCTTAAAAGCATCTGCGTCTGAATCGGTGAATGAATTCCATCGCAGAGCTGTGCCAAATCTCCGGGTTCAGGCATCAAGTCTTCAAGAAATTATCTGCCTATTGGGAACTGCACCCCCAAAGCCCAACACTGGGAAGGAGGCAACTGTACTTACCCTTTGAAATACAGCATTACCGCCTGCCAGCAGAGTCACAACGGAACATGAAATCTAGATTGCCATAGGTTTTTCTGAAATTGGGCCCAAGTCATTTAATGTTTGCAGACGCAGAGAACTAGCACATAAAAAAATGATGCTGTCTGTCCCCTTATGCTCAGGACATTCCTGCTTATCGCAAGGCTTCAACATTTGAAACAAAGTACAAAGTAAGTACATAAATGAGGAAAGAATTGTGGAAATAGTGGATTTTTAGTGTTTTGCAAAGATGTCATATGAAATACAGACCATATCAGAAATGGCTTTTTTTTTTCTTTTTTCATTTTTTATCCTTATGATCCTGTGGTGTGACTGCATCATCTGTAGTTTGTTGCTATGATGGCTGAACTTTTAGGCTCGTTTTTGAGGTATACATTGTTTAGCATTTAATTGATTCTGGCACTTCCGAGTATGCTTTACGCTGTGTCCTCCTATTGCACGTCTATGAGACAAGTACTGTCTTTGTCTGCATTTTGTGGAAATTACGTGCCTGGGATGATGACACTTATGGAAGGCTGCAGGTGCAATTCAGTCTTGAACTCAAGCAACTGTAGCAGCTATTTTAGTTGTTGCATATTTTATGATAGAAGATGTAAGGCTATTCCTCCTTTAACTTCCCAGATTAAGTCACTTCTTAATATCTGAAATGCACTAAAGCCTCCTTAGACAAAGCAGACTTTTTCTGGAGCCAAGTAAGTAACACGTTTGATATTATTTCTTCAGAATACTAGCAGCAATTGAATTGTTTCATAGGCTTGTATTACCTGCCAATTTTCCTTTGTTTGAACTAAGGTTGTTTTATAATTATTTCAAGGGGATAAAAATTGTTCCCAGGCTGAAAGTCAGTATGCCAAGTTACAGCCCAGAGCAGGCTTTTATCAATAAATTTTATGCAAACCTGAAAAAACAAGTTTACAATGGAAACACTGACAGAATTTGAGCTATACCAGAACCAGTAAGTTACTGCTTTAAATGGGTTGGAATGATGAGGTTGTTAAACTGGAACACCTTTATGAATGCGACACACTGATGACAGTTGCTGGAAGTTTTGGCAGCAAGAACTGGGTCTAGCTGAAGAAAATTATTACTAGAGAGTGTGGGGGAGAGCCCTGTGGCCAGAGGGATCTCTTTGGGGGGCTTAGGTGGCTGATGAGCACAGCAGTGTTCGTCAGCTAGAAGGGACTTGGGGTGTTGGTGACAGGCAGGCAGTACAGCAGGTGAAGGCTCTGTGAAGAGCCTCTCCCATTCAATACTGGTTTCAGATGCCAGAATTGCATCTCCTGGCACTTAGAGCTGTTGTTTGTGCGGGACTTGGGGTGTCCTTGCACTCCTCCAATGACAGATCAAAATCTGTACACATGCTCTATTTGGGCTTTTTGAACAGATTTGTAGTTGCCAGTGCTGCTCTCTTACCAAGAGGACAGATTAGAAATTCCACAGATACACTTTTTAAATGAAAAGTTGTAGTGATTGCTGTGTCGGTCATAGGGTTTTTCCTTGTTGCTTTTTTTCTCTGAGTTGCTAAATCTCCTAAAGTTGTTTTATTCTGAATAATTCTTCTAGGTGTGATACTGAGGAAACTGAAAGATGTAATAGCAAAACACACACACTTCTATTTGTACATAATTTTAAAAGTGCAATGTTTTGTTTTCACAGACGATCATCTGTTGATATACAAAGCTTGATACCTTCTGATTTTTATTTTTTCAATGTTTTTGTCAAAGCAATCTAGGCATACCTCAAGGAAGTTTTTAAAGTCCAAAAGATACTCAAAGATGAGTAACAGTTACTGTTCTCAAAAGCACCTCAGCAAAAATCACATCTATGTACCTGGTAGTGTAAGCCTGACAGGGTACCTGATGGGGGTAAACATGTAGTGAAGGAAAAAGGGTAAAAATAATTCTGTAAAACACATGATGTCTCTTGTAGAGTTTTTTCAATCTAAATTGGTAAATAATTATCACCAGTAATAACTGAACAACTTCCTTACATCAGTGGGTTGGTGATCTGTTTGATTACAAAACTTCTGGCTTAAAACTGGTCAACTGAATCACAAGAATTCTGTGAACTCTTACGCAAAAGCCAAGCAATTAACACTGTTAACTGTTTTTAGTGTGCATACAGTCATCTGAAATGAGATTCTCCAGTGTTCAGCTTTGTCTGAACAGCGAAGAACTGGAGTGTGTGCCTCAACCTTCTGACACCATTTCCAATCTCTTTGTGTCTTCATTCAGCAGCACTCTTCCCTGCTGTGACTAGTAGACGTGAGGGCATTTCTGTCTTGTATTGCCTTTGTGTGCTTATTAAAAAAGAATCAGCAAATCTGTTGAGTGCATGTTTAATGTAACACAGATGTGGGCACACCACCGTTCATTCTGCTTTACAAATCTTCAGCTTTTTGTATTTCATCAGCATTGCTTATTATTTACAGAATGTAACTTGAGACAGTAGAACAAATTTTTAGATTAAAAAAATCAAGTTGTGTGGAATGTTTTTAGCTGTCCAGACCAAACAGACCAGTTTGCCAAGGGGCTGATGGACTAAATCAATGCAATCAGAACACTAGCTCTAGTGGCACTTAGTTGAAAAGCAGCTGACCTGCTTATCACCAAGATGAGAATTATCTTTTATCACCAGGATGAACATTTTAGCGTGGAGGAGTAGTGGAGACAGTAAGCACTGTACTCTTAAGTACTTCTTCCATTTAAAAATACAATCTAAAAACCACCCACAACCAAACCCACAACTTGGAAACGGCCAAGCCCTTCAGAAATGCATTGTGGTGCCTAGTACTTTTGTAGTACTAGTACTTTCTCCCTTCTAAACCAGACATTAGAAACCAGTGTTCGCTGATCTTCTGGTTTCTACGGAACAGGTCTGATTAAAAGGCCCTATTCTTTCTTCATTTTTACATTAGTCTTGCTTGCGATGCTTCGGATACCTCTTCTCTCAGTACTACAGAATATTAGGGAAAACAGCACAGTTGAATGTTTATCGGAAAGATGGTTAATGTAAAAACCACTACGCAGTGTTGTTGCTCACTCCCATATGGATGGTTATCCAACTTTCCTGAATGCATAACAGGAAAATGTCTAAGTAAAAAGTTATTGATTGGCCAATAGTTAATTAAAAACTGTACATTGTGCTTCAGACATTCACTCTTTAAACTTGTCAATAGAAGCTACAGGTGCTGTAGAGAGGTTTAACAGCCAATGGGGGCTTCTTGGATAAGTGAAATTTTGCCATTTTACTGCTTTTGGAAGTTAGGAAGTAGGACAAACAGCAAGATGTGACCTACACTGGTTGGAACCCTTTAATTTCTTTGGAACTTTGCCTCAACATTTTGCGTTTTGTGATGGCAAATGCATACTTTTGTTTACTACTTTGTAAGAATCTAATAGGTCAAAACAGGCACTTATTTGTTCACCTTTGGTGTAGGTTCAGGAAGATAATAATACTGTCATGTAACTGCATCTGGTACAGATGAATTCTGTTTATACCTAAAAAATCTAAAGGGCGGGAGAGGTGACTGCTTCAGAGTCGTAGTACTTAATAGTGAAGTTCTAACCACTGCATACAGCTGTTATTCAGTGGAGTAATTTTAAGTCGTACATAGCTTGTGGAAGTCATCTATTTACCTAGTGTTTAGGTTATTCTGATTCAGAAAAGTGCTACTCATGGAAGAATACAGTTTTAAGACATTGCACTTTTTGCAAGTGAGGAAAAACTAAGTACCTTTATGCGGCAAATGGCAATTTTCATACTGGCATTTTTTAGCCTGGATGCATAACACCATAATTAACTAATGAACTAATTAACCAAAACAGAAAGCAGTGCGGCAGGATAGGTAAAGCAGTGAGAACATCTGTCAGCAGAGGTAAAACTGAAAATTTGACTGATAACGTTTTACTGGCACTATTAATGACAACATTTGTTATGGTTTCTTAAGCCCCTACTCTGTTTCGCATTCTTTTAGTTGGAGAATTTCCACTCTTCATTTCATCCTCCCTGCTGACAAACTGACTTTCCATCTTAGTGTAACCATAGTTCAGCTGAAGTGAAGTCAAGAGCTTTGTGTCTCTCCTGAAGTTTCTCTCAAAGAGGATCAGCAATAAGCACTACTTCAGAGCCACTGTAATTTGTTACGCAGGTCAGGGATGTAATCACCTCATTAACAAAATCAGAACTTACCAGACAGTCATAATGTATTACAAAAATAAATTGGCTGATGTTTTTCTCTGCCGTGCTGGAAAGCCAGTATCTTTGGCTTCTATACCTTGTTTGCAAAATACGTCGTTGATATCAGACAGAGCAATGATAGCCAAAACTCCCTGAGGCCAGTCACCCACGGGGAGAGCAGCAAAGATGATACTAAGTCATGAATGACATGTAAGAGATTCTGATCCAGTAACATTTAGTGCAGCCAAGAAGGGAAGGGGCAAAAAAACTGTCTGTCGCCATTGAAAGGCAAGGGTGTCGAAGACTCGAAGAAAACAAGTTTTAAAAGGGTGCATGGGTTTCAAGTCTGGGACAGGACTGCTGAAAGGGAAAGGTAACAAAGAAACAAGGCTCCAGAGAAAACATCTGCAGAAAGCAAAGCTTAGAAGGCAAGTACTCTGTGTGCTAGTGCCAAGGAGCTTAAAAAGAAAACGCATTGTTACGTGGGATATTTTTCGTGTCTTTTGATCAAAAAGGATAGAAGCAGTTCATTGTAGAGGATCTGTACAAAGCGTGAAGATGGGAAGTAGAGAGCACTAATCAAAAATGGTGAATTTGGCTTGGAAAACTACTAACAGCAGTAGCCCGAAAGAGATATGAAAAAGCATGCAGCAGACCCAGAGTGGTGCTGTTGGGAAAGGACAGAGAATAAAGCAGGGCTAGGCAGCCTGTAACACAATTCTTCAGGGGTAGGGCGTTCCAAAAGCTTAAAGGAATTCAGAATATTATTTTTTAACAAAATACTTCTAAGGGAGGAACCTAGCCTGCAGTTCCTTAGCACTATGGCCAGTATCAACCTCTGATGTTTGTTAGGCCACACGCGTGTGACTTTTATTATTGTCATTTTTTAATAGATGCTCAAGAAAGGTAAAGTATGCTAAACCCTACTACGGAAACTCTTAATTAACCGTGGATTTTTCTTTTGTCTTAACTTAACTGCATGTTCCTATTTCTGTAACCCTTCAATTTTCAAAGGACTGACACTGTCCATCAATGTGAGCTCTTTCTAGGTTGATGCGCTCTTGGTCTCTGTAGAGAAGTGAGAAGAAACAGTCAAATCAGTAAAACTCTGCTGATAAATAGGTCCCAAAATCTGCAGAGAGTATACTCAGTTTAGGTAGCTTCTTCCTATTAATTTAGCACACTGCCCCTTAATTGTAGAGGAAAACTGGGAGATACTTCTTTGAAATGTAAAACTATATGAAGAGACACCGTGTCTTCCAGATCAAGTATTACAGAATCTATATGCTGTATTTGTGAAGACCTTGTATTTTTAAAGGCTTTGTCACACCTCATATTTCAAAATAAATACAACTTTGTATGTTGACAGGTTTAAGTGGAAGGAAAAGCACGGCTGTTGCACTAAGTCATTTTTCTGCATCTATTTTGCATGCAGGACACAAGCGGAGAGAGTGAGAAAGCCACGCTGCTGTAGAGGGCCTCAAGGGCTCTTGCCCCGCTATTTAGAAAGTCAAGCAGAAGGACAAGAACAGCTGTTCAAACTGACTGACAACATTCAAGATGAGTTGTAAGTACCGACTTACAAGTTACTTTAAGTAGTTCTGTTTGCTGCCCTTGTATCTTCATGTCTTTGGGGAAGAGGGACTAAAACCGCTTTACACACGTGCGCGCACACATGCACATACACTTCGTTCGTTTTCTCTTGGTACCGATTAGCAGCACAGCATGAGCACCTGATGACTTCCACAGTGGCCTGTCCACCGGCTGGATACTAACGTCACTGCAGGTGCCACAAGGGCTCCTCTGGTTCACTTGTTGCGAACTGCCATTGATCGCACATCACATAGGGGCTGTGGAAGAATCGGAGCCTTGGTCTGTTGACTCCTGCTCCAATTAATGTCCCTGGTCCCCCCCTTACAAAAGATGAAATCTCAGCAAGTTTCTAAGTAATCATTAGTCCATTTAACATGCATAATACATGTCCAACCCTCATGTGCATAGATAAGTGTGTATTTTAACCCCGTACTGCCCCTCCTCTGTAACGTGCACACAGGCAGAACTAGCATCTCTTCCCTTACTTGTCCCGTATCGTCTGTTTCTCACAGCCCAAAGCCTAGGAGCGTGGCTAGCGATTCTCTGGTAGCAACACAGGAACCACCACTGACCTGCACAGAGGGCACTCTGAGGGGGCTCTGGTGTAGATGTGAGAGAAGCTAACTTGGGTGCCTGTGGTACGTGGTATTCCTAAGCTGTGGCTGTTAACAGTTAATGACCAAAATAACCTGCAACATTCCGCTCCCCCCAAAAAGTCAATACTGAATGATTTGCAGGGGTAATACACTAAAGGCGCATCTAAGTTTGAATGCCCGGGATATGGGTTCATGAAAGCAAGTGGAAAGAGTGTATAAATGTTACTAGTGGTCAGGTTTGAGAGTATGAAGAAAATGGCATACAGAGTGAACATGGAAAGATATCTGTACGTTTGTTTCTACAGGAGATGTCAGTTTGTTGGACTGGGGTCTTAAGGCATAATTCATTACTTAACTCGATCTCTACCACAGTTACCTGAACAGCTGTTCTCAGTGGATACTGTTTTGCATCTATTATCCATCGGCGTATCTGCCAAGGACAAGTAGTTAGAACTGTTGCTGGTGAAGCTCGTAGAGGCAGGTACTAATTCAGCAGGATATCTTGATTTCACCAGTCTCAATGATCAGGCTGTGAAAGCCATGTGCCACTCTAGATTCTGTCTTCAGCTGCCTGTGAGGAAGAGTGTGTAATCTGCCGCTTGCTTGCGGCCCTGTGATCTCACACTCTCGTTATCCCGTTTTCATCTCTTTTAAGCATCTTTATGCACATACAGTCTGGCTCTTAGGTAGGGAGAATTGAAAGACAGCAATTTGCGACCAAAAAAAAATTGTCAACTTTTTGCAAGTGTACCCCGTAAGCGATCAGTGGGCTTTTGTCATCGAGTCACACTGTTCATTCACTGTGACTTTCACCATTAGGAACATCATTCAACAAGAACACAGTGTTTCTTGTCATGGAAAATAAGTACAAAATTATGCCTCTGACTTTTATCCTAGTATCATAATCAGAAACACATTTAAAGACCTGATTATTTGCATATTTTCCTTCAGAGTTAAATCCATAAAAGGGGGTTTAATACCTTGCTCTACTGTTCTAACTAAATGTTTCCACATTTTTTTCCAGTTAGGCTCACTGTTTCACTTCTGGAAAATATTGTGTAATTACTTCCTGATGTTGTTAAAAAACCCACAAATTCGCCAGAGATCTGGTTGCTTCTACTTTGTTCTATTGGATCATGTTTCATTTAATTTTTCATTTTATTAATTTGAGATTCTTTTTAATCGTGTAGAAGTATGGGTTTAAAAAATAGTAGTATCTTGAAGTAGTATCTTAACAGGTTAAATACCCGTTTTGAGAACTAGACACAGAGAAGAAAGTAACGGTTGGCAAGAGAAAATGGGTAATGATGCATGACTCAAACTTAGAACAAAATGTAGAGCTTGAACTACAAATTAGCTAATGTTTCTGTGCTTCACCATTAAATCACTGACCTCCATTTCCACTCCTCAAAATATATACATGACACCAGTAAAAATCTTGTATGGAAAATCAGATATATAATCTGTTGTCCTTATGGAGAAAATACAAACCCGTGGTCTGATTAGCCAGTTGCTTCCACTGAACTTTATAGTAGCTTTTAGTGCTTCAGTTCTCTCCATGGATGTCCCCCATATAGCAGGCTGTAATACCATACATCAGGAAACAGCTGCTCTGCTTTTGTGGGTATACAAAACCTTCTCAAGTTTCTCAACTCTGCTGTGACAATTGCTAAGGACAGTGATACAGTAATAGGGGTTTCTGATAATCACCTTTTAATCTTCTTTCCCCGCTGGAAAAGAAGCAAAGAAAGCCAATGTGCCAGCAAGTTTCCTCTGGTTCCGCTTCTAGTGGAAGTCTGACCTGAGTCAAAGCTAGGATCTCTGTAAAATACTGTACTTGCTTTTACGTGCCTGTTGTAAGGAACAAGACCATTATTCTGAAGGCTATAATGCTGCTCTATTTTAAAATTAAGTTTTCTATGACACTTCATAAAAAATACCACTCTCCATCCTAATTAACTTATTTCAAAGACAAAACCTTACCCCAGAGTGTTTGAACTCTGATGGAAAACTGAGGGGCAATTGCTAGTTCAGTAACGGTGTTAACACTGCCTTTCATCTACGTTTTTTTAAGCTGAAATACACATTTTTGTCCATTTTGTTTTACTTAAAGGAACACAGTTCAATTATCCTGTCCTGTAGTTTCATCCAAGGTTAGAGCTGGGCAAAGTACGTTACAGGCCTCTTTTTTAACAGGATGGCTGTGCTCTTCTCAGCACTTAAATGAAAATACAAGTTGTTAACTTGAGTAAGTGCGTATGCCTTTCTCAAGTTTATGGAAGCAATGGCTAGGAGGCATAGGGCAGGAAAAAGACCAGTTCAGTGCAGAACACCATCTTTTAGAGGACTATTAATAGAAAATTACTGGAATTATTCTTTTGTACCACAAAAAGAAACCATGATCTGACCTCTTGAAACATTTTTGGCTATTAAAATTCCATTTATAGCTATGGGTTTATTTGGATATAGCTCAGAGTAATTTGTGCAAAGTGTTACTTAAATGGTAGAGCCAACAGTAGTTTTGGAGATGGTGAGCGTCTCTGATCTACCAAAAACTCCTGGTACCAACAATCTTCATTGATTGCAAAGACAGTGGAGCATTCTGCAGAACGTATTAGGACAACAGCAGACAGACTTATACAAGCAACGGTTCAGAAAAACTAATTTTGAACCCACCTGAGAGCGTGAGAATCTTAAGTTTTACAGATATGCTTCTACTGCTGTGGGTTGTTGACAGAGCATTATTATACTATTTAGCACTCTTTCTTGGTTACAATTTCATATTTAATTTTCTGAATTTTTCAGCATTTAGAAAACCCCACTAACGAGGTTCATTTTAGTAGTATATCAGAAGTGAAGCAGCATTTGTGTGTGAAATATCTATTTCACTTTTGCGTTCCTTACTGCTGTTTTTTTACACATCAACCTTTTCAGCCATTATAATTCTCAATATTCTTAACTCACTCTTTTCTACCTCCACTATTCATCACTCAGACTAATCTCTCTGGGGAAACCTGCTTGCTGCTTAACCTTTCACCCCAGTGTTAAACAGCTAATTTCTCTTTTCTAGCTACTGATCCAGGCAGCAGGTTAAACTTGTTTTTTGTTTTCAAAGGCAAGGGAGGTGTGTGGTAGAAGGAAGCACAGTAGGTTTACAATGTGTAGAAGGATAATGCTCATCATAAACTTGACACATATCAGCAATGGAACTGAACTTACAATTAAACTTCAGTATTAGGACTTGCAGTATTCCAATGCAAGGAAATTACTCTTCTTAAAACTTGTTAAAGGATATTTTTATATGCCCTTTTAATGTCCAAAGCCAGAAGCCAGGCATCTAGCACTAATATTTGATTTACAGCATGATCTTTTTTAACTGGGTGAGAGGGTACTTCATCAGCTTGAGTTTTAGAACAGTTTAAATTAAATACAGATGAATTGTACATGTTATGCTATTAGTTTTTCTGAAAGACTTCTAAAGGTCACTCAAAACATAACAGGTGAAGACATTTGTTAGTTTTCTATTTTTAGCTTCAAGTGAATAATTTTACTTTTTTTCTTTTTTGCAGCTTCATAGCAGTGGAGAACATAGACAGCTACTGTGTTCTCATTTCATCTAAAGCTGTTTATTTCCTAAAGAGTGGTGATTACACAGACCGCGAGGCCATCTTCCTAGAAGTCAAGTATGATGATCTCTATCACTGCCTTGTTTCAAAAGACCATGGGAACGTGTATATACAGTTGACGAAGAAAGCTGTTAATACAAGTAGTGGTGTAGCAATGCCAGGCCCATCACAACAAAAGCCAATGGTAAGGATCTAGCACCTATTGTTTCATTCATGTGGGGGTTTCTTTTCCCTTTTATGCATGTACTGGTGCTGAAAGTGTTTGTAGTCATTAGTGTTTGGTTTCCTGTGCTGCATAACAATGAAAACTTTGTTCTGTCAGCAGTGAAAATAGCTGCTGCCGAAAAGATTTAGGCGACAATAGAACTTGCCCCCTAAACTCCTGAGAAAAGCTGAAGGCAAAATCTAATATATTCCTGCAGGCAGAAAAGTTACAGTAGGAAATGTGTATTTACCTGAGAAAGGCTTTTAACTTTACAATGCATATGTGAAACTTAAGTACTTTGCTGTCTATTTACTCTAGTCTTCTCCTATACACAGAATTTTTTTACTGTAAAGTGTCTAAGATTGGAAAGAGTGTTTATGTCATGCATGTAACAGTTAATCAGAACTCTCACTTCTAAAACCCGTTACAGAGGTTTTTTTGCTTCATTACAGTAGTTGCTCAGGGGTCTGTTTTACAGACAAGGTCACAAGCTCACCCCTGACCCAAGTCAGTTTACATTCCAAACAGACAAGCCGGATAAAAGGTAGGAGGGGAAGCAAAGGAAATAACTTCAAATATTGCAAGATGTTTCTGCTCTCATTCTAAAATACCTATCTCTATTTACCTGTCTCTCCCCTTCTCACTTCTTCCTTACTTCAGCCTCAGCACTGAGAAGGAATCTCCACTGAAACGTTTCTGTTCCTTACAGGAGACTTCAAACCTAATCCCTTCAGTTAGTGAAGTAATAAAAAATATATTCTGCTTTAGATGATAGCAGTACCACATTAAGAAAAATCACATTTCTTTTTGCAGGTGAAAGTGAAATCTGAAGTTCTTGCAGTAAAGCTGTCTCAAGAAATAAACTATGCAAAGAGCCTTTATTATGAACAACAGCTTATGTTAAGACTCAGTGAAAATCAAGAACAATTAGAGCTGGACTCTTGAAACCTCCTCCTTACTGCCAGAGTGAATTGCAAGTATCAGTCTGGAGCTGATGGTATTTTGTAACTAGAGAAAGTACCACATGGGAAGGAAATAAATACGATTTTAGTATTTAGCTAAATGGAATCATTGTGCGTAAAAAAACAAGTGAGGTGGGCTTTTTTTCTTTTTTTAAAAAGCATTAATTGTATAACAAAGATATAGCTGAAATGCATTTGGTTCTGGGAGAAGCTCTGTATTTTGCTAACATGTATATATGTAAAAGTGTTTCATGTAAATAAGAAAGTACAGACCAGGGTGTTGGTATAAATAGACGTCTGTTTACTGTGTAAAGAAATTAAAGGAGCTATACCAAGTCTTACTGCACTACCTGAAACTAGCCATTCTCTCTTTTTTTCTTGAGAAAGCTGATTTTCACAGTGCAGGAATGTAGATAAAAGTTTAAAAAATAAAATAAAATTAGGAGTTAATTGCAGCTGTTGGAGCACAGACATCTCCTAGTTTGGAGCTTTAACACTGTGATTAGGGTGCATTGTTTGGGGTTGTTTGTTGGGTTTTTTGGGTTTTTTCTTAAAGCACTAGTACAGCTAAATGCACGTATGCCTAGTGTTCCACTGAAATTTCATCCTCGTTTTTAACAAAAATAATTGCGTTTTGTTAAATATTGCAGTGAGGACTCACTAATTCAATTACATTTTCAAAATATTAGGAAACGAGAAGCTGATTCTGTTGGGAATACAGCACTCAAACCCAGTAAAGTCTGTGCCTCTGAAGGCCCCTGCTTCTAAGTTGTTTTTAAAATAGTTTAAGTGAGCAGCCTTAGAAATTGAAATCCTTAACTTCACTTTTTTCCTTCACTTGGCTTGAGTAAGTGTGTATCGTTGGCTGGTTAGTGTGGAAGTCTGCTAGCACTGGAAATGCTGAGGGGTAGGAGGAGAGGAAATCACTGCATCATTTGTCTTCATGACAACCTCTTCAAAATTAAACTTTTTTATATAGTAAAAATAATATGCTTTTTCAAATGTCGTACATCAAATCAGTATTTGTCTCATCACCTTTAATCAAACTGAAGATTGAGGAATGCGTGTACTTACATGCCTTTATTCACAAAAACTAGGAAATCTCATTTTCATGTTTGCTCCCTGGAGATAATTCAGCAACTGTGCTGAACGTCTGCATGCGCTACTGCATTTTGCTGTGCCAGGTTTAAGTGTGAATACACAACTTTCCTAAAACTGCTAAGTAACCTACATTCTAAAAGCATTATTTTGTAAACCTTTGACTCCAAGTAAGGAGCCCCCTATAGCTTTACTTTCAACTTAGTTTACCTTTTAATATCCTTTCATAAAGGCATACAGGAATATTTTTAAACTGAAGGTTAGAATTAAACCAACTCTCAACTCCTGTAAAGTGAAAGGCAGAAGATTATTGTCTAAGGAGAAAATGTGGTATCAGTCGATGTGTGTATGGTCTGTGACTGGAAATCAAAATCCATAAAGGTCCATTACGCAAATGAAACTGATTTAATGCATCACTTTTGTATATTTCTCTGTATAATTTTTAAGTAAAATACAGAATTCAACAAGTGCATTGGCTCAACAGTGCTTTAACATGTCAGTCCTGTTGGACTCTGCTACCAAGACTCCCTGCTTCCCTCCCCTGGAAAATTCTTTTTTAATGCGGCAAATATCTAGCTGCTAAAGATGGTAAGTAGATGGGGAAGGAAAATAAAAAGCAGTTCACAGCTTGGTGTTGAGAATTTACAGGAGAATGGCTTGAATACTTAAGTTCTGTAACAATTATATAAGGAGCTGCCATGCAAACACCTGAAAAGTAGTTAGATAGTACACCCTTTGAGTTACCTGAACTCAGGGAGCCACAGTAGGTAACGGGTCTAATTTGTGTATTTGTTTATTTCTTTTGGACTGTGCTTAACCTGTTCTTTGGTAATGATCAAACAGAACATACTTAAACCTTTGAAAAGTGTACCCACTAGCCTAGATGTGTATGAGTACCATGGACCATACCTGGCTTAGGTTATTCCCATATGTTATGATGCTGTTCCTGATACCGTGCTCCTCTCCAGTTCGGTGGCTGAAGTTGCTGACTCGTCTATAGACAAGGCCAAGTTTTCTCTTAAGGGTACACACACAGTGCTGATCACAAGGAGCGATGTACGGACATAGTTGAAAGAAGCATATTGCCTCATTTAGCATTCCAAAACAAATTGAATCTTTGTTTTTTTAAAAGCGCAAATGATGTTATTTATTGCTGTAACCCAACTATTTTTATATAACTTCAGAACTCTTACTGTGGACTTCCTATTGCTATTGGCACTACTAACATCATTACTCAGTGAATAAATATAACTTTCAGATTCCAGGAGCCATACTCAAAAATAGTTTTCAGAGGGTGTGGAGAGTAAGCGCAAGTCTCCAGCGTTCACGCAAACTCTTCAGAACTCAAACACAAGCTGTAAGCAGACAATACAACATAATAGTTCCATTTACCAAATTCTGCAAAGTTCTTCAGATTCTGAGCCTTCTGAAGACAGTACGCTTACCACCCTTAGCTGGGTTTCATTGGAGGAGGTGTGACTGCTGCAGCAATAAAAGCAGATTCAGTCTTCAGATTTCAGAAGCTGGGGAGGAGAAAATTCACTGATGAGAGACAGTAACACAGCTTTCTCCCCCCTGCTCACTGTCTTTAGCACACAGCCAATACAATTCAGGAAAGATGATGCTTTTTCATACCTCTTTGCTCAAGTCTTTATAAAAACACACTAGAGTGTTCACCTTCACACTCTAATAAAGATTAAATAACCCATAAACAAGGCAGGTAGTATTTCAAAAACCCTATAACCCATGCAGTGATATGCTGAGGTCAAAATACTTTGCTTCAGCCCGTTAGCTTTGATTTTACCTATATTTTGCTGAGAACTGCACAACTTGCTCTCTGCCTACCCTGACCAACTTTGTTTTCTTGCTGGAGTTGCTACTGAAGAAATGTAAAATAAGATTATTGACATAAGAGTTATTTCACCATAATTCTGGAGAAATGCAATAAATTGATTCCACCCACACTCTTCATGTGCCTTTGCTTGCAAAACCATTAATTATGTGCGGGAACAGAAAATGACTGTAGAGGCCAGGCATGAATAATTTGCTCAGAAGTTAGACACATGCCTCTGGAGTGGCAGAACAGCCCTCAAGAAAGACTGTTCTTGCATCACGTAATTCTGATGTTTGAGGTAAAACCTGGACAAGCCCCTGGAATGGTGGTTGTCACTGTAGGTCAAACCCAGACTTGCACTGCATTTCTCTGACCTGGACACTCAGATAATCTGCATTTGTGATGGTCTAATTTTTCCAGAAGTCATTTAAGAGTGGGAAATCTAGATGCTAAGCTATTTAAACTTCAAAGAAAAAGCACATCTTGTAAAATAAAATCCAGACATTTTTCTTAACATCTGGATGACCAGCATGGCTGATAAATGCTTTTGTGCTATAGTAACGCCTCACAGTACACGTCATCTACCCAAGCTAAACAATGCCAGAGTTGAGTTGTCACATGATACACATCCAAAAAAATGACACTTTAGGTAGTAAACTAATTTTATGTGGGAAAAATGCATCCTAATATTTCTAACACTGAGAACCATGCGTTCTGCTGTCACTAAAATGAGAGAGACTTGTGACTGAATTAGGTAAGCAAGTTTTTAATGTGCGAGATATGTAGAAGAACACAGATGGCCATGTCATTTTATTCTAGAAGCAATTCTGGACAAGCAGAACTACAAAAGTCCTTCCTGTTCTGACCTAAATCCACAGCTGTGGCTGCAAACTTCCATTTTGCTGCCCTGTATCTGACAAAGCAATCAAAACATGGAGAATTACTATTTTGGATCATATTGTTTTAAGCTCTATGATATGCTCATAGCTAACAGGAATGTGACAAGGCCACTAAGAGACCTTTTTTGCTGAGGAAACAGTATTACTGGTAAATAAGCAAAAATATAAAGATATAGGAAACGTGCATAATATGGATGCTAAAAGAGGCAAACTCCACACCACTCACCAATACATGATTTTGTAACCACATGCTAATTCCTGGGGACAGTCCTCAGCTGGTAGCAGGATCTAGCACAGTACAGGTGGGATGAGT
The DNA here is from genome assembly GCF_964195595.1 of Calonectris borealis. Classification (NCBI taxonomy): domain Eukaryota; kingdom Metazoa; phylum Chordata; class Aves; order Procellariiformes; family Procellariidae; genus Calonectris; species Calonectris borealis. The sequence continues at coordinate 6,618,575 of NC_134334.1, forward strand.
AGATAAGGCATCTGCCCACTCACTGCCTCGGGAAGAAGAGAAATAAATTGCTTTCTGAAGTCACAGAAAAAACTGGAAAAAAAGTCTGGTAACTGTTAGACACTTCACTTAAACCAAGGGTGAAGTTCTACATGTACTTATGCATCTTAACTGTGGTATGATCAGGCTGGAACAGACTTTTTGTTATTGTCATTACTGGATCATAAACAATTCTATTACCTACTTAAACATAGCCGTTTATAAATAAAGTCTAGGCAGTGAAACAGGAAATACAAAATGAGGTATGCCTGCAATGAGGTAAACTGTGTGCAAGATGTGAACAACATCCTTCCCTTCCTTCTGCTCCTGAATAGATTTCCAATAAATCGGCTAGATGATACTATCAGAACAGCTTAAGTTATGAATGCTGTTTACCGAAAAAGTGCAGTGCTTACATTTTTGTGGAGAGAATGTAAGTGAGTGGCTAAATGGTCCACATCTCAAAACAGAAAAATAATCATAACATTTCCCTGTGACAAGGAGGTTTTGATCTATTTGCTGCCCTGTTTCCTAGACTGCATGATGGTTTTCAGCATTTATCTATTTTCTCAACAATACAGTATTTACTTTCTAGGATCCTAGGCCAGCTATATGTATTTTTTAACTTCTTTTTTCCTCTGTAACACAGCTTAGCACTGACCTGTTTCCTACAGTGCATGAACCGCTAGATGATGACTCCTCTATGAATAACCTTGCTTGCTCTGCGTCTCTTCTTAGAAGAACATGCCTCTATTTGCTCATCACAATGATTTCACCTCTGGTACCTGGGTCTGAAAAAGCAGGTTTTGAGGAGTATACTCTCGTCAGGTTACAGGCTGCTGCAAATATATATTTAAAAAAAAAAAAAAACAACAACCAACCAAAACACATTTTAATTAAGTCAACAGTTGCTCAAAATCCACTTATACATCTTGGTTTCTTACAAAGAGTAACACTCTGTTTGTGCATGTATACTTACATACTTCTTTTTTAATATAGATATATACACACAGACACACAGCCCCGTATGTATATACATCCATAGTCATACTTTTTTTAACTTATCTTGAAAAGTGATGGCCATACTCCAAACTCCTTGAGTCTTAAAAGTGTAGTTGTTACAAAGAAGAAACACATAGTCTTATTTTTCAGGAAAAAAATCAACCTGTGCCCAGAACTTTGGATTCCAGTCCGGACTTCTCTAAAATTCAGGCTTGATAGTAGACTCTTAATCAGTACACGTTATGATGCTTAGTTTTATCAAATGTAGGGCTAGGACCAAAACACTTTCAATTCCCCAGTTGTATCATTGGTTCAACTTTATTACAGCCTATTTGTAACAGTCTGCTTGGCCCAGTGCTTTGACAGCCTTAAAAAGGGAACCGGGACAGCACAAAGCCATCTGCCTCAATAATACCATAAAGGTACCTAGCTGAGAAAACCTTTCATTAAGAGAGGACGCAGAGCAGTTTGACCGAACTGTATCCTTTCCATAGTTCTCTATCAGCACATTTTGTGAAGTGGGAGAATGTGAGGAAAAAACCAGCACCAGATGTGTACATAAGGCTGGGCCCTTGCACTGTGACGGGCTTTGCACGTGTCTCATAGATGTAAGAGAGTGCAGTGTTAATCATATGAAAGGAGTCTTGCCAAAAAGAAAAAAGAAAAAGGTTACTCATTAACCACTGACAAACATTGGGTGAAAAAAAAAAATTTTTTTTTGCTATCTTCCTCAGTAGAACTACAGCACATTCCAGTATAGAAATAAAAATAATCTTGGAGCGAAATGCAGTTACATAAGAGATGCATGCCTACTGCATTTTATCAGTTCTATTAATGGCCTGTTGTATAGTTATGTTGCCTCAGCGCAATCGGACTCCAGTATCACAAGGGTTTTTTGGTTTGTTTTTTTTTTCCTCTGTAGCTGACACACTGTTGCCCAAGTAATGTGCCCAACACAAAGAGTTCTCTGGGTGGATAAGAATAACCTTGCACCTCAGGCCTACTCTGGTCTGACTCAAGAGTACTAAAAGGCCATGAGAGAAGTAAACAGCTTTCATGTGCATTTACGTTTTGGATAAATGGATGGGTCACCCAAAGGACAAGGATTGTGTATAGGAGCTACAGAACAATTGTTTCTGCACACTGAAAATGCCAGCAAAAAAAGTCCCCTGGATGCTGCAGCTGTAGAGAAATTTTAACAAATAAAAAATCTATCATACCAACTGTCCCTCAGCCCTCTAGACACAGCAACAGCAAACATTTGCTTTGACCTGGGAGGGTGACTCACCATAGCTAATGACTGTTGCTTCAAGGCCCTGGGCAAACAATCGACAATCAGCAGTACAAACCACCGGGTATCAGAATAATGATGGAGCAAAAAAATTGTGCCTGCATATAGTTTTGGTGGGAGAGGGAAAAAAAAAAGGCAAAGCACCATTTGCAGCACCAGACTCTCCCCCAGCCTTATTTTCTTAAGGTCAAGCCCCTGACAAAGCAACTCAAATACCAGGGAGAACACCAACAGTGATGTTTTCCCTCTGCCAATGTGCAATTCTAGGCCCTTTGAATAATCTTTCATGTGCCAATACATTTTTCAGGATTTCTTTTCATCTCTAAGTATGGAAGCAACAGTATTTGAGGTAAACATCCCAGAAATGTGAAGATTATATTTAGCACTACCTTCTGTGCCAGAATACGTCTTTATTTGTGATATAACAGCAGTTGCACTATGAGCCTTCAGAGGATTATGCAGAGACAGCATCCTTACACCCCGAGTTTAGGCAGGTATATGTAGAATACAAGAACGCAATATGAATATAAAGGGATAAAATTATTCTTTCTGACCTAGCTCAGTATAAAGCCGATCTCCAATCATGCTATTTGCTTGCTACCTGTATTAGCTCCCTCTAATGCTTCTTAAGGGCTTCTCTAATCTGTACCAGCCTCAGTATGCCACAGTATGTCAAGCTGAAATTTGACCACCTTGTTAGTTTTGTTGCAGGAGAATCTATTACTCACAGTGCTCACTCTTAGATCTTGAAGCATGAAGCCAGTTACTACTTGTACATTTTGCTTCACTGACACTAATTCCAACTGCTGATCCTACCCATTAAAAAAAAATATTTTAAACCAAACCAATATCCACCTGGAAAAACTATCTGCTGATAAAATGTTGTGAACAAAAATAAACAGCTGCCAAGTTCATAATCACACCAAGATCACACCAAGAGCTGACATTTATAAGCAGGTTTAAGAGGTAACTCCCCAGCTTTAAGCTTCCTGATTTCAAATGCTAGATCCACATAACACATAGATCTTCACCCACCTTTCTTTCTTTTCAGTAGCTATCTTTTTGCCCTCTCCTCCAAGCACACTTCAGAGGGAAGCTGACGTGCAGAAGAACACGTATTTATACACCAGAAACCCAGAATGCATCACAAGACATACAGAAATTCCCACAGCATCAGCAGCAATTCACTCAGAATTTGAAAGACAAGCATCCATTGTCAAAGCAGAGGTTACATGCCTATTTTAAATATTAACCATCAAAGACAGGCAGCTTAGCACTGCTTGTGCACCTGAGCCTTAGCTGTATATTCACCTGAAGATCATGGTATTACTGCAGGACCTATTTGCTGTGGGTTCCTGTGGGAGTTTGAAATAACGCACACATAGCAGGAGCATCCATTTTCGCACCTTGCACACACAAGCAAGCCTTCTAGACTCACGCTGGTAACTGGGCTGCTATGGTTCATAGAGAAAGCAGGGTTCTCCGCATCTTTTACGCACAAATGCTGAAATATGAGCAATTTGCGAAAGAAACCATGTCACTGACCAACTGATGATCAACCCAAGCACAGCACAGTGCCTGCATATTCCACAGAACAAGCATCTACACCCTTTCCAGATTACATTCAGCAACACTTCTTCCCGCTACCTGCACTGAACAGGTAGTAGTAAGCAACAGGTTTCCACCACAAGCAAGACACCCAGAAGAGCCTCAGCACTTGCTCTCACAGAGACAAGCAGAGAGGAGGTATTTCTGGAGGTCTGGCTCCTATTCAGAAGAGAAATGTTTCCCTTGGCTTGTGAAAGTTGCTCAGACTGAGAGCAGTAACAGGCTGAAGAAGCCAGCTTTCCATTCCCTGTTCCATTACTCTTTTTGATTGGCACTTTAATGAGGGCGCTAGGGGTCGACCCCCTGCCAGGGGGCCGGTTCATGCCCCGTTTATCTCACAGTCCATGTAAGACTAAAATAACACGCCAGGCTGAGTTTCACTGGCTTGTGATCCAACAGCCCACCATGATGGATTGAGTGACTGCAGCAAGTTGGCAGCTAAAGTGTGTTGTAACAGTATCTTTCTGTCAGCACAACACAATGGATTTGCTGATTCCCGGGTTTTCCCAGTGTTCACCGTTACCATCGGCTCAGAATTTTCTAAAGTTCATTTTCCAGGGGGCTGCAAAGTGATAATAAATAACATACCAAAGGTCACACCAAGCTTTTCTTCCCCTCAACTGTCCTACTGCTGACAAAGTAGGGGTTGTGGTGCCAGCTTTACTGCATACACAAGAACAGCCATAAATTCACTTGCTTTTCCAGAAAGGAAGAAAGGGGGCAGCTATATTGCGCTTTTCGTGTGAGCTCATTCTGCTAGGCCAACACATGCTGCACAGGACTTTTCACCCCTGAACAGAGCAGTGAATGCAATCCAACACAAGAGGAGGTTGCTATGTAAAGCCGCTCTCTCCAGAAGAGCTGTCGTTTATTTGGGGGCTAAGTTCACAGGCTGCAGAAACACGGCTAACAAGCCGCAGTCCTTGTGATCATCTTACTGATTTGCATGGCTTAGAACCGTCAAAATAATCCATAAGCGAGCTAGAAAATCCAGGAATCCTGTGCGAGGGATGAATTATGCTTTAGATCCCTTTCTTTAATATTATAACATACCCTCATATCTCCTCTGTAGGAAAACTGCAAACAAGAGGGTTTTTTTCCTTTAAAAAATTGGGGTATTAGGAAATCGACTGAATCTTTATTAGTCATCTGAAGAGGTCCTCTATGTCCTCTTATTAACTATACCTTGTCTCTGTGCCTTGTTTCCTCAATATCCTTTTCATTCTCCTTGCCACTGTCTGTGAAATGAACAACTTGCCTCAAATACTGGGGAAAACACTCTTATTTTCAGTTGTTGCCATCCCAACCCCTCCCAGCAAGAGCGAACAAACGAGCTCCACAACAGAAGTGGCTTTTCACTTCCTGTATAAGGATTTTTGACAGCACAAATTTCAACAAGCTAACAACTCTCCCACCCCTCAAAGTCAGATTAACACCCCGCCTCCGGGGCTAATAAATAGGGAGGGTGAATGCTGTTTTCCTTGCTTAGGGGAGAACAACTCTGTAGATCCATACAGCTGTATGTCTACGGTTTTCTGTTTCTTTTAGGCCTTGCACAAGACAGCCTAACACAGCCAAAAATACCTCTAAAATCCACTCTAGAACTTCAGCTGCCCTAATGTCGATGTGTTCTGAAATATCTCGTATGAATCTGATATTTCAGTTCTCAGATCCAGAACTGATCCAGCTTCACTCTTTCCCGTCTCTGGGACTCCAGATCCATCTAACTCTGGGCAAAATCAAGTGTGTTCCTGCCAACAGAAGAAATTACTGTGAGAGAGAATGAGCGAGGAAGGTAAAAGAAATGAGAATACAGATGTGGAAGGGACTCAAACAGGCAAGATCAAGAAAGAATTAATAGGGATATGAAAAGAGAAGAACATGATGGGAAAAGGGGCCAGACCGAGAAGCTGCTTGAAGAAAATACAGCTGCTCTCAACAGCAGCTTACTGTTTGCACTGACAACATGAATCACTGCACAATACAGATTTCAATTCACGGTGCTGGAGAAACAAGCCTCATGAGTTGAAGATCTTCATTTGTGAAAGAGAAGGAACAATCATAACTACAAACTGGAACAGCAGCAGCACATCGGGTCGCACCAGTTTGCTAGTGCGGAGCATGTAATTAGCATAATTCTTTGCAGAACTCCTCTAGAGAATCCAGTTTGTAGTTCTGTGCACCCCAACACTGTAGCCTGCAGATACATTACTCATCTAGCTTTGAACTAGCTACCTCAGAGACTGCCAACAACACCGCCACAGCAGAGCGAAGTAGAGGATGTACTGTGAACGTGCTCTGAAGCTTTACTGAAGCTGCCACTAGTCCATCTTCCTTGCTAGTTCAATTCCAGCTCGTATCTGGCTACGCAAGTTGCTGCAGCAAAGCCCTAAATGTTCCTCTGGGGAGAGCTAAATACTTACACCTTAGCGCAGTAACACAGAAGAGGGCATACTGAGCCTACAGCCAGAAAGCCTGGGAATTATTAGGAAAAATGAGTGGGTGGGGGACCTCAAGGGACCAGTGGGAGGATGCGGGAAATCAGTAACACTGATTTGAATAACTGGTAACAATTATTAGATCTTTCTTGGTATGAATCATCTCTCAGAGACTCACCATTTAAATGATGTCACTCAAGGGGCAGTAAAAAATACAGTAGAAGAAACAAGCCTGCCATGCCACCGGGTTTCGAGCCGCAAGGTGGATGGCCAAACAGGTCTGGGAAACTTCACCAACACGTCTAAAAGGGAGCAACTTTTGTGGAGAATATACACTCTGACAGATCAGACAAGCAAATTTGTCTTTAGGAAGATTACGATGTTACTTACAGCTCTGTTGAATCTGCTGAAACTGATGGAAAAGGAGTGGTCTCGCTTATCTGATGACCACTGACCTTCTCCTTGCCCCATCCCCTCCCCAGTGGTGGTATTTGCATTTGAAACTACAGGTTGTAAAATCAGCCAGCCAGAACCATCCCAAGGGAACAAAACAAAACCAGAACAACAAAACAAAAGCCCAAAACAAGCAAACAAAAAAAGTGAGTTTGAACAGAATCCATTCTCTGATTGGGCTCACCAAACCTACAAAAATGCTCCTGTCGTTGCAGGGGAAGAGGCACCAGAGAGCAGTGCTGGCTTATGTGGATTTCAACTACTTCTTTTATCTTTTTAAACAACTGCATGAAATGAAAAACTGTCTGATAAAGAACTAGTAACATCAGCAACAGGCAGGCTCAGAAACTCAACAGCAACCGCGCTACAGTTCATACTCCCTTTCTCCACACCTTCTCCTAACGCACCCCCACTTTTCCCGATCTACAGAACCATGGCCCTTTTCTGTCAATAGAAAAACCAAGCTTCTGCATCCGATCTGCTTTTGTTTCTCACCTGATGGGCAAAACACTGGAACATTAAGAAAGCAAAATTAACATTCTCGTCCTCTGGTACGAGAGGCGTGAGCAAACTGCAAATGGTAACCGTAAGCTCTATGATAGGCATGGCCTTTCTTCCCCATACCTTCCCCCCCAGTTTTCCTGTAACCAAGAGTGGCACCACTGGGATAGCTGACGCCAGCTGTTCTACTGCAACACAGGCTGACCTGAATGCACATCTGGACAATGTGGTCACGTCGGTCTGAGCTCCTGTCCTTCCTCAGCACCCAGGAATTTGGGATACCAAGGGAGACGCTGTCAGTACCACTTTGCAGCCATCACCTAACGCAAACCTAGCAGTAGCTGTGGAGCTGTGTGTGAACTGACATTCACATGTAGTCCGAGAAGAACTTGACCTCCTTCCCAGATCCAACATGAGGGGTGGAAATCATCATTCTGCGCTGAGCAGAGCAGGGGGCGAAACTGAAAATATTCACTGCTCCAGGAAGGCTCACAGCTTCCTGAAGTCAGAGATTATCTCTAGGTTTATACAATGCTCTTTCCATTTTAGACACAGAGCTCCCGGCATTTACCATCTGAAAGTGCACTACCGGTAAAAGTTTCTTTAGGGGGGTCTGCAAGGACCCCTGTTTTATGGAATTTAGGCAGGCACACACAAAAATACAGGACTTAACTCCTGGAAATACTGGGCATTAGACAGTGTCTATTGGTTTCAGACCTTCCTTACCTACAGTGAGTGAAAAGGAAAAAGGAAGATCAGAAGAGAACTCAAGAGTTCCAATTTCAAAACAGAGATTTTAGCCTAAAAACTAGGTTGAAGTGCTTTACCAGATACTACTCTCCAACAAACCTGCCACACCACAAAACAGAAAAATGGTCTAAGAAAGCATATCAAAAACTTCAGCCATTGTGGTGGAACAACTACTTAAAAAACAGTAACTTTAATTTGCTTGGAGCTTTCTTGGGAGAGGAGAGAGAGGAAGCAGTAGGGATTTAGGAAAGGGTCAAGAGAACACATTCAGCTCTTGGTTCCATACTGCACCTCTGGAGCAAAGCCCATTACACGGAGGTGATGTGAGTAAGAGCTATGCTACGTCTAGTTATCAATATGTATTATTAACTAAGAAAAAAAATTAAGCTTAATGGTTAGCATAATGCTATGTTTTTACAACATCTGTCAGCAATTATTTGTATTTACTTGCACTGCAAATGCAGAAGAAAAGTCAGAGAAATATAAACACCAGAATTCACTGAATTCCCACCAGTCTTGCTTCTTCCCACAAAGAATCTCTAATCATCCCTGTTTAGACACTGTCATTTGTTCCTTGCCCTCTCCAGTATGGAATTTCTTCCCGATCCTCTATGACCAGAAATTATTGGTCCTCCCTCTACACTGGAGCAAATAACAACTAACCCCTCTGCAATTAGTGGTGTTAACTTCAGTGCTCTTAAGACAGCAATTAGAACTATAACATTTCTTGGACTCAAACCAGCAAATCAAACCCCTTTCAGTTCCTGGTCTCCCCTTGGCCATGCTTTACACTACAGCAAAAAAGGAGGCAGGGAGAGCAAGGGTTGTGCTCTACTTGAGCTGTACTCCACCTGTGCAATGCAGGGTGAGGAACAGGTTAGCTGGGTGAAAAGTTCACTGCAAGCTGAGCTGTCTGTTTCTCTTGCTTAATTTATCCGATATTTGGCTAACCTTGCTCTGAACCCAGCCCCCAAGACCCCCTTCCTCTCATCCCTCCCCAGCGGGTTCATGTCAGCCAAAGACACCGCCCCTTATTCCCTTCTCCCTGACCCTGCTGGATGGAGCGGGGGCTGGGACAGAGGGCTAAGCGCAGAGCGAGAGCCCTTCCACTGGAGAGATAATAATTATTTATGCTCTAAACTTCAACAGGCCTCATCCTCAGGAGCAAACAGAAAAAGTTCTACAGTCAGCAACACTGCCTGATATTGCATTCAAGCTTATCAGTTTTCCCAAGGCTGGATGGCACCCACCCTGCACCCCCACCTCCTCTGCACCCTATCGCTCTTCCAAAGATGCAGCACTTCCCAAGGTAGCTCATAATGAACTCCTGATCCATTTTGGCAGCCCTTGCAAGGGGACTGTCACGCAGTTCTACTAGTTCCATGATCTCCAAGACACCAGTTAGCCCAGTATGTCCATCACCTCGTTTCCGCAGCTCAAGATTCTCAAAAGGAACACAACAGACATACTTAAAATACTGCAAAGAACAGAGCAGTAACTGCAGTAACACAGCACAAGCAGGAAGACCGTAGATAGTTTTTCTCCCCTCAAATCCCATGGAGTGAGTGAAGGAAAGGCTGGGGTAGTGAGATGTGCTATTGCTTTTTGCAGAAAAGGATTCCCTGATCCATGGACCTTTCTGCATCTGTAACATAGTCCACAATACAGAAAAGGTTCTGCTCAGAAACTGCTGAGCAGTTTCCCTTTCAGTGACAGCCTACAACTTTCCCACACATCCTCCCCCTGTACCCAAAAAAAGTGTGACAAGAACACCCTGAAGGCACCCCCACTGTGCAGGCAGTAGCAAGGCACCGGTTTCACCTCCTAGAAAACACATTCAGCACCACCTCTTGATTCAACACATCAGAGCTCCACATCAGGTGATGCAAACTCCTGGAAAATCTGCCCAAGAACACGCATTTCTGGCAGGCTTTCATTATTTTCCTGCTGTGCTGAGGACTGCTCCCAGGACTCTCTGGGGCAACACAAAGTGTATTTGATGGCCTTCTCAATGACTGGGTACATCATCAGAAAACAGCGCACAAACCAAACCCGTTGTGCTTTCACTGCTCGACTGAGCAGCTAGTGCTGTCTTTCACATTTAATCTTGGACTTCCAAGAATCAACACGCTTTTATACCCGCCCGCTGGCACTCTCTGCCTCTACGAGATGGTGAGTTAGGATGTGACTACACTCTGCTAATTGAGAAGAATAAATGTTTCCTGTAAACCTTAAATTAACTTCATTATACTCTTTGACCTGACAAAGGACCTTATAGCTGTTCCATGGCTTTGATACACCTAAGCTGCTTTAGCTCTAGCAGAAACTCTCGCAAACAGCTTATTATTATTAATAATCTGTATCATCACAGTGCCCCAAAACTCCGTTACAGGATCGCTGTACACACAGAGAACAAAGCTGCTGTCCCACTGACTGGGGGGGGGGGGAGCAGACACACAGCCTGACAGCTTTACAGTAAGTGGAAATTCCTTGTGGTCTAAGAATAATATTAAACTGGCTTCTCAGGATCACCAGATGACCTCGCCTTGACACATGGCTTAATTTGTCTGGAAGCAGTGCAGACCGGAGTAGTTCTGATGTGGTCACTAATTTAGTGACACCATCCATTTCAAACTTCACCACTCCCACACCAAGGTAGCAAAAGACCAGATTGCAACAAAGAGTCCTTGTTATTAAAGGAATCCCGGGCCCTTATCAAAGAACGTGATGCAGCATCCCCCACCTAACCCCTGCATATTTTCAAGGCATGAAAATTGCTAAGAAGAGCCAAGCAAGGTTGTCGGGAAGACATCAAACTTCAAACTGCTACATAAGGAAACAGAGGACACACACCAAACCCTCAGCCCACATTGCATAACTCGCCCAGTATCTGTATTTCTCAACAGTAGGACCAGCACAGATACTCACTTACCATTGCATTAGGATAATTAAACTATTAAAATAACAGACAGCATTAATTTCCATACAAGGAGTTCTTTGTGCAAACTTTCAAAGCCTTTGGTAGAGATTTTAACACCTCTTCCAAACTGCTGAAACTATTCACAGGCAGGTAAAAAGGCACAGGATTCATACAGCAGATGTCAAATATGTTGCATAAAATCAATCGCAGAGTTCAAGTGCCACATATCCCAGTTCTTTGCTCCTTCCATCCACCACACAGACTAGCAAAAATACTTCAAAAGATACCATAGCAGCATGGGAAATTTAAAGGCAAGCTGAACTGAAATGCAACTCAAATCGTTTACAACTTGCGGTTTAAGAATCACCCCATTAAAAAAAAAAACAACTTGACGCGGCGATTTTAATCATTCTGGCCTATCGCAAAAAATCCAGTGTTTGTTAATAACAGAAGAGAGCTTGTGAAAACCCAGCCGTTCAGAGAGAGAAACAGCTTTCACTTTAGAAATGACAACATATAGGACAATTAACAGGTGGAGCTTTAAAGGATACCAATGTCCTCTTTTCAACGTATCCAACTTAAAGGCTTCTGCTGTTTGCGGGGGGGGGGAACAACACCTCCACCCCCTCCTCCCAAAAAAACCCCACATTATGAAAACATAAGAGGGCAGCAATTGGAAACTCAGCATTTCGGTCTCTCTGGCAGGTTCTTTTGTTCTTGCCGATTCCACAAATCGGAGGAAGTCTCTTTCCCCTGCGATCGCAGACAGACCTTCACAAACATAAATCCTCCACTTCCAGGTACTTAGGGTTCAATGCGCTTCCACTTGCTGCTTCTGTCATGAACGCGCATCTGGATTAACTCTGACAGCAGACCCTCATACTTAAGGGGCAGGCTAATTACCGAGAACTTTAGATACTATGCTTAAAGCGAAACGAAATCAAATTAAAGGCAATGACATGAAAATCACCCCATCCGTGGACAACGGGCTTCCACCAGAAAACCCCTCCACAAGCGAGGCGCAGGGCTCCGGGCCTGCCTCCGCTCCGTGTCCGGAGGGCATGTCGCGGCTCAGGCGGGTCGCCAGCCTCACCTGCAGCTATCGCGGGCGATCACGGTGTACCGTGGTGCTGATACTCCTTCACAAGCCGATAACGAGCACTTAGCATTCACCCCTGGAAGCTCCTTCCCGACACCAAGGGCCGCTCTCTGCCTTATTCACAGCCAGTTCACGCTCCTTTGTGCCCCCCACCTACAGCCCCGCGCCCCACTCCCTCCCTGCAGGCGTTCCCCCCCCTCCACGGGGTCTCCGGACCCCCCTCCCCACCTGCCCCGCCAGGTCGGCGAAGGCGGCTCCGCAGCGCTCGGGCCTGCCGCCGCCCCACGAGACGGGCCCGGGGGGCGGCGAGGGCAAACAGAGGCCGTCGCTTTTTTGGTTTGGGGTAAGGCTGGGGGGAGGGTTTCCACCGCCTCCCACCCCAAAAAACCCTTTCGGCTTACCTCGGAGGGCGCCGCGCCGCGCCTCGCCTCGCCGCCGCCGCCGCCGCCTCACCGCCCGCCTCGCCTCGCCTCGCCTCTCTGGAAGGTTCTGCGGCGCGCGAGCAGGTGCGGCTCGCGCGCAGCGCCCGCCCCCTCCGCTTCCACCGGCCGTTCGCGGCCGCGCGGGGCCCCGCGTACGCGAGGGAGCGGGCGGAGCCCGTGACAGGACTCGCTCGGGGCGAGGCCGCGCGGCTGGTGACACGCGTGGGTGCCAGCGGGCCCCGTTCAAACCCGAGGGGCTGCGCTGGCAGGACGGCGCCGTGCCGAAGCGTGTTTTGAGAGTGCTCTCGGGCGTCGGCGGGAGATGGGGGGACGGGCAGCGGCCGCGCAGCGGGAGCGGCAGTTTATCCCCCCGGCGAGGCGACGTCCGAGGTCTGCGGCCAAGACCAACCGTCCCACAGGCGCGTTTGCTACCTGCTGAGCAACCAAAATATTAAAAATTGCTAACATGTGGAATCTATTAGGACATTTAGAAGGAATTCACATTCATTGTTTCACTTGAAATATAAAGGTTATAAAACTTAATGGCCACATGACAAGGAAACTATATGAAACACTCGGAGATTTACAGAGCAACTGTTATGCTCTTTAGGCATGTGGGCTGAAAATTGCTTTACAATAGGCAACGCAACCTGTGGTTTGAGCGCTGAGGTTTTCTGGCAGTTTTCTTTTTTCTTTTTTTTTTTTGACCTTGCAGACTGGTATTTAGTTACCACAGCAGCTCCAAAGTAAAACAGAAACACAGCTTGTATCTTCTTTCAAGTATTTATTTCTTTTGTCCTGTTAACATCAAATAATGAAAGGAATTGTAAGGATTTTGAAGGGGGGATAAAAAGAATGAAAGCAAGAGAAAGGAAAAAAATACCAACATAATGGCTTATTTCTCATAGCATGTGCAGCGCAAATGAACAGTAAACACATCCCGCAGAAAAATGCAAACAAAGGCTACGTTTGCTAAAAGTTCCAAGAAAAAACCCATCGTGAGTGCCCCCAAGCAAACCTCTCTGCGATTAAATCCTCAGAGCCTTTGCATTTCCAGGCCAATTCAGCACAGCAGATATCTCCCCCTTTCCCACAAAACACACCTCGACAAGCTGGCAGGGAGGAGCCAAAGGCTGTCAAGCCTTGTTTTGTTTTAAGGCATGGAAATGTTGCAATTATGGCATTAAGAGGAAGCTGTAATCTAATCTAAAGGGTCAAGTACAAGTGTGAAAACCTGATTACAAATTTGCCACTAGGGTTTGTCTAGACAGAGCGACATCATTAAGTAAGCAACAGTCATGGGCAAATGCTGTATTTTGCTGTGCTTGTCAAACCTGGACCTTAGTGGCAGCGCTTGCGTCTCAACCATAGGCCAGGAACTTATGATCTCAGCTGCTATCATGCAAAGGCTTTAGGGTGACCCTAAGGGTTATATCATCAGTGCAATCATATATTGTCTCATTCTGTGACACCAGGCAAGACCGTACAGTTTTCTGTTTCACCCTTGCCCTATGTGTATAATAGAAACTGAAACGCTCTGGTAGGGCAAGATTTGCAAAGGTGTATGTCAAAATACTACGCTTGTAGTTTTGATACAGGAGTTTCAAATCTATACTCTGAAGTCAGAGTGAAGAGGGAGAATATGAACATCAGGTGAATTGAATTATGCTCAGCAGCAAGCACAACCTTTCTGCTGTGTTCTCAGTGCATTCAGACACTCTGCTCTTTTTCTGCATTTGCTCACTTTCCAAATTTAAGTGGCAGTACAACTTTATTCCACTTGTAGTTTTATTTTCTTAAATGAATTAGGGGTAAGTATGCAGCAAAACAAATCCCAAAAAATCATAATGCCATTCCCCTCGTGTGGAAATATGCCATGCCCTGATGTCAGGAGGTCACTTTATATTAATTAACTATTTCCAGGATAGCACAGTGTGATTTTTTTCCCCCCCCTGACAATCTGAGGCTAAGAGAGAGGTGAATCCAGTGAAAGAAACAAAACCAAACTGTGAAAATTTGCTGCTCTAAGTAAAGGCAAATGCACTTCTGACAGTATCCCAAGTTAGGTTTTTTCCCTTGAAAATGTCTATAAGCATGTTTTTGATCACAAGATTGGAGTATGTCATGAGAACGCATTCAAGTATGTATTTGCATTAATATTGTTGCCAGAAGCCATCTCACAGTCATCACAGACATACTGGAGCCCCTAGGAAGCTTTCTGTGGGATTGGAAGGCATCCAGCCAGGGGAAAGCAAAGCCACCATGTGATTTGGATGGCCAGTTCCACAGGAAAACTATACATTAATGAATGGCAAGCACTCAAAGTAGTAGTTAATGGTGAATAGCTTGCAAGCAAATCATTGTCCAAGAACCATTAAGTATATAACGTAATTGATAAATGAAAATTTGAAAGAAGTCTATTTAAAAATAATCAATTGAAAGAAAACAGGCTAATTTTACAGCAAGAATTGCCCATGTCAAACAGTACTGCTAGCTGTAATGGAGATCACTAGAATATGAGTTGCCCATCCAGCCTTAAAGCTTATCCAACATGATATATACTTTACACTGCAAAAGGACACTTTTAGGTATCATTAGAACAATTTATTTTAATGTTCCTGAATGGTAAATTATCCGAGAAATCAAACAGCGGTGCTGGGTACCCTGCAATTCAGGGCTTGCACCATATTTCCATTATTCAGACAGAGGGAAAGGGTTCATGTGCTTTACTGCGTGTTTATTGTCTACTTCAGTACTGATCTATAAATGCCAATAGATCTACCGCTCAATTCTTTGTCCAAGAAAGCGGGGATGTTGCACCTAAACCTACCATTTGCACTCTCTGGACTTTTCATGCATATACTGCCCATTTCAGCAAACCTTCCTTCTTTCATTGCCTGACTTTTAGCTTATGAAAGCGATGTTCTGGCTCACCTAACAGTCCTTCCCAGTTCAAATTCAAATCCTGTAGGTGTTAAAAAGAATATGCAGTTATCAACTCGTTAGGCAGAAGTAATGCTAGCTCTCTGGCCTTTTGGTACATTTAATGCTTTAAAGGAAGCTAATCTCGAAGATATTTAGGGCAGTTTGCAGTGTTAATGTATGAGAAGGCATGGACACAGGCACACACAGGTGAGAGACCGCCTGAAGGGAAGGCGCAGAGATGAATAATCTGCATGCACAGCATTCTGGCTCAGAAACTCTGAAAACACAGTCCTCCCCAACAGGAACAATTGGAAGAGACAGGCAAAATGATGAAAAATGAAGGGATCAGCAAAAATCAGACCTAATATAAATCCAACTAAAATAAACTCAGCATGGCTCCTGTGGCTCATTCAAAAGAAAGTCTTCTCTGAGAGTTCATTTGCAAGAACTCAGTTCACTGAAGAAAGGTAGAATGTAACTTCCTCTGTTGTGTGCTATTAGGAGCCATTGGCAAATCTGACTGACAACATGGAGAGGTTTTTAAAGGGAAGTACTGAAGATTGCAACGCTACCTATCAGATTGCATCACAGGAAACATGACATCTCCAGCCGGAAAGTGTCAGCGCTCCTAAATACTGGGCTTAAGGGTTTGAAAGAATTAAGATTATTTTCTTAACTGATGTAGGGAATGAGAGCTGAGAGGAGTGCTTGTCTGAATTAAAAAACAAATTATACTTTTTACATAAGAAAACTTACAATTCTGTAATTTGTTTGAACAGAGGGGACGTGTTGGGAAACATATTTTTAAAACTGGAATGAAGATGCATTGACTCTGAATGTTTAAAACAATCAAAATGAGGTCAGAAGGCTCAATGCTATAACCCTGTAATGATGGAAGCAGAGCATACTATTGAATGATTAAATGTAGTTGTTTGTACATGACTTCTTTGTTTTTTAACCTATGTAGCAACTTTTGCTGCAGGACATCAACACTTTTTTTTTTTTTAAATTCTTTTTCTGTGTCAGCATCAGATCCCTCCTAAAGAAATTCAAGGCTATATTTCATTTGATTAACATGCTTCTTAAACCTCAGCTGTGCCAACAGGACAACAGAGAAGCTGAATGTGTTTTAGGGTTCAAAAGTATTATAATAATTGATGTGGGTGAAGAAGGTTTTTCTGCAATAGAAGACAGTTGAGAAACATGTCAGATCGCTAATACTGAACATTCAAGAATATTTGTAATATTGAAAGTTACAGACTATTTAGCCACCAAAGCACACACCATATTGCTTGCTGGCATCTCTCTCTCTGCTGCCTTTTGCACAGCCCTTAGAATAGTAACAAAATACTGCCCAGCTCACAAGTATTCTCCATGAGTTTGCAGCCCTGATGAGAGTCCAGAAGAGACCACAATGTATTTTATTGCTGGGGAAAAGAAAGCCAAGCAATAGCTCACAAACTGATTTGTGATTCTGTGTAATCCTATTGCTGATTTGAGTCAATCATATTCTTCTCAGTTTATTTATTATTAACAAGGGGAAATGTGACCTGAGACCTCAAGGAATCAGCTAGGAGATGCTGTGGCTTCTCTTTCTGGTACCCGAGAGAGTCTTCTCCATTACCTAATGCTGACACTGAACCAAAGAATTGCTTTGTTCTCTGATGGATGGATTTTTTTTTTTAAAAGCTTATTTTGCTACATTCAACAGTTGAGAGAGCAGAGACAATGAGCTTGTCACCTCTGCTGTTACTTGTAATAGGCCAAGTTGCAGGGGGTATAATGACCATGCGAGTGAACTGACTTCACTATGGCATGTCTGCATGAAATCAGCATTCCCAGCAGGCTCCAAGAACAGGAACTGCATGTTCAGATATCACTTGTTTTCCATTATGACATTTCCATCTTCTGTTAACATCCTTCTGAGATGAGTCCTTATTATTATAAAACCTTATTCCATATGACAGCATTTTTCATACAGCCAAAATATTCCAGAAACCGTATCACCCCTGCATTTATTTCAGTCCTCTCTCTGCATAACGGCATTAATAGTTGACTTTCCTGGAAAAGATAGCAATGAATTGCCTCCTTTTCTTACAGCTAATGTTAATACTGTAATGTGCCAGAACAGTATCTGGGAACACTCATCAGATCAATAGCAATGCCCAAAGCAGAAGCAGCAGCTGGTGGCTATGCTCCAAAATGACTAATGCTAAAAAAGGAAGATGAAGAAGCGTTTCAGTTAACGTATTCGCAATGCCCAACAATTGCACATGGCGGTTCAAGGGAAGGAACCAGTCAGGGGTCAAATCTAAGGCAGGACTTCTGCGAGTCGTGTTGGCTACTCTCAGGCACCTAAGGGCAACTGGAGACCTCACTGCAGTACTTGGTTTTGTACTGGGTATCATGTGTCATCTCGTTCTTTAATCTATTTTTTTCAAAACTGTCTTTCTGGACCAGAATTTTAAATCTGTTTGTTCAGTGATTATATGTACCTCAGCTTTCCATGCAGTCTTCCTCTGTACTAGTGCACCGTAACAGTGATTTTCTCAGGTAACCAATCTCAGTGGAAACTACCTCAGAGACATGTAGGAAGTCAATTTTGGAAGCCAGGGTCATTTTCATAGAGAAGTCAGGAGGCTTCTGAGATGTCTGGATTTAAGACACTGGTGTTCCAAAAGTGTTCCTTTACATTAATTCCACATTGTTTGGGGAAGAAGATGCTTGGGGAAGATGTCAAACAGCAATTTTTCACTTTTGTATTCTTTTCATTATCATTTGATTAACATAGACAGGGAAATTTCATCCCTAGGAGGCCTGTCTGTGAAAAGCCTGTACAATACAGAGGCAACTCTTTCAAATTAATAAAATTCAAATTAAAAAAATGCTTTTGCGTAAGAAAAAAACAGGAGACTGAACCACATCTACCTAGTAGCACTAGGTCAGCATGATTACTAACACAAGCCAGAGAACCACATGGCCTTGTAATACCTAGGCATGATGGATGACCTTTGCAGCTGGCTAGGAAAGTGAGTGGTGAGTTAAATTGACCCTTCCTTGGTTTTACATATATGGGTTGCTTTCCCTTCCTCAAAAAAACAAGAGACAGCAAACAGTAACTGGTGTATTGGGGCGTTCTGAGCCAGCAAGCTACAAAGTTAATGGACTGCTTTTTAGGGCATGGTGACCCATAGGAATCAGCAGGAGAAACAACACGCTTCTTTTATAAACTTCGTATTTGGATGGAAACCAGATGCCTGTATTATTATATAACTTCAGGAATATAAGGTGGCGTGTCACCTCTGTCTGTTTAGGGCCACCACGCACCCCCTAAGATTGCATCTATTCTCTGTTTTGTTTTCTCATATACTTACTCTTCGGTCACTTTCAAGTTCAAATTAGAGAGCTGTCTTCCTCATTTAAGGAGGAACTGTTCTTTTCTAGATTTGTGCAGAAAAATCAGCATATACATATGCCTTGATTTTTTTTCTGTGTTAATATGTCATGACGCCCATAGCAAAGGTGAGCATAAGGAAGGAGGAAGTTTGGACTCTTTGGGAGGGAGTGAAGATACAAATTGTCTCCTCAGAGGTCTATGCCTTTCAGTTGTATCCAGTCCACCCAGGCTGGATCAGTACATGTTTCTGCTAAAGCATCAGCTTGAGGGATCTGTTACAGAAACAAGAGAGGGTGTTATGTTTCAAGAAAAGATAACAGGAGCAGGGGGAACTCACTACCTTCTATGGTACTGGCAACATTCAAGTTGTGTCCTGTGTCTTCCATCTGTAGTCTACAGGCTGGGGTACCTCAGCCCCATCAAAAAGAGTCTGGTCTTCTCTCTAACACATTACCTTGCTGATCTGACTCTCCTCACGAATACAGAAAGGGTTGTTTCTGTTGAAGGTGAGAGCTACAAAGACAGTGCAGAGTATTCTGATTCTCAGGGCTGTTGGTCGTTTGGGGAAAAATGCAAAAGATTACGTTTGACATAATCTTGCTTTACTCCTCAAACTTATGAACAAGTGCTGTCAAAAAAGTGGCTGTCACCCAGATTAAGTTATTAAAGACACATGAAGAAATAAAAACAAAATAGATGATCTAAGGTCACCCTGTATTCTTTTCTCAACAGTTGCATTTCAGCTAGAGGAAAACACTAGGCCAAATTAATGTCTGCTACAAACAAATGCGTTCTCTTTGAAATAAATGCACCCACTTATGCTCTGCCTGCATTACGTCTGTTACCGGTTTTCATGAGATTTGGCAAGTGCAGTGATATCTGTTAATATCTGAAGGTGGGAGTGTTCAGGGAGTTGTCTGAAAGGCTTGCAAGACTCGATCTGATCATACCCACCCACACTAATTAACACATTACATAAAAGTACAACAAGTTTCTCTTTGCAAACATCAGAATCACTTGCCCAGGCACTTTCTGTTAAGTTCTAGAAGAACTATAGGGATGGACTCTGTCACTTTTTAACCTCAACAGAACAATGGATGAGTAGGTAGGGTATAGTTCCCACTTCCAGGGCTCATTGCTTTTCTTCATCCTGCTAAAAACATGCCATCAGCAGGGATACAGCTGGAAGGACCTTTTTAAAGTTCACCAAGGGTGCATGCAGGAACATGTTTTTTTTTTCCCTCATCAAAAACAAAATACAAAATCAAAGATTAAACATGAGGAATCAGATTTATTTACAAAGGACTCCTCCTCTCCCTGCCTTGCCTTGCTCATTCTGAAAATTACTTTGTACAAACACCAGCCTCTGAAAGCACCTGGAACTGGAAAATCCTTCCATTTAAATAGGGTCTTTTTATGTCAGGAGAACATATGTCCCAAAACAGCTAACATTTCTCTATCATTCCAATTTTAAAACAGCAGTAATCTCCTGTATAGAAACTATAGTAAGGGGTCTTCTACTTCTTCACAGATTGGAGCAAGTAAAACTGGAAGAGCTTAGCTAATTTCATATGAAACTTCTGTGACCTGCTCCTACAGCTTCACCTAGGTTCCTCCAGCAGAATAATATATACCCTGATTTAGATTTACTCCAGACTCTTTGTATGACATCTGGCTTCAAGATGGTGGCACTGAAAAGTGCAGTAATGACATAGGAAAACAGAAGGAAAAAAAACAATTGTGCAGTGGAAAGCAGGAGGCAGTGGAGAGAGCAAGGAAAACCAAAATTAAAATAAGTCACAGGGCGGAAATTCCTTTGAGAAGGCCTTAGGCTTCAACAAAGCTTGTCCACATTTGCAGCACTTCAAGATTACCCAATACTAACCTTATGTGAAAAGGGACAGTAGACCTCAGCAGGCATTCCACAGGAGCCTTTCTATAAAAAAAAAGTCTTCAAATGTATCCATCCAAATTTGCAAGTAACTCACTGGATGGAGAGCATTCTATCTCGCAACACTCACAAGAGAAGAAACTCTCTTACCCAACTCTTCCTTACTATCTGAAAAGCAAAGTCAATGTTTTCCTCATTATTTTCCATTTGCTGCATACCTCTCCCCCACTGTGACTGCTATTTGACCTGTTGTCCGCTCAGAGACCCTGAGGGAAAGAGAGAGGGAAGTTTGTGTGTATGTGTATGAGAGGAGTAAGATGACGAGAGTCTCAGCTATGTTCTGACTTGTTTATATTAATTAGAAAGAAATCAACAGCACTTAGTATGTAAGACGACCTCTGAAGATAGGGAACATCTTTTATGCAGCGCAGGAAAAGAGCAGATTCATCTAAGGGACAGGATTTGGGGATGAGTGGGGAGTTAATTTCAATATGTGTACTAGTTTTTGCCTCACTTTTGCATTAGGATGTCATCAATAAATAGAATCTCAGCATAAAGGTTTAATTTAAGGGGGACACTGCGGGGGGTGCCCTCTTTCACCAATTCTGTTTGCTCTTGCATCTACAAGCCTGGCACGCCTGACTGTGATTAATGAGAAACCAGAAAGGATTAGAGTGCATAAGGGGAGGTATGTATAATCATCCCTTCCCCTCCCAAGCGTCAATATGGTACCTTCAGTATTCCTGGCAGATCCTGGAAGGGTTCTCCCCTCATTGTACTTGTGTTTTCAATGAACTGTGTTTCTTCTCAAAAAATTGACAAAAAATAAAGCTGAAAGCATCTATTAAAATCACAGAGATCAAAGTTTCTTTTCATCCTCTCCAGAGAGCCTCGGACATCTAGGAATTCAAAACAAAACTCCATTGTAAGAAACCTTTTCAAAGCTGGCACAGTGCTACAGCTTATATGTTCTGCACGCAGAAGGAAAGCACTGACCCAGATAGGAGAGCTCCTCAAAATACCCATGCAGGCAGAGGGACGTGCATCAATGGCACTTTTGGCAATATCTGCCTCGTGAACTACTCAAGAAGAGATGTATCTACCGATTTGCAGTAAGGTTCAGACCTTCAGATTTAACATTCACATCATTGCACCTAAGTAGTTGGTCTCCATTCTACATGGCAGAACCAAAGGAATATCTCAAATACAGCTCACAGCTTTTCTGCTGTAACTCAGATCTCTTTCAGGAAACGATATATTTCTGCATATGGGTTTTTCCTCTTCTGCTTTTGACAAACATTTAGGTAGTCAGACTTACAACTTTTGAGGTAGGGAAACACTAGAAATATCTGCTTTGCAGGTCAGGGTGCACCTTGAAATTATGCAGCTTGCCCCAGGTCACACAGATCATCTATGGAAAAGCTCGAAATTCAAGTCAGGAGCCCTAAATTCACTCCTTTCCTTTAACCATGTGGCCTTCCTTCAGGCACTTCACTCAGGTGTTCTCCAGTTAGGCTTGCTACTTTCCTGTCTTGCAATTATATTAATTCCTCTTTTAGTAGTGTTCCAATATGTTTCGACTACATTGCTATGCCTAGTGCTGCACACTGCATCTGGCATAGGAATGCAGTGTTGCTCTTACTAGGCTGTCAAAGAGAATATATCATTACAAAAATAAATAATGTCTAGCTGCTTCTGGCATTTCAGTCCAAGCAGTATTTATCACTTTTGGCTGATCAGTGCCTGATTCAATGCCCCTAAAAAACAATGGGTATATTCCCAATTGAATTCAACGTGCATTTAATCAGGTCTTTGCTAACTGTGCTTCCAAACTTCACATTTCATGAGCACTACAGTACTGTCTATTCTATTTTTAGAGCATTATTCCACTTACTTCAGTGTGCAGATTGATACAATGGATTTTCCTCTGCATGGATTATGTCAGTGAATGTATGTTTGTACAAGCAGGCTCTAGTTTTAGTTCTAGATTTAGTTCATCCCCAATGTGATGCTGCCTACATGCGTGGCAATCTGGGATTAATGCTAAAAATATATATATATTTTATCATAAATGAACAAAAATATTCAGAAAGACAATTAAATTTCATATATGAGTTCAGTGACAGAAGGAATCTTCCACTGTTCAAACCGCCTGCTCTTCTGACTGAGCATTCCTCTCCTGCCTTCACAGGTGAAGTGAGACAGCTTTCCTGGGCCCAGCACAGTCCTTCCAGACAGAAGTCCTGGGTGGCCTTTAACAAAGAAAACATTGCTTCACAGTTAGCTCCTTCCCTGATGTGAGCTGGGAACAGTTTCATCAACGGATGTGAAGTGAAAGAAGGAAAGGAAGCTTCCATTAAATGTCCATAACTTTTAGTTCTTCAAAGTATTTTTAAGTTCCCCATTCAAAAAGCTGAAATGAAACCAGTAGCAGTTGGTAACTGCAGTTCCTCTGAAGAGAGGGGATAAAGTATGGGGTGTGATGTGCTGTCTCTCAGCTGAGACAGCCTACAGACACTTTAGAAACAAAAATTACATCTTAAAACTATGAGTAGATTTAACAATTGAACTCTAAAGAATTAAACATCATATAAACATTTCACACTCTTTGTTTTTCTTTCCAAGGGTCCATAGTCTATTCATTCAATCCTGTGCAAAGGTCATGTTACTATGGATATGACCTGCAAGAAATGTGTTGCCTCAGAGCAGTGCAAGTCACATGAACAGGCTAAAAGCCAAGACTGCTGATTCACAGTCTTGTCAGGATTTTCATGCTTGTGTTGGTTTCACTGAAGAACAGTCCTTGCACCATCAAGTCTATGTTCGTCCTTTAAAAGTGTTCATGCAGGTATAGCTCCCAGAAAACTTGTGGATTTCTTCAAGTGCTGCCTGAGGGAGAATGCTGCAGGAGAAGCAGAAAGAAAATAAGCAGACCAGACAAACTTCTTAGTCTATTCTAATAAGAGGATGTATAAATATGCATTTATGTACACACATACATAAGTACACATATTCTTAAAATGAGATAATGAGAGCGCACAGACCAAACGTGTCAGTATCCTGCTGTGAGTAGGCCTAAAAGGAGAAAGTTATATCAAGTCACTCTTTCTCTACAGGAATATTTATCCAAAAAGGTCTGTAAAAACTGTAACTTGGAAGATACCATCATGTTTTACTCCTCCCAAATATTGTGCAGAATCTTGCACTCTGAAATACACAAATTTAAAGTGAGTTCTCTAGTTAGCTTGCCATCTATTTGGCTAGGCACGTGGACTCCTTATCATAAGGTATGGATATAGACATAATTTCCTGACAGCTACTGTAATGGAAAATAAATGATTAATTCTTACAATAAAGGAGAAGGAGAACAGCCCTTTTTCAATCTGCAGAATTTCTGGGACGAGTATCCCAAATTTTACATTCAGAGCAAATCATTTATTGTGAATTTTTTTTTCTTGTTTGAAATGCAATATTGCAGTTATTTTCCACAGAAATCTCATGGCCTTGTTTCAGTTCCTGACTGAAGTAGGTTTTCCAAAGGCTTTAGTGCAAACTCTCATGGAAACGCCATTTTGAATGTCCTTTCTCTTTAGTAGTTTCAGGATATGAAGTTATGACTTTCTTTGCTTAGGGACTTTAAAATTCCTGTCCTAATCATACACAAAAGTATTTTTTTTAATAGTTTCATTGCTTTAACACAAGCAATGCTCTCTAAATACAGCTGTGATGTACATACCTTATTGTACAGAAATCCTTTACAATACAATATAAAGCCTAGAGTCCAAAGAGTGGCTTACTAAATCAGAATCAACTACACGCATATGTTAACTGTTAAGAAATTTCTGAGATACAAGTACCAGTTCAGAACTCAGTAATCCAAATTTTGGGAGTGAAACTGATTTCATAAAGGGGTTATATCCAGGGAAAACATCTACAAAGGGAATCTCAGAAAGTTTTCTCCCTTTTGCTTCCGTGACTGTCTTTCGTGGGAAGGGATGAACCAATCTGATCCTGGATATGGGGTTACAGTCAAACTGAGGTTTGTCTTGGTGGACAGACACAGAGGACTGTAAGCCAATCTTGCCTAACTGGCTAGGCTATTGCTGGGCAAAGGAAATATTTACCTTTTTAAGATAACAAGAACATGCATTGTCCATGGAAGGAGCAGGAAGGCTTGATTCATCTGAACGGCTTCTACTGTCCTCCTAGCCACTGTCTCTGGCTTGAGAGGAGGAAAAAGATTAGGGAACCTGAATAAATAAAGCAAAAAATAAAATAATTATTTGTAACCCGAACTCCTCCTTTAAGATATCACTGTCCAAGCCCTGTTACTCACTAAGCTATCACTGGTTACTGGCATTCAAACATGCCCCAAAGCAGGCTGGAAGAAGCAGAAAGTTCCAGTTCCAGCCAGAAAGCTGGAAAGCAGAAAGCCCAGTTCCAACCAGTACTACCGGGTTAGCTAAACGGTTAAGAATGTACATGTTGGTGCCTTTCAGGATAAGTGGCAGAACCTTGATTCAGGGATTTTCTTAAACTGTGCAAATCAATACCAAAATGCTGTCTTTTTTCAGTGTTGGTGTTTTTCCTCTTCCTCTCTGTTGCTCTTTGCTTGATTCAAATTCTTGACAGGTGAAAGACAAATATTTTCCCCCATTGCTTTTAATACCAATCATAAGGCTTTTCCCAGCTCCAGCAATAGCTTGACACTGCGTATTTTCTTGACTAAGAGAGCACAGACTATATTAATACGTTATTTTGTCCATTGTAAAAGATTAATTTGGTCAGCCGTTAGTCTTTGCATTTAGCTTGTTCTTTTAGAGGTAAAAAGGAGGTACTGATAGCCTTACTTCAGTAAGTGGCTGTCATTCCTTTCAGTGGGAAAGAATTAAGTATTTCAACGAATGAGGAAGGAATTTGTACTGTTCATTCTCCAGTAATTTTTAGACTGCTCCTTTTGAATGACCTCAATTTTCAGATTACCTCCCCTCCTTCTCTGGTGGCTGCATATGGCCCAAATACACTTAGGGAAAAATAGATTTCAGTTTTCTCTGTAGAAGCAAATGTCTCGCTCAGTACAGGCAGGCTGTATGAATATGCCAGCAAACTGAGGGAACCAGTCTGATGAGTCCCAGGTGGCCTAGAGTGACCCGCTGTTCCCAGGCAGCCAAATGAGACATCAAATTCTCTTAACTAAATGAGGCATTAATTAGGAGTGTATTCTGATGATTCATTTAAAATGAGATGCTTTATTCTAGTTCCCCTGGACTGACCTGATTCTCATGCCCTGAAACATCTCTGTGCTCGTGTGGAAGGGCAGGACTGTTGTGGCATTCACTCCAGGACAGTCTAGCAGCCCCAACGTCAGGCTCTCCATAAAGGCAAAGGATGAGGCTTTGGAGGTGCAGTAGTCAATGGCACCAGGGATGGCTGACAAGGCCAGGACAGAGTTCAGGCAAACAATGTGTCCATTCTGCAACTCCAGCATCCTTGGCAGGAATGCTTTGGTAGTCTGAAGAACAACAGAGGGGGGTGTGTGAAAAAAAGGTTTGCTCAGCAGAGGTACAACAAAAACTATAGTTACTGAAAAAAATAAGGTGACACGGAGACAATAAGCCAAACTGTGTTGTTCATTATGCTAGGAAAGGAGTAGGAGAGTACTTTGTTGCTTTGTCATTTTCTGAAAGATTCTGAACAGTGAAAGTTTGTGTAGGAACAAAACAAAATCTTTCCTACCACGTAAGTAAGCGGTACTCACAGATAAAGGCCACGAACAGAATGCTTTGTGTGTTTAGGAACTTTTTGTAGAGGATAAAGTCTTCAACAAAGTGATGAAATCACAAGAAGCTCTTTTTTTATTATCTAATTCAAAATAGAATGAGTTTCACACTACTTTCCTTCCCTGAGCAATGTAGTCTCATGCTCCTCTGATGTTCCATACACATCACTGTACAGAAAACTATCCTTTGTGAGCTCAGGCTTTCTCAAAAGAAACCAAATGTTTTACTGGAAATCACAGAATGCGGATACAAGAGCATCAAATACTGTGTTACTACTGGAAAAATTAAATTTTTTTTAGACTTCTTTCCTCTGGCCTTTGTGCCTCACATTGTTTTTTTCTGTCTCCTTTTCATGTCAGACTGATTTTACCAAGCATCATTTAGAAAGACCTAGTAGCAGCCAAGTGTTTACTGGCTGTAATCTGTCACTCTCATTCCCAATTCTGAACACATGTGACACAAGAGCTTGTCTTACCCAGAACTGTCCCAGGGTGTTTATATGTTGTGATTTGAGCAGTGCATCATCATCGCTGTCCATCAGACTCTTACCATGGACCACAGCAGCATTGTTCACCAGGATAGTGATATCACCCACCTGCAAAAAAAGCAAATGACTTGTTACAACTAATATCTCTCCTCACGAATCAGCAGTCACCATTATATCTGAATATCTATTATTGCTTAAATACATTATTATTTTCATAGCTTTTGACATTCTTGCCTATAGGCCTTGTAATCCTTCTGGATCACTTAAAACAGGTAGCTAGACTTTGTACAACATAATATGGATGGTCACCCTTCTCTTTCCCCAATTTGCCAATATATTTTTTTCCTCATCAAATATAAGTCATTACTAAATCTTGCCCACAAACAGTGTTTCCACAGACACTAACCTTTTCCCGCACAGCTTTGGCTTGCCGATAGACCTCCTCTCGATTTCCTACATCACAAATGAAATAATGGCATTCCGTCCCCATCATCCTGATTTCCTCTGTGGTCTCCTTCAGGCATTTCTCAGTTCGACCCCACAGGATGATCTGCAGCAAGAAACTTTTGTTAGAGTCAAACTGCTTCTGCTTCAAATCTAAAATAATTAAAACATGCTTCTAACTTCAACAGTTTGTTTGATGTGTTTTCACTGCCAGGCCTCTTGCATTGTTTCATTTAAGACTAGCAATGATTTTCTAGTATGAGGGGATGGGACTTGAGTATTATGATGGTAGCTGCATCCCACTGCTGATACTCTATTTACAGGTTCTTTACAAACAACACAATAGCTAACACAAAAAATCAGATCTCTAGCCTAACATGACAAACATATGAAACACTTGGCAAATTTTCTGTATCATGAAATTTCAAATCTATTCCTGCTTTTGCTATACACACACAGAGAAAGATAAATTTATTCTAAAATCACAGACCTTCCTGTATATCTGGTATGTAATCTACTTCTTATTCTACATTTGGAGATAGTACCTGCTCTGCAGTAAAACATATTTTTTCAGCATATCATATGTAACTATTTGCAACGCTGTTTGCAGGCTGGTGTCCTAGGTACGTTTCAAACAAGAGGTTCATCCTAATACAGACATTTAAAGTGAGAAATGTCAAGCATGAATTTATTTTGCAACTAATATATGCAAGATTTTACTTGCCACTCCCATTTAACACAGTAAAAATCATGCACTACTTCTTGTACGAAGAACAATTCTGAGTATCATATAGCATGGATTTGATATATAATGAAGACATAACCAGCACAACCCTATCTGTATGTCTACACCATGATGGAGATCAGAAATAGAAATAACTTGAAAAGTTACCAAGTTCATTAACTTTCATTGTGGGGCTTTATCCAGTATGATTTTTCTTAGACAACAACACTAGTCTCAAGTATGAGATGGTGCTTCCACCACTGTTTTTCAAACATTAATCTACAGCTAAACAGAGTTAATGAAATTTTTTTTTCCTAGTATATAACCTTATTTTCTATTTCTTTTAAGGCTACTGGAAGGAATATAATTTCATCTCTCTGTTACCTAAGACATCTATATATGAATCAATCTATCCTTTTTGCTCTTCAAGCTAAGTCTTCTCAGCATTCATCATATTATGAATGGTGAGTCACTTGTCATTCTGCAAAAAATAAATTACCGAATGGAGTATGTTACTGAAATCAGCTGACTGCTCTGTAAGTCAAACAGCAAGATCCAAAAGAGAAAGAAGAAAAGGTTGCTACTGCTCACAATTGCAACTGTGAGCACTGATTATGCAAAATTACTATTTAGTACTAAAAAATAAATGAGGACATTTACATAGTCAAATGCAGGTTTACTCTGATCAGGGGACTGGGAAAATGGACTTTGAAAATGCAAACAGCTTTGTTGCTCTCAGAACAGTGCTATTTCCAAGCAGTGGCCCTATCACCTGTGATCCAGGATTACAGTTGCTTCCCATACCACTGTGTATTGAGTATGAATCTGACTGGTATGTTGATTTTTTAATGGTTAAAAATAAGCACACTTAAACTTTAAAGAGTTAATAATCTTTGAGTTTTCCAAAAGTTGGAAGAACATGAAAAAAAGTCTAAATTATATCACTCAATTAACTTAGTAGCAGCAAAAAAATTTAGGACCTGTGGTATTTGCTCCCCACAACAAATCTCTTGCAGAGAGCTTTAACATGCTTATTTTTAAGGACTAGTTAAGCTTATCTCATAACTGGTACTAAAACTAATCTCTGGCAGGGTCAAAGAGCTCTTCCTGTGCGACTAGGCAAGGTCTAGGCAGAAGCACCTGGGTCCTCTACCATTTCCTAAATGAGTTAAATTTACAATTAATCCCATTTATAAATCATTGGCATATCTATGAACATCAACACACACAGACTGATAGACTTATATTCTCAAAATCACCAAAGGACTAACGAGTTGGTTAACCAGAAACTTCAGACCATGTATAAATATGCCAGAGCCATTTCATGGGAAATCTTATCTCAGGGCAAGTAATTTTCAAGGAAAAAGCTGTGACCAGACTTAAAAACTGTAAGAAAGCATACGGTTAAAAATGTGGCTTGTGTATTGGCCTGTCTTCAAAAGTCTCAGCATATCACTCTTGGCCATCAGGCTTTGGCATCTACATAAAGCTTGTAAAACTGATGGCTGTTTACTCGCATCTGAGCTCAGAGCTAGACCTGGTGATATTTCTTATGCCTACTCTGCAGGCTTGAAGGGAAACCAAAAACATGTGAGAAATTTCACAAGCTTTCAGGAAATATTTACAAAATACTGTTCAACTATAAGCATACACACTTACTTGCTCTCTCTTTCACAACCTACATCTCTGCGGAAAGGGGAGAAAAAAACACAACAAAATGTCAACCGTAAGCATCAAGTTTGATGCCCACAGAGTTTGCATCAGTGTGAACTGCAACCTCTTAGCAGGATTGGATCAGTCAAACGCAGACACTAAAAAAGTAACTGACAAGTTGAAGAGTGATGGAAGGTAGGAGAGGAAGAGGAGAGAAAGAGAAATAAGGTGTCAGACAAGGGGAGTAAGGCAAGAAACTGACCTCATATACCTAGCACTCTAGGGTTTCATACTGCTATTGCAAAATAAAAAGTAGATCACTCACTCTTCACTTTAATCTGTTTCAAACATCCATACAGCCTCCTATTCCCAAGAGTTGCCACTGATGCATTGAATGTCAGGAAATATACATGGAAGAATAGTTAAGCAAAGGACGACCTGTCAAAGGAACATCTGTCTGTGATGCAACTCTTGGACATAACATTTTTTATGCCCCAACAGTTACTTTGGGACCTTTAATATCCTACAGGCAAGTCTTGCAAGGTGACCCCATTAAAATCTGGGCCATCTGGGGAAGACAGAATTTGCTGGTTATCCTGCTGACAGCATTAACTTCAGTACTGATTTTTTTCCATGGGAAGTTTTCGTGTCCTTGATACTGTTCACACTCAGGTGAAGGCTTCAGCCTGCGTAAGAGAAAAGCAGTAAATAAAAGACCATTCTTTCGTGAGAGGTGAAAGTTCCCTAACGACACAGTGGGAAGTGAGGTTTCCTGCCGTCATTTCTGCTACTTTTTACAGATGGATAAAACTCAAAACTCAATACAACATGCTTTTGGTCCAAATTCAAGCTTGACTGCTCCTACAAGATCATACGAGACCTTCAATTTCTCTCTTACATCTGGCCAAATTAAATTGGCACGGGCTTCCCTCTGGCCTCCTAGGATATCAGATCTTACGGAGAGACAAGACTTTTAGTTCCTGCATTACCCTCATACTTGAGGCTTCTGTTGCTCCTGAACTCTGTCTTTACAGAGGGCTTTGGCTTAATGTTTCTGTGTAGGCAATACTTCTCTCTTCTTTTCTTGCTTGCAGCAGTTTCATCAATGTTTTTCTAGGTCCTTACTCTACTATTGCCTCTTGAGATTTCTACAAACGTACTCATCAGTCTTCTGCTCTCCTGAATTCACCTCCTTCTGCAGAATCTGCAATTTGAAAATTTGCAGTTTGGCACTCATAAGGTTGTGTTATTTGTAACATTCTCACTAAACCATTCAACCACACAGCGTAAGAGTCAGGGATAATCATGCATGTTCTCAATGCTCCTGAACAAAAACTTTTGCTCGCTGTTGAACTGATGAACGATTGTGGGCCTGGGCCTGTGTTTTGCTGATGCCCCGTGAGCTCCAGTTAGCCTAAAGCTGCGCAGTTGGCTCTTCCCTTTATATGCAAGCAAGCATGTAAGGAATTCTCATTTTATTCTTTGCTTAGTCAACATCAAGAAAGGCATCATTTAGCTTTATCCTGCCCTAGTTAGGATTTGAGGGCTCTGCATTTGTAAGGATCTAAGTCTGCAGTTTAGGAAATGGTCCATTTTACTAGGAAGCACAATTTTCAAAATGTAGACATGGGTCTTGGATTCTGGTCTGTGCCTCCTTTCCTTTTTAAATTTAATTCTAAATTGGCAATAAGTGTGTCCCAACTGGAGGTTAAGTCCTGGAGAGAATGACTCTTACAGACACAGAAGTTCCTGTCTGGGACAGAGGAAAATGCAGAGGAATAAAGGAGAACAGAGACACGGCGTTCCTTGTTACACAGCCTGTCAGGATGTTGCACAGCCACCCATTCACAGTAATTTAATGGTGGATAGAGGAATATTTAATTTGTGTTTTGGAGAAGTTCTTGGACAGACAGTTTTCCGTCCTGGAAAGAATCCAGCCACTATTTCTTCTCCCCCTTCATCTCTCGTCATCCTCTCCTGCCTGCCCCTCCCTACGGCACTAGACACGCTCTCCTTTCAAAAAGTTACTGACCAGAAAATTGTCGAGGGCAACAGCCCAGCGAGGCGGTTAATCCCCGCTGTGGCAGGCCCGCTCCTGGAGGCTTCCTGCCCCGTGGTTACCTCTGGGTGACCCCAGGGGTTGGCAGTCAGGGAGGCAGGGGGAATGTTAAAGCAATCGCTTATGCTCCAGGCTGCTGGTGAGAGGCGATGAGAGCCCGGGCAGCAGCAGGGTAGGGGTCTTCCTACCATTGGACATAGGAAAGAATAGATTTATGGTGACAGAGGAACGTAACACGCCCTCCTCTTAATTAAGTTTAAAGTAGGTAACGGCTGTGACATCATAGTTTAGTGCAGATTTTCCCAGGATTTATTCATGAGCAGACTTTTTGCAAAACAAACCTTATCTCTAGATCTCCCCTCTGGCAAGCCACAGAACTCCTTATCTGGCCTTAGGAAAATCATTTCAGCTAGAGTGGCAGGCTCAGTAGACACTGTATCCTCCGCTCCCAGAGGACTCGTTTAACTCTGGACTTAATCTGCTAATGAGACATGCCCTGAGGTCGGAGGGGAGTCAAAAGGAAGGGTTTAGCTGCTGTTGTACTAAGGCAAGACTTTCTAATAGAGGCCTGCACTGGCTACTTGCCAAAAGCCCCAAACCTGACTGCAGGTTTAAATCCTGATTTTCACTATAACATAAGTAAGAGTTATGCTTTTGACCACCACAAAATCAGATCAAGCCACTAATTTACATAAACTGGTCTAGATTGAAGCTGCTATCAACCACAATAGACACACATGATCTACGCTTCCAGAGTCTTAAGTATATTATTGGTGCAGGAGATGAGGTTAGAGCTAATTATACATCATTTACAAGGCTATTTAACTTGTTTGGTCCGATTTTATTGCTAGCACAATTCAAGAACAGCAGCAAAGGAACGTTGCCCTTTTACATCGTCGATTAATTTGGCACTGTATCTTCAGCAAACCCGCTGTGCTAGACTTTATCCCTCCAGTGAACTATACCAGTATTGGAAAGGTGTCCCACAACAAAAGCATTTCTGAGGCAGAACATGTGCCATTTCTTGACACTCCGCTTGGATTATCTGGGTTGTATTTTAGTACAGAATTGTTCACTCTTAAGTCTTTTTCAACACAACAACGTGCATTGTGATTAGCAGATATAACTTCCATTCCAAAAGTTTCTGCATTTTACAATTCATGAAGCAATCCTCTGTATCGATTTGAAGACACTGAAAGATTAAAGTGTTGCAGAGAGACACGGAAGTGCCCTTGCTGCCTGATCTCACTATTGCTGCCTCCACAAATCAACCACAACTCCTAGCCACAGATCAGCAGAGATGGGAAGTAGTTGGTAGGTCAACACATTTCATTCCCCCTTTCAACCTCCTTCCTAGTCCGGTGAAACAAAAGTTGCTCTGTTTGAGTTGGTATCTGTAATTGCACAGACTGCTACCTTTGTTCAAACAGAGAAAGCCTTTCTGCACCCAATACTGAAAGTTCTTGCATACTTTTAGGAAGTACAAAGTGTAGATAATCCACTGAAGTATGTCAGTCTTATCCCCATATATTTACAAGGCCTGGTAGTACTAACTCACAGTCGGTCCTCCGAAGAAACGCATTCCAGTGTATCCCATAATCCTGGCAGAGTTTTGCATATCATGAGAACAGGAGGCTAAATCCTACAGCCTCAGAAGCCTTCATGTATTTTGCTTGTCAATGGCATAAGGGTTTTCTCCTCCACCCCTTCCCCTCTCTTGCCCCCAGGGCAAAGTCAGACAAGTTCTTTCAGGAGTTCTTCATGGGAGAGGCATGCTAAAGACAGATTACTGGAAGAGTGAAAGGTGTGGCCGTTCAGTGTGAAAAGCCAATCTTCGCTTTAGAAAGGAAAAAAGAACCTTTTGATGCCTGAAGTAGGTCAAAATACTTAACCCACCCCTTAGTGACACTTGTATAAAAGTAAGCAAACAAAGCAGGCCAGTGGCAAAATTTTCTCAATTCCCACAGTGGAAAGTGAATATCAAAGCTGCAAGGGACGGGTATAAGAAAGATTACAGGTAAGCATGGAGGGAATCAAGAGAGTAAGCCCATTTACCTATTTTACACACAAGCTTTTCTAGATTAGTATTTAAAAGCTGTAAAGACATTAGACTATAAGAATTTAATTTAAATTTAATCCTGCCACCATGGTAAACAAAACACAGACTGGTTTGAGTTAAGGCCAGGAGTAATATACAGTAATGAGATTAAAAGTTAGGTCTAAAGAGACTTCAGAAGGAGACTAAAAGAGTGAATTCCAATTCCTTTAGTCTAGAGTCAGAACTTTTATTACTTTGTATGTTGACTTAGCACTCAATGGGATTAACATTATTCACCTAAACCACCGTCAATTCCAATTGTACCCCAGTCACCCTTTTTTTTCCTCTGAAGAAAACGAAACAGCACCTAAAAACTCATAGAGAAGTATGTAAACGCCTGTCTCCTATTCAATAGAGGCCCTCCTTGGAAAGAAAATTTGTAATTTTCTGTCTGCATACAGGCATTTAAGACCGGCTCCCTCTAAAGAAGTGAACAAATGCCTACTGTTCTCACAGTCAGGACTATTTAAGGACAGGTGGCCCCATGCTGACTTTTTTCCAGTGGTTTTTCCAATTGCTTTCGTCTGCAACATGAACTGCGACTCCAGACTGCCTTGGGAGCAACACTTTTCAGCTCTGTTGTACAGAACAGTTGAGGAAGGGGAAGGGTTAGGGTTGTTTGCAAGAAGAGGTCATGCAGGAGTCAGCCTTTACAATCCTATTAACGCTGGGACAGGGTCAAATGGAGTGCACGTTCCAACAAAAGCACCAAGTGGCCACAAGCTGTCACCCTGCAAAGGTTCATGGAAGCATTTGTGGGGGAAAAAACGACAGATTTTTAATGGTGAATGTCTGCCACACCATGTGTTAGAACTGGCCTCTGCTCCAGGGAACTAAAGCACACAAAGAACTATCCAGCAATAAAATTTTCTGTCTGCAAAGCAGAAAGTAGTGGCATATCTGGGGGATGGGGAGAGGGGTAAGTTTTTTACAGTTATGTATTTGAGGTAAGGCTTTGAAGATATCTACCAACAGAAGTATAATACTCCATCCTGTAAAAATAACTAGTGTGCTGCCGCCTCCATTTGCTTGGCATGCCATCCCTATAATCCAGATTCATATAAAAATGTCCACAGAGATCTCAGGAAATTGTGGGAAGGGTAAATATGCAGGTGCAGAAAGCCCTTCCGTACTGCAAGCACAGCAGACAGGATGAAGGGATAGAAAGTCAGTAAATAACGTTTCAAAGGAAAAAAAAAGAAATTACTGGCTCTGCTTGACAAAAATGCCATGGTCCAACAGGGCATTTCAACATAGTTGAAGATTTGCTGTTTGCATATTTTCCTTCCAAAATGCTGCATTATTATTTTTACTTATTACATATACCTCTCAGGGTAAAGAATTCTTAACATGTGGCAGGTTAAATGTTCACGTAATATAGTTAAACATTTACTATGATAGAAAGTTATGTTGACACTGAACGGTAAGAGTGTTTGTTTTTGTAAAGCTAAAAACAAACAAAAGTTTAGATTACAGGGTAATGCTAGAAGTAAGGGACGTGAAATTAAAAACGTGGATCTAACACAGTATTATTTCCATCACCTGACTGGGTGAAAGTAACTCCTAAAATTGCCTGGTTCAACCAACAGTTAACTGAAAAGTCTGCTACTTCTTAACTAACAAATTGGGAAAATCAGACCTAACATAAATTTATAGAAAAGAGGAATTAAACAGCTGCAAAATGAGTGCCAATAGAACTGGATTATTTTTTAGAGCTTGCCTTTATATTTATGAGATGGTTTCTGTAACACAGAAATCTTGAAATGCTGAGCGGTTTTAACTTCTAGTGGAGAAGGCTGGTCACTGCATCACCACCTTTGAGACAGCACTCAGAGAGACTCCTAGGGCTAGTCCCCTGAATAGCTTACAAAAGTATCAATTATACTGGATTACCAGTTTAGAGTAAAAAATTGTCAGCTTTAATTCAGAACATCTTCAGTTTTGCTTTAAGCTAAACCA
This sequence comes from Calonectris borealis, assembly GCF_964195595.1. Taxonomy (NCBI): domain Eukaryota; kingdom Metazoa; phylum Chordata; class Aves; order Procellariiformes; family Procellariidae; genus Calonectris; species Calonectris borealis. Next base: position 6,654,494 of record NC_134334.1, read on the forward strand.
TTATGAGCATTTGATCAGCACTTTACTTATTTTGGGGAATATATACAATTCCACTACAAGCTCTATAAAAAATAATAAATACAATTTTATCAATCAGATGCTATACTCAAAAGGTAACTTAATTAGCCTTCTGATGCTGGACTGGTTCTGAACTTTGGCAGTAATCTATGATCACTGCTATGTGAACTGGAGCTAAGTTTACTCCACATTGTTATGTAGATCTCTGATATGTCATTATAGTCCTGTTACCAGTCAAGGGGACTTTGCATTTTGCTGTACTGTCATATCAGCAGAATCCAAAAGTAAGGTGGACAAAATGGTAAATGTAATAAAAGCTCTGATGAATGAGGAAAGCCACAAGGAACATTTACAAGCCAGAGGAAGACACAGGCAGAGAGACAACCCCAGCTCCTGTAGGAGCATCACAGAAAAGGAAGACTAGGGGAAGGGTTTAAATTTGTCGAAGTGGAAGAAGACTTGCAACAAAAACAGACATGGAAACCTAAGGATGACCAACGTTTCTAGTGCTGTCATTATAAACTACCCTCCAGAAAGACCTAAAATATGCTCCAGATCATCCATGTGCATAATATGATGCAGCTTTTGACTGAAAAAATAATTTCTCCCATGAGGCTACCAGAGAAGTACTGGGAGTTAAAATAGCCTAGATGAAATTTGTATATAAACTGAATGCTAGCAACAGCTCCAGACAAGCTCCTCTACAAGCCTCCTTTCTTTGCCTCCAGAGAAAAAGAATTGCTACCATTTTAAACAATCTAAAAGCTGACAGCTGACAGAAAAGGAGCTTTTCTTATAAGTATTTTACTCAAAGAAATAAAGGATACTGCTTAGAAGAAAGCTTAATGGCTTCCCGTCTTTTTATGTACATTTCAAAATGTTATTTTTTAATGGTGACTGTTGCTATGCAACAGGGCAGAATTTCTAAAATCTATTCATCTGTTGTTCTAAAATCTATTCATCTATTCAAAATGACAGTTTTCAGGACATATTTCACTCTCTCAGCCTATTAAGTCAAAGGAGGAGGATGGAAATTGGAGATCGGAAGCTCCCAGAACATGCATCCCCCAAAGGGGTACAGCGTGGCTAAAAAGGGTCTTTCATTGATTATACCAATTTTTTCAATGCACTGTTAAGATGAAGTAGCTACCCTGCTTCTAAAAACGTGAAAAACAGCACAGCTCTAGCTAAATAAAATGATATCTAAATGTAACAACAAAACTTGTGATCATTACTTTTATCCAGCAATTATCAAAGCAATTCTAATCAGATTCTGCTACAATGGTACTTATTTAAACTAGAGGGGCTGGAATCACAAACCAAGCTCCAGCATATTAAGAAGTTACAGCTCGCTGGAAGCTACCATCCTTTGGATGCAATTGCCTACCACATGCATGCCTTTTAAGCTACTGCAATGCGAAATGAAGTTAGTTTACTTCAACATGCACATAAAATCAATTAAGCTACCACAGAACATGAGATAAACTTTACTTTCCAGTAAAATTAACTATATAAAGTAACCTGGTCAGTAACCTAAGATTTAGCTGAGGAGGCAGTAACATAATATTGATGCACAATGTGTCACACATTCCTTAATGTGTTTGAAGTCAGTAACAAGCACAGCTCTATGCCATAAGGGTTTTCTACCTACCAGTAGACTGCAGAGCATTGGGGATCTGTGAATTACTTCTATGAAGTGCGTGAAATTTAGCCCTAAAAAAGAGGCCTATTTTTGGTTGACTCCCATTCACTGTAGAACAATCTTTACTTCCACTGAAAAATATTTATAGGTACTCAAAAAGACTAAAATAATTGAACTAAGTGACATGATTTGCAGGAGTACTGGCTGACAGCAATCTCCATGTGCATCAGTGGGAAATCTATAATGTATTGTCATCATTGAAATTGCACTTAGAAGCCTAAATCCTGATACAAATAATGCGACTTGGCCTAAATCTGTGACTCAAAAGCAAACCAAAAGTATTTTAACTATTTTTACTGATTTTAGTGGCTAAAGAAGCCATCCTGACTTCATGTATTGCAGAATAGTTCATCCCAATTATAGTAACTCCCTTTGAGATGGATCTTTTTTTCAATTTATAGCCAGCATTCTGATTATTTAGTTGCACTAACTAATGACAACATGAAATACTGTTCTTGTAATATTTCAATGGTTAAGAATTTTATTTTCTATCTTTTATTTTCCCTTTTAACTCAGTCAGGAAGAGAAACTAAAATCACTTTATAGAAGTAAGATGCTTTTCTAAATTTCTGATTTTCCAAAAGTGCTGGACTAAAATAAGATGACAGTGGTCAAACCCATCAGCATAGCACTTCCTCTGTGTGCGCAGTAAACAAGTGTAATGATGTCATTAGGAGCTGGCTGACCCACTGATGAACTCTGGGCTGTAAAGGAGATGCAAGGTGCCAGAGCACTACACGCACGCACTTACCCACACACATATACACACATGTGCATACATGCACACACTTCCTTACAGCATAAAAGGTGTCATAAGGCCATCTGCAACAGTTGCACATCATCGTCTAGGGAAATGAACCCTGAAAAACCCCTCTGACAGCTAAACGTTTTGCTTTGAAAGAGGCAAACCTCTTGCTTCCATAAAGCACACATTCAAATATAAACACAACATTGACAATAGTCTCTAAGGAGCCTGGATTAAAATCAAATAACAAGCGACACAAAGAACACTCTACAACATTGCACAATCAGCGTATCTCAAAACCCAAAATCAAACAGCTCAGTTCAGTGAGACAGGACTCCCGTGTTTCCCAAGAGTCTTGGAAATGTTCTTACATCATTTCTGACAGCTCACTCTGGTCAGAGCCAGCCCTGTTCTATTACCACTTTGGGAAAGAAGTATTTGTACCAGCTGGATGTCTTTAATATTCTACTTGGAAGCATGACCTCGTCTCTTTAAGGCAGTAAGCTGAGTTTTGTCCTCACTGGTAAGGGTTTTTTTAGGAGGTAGGGCACAGGGAATTTGAGTTTGTAATCAACATAAAACCAAGCTGCTGAAAGTGGATGTCATGATTTCCCATTTCCTCTCCAAACTACCACAGCCAAGTCTCGCCCAGCGAATGCACTGATCCGACAGACGAGGTGTCTCTGTTTACTACTAGCAAGGAGATTAAAACGACATATCTAAGACAACACTAATTTAATCTTCATGTAGAAAATATCTGATTGTCCACTTTTATTGTTGATCCATTCTTTTTAGGGGCACAGAAAGACGAACTGTGCAGTGTCTTTACAACAACATCTTCCACTTCCATTAATTTGAAGTCTAGTATATTTGAGATTTTTCTTAAGGTCCAGCACCCAGAGTTAAAAGATTATCTAACAATTTCTGCTTTCAGATAAAGTGGTGCAAGTTTGTCCACTCCTCTAATATGAAGAAAATCTTGAAAATGTAACTTGGGTGTACACATGATTCAAAGGGCAAACAGAACGAACAAACAATTATAATTACTTAAAATATCATGCTTTTTTTGAGTGGTAACTCCTGATTTCTTAACACAGGCCTATACAGGAGACATTTGCTGCACAGTTAAACTTCTAAGAAACACTGAAGTAAGATCTTGTTCAGTGTCAAGTTTTCACTTTCTGATACAAGTCAGCACTCACAGAAACTTAGCTAGCAGTTGCAGTCCAGGACTTACTGGGAAAGAGAACATATCTAAAAGACAAATACGACCTATCAATACAACTGGTGCAAGCTGATTCCTGTGCTGACCCAAGAGAAGGAACACTGACTTAATGAGAAGTCAAGCTTGAACTCCATTTGCACCTATTTTAAATGGTTGTTTCATTTAGATAAGGGATGAAATATATTAGGCAGGTCATACCAACTGCCACCCCATCTTCATATAGACTCTTTCTAACCTATGGCTAAAAATATGTCATACTACAGGATATTCACAGCCCAGAAGCTTTCCAGGCATCATTTTTATGCCACCTCAAAATATGTATGATTTTAAGTTGCTTAAGTTGTTTAAGTGTACTCAGAGGTACAACTACCACTCATTACATACTGAGAGCCACATTTATCTCATGGTCACATGCGTAAAGCATAACTGATTTCAGCAGGGCTGCATTTGTGCTTTCAAACACTATTTTATTACTGTAAGTGGAGCACTGACACATTTGCTCAGGCAGTGTTAGACAACAGAAATCCCTATGTTAATCAAAACAAGTAAGCTCTGTAGCACTGTATTCAATAAATTGTAATTAAGAAGGTGGCAACATAAGGGTGGCTGTCCACAAAATCCTTTTGTAATTATGCATAGTTTATGACTAAGCTAATAGGACGAACAATTTAAATTAGTTACAAACTCTGCCAAGGTACCCATCTATTCTCAAGTCTATTAATTAGAATCAATTTAATCCCCACTGGGATAAAGGTCAAACAACATGTATTTGACCCTTTTCTACTGGCGTCAGTGTTATCAGCCAATGGATCTGGCAGTGCCTGGGTCTGACTTGTTCGACTCTTCAGCATGTTGACACGATGCTTTGAAGAACAGAGTCTGGGCCCAGCTAAAAAGATCTCTCTAATAATTTCTGCTTTATATTCCTGATAAGCACACAGGTTTAAAAATTCCAGAGTTTGTTCTCTCTTGGTGGTCAGCTGTTGTTCTCTGTCTTTAAGATTTTTCCCTTTCCAGTCTCTCTTTCCTACACAATGCCTTAAAGCAGCAATGGTATTAGATTTGTATCTTTAATTCAGTACAGAAATCAAATTGGAAAATGAACATTAAAAAGTAACCTACATTTGTTAATGGATTTTAAAACAAACACTCAAAATCAATAATCATTAGCTGACATTTCCAAACTGTTCAGAAGGAAAGATACAGAATTTCTACAAACTTGTCCAATTTTACGGGAAGAAAATAAAGAGAACTGTTGTCTTTTTTTCTTCTGCCCATAGTTCCTGTAGAATTAACTGGCTACTTCTGTGAGCTTATCTGTGAGCTTATCATCGTCATCTATTTGCCCTAGTTCTTTTCTTGGAAAAATTGTCATAATACTTTTATACCTCTCAGGTTACTGTAAGGCTAAGTTCCTGGTCTTGGCTATGGTAGTATGATGTAAAATCAGCTAGTTCTTGATGTACTATCTTTGTGTATGTTCTCTTCGAATGTTGCTGATCTGTTTGAGGAATGTAACTCAGAGTCTATTCAGAGTTTTCTAAGTTCCTCCTTCATATTTTTACTATCCGTTGCATAGTATCACCCTATCAAGACAGATTTTCACAGCAAGGTAAAAAGAAAAATAATTAAAAAAAAAATCTTTGATTCCTTCTAAAACTTTTTAGTTAGAATGCTTAGAAATGTATGCAGGGCTTATGGTCACTCTTAAAGCAAATTGCTGTGCCAAACTAATTAGACATTAGCTCAACAGCATTTTATAATGCAGTAAAAACTATCTATAGGTGGAAGTAGTTCTACAAATCTGAGACAACTTTTCCTAGCCTATGCCAGACTCATGACATAAATGCAACAGAAATACTCAGCCGTACATTTACAAGTCACTGTAGGTGATGAAACCCCGCAAATAAAATAGGGATGAATCACTTCAGATAAGTAAGGTGAAACATCATAGATGAAAACCCATCTTGTCACCCATGAAATTCAGAAAAGCAGCCTTTTTCCTTTCTTTGGTACAAGTAAGACTAAGATCACAGACTCATGGAATGGTTGAGGCCGGACAGGACTTCTAGAGGTCATCTGGTCCAACCCCCCTGCTCAAGATCATATACCTAGTCTACTGCTTTGACCAAGTCAACACCCATTTTGAATTTCACTGCTTCCTCTTCAAGATTTCCAGATCTTCTGTATTCACTTTCAAGGCCACTATCCCCATGTTACTGATCACCTTTCATTTAGCATCAGAGCTCCTATTGCAGCCTTCACCTCCCAGCATTAATTTTTCAAACAACCTTTGTGTTTTCTACCACTCTGTCTGCACCTCTGTAAACATTTCCCAAACCTCTTTATTGTTGCTCTTCAAATGCTACCTTAAAACCTCCATTGCCGTGATATCTTTCCAAAACCTTAAAAATGCTAAATGAGTGGTGCTGAAATCACTTGCTTTACAACCCCTATCAGTACAGACTTCTGTGTTTGTATTCAGCTGTTGCCTTTTGTTTTATATCTACATTGTAAACCCTGAGGGAGGCATCGTCTTTTTCTGTTGTCCTTATATAGCATATTTAGCATCTTTATGCTAAATTATTTCTGGTGCATGAGTGGGTTTCTGAGGCACTACAAGAACATTAATATAGAACCTCATCTTTAAAAACTTACCGCAGGATTTCTTACAGCATTGATGCAGTCCTTATATTTTGTGGGAAGCCTCGTTTAACTGTCTTGATGCCAGCCCTTAAGCATTTTAAAAAGTGCTGGACTTTGGTGTGCCAACACAGCATGGTCTCAGTGGGACAGTATTTTCACATGACATCCCTGTATCCTGATGTGAGATGACAAGCCTGTTACTCTGCAAGTTTCACTCCTTGTTAACATTATTTATTCTCTTTACAACATACTTGGTAACAAAAGACAGGTATGTTCTAAATTATAAGCTAAAATAGCTTCAGCCAGAATGCTGCTTCACAGACATCAACATATCTGATATCTGATAAATTCTGGCTGTGCTTGCCAACCAGAGACACTTATTCAGCATGTTATTCAAACTGCTGGCCTTGGCACTAGCACACATAACAGGCTTAATGCCATCTAAGCCTGGGACTTGAAACAAGGGTTTTTCTGCCCATCCTTAAATTCAATCAACAAGGAAGTGAGCTGCCAACAGGAACCCATTAAATAAAGTTGCTGTCAGTATATAATCTGTATAGAAGGAAAGCCTTTCTAGAAACCATAAAGCGACTCAATAAAATCTACTCTCTCATAGTTTACCAAAAGTTCCAAATTAATATATTATTTTGCATGACATGGAAAAACATTCACTCCCCAATTCTTTTCACATATTTCTGGTTACTGGTAAGTTATGACACGCTCTAATAGTTCGCTGTAAGATTAAGTGCTTAAATTTAAATAAGATTAAAGTAACCGTCATTAAAAATATGCCTGAAACTGTTCAGTTCCTGTGTGGGTTTTTTTTTTCAACCACACACACAACAGGAGAGATTAATTACCTAGAACCTGATATTTACCTGAGTAAATATTCTCAATATACTAAAATATCTACAACATAGAAAATGCAAAATTTCCTTTTAGATTACATTATCTTTTTCACTTCAAGACATGTCAGATTGCCTTTTCAAAATGGCTAGTTCCTTACTTGCATTGCTAAATTACTACAGAGAAATCCATCAGATACATGGACTATATGTCATTCTGGTATCTCCACAGGGCATAAAAAGCATTCAGTATGTGGACAGATGCTCTCTTGACAACTTTGTCTTAGTACTAGAATCTAAAAATATTTATGTAAATTTTACACTGAGCCTTTTTTAAATTATTATACAGCAGGCCATCTCAACATCTGTTTGTGCAGTATATTTGCATACTGCATTTGCATTGGGTAAAGTATATCAGAACTGCGTCCATTTCTTTTATAAACATCATTTTAAAGGCTTTATGATTTCATTATGTTAGATCATGGTGCCTGTTAAAAAAAAAACATGGTGATTAATCATATTTTATGGAAAACCAGTTCCTCTCAGCTCTGAAATTAAGTAATTTTAAATCGGCTCTTTTCCTTGTATAACTAACCTCCTCTGGGGTGGCCAGATCAGGTCTATTAATGTTCTGAACTCGGAATGAATTGCAAGATATATGTCAGAAATCAATTACTTGCAGAATACAAGTGTCTTCCTGATGACTGGCTCAGCCGCAGTGGATTTAAAAACTGACAGACAGCAAGCAAAAGGACTTACTGAGTTTACTGCAGGTATGCTACCTCATCCCTTCCCCACTCCTCCAGCACATTATCAGAAGTTATATGCCTTTCTACATGACAAAAGAAATTTTTTTCAGGTTTGGAACACTACAGCCCATCTGGATGGAACTCCGTGGCAGATTAAAATTCCTGTGCGTTAAGAATTTGATGTCAGGTTCTTCTTCAGGCAAGAGCTAACTCTCAAATACAGCTTACTAAGAGTATTCTACAGGTTCTGAAAGTGAAATCGGAGATGAATGTTTGAGAATGACCAATATTTTAAAAGACATTTTAGATTAAGAACTCTTACTGAAATCCATGTGAGATACTAATAGCTTTTGTCCTACACCTTAAAAAAGGTGACTGTTAGCATCAGTATCAGTATTTTGCCCTCGCTTCAGGAGGTTAGTATTAATTTCATTTCCAGCTCTAGTCACAATGCAGTTAATCTTTTATCATACAGCATTGGTATATGTTATAAAGAAGTTTTTAAAAGCTATATACTAATTCATACAAACCAGGACAATAATATGTCCACGATTCATAAAGACCAAAGTGAAATATTCATAGAACTACAGATGCAGTTTGTGTAGATAATGTGGGAGGAGCATGCCATTGTAGAAACTCATTTCAAAACTTGCCAAATTTTCCATTACTGGGAACACAAAGCTAAATTCTAAGACCTGACACCATTTTTTACATAACCTTTCTGCAATACTCTCATCCCAAACTGAATTTATAGCCTAAAAATCTCACTCAGCTAAAACTCTCCAATTATACAAGGCTCTCAAGCACCTGCAATTCCTCTGAGGTTTTCAGTTCTGTTGAATTCAGTGGAACACTGAAACTGGCTCCAGGTTTCAGCAGCAGTGCAGGCTTGCACAGTTCTCATCCCTTCCTTGATGCTCCTTCCTCCACCGACTTCTTATTACCATCCCAATTGTAATTGAACTGAAAGAGGATAGCACACTCAAATGTCTTCCTAAATGAAGACATTAAGGTCTGACTTTGAAATCTCAACTGTTCCTTCTGTCATTACTTTCACAACATTTTCAGGTTTTTTTTTTTGTAGCCTGAACCAAATCAGGAGTGATACAAGCAAAATACAAACCAAAACAAGAAAAAAACCTCTGATCAGATTTCAAAGCAAAAGTTTTCAGGTAGTGCCCCTTCAGGATCTTTGTTCCCTATCCCAAAATAATCACTGCATTATTGCATTTGTGGCATTCTACAGCTGCCCATCACGTTGCCATCCTGTTAAAAGTACCTTGCAGACTTGCAGACATACTTGTCTAGACTCCAGTGCTGACAGAGCGAGGTCATGGCTATCAAGCCGTACATTCCATGCAAGAGCGAAGTTTCCGTTTCTTGTTTTTGTTGGTGATACTAGCTCCTTGCCATCTAGTAAGGGCTCTTGTCTGTCCCGATATTCCAGACTGCTTACCTCATCCACTGCACAAGCATGCAAACCCTTTGAGTCGCATAGTCTCCTGCAGTACAGGAAGTGAATGTCCAGAGGACAAAACAGTGAAAGGAGAGATCTTTCAGTGTCTTACGACGTTATTTCTTGCACAGTGATGAAGGTAAAGAACTCTCAACAAGGTTAATAGGAATTGTTCAACTCTTCTCTGCAGTACTGGCACGCTAACACAAGGCCAGGGCTGCCTCTAACCCATTTGGTATTTTGGAGACATCTCTCATGCCAAAACACCCCTGATTCCCTAGAAGGCCTCTGTTCATTCATCAATAGCTACAGTTGCCAAAAAGGCAAACATATCACAACTGGAGGGAAAAAAAAGAAAAAAAAAAAAGAAAAATAGGAGGACAAAATATACATACTTTGAAAGTAACTGAGATCACAGAAATGATCACAAAGGAACAACAGAAAAGCACTGCTGTATAAGATCCCTTGTAGATATGCTACTGAAGACCCATACTGCTGATTTCTGAGCCCAGAGCCTTCAGTGTAAATAAAAAACCTACTGTAAATCAATGGCTTTTGACCAGTCTCCCAACAGGAAAGGCCTAAGAAACTCTTCCAAAGTCACTGTCAGATAACCTTGAATACTAAAATACATACTAGAGTTGGGGAATCTGTTTCTATCATATATCTTTTTCAGTTACTTTTATTAGGTTTTGGTGACATTTAATAATCCAGAATGCCTAAGAACCAAGCATCTCTTTCCTGTTCAGTCAGATGTCAGATTAAATAATCTGTGAACAAAATAAGTTAAAATTACAAGGAAAATTTTTAGACGTCAAGGAAATGCCCTAAAAGAAAACCTTACAAAGAGCAAGACAAACAAATGACATACAAAAGACATACGAATCAAAACTTCATCACTGGAGATCATCAAAGCCAGGGCTGACAACTCTCTGGGCAATGGCACTATAATAGAAAATACTGTAGGAAAAGAAAATGGCTTAGAGGAAACCAGAAGCATTTTCCAACTCTGACCACCAGTGAATGAACCCATTCAGCCCCTACATCCCCCTGACTACTCACATCTGTAGAGGGCTGTTCTTCTACACAAGAAATATTGTTCAAAGGGGCCAGTCTTCCCAATATTAGCTCGATTATACAGTATATTCTTTGCAAAACACCATTAGGCTTTGGAAGTGGATTTTTATTTCATAGGCATTAAATCATATACTCATAAAAATATCTCCTTCTCCCTTTTCATTAACACAAATATACTCTGCTGTTTTGGCTAACCACAGAATATCAAAAGCTAAGAGCCGTAACAAAGCTACCAATGTGTGAGACTGAGGCAGAGGTGATGCTCTATTGGTCAAATACTTTTAAGGTTTAGTCAAGATTCTCAAGAGTTAAAGCCAACAATAGTGAAAATTTTGAATTTTGCAAGCAACCAAAAAAGGAACAGAAAGTAAAAAAGTTCGTTTCTCCAGCAAATCATCAGCAGCAACATAACTCCTCAGCCAGCACTTCCGAATCTGGACACATCTCTGGGGAACAGCATGAAAGTTGAATTACAATACTTGAGTACTTCCGGAGAAAATTCAATGCTATTCATCCCTCATAATAACACTAACATGTCCCGTATCATCTGTAAACCACTCTTTCTCTGCATACAGCAAATTTACATGCTTTTGTTTTTTTCCAGAAGTGCTACAGGAAGCATTTAAATACACAATGCCTCCCATGACCAAGTAGTTTTTGAAGACTTCTACCCAAAAGTAAAAATGGAGTATGGATCCTTTGACCTCTTACTATACACCCGAACAGGGATGATCTAATGATTAAAGACTCTCTCTGCCTAAAAATCGTTGTTAGTCTTAATTGAAAAAACTAGAAGATACACACTTCTGTAACTGAAAACACAACTCACACCGCTTTGTCCCCTTATTGGCCATTTCATCAGAGGCCAGTGAACAACCATAAGAAAAGAAGTATCACCTTAGAAGGAAATGTTTCCTAGACATTTATCTGTCCAAGTCATATTTGAGGCACAATGGCAGAGCAATGGACTTAAAAGTATGGGGGTAGAGAATTGGAATCAGGATGGATTTGCATGATCATGCCCAAGAGACTTCCATTCTGTTGGATTGAGAATTTCAGTCTCCAATGCTCATCTATCAAGCAGAAGACACTGTATTCCATTTGCATAAGCCCTTTTTTGATTTATTTCTCGCCATCTTCATAGCTTTAAATGCAAGCTCAAATTTTACGGTAAAAAAGTTGCAGATATGACAATTCGTAATCTTAGTGAGATACAACACTTGTCATCTTAGGTAAAAACTGCTCAGATACATCTCACTTGTGATTAACAAAACCAGACTCTGAAAATAGAGTGTAAGATGAAATCCAATCCAGTCTAAGTATCAGAGGAAATTTCATATGCTAACAGTCTCAACTAACCTACCTTTCAGAAGATTCTAATCTCAAAAATATGGTTATATATCGCCGCCTACCTCCAAAACTCCGCCACTATGTCTGTGTGCGCAAGCGCTGTGATGACTTTTTTAAGATATACTGCACACCCACTATTAGAATCTCAATCTATATGTTGCCATTTCCGTTCACCTCTATGTAACACTGTGCTTGGCCTCAGAATTTCACGCCTTTGGTGGAAGTGTTTTTCTAAACTTGGAATATTGTGACTACACCATCCGATAATCAGAATCTGTTATAAATTATTAATTATGATCAATAATTCAAGCTTTGCATATAACTAAAACAGTTAACTGCATAAGAACACAGCAGAAAAATAGAATAGTTAATCTTCACAAGCCTTATTGAAAGACGACTTGCTAGCCACTTCAAGTCTTTTTCGTTTCTTTTTGATTGTCTAAGGCAAAGCATATGGAGACTGCATTGAATTCACACAGTTAGGGTTGAGCACAGAAGGCAGGAAAAAAATGACATCTCAGAGCAAAGGGAATGGAAACTACCACTGGTAGTTTCTAGGTAAAATTATCATTAAAAATGTTAAGGAAGAAAAGGATAAGCCTACTTCAGTGTTGCACGGAAAATGTGCCACTACCAAAGGCAGAAAGGCAATGCCGCTACCAGAGAGGATCAAAACTTGCTGAGTGCCATATTTGACTTATTGGATAGCCGTGATATAACTGAAAGGAGAATCTAATTCAAATTCAGTAAAAGCAAAAACTGAAACACCTTGATGACAGACATGAAAAAAAACCATGAGGCAAAATCCTCCAATGTTCTAAACAATAACTAGCAACCACACAGCATTTCACAACATATGAGAGAAGTACAAAGGTGCCCAACAATTATGCTCATTTATTCTTTCCTTCTAAGATATGTAGAGATTTTATAGATAAGACATACAAATGAACTACAGTCTATATCTGTTTACAGTAATTTCATCCTCAGCTCTATATCTTAAATAGCTCCCTCTCCTTTTGGCCCATGTCACTTGGTTCATTAGGGCTGACTGCCATTGTTCAGCTTCTAGCTGAACTGCAGCTAAGCAGCTCTTGAATTAGCTGTAGAAATGGTGGTACTTTAATACCAGAGCTTAGCATAGCAACCAGCCGGACTAAATAAATAAATAATGAAGCATGGTGTTCTAACAGATAATATAAATACACTTTCAGCAAACTGCTTGGGTCCAAAGGTCAGTCAACTTGTTTGCTCTGTCTCCAAGAATTTGTAAATCTCAACATGGTGTTTAAACACAAGCATATACAAACATCAAAGTTCAATGCTGACATATTTTACACCTCAAAGTTGTATGCCAGAATAGCTTTATACCACACATAGAAAATTGTAGTGCATGTGTAAGGAAGTGACAAAACACTATCCCAAACTAAATGCAAATTTTTCTTTAAATATCCTCTCATTCTGTATTTTTCTTCTTCTTTATTCTCTGTTTACTCTCATTCATCCTTTCTCACACGGAGAAGTATTTATGCAGCTGTCTAATTTCACAATTCCTCCCTTTCATTACCCATAAAGGGGGAGATGGAACTTTAAATCTCAAGCTTCGTTTCAGGGTGTGTGTGGTTTTTGTGTTCCTGATTGATTCACACATATGGAGACACCTGTACTTATGAAAACACAAAGTTTCAAGGTAAACCACCAGTTCCTGAGCTAGAGAATGGACACACCAGCTACACTGGCATTTCTAGGCTGTTGTGCAGACAGACCAGTCTCTCAGCCTCTCTCCCTCTTTCCTAAAGGAAACATGCAAACAGTCTCACAGCTCCTACTCATGTGCTTTTCTTCCTTGCTGGGGTCTCATTCATCTTAGCTTTGAACAGCTCTGGGCTGGCAAAAAGCAAAATACAAGGGACTTCAGAAAGCACAAGAAATTCATTTCTCAAATGGAAAACCATCGGGGTGAAACTGAACTCTTCTCCCCACTTTCCCGAGAGACTGCACACTATTAGGACGAGAGCCAGAGCCCTCCTGCACCCACCATTTGCCCCTTTCTAAGTCACGCCCCTCTCCTCTGGGGTGACACGCGTGGCAGCGGCAGCCTGGCTGTGCCTAAGGAGAGCTAAAGATGTGCTCAGCCTGAAAGGCTGGAGCCGGCAGTCAGCTGCCCCCCTCTCTGTTTGTACACAGTCCCAGCAAACCAGGACTGCCAGGAAGCAGCCTAGTAAACAGAAATGCAAGTGAGCACTAGCTTCACGCCTGGGAATCACATAGCTCTCCTCTCCCTGCCTCAGGAAACCTAGGCTGGAGCAAAAACCTCTCCTTTGTCAGCAGAGGAGAATTCACAAGGGGGCCCCTTTCTCACCTTCACATTTTCTTAGGTGAGATGGGGAGAGACAGGCTGCAGGGAAGGAGGAGTGGGCAACTTCTGAAATGTAAGTCAGCATAATGGCTCAGCACGCCAGGGTTTTGCAAAATTAGTGCCCCTTCTCCTCTCTCGCCTTTTCAAAGTGATCCCAGCAATCCCACCTGGAGCTGAGGGAAAAGGCTTTTAAGTCTCCGAGTCAGAGGACTCCCCAACAGAGCAGCAGGTGGGAGCTTCCTCCCCCCCTCCCCTTCATGCCGATGCTCACCTTTCTGGCTCCTCGTTTCGCAAACTCCCTGGCCAGATGGCGGCCGATGCCTCTGCCCCCTCCGGTGATGAGCACGTTCTCCCCGGACAGGTCTCGGAGCTTGGGCGGCAGCACCATGCACACGGCAGCTTTCACCACCAAATAAACCATCTGCACGGGGAAAAGCAGCAAAGCGCCCAGCCACTTCCAAATCATCCTCTTGTTCCAGGCAAGTCAGGAAGGCAAAATTCTCTTCCAACCCTTCACAAAACCAAGTTAACAGAGAAAGAAAACCAATACCCTTCATGCACCCCTAGATGGGTGACAAGTCTTCAACCCCCTTCCAAAACTTGGGGGCAAGAGATTCTTGGACTGGAAAAATCCTTCTCTCCCCCTAAAAAAAATTGGGGTAGAAATAGTGCAGAAGACCAAGTCACTCCCCTGTTTCTTGATCGGTGTCCTCTGGGATTGTCACATGCAGGTAGAACGGTTTCCTTGCTTTTTAACTGGAAGACAGTTTTTTTTAATTAAAAGAGAGAGAGAAAAAAGTAAAATTAAAAGCAACCATACATCCCTCTGCTTCAAAGACCGACAAAAAAATCCAATATCCAAATGGAAGGTTTTTATACTTGGAAAAATAAAAGAAAGCAGCCTATGTCTCCAAATTTCAGCCTGCAGTGCCTTCCAGGCAGCTCATTTCTATTCTTAGACTCAGGAAATTGCTTAAATAAGACAGAATTGCCAGGACCTTCTTTTTAAGAAAGGCTCTATTCAGGGTAAGGTTGTTGTTTTTGTTTTAATATCTATAAATATCTATAGACGTTCTGTCCTGAGCCGGTTGCAAAGGTTGAGTGGATAACCGCCTCTCTCTGCCCCCTCTCCTGTTTTTTTCACTTGGAGTATCTGTGATCACAGAGCAGGAATTATGCCGTACAGTATTTCAGCTCTGGCTCTCACTCATTTCTCCCTATTGCTCTCTCTGCCTATCACAGCCGCGGCGCTGGGGAGTTTTTATACCCCATTAAGCCTGATTGACAGTTAAAGTGTTGGGGAGATTTCACTACTGTTTCTGTGAGTGGCTGGCTTTGCTCTCCCCTCCCCCAGAGCTATCTTGGAGCCACTGCACATAAACTCACACATGCAGGCAGGCTGAGGCGTACGCTCGCTTCTGAGCTCCAGCGTGCAAGTCGGGGCTTGCTGCATGCCACGTTGGGCTTGCAGCTGTAACTGAAGTACACTGTAACCGAGCCAGGCAACCCCTGCCTCCTCCCTAACGTACCCACACCAGAAAGAAGGTGCTGTGGTCTGACTTGAGCCCAGGAAAAAGCAGTTCCAGGAACAGTCAGGGTTAAGGCTGAGTTCAAGGGAGCCATCTCTGCCTCACGGAGCTCTGGCAGAGAACTGCTTGCTCAAGATAAGCTGGTGTGGAAGGGGAAACTTCTTTCAGCCCTAGACTGCCAGGCTGAATCCAGCCTCGGCTGATAATCATCAAAATCTATTACCTTGGACCAACGTTTTTATGAACAACATGACAACTCATGGATTTTCCAAGCTGGAAGATGCTTGCATTGCTGAAAACTGGTGATTTAGTAGCAGGGCAATAAAAAAGGCAGGCTCTGAACGAAGGAGGGAGACTCACTTTCTCACAACAAAGGGTGTTGTGGTTTTTTTCTCTCCTTTTCCAAGACTTTTCTGTCCCGTTATGAGGGCGTAGCTGCAACACAAGAAGGTCTCCACAGCACTTTAAACTAGGTGCCCCAACTTGGTTGTTTGCACTGTTAAGCATTAGGCAGGTAAGTTATGTAATCAGTTATACCAACTAAGCATTTCTGAGGAGGCTCTAACTGCACATTTGAAGTGAGACTGTTCATGCTAGTAGTTGTGGCAGCAATCAGAAGTAACCTAATATGCAAAGCATTGAGGATGTCCAAAGATGCTCAAGGATGTCAAACTCACACTGCTGTCTTCACAGTTGAGCTGGAAAGAACTTCGTTTTTATGACTGTATATACCATTAAGAATGTGCCAAAATGAATCCAATCCCACATGTTAATTCAGGAGGTCTGGATCTATATCCACTATCCTGGGAAGCCATCTAGTGGTAAAAACTAGAATTACTGAAAAATGACAAATTTGAAAGACCTCAAACTTCTTTACATCTATAGTTAATAAAGCACCACTGCAATGAAAGTGTATGAGTTTAAGCATCTATATATAGGTAGCCAAGTTATATTACACAACCAATAGAAGTGAGTTAGGAAGCTGAAACCCTTTGAAAATAAATTCAATTTTGTGCTTTGGAATCAAACAGATATTTTTTAAAACAGGCGTTGTTCAAAGTGTCCATATGGTAACAGAGTGTTCAGAGGTTATTTGTTTGCAAAAAGAAAAGCAACTGGTGCCATCCAACATTCAAAACCTGCATCACACATTTTTTTTTAACAAAAAATATGAACAATATATAAATCCTTGAATTTCAGCTCTGTTAAAAGTTCCACAAAAGTTTTTGGGAAAAAAAGAAAATAAAATTTGGACAGAAACTTGCAGAGTTCCTACCTTTCAATGCCAGGTTACCTCATATGAAGTAAGCCATATGACTATCACTGCATCACCATAAAGTGTCAGGAGAGAGGTTTTTGGAAAGAAGAAGATGAAGCATTCTAACCAGAAACTGTAAGTCTGTAGATATTGTCAGAGTCAGGTGGTATTCCCTAACTTAGCTGCATCTGAAATAACCAGAGCTCAGAGAATTTCCATTGCCACTTGGCAGCATTTAGCACCTCTGTGTGTTTTTATAGTAATACCTTTAGAAATGGAGCTAGGGGAGGCACCTGGCATTACAATTTTCCTCTCAGTCCAAAAACTCTGAAGGGGAGAGAGAAATTACACAGAGAGCCTAGTGTCTGGTTTAAACAAGAATGACTCAGTGTCTGGACTGGTAACAAATATAACAACTTTCTGGTATGGAAATAAGGAGCAGTGTTAAAAATGAAAGGATATGAAGTTCATCAAAATAAATTTGATTTTTTGATTCCTGAGTTCAGTCTTTATGCATAAATCACCGCAGACACATTTGAAATAGAAAAGTCAGCAATATCACCACAGACACATTTAAAATAGAAAAGTCAGCAATGTTCAGATGAAAACCAAAATTAATTATTAACTTAAAACATTTGTAGGTCCTTTGAAGGCAGGGGGAATGGAATAATCTTGTGAATATTTCATGTATCTGTTTCCAGCTTGAATAATATTCTAAAATGCATTAGAAGTGGTTTTTTTCATTTGTTATAATTTTGGTTTATTGATTTATGTGCAAAGTTGCTACCAAATTTGGAGTGGGAGTAAAAAGACAGTTCCAGACATTTAAAATTTTCCTAACCTGCTCTTCAAATTTAGTGAAAGTATGAACTATTTTACTTCTTTGCTTTATTTAAATTTACCTTGAAGCAGTAAAAAAGTAGTTACTACATTGTACAAATGTACAAAAGCAAGAAGCAAAAGCAGACTTGTAGTAAAACTGAAGTTACTGCATCTTGCCTGTAATAAATATGGTAAAAAATATAGGCAAGTTATTTTAAAATTCACCTAATTTAACCCAAAAGTAAAATAGCTGTAAATTCTACAGGTACTATGTAGAACTGAGAACAGCTGAGGTTTGTCCCTTTTAATTGCAGTTCCACTCTGAAAAGTGGCAAAAAAGTAGTATTCTGGGATTTAATCTGATTGTTGTATAATAAGCATTGCACTCTTTTTCGGCAAGAGGTCTTTTTCCAAACTGTCACCTTTATAAAAACCAACATGTGCTTTTGTTCAAAAAGTTAATCTCTCTTAGTGAAACCTCCTAAACTACACCTTCACGTAGGTTTGATTATCCAAATTGCTTTCAGTAAAACTCTATAGGTGCAAACAGACACTTAGTACATACCTTTATTGATGGTAACAAGGATCTGTCACATAGTTGTTCCTAATTGTAAGTTAAAAGTTGTCCCAAAGTGAATCCCTTCCATGTTTCTACTCAGAAGTCCTTAACCAGTGCACTGGAGCATTCAGTAAGCAGGCCTGTTAATTTTGTAAAATTGCATCAGTTGCTAATGCTATCACTTAGCTGCAGAATTAATTTTGCATTTTGGATAGTTGCACAGTACTGAACTATTTGTTTCCTATACAGACACTCACAACAAAGCATAAATTGCAAAAAACTCAAAACTTGGTTTAAGCCATTTTCATGGCACTTTAAACTATGTTTTATTCCAGTTTGCAACAAGAGCAGGAAGGTAGTCATGTAATACATCTCAGTGGTAACTCATTCAGTTTTGGCTTCTGCTTGTCTGTTTAAATTTTTGGGTTTGTACTTCTTAACAGAAGTGTAAAGGAAGATGGCTTTAATCAGTTTTACAAATCTATTCTGAATTAATAGGTTTAAATTTAGATCATCCCTGAATGACCCATTCCTGAGACCGTAGCTAAAAAGATGTGTTTATGCTTTCTGAATATTTAACTACAATAGTGCCTAACTGTAATAGTCCAGCTTAAAACTAAACCTGTTGTTCATATTTATGCTAGCTAATACAAAGGTAGGTTAGGAAGGCCTATAGTAACTGAAACCCAGCTTTTGGATTGTAGTTAGTGTAGATTTACTCATATGCTCAATGAGCGTCATAAAAACCTACTTTTTCTTACTTGCCCTGTCTTGAAGAAATAAACAGCAGTGAAAAAGCAACTTTTACCTCCAGAACAGGTTGATACGCTCCTGTTACACATCACTTGCATAACAAAGGTCCATTTTTGCAGAACAATGTTATACGGATCTATGAAGAAGCTCAGGTAGAGTCTCTGAATGCTTAGACCTTGATGTTGCTCCTATATATGTTGGCAGAACTCTAAATTTGTTCATAGAGCCTTTGCAGCCAAGTTCCTAGCAAACTTGGAAGTCCGTACAAATGAAGTTGCTAAACTGCAAGAACTTTCGAAAGGAAAGGAGATGGAAATTAAAAGCATGCTCAAGGCATGTCTGAAAGTCATTTAGGCTAACAATTCTGTGTTTTCAACTTAAAAAACCCCACCCAAATATATACACTACATTGGTAAGCAGATGTGAAAAAACTGGGAACACAGAACAGCACTGTTATGAAATGGAAAGTCTGTGTTACTAGGGTGTCAAGTAATACCAGTTTTTTACATCAGTGCAGCGTTCTTGACCATGGACAATCTATCACGATCTCAGACTAAAACTAAACCTCCTTTAAAAAAGGAAAACCTTTTGCCAAGCTGATCTGGTTTTTGTTACATGAAGTACTGCTGTCAGATTTGGATAAATCAAGAGCTTCTTGATTTCATTCTTCCCTTGAGTTCACATTTTCCATTTGAAATGTGTCCCAGTGGTTCTATGATTTCACACTGTCCTTCTATATGCTATTAAGTATTAAGAGTCTGACACTGTTGCCTTGTAAGTGGAGTTTTGCCATGGACTAAGCTCAAAGGGACCAGGTTTCTGTTTAACTTCCAGCCTCGACAGAAAACAGTCTGTGTCCAGCCTTGTGCAAAAAGCTACATTTGGATGTCTTACTGCTTTCCCAGGGTCTCACAACAAATCAGTATCATGAATAAAGATACAACAAATGTCTTACTGAGTCATTTTAAATTCTAGATGACATCCCTTTCTAGATTCAATATGTAAAATATGTAAAAATAATTGCCTTATAAGCAGAAGTACAGTGTTTTCAAAGTGCATGTAGGTGCTACCTGGAATTCAGACAAAGGGATGCAACATCAAGAATTTCAATTGCTTAGTCATTTTAGTACATGCTAGATTTTGTCATTTGTACTAACTGCCCTTCTTTTTTCTCACCTATCTTTAATTAGAAGCCAAATCTGTCTCAATCTGTTAGCCTGCTTCTTCATATTGCAGGAGAGAGCAGAGAAAAAATAACCACCTGTAAACAGGAATGGAGTGACTACATTTTGTTAAACTGATTGACTCGCCTTATGTTCTCTTTAGTACATTTACCTCACTTTTACGCCAGTCAATATTTACCATTCCTCCTGACTAATTCCTCAGTCCTGACAGAACTTCTAAGACACACAAGGAACTAGGGAGGCAGAAGAATTAAGTCCATAAGGGCCTCAAAATTAGAGAAGCTTATTGTTTCAAGAGTCTGAACTGAAATCCTATTAAACCAACATGATATGGATTTTGACAAAAACGGAACAGTAGGCTAATGCCGGTAATAAGTTTGCCCTGGAAGTTTGTAAACTAGCTTAGGAAAAAATCTCTAGCTAAAATGTTCCCTGAATCCTTTCTAACGTCGTCTTTGAAAAAAAATTAATTACATGCAGCTATAATTTCTTTTCAGAGCTAGTGGTTCACTAGTACATATGGAGGTGAAATAATTCAAGTCCTCTAACTGTCATAAGCTTCTTCAAACTTGACAATTCTAGAAAGGAAGCCAAAAAGAGGAGGAATGTTAGGAAGAGAACGCTGTTGTCAAAGGCAAACCTTTTTGGTTGGAAGGCTAGGATGGATCAGCTTTAGGTGTATGAATTGATGTGGGGGGAATAAGATCACATTATAAATTGATGATGGTAAAATAAGATATCTAGAGAGATTCAGTTGAGCTAAGAGAAGGCACAGAGGGATGCTGGGTTCTTCATTCAAACAGAACCCACAGCATTTTTGATGATGGTCTAAGCAAGGATAAGGTTTGGATTTTTAATAATTTATCTGGATATTCCTAGAACTTTACTCACTGCTAGCAGAAAGTCAATTTGCTCATTCTTGCTGAATCACTGCCATTACTCCTACAAATTGGTATCACTAATCTTTTTAAGGGAAGAGCAGTTCTGGAGGAGGACATTGGAGCAAATGATACATGGGATAAACAACACAGGGCTTCCAAAGGCCAACGGATCCTTTAACTCATTTGTGAGGACTGCTGCCTTTTCAAAAGTAATTTTATCTTTCCTGATATGCACAATGGCACAGGGCAGTGAGGATCGGCTGATTCTTTGGAGGAACAAAGACCTGTTATAACAGTAGCATGCATAAATCCAGATGTTTCCTAGAAGCTGGCCTGTAAAATAATTAACAGAGATGCTTTTTCAGAACACTCATCGCTGCCCTCCAATTAAACTTTGTCCAACACTATTTGATTAAAAAAAAAAAAATCCCCTAAACCAACTCCAAAGTCCAAGAATGCCTCTTCATAGGACTCCTACCTCCCCTCCAATCTCTCATTAGATGCTTCGTTGCTAGTCTGAAAGTCTTGATATAATGGGAAAAAAAAACATGTATATTGGGAGCTCCTAAGTGATTTGGCAGAAGGTAATTCGTATTTTGACATCCAGCTTTTATGAGGGGAAATCTGGATATTCCACGATCTCCTCAGATGATAATATCAGTGGCGTGTTTAAATCCACCACAAAGAGAATTAAAAATTAATAAAGAAGAAAAGTCTTTAAACTTTCACTTGTCATATTTAAAAGTATGTTTATATGGGGACATCTAGAACTTAAAACCTATTAATTCTGGGATAGCTTAGTAAAACTCATTAAACCCCAACCTAGATATTTCTTCCCAGAATATAAAAGTAGCCCTAAATTTTGCTTTAATTTATGTTATTTTAAAAAAACCAAAAAACAAAAACATTCAAGTTGGTGTACCCCCACAGGTCTGGATGGAGTAAGAAATTGGGAGGGGCTCAGTTAAGCGTCGTGCACCTCACCGTGATGGGAGAGATCAATTATTCCCCAGCTTAGTCAAATAATTTGAGTCGGTATTGGAAAGATGCCTACTATGATCACAAGTTCCAGGCCTGCTGAGTTAAGTCAAGAATTCCATGTTATAACTTACATGGATTTCATTGTTTTCTTACTCTTAACACCTTTTTATTTATTTATTTTAATTTTAAACCACATAATTCAATTAGTTGTACTTGCTGACTTCCACTGAAGTTAACGATTAGATCTCTCAAGAATCCAGTCTGGTCACTTTTATCATCTAGTCCTTGATCTCTTATGACTCTTGTTGTTTACTCTCATTCCACACAGCTAAATATTTGTTTACCCTATTGACTAATTCACATTAAAGTTTCTCGCTCTTTCCTGTAATGCATATTTTGCATAAATGGGATTTTTCTAAGCAGATATATTTCATCTGCTTCTTTTAAAGGTATAAGA
Organism: Calonectris borealis; assembly: GCF_964195595.1. NCBI lineage: Eukaryota > Metazoa > Chordata > Aves > Procellariiformes > Procellariidae > Calonectris > Calonectris borealis. The sequence goes on from NC_134334.1 coordinate 6,677,087, forward strand.
AAAGCTAGAAAGGACTCACCTTTTTTTAGTCAAGATCCCACTTTCTGAGGGAATACCACTACAGGTTTGTTAGCCAAATGCAGAATCTTATGGCTCATAAAAAGGAGTATTTCTCTTCTATGACCTCGATTACAAGCTTTTATAAGGGTTTTAAAATGGAATATCTGGGAGATTAGTGGGGATAAAGAAATATTTCAGAGTGTTCAGGGGATAAGCATAGGTTGTACTGATTATGTCAAGCTGATCTGATGTTTGTTCGCTTTTTACTTTTACCCAAACAAGTTTTGTCCAGTCACATGGTAGACAGAAATACATGGAGTCGCACCTGGTCGCTCATTCCTTCACTATCATCACCTCTATTGGTACAAGCATTTAGCTAGCCATATGGTCAAATCACAGCCTGAATTACAACAAAGGATAATGTAGAGTTGCCTTGGCAAAAAATAGCAAACTATGAAGTTGTAAAGACATCAAAATCCTTTTTTTAGTATGAATCAGAATAGAAGGTTAGGGCCAAAATTCTCCAAGTCAAGGGGAAGTTTCCCTCCGATATCACTGGACCATTGGTGAGCCCAGAAACCCCTGCTGTACACTCAGGTAGGGAGCTTCCAAATAACTGACAGCTCTATATGAATCTCTAAAATGTACTTCAGAATGTCTGTTCTAACTGTTCTGGCAAGTTGTCTGCCTCAGCAATATAGCAGGGAAAAAAAGCCTTAGAATCATACTTCATACTCCAGACCTATTCCAAGAGCAGAACCATTACAGTTCCTGAACATGGAGACTGGAGTTCAGCATTTCCAGTCTTCCGTGGGTTCTTAAGTAGAGGTAGTATCTTTCATTACACTAACTAGTACACTTGCAAAAAATCACACAGAGCTTTTCAGGCCCATAAAGCAGAATACAATTAAACAAGGAAAAAAAAAGTTCATTTGCAATTTTGGAATATACAAAATAATGACATTTCCTGGATGTGAATCTTCTAAGTATTAACTCTGCCATGCTCAATAAAGTTGTAATAGCCAGATGTTTGTATGCTTCTAGCATCTGGCAGCCTTATCTGTAGGAGGAGGGTGGAGGAATTTTGGTATGCAAATTACTTCTCTGTGGAGTCAGTCTAGAGGATATAAATATTGACAGAAACGTATCAAACAGTTCTCTAATAAATTATTCCCACCAAAGAAAAATGGAACCCTTTTATGCTCTTGCTTTAATAGTAGGAATTCTAGTTGCTTTTGTATTACTGGTTTTAATTGCAACTTATCATAATTCTTTCAAGGCAGAGATTCCTCCTGATGTTGACCAGCCATCAAAGCTCCGCTTATTGCATATATACTCTGATGGAAATTCTGGTGAGTTTATCATGCTCTGCGATTCTCAGAAAAGGAAGAACTTCAGTAGAACTATGAAGATATGCATCTAAATATTGCAACTATGTGTAATGAGAACGACACAGTAACACAGATTTAAAGATAAAGGCCAAAGTTTGATTTGGTATTCTACTACTGTATATAAAAGCAGCCAGTACGAGGCGAGTTCTTTTAAATACTGAGATATGCATTCTTATGCTGCAATTGTAATTTGATTGCCTTCTATAATGAAATGATTGGTCCTGTGGATGACAAGAGGGCTGTGGATATAATTTACATGAATAATAATAACCAAACCTTCTGTATCTCAATGCACTTTGATATATTTAAGGTAATTTCCCAAATATCTGCAGTAATTTTCTTACCCGTGATTCTGTTCTTATTTCTGCAGTGACTGAATTACCGTGTCTTAGTTAAATGTCATAGAATCATGTAGGTTGGAAGGCACCTCCAGAGGTCATCTAATCTAACTTCCCGGCCAAAGCAGGTTCAGCTAGACCTGTTATCACGTATTATTTAAGTACTTGTAAGCCAGACTCACTGTGCTGTGTGCTTTGCCATCAGAGAAAGAAAGTTTTTACCCAAAAAGCTTTCAAAGAAGGCAACAGGAGTACATAAGAGCAGCCTAAGCCCTGTCATGTCTGGCATATAACATGTTAAAAGAAAGCCTGCAAGAAAACCACAGAGTGGTTTCATTAACATTTGTACAGAGCTCATCTCAAGTAAAGGTATTCTCTAATCCCCTAGTTGTACATAATGAACGTAATAACTAAGGCCCACATCCTGAAAGGTGATTTGGGGCACTATAGTCTATTAAAGACTTATGTGCGTTGCTTGAACTTACATAGCAGCATTCACCAAATCCAGTAATTGTCTCTGGTTCTCTAATGGCCTAGGCTCCATGTACCGTTCTGCATTGTCTGGCATGAAAGGAGAGTCTGCTGTCCTTACGTACCTCACACTGCTTTTCATGTTAAGCTATATATATAGAGCTTAATATAATAATACGACCATAATATAGTAATATGACTGTATGTTATTAAGTTCTCTATGTTTCTATACTTGGTAGGATGAAAAGATTCTTTCAGATTATTCTTTTCACCTGCTTTTACAGCTTTTAAATGGCTGTTATGCAATAGTACATATTCTATCTTCATGGATAATACGTTCCAGAAATTTCAGCTTTCTTTTTCTGGGTAGTTTTAAAGATGCATTTCACCATTTGCCATGCATTGAATCCATTCAATACCTAATTTTCTTTTGAAAACCTTTAGACATCTGCTGGTACTTTTGGTGAATTTCTAGATTTATATTTATACTCACAGAAGTAGCCCTCATAGTGAAGGCTTCAGAGGTTTCTTACAAAGTGCATGATGCTTCGTGTGTTGCACATGTGCAATGAACATATCCTGCTCATTCTGATGAATGCTGCTCTTCTTGTGCCAGTGATGTGTCTGTCTGTACTGCATGTTGCAGTAAAGACCTCTTTTTTCTGCAATACAGGACAGTCTTTTCCTCTTTTCTTCCACGTTACTTGTGATATGTCTTAGAAAAGCTGCATCAACAGTTAAATGTGTACCTTCTACAGTGCAGATGTCATACATACGATACTCCTGCTGCGTCTATCCACATACTCTATCATAAAGAAATCGGTAACAATCCCAAATGGAAGAGATGAGAGAATAGCTCGCATCCTAGCTTTTGTTTTAATCTATTCATACAGATCTGCATTTAGACTAACTGTGCATATTGCACTGTGATATAAAGCTTTGATGATAATTATTTCAGCTGGCAAAGCATAACACTTCAAAGTGACTGACAGAAAGACTGTCTAATGTAGTCTTAAAGTCCATGAAGCTCAAATTGAGCGTTTTTTGCTAGTTGGTACGTGATTTCATAATTATTTTTAAAGGTCCCCATATGATCTTCCACATAAAAAGCCAGTTTGTGCCAGAATTTAGGTGTTCCAGCAAATTTCTTTTCAAAGACCCTATTTCACAAGAAAAGGTACGCTGGCATGCTGATCTGGATCCTCTTTTTCTTACACATATAGACATTTTAGAACCTGGCTTACATAATATGTTTCACCTACTAACACTGATCACATATGTCTAGGAATAGTAATTTTTTGAGTGTATTGTTATTGGTTCTGAAGTATTTTGTAATTATTGACCAAGAAGTTTTTCAACAGAATACATACCAAATTCCCCATTCTCCTTCATGACAGTGTTTTCCCTGAATTAGAGGGTGCGCTGAAAATGTGCCAGCCTCACTTGGAGGAAAGCATTTGCCAGCTTCCTCATCTCATCCACATTTTCGATCAGGTCCTCATGATCACATTCCCTTTTCGGCACACCAGGATGACGATGTTCTTGAACACAAAGACTTTCATGGTTGCCTCGACGCATGTCAAGACCTACAGAGAGACCACCAACCCTCCTCCCACACCACCGACTCCCCATTCAGCAGCAAACGGCCTGCCTTTGGGGGCCAGAGCCCTGTCCCCATGCAGACTGCTGCCCCTATCAAGGAGGAGAGGGAGGGAAACCCCAGCTATCACTCAAGGGGGAAGCACAGGTTTGTAGCAGGCCGCAATCTGTTGTCAGAGCACAGCTTAATCCCCACCAGAAATGGCTTGCCCAGGTGAAACGTGGGTCTCTGAGCCTTGAAACACTCCATGTTCCCATACCAGAAGGAGTTTTCCATAATGTCTATGGAACACATGCCCATTAGCCTGACAGTCTGAAAACAAGGGCAAGCGAGAAAGAAAAACAGGTCGAGAGAAAGACAGGCCATACTTGAAGTAACAGCAATTGCACCACAATTCTTTACTTTCCCCACCCAGCAGACACAGGAACCGTCCAACACGACCACCTCTGCCCTTAAAGCACCCAGGAAGGAAGGGCCTGCAGAGCTCAGTTTTTACCGTCTTCCAGCAAGAAGACCTCCTCTGTCCCCAGCTGTGGTCGCTGGCTAAAAAATGGACATGGGAAAGGCTTTACACAAGGGCATCCTCCCATCTGTGATGGGAAAGTGTCTCCAAGTTTACAGCCTGTTGCTCACTCTGCAGGCACAAGCCCTTCTCATGGGAAGAAAGCAAAGGCAGCGGCTGCACGTCCGGAGAAGCAGCCAAGCCTGTAAAAAATCAAGAAAAGTTCTTTAAAAGTAAATTATCAATTCCAAATACATATGCTTCCAGCAGGCTCTTTAGAGCAGCAGGAAACCTCAGCCTATGGTGAACAAAACTGCTTTCCTTTTGGATCCCCTTCCCCAAATAGGACCCTCTCCCTGGGGAAAACCGCCAATGCTTTTCCACCCAGAGAGAGGACAATGCTGTGCCCACCAGTTCCGCTTGGTCAGTCCTACAGAAGGACTACAGAAGCAAACAGACTCACTGTGGGAACATGAACGCTGCTGCACGAGGATTCTGGAAAATTGATATTTCTGTGCAGGCTGCGATCAGGGGACTCAGCCTTGGCATCTGCAACAGGGACAGAGAGACAGCAGGGGATCGTGAAGCAAGGATGGCCTGGCTCACAAGGGCAGCAAACCTCTCCGCCACCCACAACCCCAGCTGCATCTCTCCACCACCCACCTGTTCTTCCACATCCTGCCCAAACCTATGACCCATCGGAAGCAAACGGCCTGCCTTTGGGGGCCACAGCCCTATCCCCATGCAGACTGCTGCCCCTGTCAAGGAGGAGAGGGAGAGAAACCCCAGCTATCACTCAAGGGGGAAGCACAGGTTTGAAGGTCTCTTCTTACCAGGTCACAATCTGTTGTCATAGCACAGCTTGGTCCCCACCAGAAAAGGCTTGTCCAGGTGAAACATGGGTCTCTGGGCCTTGAAACACTCCATGTTCCCATACCAGAAGGAGTTTTCCGTAATGTACGTGGTACTCACGACCATAAGCATGACAGTCTGAAAACAAGGGAAGCAAGAAAGAACAGGTAGAGAGAAAGACAGGCCATGCTTGAAGTACAAGCTTTGACCATCCTGCACCTTCCCAACACCACCTCTCCCCCTTAAAGCACTCAGCAAGGAAAAGCCTGCAGAGCTGAGTTTTAATTTTCTTCCAGCGTGAAGCCCTCCTCTATCTGCAGCAGTGGTTGCTGGTTAAAAAACAAACACAGGAGAGGCTTTGCACAAGGGCATGCTGCCATTCTCCACAAGTGCAAGCATTGAGGCCAAGACCCAAGTCTCTCTTCAGAGTCAAATGGCTGCACCTGTACCTGGAGGAACAGAAAGATACAGCCCTTCTTCCTCCTCTGCCACACAGGGAGACCTGGGAGAACCAAACCCCTGGGAAGTGGAACAACAGCAGCTGGGGAGGGGGGGGGTGGTGAGGCAGTCCCAGACCCTCTGGCCTGAAGGCTGCTAAGCACAGCAAGGCAAGCACAGCGACAGCCACAAAAGGTCTCTGGGCTCAGCAGGGCCTTGGCCCACCTGAACAACCTTGAACATCCCCCCTGCCTCTGCACACCCATTGGGGTCACCTCGCATGACCCCCCCCCCCTCCCCACATCACCTTCTGCATCACCTCGCACTTCCCCTCCCCATCTCCCTGGGTGCCATCTTGCAGGTCGTTCTCCCTCATGCCACTCTCCCCTATCTTCTCCCCCCCATCTCACAAGTCCCCAGGCATCTCCCTCAGTGTCATCTTACACACCCCTCCCCTTGCATCACCTTGCACCTCCCCTCTGGGCCTTCCTCAGCATCTCCTCACACGTCCCCCCCCGCATCTCCCCTGATGTCACCTCACACGTCCCCCCCCGTCTCCCTCGGCGTCACCTCACACGTCCCCCACGCGCCTTCCTCACGGTCACCTTGCTCGTCCCCGCACCCCCGTCTCCCTCAGCGTCACCTCTCACGTCCTCCCCGCCAGCGTCTCCCTTAGTGTCACCTTGCACGTACCCCCGTCTCCGTCGGCCTCTCTTTGCTCCGTGTCTCCTTCACTGTCGCCTTGCTCGTCCTCCTGTGTTTCCCTCAGCAAAACCTCTCACGTTCTCCCGGCAACGTCTCCCTCAGCCTCGCCTTCCTCCTCCTCCCTCCGGCCTCTCCCTCAGCCCCTGCCCGGCCCCCACTACTCCTGCCTCCCGCCGGCTCCTCTCATTGGCTGCTCTGGCTCCCGCCTGCCGGCTCCTCTCATTGGCTGCTCTGGCTCCCGCCTGCCGGCTCCTCTCATTGGCTGCTCTGGCTCCCGCGTGCCGGCTCCTCTCATTGGCTGCCTTGGCCCCAGGGGAGGTGCTGTCGTGGCTCAGCCGTTGGAACGAGCTCTTCTGGCGCTCTCTGGCGCCCCCACCTGGCGGCGCCGGTTACCGGCCCGGTCCCTGGCCTGCTGGGAGGAGAGGGGGGTGCCTGAGGGGAAGGTCTGCCGGCTGCTCCCCAGCCGGCTTCCTCCTCGTTTCGGCCGCTCCCGCGGGAAAGCCCGCTTCTTCCTCTGGCTCCCAGGGCCAGAAAGCCAGTCTTCCTGGAAGAAAAGCTCGGACTTAATCCACCTTGACCCATTCTCCATGGCTTCTCGAGTCTCTTGTGGGCAGTTGTTTCACCAGGCCAAAGGCTTCCACCCCCATCTCCCGAGCAGGCTCTGTAGAGCCCAGGACACCTCAGGCTGCTGGGAACAGGACTGCTTTCCTTTCAGATCCCCTTCTCCGAATCGCACCCTATCCCTGCGGAAAATGCATTTCCACCCCAGAGAGAGGGCGATGCTGTGCCCACCAGAGCCACTTGGTCAGCCCAGGGCTACAGAAGCAAACACAACTCACTGCCCCCCACCTCCCCAGCATCACCTCGCGTGTCCCCCCTGTATCTGCACTGGCGTCACCTCGCACGTCTCGCCCGCGTCTCCCTGAGCATCACCTCGCACAACTCCCTCAGTGCCATCTCGCACGTCCCCCCTGCATCTCCCACGGAGTCACGTCACCTGTCCTGTCCCCCGTCTCCCTCAGCACCACCTTGCCCATCCCTCCTGCGTCTCCCTCAGCATGAGTTTGCACCCACACTGCATCCCTCTCGGCATCACCCCGTCATTCTCCCCCACACCTTCCTCGGTGTCACCTCGCACATCTCCCCTGCGTTTCCCTCAGCATCACCTTGCTCGTTCCCCCCTACACATCCCTCAGCATCCCTTTGCTTGTACCTCCTGTGTCTCCCTCCATGCCTCCACCTCCTCCTTGCTGATCTCCTTCACTCCGCCTCTCCACCTCACCAAATGGCCCCAGTGCTGTCGCACTGCCTGCCTTTCCCTTCTGCTCCCTGCTGCAAAGCAGCACCCAAGAGCGGAGTGGTGGCGAGAGCAGCCCTCCACACCTGTTTAGTAAGTGAAGAAGTGGAAGAAGAGAGGAAGAAAACCAAACGAGCTATCTTCCTGGTTGTGTCCCTTCCCAACCCAATGTGCGCCCCTCCATCTACTCACTGGCAGGGCCAAATAACAAATGGAGAAGGCCATGGGTAAACCGATGCCCAGCCACTTCCCCAGCAAAAGATGGCTAACCTAACGAAACCCTTTCTTTTTCCTTTTTGGTGCTGAGCATGACATTTTATGGCTTTTTTTGGTCAGCTCGGGCCATCTGCCTGCATGTGTCTCCTCCCAAGCTGTAGTCCACCCCCCAGTCTATTCACTGGGTGGGGGGCGAATGAGGGAAAGAGAAGGCCTTGCCAGTGTGCAAACTCTTGAGCAGTAGCTAGGACACCGGTGTGTTATCAGCATTGTTTTGGTCACAAATCTAAATCACAGCACCATACAAGCTGATTTATATTCATATATAGATAGATAGGTGGATATGGATATATCCATATAGAGAGATATATTAATATATATAGATATATTCCTAAGTGCACCATCCCACTTCCTCATGGCCTCCCCATGGTCATGCAGATCAAACCACAGGGTGGCACATGGCATGCGCCCACGTTTCCATTCCCTTTTGGCAGGGAAGGTCCTTGGTAGCTGAGATGTTGGCCTGTAGGGCTGTAGCAGGGAAGGGGAAGAGAGATTCTCTTTGAATCTCCAGAGATGGCAGACCAGTCTATACACAGTTGGTGCCTTGATGGCTGACCAATTCATCATTGCTAGGTTGCTGCGTGATGTTGGTGTGCTCTGTACAAACCTCTGCCACACAGATGGAAGTGGCCTGATTACTGTCCAGGTCACTGTAGACCACCTCCACCACCACGAATTCCCTCAGATAATGGATGCCTTCTTCTGTGGTAGTCCACTTGCCTTGTTGGCTTACAATATTTTCCTTGGGGGTAGATTCAGACTAGATATAAGGAAGAAATGTTTTACATTGGGGGTGGTGAAACACTGGAACAGGTTGCCCAGAGAGGTGGTAGATGCCCCATACCTGGAAACATTCAAGGTCAGATTGGACAGGGCTCTGAGCAGCTTGATATAGTTGAAGATGTCCCTGCCCATTACAGGGGAGGTTGGACCAGATGACCTTTAAAGGTCCCTTCCAACCCAAACCATTCTATGATTCTATATCATAGCCCACACAGAAATGGACATTTTCCAGATGCCACCTGGAGAGATCTTTGTGTTCCCACAGCAATTATGTTTGCTTCTGTCACCCTGGACAGGCCAAGTGTGCATGTTCTCAGCCTGCCTTTGGTTCGGTGCCTCTCTGTTTCTTCTTAAAGATCCTATCTGCTTAGATATGTGCCCCCATCATCCCTGCTCATGCCTGGGGGGATACCACCTGGGAGCCCTCTTAAGACTCCAGGTGAAAGCATTTGACAACTATTCTGAGGAAAGGCCCCGTTTCCTCTAAAGCATAAGTGATTCCCATCAATTGGGAACAGGACACCAAACAGGGGAGACACATGATCTGAGTTTTGACAGGGAGCCCTTTTTTTCCAGGTCCTTGGAAAAACTTTTGCGTTTTAAAACTTTTAGGTGGACTGGATGAATCCGGACAATAAAATGCAACAGTGCCGCTCAAGGGTTTAACTTAACCAATATTATCTTAATATTGTCTAAACAAGTTAGAAATGAGGGGTGTGAAGTAATGGACCAAAACTGGTATCAGAGCTTGACGTAACTCTTCGATAAAGTAGTAAAAAAAAGTGTAAGCCAGCCATAATTCTCATTGGAGGTTTTTAAAAGAAGATGGAGGAGAGAGTGTGGACTTCCTGATTGTCAGAAAGCACTGGGATTTTCCACTATGGCATGCCATCAGCATGTCAGGCATGCCACTGGTGAAATGTGTGTCCTGACCCAGCGGTTTTGGGACCCAACTATGTAATGGGAGATAGGGTTTCAATCGCCTCTTTCATGCCTCTCAATATACCTTTTTATTCCCTACATTTAATTGCTTTCTTACCCTTGACTTCACCTAATTGGATTCTAGGCATGTCTGTCTCTTGTGGCACCTCTGCAAAGCTTCTAGGAGGAGGTTGTTGCTATACCCTCTGCTCTTACACCCTTGACGAATATTAGAGTAATTAAGGGCACAGGCGTGAGTTGTTCTGGAGTTACAAGTGGTGTTGGCTCTTGGCCATGGCAGCACAGAAAGCAGAGAAAGCATAACACAGAGAAAGCAAGCTCATTTTGTGGTAATAAAGATGCTTCTAGGGGTTCGAATTTTGTGGATAAGGAGTAGACTGGACTGGTGGAGAGGAGAGAAGCAAAGTATATCAGTAGGCAGTCAGCTTACTGTCAGCTAAGGGGTAGCTTCAGCTTTACTGAAGTTTTTGGGGTTCACCAGAGAAGTCCCATTCCCTCCCTACAAGCCCACTGCCTGGGAACTCCAGGTTGCTTTAGTTTCTGGAATTTTATACCAAGCAGCATGGTGGTTTTCACTGTAATCTTAGCAATAGATTGGAATACAGTAAGAACGAGAGCCTTTGCCGGCAAAAAACATTGCTGAGATTTGAGAAAGTTGCTTAGTGGCAGACTGTTGCCCTCCTCCGTTCTGCTGGTATCAGGAAGATTGGCATGGTGTCTGTTGTTACTCCAAAGCCACAATATGCCAGAAATCATTTACGGATTGAAGGACCTGAGCTTGATGGGCAGAACTGAGCTGAGTGAGGCGTGTTGATGCTTCTCCATCTGTGTGACATTACCATGTTTCTGGATAAGACTGAACGTCACAGAGAAATAGATTTGATTCATGGCAGCCTTTATCCTTAATGACAATCCCTGTGCCTTTTAATGTGTGCATTTTAATTAGGTGCTGCGAAAAGCAGGAGCAAGATGACATTTTATGTCTGGTCATATACAGGCACAGCCTGTGTTCATCTGCCTCGGTCCATTGCTACCGTCTTAGTACCTGGGATCCCCAGAAGAGGGAACTGACTGGCCAGCAATCAGTGCAAGAGATCAGTTTTTTGTTCTGTCTCCTTCCAAATCTCTTTCTTTCTCACAGCTCTGCGGGAAGTGGCCAGAAACCTGAGTACATTCCCCATATGGAGACTGAGTTTCAGATGTTGCGTTACATCAGTCTCTACAGTTTATTTATTGTAGGCTGGAATGTTTTGCCTGCCTGTGTCATGGCCGGTTATCTCGAAGTGGGAGAGACTCATAAACCCCAGATCTGCCTGGGTGTGACTGGCCTACCCTGCTAATGAGCAGATAACTGATAGTCCACTGAGGGTTTATTATATGTCAATAAAGAATTTATTAATGGATTACCAAGCAAATGCTGTGTGAAGTCTTTATAAAGCTCCAGCTTTGCACTGGGAGCATAGAGCTCTGACTGCTAGGCTGTCCGAGTGCTAAGAAGGAGAGAGAAAGTCTGAGAGACACAAAAGAAAGGCAGAGAAAGACCAAAGCCAGAGAAAATAAAATATATTTAGGTTAGGAAAGGCTATACTTGGCAGGCACTATGAAAGGTTTTCTTTCCTTTACAGTCTTTGCAGTCCTTTTACTGGTGCACATCTCCCAGGCAGTCTACGTTCAGGTGAGTTTTCTGCTCTTTAATTTGTTGGTATTACAAGTTCAACAAAGTACTGATATTATGTGAAGTATTGTGGCTGCAACAGGAATCTTGAGCTAAACTAATAGCCCTGAATTTTTGCTTTACTCTGGTTTGATATCAAACTTCATCTCCCTATGGTTCAGTTTTTCTTTCCATAAAATGCTTCAGGTATTACTAAGATGCTGTTGCAGTTTAATTAACTTCACCAGCCATATCACTGGTCTGAAATCCCTTGCTGACTGAGGCATTGTGTTTCTAGAGTTTTCTTTTGCACATAACCCCATGTGTTGTGAAGCTGCAAGAAGTGGGGACACCTCTAACTTCATAGAATGATGTAAACAAGATGTGACAAAAGAGAAATTGTCTTGTCTCACCTGCTTCTAGGCAGGAAGTTCTTTACGAAAATGATCTGCAAGCTGATGTGATGGAGCCTACACACATATCACATATAAAAAAAGGTGAAAGAAATGCTTAGCTGGATCCAATGAAATATTAATAGGCAGATAAGCTGTATGAGGAGGCTATATCAAATTTTCCAGAATACACAGCACCTATGACTGATATTACATGCAACATGCAAGCAGTTAAGAAGGCACTTCAGTGCTCTCATCTGTTCTTGTGAGGGTGTTGGATCTGTCTGCACTCATCCTTAGAAACGGTTTGGGAGATTTCAGTTTGATTGCAATGTAAATAACTTCCTTAGAGTACCAAGAGAACTAATATTTCTTAAACAATTATTGACACTCTAATGTGCACAGTAGGTTTCCAGGGATAAGGTACTATCTTTGTGCCTTGAAATATCCTCTTTTTCTCCTTTGGATGTCAGAGATATCCAGAGATAGCAGATTTAAGCTATTCCTTTCTTCCAAACCATTCTTTAACATTTAGAGTCTCCAGGGGAACAGAAGCTTCCTACTTAGTGAAAAAAAAATCTCAGTTTTCCTCTTGGAGGCATAAAAAAAAAACCCTAAATGAGAATAGCTGTTTCTAGGTTGGGTAAAAGTGTAGAAGGTGCAGCTCTGGAGTTTTAGCTCCTCTTTGTAGTTTGAATTCTTATCTCATTAAATCTGAATTTTCCCCAATATACGTGCAGTGTACTCTGCATGTGTGTTGCACTCCTTTCACTTAGACCACCTGAGATCCCTAAGGTCTGACTAATTACTCAGTGCAATTAGCTTATGCTCTTGTTTTCTGAAATTCTTCCCAAGACTTCCTTCTCCCGTAATATGTCAGAAGTTGTTCATTTAACAAAATGCCTTGCAAAGCAAAAGTGAAGTTCATTTGACTTCCTATCATGTTTTTGAAGACTGACTATCACTATCTCGACACTTTCCATCACAGATCTTGAACGAATATGATGGAAATTGGAGGAAGATTATTTACTAGGTGTGGAGTAAAAATAAAAACTACAGAGATGGATTGCACAATTTCTGTGATAAAATCTCTTAGTTCAGCAACACCGTATGCACTTTCACCTTGGAGGGAAGATTGAGCTCTCTCTAATACATCTTTCTTGTCTGAAGTGGTGTGGTTTTTGTTTCATTTTTTTGTTGTTCCTTTGTTGTTTTTTGTTACCAGTTTCCTGTTTCATTCCTACTTTCTCATTTCTCCGAAATTGTACCAGTGGAAATCCATCCTTTTTTAGTTCTCTGTTTTCTGCTTTTGAGGTCTCTGACAAATAGCTGAATCTAGAACTGCATTTATACAGGAAAAGTTAATTTTTCATAGGCAATGATGACTGATAAATTAACCTGAGTAAAATCATAAACTGACTGCAAGTAGAAAAGAGGTTTGACTTTGTTAAGTAAATGCATGTCCAGAGTTTATCTGGTTGGGTTTTTTTAATTCTTTAACACCAAAATTCTGTGATTCTGTAAAAAAACCAACAAACCAAAACCAACTACCCTCCCCTCCCCTCCCATCTCACACTATTCCACATTGGGCTCATGAGACTATGAAACAAGTGGCAATATTTGGTCTCACGCTGTATCAGAGTCACTTCACTTTATTTCTTTGAACGAGCAGGTGTTACTTGGTCGTCCTACCGACTACATGTTGGTCATTAAACCAGGTTAAAACACAGGCTAAAGATCAATTTGAAATGCTTATTTCTCTTATTGGCCAAACTCTGATTATCTGCAGACATACACAGACTTTACGCACCTAGCTTAACAGTTGCTTAAAACCTGCAATTTAAGTTTATGACCTCAACAGTGGAATTCACTTGAAACTGAGGGAATGACCATTAACAGATGCACAGGGTCTAGCAATCTAAAACATGGAGCAATATTTCCCAGAATACTGTCCTGGCCTCCTGAAGCTTTTGGTATGAGCTTCGAGTCAGAAGTGTCATATTTATGCTGCCAATAACTTGTGTTCCATTAATTGTGTGGACAAGTATTAAATCAATGGGAACTTGCCACAGTACCTTCGGGTGAGGGATTTCAGCTCTTAACACTGTGTAATGTAAAGGAATAGCTCCTTTTGTGTGGTTAGAGCCTGCCACAGGACAGCCAACACTTGAAGTTCTCTACTGGTGTATTAGAAGAAAGAGTGAACAAAATAAATCCCCCTTCAACTCATGATTTTGTAAATCTCTACCACATATTACCCAGTCACCTCTCTTCTAGGCTGAAGAGTCCCAGCCTGTATCTTTCGACCCCAGATTTTATGGTCTCTCTCATGGGAGTGAGAAATGCACTAATTCTGCCTCCATCCACTGTGATAAATAACAAAAGCTCTGACTAGCCAGCCAGGTCTCACTGCTGCTCTAAAAAGGTCTTTGCCTTGAAGAGCTGATCATTTTGCCTTCAGTCAGCACCGATTTTATCTAGGTTTTGTTTCAACTCTGTCTTTTCCCTGTAGTATAGTTTTTGGGAGAGCTTATGGTTGGAATGAAATGGATTTGCCTAAGGACTGACTTCCTGACACCTTTTTTTTCTGGTTCTGTCTACATAGGATGGAGACTTGAAATTCTCCCTTGAGTCCGTGAAGAAGCTAAAGGAGCTTATGGATGAGAACAGACACATTAACCCTCGCATGGTGGTTTCAAAGGCTAGCTATTCTCCGTGTCATGAAAAAAATCTCCCTGAGGAGTTCCAATCTGTGTGCAAAAGAGAAGATGCATCCATGATTTTTGAGAGGCTGAGTATGTAGCTCATATTGCATAGTCGCTATTTTTATCACACTTTTCAACCTTAAACATTCAAATAACAGCAGGCAAAGAAACATAATTACTGTTCTGTCACTTCTAAAGCAGCTGAGAGAGTCCATGCTACCTTTCTACTACCCCTCCTACAAGGGTTGGACTACACTATTTTGGAAGAACTAATTTTACTTATACCAGTAATAACTTCAAGGAACATTAAAACTCATAAAACAGGAAGGGAAAGGTGTCTCCAAATCCCTTGATATGTGGCTCTGCTCTCCAAGAAATTCCCTTGCCATCTCATTGAAACCCTCTCTTTTCTTTCTAACAGACCTGGCTGTCCAAGAAGATGATTTGTGTGAAATCTGTGCCAATGCTGCCTGCGCTGGTTGCTTTTGAATAAGGATGAAACAATCCAAGGAAGATGTGTCAAGCTACGAAGTATTTTCATTCACATTGCAAGATTACATACTTTCACAAATCAATATTTGGGCTCCATCTTCACTACAGTCAAACTGGAGCTGCTAGCTTATGTAGATATACCAGAGGTAGTCCCGAAGTAGTCGGATCAGGTGCCACCAGCAGTGCAGTTCTCGCAATAAGGAGACTGTAAACCTCATCTGCGAGGTTTCAGTTCTGCGTGAGTTGTGTCACACTGGAACAAAAATGTCCTGGGCACAGTTTCATTTTCCGCTATTTTGTCTGGATTGGAACACAATGGGTGAAACTGAGCAGCCTCCTGCAGCCTTTTTAATATCTAAATCTGCCTGTGATTTGGGCTCCCCTACACATAACACCCAGCAGCACTGCGTTATCATCTTTTCCAGCCCATGCTTTCCAGTGCGTTGGATAACTATCTCTCTACCTGTAGGTCTGCATGTGACATGCGTATATTTGTAACAGAACTGCAGCAAGTAACTTGGGGACAAATTACGGGTGTTTAGCAACACTTTCACAGCCAGAAAATTCTCAGTCTGTTACTTGTACTAACGTTGCCAGTTTAGGGAATGGATGTAGAGGAGCACAGGAACACTTTCTACATAGTCGTATGGAAGCTCCCTTCTTTCTTTTGACAGATATTCATGTTCATTAAGCTCTATTTAGGAGAAAGGAAGCCCAAACTGCAATGCTGGAATCACTTTGAAATGAAAACATTGCCTTGTGTTTTTATTTATTGGTGGCAAGATTGTGAAGAAAGGATCTGCCCATGTTTATATGCTGTATATGAAATAAAAGCTAGTAATAATTTGGGGTTTTTTTTTGTTTAAGTTTTTGCTGGGTTTTGGGGTGGGTTTTTTTTTTGTGATAGTCTGCTTGCCTACTTGCTTTTCTCCTATATAAGGTCTTCCATGTCTGGGTCTTCACTGGAATAAAAGATATCTTGTTAATATAGTCCTGAACTTAAAACCATTTGTGGTCCTTATATGGATCGTAGTAATATAAGACTACATCATAGCTTTTAAATTATTCCCTTTTGCTTTTAACTGTTGAATTATTATCTCCATTTCATATATATGGGGCCCTCAACTCAGGAACCAAGTTCTCAGAAGACTGTCAATGCTATAAAGCTAATCACTTATCCCAGGAACCAAGTGCCTAAATCCAGAACTGATGTTCGAAAAAAATAATATTAGGTGTATAAATTCCTGTTTCATTTGACAGAAAAGCTAAGTGGGTGCAGAAAAGAATTCCTCACATCCAATATATTGACTACTCCAGGACAAAAAACATCCATACAGCAGATGCCAAAGAGAGAGTCTCGCACTAAGGCTCTTCCTGCTGCCTTGAAATTGGTACCTCTGGGAAACTGGATTTCCTGGCTCAAAACACTGCCTGGGCTTATTTTAAACTTAAAGTTATTCCTCTGCTTATAGAAAGGTGGCTTATTATTTTCTGTTAAAACTAACTTGACAAATCATTAAGTCTTAGCACAACAGCTTGGAGCGGCTCATGTAGAGAGGACAGGTTATGCATTTTGCAAGGAAGGCTTGCTGGCAACAAGACTAGAACCACGTCTTGGTTTAAGAAGTAACCCCCATGGCAAATGCTAGAAGTGCTCCTCCACATAGCAAAGCTGCTATCTCCTGTTCTGACCCTGTACTCAGCAACGTCACCTTCAAGGCCAGCATGCTAAACACACACACAACGAGAAAGCAAATGAAGGAAAAACAAGATAAAGTTCAAAGAACTATCCTCTAGTTTTCATTGCCTTTATTGACAGTGATAAGACAAGGTCTTCAGCTAATCACAGCCTTTTGCTCAGAAGCAGTAAGCTGCTGGCTCAGCTCAGTTATCTCACCTAATTGCACCTTTTGAGGGTAGAGGGGAGAACCATCCTAAATTGTAACATTAGCCAATATCCTCAGGCAAGTGTCAGATACCCTGGGATTAACAACATATTTTTAGTCTATTTTTCCTCCCACAGCCTCGCCTCAAAGTGTGTTCAAGGGCAAGCAAACTTAGGCTGTTTGCTGAGGTATGTGTACAAAGCCCTGCCAGTGCCCAGTGAGCCGGTATCTGTGCAAACACTGCTTCCCTATACAGCTCCACTCTTTGCCCCAAGCCATGACAGACATCCATAAACAACCTTTGTGGCAGGAGAGTCTGGGCATGAGAACTCCCTTGTATCCCTGCCTAGAGGAAAGCACAGAGATGGCCCAGAGACCTGGCATAACAGACTGAATTTTAGCATGATTGCTTGGACTGAAACCTGGGAAAAGTAACAAGTGTTAAGCAAATGTTATATAAGCTCATTCGAATTTGTTGGTCAACATAAAGAAACTCTAAACAGGTGATTATTCTATTTTGAAAAAAAAACACATTTCAAGGTAAGGATGTAACACAACTGCGTGGCATAAACACACTGACGTCATTTAGGAAAGAATAGACCATTGCACACTAATTGCCTTTGTTCTCCATTTTGAATTATCAAGGGACAGAAATGTAATTTCTAGAGCATGAGTTTTTGAGGACCTCTGTGATACAGGACCCTGACACTGAAATGGATTTTACATAAAACAAACTTGTTTTCTATTTATATGAGAAGTCTCTAAATCCACACATTGTACACAATGATGCTATGAACTAGTCCCAGTATCCTTGTCCATGCTAAGAAGTAAATAGACTTGTACAACAACAACAACAGAAAAAAAGCCCTACAGACCCTTTTCAGGATCATTGCCATAACCACAAACCAATGTGAAATGTAGAATGAGACCTTAAATAGAACCAATATATAAGAATTAAAAATATTCAGGTGATAAGTAAGGGAAGCTGTCCCTGATTAAGCAGTGTCAGATGAATTCAAGACTAAAGAGTTGTGACTGATTTCAAATGCTGCCTGGCTTTTTTCCTTCCATAACCGAGCTGAGTGGATCCTGTTCAAAGCAAGTTTATTACACAAATTCAGTCTTGAGCTTTAGTACTTTTCCCCCCTAATTTAATAGCTCTTGACTTTCGGAAAATATTTTAGTGGGCAATTTCATGCAAGTGTCCCACAAAGATACACTAAAAGCCATTTGATAAGCCCAGTAACAGGGCTGGACCTGCTGCCTTTGCACAGTGTATTTTATCAGAAGTATGCAATGCTTCATTTCTGATTTATGGCTCTTATTGCAAATTGAAATTTCACCTTTGCTTTGCTCTCTGAGATGCCAATGGACACATAATCAGAACAGGAGATGGAAACTCGTTATTGAAAGCTGAATTTATCTCATGAATTTCCTGCGATGAGCTCTTCTAACATTTCTAGTACTTCTGTTTCATGTTCACATCCTTTGAGAACAATTTTTACTATGCTATTCCTGATCTTAAAATGTGATTTTAAATTTTGGTCTAATACTGGATTTAAAAAAACTTATGAGATAATACCCAGGAAATATGCATTTTGATGCTGGGCTATAAACATGGAAGAATCTTCCAAGTTTGTACCTGGGCCTACTAAAAATGGGTACAGGTCATACATTCCTTTGTATGCATGAGATTGAGGGGCTCTCTCTTCTATGATCTTATAGATTATCTCTTGAGATTTGGGGTTTTCCTGAAAGTTCCACCTCCTGGGTTTACGGCACTGGAGAAGAGTTTCAGTTTTTTTTTAGCACAGAAAAGTGAAGGGCTTAAGCTTGTTGGTTAGGAATGAAAGGTTCAGGATATGTCTTGAGCACACATTGGAGAACAAATAATGTCAGAATTTTATTATTTTAACAAAAGCTGAGAACCGGTGGACCAGGCTGAAGATTTTTGCAAGCTTAGGTACATGAGCTTCCCCAGGGAAGAGAAACCTCAATGTGTAGATCGGAGGGCAAATGCCAGCCCCATCTGGGGATCAGCACCCTGGGACATATTCTGGCTGGAACCTGCTGCCTAGTTTAGAGCATTTCATAGAATCATAGAATCATTAAGGTTGGAAAAGACCTCACAGCCAACAGAAGCACAAATCTGTATTGACAGGGAGTTTCTAAAGCCCCCAGATGACAGAACTGAAACAGAAGCCCAGCAGGGGATATCTGTCGTACATCACAGACACACGTGGAGAGGTGAGCCCCCAAGGGCTGAGCTCCAAACTCCTCCTCTCTTCCTCCTATCTACATGTGAACCCAACTCTCAGGGTACTGAAAGGGGAAGAAAGTAGACAACGCATGTATCTGATTATGATGAAACCTCCCGTGGGTGGAAAGAGAAGCATAGATAAAGAAAGGCAACATGGAGAAATGCTCCGGCGTCCGTGCAGCCACAAGTGTCAGGTCTCACACTTCTGCCCGTGACATTGCTGCTGAGCATATCCTCAGCCTGGAGGAGCAGAGCCGGAATGCCTGTAGGAGACATCCTCTTAAACACAAAATTCGCTTCACTCCACTAACACGGACGAAAGCCATCTCTGTACTCACTCTGAAATGCAATCTGTCAGAGCAGCTGAACGTCCCCCGCCAGCCAGAGTTCTGGCTGCCCGTCCGTAGACTATTGTCAGTGTACTGTACACTGTACACTGACAGTGTATTGTCAGTGGAAAAGACCTCTAAGATCATCCAGTCCAACCGTCAACCCAACACCACCATGCCCACTAAACCATGTCCCTAAGCGCCTCATCTACATGTCTTTTCCAGGGATGGTGACTCAACCACTTCCCTGGGCAGCCTGTTCCAAGGCCTGACCACTCTTTCAGTAAAGAAATTTCTCCTAATGTCCAATCTAAACCTCCCTTGGCGCAACTTGAGGCCATTTTCTCTCGTACTATCGCTGTTACTTGGCAGAAGAGACCGACCCCCACCTCGCTACAACCTCCTTTCAGGGAGTTGTAGAGCGCGATGAGGTCTCCCCTCAGCCTCCTCTTCTCCAGGCTAAACACCCCCAGTTCCCTCAGCCGTTCCCCATCAGACTTGTGCTCCAGGCCCTTCACCAGCTTCGTTGCCCTTCTCTGGACATGCTCAGCACCTCAATGTCCTTCTTGTCGTAAGGGGCCTGAGGATAACTGCTCTGACTATTAAAGACCGAGGCAAAGAAGGCGTTAAGTACCTCAGCCTTATCCTCATCCTCGGTGGCAATGTTCCCCCCCACATCCAATAAAGAATGGAGATTCTCCTTGGCTCTCCTTTTGTCATTAATATACTTGTAAAAACATTTTTTGTTCTCTCTCACGACAGTGGCCAGGTTGAGTTCTAGCTGGGCTTTTGCCTTTCTAATTTCCTCTCTGCACGACCTAACGCGATCCCTGTACTCTTCCTGAGTTGCCTGCCCCTTCTTCCACAAGTGATAAACTCTCCTTTTTTCCCTGAGTCCCAGCCAGAGCTCCCCGTTCAGCCAGGCCGGTCGCCTTCCCTGCCCGTTCTTCTTACGGCACATGGGGACAGCCTCCTCCTCCGCCTTTAAGACTTCCTTCTTGAAGAACGTCCAGCCTTCCTGGACCCCTTTGCCCTTCAGGACTGTCTTCCAAGGGACTCTCTCGACCAGTGTCCTGAGCAGGCCAAAGTCCGCCCTCCGGAAGTCCATGGTAGTGGTTTTGCTGACCCCCCTCCTTACTTCACCAAGTATTGAGAATTCTATCATTTCATGGTCGCTAAGCCCAAGCCGGCCTCCGACCACCACATCTCCCACCAGTCCTTCTCTGTTTGTGAACAGCAGGTCAAGCGAGGCACCTCCCCTGGTGGGCTCTCTTACCAACTGTGCCAGGAAGTTCTCTTCCACACACTCCAGGAACCTTCTCGACTGTTTCCTCTCTGCCGTGTGGTATTTCCAGCAGACATCCGGAAAGTTGAAGTCCCCCACGAGAACAAGGGCTAGCGACTGTGAAACTTCTGCGAGCCTCTGGTAGAATATTTCGTCTGACTCCTCATCCTGGTTAGGTGGTCTATAACAGACTCCCAGCAGGATATCTGCCTTGTCGGCCTTCCCAAGACCTGCACATTGACTTCCCGAATTAACTTCAGACCTACCTCATCACCATGAATTCTCCTGAAAATTTGAACTCTTGATTGAACCTGACCCCAGTCTTTGGGTCTGCCCTGCTCATCTCACCCAGGTTGCTGTGGGACTGCACTGTGGCTGGCGAAACCCCTGTCCCACTGGCCATGGGATTGCCCTTGGCTCCCACCTCCCCATCCCTTAGGGAGCAGATGGCTCTCACTGCACTCTGACTTCATGATGTTTATGTTTATAACCCAAATGCTAAGCTGAATGAAATCCTACATCAGAAAGAACTACTTTTGACATAGTCAACTTCTAGGCATCAAGCCACAGTCCAAACCCCTTTCTTCAAGACCTCAGCCCCTGGAAAATGAACTATAATTAAATGACTCACTGGCAATTTCTCTGGGTAATTTGTATTATGAGAAAATAATCAGGTTGATTCCCTTATTTTTCACCAAACTGCTAGGCTTGTGTTATGTCACACATCCTTCTAGTTTCCAAATCCATTTTTTTTTCCCTTAAGATCCTCCTATTACAAAGCTCATTCTTTTCTTCCACTTCGGTTCTACAAGCGACTCCTGAATCACAATGCTTTGTAGGGATGGGAAGCCAAGGGGAATCCCATGGCCAGTGGGGCAAGGGCCTCACCAGTCATAGCGCAGTCCCACAGCCCCTGGGTGAGGAGATCATGGCAGACCAGAGGTCATAGCCAAGCTCAACTAAGTCCAGATTATCAGTCAAAAGAGCATTTGTGAAGCAAAGGTCTTTTAGAGTCTTTCTCAGGTGTTGCTGCTGTAGAACACCTTTGACACCAGTCCTCTGTAGCCTACAGCCTTCCCATTTTTAAAGGATGCCTGTGGTAAACAAGTGGCCACCATCATGTAAGTTATATTGCCCTGGTCAAAAGCCTGTAAGACAATCTGAAAAGGAACTACGACCAGATCAAAAATAACATGTGAGGTGCTGTAATCAATTTTTTTTTTCCCTTTTTGCGTAAGTAAATGTATACAATTTCACTCGTGAATGGCAGGCATTTCACTTTGTGGTGCAGATGAAAGGTGGATAGCAGCATATTTTAAAATGACCATAAGGCTCAGTAACTCAATCTCCATTAGTAAACAGCCAGACCTTATAAGCTCTGAGGATTCAGATTTACTTCTGAGCAGATGATTACCATAACGACCACCACCATCCTGCTGAAAAATGGTCTGACTTACATTTGATTGGTCCCAATGGAAATAGTTCAGAGGCATCCAAAAATAACACAGCAGATCAACACCATGCTCCTAAATGGTAGCATTTTCAACAAGAAAATGTTAGCTACTCCTCACAAAGTCCCTTCTCAAAATATTTAGCATGTTTTTAATCCAGTCTACTTCCTTTCTCCGTATTGTAGCATTTTTCCAGAAAGATGCAAAGTTATGAAGTTGTTGCTAGATAAACATATAAAGTAAGTTCCTATAATGAGCAAGCAGCAATGAAGCAGCCATAAAAAGACTTCCTCTTGTGTAAATTCAGAAGAGATTGAAACAATAAATCAGTGTGAAAAATATTTCTAACTGTCCATGCTTGTGTTTGATGTTCTGCTCATTTTACGTGCAAGGCCATGATACAGGAGTTTTACGTCATGGACAGCATGTACTATATATGGTGACAAATCTACAACAAAGTACCCAAGGGATGGTAAAAGAATAGAATATAACATTGCTCCTTGCTGGTGGCCTGGGCGACACGGAAACTTACTCAGAAGAGCTTCCCTAATTATTTCTCATACCGTGTTCCTGATGATCCTCCCCAAGCCCATAGGTGGAAGACAGAGGTGATCTTGGAAGGATGTGGTCTTAAGTTTATGACTGTAGTTAAGTTTGTGACCCTAATGATTGTGATTAAGTCAACAATTTTGCTCCTACCTAGCCTTGAGGAATAGGTGACCAAAGGGAGTAAACACCTAGAAACTACCTGAATGTAAAACCTCTTCCCAGTGGGAGCTGGGAACCCTGTTTAGTTCCTTTTCTCCATCTGAACCAGTGGTTTTTCAAAATGTTCCTGACTCGAATACTCAAATTACAGAAATAAATGGCAGCTCCTCAGTGAAGGAAATATGACAAAGGTGAAGGAAAGCCTTTTCTGAAATACAGTAAAGCCAGCTGCAACAGAAGCATTTTGAAACTCAATGAGCAATTATGCCTTTATCACATAAGCATACTAAGAGTGTCATATCATATACTACCTTTTGCACAAGCTTTTGCTTCAAGGCCAAAAAGTCACACAGGGAGATTAAGAATAGATTTCAAAGTCTGCAGCTGATAACTACAACTTGGAGCTGTCTCCACATCTTTCTTTATAGCATCACATGTATACTGGAACATGCTCCCATCTCCATCTTCATTTTTTTTTTGTTCAGTAACAGCTGGGATTTTGGATAAATCTTGGAACCCAGCATGTTCCTTACACGACCATTTAACCTCTCCAGGCAGCTGAGGAAGCAAATTCTCAGGATACATCTCCCCATCGCAGTGCAGCACGGCTACCTCTGCCATTCCCAGGCTCTTCTGGATGAGAGAATGGTGGCATCTGCATGCATTTCCTATTAATGTTTAATCGCTAATGAGAGTATAGACGCCAGCCTGTTGCTGATATCTTTCTCCCCTCCTCATACGAGTTTTACAGACAATCAACTCTTGGCTCAAGGCTCGTTAGAAAAATCTGTATCATATTTCTATATTGCTGTACGTAATAAGTACGCACAACATGTAACAAGAGGGCAAAGGGCAGAATAAGGCAAGAAATCATGCAGGAGTGCTGTGAACAGATCCTACAAAGAATCCAGACAATATTTCCATGCTGCTTCATGCTGTCTGCCTCTCAGTCTACCTCTAACCACAGTACAGGTTGGATCACTGAGGACCTCCCCACAGTGTTAAACTCTTTAAAGCCCAGCAAGTTTCCCTGTCTGTGAGTGCTGCCTGGGAAGAGTTGGTAGAGTTTAATCAGTATTATGATGAAAGCCCGTGAATCAGAAGGACCCATGATTTAGCTATAAATCACACTTTAATGCTCATGTCACTAAATCAATAGCCATTAAATCAGAACAGTAAGTTCAAAGAACTTACCTCATAAGAGAGAAATAGAATTCAAAGGTAAATATATTCACCAGCAGAAATGCCTAGTCTTCTGCAGACTGGACTTTTTTAGAAGAGTAACATAACATGAATATTAGTGCAATCACATTTTAGTCGTTGTAGCTGATCACAGATATTCTTTGTCCTTTTTTCCTAGTTACACATATTAGCTTTCTTTAATATGAATTCTCGTGTCTCATTGGTGACAAATAGATGTCAGTCAGATGAAATACACCTCCAGTAGGTATTCTGGAGAGTATAGGACAGCAGCAGTGTCCAGATTTCCCCAGTCATCTTCATCAGATTTACATGAAAGCCTAATCAAAGTGAATACTAACCAGTTTTTCTGCAGCAGAAGTTTCCCACATCTCAGCAGGGAGATATTGTTTGGGTGCACTTGCATCTCCAAGTTCAACTTCAAACGAATCGATGAGAGTAGTCGTCAGCACATTTCTGGTAACGAAGTCTGTCGCTGATAGTTGTGTAAGGAAAGATGCCGGTGGAACAAACTTTGTGTACACTTGATCTTTGGGGATTGCCCCAATATAACAAGATTTTCTCCGTAGCTGCCATGGCCTTGGTTCTGAGTGCTCATCCAACATCCCAGGAGGGCCAGAAGTACAGTTCTGTAACCAGGTTTTAAGCAAGCTACAGGCTTTTACGTACTCACCTGAGACAGTTGTAGACTGATTTTGAAGTTTAGGACTTGCCCATGTTTATGTGCAAACCTAACTGTTACTTCTGTACATTGCACTATTTCTGCTCCCTTGTTAAAGGACTGACATTGTTTTAACAGGGAAAAAAGACAGGGAACACTAATATATTCTTTTCTGTGACTTCTTTTTTAATTATTTGGGAAAATTTGCTCCAATTTATAGGACACTTTTGGTAAGCATAACAACAGTGTCCACGTTAAGCAACACAAATTTCTCTGTACACTTTGTTCATGAGAACACATGCAAAACAATTATGTTTATATGATCATGATAAAGCAGGGCTGTGGTGATTCAGATTGCACAGTTGGGAGAAAAAAAAAAGGAACTTTCTGCTCTCCTCCTGCTGGTTACTGAACTGTCCTATTCCTAGTTATAACAACAAGGGCTTAGGACAAATCAGGGTGTAGGAAATTGAAAGGAGATTTAGGGCTGAGTGCCAAAGAAAGAATATGGGATAAAGGTTTCAAGGGGTTTTAGTGATTGTGGTGGCAGGGATTCCTTTTTTTAACAAAGTCCTCCGCTCTTGCTATGAAGACAGCTTGAACCCTTCTTTCTGCAGCACCAACTCCTTGCACAGTTTCCCTCAGTCAATATTCCTCGGCCACAGCCCACAGTCACCTCTGCGCTACCTGTGCACTCTGCTCCAGGGAGCAGCTTGGGACCAGCCAGCCTGTGTCCAGAGTCCTGGGCAGCCTGGTCGCACAAACCCTGCGTGCTGCTGGGAGCTGAGATTATTCTTAATGAAAAGAGGGTGGTGGCTATATCTCACCCGCCTGCTTTCAGACACCTTCTAAAGCTAGGCTTCTTCAGGGAGATTGCTTATCTTTCTGTTGACTATGGTGTCTAGTGACACTGGCATAGCTTGACATGGGTTCCTCACTTGGAGAAGGATCAGAGATGCTTCCCTAGGTAGAAGCTTTGGGGACCTCCTTTTTTGCTCCTGTGTAGCTCCTAGTAAAAGGGGATCCAGGAAGAGTAAGTGACAGCAGGGTCTATCCTCACCTATTAGATCCTCATGGTCTCCAAAACGGCGTCTCAAACTTCTCATACCTGTCAAACAGGGATGTCTTTTCTATATGAATGAGGCCTTCAGAACTTTATATAGAGATCGTAGAGAGATCACACTTCACAGAGATTTGTCATTAGATGTCTGTAAAGGTCCTGCCATCAAAGTGATTTACATCACCCAAATCAAGGATGGTGAATGTCACATGTAGACAAGGTACAAGCTAAATACCGAGAGGAATGGCTTGGTAGTCATTTGGAGGCACAAAAAAGGATTCATACATAATACACATCCTAGAGGACCAATCTCTGTTTTTCTCATTCATGATAGAGATGTGGCTGACGACGTCGTTGTTGAAGAGAAAGAAATACCATGAGTAAAATCAGAAGATCTGACGTTCAGCTGAGTTAAAGTTTGGTCTGCATCAGGCTAGCCCCATTTCT
Source organism: Calonectris borealis (assembly GCF_964195595.1). Taxonomy (NCBI): domain Eukaryota; kingdom Metazoa; phylum Chordata; class Aves; order Procellariiformes; family Procellariidae; genus Calonectris; species Calonectris borealis. The sequence goes on from NC_134334.1 coordinate 6,703,215, forward strand.
GTTGTTGATGAAGGAAAGCACACCAGGAACTGAAACATCACGGGTGACCTGGGCAAAGTACCTGACACTGTGGCAATCAGTGAGCACAGGCCCAGCATCAGTGGCTGGGTCCCACCAGGGAAAATGAGGTGTTAATTCCCTTAGCTCCTGTCAGGTCACATATTTCTGCTAATTCAACCTCAAGAATTTTGTATTGATACATTCTTCCTCCTGAGTTACCTCCTGAATTGTAAAAGCCTTCTTCTTCAGAAGGACATCAGCCAGCACCTCTCTGCTAGCTGTGTACCTAAACCTTCCATCACTAGGGTGATCCTGTACATGGAAAGTGTGCAATAGTGAGTATTTTATAACTTACTTTATCAAGGAGAAGAGGTGACTTCCTAACACAGATGGATATTTGCACAGAGGGAGAGCTAAGTGATAAAAAGGAGGATTTTATGTCAAAGATGTAACAAAATGCTAGGTAGATAAATTCAAAGTTTTAAATGTAATTCTTTTTAGGGTGTGTAGTTAAATCATGGAGCAGCTTTCAAGGGAGATTGAGTGTCTGCTATTTAAAGTGTTGCCTGAATTATCTTTCTTAAACACATACTTTGCATCCACTTCCTTAACCACGTATGCATTGCTCCTTACCACATGCATATCTTTCTCTAGTATATGTTAAAACCAAGTTCAGACTAGGTATGCAGAGTGGTCTTTTAGGCTTTAGAATCTATATTCTTGTTTCTAAATCATCACCCTCTTCCCTCATGAGCCATAGGAAGGAAAGTGTGGTCTGTATTGCTCTGAAAACCCTCAGTCTTGCACCTTAGCAATAATAAGGCTCACAATCCTCAGTCCTCTGCTTAGTTAAAAAACTTTCTTTCAGCTTTCACTGCTGAACTAAGGTGCTTCAAGGGAAGGATTCCCTCCTGTGGTTTATTGCTAGAACAGCTTCAGAATGACTGCACTTCTCCCAGGAGCTAAATACCTGTGATCAGTCTTGCACAGATGTCTGAGTCTGGTGGCTCCAGGGTCTGGTCAGAGGGCTAGTGGTCAAGCTACAGCCATGTAAAATGTTGTCAAGCTTTGCTCAGAACTACTGGCCATCTTGGCTCTATCTTTGATGCAATGCAAAGTAAAATTTACTGTTCCCTGGATTTATGCAATGGTTCAGTTATGTTTTCCTGCGTGTCCTCTGCTCCTTTACTAGTAACTCCCAACACTGGATTTTTTTTCCAGCTGTTGAGCACTGAGATGACAGATTCAATCAACTATGTAATTCCAAGAGCTTCTTCTTAACGCACTGGTTAATTGAGAGACTTGCAGCACGGTTGCTCTTCCCTATGTTCATCACTTTACGCTTACTGCCTCTGATTCCCCGTGTCATTTTATTACTCTGTAATTCAGTATTATGATGTCCTTCAGTGATCCGGGATTTTCCCTTTTCTCACTATTATAGCATGCACAGACTTTTGTGCCTGCTCTTCCTTAAACTTACCTCGTCTTTCCCCCAAAATTTCTCTTACCCTTCTCATCACTCTGCTTAGCTCTTCCAAATTTCTACGTCAGTCTCCAGGCCTTGCATGATATATCCTTTTACTCTACTTACTGGCCTCCAAGGGCTGCCAATTCTGGTCCTTCTTCCTACTGACACCCAGTCCCCATTCTCTTTCCCTTAGTTTTTGGAGTTTGGGCTTGTTTGGTTTTTTCCTCCTAAGATTCTGCAAGGTGGCTCTTTTCCCAACTTTCTTTACTCCTTTCCTTTCATTTCTGCCCCTAGACTCTCTTGACCCTTATGTGATTTCTCCTTCTATTCTGCTGAAGCACAAAATTCTGGGATAATCAGATATTTTTATCTTAGTTTAAAAGGTATCCATTTCTATATATTTCTCATAATTTTGGTCTCTCCTCTAGTTCTAGTTACCAGTGTTCTCAACCAACCAGCTTTAGATCCTATTAAAATTCTAATCTCACCATTTCTTTCCCAATTCCCACCCACATTAACCTCTAGTCTCACTCCTGTATCCCTTCTGTCCACTCATTTTGTGTCTATCTGCTTCTATTCCCATTAACCTCCGTCTTCCCGCCATTATCGTGTCCTGGTTAGCCCATGTTCTTCCTATATTTCAGGAATTTTTTTTTTCCTAAAGGCTTTATTTTGTTCAAATCTTGGCAAAATTTGAGGCAAGCAGAAAAAAAGTTATCTTACTAGCAAAAACATTTCCTTCCTTTCAAATGCTCAAAAATGTGAAGGCTGAAAACCATTTCTTAGGTCTTTTAGTTTAATATGGGTGAATTTCCGGCTTGCTTCCTCCTAGGAAATGGAAGAACAGTTTTTGCTAATTTAAAATGAAGCTTTTGCTGAGGAAAGGAAATTTCAATGTCAAGAGCTTATGCTGGGAAAAATGTAAAATTTTTGCAAACAATTTTGATGGTACTGGTCTTATCCCTGGATGGTGCTCTCACTGCCACCAACCATGCAAATGCAAGGATCCAGAATGAACACTCAGCAAACGCTAAACACACAAAGGTGTGATTGTCCTTTGAGTAATATTTTAACTACAAGGGTCAAATAAAGTATCAATGATGACGTGATTTGGTTTATAAGCAATAAAAAACCTATAAAACCCATGGCATAGCCAAGATGTATTTACATTAAATATTTTGTATTACTGATAAAAAAAGTAGGGTCTAGATAGAAATAGCCTTAGATATTTCCAGGAGCCTATCTTGTTTTTTTCAGGAATCTGAAAGACAAATTCAGCATGCTCCTCTGTCTGGGAGATTTTCCAGGCACTGGAATCAGAATTGATGATGCAGGTCTTTTTTGTTGTTTTCAGTCCACTGATGGTGAGGTATTATTTGGCCAGATCAGCATCTTTTCTGCTTTCCTATTCCAGTGGATGAGGGGATACACTGAATCCCGATACTCCGCTTAGCATTCATCTGCTTTAAATATTAAATACACGGCAGCTTGATGTCTCCGCACAGCTGGGTACCTGCATTTAATTGTGATTCAGTTGATTTAGTCCAGGCAACGGATTTTCCTCAATACCTAATGGTAGATGTCCAATCCCTCTCCTAGGTGATACCTGGGTAAAAACAGCAGAGAGTCCACTGCAGGGTGACCAAGGTGGTGAGGGGTCTGTGGCACATGGCCTGTGAAGAGAGGTGGAGGGAGATGAACTTCTTTAATCTGGTAAAGAGGAGAGGAAGAAGGCAGGGGGTAATCATGCAACAACAGGTTGATCACTGGAAGGGCAGTTACAAAGAGAAGAGAGTCAAACTCTTCCCAGTGGTATCAAGCAACATAAGAAGGGCCAACACCACAAATTGCCACCTGGGAGGTTAAAGTTGTACATTAGGAAAAGCTCCTTCCCCAGATGTTGGTGCAGACCTGTGGCAGTTCACTAGGCAGGTGGGGGATCTCTGACTTTGAGGGCTTCCATAACTTGGCTAGACAAAGCCACAGTTGCCCTAATCTAGGGCTTTGATAGTCCTGCCATGAACAGGAGGTTGGATGGGAGATCCCAGATGTCCTTTCCACCAGCCCCACTGGGATTCTGGGATTCTTTTGAAAAAGAGCTGAGACATTTCTATCCCCCCCATCCTCCCATCTGTGCAGACCATATATTTTCCAGTCACAGCTCATAAAGAGGACAGCCTTCTGAAACCAAGCTGTCTCAGAGAAGAACTGGGATTAAAACCTCACTTCCTTCCTGGACCCAACTGTGTCTGGTCTACATAGATATTTTCCTGTGCAAGATCTGGGCTTATATTTGATGCCAGGATCCTCCTTTGGGCTGCCTTTCTCCTGAGTATGGGTAGATGAAACACAGCCTAGGGAGAGAGGGCAAAGAGGTGGAGGGCAACCTCTTGCAGGTTGTTGTCCAAAAGACCAGGTTAAGATTCATGGAACCGCTGTGTACTTGGGGGGTATTATCCACATAGTTGGTACATATGCTGCATGTTCTTTGTAAAAAAATTTATAAAAAGAGAAGACATAGAAACGTACAAATTGCCCAGAAGTCCGTTTCTCTCACTGGCCTGTCTTTAAGAGCAGCCAGTTGGAGGCAGCTTTGGACAAGCAGAAGAACATCTAGTGATACTTCTCTGATGCTTCCAAGGATCTGTGTCTCAGTTTGCTTATGAGCTAGGGTGTTACATTTGCCTTTAATAGCTCTTGAAGACCTTTTTTTGTATTTATTGAAGCTTGTACCAAGTCTGTTTGGTGCACAGTTTAAGTATTTGTGCATGAAAAGGGAGTATTTATGATTCTTTTAAACCCACTGTCTTATCATTTCACTGAATCCCCTTTCTCTCCTATTATTAGCCTCTTCATGCTCTAAAGCTGTTCTATACATTTGATCATCTTGTTGACTCAGACTATAAAGGCATCTAATAGAGATCTTATGATTAGTATGAATGAAGTCCGAACGGACAGGTGTGATTGAGTAAGCACACAAAGAAACAGCAGAACAACACTCGAAAGACTGGCTTGTACTGATAACAAAGGGTGCCGGTTCCAGCAGTAAAACTGATGAACATACGGCTTTTGGGAAGCCCGGAAGACATAGATAATTCATGGATGGAAAGCAGTGCATTTACAGAACATCACAGATGCTATTCCTTTTTCTGTTAGAGACCAGCAGGAAGACAGATCCTTCCAAAGGACTGCCCCATAGTAACTGTGGACATCTGCAACGTGTTGGAGATGTGACCAAACACTGGTTTGTCATTGCCAGTCAAGAAAAGCCTTAGAGATGTGATGACAGCTCAATAGCCTGTATCCTTTATCATCAATGCTGCATCCAAGTAAACTTGGCCAGACCTCTGGGATACACACGTTTTGGTGCTTGTGAATATGTGGACGTGAGAATGCGTTTTAATGAAATCACCTCCCTTAGAAATTTTGGAAATGAATATCACCTTCTCCTTCCATAAGGTACCACGCTGAGTTCTGTTACACTAATTTCTTACGAAGTCATCATTTGGTAGGATCATGCCCTCAACCCTCACTCCCAGAGCCACGTAGTCCCTCCCGATGCATTTAGGCCCTTCCATGGCACCTTCTCATTTATGCACAAGCAGATGAGGAGCTGGTGGTTGCAGTCCAAGGCCCAGATAAGTCTCAGCAGTCTCTCTGCAATGTGCCAGACTGAGCCCCTAGCAGGCAGCAGACCTCCCTACATAGTAACTCAGGTCAGCAGATGGTCACCTCCCACCACTACCGCTTGCTTTCTCTTTGTGTAGATGCATAGTCCAGGCCCAGCTGTCTCTGATGCTTCCCAAGACACGGCTTTCTCTACCTTGTTTGTAACCAGGGCACTGAACTTATTCTGCCATTGCAGACCTGCCGGTGGAGAAGGAGCCTTCCTCCCATTGCCAGAAGTAACAAGCTTCCAGCCTTCCCTGTCTTGGGAGTCTCCGTTTGCCCCACAGCTGATCATAGACTCTGGCTGCTCCTTCTTCATCCCAGATGGGGGTTCAGGGTCCTGTCTCTTCAGGTTATCAGTGAAGATCTAGTCCATCCCTTTTGCATCTTTCTTGATACTGGGCAGGCTGCCCACCTCCTCCCACAGCTCTTTAACTTGGCAGCACAGCTTTATCTTTCAAGGGTTTGCAGGGTGTCATTTCCCTATAGACACCAGTGCTTTAACATTCGGAGCCAAGAGCTGTTCATAGATCTCTAGATAATAATTCACAGCCTAAACAACAAGATTGCCCTTTCTATCAAATGGAAACATTCAGGCAAATATCTTCTGGTAAAGTAAAACATTCAACACCAAACAAAAATGGGATTGCATATCAAGGGAGGAGACTCAATGGAGCTTTGCAGTTTTAATCCAACACTATATTTTTGGCCTGGTTTCCTAAAGACCCATTCATACTCTCTCTCTTGGACCATTTATCCATGTCAGGTACCTTTTTAGCTTGGGATCCCTCGCAGAAAAAAATCGAACCAGTTAGAGATCTCAAGGGATCAAATTTCTGCACGTTTGTGCAGACAAGACGCCATGATGCCCTACACAGTGAACAGAGGCAGCTCTTTGAGTTCCATGGTCCACCAAAAAGAGCTGGAGGTGACTGTCTCTAGGAAGGAAGGGTTAAGGATAAGAGATGCAGGAAGGAGCTAAAGAGTCAAACAGAAACCACAAAACCACACATCCATTGTAAAAAGTAAAATGGATGAAACAAGTGCTGCTTGTTTCCTGTGTGCCCCATTCCAACACTTCACATCCCATGTCCCCAGCTGCCGTCCTCAAAGAATGCTTTTCACCACTGCACGCATTGGATTTTGCACCTGAATGAAACCTGGTGTGCAAATCTGAATGTGCCCTGTGAATTGTTATCTCCAACAGAATAACGTGGCTGGTATTTTCAGTGTTTCCTGAGGTGGCCGCATACCCAGTTTCCCTTAATTTTAATTTAGCCTTCCAGCACTGAATGGGGCCTGAAATCCCCAGCCCATGCCTTTTTCTTTTATTTAGTCATGATAGAGCTGCTTTTGCTCAGGAAACATTTTATACATTGCCTTGCCTGGTTGAGGATTCAGCTTTGAATTTTATCCTTTATGGGACTTGTCTGTGCGTGTCGCTGAGGGTGAGACACCTGGATGATTTGGCTACCAGAGACACCAGGGTGGTCCCGCCCAACTGCTGGAGAGATCACAAGGTCTGGGGGGTCAATGGGGAGATCTGTTTGCATGTGTGTGCGTGCCCACGAGCGGGAAACAACGGGGGAGAGCAAGGATCCAGGAGCAGCTACTGAATTGATGTGCACCTACTGCAAATACATGCCCAGTCTTGCTACTGGCTGGACCTGGTGGCATGGACCTGTGGCAGCCTTGCCTCTGTTGGGGTACCAGATTCTGCAGCTCCCTACGAGAAGCAACATCAGAAAAGAGCCGTAGCAGTTAAATTAGTTAGGGACCGGAGTATCTCCAAGGAGGCACACAGCACGTGTTATTTGTGAGTACAGGATGTCAGGAGATAGCTGGGTTTGAAAAGAGGCTGGACAAATTAATGCTTAAACATAGTCATGACAGTGTTTGTTTATTAAGCATCAACATGCTTGGGGTTAAATAAAATCCAGAAGATAGGAGCCCTGCCTCAAAGAATTTATGGCAGGAATAATGTTTGCTCAGTGTAAAATAGGGGCAATTGCAGATCCTGTTTCCTGAGGCTGGCTGATTGCTCTAAGGTCAAAACTGGCAAACGACCAGGTACAACCGTGTAACAAAACACCCTCATTTGCGGTGAAGCTTTATAGGAGGACGTGGGCAAAGGCTGCTGCATCCAGTCAGGTGGTATCCAGGTTATTGAGGCCTTTCTACAGCCATTTGCTTTCTCTCCTACCAGTCTTTCATCTTCTCCTTAATAAAAATAACAACTTACTCTTAAGGGCCTACAAGAAAAAGGAATTCCACAAGTTCCTCAGAAAAATCCAAAGCTTCACTATATCTGTTATATAGATCAAAAGATCTTTGAATCAACTCTTTGCTGCAGTTTAAACCCACTATTCCCAGTTCTGTTCATGGAAATGGAGATCAGACCAAACTTGTTCTCTTTTATTAAGTGCCTACACATGCAAGGGCTATTTTCATCCTCACCTCTATCTTATCTGGACCGTTACGGGTCTGTCCCTCCAAGGACACTCATGGTCCTCTCTGGAGTCACACTAGCTGGCCCACGTCTTCTCTGAAGTGCAACTCTCTAAATGAATATAAAAGGTTAAACCACATGCTCTGTGGGTCATGGTTCTTCACATCCCAGGCTGCGCTTGCCGTTTTCACTACGCAGTGACCTGGCTGGCTCATGTCCAGCTGATGTCCCGCTCTGAGTACGTCAGTCCCAGTTGTCTACATGCTGTGAACGTGAGCAATCAGAGAAGATCTTGAAGGCGCAAAACAACAGTCCACATATTTAAAGGAAGATAAAGCATGCTGCAAGTTAAGGGAGCGTTAGGCTGGTGTACGTGCAGGGCTGAAGAGTGCATATCCTTTAGGAGGAGCTGCTTTTTTTGCACATTTTGAAAAGAGCTGGGAAGATGAAGGAAGAAGCAATGGCTATGAGAAGGACACCAGTAACCTCGTTTTGGCAAACCAGCTTGCCTTCCCCCCTCTCGGTGGCCTTTATTTCTGTCGTTAACCACACGAGGGCAACTTTATCCTGTCATTTGTGGGAAATGGGCTCGAATTACCTGATAAAGGTTGAGGAGACTCCCAACAGCTACTTCCTAGCAGAGAGCACACCATGAATTAGCACTGGCCAGTGCTCCACCAGTGCCGTAATTCCCCAGATATTGGTATGTGAACTCACAGAACCACAAAATCATGTGGAGAAGACCACAGAAGGTCCCTCTGTACTCCAGTCTCCCGATCAAAGCAGGCCCAGTTAGAGCAGGTTGTCCAGTTGAGTACTGATTATCTCCAAGAGTGGACATCCTGCCACCTCTCTGGATCCCTGTTCCAGTATTTGACCATGCTCACGGCACAAAATGTTTTCCTTAAATCGAGTTGAAATTTCCATCTTCCACATCGTGCCTATTGCCTCTTATCCCAGCCCTGGGTGCTGCGCACCCTGAGAGGAGTCTGTCTCTGTCTTCTCCACACTGTTCCAGCAGGTATTTGTACCTGTCTTCTCCAGGCTGAACAAACCCAGTTCCCCCAGCCTCTCCCCATCATGTGCTCCCACTCCCAGTCACCTTGGTCCTCAGCTGGACTTGCTCCAGTGTGTTAATGCCTTCCTTATATTGGGAAGTCTCCAACTGGACTTGGTATTCGGGTATCATCTCACAAGTGCCAAACGGAGGAAGAGGATCCCTTTCCTCACCCTGCCAGCAGCGCTGCTGCCGATACAGCCGAGGATGTGGCTCCCCTTCTTCGCTGTAAGGGCACGCTGCTGACTTTAATTCAACTTGCTGTCAGCCAGGACCCCAAGCCCCTTTTCTGCGAAGCTACTTCCTAGCTAGCTGGCTGCTTGCCTGACTTGCCGCTCAGGATTATTCTGTATCAGATGCTTTGCATTTGCCTTTATTGAACTTTCTGAGGCTCCTGTCAGCCCATTTTTCCAGTCTGTTCCGATCCCTCCAAATAACAGCTCTTAACTCCAGTGTATCGACTGCTTCCCCTGCCCATTTTGGTATAATCTACAAATTTACTATGAGTGCGCTCTGTCCCATCATCCAGATTATTATAACAGGCATTGAATGGTATTGGCCTCAATATTGGCCCCTGAGGGACACCACCGGTGACTGGCTGTCAGCTGGATTTTGTACCACTCATCCACTCTTTTGAGTTTGATGGGCCAGTGAATTTTCCACCTACCTTACAGTCCTTCCGCGCAGTTCATGTAGCATCAATTTAGCTCCATGTCAAAGGCCTTGCTAAACTTGAGGTATGCAATGCCCACTGCTCTCCCCTTGTCCATAGAACCAGTCATCTCACATAGAAGGCAATTGGGTTACTCAGGCATGATCTGCCCTTAATAAATCCCTGCTGGCTCTTCCCGGTCACTTTCTTTTCCTTCATATGGCTAGAAATAGCTTCCATGGGGATTTTTTTCCATGACCCTCCCAGGGACTGAGGTGAAGCTGACTGGCTTGTAGTTCCCAAACTCCTCTTCTTTTTCCTCTGGAAGGTGGGTGAGATGTTTTGATTTCCTTGATGCCCAGGCATCAGGAACCTCTTTCTTCATCATGACCTTTTAGGGATGATAGAAAACAGTCTTGCAGTAATTTGTGGCAGCTCTCTCTGTGCCTTTGGGTGCATCCCTTCCCATCCCATGGACCTGTGTGTGTCCAACAGGCAGAAGAGATCCCTGACTGTATCTTCCTCTGCTGTGGGAAATGCTGTACTCCCACAGATTCTGCCAGGAGCGTTTCAGGGAAAACCGAGTACCTCAGTCTTTTCCATGTCCTTTGACACTATGAAATAAACAGATTTCATACACAGGCTCATTTTCTTTTCAGAACCCAATGAATGATGAAGCACAATTATTTCTTAGCTAGAGGAAGCTGTCAATGGAGCCTAAATCTGCCGAGACCTGAGTACAAAGGAGCCCAAGTTCAGATCTGGTGTGTGTCAAGAAACCTTGCAGTTCAGCTGTTCCACTTGTCTCATTCTTCAGCAAGTCCTTTGCAGGAATCAGACCTCTTTACAAGAGCAGGGAGGGTAAGAGGGGTAAACAATGCTATTGTGCCACAGACATTTAACAAATGAAAACTTCCAGCCTCTGTGACAGTAAGTGCAGCCCATTGCCAGCAAGCAAATGCAGCTGGTGGCTTCTTTCATCCTATAAACCCCACCAAGGTCCAGCTGAACAAATCTTCTCAGGTGTAAGCACTGAGCTGGGCAATATATGCTTCTCACTGCGAACAGTGAACCAGCAGAATTCACCTCCTGGAAAAGGATTTCTTTAGCATGTCTCAGTCAAAAGTAAACAGTGCTACGTCTACCTGTGTGAACGCAGTAGGGTCTGGTGGCATTGGGGATTGACAGTCAAGTCTCAGTCCCAGCTACTGCTGGGAAAGAAGCTCAGACAGGCAGACCGCTGGTTTGAAAGCAGGTCACTGGATACTGTGAACAGTGGATCTAAAGCAGGAGCTCAGCACAGGCTCCTGAGGCCATCAAAGTGCAAGGGAGACAGCAAGGAGCTTGTGTTGAACTCCTGCAGTTGCAACAACCACCAGCAGCCCTTCAGCACCTGGTTCAATACACTCGTATCTTTAATATTACTATAAAAAATATTGTTACCCCACTCCATTGACAGAGCAGCAAAGAAAGGCTCGGCTCCTACGTGAAGAAGAGGCAAGCTGGGGGTATTCTTTCTGTAGGACACGACTCGTATGAGGGAGCCCACAGAGAAAGAAGGCTCTGTGCCGTCAGAGACTGTAGCCTCAAGGCTGTTATAGAAATGTTCCGCCAGGTCTCTGGTCCCAAAGAGAAAATCAGCTCAGTGAGGAGCCACCCGTCCTGCCCCTGATCCGGCGTACCTTCCAAATGGTGAGAAACGTGGTGAACCCTAGTTTTGATAGGATAAGAAAGAGAAACGCCACTAGAGGAGGAAGAAATCTCCAACCGGGCGGTGGTTAGAGTTAAAAAGGATTTCACTCCTTAGACTCCTGAGCACACGGTAACTGTGCCTAGCACGACTTGCTTTTCTTTACCTTTCCCTGAGCTGCGCTCCTCTGCATTGCAGTGCTGCTCTGGCTTTAATCAGATGATCCAGGGGATGACTGCTTCCCAAGTATCCTTTATGTCTTCAGCAGTGGCAGACATGAATATAACTCTGCATCTGGAGATTAAAGCTTGAGCTGTGTGGCTAGTAATACATTTTAAATAATGGCTCAGGAAGAGAAAACAGAGGAAGAAGTGATCACAAAACAAGCAGAAGATGAAAACATTGATACCGGTTAAGTCCCCAGTGCTGAGGTTGCATTTTTGTGTGGTACTTTGGGCAGGCACAAACTCACTCTGCCACAACCTAGGCCAGCTGGAAACCATGAGTAGAGAAGATCAAACTAATCTATTCTGCCTCCCAGAAAAGTGAATTAGCTCAGGCTCTGTGTCTTGCTCAGCATGTTCGTGAGATTTTTAATCTGCTTTGTGCACGGGCACAGTGAGCTCCCATCTGTTGGAGAGGCAGGCACAGCAAGTGGGCATCTGAGGGCAAACTGGCATGTAGAGATAGCAGGAGGAAGACGCACCTGCCAACTCGTGTGCCACAGGGATGTCTGGAGGAGGAAGACTTTGTGCTCTCGTTGTACTTTTTTGTTTTTCACGGCTGTCTTCTTACTTCCTTCAGTATGAATTAAAAAAAGATTTAATCTCAAATCCTTTGGGAAAGGTTAGTTTTACAGTATCGGCTTCTCTGACAGTAACTGCCTTGCAGCCAGCCAGGGCTGGAACATGCACTTCTGTTGACAGAAAATTCAGAGCCACCTGCAAGCTCCCCAATGCCTCAAAGGGCAAAGGTGGAAACTGCTTGGGCAGGTACTGGGAGGATGGTGAATTGGGCTTCTCAGGCACATCTTGTAACATACCACAGACTGGGAAGAAGGAAACTAAACAGACCATCACCTGTTGATTCACCAAATATCCGTTCCACTAAACACTCGTGGTGTGCAGTAATGCAATGCAGAAAATGGATTGGGAATTATAGAAGTACCTCTGTAAATAAGCTAGGGTCTTCTCCCTGGGGAAGGAGATTGCCCACTAAAAGCTGCAAAGTTGAAGTAGATATATATGAAGTTTTTGCATGCAGTTATTTGGAAACCTGTTGGGCCCCTGTGTTTTTCTTTTGTCCTTAAGGTTGCATAGAAATAAAAGCTGTAAGAGGAAATGTTGCCTATGGATACATCTCCAAACACAAACAGAAAACACAATCTTCAGTCTAAAAGCCAGAATATGAGGCATGATATATCATGGAAGTAGAGCTTTGGCTAATGCTCCCTCTGGAGTTTCTTGTGCAGGGCTTTCCCATGCACAGTCTATCCGATGCCTAGGAAGAATGGGCTCTGCATAAGACTTGTCTTATGCAGACAAGGAGATTTTCAATGTCTCCTTTGCACATAAATTTCTGTTGTCTGAAATGGTGTGAATTTACTCTGAAACTTCCCCACAGACTTGGTGCACACATAAATTCCGTCTTTTCTGTTTCCCTTTGATTTTGAGGTAATTCACAGGAGCTCATCAGTGAGAACTTTTCCTGGTAAAATGGACCAGAATAGTCAAAAAGTTAGGGGGGAAGAAAGGCACCTGAAGAGATTGCTTCTGCTGGTCTGACCTTCCACCTGACCTGCCAGATAACGCAAAGATGAAGAAGGAGCATTTCCCAGTAACTCCCCTCTCCAGTAAAAACTTATGCCTGAAGTGAGGTGCTGCAAAAGAGATGCTTAACTCTGATTTAAACTAGCAGCATTCCTTGATCCATGATCAGTTGCTCCAATATGAAATATTGTAAGAATACAAAAATATCTCTCAGTGTCCTAAGTACAGTGAGTTGCCTTCCTTTGTTCACATTCTTTATAGAATAAATATGCTTAGATTAATTTTTGGCCATTCACCAAACATTTTTTTTTTTCCTGCTGCTTTGAAGAAATCTCACCTATTAGAAATACCTCCCAATGAAGACTCTTGACATCGTAATATTCTCCTGAGTAAATGAAAGACAGATTCTTAAGGTAAGGTGTCAAATTAGTCGAATTCTTAGAACTCTTTCCCCATAATCCACATTTCTTTTTGTTTTGATAGGTGAACACCATCAATATGCCTAATAAATGGGATAAAACAGAGCTGGAGAACTATAGAGAGAGGAACCCTGTATGCTCTATAGATACAACATGTCCGCTGATACAGGGATGACTGATGAAGAAACTGATGAAGCAAGGACGTATTTCCAGCTTTGGCTTCAGAATTAATCTGTTGTGACAGATGACACTGTGGTCGAGACAGAAGATAAGGTTTAGACTAAGCAATAAGTCTTAGGTAACATTCACGCTTGCTGTCTTTTAAAGGAAAAATAACAACAAAAGTATATCAGCAAGGTGGTGCAGACCTGGGACATATTAACAGAGTGGTGGTGAATTGGTGGACTTTGAATTTTTCCAAGATGGGCCTAGGCAAAGCCATGACTTCCCTGATCTAGTGTTGGTGATTGTCCTGCTCCAAGCGTGAGGCTGGACCAGAGACTTCAGAGGTCCCTTCCTACTAGCTGTACTGCAATTCTGCAAAACGATTAAAGAAATGACTCGTTATCCTGGAACAGAGAAGACCAAGGGGTGTAGGAAAGAGGCAGGAAAAGTAATGAGCAGGATGGAGAAGGTTGATTGATAGGATGTAATGCCTCAATGTCATTTCTAACACAAGAACTAAGGAGCACCACATAAAACTATGGGGTTGCGGGTTCAGAACACAAGCAAAAGGATTTGTCTCTTCCCACAAGGGATAATTAAGCTGTGGACTTCCTTGTCACATGCAGTAACAGATGGCAAATATTTACACGAGGTTAAAAAGGGAATGAAAAAGTCCATGGAGGGTTATTGAGCAAAATGCACACTCTGTTGTCAGAATTGTCACAGGAACAACACTGTATGTTTGCCCTATTTGTTCACTTTTCTTTATGCATCAGATGGCTTTCCAAATGCCTTGACCAAAACCATCCCCACTTCCACAATGTTTTTCAACATCCTTCTTTCCCCAGATGGGTTATATTGTGATGGCACTCTTCGGAAGATTCCCGTGGGAAAGATTGTGCTGTTGAAGGTGAAGATGTTCTTTTACTGTATTGATGTCTGATTGGCAATCCACCCCCCTCCCCTGCGGAAGAGTTGTTTTATGTTTCTGAGAGGCAGTGCAGAATCACCACCAGTGGAGAGGCTGCCAGTGAATGAAGTGCAGACCTGTTCCCATGACACTCACAAAACCATATTCCTACCAGCTGAGACACCTGCTGCAATCATTACCTTGTTATTGCATGGGGACTGATAACATAGAATGAAAGCTAGGGAAATACAAAGGAGATCACAAAACAAGCTCACCCTCTGGAGTCCAGGGTCCAAGGACAGGAGTTTCTGGCCATAAATGCGGTTGTTCTTGTTCAGATGAAGTTACAAAAGCACACTTTGAGATATACATATGATTACACTGAAAGCAAAACAAAAGCTTTAGATCCATAAGTGATGCAGGCACAAAAAAAAACCCAGGGACTAAGCTGGTAACTAAAAATCACCACCTAATGACCTAGAACATGAGACTTTCCCCCAGATGAAGTTTTGCAGAGCATTACCTAAAACCATGAAAGCCAAGGATGAACCATCTTCTAAGAAAAAGATCTTTCGAAACCTGCTTTGAAAATATTTTTTCTCAACTGGAAAAGAAAGGCTACAGAATAAAACACCCACCTGTGTAAATGTCTTATAGTTTTCCTTATGCAACTGAGGAGTCTGATTTCTGCAGGACACACAATTAAATCAATGTTATCTTTATTTCTGTATCAGTCTGGCAGGCTGGAGATGAATTTTTCTCCTGGTCACATGATCCCATATCCAGCTCCCATAATATACTTGCACCTTTATTCCTCCTTAGATTCTGTGACATTTCAGTGGGCACTAAAGAGGTTGGAAACAGAGGCTTAATTCAATTAATTAAATAGAATGGACCCCACTGACTGTTAATGTTAGCATCAGTCTTGAATTCAAACTCTCCAGTTTCCTGGAAGACGAAGGCCTGAAGTCAGCAGCTGTTTTTTATACCTTGGAAAACTAAACTGCAATAAAGAAGAAAACCCCAAACCTCCAGAGATGAGTACATTTCATTCTACTTGGTCTCTGAGAACAATAAACAAAAGATTGATTAATGCTAATTATGATACTTGTGCTTGTGCTGTTGAGAACTGTTATGGAGATAAATACGTACATTATTTTATCTAATCATGCTGTATACATAGTTGATGCCATCTGGCATCAGATGGCAAGAGGATTACCCCAGTGCAACGAATTAGTAGCACCTCGGAAGATCTTTTGCTCCATCATGTGACACCTGTGTGTGTTCAGCTGCTGAAATTATCTTTCTCTGATCAACTGCTCAAGCAGAGCTACTCTCTCCAATCATCTGCTGTTGCAACCACGCTAATGAACATGTCTGGGAGTGAAGAACAATAGAACACCCTTCCCCAAAGTGAAACTGAATATTTTTCCAACTTATTGGCAGCCAAGAAACTCATTTGGTTGCAATTGTGCTTACGGCTGATCTCATAGTAAAAGCACATGCAACTGTCTAGGTGCACTGCTGAAAATCACCTTTGAGCAGGGAAATTGTAATCCACAGAATGACTGGCCTAACGTGAACATAGATCTGGTCCAGGAGGCATTCCTTCAGAATAATTGGCACAAGGTGAGGAGAAAGTAGAAAAACACCCTCTAAATAGCTTGAACACATAGTCAAAACCATTCAGAAAATCCATCTGGGAAAGTAAAATTAAATTCAACTGCATGAACTGTGCAAGAAGAGAAGAGCAGCGTATGATAAAGAATCTGATCCAGAATGGGTGCTGGCAGATACGGGAACATACCAACGGATCACCATCATACCAGGAGAAGATGTGCTTGGTAGCACAGCTGGGGTTGGATCCTGCTTGTTCAGATCAGGATCCTGGTGCCTTCTCAGCTCAGGTATCTGAGTTTCCTCCTTGAGGAAACTAAGGCATAAGGAATGATGATGTACTCTCTGGGTCTTATCTCCATGTAGGTCTGGGAGGAGAGGAGGGAGGGCAAGACCAGAGGCTCAGAAGCTCTTATGGATTTACCAGCATAGATACAAACCATGTAAGCTGCAGCCACTGAAATGGCATATTTTCAGATTGTGCAGTCTAAATTGATTTCGATTAGGAAAGAAGCCAGAACAAAAAATAACAATAAATTCTCCAGGATTACAAAGGAAAACAGAGTGGAAGATTTGATCTGTAAAAGCATCAGTAACAAAATATCTGCTTGTCCTCGAAGAGACGGAAGGAGTCCCCATATCTCAGGTTCTGCCTAACAGGCTTTTGTTTATGAAATACAGAATTAAATTAAATCCTAAAGGTGACTAACATTCTTAAGTTAATTAGAGAGGAAGAAGGCGTTAACTGTAAGAAGAAAAGCTCTTTTCCTTCAGGCTAGCTTTTCAGGTCTCTTGGTATAACACTGTGGTTTCAACGAGCTTGTACCCCTGAACAAAATCTTCTATCTAGAAAAGGTTTTTGTGAGACAAGCTAGCCCAAGGCATTACAGCACGTTGTTTCTTCTTGCTCATTTCCTGCAATTTGCTGACAGAGGTGGCTGTTGCTAAAAACAGCTTGAATCAGGACATGACCCTTGTTAGTGCAAACAAGTCAGTGAAGAAGCCTCAGAAGCAAAGGTGTGTGGTGGGCATGGGGCCTCAAAGCCTTTGTCCATGTTAGAGGTTACTTGTGTCCCAGAAATATCTCTTGCCTTGATATGTCTAAATATCTTAAGAAAATCTTCTGTTTCAATTCAAGAGGTGGCTTAGTCAGTACAAGCCCAAGGATGTTGCATAAAGACGTGGAAATGGAAACAGAAGCTGGCGTGGGAAACGTGAATGATCTTATGTTATGAGATTGTTTTAGCACCACCATAATTTTCCCTTGTGAAAGCAGGGAGTGTTGTAAGAAACATTCTTTAAATTGGACCGCTCCGGCAGGTATTTGTTTAACACATTGTCTTTTTCTCATTTGTTTAGAAAGAAAGCTGTCTTGCTATAAGAAGATCCTTCGGGATGATTAGCTGTATACCGAAGTTAGCAATCTATCTGGATGACATTCCTGGTGTGTCAGGCTGCCTTTTCTGCAAACAGATGACACGTTATAGCAGGGCTGCCAACTGTATAATGTCAGGGGCCATATGGACCGCACCAGCTTTGCTAGGATTCACTTCTTTTCTTTTCTAGCTGAGCAAGCTAGAATTGCTAACTTTCAACCAAGAGTCATAAAAAAGCTGGCTGAGGTCTTTCAGCTTCTGACTTTTTTGCTGAGCATGCTGGGGGAACAGGGTATGGTTACTAGAGCTGAGTTCCAACCACGGTACCACATTCTCTTCACCATCATAATCAAACCTTTTACATGTCACTCTACAATCATATGTGTGTGGTGAGTCCAGAAGAAAAATATTAATTTCACCCTTTTGGTCCTACCTGAGAAGAGGGTTCCCATTCCATCCAGCCACTCTTTTCATGGAGACGCTGGTGTTATTGGTAAGCTGGACAATATTGTCTCCTTCCAACACGTTCTGTTACGTAGTCCAGAACTTCCAGTTCTTAAGGCAGAGCTTGACTTTATTCACATGATAAAATAGTATTAAACAGCTATCATTATCTCACTGTTTTTTGATTTCTGTGACATCTTTTTTCAAAAAAAAAGAAGAGAGAAAAAAAGAGATCTGAGTACATTTTCAGAAATGCTGAGAACACTGAATCTGTTCTCACCTTCGGGGACCTTGACAAATGGTTTGTCATAAAATGCAGTGGGTTGAAGATGCATAATCTGGCAATGGTCTGTTTATGAACCCATCACAGTGGCTTGAAGTAATCCTTAATTTGGGGTGAGATGCCACTCCACATTGTCACGTTCTACTTATGTGGAGCAGATGTGCTGCACATAGAGGTGTTCATTTGCTGAGAGTGTAACATCTTGCTAAATAAAAATGAAATGTAATTTTAGCCCAAGGTCATTATTGCTATTCCTTAATTTGTGCTTATTATAAAAAGCCTATCGACTGTATCTCAGTGGTCCTAAAAACTGCCTTGGGATTGTCTAATCCATTCCACACCTCAAATTTCTTTGACCTATTCTGCATCTTAAATTTCTAATATTTTCTTCTTCTGCTTCATAAGATGAAGGTTTCTGTTAGGGTTCATAGTACGGTGATGCATATCTTTGCAACAGATTTTAATATTCTGACTGAATCTTCTTCTTTTGTTGGCTTGTGAGGCTAATGGACACCTCTATGGATTTTTGTTGACATGTACCTCAAAGGATTTCTGTAAGCTTTCAGTGTATGCAGTGTAAACCTAACCTGATTTTTGGATCTGTTAGACTAAAATCCAGGAATCATGAACAATTGTGGCATGTATCGGTATACTGACCCACTTTGCCATATACTGTTGCATTGCAAGAGTCTGGAACAAGTCTTTCATCACACACACAAAAAAGTCAGTAAGAATGATGTTTAATTAGACAAAATTTTTAAAAATAAACATGAAGTTGAAAATCAGACCTCATTAGATTTGACATAAACCCTTGCATGAATAATGTCATAATCTCTGTGTAACTGGAGATGTTGACCTTTGTGTGTATTTTCACAACTTCTGTCAGGAAGACATTTTGAAGATGAGTGGGTTTAAAAGGCAAAACCATACATGAAAAATCCTAGATCCTAGATCTCCTAGACATTTAAGCATAAAAATACCACATATTGCTCAAAAAAATCGCTAAACTGCACGTTGTAGAAGCCTCCAGGCTCAGCTGGAAACACGCTCCTTGAGCACGGCTTATATGCTGTTCTTTTGCATCTATTACTGCTCCCTGACTTTTTTGATATAGGGATCGTAAGAACGGCTCTTCTGGGCTGCATCGGATGACCAGCGGGAATAGCAGGCTGGTCCGATGTCTCGTTTCTCTCTGGGGCCTGTGGGACACCAGAGGACATGCCTCGCTGCTGATCTTGCATCCCCTTGCCAACGGTGGAAGGAGGAGGCCACCACCAGCAGCCATCCTTCATGTCACCATCTAATTAAACCACATGGGGTGGGGGTTAACCCCACTGGATGGGGCTTGCTAGCAAACCTGATGAGGGCAAGAAGACGGGGTCCTTGGAGGATGGACTACAGGAGCCTGCATGGAGCAAAGGAAAGGGATATCCACATGGGGGGTATTCTGTCCCCCTCAGGCCAGCCTTCCTTGCTTTTCCCTGTGTGCAGTTGCCCTGCAACCTCTCTGCTGAACACCTGCACAGATATCTGTAACCAGATTGGGTACTTGGCTAAGGTACAAACCGAGCAAACTTAAACCCAAGCATCTCCCTCCTCCTCTGGGATGAGAGGTCTTCTCCACATGCGCTTCTGGACCTGTAGCTGCCTCCTGGCAGGGTCCAACAGGTAGACCCAGCTGCAGTGATGCAAAAAGCTCTGGAGAGAAATGCCACTACTGAAAAAGATGAGTCCACTAGCCCTGCTGCTGAGTGTCTACTCCAGACATCTCTTTGATATCTTCAGTGGCCGAGTGGCCGCCTTCTCTTCTGCGGGGTAGGAGGTCACAGAAGTGGTGGCAGCTCACCTACTGCAGCGCCAGGTCCCTGTGGTGGGATTACCTTTAACCTCATGGTCTGAGTGGCTGCAGCGGGAAGCATCTGCCTTCCTTGGTGTTGTACGTCCTCATGGGCACCTGGGTCTGGATGGGGATTTTAAGTTCACCTTATGGGGGTGGATCAGAGGGTATTGGGCTTTAGCAGATGCATTCAGGTAGATCACAAGCCGTGTAGCAGATTTGGCAGCTCACACCTATACGATACCACCTCTTTCACTTGTATCTGGGTGGGAAATGGCATATCAAGCCAGTGTTATTGGACCTGTGTTTAATCCTTTAACATCATGTGGGTCTGACATAGGCTGGCTGACCTCTTCCACAAGCTGCTGCCTCATATTCAGAGCTTTTTCTGTTACATTTCAGTGCTTGGGATCGGCCTCTTGGCAGTTTAATAAAAACTTGGCAGAGGATGTGAGCCTTCTAATTGCCCTGTAGAGTTCTGGCTTCCTTGGAAAAAGGAGAGGCATGCCTTTCCCTCAACCTCAGCGGTGGTGAGACCTTTGCTGCAACCCACTAGGGCACATCTTATATTCTTACTCTCAGAGGATTTGAGCTACCAGCACTGATACTGTCATTGTCTTCGTTCAGCTTTTGCGCTGGCACCTCCCTTCTCCTGCCTGGGCAAGGCTGCTCTCTCCGGACATGTTCTGGATGCTCCTTGCAGCCTCTCCAGTGGAGCAGTCACTCTTCGGCAGGATTCCCCATGTGCTGCGCAGTCAGAAACTTTGAGGCTCCCCATGCTACGGACAGCCATTGTCATCGGATCAATTGACTGGTGGTGGAAAAAGAGTGGTCAGCAGAGGGTGAGGTCCTTACCACCTCAGGGGTAAAGGATGGCAAGTCCATGGCTGTAGCAAAGCGGAACTGTGGCACTGGAGGTGGAGGAGCCGTGCCTGGAGAGATATCTCCTAAGATAGGCGATGCTGCTGGAAATCTGGGAAACAAAAGGTGATGGCTGTGCTGGGAGCGCGGGTGCAGGCCTGTGAGGACAGCCCGTGTCATGGAGAAGGCTTGGAGAAGGGCCCAGCAGCAAGGCAGGGGAGTCTCTGCTGAGCCTGGCAGTGCTTCCTTCTCTGGGCTGCCCTCGTGGGTGGGGAGAGACATAAACCTTCCGTTGTTTCTACCCTAACGCCAACCACGTTACACAACAAAAGCGTGTTTATTATCTCATAAACAATTAAGACATCTGCTTATCTGAGCCCAGGTTAAAGATTTTCCATCACAATACAAAAGAATGACAAACAACCCCTGAAATGTTATTCTAGCCCATTTTTAACAACATTACCACAGTCAGTCTTGCAGACGTGCCAGAGTGGGGTGCTGTGACCTCGTTCAAAGCATTCCCTCCAGCCACAGGGACTCTGCCTTGAGCTTTGGATGAATTATTTCCCTTTCTTCCCCTAATTAGACTAGATTTTCTGGTTCTGTTCAATGCGGCTGTAGCATAAATGGTTGCTCACACCTGACCCTGCCAGTGCCTGTTCAGCCCCCTGCCACCTCAGCTGGCCCAGAATTAATTCTGAGAGCCTCTGGCATTTGATAATATTTAGAAATAGATCATATAGAAGGTGTTTTATGATTAATGGTATTTGGAAAAATATCATATACCCTGAGAAGTTTTACACCCTGTCTATTCACATGCCAGCAAGTGAAGAATTGCAGAGTGACGTAATGTCTCTTATTAAACCAACTGATATAACTGGAAAAAAGATAAATTCTTTGGAACATTCAACATCATCTTCAAGTCTTAACCAGAAACTGCAAATTTCTAGCTAAGTTCTGGCTGAGAATAGCTGACCTGAGTTTCACTTGATTTTTTAAATCAGTTTGAAATAAAAGGATGGTTGGTGAAAATGTGAGGTGTGTTGACTATTGTGGGATAAAAGATATTGCTAGAGCAAGGAGCAAATAGTCAGTGGGAATCCAGAGTCGGTCTCTGAATTTAAAGCATAAGGGCTCTCCTTTCAGAAATGTCCTCTGTTGGGAGGACTGTCTGACAGTGGTCTGTCCATTTCTGAAGACAAAGGCAGAACAAAAGTCAATGTTTTGAAGCTTTGGAAGCTTCAAAATTGTTGTGGATCGTATTTTACCAAGGAATGCAAGTTGGTGTTAGATCAGCTAAAACCAGGTGAAGTCTCTGTCTTTAGAAGGAAGATCAGACTGAGAGGGAAGTGTAGTCCCTCTGTGTTACAGGCAGGTAACTGTAGACAGAAGGGACCACACACTGCAGGGCACAAAATACTGACCAGCACCTCAAACTAAATATTTCCTGTGCAAAAGCCCAAAAGTTTCAAAATGTAGTGTGAGAAGAAAAGAGAAGGATCATTGATATGTCAGTGTCATGTGTACGTGCCACAGGCAGGTATGCTTCAGGTACTGAACCATGTCTCATTCTGCAGGAAAGGCAGAGCATCCCTAACGGTCCTTGACAAATTGGCAAGACAGAATTCCTTCCTGAGGCTCCTGGAGTAACCAGTGTAATCATGAACGCTGGCCCAGGATACAGAGATGTGGCACCTTGGAGGCATCAGTGCTCCTGGCAGCCCTGCTGCACCCATCCTGGGCTCCAGAAGACCTTCTGGAGCTCACAGGAGCTCTGGGCTTGCTAGGAGATGCTTTATTGCCTGTGAATCAATGAACTAACTCCCTTGCCACACGTTAGATATTTTGCTGTAAAAAGTCTAAAGAAAGACAGAAGATGATGGGAAGAGATATTTAGATATTTTAATGATCTCTTCCCACGCCTAATGGGAAGGGGGTTAAATGTTGAATTCCATAACTCTTCAAAAAAATTTTTTGTAAGTACTGAGTGGGGTGGTTACAAGTAGCCATATTAACTGTGAAACTGTCCAGTCCCTGCTTGGAAGTTCTGAATTTACCAGGGTTGTAAAATCTCAGGGCAATGAACTCAAGTTGGTAATCTGCAGATGGCTGAAACCACCTCTGTGTAATGATACCCCATGACTAGGCATGTTTATATCTGTGTGATGCAAGCCACGCACGCGGGGATCACGGTAACTCCAGACTGGTACGCAACTGCAGAAGGACAGTGTATCAACTAGTCAAATTAATAAAGCAAATACAATTTATAACTGTTAAAAATTAACAGTGATGTTCTGTTCTTGGGATGTCCTGTGCATTTGGTCTCTGACTGTGTCCCTGCTATCTCAGGAATATTTGAACCTCTGTTTGCTTATGAGACTGTCTAAAGTTTATGGACTGGGTGGGACGGAGTTTTCTTTTGGGAGTTTTCTTTGCCATCATAACCCCTGAACTCACAAACTCACGGCCTGGGATATCTCTGATCATAGCTCTTCAGCTTAAACAAGTTCAACTTCTATCAGCCTTTCTGTTTCCCATGCGCCTTCACTCTTATATGCACTTTGTAAACACAGAAACTTGTATCCCAAAAATCTGTCTGCTCCTCAGTGTGCAAGTACTGCCCTGCCATGGTCATCAAATTTTTAACCTCTGGACTGTAGATAGAATTAGGATCTGTCTCTCATGCACTCTCCATCCTGCAGGTGATCAGCAGCACGTTCATAGTGGGTCAGCAGTTCTGCTGCCCATCCTCTCAGACTACTCTGGGTGGGAGATTGAGCAGATTGGGTGTTGCATGCAAGACGAACTGCCAGCAGGTCATAGAGCTCGGCAGTGTAGCTTGCTACAACTGCTTTTTTTTAATCCAAATGCAAAGGTTGGCAGTCAAAATGCAAAGGATGGCAGTCACCTTCTGCTGATCCTGGCCCGTTGATTCCTCCCGCTTTAAGCTAGCCTGCCTTGAAGGCAGGGAAGGGGTCAATCAAATGAACAGCAAGTCAAGTAAGTCCTGGGATTGCAGAAGCATCTCTGGGGAATACCCTGGTTTGGCAGGACCTGCCTTTACCTTGCTGGATCAGGCCTCTTTTTATCACCTGTCCTTGCCTGAAGCAGAGGGTGGGAAGGGAGGCATCTGTCTTGAACATCTCTCCCTGCAGGAAAGTCTTTTTGGGTACCACGGAGCTAATGCAGGTCCAGGAAAAGAGGTGTAAGTTCATGATCTTTGCGTGTGTGGTTTGCACACAGATGGATTGGCCAGAAAGGCAGAGGCAAGAAAAGATTTCAGCAGAGGGTCCGACACAGGGACAGGAAAGAGAGGAAGGGGCTACTTTTGCAGTAGGTTTTTGATTTTGTCAGTATTGCTTGAGCAAGAACTAAAGGAACTGGCTAGGAAAAAGCACTCACACTTATGGTCTTTTTAATAGCTTTTCAAACCTTACTTCTGCATTAGAGCAGGTTAGGAGATGCCAGGCTGAGAACTAGGAGGTGAGAACCCAAATAACTGGTGATATTTCAGTCCAGATTGATTTAAATGGTTTGTAAGAAATTCACTCAATGGGCATGCTGGCATTGCAGGGTTGGGGTTAGAGAGGAAAACACACCACTTTCAATATTTCCAATCTCTTTTACTTATTTGCCGTGTTGAACGGGTGCCTCATTTGGACTGGGCTTCATGCACGGATGAGTGTTACTTTTGATTGAAAAGTCTGTCTATAACCATAGCTTAACCATTAACAGCCTAATGATTTTTTTGAGCTCAAGAAGCACAAATAAATGATTTAAGTGTTAGAACCCCTTTGAATAAAGACTGAGGAGCACTTTGCCTGTTTCTTTGTTGCTGTTGTTTGTTTGCTTTGTTTTTTAAGAAAAGGGCAGCAACGAACATTCAGATTCCCTCTGTAACTTTGGGTTTACTAATGCATCCTCTTGTAAAAATCCCTCTTGAGGGTGTTTGCACCTCTCTCCCAGGAGATGGCAGAAGAGTCCTGACGATGGCAAATAACAGTCAGCGCAAGCTGTCATTTTGCTGGGTGACGGATGTTTAAGCAGTGGGAAAAATCAGGGAGCTGTGGAGGTACGATACAAATGATCAAAACCTTACAGATTTACAACCAAGGCTTTTCACGCTGTCTCTAAATTTATGCCCTCATGCTATGCATATAGTGATGTGTTATGGCTTGATTTCATGTCATACGTCCCTCCAGCTGAAGCAAAGTGAAAAGTCAGTTATAATGCATCAGCTGGGAGCAAAGGAGGTTGTAAAGGGCTGGGCTGTCTGTCAGGAAGATCTTGGGTCAGGAATGATGGGATGACAGTGTCATTTATCAGGTTAGAACTCAGACTGCAGGACTGAATTCCTCAAAATGAGGTCACAATAATCACATTTTGCAAGTCTGTGGGTGGGAGATGGCAGAAACTGGGACTGAGGGAGCCACAGTACCGCACAGTTCAGATGAAGCTGCTGCGCCTAACTGCATGTGAAGTGGGACTCTCTACATCAGGAACTGGGCTTCCAGGTAGCAAAATGCATCGGACTGGCTGAGAGCAAGTCGGGGCTGCTCCAGCTCAGGGCTGACACTTGCTAAAATGTCGCAATGTGATGTTGAGGTACCTTGCAGGCATCAGGCTGCCTGGTCATCCACCAAGCAACAGTGGCCGGGCATCATGTAAGATGCCCCCAGCCCATGGAGGTGTGGAGGGACCAGACGTGACAGCCAACAAACCAAAGGGTGTTTTCGATGGCCAACATAAAGGGCATGGACCTCACCCTAGGGGTTTCATAGCTGGAGTGCTTTTCTGCTGCACCAGAGACCTGGTTCAAGTCCCTCTCTGTCCTGAGCCAGATGTCCCACCTCCTGGTAACATCCCTTCATCAGCAAGTTATAGGCTGTTTTCCAGCAAGTTGCTCTTGATCTACCAGACTGAACTGTCTCTCTTTAGCTCCATGAATATTTAACAACTTCATAGGAAGCTGAATATCTTTACCAGGCAGGAGAGGAAAAGCCGTATTGTAAGATATCATAGATCGGCTCTTCAAGGTTTTTCATGGAGGGGAGCAAAGACCGATTCTGAACAACTTAATTGTCTTCTGCTCTGAGCTATCAATCAGCTTTGGAAACCTACAGTTTCAAAAGTAAGCTAAGACTGATATTACGGATCTACCCAACAAATGTAAGGAAACTAAATACTAAGGGCATGTTTTAGACAAGTGCAGAGTTCATAAAGCAACAATTGCCTTAACTCTGCCCTCTAACGATACCGTGATGGAGGAAGAGTAAAACCAATCCTCTGTATGTTTTAAAACCCACTTTATCTGAAACTATACAATCTGCAGTCACAGCAGTAGTTGTTCTGTGGTTTCTTTGTACAAAAGAGTTAAGGTTTAACTAGGTTACTTAGTCATGCTGCATTTTTTTTAACACTTTATTTTTGTTTTTTTTTTGTCTGTGAGGTCTTTGCATTTACTGCTGCACACCTTACTCTTCTTGTAGTCTAAATTTGATTAATTCAAGAGTTTTCCAGAACATCAGATGCAAAAGGCACATACTGAACGATACAAAAATCTTCTTTTCTTTCAAGATATATGAATAGCTGCCCTTTCATTTTAACAAAAACCTTCTATCTCATTTTTCATACATAAGTGTAACTATTGCAAATAAAGATCATATGTGAAAAAATCTCACTTACTGGATCAAGAATCTAAACTATTTAACTGTTTCCAAGATTATCACTGAATTAATACTTAAAAAGGACATTAATCTGTCTATGACCCTGAAATGCTGTAGTGAAGGATTTTTGTTGTTACACATTAGCTCTGCCCAGGAATTTCTTAAAGCATCAGGAATTCAACATTACTTGCCTCTGACGGTGAATAAGCCATGAAGTTACCTCCACAAACCTTCTTGCATATCAAAACAACACACAAAACTAAAAGAAAAAAGAGTTTTTCAGTATTTTTAAGCTGCAATTTCCATGATGCAGGTACAGTTGAAGCTGGCTTTTGCTTGGAAATATTTCTGCTAGAACCTGATTGGCAGCTACAAGCACCAAGTTCAAAATCTAGCAACCACTGGATTGATCTCTGCTAAGAAGGACCTTAAGTTTAAAGAAATTTAAAATAAACTGATGTTCACCTGGCTCAGCCTCCCTACTGAGAAACGATAAACCAAAGAGCTCAATGAAGAGCATCTTTTGAGTGGGGGACAAGGACAACAGAAAGATAACCTGCTTAATATATAAAAAATAACTGTTGTCTTTTAAAAGTAACACTGCTTGGCTGTTTTCTCTGGCAGTGTTACTCGGGCCGTCATCCCTTGCAGGGGAACCGCAGGACCAAGGGCTCTGGTCCGGATCCTCTGGGGCCGAAGGCACCGCGCGAGCTGCGTGGACCTGGCCACGCCAGGCTGGCTGACGCAGCTTGCTGCGTGCCCCCTCTGCAGCTGGAGTGTTCTCATCAGCAGTGCAGGCGGCAAACAAAACTCCCCGTGACTCCAACGAGAAAGCATCTTCTGTCCTTGCTTGCTTCGGCTATTGCCTAAGGCTGGAGAGACCCTTCAACATAGGTCCACGCTTTACACATCCTCTCCACTTCAAAATGTCTTCTGTGTTCTCGCAAGCTGCCTGTATATACATATAGACCCTTTTAAAACGTGTTTGGATTAATTTCTGCTTTTTTTTTTTTTCTGGCTGCTCTCCCAGTCAGGGTAGACTTCCTTTGCAAACAGCTCAGAGGGGAGCAGAAAGGGGTGCTCAGACACCAAACCAGAGATTTTCTGCTGTCGGATCCTTCCACTGTAATCTCAGCTCTGCTAAAGGGATAGAGCAGGGCAGGGCTGTGCACAGACCTTTCTGTCTAGTGCTGCCGTGGTCACTTGGGTTTTCTGCTTAGGAAGATAAATTTCTAGATTTTATTTGAACTGGAGAATTTTTGGCTGGTTTTAGCTTAAAAGTCTTCCCAGCTTCTTGGAGTAAGAGGTCAAAGCTGTGGCCAGTGTGGGGACGTGCCATGGGATGCTCTGAGGCTCCATGTAATTCATCCCGGAGCAAAAGAGCAGCCTCCCTTCAGGAGGAGATAAAAGTTTGCACGTTAACACGTGAAGGTATCGGAACTAAGATGATGATGTTGTGTAAGGGGAATATGTAGAACAAAGGTCAGAAAGAAGGTTGAACAGCACTAAACAATTAGCAGCCTGGAATGGCATTTGCCTTCCCTCTTTCTTCTGCAGAAATTGGTCTCTGCTGGAAATGAGGTTAATGGCCTTCTCCCCACAGCAGGGATCTTGGATACAACCTGCCTTTCACCAGTTCAGGGATCACAGTAACACAGGAAACCACATTTGTAAAAGAAGCTCGTTTATCTCACTATGTTAAAAATGGACTCATTTTGCCATAATACAGAATCCTTAATTACAATGTCACTTTTTTTCGAGGAATGACTAAAGCATCTGAAGTATTCCCTAAGACCTTTGTCCTAGTTCACTTGGAATTCGTTATTCTGAAAATCCCATAGAGTGAAAATTGTTCCCTTTGTCCATGTGTATGTGTACGCATGTACCCGCGTTTAGCCGTGGTGGTCCCTCTGCGGATAGAGGCTGTTCTTCAAGTTGTCAAAAGCCTGGGAACTGTATGCCTATCGTCGCCAGTACCATGAAAGTAACTTTCAGAAATTTCATCCTTGACTTGTCTGAGCACTTTGCGATCCAAAATATAAATACGCCTTCAAGATGTACCATGTGCTGCACCGAATGGTTTGGATTATTCATTGATTATTCATTATTCCTTGATTATTGAAATAACTGCTTATTATTTTTATTGGGCAACTCTCAAATAAAAGAAGGATTGACACAAGGTAAAAAGCTTGCAAGACTGCTAGCCTGGGCTTGTACTATACACACGAGAAGTGCAAGTATAGGCAGTGGATCATGGATAGAGTGGTTGTGGATAGATCAGCCAGGAGACTTTGATGTGCAAACTCTTACGCTCTCCAGGACACCATAATGCAAAATGAGATTCTAGCCCCCTGTGCAATGTATAGGTGAGTGTGGCATCTGGAAATGGGGTAAGAGAAAATCATTTCAGCTCCCCAGTAAATAGCAGTGAGGAGAATAATGCTGCCCAATCTGCTTTCCTTCTGTGGTTTTGCACTGGTTCTCTTCACGGGTAGACAAGTGAAAGCAACATTATTCATTCTACTACCTGTCCCACAAATGTCGAAAATGACTTTTTTAAAGGGAAAAATTAATCTATTTTTAATTTTCAGTGGGACCACTTAAAATTAAATGATGTTGAAAACAACTAATTTTGTTGCTGCTCTGTCTTCAGGAAAATTATTTTTTTTAACTCCACTGTGGATTGTTCATTATTTCATCAAAATCTTGCAAAATACAAACAATGCCTTTTTTTCCCTTAAGGGATTATGCATCTGCTTTTCAGTAGACCTTTGCCAAAAGCATCCTGTCACCTGGAAGTAAAACAAATGAACAGAAACCTTTTTGCAGCTAGTGGTCACTTCTCATCAAGGAAGTGGATGTAAAGAAAACTTTTCAAAGCATGTCCTGCAAGAACAATGAAATAATGACCCACCAAACTCATACGGCAGTTAAGTCTTCCCGTGATCTAGCTAATGAAATATACTCTCCTCATGGATCCCGCTCATCTTCTTCTTCTTCATTAGTCATGTGCTATCAACAAAGACCTTGCCCTCCACATTTCCAACCTAAATGTGCCGCATCCAGGCTCTCTGGAGCAAAGTTGACAAATCTCAGCTGCTGATCTCTCCCTGACTTGCTCACAGCCAGGCCCATAGCCCAGCAGCACAGACGTAAACCTGCTGCCCCACTCCAGACCTCCACGTGCTCTGCGAGCCTCCAGCCAGCTATGCATGGAGCAGGAGGACATGACGCAGGTGAGGTGCTGAGACTCTGCATCACTGCCTAGCAGGGAGTACTGACCCAGGGACCCTGACTACAGACCTTGTTCTTCTTCTACAGCCCAGAGCTGCAGCAGAAGATTCCCCTTTCAGCGGCAGAAGATCCGCCTTTGGGGGGTCTTGTGCTAGCAAGCAATAACAAAACTCCATAGCCTGTGGCATGGACCAGACCCGTGGCTTCTGCTGTTGTTGGTAGGCAGTGAGCTGAGAAATTCTGGGTCAGGCATTATCCTCTGATTCCTCACATTTTTGTAAAGGTGATTGTAAATGGGGTATTGGATTCAACTGGCTAGTCATCTTCCAGAAGACAGAATCTGATACTTCATACTTCACCCCGAGTGTGAACATCTGCAGATCACTTTACATGATGGGCACGGCAAGTCTGCAAAGGAAATATGCAGAAAAGCAAACAGCACCGTCTGCCTCTTCTTGCACAGGTGGCCTCTTCACTGCAAAAGTGGAGATGACTTCTGGTTCCCCGCCCAGCCAGGTGATGAACATTACCAGTTCTATTACTCCTAGTGGAGATTTTTTCCTGAAACAGCTAGTCAATGCTCACTGCTGACTGCAACTGTTGGAAGACCTTTCATGTCTTCTTCTTGGCAAGCTTATACAGGCTGGGAGCTGACAAACCCAGGACCTACATAGAATCACACCTGCTCTAGATCAGCAAGGTTGTGTTTTTGTTTTTCTATTAAACTTACAAACTGAAATTTCACCTGTGCTTCTGCTTACTGAGATAATGAATATCATTACACTGTCCCAACAGGTCCCTGAGATGACCTCCTGAAAGAAGATGACCTTGTGTAAAAAAAAAAAAGAAAACCCAAGAAATATTGGAAATTTAACTGTTTTCATTCTTTTTACTTCAGTTAAGTTAGAAAATCAAAGGGAAATTGGGAAGAGCATCCCAGGGAACCTTTGCTCAGACCTGTGGTGTGGCTTGCAGAAAATTGTTCTAGATGACAGCATTATTACTTAAATCTCTGTGGTGGCATTGTTTAAACAGTGGAGCTATTAAATCAGCTACAGAGTAGAAGGAGGTGGGGGAATGTGCATTTTTTGTGAAGAAGGGTGACATGAGATGGAGATGGGAAAGGAAAGGCAACCATCATGGGCTTCATGCTTCATGCACCTGCTTCCACAGTGCTTCTCGCAGGGCCCTGAGCCCTTCTGAAAGGGAACATTCAAATAATTAAAACCTGAAATCTGCTTACTGGGAAACTAGAATAGAATGAGTAGGCTCTTAGGCATTCTGGCTGGGGGGCATTTTATTTGTATAGCA
Organism: Calonectris borealis; assembly: GCF_964195595.1. Lineage (NCBI taxonomy): Eukaryota > Metazoa > Chordata > Aves > Procellariiformes > Procellariidae > Calonectris > Calonectris borealis. The sequence goes on from NC_134334.1 coordinate 6,734,092, forward strand.
GACTGCAATGCTTGTCAGTCGATATCCTGGGTATAGATGGAATTTGCCAACAAAAGATTGCATTAAACCTATATTAAAGCAGAGTTCAGACTGAAAGAACAGACCAGTTGGGGAGTGTTAAAATCCACCACAGGGATGTTGTTGTTGCATGTGTGATAAATTCAAGAAATTCCAAGGGAATACTACACATCAAAATAATCCACCCATAGTTAGGGGAAGAAAAGATGTTAAAGCACTTCAGATTGCCCTAAATCTTGCCAAAAGTGATGAGAAGTATTTTTGTGGCTCTGCTGCCAACTCATGCTATCTTTAAAAACAAACCCACATGTTCTGCAATATTTTGTGCCTAAGAAAGTAACTCAGCTGTGAAAAAAGCCTTATCTGGTTGTGTAGATTGCGTACTTCCCACTTACCCATATTTGAATGTCTTTCAAGTGTAACCTTAACTGAATAATTTGAGTTTATTGTGCTTGTTTTGAGAAAATTGTCTCATCATGGAGTAATTACAACATCCTTGTAAGACTGATTGGAGAAAGACACACTCAGAGAGGCGTTATGAATGGTTCACTGTCAAACTAGGGTGTTGTATCAAGCGTGATTCTGCAAGAGCCTGTGTGAGCCAGCACTATTCAATATTTCCATTTAACACCTTATATTGAACAGATTTTGCTTACGTTTGCAGATGAAACCAAACTGTGAAGGATGACTAGTACAGGGAGACACTTCAGACTAAGAGTGGTCTTTCCTGGCAGCCTGGAGATGCAGTCCTTTATTTTTTAATAAATATTGTTGAACATGGGTAGGTACCTGCCATGTAACTTCAACAGGAGTACTTGGCTCCATGTAACCACATGGGAACTACTGGCCATGGAGCAGTTTTGCAAAAATCTGGGGATTATTATAGATTACAAATTTGATGCGAGATGTGACATTAAAAAAAAAAAAAAACAACAAGGCAAATAGCATAACCAAGGGCTGTGGAGGAAATAGCATTTCCCTGGCCAGGGAGAGGAAGGAGGACAGTTCAGTGACAGGTGAACGGGCAAGGCCAGGTTGGGCTCCTGTCCAGTGAGCACTTACTGAAGGCACCTACCCAAGCAAGGCCAGATCTCCCTGGCTGCGTAGGACAGCCTCAGCCCACAGCGCTGGTGGTGATGTACTAACTCTGTGCAAGGCCTTTCCAGATGTTAAGACCACCTGACGGTGTAAGGAATCTTTCCCGGGAGGTGGGGGAGAAGAAGGGGGGACCACAACCTGGTGCACCAATGTTTGAGGCAAGGCATTTTCATGGCGTGCTCATGCTGAGGTGAACACCTTCTTCCAGGCCAGGGTTGGCCGTTATGAATCGCAGACCCAGGTGGCTACTTTTGAGTCTTGGATTAGGCATCCAGATGCCAGAGCGTGGTGAGATTTAATGTCTTTCCTTGGCATTTCCCACTCTCAACACCAGCCGTTCAGGATCTCATTTTGAAACACCTCTGTTTCTTCATGTATTGGGCAGGTGATGTGCCCTTGCTCAGCCTCACATGGCAGGATTGCCACCTGTAGCTTGGCTTTGGTCATTCACACACTTTGGTAGCTAAGAAATCCCAGCTACCCTTCTTGTGGACAAAACTGGGGCTCCTCCAGGGTCTCACAGATGCTGAACGTCATCACAAGACCGGCTATGTGCATGTTGGCAGCCCAGCCAGGCTTCACGTGGAGGCACCCTAAAGACTGCTTTTGCACTGAGTGTTCTTACGTGGCATTTTCCCAAAGCAGAGGCAAGGGGAAATATTCCTTGTTTATATTTTACCCGATTGAAATGTTCAATGAGAAAGGAAACCCTTGGTCTTATTTTTCAGTGCGGAAAATGTCTGCGGAAGAGGAGTGGATTGGCTGAGATTCAACACGTGTGAGCTGCAAAGCAATTGCACACAGATGCATGTACAAAGGATTGAGTAGCGTATAACCTTTTCTGTTTTATTCGGTGATAGGGAACAGTTTGGGAAACAGGAGTGTTCTTAGAAGACCTTACTTTCAGGCTGGTTTTCAAGAACAAGCAAGGATTGGATGGGATCCTGTGACTGAATTCAGATTCACTGATACAGCTCAATAGACTTCATGGGACTTAACTGCATGCGTATTCGGAGAACGTACCCAAATAGCTTAGAACAAAACCAAGAATCAGGATGAATCTTCAGACCCTCATAGCAGAGATTCATAGCAGAGAAAAGCACCTTGTACTCTGGGGGCCACTTTTTGACTGTGCCCACAAAACTCTAACTGATGTTGACACAGCAGATGATATTTCCCACAAACCTGTAGTGACAGGAGCAAGCTTTCTGGATTCCCATCTCCGTGACCTTTGCTATACTCCGTGGAGCCACCGCTCACAGGAGGAACCCAGTGCTTGCAAGTCTGCAGCTTTTACTGGGGTTGTGATCCCAGACCTGCAGCACTACAGGGATTAACGGGGACAGCGCTTCAAATCCACCTCTCCGCACAGCGATTTGTGTCACCTTCTGTCACCTCGTTTGGAAGCTGCTGCTGCTCTGGTAATTTCCAGACAAATCTGGACCCACAAATGTTCTGATGTAAATATAATCCTCAGAGAGAGAGGCTTGTAATGCCATCCCCCTCCCACAAGTCCTAATCCTGTGAGCTGAAATTCCTTGACATCGTAGGTAATGCTCCCCATAGCTCCCAGCCTGTGTGACCCTCTAAAGTGGAATAGCACTCTCTCAGAAGTTTTGGACTTTGAACATTTATTTTATGTTTTTCCCCAAAAGATGGAGCTGTGAGACACAGTCAGCGTGATCTGTTCCAGGTGCAAATTCTGTAAAGCTCTTGCTCAATGAAGGTTGGGCTGAAATTTTAATTTAATCTTTTGTGGGGTTACACAAGGCACATCTCCCCAGAGCAGTGGAGCACACCGTTCTCCCTTTTCGAGGGAGAATTAATCCCGTTTCGAGGCCAGGAGGAATGTGGGGGACAGGTATCCTGTAGGTTCTTGCCTATCTACCGTGATATGCCACAGAAGATCAGAAAAGTGATCTTTCCCTGGGAGAATGAAGGTCACCTGTAGACCCCTGGGGCTTTCATATCCTCAGAAGCATCAGAGCAGAGCTGGGCCAGGGTGGGTCACTGCACACACTGCAGAATGCATCAGGTGTATCAGCATCTCTGGTATCTCCAAATCTTCTCTGCCAAGTGTTCTCAAAACTTCCGTGAATACAAACCCCTGTGGCAAACTTCACCAACCTCTGTGCCAGGCAGAAAAGAAACACGGCTAACCTCATTTTTCAGGCAGGGGAAAATGAGAAATGTTGTGTTGAAAAGCTAGTGGGTACAACATTACGGTACTGTAGGGTACTACTGCAACAACAAGTTACAGTAGGCAAGAGAAGATAAGTACATGCCCATGTATATATTTTATCCACTGGTATGCAAAGCAATTAACCCACAAGTCTCCTCTAAACCGCAGCAGGCCACATATAGCTCCCTGAGCTGACAGGCACATTACCAGCCTTTTCTTGCACCATAGAAAGCTTTCACGGCTGATCGGTCGGGTTCAGTTTTACTGTCTGCTCGAGTTGCCTGGGAAATCTCTCTGCAAATCCCCAACCTCCTTGTGTCTGACACAAACACTTCTGCATTGATCCCTTGAGACCCGCACCTTTGCTTCAGCTCAGAGGAGCCTTTCTTCATGCCCTTCAGCCAGATTAACAGTTAATAGTGTATGTTTTACACCCTTTTCCTCCTCCCTTGACCTTGAGGTTTATGGCTGGAGTTTATGGAGCTGGGAGTTTCTTTGACGCAGGCTCATGTTCTGGCAAAGATTTCCAGACCTTACCTTTCCCCTTATGTTTCGCACACTAGTCAAGGCTCCTTGGCAGAGATGAAGTGCTGCTGACTTGGGGACCTCTGAAGATGTTGGTCATGCAGGGATTTCTCCCTCTTTCCACAAGGAACTTTTTCCTAGGGCAAAAAGATGAGCCTGAATGGGAACCCAAATGCTCTAACTTCTTTTAAAACAGAAGTGCCTCTTTTTCTCAGTGAATTTTCACTTTCCTGTTGAGGTGAAAAGCTCTTAAACCCATTAAGCAGTGCTTTCTATGTTGTTTTGGTTTCCACCACAGGTGGGGAGAGCACCACATCTTGCTGGTTCCCTGGCCAGGAGACCAGGCGAGGGAAGATCACAGTGGAACAAATTCCTGCTCACCTAAGACGCACGACGGGGATGGATACAGGAGCGTGGGACACTGCAGAGGGCCCATATCCCACGGCATGTGCCGTAGGCAGGACTATGTTCCACTCCCTGCCAGTTTATGCATAAAGATGGGAGGGATTAAGCCTGGAGATAACGCTACTTTTCTTGTCTACCTGCAGCTTAAGCGGTAGCACCCACAGTGAGTTTACAAGAATTTCTGAAATTGTGATCGTGAGACCAGGAGTGAAATCACAAGTGGAAAATTCTGGGAATTCCATCCATAATGTGCTGTTGTATTATCTCTGTAGTGAGCGGTGTAAGCCACAGCAGAGATACTTATATCATATTCATCCAAAAAAACCCCAAATCCCAAACACCTTAACAGGCAATTTCTTTGTCTTCAAGAGACTATATTTACATCTATTTACATGAATTTACAGTTTTTATATGCATTTACATCCGCATACAAAATATTTTTGAAAATATATTTACTACAGTATCTTGCAGGTTAGGAAGAAATTGGGTTTGTTCTCAGCTTCCAAGTAAAAAATAAGGACCGTTGATTCGTCAGGAAATGCTTCCCAGTTGTTCAAATAAAATAAGCATTAGCAAAATACAGCCTTTAAGCAATACATCTTTAAGCAATGTGATTGAAATCTCTTCCTGTTTTAGTAGGTCTGGCTTCATTGCCTCAGTACCTTCTCTTTTCTAATATTGCTAAAAAATCAGCACAGATGGCACATGAATTTCTATTGTAATTTATAGATACGAAAGACATTACTGTAAAACCTTCCATGTTTTTTTTTTCATGTGGAAAACACCAAAATGGAGCCTTGCCAGACATATAATCACAGGACTCCTCACAATAAAGCTAGCTCCTGTAACTTGTTTGGGGTTCCCCGGGGAGCACAGTCTGGGGTTCCACACTGTCCTTCCTCTCTCCTCCTCTTCCTCACTTCTCTTCCACAGGACCTCCAACCTGACCGTGAAATACTGTGGGCAGCTATCCGCCTGGGGTGGGGGAGCCCAGGAGATGTTTTGTGGGAAAGCTCACTGTTGGCAGCCTCTCTAACTCCTCAGATTTACGTTTGCCGTAAAAATATAAAGAGACCTTTTGCCACCTTAATGGTCTCTCTGAGGATATCTGTGCCTAGCGCAACGCCACTTCTACCTCATGCCATTTTGTTGAGTTATACGGTTCAAACGTGCAAAAACTCTAGAGCTGATGGAAAAAGTGAGATTGTTAAGGTTTGTCAGGTTAAAAAAAAACCAAAAACTGGCTTGTGAATACCTTCCTAGGTGCTAAGCTGAGTTATAAATCTTTAGAAAGACATGAGTCAAAACTGTAAAAAAAATTCTGCGTGAAAGATAACTGACAGACGACGATGTTGTACCTACTGTGATCACGGACACAGTTCCAAAAAGAAGATGTCCTAAAGTGGGATGATTAACCCACAGCACTGCTGTATTTATGGTGACTGCACAGCCACTTTCCCAGAAAGCTGAGCTGTAAAAATTACTTTGCCAGTATTTCAGGTACAGGCAGTGGTAACAAATCTGCTCTGTTACTCAGGAATCCTGTATTTTGCCTGCTTATTTTTCAGTTAAGAAATTTTAGGGAAATGCCTGCCTTTGCCAGAAATGTCAACATTTACCCTATATCCACGATGAATAATAGAAAAAAAATATTCAAGAGCTGGTAAAATTGCCTCAGATACAATCAAAATAAATTGTCTGTTATTAAACTCTTTTGTATAAAATTCATCTAATAAAACTGACAATTCTGCCGTAAGCCCAGCGCGGTTCCGTTCCAGTTAATGCCTGACTGGCACTTCACAACATCACATGAATTACAAAGAGAAAAGGATGGGGAAGCAGGTACCTGACAAAACATAAACCTATCTATTAGGGAAGAAACTGTTTTCCTGGCAGTGTCAGGAGAAAGCCCTTCCTTCTGCTACAGCTTTGTGTTCCAGCCTGCACCGATGACCTTGATTCCCAGCCTAAAGACATGAGCATAGTGAGATCTCTTTCAACACTGCCTGAAATATGGAGCTAGATGTTCAGCCAAGAACAACTGGAAGGCCTCCAACCACTCACCCCAGATGTGTCTGGCATTTTTTTAAGTAAGGAGGCTGAACCTGACTTGCAGAAGGGAAAACACATGGGCAGTGTTTGTTCTGATTCCAGGAAGGTTTGTGAGATCGTATCCTGAGTGTTGCCAAAATGCTGTGTACCAAAGCGCGTATTGGCCAGTAATTCTTCATATTGGTGTGAGATCAGTAGCATTGGTCAGATGTACCCCATGACTCTCCTTTCCACAGAAACAAATTCTTATGTAGTGTGAATAAATTCTCCAAAGCCAAAAAACAGATTAGTGGAAGAGCTGAGCAGGGGATCACAGTTCTTATCTGCCTGTACCACATCTACGCTTGTCATGAAAGTTCAAGTCCCAATGTTTTAGAAATGCTTCTACTATTTCTTTCAATTCTAAGTTGGACTGATCCAACGTGGCCACTGGAATGACAGAAATTTCTGGGGACGATGGAGCTCCCACTCACAACAGGGGAGTGTTCCCTACACTAGATCAGGGTGACTGAGGCTTTGTCAATCCAAATCTTTCATAGAAGACCTCAAAGGGTGGAAATACCTCACCTCCTTGGTGACCTGTCCAAAGGCTGCAGAAACATTTGGGGAGAGACCTTTTCCTAAAAGCCACCCCAAACCTCCCAAGGTACAATTTGCAGCTATTGTCCCTTGTACTGTCTGGTACCACTCACTTTTCCTCTGACTTCTTTGTAGTTGTCCTCCAAGTAGCCGTAGCTGCTAGTAAATAAATCCTTCAGCCCTCTCTTCATCTGACTTACCCAGCCTAAATCCCACCACTTCTCCTTATAGTTCCTGTGATCCAGGCATGATCATCCTGGTCACTCTCCACCGAATTCTCCAGTTTTTTCAGCATCTCAGGATCTTCCTGGGCAGTTGGGAAGAAGCCACGGAAGATACATTGTAGAGCAATGAATTAGAGAGGTCTTGTCAAACTACTGAGAAATTATGGCCCTGTTCACCTGGGAGACTTGACCCAAGTGCCCTTCAACTCTGAGCAGGAGGCTGAATCCATAGCCTACCTTGTAGTTTTGATCTCTTCTCACACAAGAACCCTCTGCACTGGACATAATTAATGTTTAGGGCCTTATTTATAGGAACGGATTTGCTATTTCTCTGAAACAAAATATATCGGAGGTCTATGGTCCCTTTCAGAAACCATCTGATATTGTTCAATCAAGGCAAAACAGCAGTGCTTGTGTTAAGCTGGCTGGACATTTTCACACAGCACTTCTGGACGTTTTGGTGCTTTACAAAGGTCATACTGCTTCCACTAATCCTTCCTTTGTGGATTAGAATGGGGCCTATTCTGGTTCATTTATTACGATGTGTATTTTTTAAAGCTGAATTGTTTATTATGCACCAGAGTTTAATTTGCTTAGTAGTTTCCTGGGATCCTGAGTTATGTTATTTGTCGGGAAAAGGTGTTTGTAAAAATATATCTACTGGGCCCAATGAATTCCCTGACGTAACACGTCATGCTGATATGAAAAGATTACAAAATAATCAGCCAAGGCTAAACCGGAGCGTTTTGAGGTTATGAGGGTTTCCTCACAGTACCTGAAATAGGAAGCAATTTCTTACGGAGAAGCTGCAGACAGCTGTGGATGGCAGAAAAGCGGGTCTTCAATGTAGACATGAATCCTCCCTACATATCAATGCTGCATTCCTACGTGGTGCAAAATCACCCTGCCATTCTCTGCTGGGGCTGGGGCAACTTCACATCCCAGAGTCTTCAACTGCTGTATGACAAAAGCAATGTTTTATCTCTCTAGATGATCTCAATGTCTACACCAAAGCTGGGCAGAGAAGTCCTTCTAACAAGCAGCTAACATTACCCCAGCAGGCCAGGAATTTGTATGGTCTCTTACCTTCAAAAGAACATCCTAGAGAGGGGATACAGTCCGGAACAATTTCTGAGGACAGGATGGAAATGGGAAAGAGGCAGAGAAGAGATTAGTCTTCAACTTCTTGTTGGGCGAATAGAGTTTCTGGGACTGAGTGAAGATTTTGCACAGGGATTGTGTTATATGATTGTGCCGTTGAGGCACTTAAAAGATTGCTATTGACTTCCAGAGCTCACCAAAAAGTTTCTGAATGCACTGAGGGACCAATATAAGTAATGGCATCTAAAAAAAGTGTTCCCTGCAAGCTTGCCACAAATCGAATCACATTTTTAATTAATTTTTTTTTTTTAACAAAAACCCCGTCAGCAGAGCACTAGCAATGTCAAAAAAGAGAACTGTCATGGCCATGAGCTCTTTGCACACACAAAGTCTTCCCTGCAAGGGTCTTTAGGATCTTTACTGTCCTCCGAGGCAGCCCTGTACGCTCACCACTTCAGACCCCGCTTCTCTAAAGTCTGCTTTCACTACCATCCCTTTCTCCCCTAACTTTTCTTAACTCCTTGTACAAATATTAATCTATCCTTTTTCTTTTTACTCTCTTTCATCCTCTCTTTTCCTCTATTGGTGGAAAACTCAATGATACTCTTTTAATTAGATGAAAAAAAAGGTGCTGCGAATATGTTCATTTCAAGCATTGCTTTGACTGTTCTGAGTGGGATCCAGAGGGCACCTCTGCAGATGGTACGTAGTGTAAAACCAACACGTCAGCACGTAGTGACTTTAGTTACATAAAAGAAATTGTCTGATGTGTCTCGCCCTTGTGTGTGGGGTAATTGGTGATTGTACCCATGACTATCTTGAGCATTTGTTTTCTGCACCAGGGAGCACTGGGTGGTTTCCAGGACATGTAGTGTGGACTGGCTTACTTCCATACTGCTCATGTTCCAGGCTATTGGAGCGACAGATTAAATCCCAGCTGCACATCAGCAGGAGCACACTGTGGTGCCCTAGCTACCCCAGAAGCCTGTGAATCTCCACCACCGGTGTTCTTCCATATTCATTCTCTTCCCAGTTCATCAGTGTCATGTGCACTTTGTGAACATGCTCATGCTCTGCTTAGCCTTGAACTCACATTGCAGATAAGCTCCTGATGGCTGCCAGCAGCACCACAGCTTCCACTGCAGAGGATTGCTCGTGGGAAATCCCCCAAACGTCTTGCGAGGACCTCACTCTTTGTCTGAGAAGTGAGGGTGTCAGGACAATAGGTTGTTATCTGTGCTTCCTCCCTTCAAGCACCTACAAGAAAAGGCTGAGGACAATAATCCTGTTGCTGAAACCACTGCCTTCTGGAAGAATTAAATTATCCTCCATTAGATCAACCAATGTTGGCTGTAAAACTCTAGGAAGCCTGCCATCCTGGGAGCCATCCAGGAGACTGTGCACACACTTCTTTGTGGGCATCTCCCATTTTTGGATGCATTGCCATGGCAAAAAGTGACCATTACCCCAATGAAGTCTGGTCCCTCCTAACTCACACAGATCAGCGAGGAAACCACTCAGCATAGATACAGGACTTTCTGTGGGCATCAGATGACACTGGGATGGGGCCAGACTGTGGCCTGACATCTTCCAGACTGGACAAGAGAAAGGGAAGCTGGAGGGTCCTTTTATTCCCTTATCCCTTTATTTTCCCATGTTTGTTCCTCTCCAAACCCCCTTGATTCCTCCTTTTCCCCACCTCCCCTAAATATGCCATAGTAAGTCTTGTGCAATCCTCAAATGCTCTTCCCCTGTGTCCTATAACGTGTCCCATACCCCCAGCCAGTAACGCCCCTCAGTCTGTAGGGCGATCCAGAGACAGCGTGCCATTTTTTGTCCCAGTTTGTCCCAGCTTTCCTGGCATGCACCAGGGATCACATACACACACAGACAGCATTAAGTTATGTGATAAAAGACTTTTCTGCATGCTCACAAGGAAGGAGCACAGAGGTGCAATGGCAGGTGGGGGAACCAGAATAACACCCCTGAGGGCGTTTATCTCTTACAATAAGCACAACGTCAACTGACTTTCAGGGATGATGAGACTGAACCCAAAACAACTGCAGTCAAACACGCTGGCCTAGGAGAATCTGCATTGCCCACGATCACAGTGAAGAGTTTACCAACTATTACAGGAGGAGGTATGGCAGCTTAGGGGCTGTTTCTCACAACTTGTGTGAGAAACAGCCCATTTTTCATTCTGGAATTGGCCTACTATTGTCAGTAAGACATCGTTTCACCCACAGCTTGGGTGAATGCAGAGCGCAATGCGTTTCAATTGCCTGCTTGGGAGCGTATTGCTCCTATCTTTCAGATTTTCCATTTAAACAACTGCTTTTGTTACATCTTCATCAGTATATTCAATAATAAGCTAAATGTGATTGGAAATTGTGACTGGACATTTTTATTCCAGGCAGCATCTCAGAATCCCTTTACATTCGGCTCCCTCTTGTGCTTATTTCATCCTCCTGCTGACTTCTCTCTTCCCATGTTTTTCCACAACCTTTTGTTAGCAGGATGCTATTGCATCAAGCCATCTAATCCATGGTGCTCAGGTGGAACTTAAATTAAACGAAATGTGCTTGCCCATCTCTAGCAGAAATATCACTCCTTAGAGGAATAAATTGTGAGCTAAATGAAAGCAGATAGAGCAGCTTCCAGGAAGAGTTGGCATCAAACCGTGAATCTGATAATTGGGTTCTGAAAAAGGAAGGGCTATCAGGGGAGGCCCAGCATCTGCCTGAGAGCAATTATTACCAGACCACAAGTGGGTAGGATGGAGGTATTCCCCTCCCTACTTCCCTGCTGCTTTCCTGCTGTGGCACTGTGCAGTGCAGAACCTGTGATAAAGAGGACAGCATGGGGATGAGAGAGAAGTGCAGACCAGTCCAAGAAGGACTGAGAATCGAAGCAAAGGGGAGGACGTGTGATATCTCTGTGAGAGCCTGCATGGCACAGGTCCGTCCAGACTTGCAAGCTCCATCCAATTTCCTTCCAAGCGCCTAGTAAAAGCAGTTTGGCAGGAGCAACAGGCAGGAGGACTGTCCTGATATGTAAGTCTTTAAGATGAGATGAATCCACTCTACTGACTAGAGTCATTAAATCTCATTGAGTAGAAAGGAGTTTAAAGGGGCTAGCTCAGACGTAGCTGTTTATATTTTGCCAGATTAATCTCATTCTTAGTGGCCCAGAGCCTTTTAACTTGTAGACTAAATACAGTTTTCAGGGACACTATTACAATATTATGTGGTTTCACCAGTGCTCCTTAGAGCAGAATTTGGTCTCCTGAACCAATGAGTAAGTTTTGTTCTTGTCTCATTTTGATGCTGGGAATGCTTAATGAAGCATGTTCTATTTGTTTGGTTCCCTGATGAGTAATTATAAAAACATTTTTAAGCACACTGTTTCTATAGGCTGCTGCAGACACATCTAGCCACCTTTTAAAACACACACTTCTGTGAAAAGTGAGCAGCTGGGTAGATTTTTACATGTTTGCTGTACCTGTTGTTGGAGCCAGTCTCTGACACGGATGAAATAACATTGGGATATTATTTAGCTCAGCAACGAGCATACACAAAAGCTTAAAAAAAATTACTCAGAATGGTAGCTTAGATTCTGTATTAAAATGGAAAGTTTATGAAGAATTATACCAGTTAAAGCTGGTATAAAGCACCTGCTAACGTGACTCAGGTCACACCAAGTCACAGAAGCTGGTTCTATTCTTCTTAGGATACTGTTAGGCATGAAGTGACAGAAAGAAATCGGACTTTTGGGTTTGTAGCATTGACTCAGCACTGTGACTGTGGCTGCTCTCCGTGGATGACTGGCGTCCTCCAAAACTCCACCTTAGCCTGCCTGCCACACACAGCCTCTCCCAAATCCTCGGCGCAGGCATCCCAAGGTCTCCTTTCTCCTCTCCGTACCAGGTAAGGGTGCTCTCCAGCCCACACAAAGGGCAGTGTAGGAAGCTCTTGTTCACCTTCCCAGTGTGACCCAAGGTTTGGTGAGATGAGCTTCACTGCAGGTGTGGGTTCACGCTATGAGTAGCAAAGAGCTGTACTTTGCTGTGACGGGAGTGAACAAGAGCACCAAAAAGTGTCACCGTACAGGTTTGAGGGTGACTCACTAGAAAAGGAAAGGCTTGTTAGTGTCTGTGTTACCGATGGAAAAGTAAAACATCTTAACCTCTGCATCAGACAGATGGAGGCAGTCCAGTGTGGTGTTTCATCCTGACCAGTGAGTGATATAAATCCTAATCTTCCTTTGAACCTTTTGAAGGTAGCTGATGGGTAAACAATCACTTCTTTTGTTCCAAAGCAAGAAGAACAGCCCCAAACTGGCACTTAGCCCTCACTCAAAAAGACCAGGGTTAGACGACTCACATATCTTGCAATCAGACATTACATCTTGTGAGTTCGAAGCCCGGAAAGCACTGTCATGGCAGGCATGCCATGACAGGGTGCAGGCACCTCTAGAGGAAATCAACCGTAGTGCAACATATCTGGCTGCACGCATACCTCTGGGCATGATCACACATGACAGCAGCAAGAATTTGCATAGAGTTTATTGCTGTTGCTATAGCCCAGGTTAAATACTTGAACACATGAGGTTGTACAAGGTATGAAATGTAATCAGCTACAAAGTCCAGAGGAAACCAATACAGCAGCAACCATGACTGCCTGTAAGGCAAGGTTTACATTATTTCATACGTTTATCAGGGAAATTGTCTGAAAAAAGGTAGGGAACCAGATTTGCGAATCATAGATTTCTAGGCCTTCAGTGATGGTCTCTACTCAAAGCTGAAGCTGAAGAACTGTACACAGAGTGAAAACGGTGAGAGACAACAAGGGAGAAGGGAGGCAGGGAGATTTATTTTCTCATCCTCTCTGAGACATGTCCACTTTCAAGACTCTGTGTGGACAAGCAGCAGAAGGAGATCACTCTGCAGGAGGATCCAACCTCACACTAGTTATGGTATGGGAGAACGTGCACTTTGAAGGGTCTTTGATTGCGTTAGTATGCCTACCCTTTTGCACTTCCTTCAGGATTTCCATGCTCTACAGCCATTGCCATACTCTGCCGCTAGACTATTCATTTCAAGGTAAGAGTTATCTTGCCCTGACCCTCTGCTTGCTTTTATTTCAGGCTCCAGTTAGGGCTGCAGTCACAATACTCTTCTAAACTTGAAGGGGCATTGCAGAAGCCAAGACTCCTCAGTCAGTGGTACTTGCCCTGTCTTGCACTTGTGCCTGACGCTGTTCCCATCACAGTGATACGGTGTTGGCCATTAACGATGTATCGTCTGTCCTGCCTGCCTTGGCATTGAGTGGGCACAAGAAGGGAGAAGAAAATGCACCTGTGGCTTTGCAGATTGCTTGCAGGTGCACCTGCCCTAAATGCGGTGCTCCCCAGGCTAATGCACTTTCCCTTAGCATCCTCCCTCATACCTGCACAAACACAATGGGTACGTATCCATACGGACACCCTGCCCTAAACACACATAAAGATTCCCATGCCTTCCTGTACTTAAACGCCACACTTGCACACTTGCCTATATACTGAGATAGTCACAAACCTGAGTCCAGCTGGAATATACCAGTATATGTTCATATGGCCCTGCTCACGGGAGTAACCTTCAGCTTCTACACTTAAGTGCTACAATATCCTTTATGTGACCACCGCTTTTGCAGAAATCCATGGAGCCAAGATGTAACCACATTGCTGTCTGCAATTTTCACAGTTTCCTTGTTGTGACCCAGGAAAGAAATGGACCCTCACTTCCCAGGTATCGCAAGCAGGGGCTGGTATCAGGCTGGTGCCATTTTCTAGCACATAATGCTTTTGGCAAACCCCGGTGAGGAATCTTGTTCATGGTAGATGGGCTCCCGAAGAGCCCTGGAAAAACCCTTGGACTGAAGAAGAGATATTTTCTGAGAGACACAGGAAATTCTCAGCCCTTTGATGATACCAGTCAATCACCACAATGGTCATCAAACAGACAATGTAAGTGTGGAGACTTAAGTGCTCGGCTTTTTTTTATGGCATCCAAACACTATCCATCCAGCACATTCCCACCTCTTTTTTCTGCAGGCATCCCCAGTTGCTAGCTGGCCTGTTGTGCACCTCCAAGGGTCGCAAGCCATTAAAGTCATTTTAGAAGTGGGATGTGCCATCTTTGTTGGGCAAAAGAGTCATTTGCCACCATCTTTCCCTTTTAAATGGCATCCATAAAGCCACACAGACAGGAGAGTCTGGTAAGACACAGATTTGGAGCCACCTACCAGAAGTGGTTAGAAAAGTAGAGGGGACATTTAGCTATAGAATACAGGTTTACGAAGTACACGCACCACATTGTATGTGTTCAGCCCTGGTGCATCAAAGCCAGGAGACAAACCCTTGCGATCGAATGGGTAAAAGTTAAAGAGTTGCCCATTTTGGGTCTCCAGTGAGATGGAGGCAGAGCCCAGGTGCAGAACACATGGGAACTCCTTGTCAAAAACAACTTGGAAAACACGATCTTCCAGGTGGTGGAGCTTGATTGTCCGGTACTTTTCAGGAATCAGCTCTTCCACGTGAGGCCCAAACTGCTGCATGACCAGCACCCCACCAGCTCCAACTTTGATCTCATAGAAAGTCAGGTTGGAATAGGTATAGTAGCCAACATAAGGCGCTGGACTTGGAGGAGGAATCAAGCTTTTCTCTGCCTCTCTGAACGCCGTCTCCATGGCAGGAATAAGATACTCATATGTCTGAGTCACAATATCTCCACCCTGAGGCCTGGGCCCTGCCATCAGCACAATGAAGCTCAGGCGGAGCTTGGGGATAAGAGAGAAAGTAGCTGAATAACCGTCGAGGTCTCCGTCTTTCCTAATGACATCATATCCCAATTGCTCGTTAATCTCCCAGGGTGTGCCAGTCTTGTTAGCAAAGTATTCAGTGGAGCACTTAAACAGAGGGGTCAGCATCATCTTCACTGTGTCAGGCTCTAGGAGACGACGGTGGTAGGTGCCTAAGAAGACCATTGCCAGCTTGGCAAGGTCAGCAGCTGTGGAGTACATCTGGCCAGAAGGCCTGTACCAGCCGAGGTCATAGAGAGGGGCTGGCTGCCGGCTGCCGTAGAAACCCACGGCCATCTGGGAGCGGATGGGTGGCGTGATGTCGAAGCCAGTGTCCTCCATGCCCAAGCGGTCCAGGATGTTCTCCGAGATCCAGCGCTGGTATTGCCCCTCAGCTGCATGGTCGGCTAGCACGTGCGCCATCAGCGAGAAGGCCAAATTGCTGTAGTGGCATCTGACAAGGAAGAGGAATATATCTGGATCAGCCTTACCTCAGTGATACGGTGTGGGCATGACTATGCAAAAACAGTGGCTAGGTCTCTCTTCTCTGGGGAAGAAATCTCATTTTATCAGGTGACATGCTAAAGAGAGAGGAGAGATGAAGGAGGGACAGAGAAAAACTGAACGTTGTTGCCTTGATTTGATGTTAAGTCGAGAAAGAGAAATCTCTTACGGGAACATCAGCAGAGCTATTTAACGGCTATGTACAGAAAGAGAGCTGGAGATGGAAAACCAAAAAAAAAAACTTTATGCAAAAGCCTATATATTTGCATATTCTGACTTAGTGTTTACAATTGTTCACCAAAGAATATCTCCATTCTTTTTAAAAGCAGAGTTGAGAGTTACAGTGCTTACCTTAAAGGTCTCAAAATCCCAGGTAAAAGCCTCTTTGGAGATTTAATGTGGTACAATCACTTAAGCACCTAAGCCACCTTAAGATGGTAAAAGCACTTAAAAAGCACTTCAAAGTCTACAAAGCAGCAATGTTGAGTCATTAAAGACACCTGAGTGCTTCAGTCTTTAATATCCATAAAGTGATTTAAGTCTTTATACTTGAATGAAGTTTAATGACATGAAGACATGAATGGGCAACTTTTTTTTGAACACAATTTTCAAAATTCATGATGTTTTCAACCTTGCTCGTTTTTCTTTTTTTTAATTGTGTGAAGCCACACATCTCACTGAGGCCTATTTAGATCATAAATTTGGTACCACATCAACAATTTCCAACCCAGCTGAATAAAAGCAGGATGAGCATATATATTTCTACCCCAGGAATAAATACATTCTGGATCTAAAATTTTATATCTGAAATGGAGCTGAATTTCAACATACCCAGAAAAATATGTTAAAATTTCTATATCAATGAATGGAAATTTCCTTTTCAAAAATGACCTGTTAACTGTGAAGTATATCCAAGAACAGGGAGACAGAGTTAAAACTATCAACATGTCAAGTAATAAGGTGTTGAGAGACTATGAGTGGGTATCCTTAATGGTGTATCTTAATGGTGAGGATAATATAAATACCAAAGAAGATGATGGTATTAAAGTCTTAAAATCCTTTAAGGAACACCCATTGTAACCTCCTACATGACATGGGACAGAACTAATACAAGGTTGCCATGATCGAGCCATTGAGTTTTCTAAGCTTGCAGACTTCAAGCCATGGTGAATCCTCAGCAACCCTAAGCAAATTATTTCAGAATGTAATTCCATTCCCTAAAAATTTTGCAGACTTAGAAAGTTTTTCCCAGTTAGTCTGAATCCTTTCCCTCGCTTGCTGTCCACTGGATCTTCTTCATATTTTTGAGTGTTTGCAACTCAGGTAATAGACTTTTCACAGGCTATATAAATTGTAACAAACATTAATAGAACTTATAGATAATCTAGAGACATGCAAATCACTCCAGAGGTAGCATGATTTTAAGTGAAATCTATGATGATTTAAACCAATTAAATTAACATGCTTTTCCACTCTCGAAAATCTGCATCTTCCACAATTTAAGGCTCATTGGACCTAAATATAGCAGTTTAATTTGCCTCACCTAGGCTTCACACTCAGGCTCTATACACATTAAAAAAACCCTGGCACCTCTGACAGTCACTCCTGCCAGCCTAAGACAAGTGTATGGGTAGGTGGCTGAAGCTCCCTTTAAGAATGGTTGTCTTTTATCCATTGGCCATGGAGACTGCAGGTGGGGCTAATATATGTGGGGAACACAAACCCAGATCAGAAGCTTGTAAGTGAATATATCTGACCTGGTTCCTGGATCAGCAACCAAGACATCATCTTTCAGGAGAGCTAGAGCGTCTTGTGTGTTGCCCTTCCACAGCAGACTGGTAGATCTCAGCCTCCTGGGCAGACCTGTGCCATGGAAAAGAGAAGTTAACAATTTGAGACAAATCATGGTCCAGGAAACTTTGAGTCTGGCGAAGAGAGCGCAAAAGGCAAGATTCAATGGCAAGATGGAAACAACGATGCACACATGTGCTTTATACACATGGCAAATGTGCGGCAAGGACCCGTTCATACTGGACTGCAGGACACGGTATTCCAGTCATGGACCACTGAATCTGGGTAAAGTAAGTCCTACCCCAGCACCAACTCGGGGTTGCTACATTTGAGTAAAAATACCTTGGTGAATGATTAAAAAACCCCTGTATCCCCAAGTGTATTTTGGAAGAGAAGGGCATATTGGGTGTTGGGAAAATCCCCATCCATATTTTCATGCGACTGTATTCCCTTGACTACAAAGGTGTGCTACAGCCCCTTTAAACAGGTTTTTGTTCTTTATGCTTGCTGCAGAGGGCTTGAACTTCTCTGAACCATTCCAGGCTTGGCCTAAAGTATTTTTAGCTTTTTTTTTTGAGCTTTAGCAACATTTATTCAGGGTTTCTGAATGTAGAAGACCTGAAGTTCTTTTCACTTTTAATTCCACAACACTGAACATGGATTACCTAAAAACTTTTGGCCAGGACTTTCTAAAATGCCGCAGCTCCTTTGCACAGCATCTACAGCTCGCCAAGCGCAGAACTTGGATTACATCTGGAATGAAATCCTCATTGCAGTTTACAGCTGACTTTGATTTAGAGGTTAGGAGAAAATCAGGAAGGGTACATGACAGAAAAATGACTTGCAATCGTCTGCTCAGTGAGCATGTGCTTAATCACGGCAAAGCTGAATGAGGCCCTATTCTTTTGTAGCAGCAACACGTGTTTTTCTCAATTGGCCTGACCTTGGGAATTGAACTGGAACAAGAGGACTTTTTCTGCTTCTGGTCTGTGGTTATTTGTGCAGCTTAATGACCAGATAAGAGATGCACTGAGCATCTTCCAGTAGAAAATAGGCTCCTTCATTTCCTACTTGCCACAATGGCAGCAAAGAAAATGTTGCAGCAGTGGGAGAGCTCACCAGCACCATGCCCAGCAGTGCGGTGTCTGCTTTGAGGTTCACTAGAAATGATAAACCAGAGAATGAGTGAGCATAACGGAAAATCCACAGTCACCGAATTATATCTCATCGGCTGCTAGTTGATGTGACAAGCATGCTGTTAATAATTTACAATAGCAGCTCCTACTGTCATTCATATATATTTGAAAATCACAGTCTTAACAAGCTGGAACTTCCCTCTAGCAATGTACCCATCAAGTGTTGAGAAGAAAAATCTTTGGAGTTACTTTTGTAATATGCAATGTAGAAAAGCCCAGATAATGAGGATATATTATAGATCAGTTTCCACTGGAAGAATTTAGATGAAAAACACTTTACAATACGTCATGCAGTGGCTTTGATCGTGAAGCTAAGCAGAACCTATTCCTTTTTGGTTTTTGAAAGACAGGAAATGTAACATGTGACCTCAACATTCATTTGATTTTCAGTCGGGATTTTGAAACTGTGCTTCTCCTGTACTAAATTGTCAGTGTCCAAACTGGTTGGTGTGCCCTGCTGGTCTGGTCTGGGAAATTCGGGCCACATTCTAAAAAAAAAAAAAAAGACAGAGGAACGTAAAAGGAGCTAAGCGGGGGCACAAATCCAGCACAGTGATGGAAGCGATGGAATGGCTGCACATTACAAGCAATGATGCTATGAGCAGGAACACTTTTAACATACACTTCCTACAAGTATTTCTAGGGCATGCCTCACACCTCGCTAGGTGACAGGGAACTGCAGCAGCCCCAGCACACGCTGCTCCTGCAAGGAGCAGCCAGACCTGCTCCAGGTGCTCCTGAGAGTCAGAGAGGACCAGGCAGCGTTGATGCCCCTGAGGACATCATCGGGCTGGCTGGAGCAAGAGCTTGTCTGCAGGGAGAGGGGCTGGGCAGGGTTGTGCACGCACCTTTCTTTCTGCCTTCTGCTTGCCACTGGCCACTGTGGGTTGTTTGTCTGTTTGTCTCCAGGTTTCAGTCACATCGTTCCTTTTTGGGGAACCCTTATTTTGATATTGGCTTTCTTCAGGTGATGCTGTACCCTGTCCTGAGGTACTGCAATTTGCCTACATGCTATTCTTAGGTCCTAATTTTAGGGCATTTATTCCAATCTGGAATAACGCAGGTGCTACGGAGTTTAATCAAAATGCCACATGAGCTATCAGCACAGTCTCTTTGGCCATTAAATTCTGGAATCTCCCAGTCAAATATTAGCAGCTTTATTTCTGAGAAAGGTTAAAGTTCTCCTGAGTCCTGTGAGCTCCTTCTACCTTAATGTGAGAGTTACCCAATTATGAAGGTAGCAGCAGATTAATAGTCTTCTGCCAGCAAGTACAAAGCTATTAATAGCTCAGGAATCCCAGATCAGGAACCACACTGACAGCTAAATTTAGCTCAGTGATCAGGGTCTATCTGTTCAAAGCAAAGAGGTTTGGTGCCACTTCGACCCTCAACTCTACATCTCAGAAAAATGAGAGCACTCTGGGCAGGAGTACAAAAAGCTGTTATGCAATTGGAGCCTGATTTCAGGCCATTCTACTGTGTTGAAAGAAATAGATATTCACCTTGCATGGGAAAAACAATTCCCCAGCCCACAGTGCAGCTTGGCCCCTTTCCTAGCAGCTGGCCTGGACAAGAGTTTCCTTTTAGCAGTTCATGAAGCTGCTGACAACTTGCTTCCAAGGGTCCTGCCTGACCTCTGGGCAGTGCAAAGGTGCAGGGTCCATACTGG
Source organism: Calonectris borealis (assembly GCF_964195595.1). Classification (NCBI taxonomy): domain Eukaryota; kingdom Metazoa; phylum Chordata; class Aves; order Procellariiformes; family Procellariidae; genus Calonectris; species Calonectris borealis. The sequence continues at coordinate 6,754,272 of NC_134334.1, forward strand.
GAAATGATCTCAACAACAACCTTTTTTATCCCTGGCGTATGGTCTGTTCTCTCTGTGGTCTCGTTCCAGTGGCATAGTGGTGGGCAGAGGGCAAGGAGGCAGCAGTGTGGTCTCACCTGAGAGCTGGCTGGCCATTCTGCGCAAGGTAACAGGTGATGGCTTAAGTGACATTGAGCCTTTTTCCAAAAAAATCATCCCGTCTGCTGTGTATCTCTGTTCTGGTTCCTTGAGCCTTCCCAGAGGGTTCTTAATAACAAAGTTCGGGGCGTAACGTTCCAATGGGTCATCAAGAGATGTGACTTTTCCTTCCTCCCACATTTTGTACAACATAATGGTGGGAAAGATCTTGGAGATACTGGCAATTCTGTTAAGGAACAAACATTTATAGAAATTAAGCATTAAGAAATCCATGAATTAAGAGGAAAGATAGTCAGTACATGAGATCACCCAACTGACCCACTGTCTGTAGCTTTACATGCAACACCTTTGCTAATTCAGAAGGGAATGGCTAAAATGCAGGTAAAAAGCTTGAATTAATATCCTTAACTCTGGCCTTTATGGACTGCAACATAACCTTCAGCAGTATCTCCCCAATAGTGCAGTGGGCTACAGAACTTTTTCTGTTCACTTAGTATTCATAAGATGACATATTTTGTAAACTATTGCTTAGTAAATACCAGAACAAGTTGCAAGTAGTTTATTGGAATTTTAAGGTTAAAATGCCATAAAGTTTTACATTTCATATTCAGAGTTGATATTCGGGTGGCTTCCGAACAGAGTCAAATTTACAAAAGGTCTTCTGGAACAGGAGTTCGGTTCTATTTTGTTGGTTTTCAGAAACAGGGCCATGATTAAGAGGGACAGCTGGGGGCATGAGTATTGTGCGTTAGAGGTGAAATTCTTGGACCTGCGCAAGACAGCCTAGAGCAAAACCATTTGCCAAGAACACAATTAATCAAGAATGAAAGTCAGAGCTTTGAAGACAATCCGATACTGTCGTAGTTCCAACCGTAAACAATGCCAACTGGCGGTAAATTTTTTTTCGGGTGTCTCTGTGGCGCAATCGGTTAGCGCGTTCGGCTGTTAACCGAAAGGTTGGTGGTTCGAGCCCACCCAGGGACGGGTTCCCCTTTCCCTGCCCACGGCAGGGGGGTTGGAACGAGATGACCTTTAAGGACCCTTCCAACTCAAACTGTTCTCTGATTCTGGAAGAAATAGCATGCGGTCACCTCCGCCGGGATTTTACCACGAAAAAATCACAGCTGGTGAAACTTTCCAAAATTGTTTATTCTGAGTACAACATTTGATAGTCAGAGTGCAGCCCATATGTTTCATATATAGCACAGTTATAAATCACTGAAAATAGATCTTTAAAGGAAATAAACACTTCCTTTGTATTTGTTCTTGTTTTTTTTTAACAGACACTAAGAGCTTGATTCTATCTTCATCTAAAAAATAATGGCAAATATGGCTTTGACTTCACTGGGAGAATGAATAAGCATACAGGTCTCCTTTATGTGTTCAGTAGATTCTCTTCCCAAACCCCAATTTTTGGTAGGCTGAACTTTTTTTTTATCCTATGCCACAGTCTCCTCGCTGTTCACAAAATCTGTGCTAGCTCTCAGTCTTCAGATTTGTGCCCTAGGCATCCTCAAATCATGGAGACTCCTATGTAAGGAGTGGTGTGTTTTCAGGTTCTTCAGGACGGTCACTGCTATTCTAATTTAAAATATTGTCAGAGCAAATTAAAAATAAAAAATAAAATCCAAAGGAAACAACTGAGTAAGCCACAAGCATATGATAATTTAGGGACTAGCTGAAGTATTGTCTCACAAAGTGTCAGTGTAACCCACAAGAGGTTTCTGCAGTGGACTCGAGCCAGTAGAAGATGTGGTTTGTGACAGTGGCTCTATTCCCAGATATCAGATCTCCATATGCGTATCTGCTCTTTTTCTAGCTCTCACGCCTGCGATACATCTGTCTCACCTGTAAATAGTGTATTCATTGGGCACCACTGAGGAGGGGTCCGAACCATTCTTCTTCCCGAAGTTGCCTGTCCAGAGCACAGTGTCATTGTAGATAACAATGGCAGACATGGCAGGGAGACCAGAGCTATGAATCTTTTGGCGCAGCATCATATCCACCTGGAGAATGATGGGAAATTATGAATTTCCAAATGAAGAATCTTATAACGCATCTAGTCTGTAACAGGCAGTAGAAGACCCAGACCACCAGCCCTCCTTACTTCCAAGCACTTGAGAGTGAGTTTTTCAAATGTGTTTTGGCAAAAGAAGATGTTTTAACTGTACTGTTCCTTTGAATTGCTTATGCTGACTTATCCAGTATCTTTCTTTCAGTCAACATGTCCACCGTGTAGAAGAATGTGGTGCTCATCCTTGTAATACCTGTGATGCCTATATGATTAAAAACAAATGCTAGAACCTAATAATTGTAATTTCTTCCTTTTTAAATTGTACTGTGCACATCTGTTCTTTGCACTGGTATTTTAGGTTCAAAATGAGAAAAAGCTTCAGACTTTTCAAATATCCCATGACACTTTTCATGCCATGAAACATGCTAGAGCTTAGACTTCTTTTTAAACTGCAATCTGAGAAACAGCACTGAGCAACTGGAGGGCTGTGATTGCTCTTCGCTCCCTGTTGTGCCAGGGTTGTGTAGACCTAATCAGCCAGCTGTGCTCCACCCACCTCCTGCAAGCAGAATGCATCGGTCTTGCTCTTGTATGACTTTTTCAAAGCTACGTCATCATCGTGCATAAGTTATCTTTTGCACAGAAAGGTTAAGACATAAGAAAGACCTTCCAAGCCCAGCATCTAAGACAAGAAAGGCCAAGCCGAGTCATGTCCTCAGGGCTTCTTCACTGGATGGACTGGTGAAGTCCACTGGTGAAGTGCACTGACAGCCAGCAGTGGAAACATCCAACTTGTGCCAAGTCCTTCCCTAGTGGTTCTTTGCCCTCCCCTCCCCATGTGCCAGTGGCCCATCTAGTGTGGTTAGGTACGTCAGCACCTGCAGAGAACAGACTGGTCTCATGTCAGCAAGCATGGTCCTCCTTAGAGTTTTCTCAGAGAGAGTCTGGCACGTAGATCTGCCTGGACCTGCAGAAAGTTGACAGAAATACATGACGCTCTTCTAGACTCGAGTGCCATTGGATCCAATACTCAGCGTTTGGATTTGGCCACTAGCAAGACTCTTCTGAGGAAAACGTTGGCCTTTCTGATAAGCAAAGGTATTTATCCTTAGAAAAGAACTGGTTCCTTAAGCGTCATGCATGAGTGAATGTCACTCTCCTGTTTCAAGCTGCCATGGGCTAGGAAAAAGTCCTCCCCTGTATGCAATATAATCGCATCTGGTACTGTCCAGAGTCCCAGTTCCAGGGTCCCTGGCCTGGCGCAGGATGGTAGTTGGTGTCAGGTAGTGCAAGATCTTTAGTGTGGGTTCGAGCGTCCACAGACTTAGGCAGAACCTAAGGGCATCTGAAGATACAATTTTTGAGGTGCTGGTGCCTGAGCCCCCTTCAAATACCTATGTCTTCCTATGCATCTAGCGTTCAGGTTCTCTGTGCTCTATTCCATCTGCAAAATAGGAATAGTTTCACCGGCCTACTTCAAAGAAGTGCTTGGATGCTTCATTTCTGAGGAGCACAAAGAAGGGAGGTTAGATGACTCTCTGATGGACACTCAATGTTCTGCACATTCCCCCACCTCTCTGACTAATCCTAATTGAATAATAAACTACCTCTCTACAGTAACCCCAGAGACAGCGACAGAGACTTCATGAAAGTGAATGTGAAGTGACAGCAATCGAAATTCAGTGTAGATAAAGCGGTGTGCGTGCAGGAAAACAACCCTAACTTCACAACACATGCACACAGATGGGCAGCGAGCTGGTCATTAGCACTCAGGAACAAGACATTGGGGCTATGATGGATGCTCCTATGAAAACATTTGCTCAGTGCCCTATGGCAGAAAAAAAGGTAAATCAAATATGAGGGATTATTAGAGAAGTAGCATAAAATAAAAGAGAAAATGCCATTTTATGACTGTATAAATCCCTGATCCACTTGCACCTTGAATACTGTACACAGTACTGGTTTCCCTCATCTCCGCAAGGGTATGTTAGAGCTGGAAAAGATTCAAAAAAGGGTAAAAAAAATTATCAGAGCTGTGGGACAGCTTCTATTATGACTAATTAAGCTACTCATGAGAAAGAGACAAATGAGAGGTTATATTATATGATAGAAGTCTACAAATTCAGGAGTCTCCTGTCAGAGCATGGCTGTCCTTATGGTCCATACAGTCAAGGCAACGCTGCAGTATTTCCTCATTGCAAACAGAGCCCACCAGAATTTCAGACAATGCTAAAATTTCAGAGACAGTGTATCATACTGAGGAAAAGCAGGTCTCTCATTCAGATGCAGGTCCTCTTCCTCTTCCCCTTCATTCCCTTCCTTGAAGTTACCTACAAGTAGCTTTTCAATTTTTAAATGGTGGCATGGGGAAAGCCAGCAAAGCAATAAAATAAGGAATTGGCAGTCACTGATGAATGGGAACTAGTTACAAGTCACCTACTTCCCAGGACATGAGGGCTGCCTAACAGTAGACAAGATGCCAAGAGCCATCATTTTGTGCTGATGTAGGCTCACCAGACCCTCTGATGGTCAAGTAATAATGTTTCTTCATCATAGCTTACCCTTTGGATAAGATAAGTGCTTACTGACTTGTTCTATGAAGTCTGACTATGTTCAGTGAAGGAGATTTATATACCCATTTCTAGATTCACATGTTCTCCACCTCCCTGATTTCCCACCTCCTTCCCCAGAGATGCTCAGGGGCAAAATACATATTCTCCCCTTTACACCTTCAGAAAAGCAGTCATGAGCTCTGTCTCCCTCTGCTCCCTTCTCCTCACAGACCTTCTCTAATGCATCCTTCAGAATGGGGATTGGGTGGTCCAGCGGTACTGGTTCAGGGTAGCGGGGGCACATCTGCACAGCTTCTGATCTCACTTGCATCACAGATGGGCCTGGAAAACATTTCAAAGATACCATATGTGACTTGAATAGACACACTAACACGCTTTAACCTCATCCAACGGTCAGCACTAGCTTTCTTGCTTGTGTTGTCCAAAGCTGAAGGACACTTCTGCATAGGCAAAGAGACAATCTTGAATTGTTTCTATCTCTTTGGGGAAATGTCCACATGGGGAGAGAGGTGTTTATTGGTCTCACAAATTTCATAGAATCATAGAATCATTTAGGTTGGAAAAGACCTTTAAGATCATCGAGTCCAACCGTGCCAAACAATGCCAAGCTTAAAGATGACTACTCACTGGGCTCCACCTTGGGGAGGCTGTACTGCCACAGAAAGCAGCCCGTCATTGCAACAGACAACAGGAAGAAGATGATGACCAACACGTGAATCCACTTCACCTCCATAACTGTGAGCTTGAGGAGGCTCCGGCTGCTGGATGCCTGCTGTAAGCAGAAAAGAGATGATTTCAGAGAGAGAAAAACTGCCTCTCATGCATACCAGCTAGGTGAAAGAGGCGCACACCACATCGGAGAATAAAGCTACTGCTGGGACATGGACTAATTCCAGTACTATTGCGGCACCAGAGCTGGGCATACCAGACCACATTGAGTAACTGGAACCAGAGATGACTTCTCGTCTTCCAGTGAGGTTTGCAAGATGTTACTCTCCTTACCTTGTCGGCCTTGTTGGTTCTTGTAGAAGAAAACCATCCACTCCTGCCTTTTCCCCTCCCTGGAGGTGAACATCATCAGCCCAGGCTGGCAGGATGCTGTTACAGCTCTCATTTCCTCCCTTCTCAACTGTCATGACTTATTCCTGGATATCTTTCCAACCCCTTTTTTCCAGAGTCCAGCATCTGTTCATGGCAGCCACCAGCCAGATCATCTGAGCAGATCCAGCTTTTATAGATGAATGATGGAATTTTTCACCATGTACTGCCCTTACCCCTCTATTTTGTGCCTGTAATTCCCATTATATCATGTACCATCTGTAAGCTTGGCATTTACAGATGCCATGTTTTGGAAAATTGGCTAATATTTTGGGTTTGTGCAGCTCTCACAACACTGGAGACCATCCAGGTTGGTGATACTACCATATAAATGTTGAAGAAAAACAAGGAACAGATGACAAATGATTAGGTGCCTAAGCATGAGCTGTGCTCTTTCACTGACTGTAGGAGGTCAATAGGGTGCTTTTGAAAGTTTGGCAATTAATGTTATAAAACATATGGCCTGCCATTTGCATCCAATATGGTCCACATTCCAAAGCTGTTTCAGGTTGTAGGATAGACAGACTAAAATACTCCCTTTAGATTTCCACATGGCCCTTTCTTTCTTTTTTAAGATACAAGATAGTTCATGAAAAAGCTTCTGCAAGTCAACTGAGCCTTGTCCTCACACAAGGGAATCTGCAGAGCCACTTCCAGACTTGTACGTAGCTTTGTGGCTCTGTAAGGATCCAAATGGGGAATTTAGCCCCTGCTGAAACTCAAGGTTGCAATTCCACTTTCTGTACAATAACAGAAATACGTCACAATTATTTCTGAAGCCCTTTAGCCTGTTCAGGCATTCCCACATAAATCTGTGAAGGCAGCTTTCTTCAGGTTCTTCCATAACACAGTTAAGACTTCAAGGAATGCTTAAGACCATACAGGTGCCTGCAGACCCACTCAGACCTGAGCCTGCCAGAGCACACATACAGTCCATATTCCAGCTATCAGACTAAGCGACACGCGCTCCTAAATAGGGGAATGCCATTTTGACACCAAAATCAGCTTGGTTTAGATATACCAGCTTCATACAGTGCCTTGGTAGGCAGGAGATCGTATCCACACGAGGAGCAGGCTGTGTATTGAGATCTCTCTAATCCTGGCACGCTGAAGCCATGCTGGCAGGCTTCACTTTATGCTGAAGGATGTTGCCTAGAGCTGCAATGAGATGCTGTTTTCCTGCAGCAAGGAGTGGGATAGGGCCCTTTTTGCCCTGGAGTAGTCATGGGGTGACTTTCTTGGATTTAGTCCCATCATAACAAGGTGACTCCCCACCAGCCTGCAGTTCCTCTGACCATTTTTCTGCCTCTTTCCTTGCTTCACTGAGAAACCCCGATTCCTGGGTCCCTAAAAGCAGGGTGAAAGGAAAAGATTTTCTGGTATATGCCTCATCTCGTGACCTCCAGACTCCCTAGACCACTAACCGAGGACCCAAAGATGCCAACACTGAACTCTCATCCTTTAGTCCAAACTCCCCTTTACCTCCTGTGGATGATGAGTGCCCTGAATGTCTCTTCCGTTCTCTGACCCATGATCTAGTGGCAATGCAATTAAGCCGTGGCAATGCTCTGAAACTAGAGATATGGATCTGTCTTTTATTGATGGGGCACCAACTATGCAAAAGAGTGAGGAATAGCCATCACCCTGAGGAGATGCTCTACCCTCTAAGCTATTTTTCAGGAAAAAATACCACTCTCTTCTGGGAGACTGTCAGACAAACAGATGGATAGATACCTACACCAGATAGATACCTAGACAGACTCCTGACACTTCCCACTCCAGGACCTGTCTGGTCTCACCTCCCTTTCAACTGGTTTCTCCATCTCACGTACATTGCTCAGTGACCGTCACTGCTAACAGCATAAACACACCAAGGCAGGGGGAGGGAGGCTACCAAGCACTTAGACACATGCAAATGAATGCAAACACATGCAGGAACAAGTGCACACACCTTCCCATGGGTAGGTTAGCTGTATTCTGTGTTTTTCCCCCCGAGCTTTGAAAAATTAGGATGTAGGGAGGGAAGAAATGGGGATTTCACGTAGACCACCCAGGTACGCTGTCCTGCCCCACCATGCTCACCTAGGCAGACTACCACAGACCCTGCGAGCCAGGCACATCTTAACACCGGTTAGGGAGAGCAAGAAAGAGCCCCAGTCCCCTGCACATACCATCGCCAGAAGCCGTCTCAGTCCCAGAGGCTGTCGTCAGGTGCCTCAGCATACGCGTACCGTAACAAAACCACACCGTCTGATCTCAGCCCCGGGAAGGCGGGTGCAGAGCGCCTCGCCATGCTCCTAAACGCAGCTGCTTATCGTGGGCAGGTGCTGCTCAGTCATTCCGGCTGAAGTGGCCGTTTTTAGCTCCCCAACAGTCCTGCTCCAGGTTTCCCTGTCCATTTGACCCATTCAGACCCTCCAGAAAGTGCTGCTGACCTCCCCTGGGCAAGGAGATTAAGTGACGGGAACAGAACGGCATTTGCTCTTAGGAAAGTGCCTGAGCGATTGAATGTTAATTCTTCCTAATGCTTCTCTGCCGTGTGTGTGAATCACAGCTGAAACCATGAGGGCTTCGCAATCTATTTATAGCAGCTTCATCTCCTCCTGACATCTGAACAGGAGGCGATTAACTCATGAGATGGACAGCCCCTGCGTGCCTCCAGCCGCCGGCCCTGGGCGGGCTTGGGAGGGGGCAGGCTGGGCTGTTTGCAGGAAGGGGAGGTGGGGGGGCTTAAGCCAGGAGCTCAGGCACTCTCTGGGCTTAATCCTAAACAGCCTCCTGGAGTTCCCCCCACAGTGACAGACATTCCCAGCTAACAGGCTCACTAGACATAGATGGAGCTGGTATTTTCTTTTCCCATAGCTGCTGGGGACTCTGAAGGATGGTGGAAGGTTGTGATTTGCATGAGGTGAGCCTTACCCGCAGCTGTAACACATCCATGGCTGCTCAGAAGTCTCTTCTCATCCCCTGTCTCCACAAACAAAAGGCTCATAAAACCTGTGATGAAGAGAAACAAAAAGTTAGTGCAGGAAAAAAATGGAGTCAGAGCAAGGAGGGAAGCCCAGAGTAACAAAGCCCAGCTCAGATAAGCAGATCAGCAGGGAGGGACTGGTTTTGGATAGGGAGATAAACCACAGTAACCACATGAGATAAGTCCCCAGTAACACCTTCCCTCTCTCTACCTCTGGTTTGGCAGCACCTTGTCTTTACTGCAAGGGCTGGACCCAAGCTCTGGGACTCGCCAGGGCTTACGGCCATCCTCGTCCCACCTCCCAAGCACAAGGAACTAGGGCTTTGAGGCTTTCAGGACGGACACATTTCTATTGTGCCTGCTCTGCAGGGTCCTTCCAGCCCTCTCCCTGGCTTCTCAGCCTTGCTCCCTCTATACAGCCAACGCCACCCTCCTTAGTCTTAGGAATCACAGACACAGGCAAGAAACTGTACGACAGATTTGGAAGTGCCAAGATAATGGCATGGCTGCCATCTCTCCCATAAAATCTCCCTCTTGTCTTGCTACCTGGCAGCGGCAATTCAATAGGCAACCCCCCCCATAAGAGCTCTTACCTTGCTGTTACCCTCCAGCTTCCAGCGCTGATGAATTTGGGGCTGTCCCGGAGCTACAGATGTTAAGAGCATCTGAAGCACTAATCCCACCAGTCAGCCTCTCTGAGCACAGATTAATCGGCCATGCCTCACCCCTCCTCAAGCAATGCAGCATCTGTCCAGGGATGCAGCCAAAAGGGAGTATTGCTGGTGATTTCATGGCTCAAACAATAGAGCAGAGTGGAAAATGGGGAGCTGGGGAGGAGGGTATCCTTAACACACTGGGAGCTGGAAATGTTAATAACGAACTGCCGTTACCATGTAAAGTACATTACAAATGCTCTCCAAAGAGGAGGGCATGGTCATGCCCCCAGTTATGCACCAAATCCAGGGGGATTATGCACCTCAGGGGTCCTGCCATCCTATTGCCTTCTTCAGATGGTCACAGGTAAGGGTATTCTCGTCAATACCCTCTCTTCATTTCAGTAACTCCAGTAGTGGCCCAGGCTCTGACAGGGCTCAAAATACTCAAGTGGGGCCTCTGCAGCCATGTGCCTCTGCCCCAGAGTTGTGCCCATATTTTGGTGAATGGGGCTGCAGGCGACCTCCTTACTAATTAGAGTAGATCAAGCTCCTCACAGTTTTGTTGATCCTCATTTCTGGGAACTCCTATTTCCTTCTGTCCCTGCCACCAACCTTCCTATGCTTTCCTGCACAGTCTGTGCAGTGATCTTCCCTCAAAGCTGAAGAGAAGAAGTGCACATGTAGGTAACTCATGCACTTTACATGGAATGACACATTGTCATCCCATTCCTTCTTCATTTTCACTCCATTTTTGCAGAGTTCATTAAAAAGATTGGAGTTATTCAGTCTCCAACACAGTGTGATTTGCAGCAATTCACTCGTTATCCCCGTATTTCTTGACCTTCTCTCCAAGAGCCATTGGCTCTGTGCTTTCCCCCCAAAAAGGACCTGCGTACCCACAACCATGATGGAGTCTCCATCTTTCCTGGCTCAGCGGTGTTTCATAAGTTTCACTTTCATGTTTTTCAGTCCCTCCTTGCACCTGAATGGCCTTCCACTGGCTCAGAGAAGGGTCCTACCTTAGAGAAACCTCAAAACGTGGCAGAAGAGGGGTAAGAAGAGCTCGTGCCTGCTCTGTCCTGAGCGGGTTTCCAGGGCAGTCTCTCCCTCCTGGGCTGCTCTCTCAGAGCATCCCTCTGATGCGGAGAGCCACAACCAGGAAGGTAAAGAGCAGTTGTCCTCCCTGCTGCCCGACTGAACATAAACTGCACGTAAGTGGCTGTACACAAAAGATTTTGTGTTTCATAACACCAGTTACAGCAAAGCACCGCAGCCCCAGGCTGCGAAGGTCAATCCGTGAAATGGCTTTGACCTGGAAGCACCCAGGAGCCCAGCAGGATAGGGAACGACCAAAACAGGCAGCCGTGCGAGGGCTTTTTAGGCTTCTCTACCCCTTCAGCCGCAAATCGACACAAAGACCTGCGTGTGTCCCGGACCGCCCCGGCACACAGTCTGGCTGCATCCCTCTCCGTTTCCAGCTCGTTTGGAGCCAGCCCCGCACCGCCGCAATCCCAGGCACTTTGCACAGGGCAGGCTGCTCCTGCAGCAGCGAGCCAGAACGGCCGGCAGACTCTCTGCAGCTAAATTAGTTGGCCAGCCCTGCCCAGAAACAATTTTTGTCGTTGGCACTAATGGGGCTAACGCAGAGACATCGGAAATCAGCAGCGTGAGATATCATCCCCCCCCACACCCCCTTCCCACTGGCAGCATCCTGCTGGGCACCCCATGCATTTCGTTCTTCTAGAATCTCAGTCTTCTCCTTCTTGAGTTCCTCTCCCATCCCCATTTCCCTAGCTGAATTTGGGGGATGTAGCTTGCCATACTGTTTGGGGTATATGCAGAAAGGATTTGGTAGTGAGGGGTTGCAGACGTGGCCTCTGGGGAGAGGTCAGGGGCTGCCTTGTGCTGGTTCCAGTCAGCTCCATAATGGACCCACCAGTGAAGCTGGTGATGCCTCTGTGAAAACATACTTAAGAAAGGGCAGAAAAAGCCATATGGAGGGAGGAGGAAAGAACAAAGTGAGAAACAAAAGAGGTCAGAGGAGGAGGAGGAGGTGCTCCATGGTGGTGCAGATATTCTCTGCAGCCCATGGAGGACTCATACCAGAGTAGATATTCCCTGCAGCCGGTGGAAGGGACCATGCCGGAGCAGGTATTCACACAGCAGCCCATGGGGAACCACTGCAGGGCAAATGGATATTCCTGAAGAAAATGCAGCCCACGACTGGGAGAAAAAACACCTCTGAGCTATTCCTTCACCTGCAAAGTAAATAGGCCCAGTGACTAAGCGGTGAATAATCATGCAGACAGAAGCTCGGGTTTAAAGAGACCCTATCCCACTGCAGGAATGCCTTTTTTCTTGCTCTATGTGTCTGATGATTCAAAACCAACAGAAGCTGTCAGGGTGAAATTTTACCCCAAATACTTGCACATCTCAAATGAAACAGCCTGAGTGGATGAAGCAGGTCCTGAGTAGCTTAAAGAGAAAGAAGGAATTAGAAAATGAACCGAGGCAGGCTCTTGAATGAATGGTGCAGGCACTTTCTGTCTGCCGGGGAGAGCAGTGAGCATGTTTCGGGGCCGTGGGCTCAGCCGCGCTATCATCTCATTATTGGGCTGTCAGTCTTTTAGCAGCGACAAAGGGGAAGCTGCAGCAGGCAAAGCAATTGGCGGCTCTAATTGCCCTCCTCTCAACGCCAGCCTTTGAACCAGCGTGGGGGCGAAAGGGGATTTTCCCCCTTCCCCGGTCCCACATTGCAGAGCTCAGCCAGGGACTCTGTTGTCCCACCGGGTGCCCTTTGTGTCCTACTGGGCACCATTGTCAGCCTTTGTGTCCCATTACCAGCTGGTTCATTTTCTTGGTAGTTTTGTATGGTTGAAGTGAGCTTTGAAAGTCAAAAGATAGAGCAGAGTGCCAAATGGGCTCCGGCTGCACGTTCCTGTATCCAGGCATGTTAGCAACGGCGCGGACTCAGATGGCGATGGAGGGGGTGGCCAGCATTGCCATTTGCTGGCATTGCCCAACTCAGGAATTCAGAAAACAAGAGTCAGAAGCCTCGGAAGAAATATTCAATATTGGAGACAGCCGGGACATGTTTTCAAAGGTTTCTCCAAAATAAGTAGTACAGAGGCGTACTGGTTTTACTCTTTTGTTTAACATGTCATGATCCCATGACCCCAGGATTTGGGAATTTCTTGAAAAACTGTCTATCAACAGATTTGTGATAAAATCAAACAAAAGTCTATAGAAATGGAGAATGCTGCTCCATGCTACAGTATGGGATATACTACATTATGTTCCATGGGGGTTTGTGAGGGCCCTGAGAGCATTAATGGCCCGGACCAGCCTCACCGGGAGCCCCCACCTACATGCCCTGCCTGTTGGCCCAAAGGGCTGCATTTAAGCTCAAGACCCAAGCCTTTAGTCCTTGCCTGAGATACGTTGTCAGACTGCTCGTCCCCAGTGCAGCTGTGCCCATTCCCATGCCCGGCCGTGGACTCCACTGACCCTGACCCTGACATGTGGATTGACATTGGACCTGCCTCACCAGCACCAGCTCTCCTGATGATAGAGACCCTTGATTGAACCTGGCCACGGTGGCTGGTGCTGCTCTGCTCACCTTGCTTGGGTACTGCGGGGCTGGGTCCTGGCTGGGAGGTCCCTGCCCCGCAGACCCTGTTATTGCCCTCGGCTCCCGGTTCCCCTCCCCTCAGGAAGCAGACAGCCCTCTTGCTCCCTGACAAGAGTAAACTCCTTTCAATACATTTGATTTATTTAACGCATTTACAGAAAATACGTTTTTTTCTTCCTCAACGTGCCAACGTGCTGATGCAAAAATATCCTGCTCCTGGAACTGTGCACAGACAGCAAACGTACATGTCCTAGATGCCCCCACCTCACTGAAAATCTGCAGGTCGTTAGCACATGGGAGGCAGTCCAATCTTTCTGCCACTGAAAAACTACAGACTGCCTACTGTGCATTATGAGATTTTTGATAGTTACCTCAATCTGCAGGTCCTGGAGTCATGTGATTAGTATCCACCATTTCAATGAAAACCTCTATTTCTAACCCTCTTGGTTACAACATGAAAATGCCATGCTAGAGCACATTTTAGAAAATAAATGAAAAGCCAGACACTCCTGGCCCCAAAGTGTCATTCATTTCTTTTATGTTTTAGGTCTGCTGATGCTGAAATTGTTTTTTTAAACACTGGGAAATTCCCTCCACTTTCTGGAGCATAACTATGGCAACCTGGCCCATCCCCTTGTCTTCTCTATCTAAAGCTGCACCGAGCTACGCTGCATTTAGACTTTGCGATTCCAGGTATATAAAGAAGTTTAGCATCCCAAGCGGGGATCTTCAGCATGTCTGCTTGAGGGGGAATTTCGCGCTACCAGAAAGACCACTGCTAGCATGGGATCCGTGATGCACAGTGTGTTTGCACTGTTAATAGGACCTCGTGTGAGAGTGAGATGCTCAGAGGCATTCAGTGGCGGTGGCAGTGCTGTCACAGCCTGGGCATCCCTCCAGGCTCTGCCAGGAGCAGCAGAGCCCTGATGTTTCAGGTTTCCTCTCTTTTTCCTCAGTCACAAAGCAAGATGAAGACTTTCTCGTCTCAGAAAGGAAAGGACGAACGTGAATTCCCATCAGTGCTCTCACAACAGAAACAAACAAAAAGGAAGGAAACCAGTAAAACGGAAAGCGTGATAGTTGCCTTATTTCATCCAGCTGCCTTGGGCCTCAGAGAAACTGCTTGTCCCTGAGGATTAGGCCTGATCACATGCCTCTGTGCAAGGACCTTTGCTATATCTACTGCAGATTTAGTTCAGCGGAGAGGAACGGGAGGACCATGGCATTTCCCTGGCTTCCCTTTTGCAGTCTGGTGAGGTGCCTTTGCGCTGCTGAGAGATGCTGGGTTGGCGTCTGGGTGTGCAGCTCCTCCATCCAGGCAGCAGCTGCATCCAGCGGGATTTGCCGCTCTCCCAGTTCCTCTCTGCTGCTGGGAAGATGCAGTGAAGAGACCAAAGCCCAGTGCAAATAGAAGAATGACTCTGTGATGTAAGAACTCCTTCACACCCCATGCCCGGCTCTCATGTGTGCTTTCTCATGGCTTAAAGACACCTTTGTATTTTCTTGGCTCAGCAGGATGCTGTGTTGACTCGGGACACACGAAGGGGTCTGGACTCAGGGCAGAGAGCCCTGACCTGCCACAGGCCAGCAGAGCCCCCAAAGCTCTGCAAAAACCCTCCTGTGCTGGGTCTGAAAGGGGCTTTCCTCAGTCTGTAGAGCAATAGCGAAGCTGCCACCACCCCACATCTGTGCAGATCGCAGCTGGATCCAGCTTTGGCTCCCTTTCCTCTTTCATACACGTCTCAGAAGTCTGCAGGGAAGCTGGATTTTTACTGAGCTGTTTCAAAGCTCTCTCATTAACTGCTTGCCAGCAGCCAGTTCTCTGATAATGGGTATCGCCTCTGGAAATCGCAGCCCCATAGCAACAAGGAGTTTAATGGCTATTATTCCTAAATGAAGGACACAGCTCTAGTAATCCACCTCTTGCCTCTAGGAAAGTCCCTTAGAAAAGATGATTTCCCTTCGCAGGTAAGGCAGAAAAACACACACAATCACAAGTATGTTAAAAAGACACAGCCTGGCAGTGCAATTTTTAACATTTCGAAATATTGCTTTTTTTTTTTTCATGGAGTCAAGTGAAGATATGGGAATCCTGTAGGCATTTTGAAAATTGAAAGGTGCTAATCTTCCTTACAAGAAACCTGATTTCAAGGGCAGGACTCATTTCACCTGATTTCCAACAGAGTCTTTTGGGACCCTGTTCTAGTGCTTGTCCACCTTCAAGTTGAAGAAATTTTCCTGTATGTCCCATCATACAGCAACATGCGCCCATTGCCGCTGTCCTTTTTCTGTGCACCTGAGTCTGGCTCTGTCCTTTCTCCAGCCCCTTCAGGCAGTGGAAGATGCTGTTAGATCCCGCCAGCCTCCTCTCCTCCTGTCAGTCCAAACGCAGCTCTCAGCTCCCCTCATATGTCCTGTGCTCCAGCTCCAACCATCACAGCGATCCTCCTCTGGACCCAGTATGGTTCATCAACACCTCTCCCATACCAGGGTGTGCCAAAAGTGGACATGGGACTCCAAATGTGCCCTCATGAGTGTCCAGTAAATGAGAAGAATCACTTGTTTGTGTTAATACAGCCCAATATTAAGTTAGCCTTCAATGGCAGAAGGGCGCATTCAAGGCAAGGACAGAAAAAGCTGGAAAAACCATGCACGGCTCTTTTGCACCATCCTCATCCAGGCAGGCAGCAGAGGAGACACTGGCTGGGTGCAGTATCCAGCGTACACTCTCCAACCAACCTTCTTCGTCACCAGGGAAATCACAACACCTCTGGGTCATCCTTTTTCCCACGTACAACTCTACTTGGTGAAAGCACCGACATGCTGCAGGCTGGGCCTGGCACGTGAGTGTTTGTGTGTCTGTGACGCCCCGTGCAGGACTGGGCGCATGTGTGGGTGCGGGAGCAGCTGATTGTGGAAGCAGCTTCGTGCAACCCTTGTCCTGGGGTGCACCAGCTCCAGCAGAGAGGACAGGATGCACAGCAACGGTGCCCGACCCCTGTGGCCACCTGCACTCACCAAGACCGATGGCACCGCATGTCCTAAGAAATACACAGCTTGGAAGACCGTGACTGGCTTAGAAATATGAAGTTTCTAAGAGTGTTTCTCTCTGCAGTTGGCTTTTGGAGCTTTCGAGATTGCATCGCCTGCCTTTTTTTCTGTGCCAATGGGGCTGCAAAAGCTTTCCAAATGTTTTAATGAAAGCAGCGCTTCTCCCACAGTTATCATGGTACTCCAAGATCTGGGAAACACTGAATAAGAGTCATAATAGTATCCTTTTAATATCCTTGCATATCCTCTGTAAAGTGGACAGAAGGCTCAAGCAGTATCTTTCCCTGAAGAGCCACCTAACCCAGCCAGGCAATTCCTGCTAGGTACCAGCGTGACCCCAGGGAGGGGTTTCACAGCAGCTGTGCACCCCTTCTCAACAAAGCAATGTCCTGTAGCATAGTACAGGATGCTGGAGCTGGCGTCTGAATGCCTCCCAGACTGACTTTCAAGCCAATTAGGTACCAGCGTACAGTTAACCACTACAGCCAATTGCCATGGTTGTGCAAACCGCATCACTGCAAGTAAGAAGAGTTTATTCAACTCTTAAAAGCCCAGCTTGAAAAGCTGCAGATCCAGTGGCAGATAATGCGGGGAAGCTCCCCCTTTCCCTAAAGGAGCGTGGGGGGATTTGGGCAGGTGCTGAGGAAGGATGTGCAGGGCTCCCCAAAGTCTGGGTGCGCAGGCTGGGCTCTCTGTACTGGGGAGCGACCTCCCTGAGCCTGGGTACGGCTCGTGGTGGCCAGGCTCGTGCAGCCCCATCACTTGCCAGGCACCCCAGCCTCTGCCAGGCTCAGAGCCTGACCAGGGGCCGAGGCAGAGCGATGCTACCAGCCACACCAGCTTGCCTGCTTGCACTGTCCAGGCTGAGAAGAAGGTGTGGGGACCCCGTTCCCCCAAAGAGGTGGCACCGGGATGCCTTGCCTGCAGCCTGACCCTGGTTGCCGTGGGCTGAACCAGCAGCGACCTGCTCTGCCCTGCCTCCGGGTACTTTAAATAGGTCAGCAGCAGGTGACTGGATGAAATTACCCTTCATTTTATTGTAAGGGAGCTGCAGACAAGGTCCTTCCCTGTGGCTAACAGCAGGGTTTTTCAGTGACAATGTAATGATTTTAATCCAGCAGTTTTTATTAACTCCTCACGTGCCGTGTGCCTGTGCCGGTTCAGCCTTGCCCTGAAGCACCACCAGCCAGGTCGTTGTCACTGCTCCTAAATACGCACAGGGACACGTCCCAGACATCGTTGTGGGCCACAGTGGTACAAACCCATCACTGGGGAGCCGGTGGAAATCCTTTCTCTGTGCTCTCCTGACTCACTGCAGAGACCAGCACCAGTGTGGAGGTCTATAATAGTGAAGTGCCAGTTTAGCCTGGAGATCAAAATCTCTCCATTTCTGGAGGAGAGAACAACGCTGGTCTTCACCAGTGCCAGTGGACTTTCATCGTGGCAGAGAGCAAGTGGAGTCACAGTAAAGGGCATGACTTGAGCATCGGGGTGTGGACACCGTGGGGGCAGCAGGACACCAGGGGAGGCAGGGGTAGGGATTGACTGTGGGACAAAATTAGGTCTGATGGGGGGTGAACATGAGGGCAGGGACACCTCACTGGGGAAAAAGAGCAGGATGAGGGCTGAGAATGAGCCCAGAGCTGGAGGAGGCTTGCGGTGTCAGGTGCCCAGTGAGCTGCATGGAGCACAAATAGAGTAAATCATGACCGTGTGAACCAGAGGACTGACTTGTCTTTATCCCCCATGTTCTGATGTTAAATCTGCCGTCTTATTTTCCCAGTCTCCAGCAGACCTCTAAGAGAAGCAGGGCTGACATCCCACCTGAGATGAGACAGCCCTGAACAGCGCTGCTGGGAACCATCTCAGTTTGGCAGTGATCTTGGTTGTAGTCACTTCTGCTCCTGCAGGAGCTAATACTCCAGTGGTAACCTCTTTCCTTTGCTTTCCCAATAGACCAGGGGATGGGAATGGTGATGGCTGAGAAGAATGAGGTCAATGAGGAAGACTCCTTGTAGTTTCTTCCAGATATCTGCAGCTAGCTGTTTCCACATACCCTTGTCACCCAAAGCTGCTTTAGCAGCCAGTAGAGATCAAATAAGCAAACTCAGGGGAGCCCAGGGAACCATTTCCATGTGTTTTGCAAAATGGCTTTAGCTCTTCTTCAGCAATGGTGGACAGGTCTTCACAGGTTTTCTGACAGCTCTGTGCAAAGCTTAGAGCTGGGACTTACTACAAGGTCTGGCCTGGGATCGTTGAATCATAGAATGGTTTGAGTTTGGAGGGACCTTTAAAGTTCATCTAGTCCAACCCCCCTGCTGCGGACAGGGACATCTTTCATTAGATCAGGTTGCTCAAAGCCCCGTCCAACCTGACCTTGAACACTTCCAGGGTTTGGGCATCTACAACTTCTCTGGGCAACCTGCTCCAGTGTCTCGTATGTCATTTCTAGACTCTGGTTTTACTCACTTGGCAGGATCAATACAGTTCCCTGAGATCTGTGTCCCAGATCAGAGAGATGTTCAGTCAGCAGGTTACAAAATGAAAGGAGCAGAGAATAAACTCAGAAGGTGAACTGAGCTCCCTCAGATTAAGGAGGGGGGAAAAAGGGGGGAAAAATAAAGGAAATATAACATGCCAGAAGCTACCAGAGGAAAAAGGTCGAACAAAGAGTCTAAATGAAAGCTATACAATTCTGAACAAAACCCCTACAGGGGAAGGTGAGGTGCAAGAATAGGACCCTTTAAAATTAATTTGAAAAGAGCTGATATGTTAGGAACCCTCCATCATCTAAAAATAGCTTTACCTGGATCACATATATGCAATGGTGTTGGATCTGGACTTTGCTTCCACTACGTGCCTTCTAGGCACATGTAGGGCATACGTAGATATTCAGGGTCAGGGCAAGAACAGCAAGGCTTGTGGTTCTTGATTTGGACACTCACGTGCATTTCAAAAGACGGGGTAGATTTAAAAAGCATTTGGTCCAAGCCATGTGTGTGCCACCAGGAGAACCTGGCTGACATTCTTGCCTATGTGAACTGGTGAGCAGCATCATATGTCGAGTGACGCAAGACTGAGGTTCATGCCGGTGCTACCCAATGCAGACATACGCATACACATGCCCATTGAAGCACAAAGCCTCTGCAGAACCTGGGCTTTTACCATTTATTGTCCTAGTCCTACTAAGATTTTGGGGTGATTGGGATTTTTGGGTCCATTGGGATTTTTGAAAATGATTGTCCATTAATGTGTGGCAGACGAATGCTATCGTGTTAAAGCTTTGAGACTTGGGAAATATATCTTCAAAACAGACATTGACATTTAGGATGAGAGGAAATGGCCTCAAGTTGCGCCAAGGGAGGTTTAGATTGGACATAAGGAAAAATTTCTTTACTGAAAGAGTGGTCAAGCCTTGGAACAGGCTGCCCAGGGAAGTGGTGGAGTCACCATCCCTGGAAGTATTTAAAAGACGTGTAGATGAGGCGCTTAGGGACATGGTGTAGTGGGCATGGTGTGTTGGGTTGACGGTTGGACTCGATGATCTTAGAGGTCTTTTCCAAGCTGAATGATTCTATGATTCTATGATTCTATGCTGAAAGTGCAATTTGCCTGTGGAAATATTCCAATTCACAAATTCATAAGATAATTTGAGTTGGAAGGGACCTCAGGAGGTCTCTGCTCCAACTTCCTGCTCAGAGCAGGGTCAGCTATGAGGTTAGACGGGGCTTCTCTGGGCTTTTTCCAGTCAGGTCTTGAAAACCTCCAAGGACGGAGACTGCACAACCTCTCTGGACAACCTCTTTCAACACTTGATTGTATACATAAAAACAGACGCACATTATTTCTTTACCTGTGGAGCTTTTAAATGCATGCCAATCTATTTAATTAAAAAATAGCCCTAAAAATGTGTTTACTATTTTATAGGCAATTATAAATACTAGTTTCTGCCCTGTGCTACTTCCAGTCCCTTCTCCTACCCTAACAGGCAAAAATCTACAGGTGAGCATCACGAGAGGTGAGGACAGGATGCTGAAAGGAATCAGGAAGATGTTCAGATGGTTGCTCAGTCTTCAAAGCTGGGTGTTGGTACTGACATACACTTTCCAAGCAGATGCATCCCGGTGGAGTTATTGGTGTCCTTCAGATGAGTAGCTTTACACATTTTAATACTTTGGAGTCCCAGAACAATTCATACAAAGCTTTTTCAACAAATCATAAAGAAGAAAAAAATCCCCGACGCCCCCCCCAAACCCACAATAAATTGCTATACTCCATTACAAGAAAGGGAGAGAATTTAGTCCTATTGTTTGGATGTCACATGCAAGGACCACTGGGCTCAGGAGATGAGGATGGAGCCCATAGTGATGAACATTCATAAATGTTTCATTCTGAGACAATATTTAAAAATAAGTGATCTGGAAAGAAAAGCAAATAAACAACTGTTAGCATTTCTTTATGTGGGTTTAAGGAATGATATTGACAAAAAGAAGAGCTGAATCCTTAAACACAGAGAGTAAAATACAGGAGAAACCTGCATGTGAGGGTTCAAACACAGCCACTTCTGAACGGCTCTTGGAGAAGCCAAAATATAGAACACTTCTGTTCACACAGTGGTAAAATTGTTGGAGGATGGAGGAATTGTAATGACCAGCAAATTCAACTGTGCGTATTAGTCCCCTGACTTGTTCCTCTCTGTGTACCTGGCTTTCCCATGCTGCCAGTGGACAAAGTGGAGATATGCTGTTAATTTTGGAGTGAGAAAAGGGCAGCAGAAATAGAGCCCCAGCCTTTTTTGTGTAAATGCAGTCTACCAGCTCCTGTCCCAGGGTTGTGGATCCTTGCGGTGAGGTATGCAACATTTATATTGTTGCTCACTTTTAACCTCTTTCTTAGTCATATACAGTCGCTAAGGCACAGAGACATTGGGTAACTTGCCAAGAGACTGATGGTATGTGCTGATTTTCATATAAATTTACATGAATTTGCATGCATCTCCCTCTGAGTTTGCATTCATTCCCTGTGATGCCTTGAAGAACAAGTAAAATATTGCCTAGTCTGAATGAGTCAAACTAGTTCTACTTCTCTTACATTTTCTCTTTTGCTGATACTCATTGTTCAGCTACTAGTTGATTTATTTTCTTCCTTTTCTACTGCATTTTCCACCTCCCTTCCACCCTTAGCTACCATAGTGATCTATTCTTTTTTTATATTGTATGAATATTTTTATTAAAAATTATTCTATCAGTTGTTCACAAAGTAGGTGGTATCCCAAACTGTGGCATTGACTATCCAATTTACACAGCACTGATTGTTCGCAGACTAATTTTAATATGCCGCTTCATTTTTCATTTCCTTTCCTGTATAAACAGGTCTCAAGTACGTGTCTGAAATTTGCTTGGTGAAAAGTTTCAGGTAAGTAGAATTCCACACGAAGATATGTTGAAGAAAAATGATCCTAATAGGTATTTGCTGTGCAGATGAGAGCGCCGTACGCAAGATCGTAGACTGGGAATGTCTGTTCTGCAAGGAGCAGCGTGGGTCTGGGGAAAAGCAGATGTTTTGGGAAATGTCTTAGAGATCACTGTGGGACCTGACCGAGCAAGGGCTAATGCTATGTTGACATTTTTTCCTAACATCCTACGTGAACCTTTTTTGTCTCTGTGGCCCTTGTTTTATTGTTTGGTATCATTGAGAAGTGTTTGGCTTCATTCTGGTTGTAACTGCCCTTCAGTTATTGGTGGGCTGTGATTACCAGCCCCTCAGCATCCTCTTTGTCTGACAAAAGAGCTCCTTCTACCTGTCCTCAGGCCGTGTGTCTGAGACCTCTGACATCTCAGTCACCCTCTGCCAGACCTCCTCTGTTCTTTTTTTCCTGTCCTTCTTGTTCTGGGTGGAGGGAGGGGGCTTGGGGGATGGACAAACAGAGTATTCAAGATGCAACAACAGCAGCACTAAGTAGAGGGGTATGACAACTCCTCCCTGCTGGTCACAGCCCTAATGTAGCCCACTTTGTGTTTTCACTCATTTGCCATGAGAGTGCACTGTTGACTCACGTTCAGTCTGTCCTCCTCCTGGTCCTTCTCAGCAGGCTTCCAGCCTGCGCTGGTGCCCGGGGTCACCCTGCCCTGGGGACAGAGCTTGGCCAGCCTAGCTGCTGAGCTCTGTGAGGTGCCTCTTGGCCCAGGCCTGAAGTCCTTTGAGGTCCCTCTGGACTGAAGCTCTGCCATTCATGTGCCAGCTACGTCCTCATATTTAGTGCTGTCTACAAATTCGGTGAGGGTGCATTTGAGTTATCGTGCAGAAAGCATATGAAGATATAGAACTGTATAACTCTGCTGCTTGACCCTGGGATACTTTGATTGTTACTCAAAGTCGATCATACTTCAGTCTGATTGTACCCGCTGATTACTGCCCTTTGATGTGGGTGGTCCATTACTGCAGCCTTCATCTCAAGATTTATTTAATTGTATTATTTCAATGGTGTCCAGTCTTTCCTGAAACTAGTCTTCTATTCTACCACCTTCATGCTACCTCCGGTGCCTCCCATCCCGCTCCCTCCACTTACCGCCTCGGCTAACTCCTCACCTGCGGGATGCCTCTCTTGGCTTGAGTCTGATCCCGTTCTGGGATCACTGCCACATCGTCTGCAGCTCTGGGATCACTGCCTTTTCCTGTGATTTGTGATTGCGTGCGCTGGCAGGAGATGGGCTTGATAAGCATCCCCCATAGCCTTCCCCCCTAGGAGCCCCCAGTTACAGCCAGGTTTGGTGAGACGTGTGTTGCCCAGCCACGTTCTGGGGTGCATAGCCGAGGTTTGGGAAGCCTGAATGCATTCCCATATGGGTCTGTTTTCTCTGGCCAGGCATTTGCCACCTCAGCGCAGGGTAGCATGTGTCTTACACTGTGCCTGCACCCTGATTCACATGCTTCAGGGAAAAGGCAGGAGCCTTCACAGAGGTACACGGCCTGTTTGGCTGATCACGATAAACAACAGGAGGGAAAACCTACTCCAGTGCCCAGGAAGGGACCATTCATAGTCAGTGGGACAGAGGAAAAGAGATAGTGATATGCTCAGACTTTCCCCTTTGTATGAGAGTGTTGTCATGCTAAGAGACAGTCTTTCCCTGTTTTTAAGTCACAGGTGAAATATGTGCTTATTTGTACGTATGCTTACTATTAACTATAAAGCACAAATCTAATCAAATACCTAAACCGTGTAAACGAACCCCTAAGGAAAACCTAAAGATTACTCCAAGCTTGGCATAATAAATAGATGCCAACAGAAACAGGGGAGGCCCTCTCAGACAGGACTGCCTTCTGACGCAGGGGACTCTGCACGGGGAGTTCTGCAAAAGGTGTCATTTGGGGAGCTCGGACTCCAGCAGAAGCCGTTATTCCATTGCCCCGGAGGGAGGACGGATTGGGGACGATCCTGAAGGATGTAAAGTTGGAAGAGGACCTCTTTAGCCAACCTCCATGGAGGGGAGTGAGCAAGTGCGTTTTGTCTCTGATTAAAGAATGAGGAGGATATTCTTGAAGTTAAAATTCATTGCTCTTACCCTCTCTCTTATGGGGTAAGATCCAAGCAGGGGAACAGTGAGCTTTTACTGGCAGTACTAGCAAAGCAGATGTTACAGCCAGGATGTTCGGGAAGTCCAGCACTAGCCACCTGTGTGGTGAAGAAATGTCTTTGACTTCAACTAAACCATCTGAACAGAGAAAGAAAAGCAGAGGAATTTCTGTTAGCAGGTAAATACAGCTATACTTAACTAAGCTTTAGCTACAAACAATATTTAACAGATGTTTAGAGTTAGTTTTTCAAGTTATGTACCTTTTAATTACCAATTTGCTCAGCTAACTGTTTTTAAAACTCTAGGAAGGCAAAGTGTATATGTGATTTCTATCTAAGAAAAAAAATATATTTATAACCCTACTCACCCCTCAAAGTCCGTTCTTCCTCCTTGTTTGGAATCAGATTTTTCTTGGTTTAGATCAGTTCACTGACTTTTTACCTGCAGAATTGTTCAGGTTGTTCACGTTGTTAGCAATCTGGTGTCTTCCCTCCTGCATCTCACAGCAGGCAGTGTACCAAGAAGGGTTAAACAAGCCTGCGAGTGTGCAGGGAACGTGCTCGACTTTCATTACCGGTTATGGCACCTAAGACAGAGAACCCAGCACCTCCTCTTTAAAGGAAAATTGTGTTCCTCTGCCTGCTTTAAGTGTGTCAACAAACCGGTTGTGAAGGATGCAATTTACTTCGTCTTTCACAAGCCTTTCTCAAAGTTCCTCACTAAAGCCACAGAGAACCGAAAGCATCTCATGAAGCTCCGTCATACGACAAACTCCAGCCAGGGGCTACAATCAGGGACTGCCCTGCCGTAGTGCTGTGGACTCAATGTGAACCTAGAAAATGAGAGCCTGCTCCTCAAATTAAATGCTTTCTTCCAAATGCCACCATCCGTGGTATCCGTCCTGGCTTTGCTCACAGAAGAATTGTATGAGTTGTCTTCTGATTAAAAGGACACGGCTGACAGTAAAAGAGAAAAGTGTTGCTTGCACAAATACCAACGGCTCAGGTGACTTCTCAGCAGAAAGTCTGTCCTCTGGCCGCTCTGGCACAATGTATGTGCCATTTCTCCTCCTGTTATCCCAACAAAGAGACCAAAACCACAAGAGGGCCAAAACGAGGAAACACAGGCAACAGAAAGCAATCTCGCTTAAGACTTACAGAGGGTAAAGCAAGAGAAATGCTAATAATTGCAATAAATGTTGACTCCTGGGTCAAAACTACTGTCCAAAAAACCCTTTTCCTCACCAACCAAGAGCATCCAGGGAAGCATTGTAAGGACACAGGAGCTGACACCCTTTGTCCCCCATGTTGCACACAAGAGATCTTGTTGAGACCACCTGGGCATACACGTCCTGGAGTTTGTGAATGTGCGTGTGAGAATGCGGGTGGGCAGAATCAACTTCCTCGGAAAGTTACATTAAATCAAATCCTCTTCTGCTTCCTTACAATCTCTCACTGAGTTTTGATACACTCACGACACGCAGTCAGTGCCGAGCTCCTTCCCGGCTCTGCATTAGCTTGCAGGACAGAGCCTTTCTTTTGCATTCCTGCAAAGGTAGGATGCTCCTTGGGGCTAGTTTGCATGGCTGAATTGAGATATTTTCTTCAAAAAAGGCTCTGTCCCTCTTCCTTGAACCACAGGGTGCTTGTTCCAGCTTGCATGCAAATCTCAAGAAAGATGTATTTCTGCAGATGTTTTCTGTGAAAAGCTGAGGGGTGAGCAGGCCCAGTGCCTCCCGAGGGGTTAGAAAAAGGCCAGGCTGTCTAGTCTGAAGATACCTGACAGCACAGGGTGATGTACTAGGTCTATAGGGGGAAAAAAAAAAGCCTCCTGCTTCCGAACTCCGGTTTGCCTTTCTCTGCCCACAGACAGCAAGCGTCTGACAGGAAAGATGAGAGGCGAGGACTTGGAGAGCAGGGAGGGAGACAGAGGGCTTGGGCAGGGTTGGAGACGCTGCCAAAAATCTGTTTCTCCAGGCAGCAGGAAGGGAGCCGTTTAGGCCTGAGTAAGACACATATTTTTCCATGATAAGGTGGCAGATTGTCAGGGGGCCAAACACCGTAAGTCACAGACCCAGTGGTATTTAATTGCATTTCCCAAAGCGCCTGCGGTGCTCATTTCTTCAGAGAGCTTGGTCTGCTTACCCCAAGTCACCTAGCACCAGGGGTTTACATGTGCCCTTACACAAGCTGCACACACAGTGTCCATCACTGGAGAAGACCTGTTCTTGGGATTCCATGATGACTAACCTGGGCTGTGGGGATCCACATGACCACTCATCTGCACCCTGGAGTCTCTGGATATTTGGACTCACCTTCCTGCAAGATCCTGCATGTTCTGCCTTTGTTTTACTCATACAGAAAGGGCACGGGACCTGTTGCATGGTAGGAAAAGTCAGCAGCAGTAATATGGTTACACTCCTGGTCAGGTCCAGGTTTGGTTCCTGCTCTCCTCTACCTTCCTTCAGACCATCACATGCTTCAAGGCCAGAGGGAACCAATGAGTCAATGTAGTTCAGCTTTGTACTAGTAGAGACTATTGCATTTCACCCAAATGTCATGCCCAGAGGCTTCACCTATGCGTCATCTTCTCCAGAGAGCAAACTTCTGTGCTCTGCTGATGGTGATGGGCAGAGACCAATGTGCAACCAACAGCCAGGCCTCGTTACAGCAGAGCATAACTGAGACACGTTCCTGGTTGAACCCAGTGGCTGCATGGCAAGAGGTAGCCCACGAGGACCTGGCAGGAAAAATACCTTCGTCAGATCAGCACTGATTACAAGGAAGTCATTCCCTCCCTCCCTCCCTCACTGTGGAAGCGCTGGCTTATGGCGTAAGACCAGAAGCCAGAACAAGGTAGACAGTGCTCTGTTGTCGTGGTTTAACCCGGCAGGCAGCCAAACACCACGCAGCCGCTCGCTCACTCCCCCTCCCCGCCCCGCAGTGGGACGGGGAGAGAATTGGAAGGGTAAGAGTGAGAAAACTCGTGGGTTGAGATAAAGACAGTTTAATAGAACAGAAAAGGAAGGGAAAATAATAGTAATAGTAATAGTAATAGTAGTAATAATAATAATAATAATAATGATGATAGAATATACAAAATGAGTGATGCACAATGCAATTGCTCACCACCCGCGCTGACTGATAACCAAGCAGCAATCCCTACTTCCTGGATCACGCCTACCATTCATATACTGAGCATGACGTCACATGATATGGAATACCCTGTTGGCCAGCTGGGCCAGCTGTCCCAGCTATGCTCCCTCCCAGCCTCTTGTGCACTTGGCAGAGCATGGAAGCTGAAAGTCCTTGACCAGCTGAAACCAGGACATCTGTGAATAAGAAGGAAGCTGCTGTCCAAAGCCCCAAACACACCCCTCCTAGGGGATGGTAGTAGTTAAACCAGCTGAGCCCCTGTTAGCCCTTCAGACCTTCTGCCACTAAATCCTCCCACAATTGTGCAAAGGATGCAGAGAACTGAGGAGACTGGAGGAGATAATCAGAGTCTGTCAGGCTTTTTAGTTCTGGCTGCACCCCGGTGCAGTGAATGTCACCTTGAATGTCCCCCCTCGTGCTTCAGCACAAAGATACGCCTTTTCTCATTGCTGCATAACGATGTCTTTGGCATACAGTCGTGGCTGACCATAGTTGGCCACCAGCTGTTACCCCAGTTTACTGGGGAGCTAACACTGACATTTGTCTTCATGCTGAGCTTCACCACTGATACAGGAAAGCGCCAGCTTTACCTTGCCGTGTGGAGAACGGTGCTTTCGTCTTGGCCTGAGGGAACTGGGAGCTGCATTTTCAGGACAGGTCAGAATACTCTGATAAAGGCCACCTCAGCCTTTCCCACTGACACAGATGCCCTTTAATGTGAAATACTTAACTCCTGAACAAGACTGCAGACCCAGCCAAGATGATGCTGCAAGAGCCAGGGGAAGACAAAGAAAAAAAAAAAGGGTGTATATTAGTTTGTCTAAACAAGTTCCCATCACAAAATCCTGATCCTTCAATTCAGCAGCGGTGAAAAAAATAAGATACAATTCCCTCCAGAGTAAAAACTGACATGGGGAGCTGCTGCAGCAGGGAGAACAAATCCCTTTAGGGTGGAAGGAGAATGGTCAACAGCTCAAAATTCAGCAGTTACCAAAGACGAGGAGACTCACAACGATGACCCGAAATTCAGAACAGAGGTGCATCTTACCACCCTGCCATCACTACTGCCGGACAGGGCTCAGAAGCAGAGAACAGAGGAGAAAAATAATTTCTACATACGGCAATAGAGCTCTGTGCTGCGAAAGGAACTGCATTCATCCACACCGCGGGCTTACCCCAAATGCTCCACTTGGACCAGCTGATTGCTCAGGTACAGGCTATTTGCTTCCTAGCCAGCCCAGGGAAGGTGCTTGGAAACATTTTGACGTGTTCTCAATTACTTTTCAAGTAAGTCATTGAAGACCTAGGTCAGCTCGAAACCTGTGTGAATTTTTACATCCCCACTAATGACACCGGTGGAGCTGCACTGATGTGCAGTCTCCACTGTTTGCTAGTGTCTATGCTCCTCCTGACCTCTTTCTGGTTCATTGTAAGGCTATATTGCCTTTCCACAGGAACAGCTTAAGTTTGAGATACCCTTCCTCCTGTAAAGTCCCTTTTTAACCTTCATTTAATCCTAAGTACTCTTCTGGGCCTGACTTATCTTACATAGAGTCCATCTCACCCTGGCTGTAACCTGTCCTGCATGAACACTAATATTCATCACAGAGCTTAGAAGTGCCTTATGGCTTAATAAAATCTGTCTCAATCAAGGGAAAAGATTTAGACAGGAGTCAGCTCACACAGCAGAGGAAACTGCTCTTCCAAAGCACCTAACAAACTCGTCAAGCCATTTCCCATAGGAAACCAGTTCCAAATCCATGTTTGCAAGCACTAGGCTAAGACAAAAGTAGATCAATTTGTTGGATAAATTGCATACTGCGGACAGTAGGATGACATAATTCTGGGTTTTCTTCTTGTGACAGGCAAATTTAAGACCTAGGTTGCCTTAGATCATATAAAATTATTTGTTAAGTAAATAAAGTTTTATCCTGGCTTACTGAGTCCTAAACAGCAGGGAAAAGGGGAAGGATTCGGTGTCAGATGTCTCAGAGCTGTAAGGAGTTAATATATTTATAAGCACACTCTCTAAAAGGTACTCAGTAAGGAGGTGTAAGGTACCTCACAAAT
Source organism: Calonectris borealis (assembly GCF_964195595.1). Taxonomy (NCBI): domain Eukaryota; kingdom Metazoa; phylum Chordata; class Aves; order Procellariiformes; family Procellariidae; genus Calonectris; species Calonectris borealis. The sequence continues at coordinate 6,783,203 of NC_134334.1, forward strand.
AATTCAACGTATATACAGAGCCTGAAGCTGCCCGACACGTCCATTTCCTCCGAGAAGCACTGAAGACGGCAAGGATGGAGGGGATGGGGGAAGCGATGGTCTCACGGGGAACATGACGGAGCTATGATAGCTGAGAAGCAGAGATTTTGCCAGCACTGGGGAGTGTCACAGGTCATTGACTCCTGCAATTTTCCCTATTCCTGGAATCCCTCCCTTGCCACGTAGCAGTACAACCTTCTGTGCTCACCTCCCTGTTGTAGCCTTCTGCACACTCTTCTGTTGCCCGATGGCTGTGCCTGGAGACAGAGCAGGCTCAAGAGCTCCCCGTGGGATCACCTGAGTTAAAAGCAGTGCCCAGCTGTGATGGTGGAGGTTGGGGGGTGCCACTGGATTTCGGCAGGGGCCGTCGGTATGGTTTGCAGAGTGAGGATGTGCTTGTGGGGTCTGGGGGTCTGAGTCAGCAGTGGGAGGAAGGGGAGCAATGATGGGAGGTCATGAGGGTGGGGTGGTGCGAGGGACCGGGGTGTGCGGTATGGGTGTACTGTCCCCCAACCACTCCTGCCCTACGGAGAATTCCCCTACCTCCACTCCTGTAAAGCACACACTGCCACCCAAACTAATCCCCATACGGCTCACAGATCCTTCATCTGCTGGAACAAGCTGCCTCTGAGATCGCAATGAGATTAATCTGTGGCTGTCACAAAGCTCTCAGCTAATTTTGTATTGGGCTTGTGGAGACTGTCTTATCTGTCTAACTGGCACCTTTTCTCTGAGTGCTGGTTTCCTGCACCATTAGCCACTAGCAGAGTACGTGGTTAGTTTAGTCTTCAAAGATTCATGAGTGAGGACTCAAGCCAAGAAAAATGCTTTCCCAAATGGTCTTTGAGACATTTTGTCATGAACCCCCTTGCTGGAAGGATTACATTTACTTTCTGGAAATGTTCCTACCTGTCATGTAGGTGAAGCTGTCACAAATTCCTGCTGTGATGTGTCAGAGCAAAGACTTCAGAGACTTTGTACACCTTCCCCGACTCTGTGCCCAGAGCTTATTGGAATAGTATGACCTAAAGCTGATTATCATAATCACAGAATCACAGAATCGCAGAATCACAGAATCACAAACCGGTTGAGGTTGGCAGGGACCTCTGGGGGTCATCTTGTCCAACCCCTCTGCTCAAGCAGGGCCACCTAGGGCTGGTTGCCCAGGACCATGTCCAGATGACTTTTGGATATCTCCAAGGATGGAGACTCCATAGCCTCTCTGGACAACCTGTTCCACTGCTCGTTAACCCTCACAGTGAAAAAGTATCTCCTGATGTTCAGATGGAGCCTCCTTGTTTCAGTTTTTGCCCATTGCCTCTTTTTCTGGCACTGGGGACCACTGAGAAGAGCCTGGCTATGTCCTCTTTGCACCCTCCCTTCAAGTATTTATATACACTGATGAGATCCCCCCTCTGAGCCTTCTCTTGTCCAGGCTGAACAGTCCCAGCTCTCTCAACCTTTCTTCACATGAGAGATGCTCCGGTCCCTTCATCATCTTCATGGCCCTTTATCGGACTTTCTCTAGTATGTCCATGTCTCTTTTGGGTTTGCCAGTGAGTAGAGGGGCTGAGCTGATGTGAAGAAGGGACGGTGCTCACCATGGGATACGATAGTGACCTCTGTCATTCCTCCCTCCCCCTGCAGACCCCAGCCACAGGTTTCGTACCACAGCCAGCGCTGGTTTCAAGGGACCTGGCCACCACCTTTCAGGGCCCCAGTGTTCACCCACAGTGGGTTTCTGCCCTCTTGCTGCATGCAATGCATTCTGCGAGCAATGCATCCTGCGAGCAATGCATCCTGCAGCGTGCAATGCATCCTGCAAACCTGCAGGGCTCTTCAGATAAAAAAAAGCATTCTCCACTGCTCCATCGTTAGTGGAGGCTGACTGCAGCCTTGCAAAGTCAAGCAGCTCTCCTCTGCCTCTCACGCACACCAGTAATCCCATCCTGCTTCCTGGCCAGAAAAGTATGGTATGAAGAGGGGAAGTGACTCCTGCCGCGCTCTGCTCCTCATACACCTTGGTGTGCAGCGCAGCGGCTGCCATGCAGCAGCCTCTCCTCCAGCCCATCCTCCCCGCTTGCTCCAGGCTTCTGGCTGGATTTAAACAGCTGGATTGCACGCAGCCGGTCTGACACCGAGTGTCAGCAAAACCATGTTTGGACCTGGCACCTTCATGTGATTTCGACAGACAGAGACCTGGCTTGGGTGTGACAAGTCCTGCTCTTCCCTTTCATCAGATGTGCATGGGTCAGGGCTGTTTCTCACTGCTCAGGTTTTTCAAAGGCTCTACATCAAAGCCAGCCCCTGGTTTCCACTCTTTCTTTAATATATCCCACAATGGCCTTGTTAAATCACAGAAACCTTTTCAGCTTTTTTTCCTTTCTTTTCTTTCTTTCTCTTTTTTTTTTTTTTTAATAATCTTTTCATTTGGGGGGAAATAGATAAAGGAACGTGGTTGTTGGGGGAAGGAAATGTCTTCCATAACATTTCTTTAGTGTCTTGCTTATCAAAGCAATGGAAAAGAAGCACCAAGGAAAATGCAAGCAGATGGATGAAATGCTTTCCTTTTCTTTTTTTTTTTCTTTTTTTTTTTTTTAATGTAGCTTTGGAGATGTGCCTTTGATTTGCTCACTCTCCTGCTATTTGCCCCCACCTTCAATCTTCAAATCTGCAGCTGGGAGCTGGCCAGAATTGCCTCAGTTGCCCATGGAATATCCCTTTCATTTTTCTTGCCTCAAACACCCAGCTTACAGGCTCAGAGAAAACTGCTAAACCCCAAAATTTCCCATATTTGTGCTAGGTTCCCTTGAGCCCACTGGAGCCTGACACAGCTCTAAGGCGGCCAAACCATCCTAGGGCTCACACTTCTGGTGCGAAAGGTGTGAATAATTTGGCCCAAACTGGGCATGTCGGGTTGTGTTAAGTCATCTGGAAGCCTGTCAATAAATCCTGTCAGCTCCCACCCACCCACGGCAACCCAGCCCAGGACATCTTCTCCAGGGCATCACCCGCTTCCAGGCAGCTCTCTTCTGAATTTGCCATCCTTTTGCATTTGGCTTACCTCCTCTGAAGTGTCCTCCCTCCTGACATGAAACTGGAAGTTTTCTCCAGACTGCTACTACCACTGCCCCTTATACCGCCTCAAGCTTCCAGCCTAAACTTTGATGGCCTGTGAATTCATCCCTATCTTTCCTTGAGCCACCACTACCCAATTGCTTAAAACATCTCCTTCCCAGGTAGTCTGAGTCCAAAATATTTACAGATAGGGGTCCTATCGCCTCCAGACCATCATTTTGTTTCTGGGTGAAGCATGTCTTCTAGCCTGCTCTCCTAACGGTCAGTCCTTCTCCTGCGATAGCCCTCCTGAGGGAGGTATCTTGGGTGGGACATGCAGTAGGTGTGCTGACCCACTGGGCAGGGGTCCTCACCACACGCCAATGTAGATCAAAAAAACCAGATGGATGTGCCCCAAAGCTAACTCTTCCCCGTGTTCCCCAAATGGCAGCACATCCCCAGCCCAGACTGGGCTGGATTAGCGAGAGCACAGCTGGAGGGATGGGCGATGTGGGTTATTCCCATCTGCTCAGCACTCCTGGGGCTGCATCTGGAGAACTGCGGACAGTTTGGGGGCACTCCGGTACAAGGGGGATGCGAAGAAAGCCTGCAGAGTCCAGTGGAGGGTCACTAAAATACCCAAGGGTATTGAGTGTACGGTGTATGAGGGAACTGGGTCTGTTTGGTCTGGCTGGGGAAGGATCTATAGCAAAGGTGTGGTCAAAAATCTCTGGCCCTGGAGATTTTCAAAACTTGACTGGACAAGGCTGTGAGTAATCTGATTTGACTTCGAAGTTAGCCCTGAGGAGGATAGGTTAGAGGTCCCCAGAGGGCTTCTCCACCTTCCTGTGACTCCATGAAAGTAAAAGCCAAGGTGTAGGGCAGACTGCACTCATTAGCCCATGCAGATGCCATCTTCACAGCTCTTCTTCATAGCTGTTTCAGCTACATTCATCACCCAGAGCATGCCTGACCAGAGGTGTAGCGCAATGCTGCTTGAGAGGTTTCTAGTTCATTGTATGTATGCTTCCCTGGGTGGGTAGGAAATGCTTCCTGTTACACATTGTAAGGATTGCACCAATCTTTCGTGGTCATTTCTCATACAAATTCAGCCAAATGAAAGCACGAGGTGATCCCCCCCTAGGAGTTTTCCCATATTTCCTACAAGATGTGCAGTTTGCATTCCTCTCCTGAACGGCACCTAGCTGTTCCTGCCAAGGATGGGATGCCAATGCTGTGCCAGCAGAAACAGCCATATCATGCAGGGACCATCCCTAATTCTGCCTACACACCTTATCTCTGCCAGGGGCTCTGCCTGACCCTGTTTTCCTACCTGATAGAGGAGGCCATGTTGGGAAGAGCACCCATTTCTTTCTCTGGTTCCTATAGGCAAGCCTTTATAGAAATGTAGTCCTAGAGAAGGAGCAGATGGATTGAAGAGCAAAAGTTGGAAGGTGAGATGACAAGAATTTACTGTCTTTCTCAGCATTAGAGAACTATCTGTCGGAGCAGTTTTTGGGTCTGCGTGAAGACAGTTTAGGGCTGTGGAGTTATCAGGGTGGGTGGGGTGAAGGGGATCCTCAGCAGACTCTGTGTGAAGGGTCTGGGTTTAAAATCAGGACTATCTCCAAAGCAGTGAGACATTGCTGGATGTAGAGTGATGAGAGCAGAACAGTGTCCAGAAGCTTGCAGAGGGTGGGGAGGGTGTTATTGCCTTTTCTGATCATCCTACCATCACAAACCGCCTCCAGCGTACCGGTGTTCTCATCTGCAGGTACACAGCCTCTGGCTCTCCAAGTCCAGCCCCAGAGACTGGCCTGAATCCAGAATGGCTCTGTTTGCTCAAACATGCCCTTGAGCAATTGCTCAAAACTTCTTGGACTGGGATCAAGCACTGTGACAATACATCCTAACCTTACATCTTATCACAGGTTAAACCGGCCCAGGCAGGAAAGAGATCTTAGCATTAACAATCTGCTTCCCTTCCCCATTCAACCCCTACCATAAAAGCTGACAACTTCTCTTGATAATCTTTTGGTATCAGAGAAGATCAAATGTTCTCAGATGTACACAAAAGTAATACACCACCAGAGAAGGGTTCAGCAGGAATTCCCCAGCCCACCCAGACCTTCCCTTCTCCAGCTGAGAAGCAAAGCACTGCTTCCCCAGTCCTGCCTTTGGCTCTTGTGGTCCCACGTTTGTTGCCATTTCAAGGTACCCTTACCCTATGGGTGCAGCTCACAGTGTCCATGCAATTGTCAGCAAAGCATTTCCTTAGGCTTAGGCTGAGCCCTGCAAGCGCTGAGGTCCAGCTCCAGGCTGCCATGCACAGCACGGAGCAAGGACAGGCACTTTCCCATCCAGCACCTCAGAGAAAGCGAGTCGTGCGGGCTGGGATTCGCAGTAGCCACATGCCGAGTGTAGGGGTGGCACAGCCGGCCAGCGATAAGCACAAAGGTGTCTGAAATTCTGGCTTGCCTGGATTTATGACATCTCTCTGAAGCTAGAGCTCACAGTTGCCAGGCTCTTCTGGGGTTGGTTCTATGGCTCATTAAAGTTTAGCTGGAGGTGGGGGCAGCGTCAGTGTCTTGTAGAAAAGCCTAATGGGCTGAAACGGGCTCCTGTGAAAAGCCACCAAAAAGGCTGCTTGTGATCCCCAGATCCAGAGCTACCCTTCCTCCAGACAGTGCCCCAGCTACGAGGAGGGTGCTCTGATGGGTGGGGGGATGCAGCCAACCACTCTGCTGTGAAGGTGGCCACAGCATTCCCAGGAATGTAAATGACGTAAGTAAGGAGAAGAGGCTGTAACCATGACTTTAGGGATTTCAGCTAGGAACTGGGGGAAACCGAGGTTTCTGTGCTGCCCGCTGGTTGTCAGGTGTCAGAGTTAGAGACACAGGGACCAGAAGTCAGAGCTAATCATGGGTCTGGCCAGCACCGTGTCACAGTCCCTTGTAACGGCTTTGCTGGCAGGTTTTGCAGTCCCACTCTGCAGGATGAGCCACCACTGATACGGGAACGCCCTCCTGCGATGGGTGAAATACGGGTAAAAGCCAGCATGGCTTGAAACCTTTCAGAAGCAGAAAGAAGAAGAAATAGCAGTGGGCTGGCAGCAGGATGGGAGGGTGGAGGGGGCTGTCTGCGAGTGAAGCTCATGTATAATTCCCTTCTCCAAAGCTGGAGAACAGGCTTCAGGCTGGTCTCTCCCCTGCTGGTTAAGCAGACACAACCGCAGAGCAGAGGAGGCTCTCCTGCCCCGAGACATCTTCCTGGTGAGAGCGCTATCAAAAGCAAAAGATTTTTGTTGGGCTCAGATAGCATTTCCTGTCAAAAAGGTTTCCTTGATTATTTCCCAGCTAACTGGAAACCTTTGCTGCAGCGCAAACATCACAGGAGAAGACAGAGGGAATGGCTGTGAGGACAGCACAGGGCAGCCCCATCTCCCAGAGGCTTAGCTTAAATTGTTCCTCTCCCAGCACCAGTCCTCTTGCTGGCCGGAGCTACCGCTGCGGCTGAGCGTGGGCCAGGGCGCGTGTGCTCTGTGGTGGCCGTATCAAGCACTTGCAAATTACCAAACATCCTCTGCGCTCCACCCGTGGTCTCCCATCAGATCCAGTTTCTCCTGCTGCCGCAGGCATTGTGGACAGCACATGCAATGTGGGCAAGACAGCAGTGTTTTATGCTATTGTTATGGTCACGGTGCCTCAGTTTCCCAATTTCTTGCACGCTGAGAAACAAATGGGATGACACCTTTCTGCTCCAGGAGATAAAAAGAAGTGGTTGATTGGCACAGAGGACTCAAACTCTCCAAGCGAGGCATCATCAAAAATGGTGTTTGGCATTGGTACTGTGTTCCAAACCAGGGAACATAAATTCTGCCCTGCCTTTCTGTCCCCTGCTATAGATTCTGTGCAGTTTACATCCTTTCTATGGAAGCCCCCCATCTAATCACGTATCAAATGAAGAGTAAACAGGAAATCAGACGAGATCCTTCCAGGCATGTTGGAGGAGAGAAGACATTTCTAAGAGCACCTTCTTCCAGATTATTGCTGCCTTCCAGCGTGTGTGTAAATCTCTGCCACTTACTCACGCACTCTGTGACTGGCTTTTGAAACAGACCTCTGGAAATCTCCAGTGGGGACACATCATTAGGCAAATCAAAATTACCCATAGGTAGGAGTGCTGGAGAGACATCTGACACGCCAGGATAGAGCAGAAGAACCCATGGGCCGTCATTACTAACTGTTGTGAAAGGCTGGGGAATGCTTGGAAAAAAATTTATTCACCGTTATCACTTACCGTATCTCCTGAAAATTTACCTGATTAGGCATCTTGCCTGCTATTAAACCTCATTCTTTACCCCTGTGGTGCCCTGTGATGCTTCTCTCTGATGGGTATAGGAGCCAGGAACAGAACCTGGTAGCTGTGTACAAAAACGCCAGTCCCCTAACCTGGCAGGGATTAGGGAACTGGGACAGTGTGGGCAATGGATCAACCAGTGGTGAAACAGGCACATAGGAGCAGAGGGAAAGGATGCGAAAGGCAAAACCCCTAGGAAGAAATCCCTGGGAAGGAAGGCCAATTAGGAGACGGAGGTAGAAAACTTAATGCCTGCCCCAGCAAATGAGGGAAAAAAAGGAATAATTGGACATGAAGGAAGGAAGGCTCAAGGTAAGGGAAGCTAGCCACATGCAGGGGGTCAGAAATACAGAGAAATCATGTTAGCAAGGGTCAATATTTCACATACTCTCCTAATCACGTCTGCCTAGCTCGTTCAGCAGGAGCCCGGGCCAGAGCACTGAGAATTCAGCATTTCTGATTACAGAGGACCCCAGGCTCTTGCCCAGGGCTGGCTTTGCGACTCGTTAGCCGTGCAGGGAGAGAGGGAAGCGGGGGACGGAGAGGAGTCAGGGAGGTGAGAGCCCCCCTCGTGGAGATGATACGACGTGCACATCCGTGTGGGGAGGAATTACCTTGGCCCGATAAGTGCAAGGTGTTTTCACACTTAATGCCTTTCCCCAAGGTCTCCAGCAAAGGTGTCAAGGTGAATATCAAGCAGACCCGAGGAGCCCCAGGAATCGGGCTAAGGAGGCAGTTGCCATGGTAACAGAGTGGCTTATGGTAGACGATATTGAATGATATGTCACATTCATAAACTCGCTGCGCTGAGGCGGCGTCTCGGAGGAGCCATTAAAGCCAAGCCAAGACGGAGCGGAGCGCGAGGGCTGACCTCGGGTGTGCGCACAGCCACGCGGGTCGCGTCGGGGCGCTCCGGGGAGCGGGCGCAGATCTCCTGCGCGTGGGCATGGTTGCGGGTGTGCTTGCAGCCGGGAGGGACAGACGGGGCTGGGCTGTTGCTGTTCCTGGGGTTTGGTTCCCTCTGGATGCAGATGGCAGCTGGTGGGCTAGAAAGCGCGTGGCCTGATGTTTTGTGCTTCGGCAGGGGAGGGGGATTCTCACATAAACGCAAGTGATGTCCTGAGCTGCGAGCAGAGCTCTGCCACCAAATGACAGTGTGCCTGGGGCAGGTCGCAGCAGCAGCTAGCCTTTCCCGTTTGATGCATTCAAAAGAGTACAAAAACGGTGATGAAGTCACCAAAGCAGAACGATCTGATTTTGAGGAGCAGTGATTTCCTTCGTATCGGGGCAGAGACAGACCCCTTATGCTCATTTTGCGAATGGTGCCCAAATCTCAGGGATCAGAGTGATGGAGGACGTGGACTTCTAATAATTCCCATGGACTTTGTCCTTCCACCACGGGAGATTCTGTCTGTATATGATGCAAGGTCCCATTGAAGGACCTGCAGATGGCGAGGACCTAGTCCATTTAACCTGGCCCCAGATATCATGGAGAGGTCCACGTTCCAGCCAGAGCCTGGCCGTGGCTGGAGCAGAGCAGCATACATAGATGCACCAGGTTTGGATAAAGATGGTAGAAGTGTTGCACAGGGAGGTCTTTTATAGGAATGACAAGGTCCTCTGTGCTTCTGGCTCTTGTGATCCTTCTGCAAGCACAGAGTAGGCTCAGGGTTGGCCTTCATTTCCAAAGGGAAATGCCTCCAGCCCCATAGGACCTCATCTACCAGCAAGATTCAAGCAACTCTGCCCAGCCTCAATTATCTCCCTCCCATGCACTCAGTGGAAGCAAGTTTGAGCAAAACACATTTTTTAAAAAATCTGTTTATTAATGACAAATTAAAGAGATTGCAATTTCCCCCTAACTCTCTGTGTATCCAAGGCAAAAACTGTGGAATCATTTTGCCTCAGCACTGTTTTCAGACCAGATTTGTTAAGTCAGCTAGCAGAGGGTTTCACTCTTGTTCATTCTCTTAGCTTAGCAGAGCACCAGTTTACAGCGGTGATGGAGCAAATCCCTCACCTGTCTGAAGGGACTTGACCCACAAAGCTTTAACACCGTGGACTACTCATGATTGAAGCTGTTCCCCTTAGGGCATGGTGGCAATGTGAGAAGAACCCTGTCTCTCACTGATTGAGGCTTTATACCTACACAGCATTGTATGCCAACAGTAAATGGAAAGAGCAAGAGAAACGTTCTCTCTCCCCCTGGTAGCAGACAGCCTGGTAGCTGCCATCTGGTAGCAGACAACCTATGGTGGGATATATGTTCAGAGGCTCAGGTAGAAGACGGATATGAACCCAAGCTTCCCACAGTTTGCACCACTGCTGCCTGAGCAGGGCTTTGGATGGCTTCTCTTTCCTGGTTTTGTGGACAGTGTCTAAGTCTGATGGGAAAAACCAAGGAAAAACCTTCCCTGAGGGAGTAGGGAATGGTGCTGCTGACTGCGATGGTGCTTATTTCTGGGCAGAGGTGGCAACAGAGCTTCTGCAGAGAAGAGAAAATTGCCTCATTACACCTGAAAGTTGGCATTCTCCACTGTTATTCCACGTGGTACGGGGAGAGGTAGGGAAGTTCAAAAGCCAACACATGGATCCAAACCACAACGTTGTATTTTAAATTCATGTCATGACCTAGCTCAAGATTAACCTTTAGGATAAGCCTTACTAAAGATAGCTGAGCAGTGGCATTTCTTTCTGTTAGCAGAAGGTGATACCTTAATGTACTTACGATGTTCACGTTTCTCCTTCTCTCCTGGAGGATCAGGTGTTGAGTTCCCTGAAGCCCACACCCTGGTATTGTTCACAGCACTTGTTGGGCACAGCCAGTGATCTAGGGTCACTCTGTACTTCAGCAGCAGCCCAGCACTCAACAGGCGAGCAGTCACACGCCAGAGACATACATGGAGATCTTATGGCATATATTCAAATCCCAGCTTCCCTAGGCCTAAACTGGGAAGTTGGTGCTTCTGGGCACGGGTCTGGACTATGCAGAACGTGTCTTGCTGTCACCCTACAGCACAGAACTGAGCCAAGATCATCCCAGAGGTATGCTGTCTAGTCCCTGCTCTTTGGACTTAGTTTTTTTCCCCATAAATGTCAAATATAAAATGCCTAAGCAGTCAGAGCAGAACCTCAAGGCACAGTTTTTCCAGCAGGTGCCACACAAGAGACTTCCTACCTGCTTGTTCTACACACCTCTGGGTTTTATGCTCCTTTTCCAGTTTCAAAATAGACACAGAAAGTGAGGGTGGTGGGAGGAGGTACTTCTGTTCTCCCTCCCCCAAATAACTGCAGTTATACCTACAGATTTCAGCTGGGATGTAGGATGTAGCCCTTTGTTTCTTGGGCAGGTGCTCTGATTGCAGGATACGACCCAGCCAAAAGTGTTTCATAAGAAGACAGAGGTCTAAGCGTCTAAACATAGGAATAAGTTTCATGCTCCAAATCCCAATTTCACAAGTTGCCTAAGTGCTGCTCTTGGATAGACACATGAACTCATGTGGAAGAAACTCCACACAACCTGTGTCACTGTCGTCCCCAAAGTAGGGCCATGGACATTCCTGTGCTCCGCATCATCGTCACAAATCCTGGTCTCTGATCCTATTTTTTCAATATTCACTCTAGTGTATGCAGATCCCCCAAATTCAGCATTACATCCTGGAGTTGGGCTGTTACTCCTCATGTTTGGTAGTGCTGCACACCACAGTCCATCATGAGTTTAGCCTGAAGAACATTGTCATGATGAGGGAGGAGAATAGAGTAAGAAGGGAGTTGAACATTAATAATAGCGGAGAAGACTCTTCTGCATTGATGGATGGTTCTAGTACTAGAAAATCTAAACAATTTTAGACCAGACTTGGGAAAATTTGTGAATTGGGCTAAACCCAATGAACCCAAGAGCATCATTTATGTTTCTCTGTGCCCATAAAACAGCATTGCAGATTCATACGAAGGAACTTTTTTTTTCCGCTCCAATCCCAAATCACTGTTTCGAAAGACATAATCTTTTTTAATAGGTGTCTGTACTGGGTATTTGTGGCAACGTTTTGGTAGCATGGGGGGATGCAGGGGCGGCCACTGTGGGAAAGGTCAGTGGTATTTGGATATTTGGTAAGTGATCTTCTGTCTTTATCTCAACCCACGAGTTTTCTCATTCCTGATTTTCCAAATCTGTCTCCCATCCTGCTGAGGGGAGGAGTGAGTGAGCAGCTGGGTAGGAGTTTGGCTGCTAGCTGGGACCAACCCACCAGTGTCCACTCTTTGTTACCAGATGTGTAAGTCTGCCTACATCAAAAAATGTTTTTCTGAGACTTTCTTTGCCAAAAGTTATATACTCCTTTCTGCTAGTGTCTGCTCATCATTATATCATTACCACTCCAACCTGTTTCACCCACAGCAGGTCTCAGCTGTAATGTCAGACTTGGCTTCAGATGTCTGGTCCTAGATCTGAGCATATGTCCAGCAGAATTCCTTACACATTCTTCATTGTAGAATTAGACTTTGAAATGTCAACTAAGTTTAAATCTAATGTTATTTAGATTTTAGCAATATCACATGCTGTAACTTTTTCTACATGTAGGCTATTCATTCAAAATCAGTTCATTAAGAACTCTCTATTGGACGCACACAATTTTCTTTACCAACAAAAAAGTCATCTCGTATACCGTACAGTGTTCATTAACCTGTTTTGCCCAAACATGCAACAAAACCTACACACATACGCACTTACTTCTTGCATCATTATTTCTCAGTGAAGCAATACCCATCTCGTATTGGATCTGTGTCATTGCTAGAATTTTGGTTTCTAACGTACTTGAAAAACTTCTTAATTTTATTGATTGCAACTGTGGATTTTTCTCTGCTGATCTTAACTCCCTTTATCAGCTTTCTGTTCTCTTAAATGTCTGCTTTGTTAGATTGTTAGATATCCTGCCTCTCCTACTGTTATTTACAGCTTTTCCTCTTCCAATAGTTCAGTCCTAGTCAACTGGGAGGTGGGGAGTCAAGCAGCAGGAGCTACTGTTGTGAAAAGAAAAGATGGGCCCCGAGGAAAGAGGAATGTGGGACAGACAGATGGGGCAAGACGAAGGGGGGTGGTTTGACTAGGATACCTCGAGGGTCTGGGAAGAGAAGAAATGGAAGGGTGCCTAAGAGATGAGATTGCTCTTGGCAGCATCACAGCCTACATACTGAAGAACTGCGACAAGCAGTTTAGAAATGTGAGCGATTGGTGGTCTCCCGTTGGTCTGCAGCTGTGCTCCACAGCTATTCTGGCCAGGCGGGAATCTCGGCAGTTTGCAGTGTGACATGTTGCCACTTCACTGATCCAGGCAAGGCTGTCCAGCCGCAGGGAGGGGAGGCAAGACACGGGGAAGGAGCAGAGGGAACGGAGAAAGCTGCTCAGTCCTGGATGCGCACAAGGAGCAATGAAATCAGTGCTGGACACAAAGAGAGAACAGAGGAAGAAAGAAAACACTCATAAAACTGAGAAATATTCAAAGGTTAAAGAACGTAAAGCAAAGGGCAAGTGTCATGATGTGGTAGGATAGGGTCTAGGAGAAAGCACGGGTCCAGCAAGGGTGTTCTTCCCACTCCCCAAAACGAATTCAAATTGGGAAGAATGAATGCTTCCAGCTGATGAAAGAATGAGGTGGGGGCCTGCTGTACAACCCCCTTGTCCACACTGTGTTTCTGGAGCACATCTCCTTTCTCTGCCCAACAGAGGAATCTTCTTTGGAGCCCATTGCAGAACACGAAAAACCACAGCCAAAGCCAGAGAAGCCATTTGCATCACTTTATGCAAAATGTAGAAGACATCCCTGTAGTTCCTAGACCTCCAATCCACCATGTTCCCCTAGTGAAAGATATTTTTTATGCTCTAAGGCCACTGGCTGTCTTCTCCCCTAACGTCCTGCAATCTCCTCCTTGTCCTGCTCCTCTCTCCTGCATAGCACCCCTTCCTCGGTGGACCTCACTGAGCTCCTGGGTGATGTTGTACCCATACTCTGATATAAAGGCAATACGCCCCTTACCCTTTTTCACCACTGACTGCTACCACATATCCTTCTGTAATTTTCCTTACAAGAGATTATGAGAGGAAGACCAACGTCCGTGCCTGGCAGAGGGAGTGGTGAGCCTTTGATCTAGCAAAGCAGCCTGTCGTAGAAAGACACCTCTGGCCAGGAAATCCTGCTTGGAAAGTGGTGTACGTGAAAGTGAGCCAGGAACTGGAACTTGCAACCAAAAGGTGTGGGTTAGAAGTTGTTTTAGCTGAACATACTGGCCGTTGCGCTAGGTCCTGCACAGCTCCACAGACAGCGAGTTACGCAAATAATACCTTAAGCTCCTTTTTTCATGTTTGCAGACTGTTTATACACAGCTATAAGCATGGAAGTATTTGAATGCAAAGGGAAAAGTATCATTTGGTTCACGTCAGGTCTGCGTGCTTCACATATTACTCCAGTCTCCTTTCTTAAGTAGAGGAGGCACCATAAATTAGAGAAGCCAGCAAATGCACAGGATAGCAAGCCTTCCAGATGGGAAAACTGCACCCAGAAAGCCACATCCCGTCCACTGACAAATCGGGTGTGCAGTGGGTTTGGTCTACCATTTTTTGGGGGTAATTCAGTCCCACAAGCTTTTGAAAAGTATGACTGGGAAGAGACGTCTGCTAACAAAAGCTGCAGCTGGAGATAAGGAGGGGGAGAAGAACGTATAAAAGACAGTCACCCTGTCTACAGGAAGAATAATACAAAAAGTCATTGTACTTTGCAAGCAGGAGCCTGCGTTTTTTTAGGTTGGCGGGGGGGAGCTTTCTGTGCTTCCCGCCCCCCCCCCCCAGAAAAGAAGATTATGACCTTGAAAGAAATTGAAATCATTAAAAACAAAGCTGCGGAGCTGTTAGAGGAGTTAGCTAACCAGGGCCAAAAGATATTTCTGCACAGGTTTTAAAGGAGTTCCTGAGGCTGTTTTTCCAGTGTCTTCAGTGGACTTTGCATCAGCCCTTATAACCAAACTAAGAGCAATTACCAAGAAGATTAGAAAGTTGGCCATTGGTGTCAGGAACACTAGTCCCAGAGAAACAGTCTAATTAAGAATCAAATAATACAGCATTTAGATAAATGCAGTGTAGCTTGATTGGGTCAAACCATCACAGCTTCTGAAGGGAAAAGTATGCCTTGTTAACCTGAAAAAGTTAATAAAATCGGAGAGCAAGGTGACCTAAGTGCATGTAATTTACTTGGATTTTTGAAACACTTTTTATAAGTTCCTCATAAAAGACTGTTAAGGAAAATAAATACGTATAGGATAAAGAAAAATGATTCATTGGATTAATAACTGATTTCATTAAAAGATACAAAAGAAAGAAACGTAATGGAAGTTTTTTCCCTAGAGTAGCAGAGGTAAGAAAAGGGTTTTCTCAGGGAGCCAGTGTTGTTTTTTATAGTCTTTAATTAAATATTAAAAACTATGTTAATTACATTGTCAATGCACACCATACATTTAAAATATAGGAAATACCAGACTTTCAGCTGTCTCTTGTGACAGGACTCTGAACTGTCTGTAACTTTCAGATGGATTTTCTTGGTCCTCTTCCATAAATAGCCAAAGAAACTGCTCTTAAACACAAAAAACCTCCCAGATTTTATCTGAAAAAATTATAAGAACAAGGAGGACATTTTTTTTCCAGTCTGCCCTCCAGATCCAACACCCTGCTGATATTCTGGGCTGGAATATCTCTGTTCAGTCACTATTTCTGATGTTCCCTTGCCTGCCACGTGCCTTGTCCACACACCTGCCACATTGACCATGGTCTCTTGTCATTCAGGCCAGTACCAATGCTGCCACATCATGTCCCTCTTCCTCAAAGCTCCTGGAGGACTTCGCCAATATACCGGCCTCTGACGTGTCCATAACCCCTCCAAGATGACTTGGCGTTTGACATCTCAGATAGCTGGCAGGGAGGCTTATGAAGAAATTAGTCATTGTCAGAGCATCCAAGGCTGAAGTGTGAGCTGAGGTCAGACAAGGATGAGATGCTGATGTGTTATATTGATTCTGAGGGTTTCACACCGGTATCGTGATGCATAGATGGTCACCACAGCCTGCAAAAATCTTCATGGCAGAGATTCAAGTGTACAACCACTTGTTTTTTGGATGGTCAGTTTGGTCTTGCTGCCCACTCTTAGCAAACCACCAACACTGGGTCTGTGATAGAAAGCCCATGTGGTCCAGTTCTGAACCCAGAACTGATTTATGTGTGTGTATATGAGGCATTGCTCCATATACTCCCCAGAGCATTGAGAGACTGTCCCAACAGCTTGGAGCACCAACTGCCTGAGGCAGGAAAGTGCCGTTGGTGGTGCAATAGTGACCCAGGCCCTGAGGGAGGCAGTGACGTTTGTGATATTTCCAGGAACAAATCATCCTGTCTAGAGGAGGTTCATTGAGGTTGTGTAGCACCCATATACAGGGGAAAACAGGCAGTAAGGCTCTTGGGCAACCATAAAAGGCAACTACACAGGCTGGGCTTGAGGAGGTAGCACGCTGGTGAGCTCTCTGGGGCCTGTTGTTCCAGCTCCTGTAAGGACCAAGGTGCAGTTATAAGAGTCAAAGAAAAATGTCATCTGCTCTCTGCACCTGCCCTTGGCCTCCCATTTATCTCATGGCCTCTGCCCCTCCTCTTCCCTCATGCAGATCTTGTCCTAACTGAGCTCAAACCTACCTAGTCTGCTCCTCATCCTCCTGCTTCATCCTCCTCTTCAAACTGCCAGCCTAGTCCTGCCATCATATCCTTTCTAGCCTACTGAAAACTTGTTAAAATCTGTTCTGTATTACACTAGCTAGGGTTCCCCCAAGAAAAGTAGTCGTCTTCTACCTCTTCTACCTCGTGTACCTCTCCTCACAGTATTTGCTCCTCAAGCATAGGGACAAATCTTGGTGGGAGTAGTCCTCTTATTCTGTTGCAAGATGTTATTGCCAGTTGGAGAGACCTGGCCAGCCATGCACTGCTAAAATTGTGTGGAAAGCAAAAATTGTGTGGAAAGACAAAAAAGTCTGGGTATATTTGAGTACCCACTAATGCAAATGCCTACCAGAAACCTGGTGGAAAAGATCCCACTGAGCAAGATTTAGCTGCATAAAATGGCCCAGGGTGACCAACCTGGGACAGTCTCAGAGGCAAGCAAGGATTTCACATCTTCTGAGTGGCCTCCTTGAGCTGTGCAGCTTGTTTTCCAATCCTTTTGAATTTCAAGCAAAACACTGGGGCCCCCAACAGCCTCTCTGGTGAGACAACCCAGATATTTTAATTGAGTATCACTCACTTTGTGCTCAGCATGGCAAAGGTTCCTACAGGGAAACAGCACAAGCAGGCAATTACGAAGTCCATGTCATCAGAGAATGACTTAGCAACTTGACCACATTTCATGTATCTCTGGGGAACGATGACTGTCCATGATTTCAAGCTTTAAAAAAGCTGAAAGACACACACACAAAAATGTCCTCAGCATTGCAATTTCATGCGGTTCACTTAAGCTAACAGAATATTCAGAATATTGGGAAAAGAGGAAAGGAGACATTTGTAACTACCTGCACTCTAGACACTCCTAAAGAAAAGCAAGATTCACTGAGGAGCTTGTACACGAGTGTTTCCTTTTACCTTGACTAGAGACGGGGAGATGTTGAAGTACAGCATCTTTTATGGCAAATGATGAAAGCCTAATGTGACTGATTTATTTCATGTGTCCCATTCAGAAAGGTATTGTCCAACTTACTGAATTCTTGAAAAAAAAAGAAGCATATATGAGAAATGCTTTAGTAGAAATGTTAGGTGATGTAAATATGGGGGCCCCTGCCTTCTTCATGAAGGTTGTCAGCAGTGCAATAACTATTACCAAGGTGTCACAGTTATTTGCTGAGAAAGGAATAATGCAAAAGGGTCAATCTATTGCAGATGATTTCATATAATAACAGAAAAATTTAAGGTTGGGCCTCTGAAGATCTCTTGATCACTCCCATACTCCAAGCAGGTCTGTCTTTAAAGATCCACCACATTGCTCAGGGACTTGTTCAGTCAGGTTTTGAACACCCCCAGTGGTGGAGATCCTACAGCCTTGTTGAGCCACTGTGCTGGTGCCTGGCCAGAGTTTGCTTCCCTGTTGGTCCTGGTGGGCTGAAAGGACATAGGTTTTGAGAAAACAGAAGGTTATGTGACTGCATGAAGTACCTCCTGTTCCTGCCCCTTTGCAACGGTGTTTTTACTTCAAGTCTCACATCTGAAATTCATGGGGGACTTCAGCCTGGCACACAGCAAAACTGATGCCAGATACATCACAATATTAGACGATAAAGAGGACAGACTAGCAACTTATTGAAAAGCCCTCAGGAGAAGTAATACAATTGCAGAACCAGAGACATTTCAAACTAAGCTCAAATTGAGAGGAAACCCGAAGATCAGAGCAATCTGGAAACCAATAATATGGGAACGCAGCCTCCCACAGGTGGTAGATTTTCATCTTCTCCTTGTATCGGGCGGTTTGTGATCTGACCTGATTGTTGATGCAGACACAGCTTTGACATTGAGCGTCTTGCTTTGCCACTGCCACTTGCATTAGCCCCTGCCCTTCTCATGTATGGTAAACGTTCTGCTCTCGTGGGATGGACCTAGGAGACGTATGTGCTGTGTCTCATGATGCTTGGATAGCAGCTAACTACGTGGCGTTATGGGGCTACACCCTGTGAAAAGATAAAAGGTGTCAGTACTTTCTGCACAGGGCAACGGATGTCTGCCGTCGCGTTTCTAACCACGAAACATGAAGGAGGGATTTTGCTAGATCGCCAGTGACAGTGAAGGAAGCCACAGTTGACATATCAGACTGATTAAAAGGTTATTTTTCGTGGGGCATGGCTAATGATGCAGAGCTGGAGTAATTTGACTACTGTAATTATACTCACTATCGTTGTTATTTATTTGTAGGATGGCAATGCCTGGGGGTCCCGCTGGAGCCTGGAACCACGTTGTGCCGTATGCTGCACGGGCACATATCAGAAACAATTTGAGAGATAGTAATATAAATGGATGAGGCAGAGAGTGGGAGGAGAAACAGAAGCACAGAGATAAGAAGAGTTTCTTGTGGATTGTTTAGGGTATGAGCCATGAGTTGAAGCCCTTCAGGTCTCGAGTGCTCTGCCCACCCAGCTGGGTGAATGGAGAACATCCCAGCTTTGAAAAAATGGTGTTTCTCTGAATTCTTTGGCCACAATTCTGACATTTTAGGGCTTAGATCTTTTTTCCTAGCGGTGACTGGAAAAGGTGAACGCTTTTTATATCCATTCTACATCAAAATATCATTTTCATTGTCATGTTTCTGTTTTTTTGACACTATTCATAATGACTTCTACCCCACACTGGAAGCAAAAATGTAGCGTACCATGAAATTGCAAAGATCACAGAAGACTTCAGAGCTTTTGTAGAAAGCTGGGGAAAATCCTCCCTTGTTCCAAGCAAGAAGAGTCAGAAAAGAGAAAAACTCTCTAATTTTGTATTATGTTATAAAGCCAGACAATTGGGGTTTAGGATATGCGAACTGCCTTTCAGCGAGGATGGCTGCTTTCCAGAAAGGTAAACGGGCAGGACGAGGCCTCATCACTTCAGACGATGACCACCTGTATGGACTGAGAAGATGTTGGCCTACCAGCACAAGAGACAATGCCAAGAAGCTAACCCAATACCCAACGTCTATTAAAAGTGACAGAGACCTGACACTCGGTGACAATGTGAGAAAGATTCAACTTCAAGCAAACTTTGAGATGCTTTGGTACAGGACCCGAAACTGTTACGGCGTGTGGAAGGATGAAACAGAGGCATGAAAGTCACGCAGGTACTGAGAAACCTCAGGGATGCTGGAAACCAGTGCGGATGGATGGAATGAGGTGGTGTTAGCAAGAAGCAGAGGGGAGAGAAATGAAATGTTACAGCAGGGGCAAAAGTGTTTTGGTGCAAACCACGGCCAGGAGGGATGGCTGGAAAGAGAGAGAAAGTCTCCCCTGTGCCCCCAGCTCCAGCCTAATCGTGATTCATCTCCGTAGGGTTATCGAACACATAAGTATTAATGGGAATTACGGGAGACTTTAACATCTCAAAAATGGTTTGAAAGAGAATTACCACTTACGTTGGCTCAGATATTTTAGGTGATGGATTTCTTTGCAAAAATAAGTATAAGACCGTTTTAGACCTAGCTCCTGTATGGGTTTGAATGTAGTAAAATTTGAATAAAGTGTGATTGTGAGCTGACTTTTCTCACTTTAAATTTCAAAATGGACAAAAGTAGGTCTAGAATGAAGGTTTGGAAGCTTAGAAAGGCAAACTCTGAAATCTAAGGAAATGAATTATTGAGTCTGACTAAGCAGCTCTGGGATCTGTGTGCAGAGAAGGCATAGGTACTTAAAATTCAAAATTCAAAAGGGAGAGCAGTGAGAAGAGGTATGTTGGAGAGGTTACAAACTGCAAAAGGAAAGTAAGAATGACCGAAAACCTAGCTCACATAGGAAATTAAAATTAATAATAGTAAATGGTACTTAAGCCACAGAAACCAAGGGGAACAAAGAGAAAATTAGGACAGTTGCACACTTGAGGCAAAAACAGATCAAAAGTTACTTATTGCTAAGACTGAAAATCTTATTTCCTGCAGTTAACAGCAGCAACGATGTGATATCAAGGGCATTAACATGCCATCATCTGAGGTGAAGCCACTATCTAATGTGATCCAAGTGAAAAACGAAAAGCTGATTTCTACCTAGACCATTAACAGCATTGGCATGCAGAACGACAAATCAAGTAGGGACGATGTATAACAATTATGCAAATCAGGGATAGTCCCCATAATGGGAGGGTAACAAATAAAACACTTCTGTCCAGAAGAGGGTGAAGAATGATCCAGACAAGTGTAGGCCTGTTAGTTTGACATCAAAATTTTGGAACAAGAATAGATAAAGCCAGGGAAGTAGGGAGAAATGTATAAATTACAAGAGAGTTTACAAAAGCTAAATTGTTTCAGGATAATTTAGCAGCAATTCTTGCTCTCTTACACAGGAGACACACATGAACTAAATCCATCTCACTTTCTATGAGCTTCTGATAAATTAGCCATGGATTTGGGCTCTGGGGCTGAAAGTGAATAAAGGAAGTCTGCAACTGTTCACACTGAAGAGGTAATTACCAGAAAAGCAGAGGTTACCTATGATGATGCTCAGAGACAGTTCTGAAACCACCGCTGCAACAGAAGCATAGACTCATGGAGAAATGTAGGCTGGAAGGGACCTCTGGAGATCCAACCTCCTGCTTAGAGCAGAGCTGACTTCAAAGTTACATCTGCTCAGTATGGGCATGGTGGCTAAAGACTAAAAATTAGGTATGAGCTTCACGATTTGCAGGTGACACAAAACTGGGAAGTACTACCAAGCCTGACAGAAGAATTGCATAACCCTGTTGACTGAAGTGGTTCAGATGAGGAGACATTTGATAACACAAAGCAGAGTCATGTCCTTGGAGATTTTCAACAAAGGCTGCATTTTTTTGTGCTTGCTATAAAACAGGGGTTCAGGAGTTAAGAAATAAAAATGCATGAACTGTTAGCATAAGGAGGGTGGAAAAAGGGTGTTTATAGAATGCATATGGCTATTCATTTTTTCCACTATGAACACACTGGACGGGCCAGCCCTGACACTCATTTGAGACACGTTGCACAGTTCTGCCACTTGTGTTCATAATTACTTTAGGAGGAAACGTTATGTGACAGAAGGAATGTATTTCCTTCTGTAAATATCAAGGAGAAACAGGAACAGGGTAAGTTGGGAGATAGGTCTGTAACGATGGCTGAAGGTGGATCATGATCAAGTTTGGACTGGAAATTAGTAGAAACTTTCCATTTCAAGAGTAAAGCGCACCATGGGTATTCACCTAAATTCACCTAAAAACCAGTGGCCAACTCATCATATCCCACACAGGCAAGCAGAGGACAAGCCATAAGAGTGGCAAACACGTTGGGGTCTAGAGTCACAGAGGAGTGCTTAACTCTCCCAGAACCTGCAGGTGGTCTGGCGGACAAGACCAGAATAATAACATCCCGTCAATCGAGTACATGGATATTCTTGCACCATAGTCTTCCTTACTGTGGCTAAAACATCTTTATAAGTTCCTCTTTTAGGGAACCTGGCAGTAAACCTGAAATCACTGTCTTGTGGAGTATAGATGGTTTGGTCGCCCCATCCATCTGCATGCTTCTGCCCCATCTGCATTGTGCGGAACAATTAGCGGCTTTTTTATGTAGAAGAGACAGGTGGCTAAGTAGTCATCTGCGATACACATGATGCAAAGTTTCAGCCAGGGAAGCAGAGCTATGGGTGAAGCTCCTGACAGAGCTGGTATAAAAAATATCGGTACTGATACTGGAGCATTTTCTGAAGCTTTAAAAATCCACCATCCCAATAAAAGTACTACTGGACCTGTTATGCTCAACCCATAGGCCTGGAGAAAATGCATTCCCATCTTCAGTTACATTCGGTGTCACGAAGCAGGAGCAAATGTTTGAGTGAAAATGCTCACAATAATAGAGAGGCATTTTATCTACTGGAAAGAGGTACAGTGTGGTTAAGCCATTATCAAGTTTTTAATGTAAAAAATGCTTTACAAAGGAGTAAACTGGTAAAAATGGGAAAATTATTTTTTGAAGTACCAAGATTATGAAATGCTTCCCATTAACTGGATCCAACATATGTTCCTTGTTCCACACAATCTATCAGATTCTAAGGAAGGTTTCTTCTAAAGCTAATAAAACCATTTTTGAAATATTCACTCTTTGCTCATTTGCATTTGCTTTCGGAAAATTGTGTCTACTGTAAAGACAGCAAAACAGTAATTATTTAAATTAGTTTGATAGATGTTTAGTAATGCTTTGATTAAAGTATCAATTTTAGATACCAGTAAGTTTGTGAAAAGCAGAGCGTTTAAATGATAATGAATTTTTTTTCAAGAAAGTTTCATTTTGCACAAATGATTTTGAATGAAAAGCCCTTTTCATATAAAAATTTCAGACACTCTCTAACAATGGAGCTGGTGCAGAACTGAGGTCAATATGGTGACCCAAACGCATAATTATAAGATAGAAAAGGGGCACATCTCTGTCAGATGAAATATGGATGAATCCACCTTCATAAGAGAACAGTTTTATTATGTGGGTGATGCCCAAGTAGCTCCAACTTGCCTGGAAAATTGTCCTGTAGGACTGACAAAACTTTGGTCAGGAATGAAGCTGAAGGTCATTGGCAAAAGGCAATGCCGACCTAACAAATCCATATGAACCACCAAGCTCAAAGCCAGCCCCAGGCTTCCTCGTTTCAGCCTACAAGGTAGCAATCAGTCCCAGAATCACAGGAAAGGAATTTGTGGGGTTCCCTCGTCCATTGCTCCAGGTCTACACATGAGCAATCACACATTTATCACGCCTGATAAAAATTCGTCTAATCTGTACTTCAAAATATTCTACAATCTCCCTGGTGACTCTGACCTAAATCTTGTTATGCAAATTAAACCCAGTAGTTTCTAGCCTATTCGTAATGGATATGAAAGCAAGGCTATTCCCTCATCCTTTTCATATGTCCCCTAAATCAGCTCTTCCTCCAGACAAACATCTGAAATCCATTTTTTCCCTCAGAGATGTCTAACCAATTGGTCTACCTCTTTCTCAAAATGCAGGTCTCTAAACTGGCAATAGCACTCCCACTGTGACCCTGCCCATTCTGAGGTCAGCAAAATGATTCCTGCACATGCTTAAAGAATGGCAAATATATATATATATATAAATATGCATTTTTCCCCCCTATTTTCTCTTTCAACAACAATGTGTTATGCCTGACTCGAGCTTACCTTGTGACCCATAATTGTCTCCCAAGTCCTCTTCTACAGTATTATTGCCAAGCTAGACTTTTCCTGCCCAACACTTGCTGGAATATTTATTCTCACCTGGAAGGAACAGCATGTTGCATTGGTGTGTATCAAACTGTACTGAATTTCTTCAGTGCGTTTCTCCATATCGTCAGGATTATGCTGAATTTTAAGCTTTTGTCCTTATGAGTGTCCACCCTCAAATGGAGTGGACAGAGGAAGAAGATATGGTGAGATTTGTCAGATGAAAATAGCAGCAGCAAGAAATCTCATTTGCAAGACGTGAGGCTTTGGCGGGAGTTTTGAACTGCAATTATTAGAATGGGCATCCAGAGGTAGATTTGGTCTTCAGGTGAAAATGATAAGATTTGTAGTTCAGAAATGTTGGGAATGACTAGCCATGACGAACCCCCTCCTTCTACCTGGCAATTACTTTAATGCAGAGAGGACATGAGACGCATTACCTATTTCAACATTGGAAGTCAACTTGGAAGAAATATATTAGATGTGGAGCTGGCCAGAAAAACAGGATTTCTGTCTTTTCTCAATAAAACTGTCTTCTGAGACAATAAATTTCTGAGAGGATAGCAACAGTAAAGGTGATGTAGGTGTCTGCTTCGCTAATGAGCAACATCCCAGGCTCTGTGCCACCATCACGAACCCAGGCAGGAGTGCACCACATCCTCACTGTAGATTTAGTGTAAGTATCAAGCCTCAGATCCTTAAAAAAACCAAACAAAAACCCAAAATGAAAATATTTTGAGCTCAGGAAAAGCGTTTTTGCTAACTAGACTTCATTTAATTAGCAAATCTGTGAGCAGGGCTGATCTGCTATGAGAAAATCCTGGTCGGCTCTCGCTGTGCCGATATTTGCTGTTGGGTAGGAACACCCGGGAAGTGAAGCAAACCCACAGCCAAGCTGCAATAATCACTGGGAGCTGTCTGAAAAATATTCTCTGCTGAATTTCATTTCCTCATCTTTTTCTCAGGCAATCACCCACACCAATTTCCGAGTGAGGACTGAGTAATGTTCCGCTGTTTGATCCTCAACAACCAGTATGTTCAGTATTTCTTTCATTGCACAACTAAAAGCAAACTTGTTGCATGCAGTTTGCACCAAATAATAATATAACTGGAGGAACGGAGGGGAACAGATGGATGCCAAAATGAAAATAATTCAGCAAATGCAGCAACAGCGGAGGCATGTCTTCTCAGCAAAGCCATTCACATTGTCACGAGCTCGTCTCTAACCATTAGAAATTTCTCTGCCGAAGAGGCCTGTCCCCGCAGCTCGTATCTACGCAGTCCCAAATACAGCAGTGGGAAATGTCAGTGCTGTGCCCTCATTGCAAATGGCATCACGGAAAGCAACAAGAGAATACTCACTAGTGGGTGTCTTAGAGAACAACTGCCTCTGAGTTTTTTTTCCTGGTGAACATTGCATACCCCAGAAAGGTCTGCGTAGATCCTCGTATGACTAAATGCATAGTCTTTTCTATTCTAGTTGTTGTTTGAAAGAGGCAAACAGATTTTAATGGGCTCATTATCACAGCTAAGGAGAGGAAGGAAGGTACAGCTGCTAATGTTGGAACACACAACATATCTCATCTTGACCTTCAACCCCCTTCGCCCCTCCACCCTCTGTCCCTGGAAAAATCCCCACCCCATCGTGCCATGGTGTGAATCAGCACCTTTCTCTGGAGCTCTCCAATTAAGATTCAGCAGTGCTTAGAGAGCAGCAGTCGGCCCACACTGGACTAATTAATTTTTCCTGCCTGAGTAATTACAGTCCAGAGGTGACCATGAAAGCCAAGCAAATCAATTTGTGTTTTACTGAGATCCTCATCAGTCACGGAGCACTAACCAAGAAGAAAAAAAAATGACCAGAGACAGAGCTGGCCCCTGAACAACAAGCAACAAAGATTGCTCTAAAACTGCTGAACTTCTATGCTGGAAATAGCAAAGACAGTTCACAAAATCTTTTTTTTTTTTTTTTTTGGCCCAAACAGTCAGTTGCCACAGTCACCCTCTTGAAAATTTAAACTTCATCTCCTTCACTGGCACTCGCATCCCATGCAACTGAATCATGTTCTAGCCAAAAACACTTCAAAGCTCAGTTTATAAAGACGAGCACGATCGTTTTGCAAATGTCTCAGTAAGTGTTGGGAGTGACTTTCCCACTTTCCAAACAGAGGCAATCTGCTGCTTTGCTGAACCAGTGCATTGCTGTCAGCAACTCAACCTATTTTCCAGGAAAAACTTTTCCAAATGTGCCAGAGATCCAGGCAGACAACTGTCTCCACACACCACTTGTTGAAACACTCATGAAACGTCTCCCTCAGCCTTAACAGAGAGCATCCCACAGACATATTGTCTCCTGAAATCCGAAGTTTTCTTCCTTCCCCATCTAATTTTTCCATGGAGTTCATGCAATCCTAGATGAAGAAGCAAGTGGTTTTGGCTGGTGGTGTGACGGAGAAGATCAAGTTTTTCCTACATGACAAAGGGACACGTGGCTCTCCCAGAAGTGGGTGTGAGGATTTGTGGAGAGGAGCTGTCTCAGCTGGAAGGGTGCAGGTGGGATGGATCTCACTGTAGAAGTGCCATGGCATTGTGCCCAGCTAGAAGTGATTCTTCAGCCCAAGCCAAACCCAGCGGAGCAGTCCAATGGGGTGCGAGTGTCCCAGAGCAACTGATAAGCATGCATTCAGTCTGAGTTTTGGTGGCTAACTGTGGTAAGGACAATCCTGCTAGCATCATGTGTTTGAGCTTTCCTGAAGCCTATCTCAGCATGCCTCATCTCTTAATGGAGTCAAGGAGGGAATAACATCTACTTAGGTAGGGAGACTCACTGTAGAAGTCAGATACTCAGCTCTTCTCCAAGAGATGCAGCACCAGAAAACGTAGAAGCAACATCCTACATACCACCTTTTTTATTCTGAAACACCTGGATGCCAGCAGCTACAGACCGTCCACTGGACATTCTTGCAAAAAGATTAATATTACGGGGAGCCATGAAGACCCCTGAGGAGCACAGGGTCTCTGACCAGTCACACACGTGCCCATGCTTTAGCCTCCAACCTGTGCCAGAACCAAGTGCAACCCTAGAGCACAGAAAGCAGTATGAGGGTAGTCTAAGGCACATCACAAAGAGCACAAATATCGAGAAGGGTGCAGGGAGCCTTGCACTGGAGAAGATGTGGGTCTACTTGGCTGCAGAGATGTTCTTTATCTTTCCAGGCAGGACTGCGAGCTGACAGGAACTGAGATGTAGCCCACACAACATTCATGTTGCTGTGATGTTAGTGTCCCTAAATGAATGTTACTGTCAGTGAATGAAGGTTTGTTTGCACATATTATGACCTGGAAGTTCTTATAGAAATTTAGAAATGTGTTATCTCTAAGCAATCGCACTGTCTATTCATATGCAGACAAGAATATTCACAGTAGGGAGAATGAGTTAGACTACCACAAGGAAGCTGTGGACTTCCCAATCAGAACTTCGGTGACAGAAAGACATGGATGACATTGTAGACAGCTGAATAGAAATCACTATTTCTAGCGCAGCAGCTAAAGCATATTTACCCTGGGTCTGGAGTGTACTGCTAGTACGTTAACGAAGATCTGATTGGAAAAATGGGTCACAGGCTGCAGAGACAGAAAGGTTTGAGAAACCACCAGGTCTGGGTATCTGAGTAAGATTGCATCTGGGTAGTTAGAAAGAGGAGTGCAAAAGAGAAGATGTGATGATGTGGTAAGTCGGGCACAAATGTGGCATTATTGAGTCTTCAGGGACAGAGGTGGTCGACAATGGGAGTCAAACAGTTAGGAGTGAGTGGTAGGACAAGGAGATGCTTTGTCACACCAGGTCTTACTATCCCTATCTATAAGCAGTCAAGGGAAGTTTTTTATGATCAAATAAAAGCCTTTGGCTATCATAGGGGTAGTGTGAATCCCCACGTGCAGTGCAATTAAACGAGCCGTCACAGAGCTGCACTCCTGCTGATGTCCAAACTGAATCAACTAATCAGCAATTTTTCTCTATTGCCCCTTTTATATTGCATAACACCACTGAGAATTTGGGCTCCATCCTCTTTGTAACTGCCTTCAAGTAGCTGCAGCTACTATTAGATCCTCCTTCAAGTCCCTCTTCACCTGGATAACCCAACCCAACTCCCTGCCTGCTTGTGGGCCTGGAACCTGGGTCTGACCATTTTTGTCACCATCTGCTGGCCTCTCCCCTCTTTCTCCATATCCCTCTTGAAGCAAGAGAGAGGGTCCTCAAAACTGGCCACAATAAGTCATGTTTGACCTCACCAGCACTGACCAGAGAGGAAACTACTTTCCCTTAATCTGCTTGCCACAATGCTGCCCAGGACATGGTTTGCCTTGCCTGCGAGGAAAGCAAGCTCTTGGCAGACATTCAACCTGGCATCCACAATTTCCTCCAGCAGGACCCGTGACTTTTCAACAAGACTGAAGGCATCCAGTGCATCCAGTCAGACAAGGGATCTGGGCTGATTCAGACTGACTCTGGGATGTTACGGTGCATGGCTAGACCTAAACAAGCGGAGAAGGCTAGTCAAGTGCATCTCCCTAAACCCTTCTCTTTAAAATATACGTATATACATATGAACACATGCAGGTCTGTGTACATACACATGTGTGCGCGTGTCTGTGATGATACTCCCAGCCGCTTGCTGCACGGGCAGATGTTGTCTCTACAAGTCAGTTCAAGGCTTTGAGACTCTTCAGAAGGATGCATTAGCCACGTGTTTTGTTTGAACGGGAAGCTGAGTGGCTTCGGAGCTGTTGTGCACATAGCACAACGGGATTGCTGCCAAGAGCTTTCCAGGATGCTCCTGTCGTACGCCATCCTGCTGCCAGCCATTTCAGTCAGGACTCATAAAAAGTTAGTGGCAGGGGCCTCAAAGCCAGGATCAGCCAGGATAGAGTGAGAAGAGCACTTCTGCACCACTGACCTCCACATTCCTTTGTCCAACAGGTTCTCCATAGTGGGACAATGTTCCCCTGACAGATACCATTGATCGAAAACACGGCGCTACAACTTGAACATGGACTGATTCATGGAGAAAATGCCATTCTCTGTTGGGGAGCCTGCTGAGGTTTGTTTGACTTTTCTGCCTCTGAGGCCCCATAACCGTGCTAAGGAAAGGCTGTGTGATGATCAAGGTGGCCATCAGTGGTTCTCTGTCCAGTGCCTGAGCAACCTGATGCTCCATTTAAGTCCATGGCCCATCATCCAGAGAAGCCATTTACTATAAAAAGCTGTTCTTATTAACTACAGTGAAGTTGGCGTTAGGGGTTTTTTTGGCTTTTTTTCCCCATGCACGGAAGCTGGTTAGGTTTTTCTTGGCCACCCAAAATGATGGCCATTTTCCAGAATGGACTTTTCTTGCCAACACATTTATTTTTAGACTTAATTGCCTTTCAGATGACTCCAGATGAGCGTGCTTTGAAGAAACATTGCGTTTGGAAAGGCCCAAGCTCTGAGTTCAGCAAGAACTTATGGAGAGGGCTGAAATTGTTGGGATTTTTTGCTTTGCTCTTTCTCCATGTTTCCTTCCCATCATTCCCCCTGCTGTCAAGTGAAAGACCTTGTTTTTTTGACTCTACCAACCTCAGCGAAGCGGAGACTGAAGGGACCCTGAGGCGCTACTACCGCATTGAATGGCGCGCCAAGAGCTTTTTGTCCTTCAATGTAAGCAGCTCTCAGCATGGCAAACCCACTCCATTGGGTCACAGAGGTTAATAAAAACACAACAAATAATTTATGAACATGGTGTTTTGAAAGCCGATGTTGGTGAGAATTACCAAATTTGCATCCCAGAGTAATTATCTTTTGCGATAAGACAAAATCCTCCCCAAAATTCTCCCGCCCCTCGCGCAAAGGCGCCAAGAAGATGATTTCTCTTGACGCGCTGAACTTTTGAACCCAATGAAAAAATCTTTTTTTTAGTTATACAAAAGAGTCATCGAAAGTTCATTGCCCTTTCTCACATTTGCACCACCAAAGGGACATAAGGAAAAACATCAAGTGTAATATCCGTCAATGTTAGTGAGGCATTCAGAATACATCACCGATGCATAAATAACCCAAATGAAACTCCAGTGGCAGAAGGAGGTTCTGGAAGAACGGAGATACACAACAATATTTAATTATAAATTGCATCAAAATGATTGTCTTTACTCATCAAAAGACTTCTCACAATCATTCCTTTGGTTCAGATGCGAGCCTGACATCCTGGGTGCTCCCAGCCAAAAATTCTGGATTTTTTGTGGTTCACTGGCTACTTTTTCCTGCCAAAGCGCATAAAAATCCAGACACCAATTTACTTAACACGAGGGGTGTGAAATCCCCACTTAGGGAAGGTGAAGTTAATTGGAAAAGAAAAAAATGATAAATCCAGGCCACCGAGCAGTTTGAATTGGTGAGCGCTCCTGTGACCTTGATTTGTTGTGGTTTTATTTTCCTGAAATGTTTTTCCCAACACAAGTTGGATGGAAAAGTCTCTCCGCTGGAATCACCCAGCACTGGCTTCTCCTATCTTCAAAGAGAGCAGCGGGTGTGTACACTTGTGTAAGGCAAATGCTGATGGAAAACCCTTCTGATAGGACTAGCAGAAGAAAGCAGGCATCCAGCTTGCAGAGGTAGTCCATCTCACGGGAACCCAGGGCTGCCGAGCAGTTACCATCACAAATGCTCATGCAAATAGAATCCTCTGGAGCACCCCAGTTTCTGTAGGCAGAAATTCGGTCAGGGATGACCCACAACATGTGCTATGAAGAAGGTCAGGCTACACAGTCACAAAATTGCCTTCTGGTGGGAGACTCTTCTGGTCTGAAGACTCTCAGATAAAAATGCTGCAGCAATATGGACCACAAGGTAGAGATCCCAGTTACCAGAGGCAACGCCAGTGAGGCTGAAGAAAGCAGCAGGGATGTAGACCATGGACTGGTCTTGCACTGAGGAAGAGATGTTCTTGACAGCCTCAAGTCAAAATGGACTGTGGGAGATGTTAATTTGAAAAAAAAAATTTTTGGGAAAAAAAGAAAAGGTTTCCTAGTCTGTAATCTCCAGAGAGGCTTTTATATTCTAACATTTCTAACGTATGTCCATTAATTAATGAGAGTAAGGCACCGTCACAGGAAACTCAAAGAAAGCTGAAGTTACTGCAGCCCCTCCTTCTTGTACCACTACTGGGATTGTTTGGTGAGGGATCCCTTCACGACTTCTGTTCACTCTCTGCATAATATTGCCAACCGATAGCTTCTCCTCCCGCACGTTTCCTCCTTGTACATCAACTTTCCTCTCGTTAACCTGTGTGGAAATGCAGGTGGAGAGGAAAGAGGCTGTCACAGTTGGTGAAAGCACCCACCGGTGCTAACATACGCCTTGTTGTCAGACCCAGCTCTAGGTGTTGTCAAAAGCTAACCGGATGGTAGGGGACTAGAAAAGACAACATGACTCCGGAAATCTTACCCACAAGGTACGAATATTCCGCTCTCGGTGAGTCAACAAGCATTTCTGTGGCTTTCAGCGGGACAGTACCTGTAAAGGAGGAAGGGACCGGCACTACTGCAGGAGTATCAACGTGTTGATTTGAGGATGTGATCAGAAACGACGTCGGGGCATTGAGAGATTGTCTTTAGCCTGAGCTGGGTCAGTAACGCTAGGCCAGGCAGCTTTTACAATAATCTGCCGTGGGAGGGGGGCAAATAGCACGTTCATGAAATCAGCCTGTGATACCCAGCTGACATTCAGAGAATCATAATAACGATAAATAATGACAAAGAGGGAATTATAAGAGAATACAAATACAGGACAAAGAAAACTGAGGCTCAGTGTGGAAAACTGTAAATTATTGGAGAATTATTTGACAGATATTCAACAAGCAAGGTAACCAAATGGAGATGTTGTATTTAAAGAGTCTGAGATAGGGATATACGGCACGTGATACAGCAGAGGACAGGGACAGAGATAAACTTAATATTGGCGTATGGTATAAAGAGCAAAGGTGACAAAGATACCTTAAAGCATTATACCTGATTGAAAGTGGCAAAACAATTGAGCAGGAGATTTCCAAGAGCGGAAAACCCATTCTTTTCTGAGCGATATAGAATGAGGCACCTTTTTTTGGTGTTTTGAAAAGTTGCAGAGTTAAAGTCAGGGAGGAAATAAAGTCAGAGCAATATCTCCTCCAGCCACCAAGTCAGCAGGAAAGAACAGCAGAAAATGTACACAAATAATTATTTTCTATCTTCAGGTATTTTAGACATCTTTTGTTTATTGAAAACCAAGTGCAAATGCAAACTTTCTTTCCATGTACCAGTGAAAAAAATGAATGAAGTTTACGTCTTTCCGGTGAAAGAAATTCATTATTTATTAATCTTCTTTCTCTTCCCCCCTCCATAAATATTGAAAAAGGAGATTTCAACCTGTACAAAAGGGTTTTTCAATCTTGGTTGATCCTCCCATTTTCACTCCACGAGGCTGTGCTGTCACGGTACAGCTCACCGAGACTTGCTGGTTGTTACCAGGGTTCTCAGCACGTTTTCTCTGTAATAATCCACTGCAATTTCCTAAAACATACCTGGATTTATCGTGCTATTTATTCTCTATAAATTCACATCGCTTTTTTTCCAATGGCAATTTTATCCTTTGTCTTCCTCCAAGAGTCGCTCACAATTGCCAGCTGGTGGGTGTACAGTTACTGAGGGCTAATCGCCAGTGGAACTGAACAATTACATACACATGTACACACAGACAAGCGTACACATATACACGTACGTGTATATTTGTTGCTAATGACAAATTTGCAAAGAAGGGAGAGTTCAGGAAGGATGGAAATGAGTAAAAAATCGTGTTGTGTTTGGCAAATCTTTTCAACCAGAAAGAATGGGATTTTTTTGAAGTCCAAACGTTTCTCCTTAGACCCTTGCATAGAGAATCATCTGCCTGAACAGTCAGGCTGTTTACTCGTGACATTTTCAAAATGAAACAATCCTACCTTTGGTTCAGAATAACATCTGTAAACATTTACATTTGTAAAACAAAAAGAAGAAGCGACACTTGGAGCATTTGTGGAACCAAAGAGGAAGCAAAAAGTGTCATTTCCAGTCTCATGAAATTCCTCAGGGATTTTGTGTGTCTGTGTGTGTTTTGCTTTATATAATGAAAACAACAAAACACAATAAAAATAATTTCATTTTGATTTGAGCATACTGCCCTCTTCCCTTGGTTTGGTAAATTAACAATTGATTATCCAGCTTCCGCTGGAAGACTACTGACACGGCATTTATTTACCTCTCCGCAAATCTTCCCAGTCAGAGCATTGACTGCTCCATAACTTCTCATGAATAATGTACTAACTAGCATAAATGTGACACTTCCATATATGTGTCCTGATCTGATTAATTGAGACCCACAACATCCTATGATCTATTTTATCTCATCCTGGCGGTTTATATATATTAGATTGACCTGAAATACACTTTTAATTGATTTTTATCAACAAATCCAAAGAACTGCAGTTTGATTTTTTTTCTGTGCTTGTAGTCAGCCTGGATCTTCACTTACGTTTGCTGCGTTTTGTACTTTGAGGAATTTCTCCGCCAAGATCACAACAAAGCACCTTATGTATATATTAAATGTTCAACAAAATATGGCATAAAGAAATAAGAGAGCAAAATGCAAAACCACACTGCTTAAAGTCTTATTAAAACAGATATACATCAACAACGACAAAAAGAAGTTTGATACACCACAAAAAATTAATAATCCCGTAGTCAGAACTGGGAAACAGCTTGGATATGAATTTTAAAAAAAAAGTCCAAATTCAGCGCTAATTATCAGTGAAAGTTTGGAAAGAAGCAGGTTAATATAACACTGTAATTCTTCATTTGAGTCTCTCTAAAGGAAGATATCGATCATCTTCTGAAGGCCTGTGGCAAAAAGGAACTTGAAGCCTCAGAGGCTCTGGTTGGACATTGGGAGAAGCTCCTTTCCCAGGAGGATGGTGCAGCCCTGGCACAGGGGGATGGGTGATGTCCACCATTTGGGTTCCCAAGACTCATCTAGACAAAGCCATGGTTGCCCTGATCTAATGTGGGGACAGTTCTGCTGTGAGTGGGAGGTTGGACCAGGGACACCAGAGGACACCAGAGGTTCCTTCCACCATCCCCACTGAGATCTCTAAATAACAGGATGACTTGGAAGATGAGGGGACAGCAAAGCAAAGACCCACCTCGCTTGCTGGATGGCTTTCCACTGAAGGTTCCTTCTGCTTATCTATGACCCCAGGCAGCCCAAGAGCTTCTGCATGGCAAGACACATTTTCTGGCGTAGTCTCCTCATTGCTGTATGCACAGAAAGCACCACTTCCAGGGTCCTTTTAGTATTCCCCCAGAAACACACTCAGGCAGTCTTGGGCTGCTTGATAGCATCCTTGATGGGGGACCGCTCCTTTGAGTTCAGCATCAGCTCAGTCCTTGGTCCCCATTCCTATGCCAGCATTTCTCATGATACTGTGATGCCTGGGAACATATGGGAATCTGCATTGCAAATGTGCCTGGAAAGACTTGAAGAGTCAAAGCTTTCATCATGTTCTGCAACAAAAAATGCGTCGGAAAGGAGTTTCAGATCCTAAAGCTATTGCAGGGCGTAAAATAGAAAATGCAAGTGTGCACTAGATCCTGTCCCTGAGCAGGTGAATGCAAAAACATAGCAGTGAAAAAGGGTGAGCTCTCAGCCGAACCGGCCCAACAACGAGCTAGGACGCTCATTGGATTTGGTTTGGCTACTAAATGTCCTGACAACAGTTATATAAAGGATAAAAAAGCCTTCATGAGAACAACCAAGGCCCTCATTTCTCTTGGTGGCAGAGGTATGAACAAAGCTGGTAAGCACAAGATAAACGAAGTGGAGCAGACCCAGGGATAAGAAAACATGAAAATATGAGGCAAAAATGTGTCAAAACTGTGAAAAGCAAATAACGAAATATAGAAGAAGGGAGATAAATATGCAAAGGAGGAACAGTGCAGACAATGGATAAAATGCCTTAAGAAAAATGCCTCACAATGGGCTTGTATATAATAATCATAGGAAGATCAACCATTATGCAAGAGTCTGCAGATCAGAAAAAGCCAAGGGGAAAAAAACACAATACCTGGGATACGAGCAGTGGCTCAAAATATCAGATTTTATGTATTTATGACACTAGCACATTCCAAAACGGCAGAAATATTTTTTTTTAAAATCTCTGACTAGCACCAGATAAGGGAAAAACCTGGCAGAGGCACCCAAACAAACAGGAAATTGAATGGGAAGTAGACATCAACGCTTCTGCGAATGAGCAAAGCTACAAAGACTTCCACTGCATTGTGCCAAGGGAGCAAGCAAACCCAGAGCTAAGCAAAGAGAAATTAAAATTTCATGCAGGCTCTAAGGCAGTGTAAGACACAAACATACTAGAAAGGATATTCATCGGCCAAACAACACAGGCATCATGGCTTTCAGCAGTAAATTAAAGGAATCCTGACATGAAATCAGAGAGAAATAATCCATACAAAACCACAGGAGTGAAACGGGTAAGCAAACGTAAAATATTCGGAGCAGACAGCATGATGCATCTGCTAGC
Organism: Calonectris borealis; assembly: GCF_964195595.1. Taxonomy (NCBI): domain Eukaryota; kingdom Metazoa; phylum Chordata; class Aves; order Procellariiformes; family Procellariidae; genus Calonectris; species Calonectris borealis. The sequence goes on from NC_134334.1 coordinate 6,818,261, forward strand.
AAGAGAGAAATCCGTTCTGATAACCCAGTACTGCAGATATTGTTGCACCTTCAGAGCTAGCAGTTTCAATGTGTGCTGGGCTTCAGACGCAACGGATCTCCTACGCACTTTCTTCTGCACAAAGAGAAGACGCGACCCTGAATGAGGCTGTGAAGTCCTTGACCTGACAGAAATTGATATTGCAGAAAGCATCAACCACATAAGTTGTGGCACGGGGGTAAGGAGGTCCTAAGAATCCCACAAAGTACCATGTCTGTGATCTTTCCGGCGAATTAGATTATCACGACTGTTAAGACATGCTGAGGGTTTGTTACTAGGATCGCAGAAGAAAGCAGACAGATCGCCAGATCCTGATGTCCGGGAAGAGGAACTCAGTTGGGAGTACAGGGAAACCATTCTGAAGTTGAAGGCTGTCCTTCAAGGTGGACTTGATTATGAAAGGTAAAGCTGACTCCACAAATGGGTCCCTGGCCATCACGCTTCATACTCGGTGGAGAAGCTGAAGTCAAGCCTTCCTTCCAACAGAGACAGGAGGGCATTTAAAGCTGTGCACCCCGTGACTCTGTGAAGTGTCCCGTGAAGGAATCTCCCGTGAAGGCATTTAGCACAGAATAGGTGGTGCTGTCGTGCTGCCCCAGAAGCGTGCGGACAAAGGCAGGGGAGGCGAGTAGATGGGTTTTGAGCTGTGCTGCAGCTCCGGTGCAGTCCAGCAAACCGCAGAGTTACCTGCATCTCCTAGGGCAGAAATGTAGGCGCTTAAGTGATTATGCACAGTTTTAGAGATAGTGATTTAGCCATTTGGGGCTTGATCTCACATGGGCGTCTCAACCAAATGGCATCTGCAGGGAGAGCTGAGACGCAGAGATCGATCGATCTCTAATGTCACCCTGTAGGTCTCTATAACTTTTGGAAATTGCAACCCTACACACCCATGATAGATTCTGATTACACAGCAGTTTCCCATCAGTGTTTTTCCACAGGTGCCCACTGAGTTATGCCTGACTTGCATCAGTGTGATGGGAGAGAAGTCTAAACCACTCAGCAATCACTAGCATGTCTCTGTGGAGTTTGGCAGAGAAGCTTTCGGGGAGATTTTGGGCTGCTTTTTGCTTACCAGCTGGCCTTGAAAGCAGCAAGCAGACCAGTTACTTGGGGAATGGATGATAGGGGACAGAAATAGCGTTATGCTGCAGACTTCCCTTCCTGGGTCAGGAAAGGAAAAGCTTATAGCCTGGGAAGATCAAGTTTTTGCATGAGACTTATCCAGCTGAGATTCCTTCTTAATGGTTTGCTCTGAAACAAGGAAGCAGGCTGGAAGCAGCCCAGGTAAGATCAGTTTTATATTTGGACAGCAGTGCCATTCCCCTCCCCGGCGTTCCCTTGTAGTGCCAGATATTTTGCCCGTTGCTACATGAAAGACATATTGCTCTTATTTATTACCAGCTTCGAGTACAAATGTTCCACCTCCCATTCTGCAAAATGACACCCCTATTGTTTGTCAAGTGGTTATGGGCTGAGGAGCTTCCCTTAATTGCAGGTGCTTTAGAAGAAATGGGGTGCTGAGAGGGCTCATGGTACAATAATTGGTCATGGGAGAGCCAGGAGGAGACTGTCTGGCACCAACACTGCTGAAAATGTGGCTTACTTGGGAAGAATTTCAGGTATGCCCCAAGAAGTTCTTGGGAGCTGATGCTGGCCCCATCATTTGTTCAATAGGTTTCCAACAGCGGTCGGGTCTTGCCCCAGATGGAGACAACCCTCTTCCCTAGTGTTGAAGTGAAGTGAAGTGGCCGGTGGGGTGGGAGGTGAGCTTTCCAGACAGGAAAGACAGTTAATGCCTTTGCTGCCTTGCCAAGACCCTCCCCTGTGCTTGTTCTGCATGTGGGCTGAGGGTCAGTGTCTGGGTGGGCGAGCACGAGCTGCACCCACTTCCATATGGCTCAGAACTACTTGGTCCCTCTCAGGGATCCTATTTTTTAAGGTCCTCCTTGTCCTGTGGCTTGTGCCCCTTGCTGCTCATCAGTCCCCGGCTCTTGGGAATTGTCAGTGCAGGAAACAAGGCTCTCTACCCAAGCACCCTCAGGACCTCATGAAACAGGGCCAAACTTATGCCCTGTTTGGCTACTTCCAGATTTGTATTGCCAGACGGAATGATGCTGATTAACAGCCAAATAAAAGACTTGCTAGGTTCATTGGTTTCAGTCTGATGCTTCCCATCAATATTTCTCATTGACAAAACATTTCAGAACCATTGTGCGTTGACCATGGGCAGAGATTGGAGCTGGCAGGTTCAGGTCTCGACCCAAAGGTTCAGATGTACATCCAGCTCCTGCTTTCTAAATGTAGCTGTACAGAGGTGTCTTATGACTACAGAAATATTTACCTCAGTTACAAACAGGCAAACCTAAGCTTCTCCTGACAAATGCATGCAGAAATTTCTTTTTCCTTTGGAAAGGAAGTAGGACGATGACAGAATAAGACATCATAGATCTGTGATTATGAACTAAATTATTGATGTTCTGATTATGAGTCAAACTCTTTATTGCGGCTGAATGTTAGATTATGACAGCTAACGGTCTATACAGTCTATTTGCTATATTATTTATATCAATCATCTAAACGACACCTAGTTCTCTCAATGTGCGTGACTTTAAGGGTTGAAAGATTACTGCAGAGAAGAATTTGTGGACAGTAATTAAAATAAAAGCATTGAGTTCATTTCCATAGAACTTGATCCTTTCACTGATTTACAATGATCATTTACATATGTGATTTTCCTTTTTTTTTTTTTACAGGCAGGGTTGTCAAGGGAGCGAGATTCTCATGAAAACAGCTATGATTTACTTTCAACATGGGGTTCAAGCTGGGAGGTAGTTGCTTAGACACTGAATTGCCTTGAGTTTCCTCCTCCTGTTTACAATTATTCGTCAATGCATTGGGCAGCTGAAATGTCGCAGGGCTAAGACATCCCCTCTTGCTCCATGAATAACGAAGACCAGGCAAAATCATCACTGAAGTCTTAAGTTCAAATACTCAAACATGTGCACATATACATTTGTAGCACCTTTTTAACTAAAGAGCAAGTTAATGACGAACAAAGTGTTCTTCTGGATGATTTACAAGTGGAGCAAACGGATACGTTTGTCAATTAATTATTCAGACTAAATGGTTTAAGCAGGGTCACAGTGATACCTGTTTATCTTGAAGTAATTTCCCAGGCACTAAACAAGTTCTGGGCATGTTTTCCTCCCTCTAAGAGATCAATATCCCTCATGTTTGTCTACCATAGTATTTACACCCAAGCAGGACTATTGGGAAGGGCAAAAGTTGGACAAAGCACCTAGAAAAGAAAGCCACAAGCAAATGCTTCAAACTTTACAATTCACATTTATTTTGAAAAAATGTTTTGTTAAAAATACTCCTACAAAGGCATTGGAGCAGCGGGTTTCTGTTTCCTTTATAAATACATCTGATTTATTTCTTTCTTTATTTTTCTCAGTAACATCGAAAGACATCTGATGAAGCCAGGGGAAGCCCTGGTCTGAATGGAAGACACATCCCTGTGTAACAAGGACCTGCACACTATCTCCCCATTCACAATTAAAAAAATACAAATACTGTCATGAAAAGTGTTACATTGTCCACAGGGCCACGGCCAACACACAGGATGACGAAGAGATGGAAACCAGGGTTGGGGACGCCCCTGGAGCCCAGCTGATGTATCCTGGGACTAGCGTTAGGGGGATGACAAGATGTGGCATTGACTGGACACACGTGGCTTTGGGCAGTTGAAGGACCCATCCAATACTGCCAGCTCCTTCCAAAGGCGTGACAAGGAGGTCAGAGCCCAGCAAAACCTCCTCTCCCTACAAACCTTCTCTCCTCTACAAATCTTCCAGTGAAGGCTGACGGCTTCACACCTTGTCACGTTGGAGGAACCACGGTAATCCAACGCCCTGACAGGCAAGTGGATTTGTTGCCACAGTGCTCAACCACCCTCTTCCCTGCTACATTACTGCCACCTCCCCGTCTCACCTTTAAGCCCTCAGCATAAGGCTTCCTTCCCTCCAGGACCTTCTTGCTTTCTCCCTTGCATTTTGACCTGGGCTTTAGTCTCTGAGCTAGGACAGATCTTCCCTGCAAGGAGTCTTTTAAAATGGAAACGTGGACAGCTATGTTGGCTCTTCGGTTCCTTAGAAGCCCACTGATATATGGCATCTGGGGGTGCAGAGCAGTGCCCAGCTCATCCTGAATGGAGATCTTTGAGGTCCTAGTTGCAACTCACCTGTGTCCTGCACCCCACCACCTCTCAGACCATAGCTTGGCTGAGTGAGCGGGGATCACAGCTTTACTTGGGACAGTGCTTTGAAACACCAGGCTCATTTCTCTAGCAGGAACCGCTATTGCTTGGCTCTGGCTTCAACCGCTGTTGGAACACTCCCACAAAACCTAAAATGGGGCCTCAAAGCCCTGGGCAGACCGACCTGACAGTCCCTCCAAAACAGACGACACAGCAGGGAGTGACAAAGGGCCAGCAAAGCCTTTCCAAAGCAGACCTGGGAATAGAAATCGTGTCCTCAGACTGACGTGCGTGCTCATTTACCTGTGGGTAAGGGGCAGGGTTGGACCCTTTTCCCTGAACTATTCCATGGGAACATTGACCAAGGATCCTGGCACACCTGCCCCGGTCCCATACAACTTTCTACTTTTTTATCCAGGAAGATCTGGGATGCACGGTGGCTGATGTTTCCAGGGAGGAAGACAGATAGGCAGAGGGGGCATTTTTTCATGGGAAGAAATGTAGATAAAAACAGGTTCCCTGCAGAGATGTGCTGAGCCAGCTTCAAGGAAGGGCATCCTCGGTGATGGCCCAAACCTAAACAACCCATCCACCCTCCTATACCGAGGAAGGGACAGAGGGCAAAGAAACAAAGCAGAGAAGAGACAGCTGATGATGGAGGGCAAGCAATAAAAACCAAAAGGGTGCAAGGGTCGCAGGGTGAAGAGTGGATGGAGTCGTCACTGGAGGAGGGCATCCAACAGAACGCCCCCCGATGCAGGGGTCTATGCTTGGATCCACGAGTGAAGGAACAGATGCAAACCCCTACTCCCCGATTTCTCCCCTTCCAGCTCCAGCAGGAGAGCAAGGGCTGTGATGTGATGTGTGGTCTTGGTTCAGGAGGGCCATTATAAAGAGGGGAGAAGTGAAGCCAGGACCTCAGCAGGAGAATCTGGATGATCCAGGAGAAGGACCACAGCCTGGCACACTGGAGATGTGTGCACCAGGGATTGCTCTCCTTGCAGAAGAGGCACATGTCAGGGCACCCGCAAACTGCAGTTGTCTGGGAGCCCAAGCCCATGTTTAGTCTCTCCAGCTCCCTCGCCCTCAAGGAATTCTTTCCTTCCACCCCTGCTCAAGCCAGGTTTTTCACTGCCCAGTCCTTCTCACTGTTTGATGGGACAGGGGTGACCAGACTTGTCTGTCCACTCCATGGCTGATCCTGGGTAGGGTGAGCTGGGATGTCTCACTTCCTTCCACTGTTGAACAGCTTGGAAGAAAACTCCGGAGCTTGAAGGCAAGATGGTCAGTGCTTCTCCTGGCTTGAGGGACTTAGCCACAACCTGACTGACCCTGAGCAAGTTCTTACTCCAGAAGCACCGCAGTATTTTGGGAACTCCCGCAATTTGAACTCAGCTATTTAAACAGGAATTGTACCCTGACTTCTTTGTGGCTGTCAGTCTTTATTTCTCTGTCCCTCAGTCCTGTGGAAAGCCTTGGCTTGCCTCTAGGACATGTGCTCTACAGACTGTGAGGTGCTCAGGTGCGGTAGGAACAGATACAGTGGTCACTAGAAGCTGGGCTGGCCAACATGAAACCCATAGCCCTGCAACTTGGTTTCCTCACATGAGGGTTGGGCTGTCCTACAATGAAGGCTGTGATTCTCATATGACCCCAGTGCTCCTGGGACCACAAACACAGGACCTGGCATTTTCAGAGGAAAAAAGAACCATCAGAGAGCTTATAAAACCATCAGCTAGAAATACACTGGTCCTCTCCCTTCCAACCCTACTGGAGACCAGAGCCCAGAGGGGGCCAAGCAAGAAGCCCAAGAACACCAAACGTCGTATCCCCTCCCTGCTCTCCTACAGCTTACAAGGGTCTGCAGGGGGCCAGGACCAGAGAGCCAGGGACCCCTTCTGCTCCGGACGGGCCCTTCTCCCACATTCCTGGGCTGCTCTGCAGGGGAAAACTGCCAATGTCAAACAGCTTTGCACTTGTGCCATCAAGGCAGCCCAAGCAACAGAAGGGCTTTTTTTTGTCTGGATCTAAGTTGTCCCCAGGACATAAAGAACAAATCCAGCTTCAGAGCTGGGCCAGCACTCACAGCTGGACCTTGCACTTAATACCTGTCTGTATCTTGTCCTGGAGCCCCCACCACTCAATGCCTGCCCTGGGGTGCCTCTGGGGTCTCACTGCACCCTGCACCCAGCCCAGCCCTGAAACGCTCCATTGCACCGAGACCTCTTTGCCCCTTTTAGAAGCTTGTCCCAGGCTGCTTTCCTGCACTTTCATCCTTGAGGCAGCTCTCGGGGGTCCTTTTGGACACAGTTAGATACCCAAGCAACCAGCAGCGATTGCGCACGCAGGCTGAGCCAACCTCCAACGCAGAGAGGCAACAGCCTCACTGCCAGAAACCAAACCATAGCAGAGGAAGGAAAGAAGGAAAGGGACCTCTCCTTACCCCAGCAGCCCCCTCTGTGCAGCAGGTTCTCTGAATCATAAAAGAAGGTTTGAGGCAAGGACGCTTCCATAGAGAGCTTCCACATCCAGAGCGTGATGGACCACCAAGACAGTCTCCCTTCTTGTGCCATTACTGCTGTTGGAGGCACTGTTGACACGCGGCAGCGCTGAGCCCCAGGGGTGCCTTGTGTTACACCAGGAATTGGGAGGAGGAAGCAAGGGGTTTCCTCTGCCCCCTGGCTCCACACAGAAATCCCTCACCAGAAAGAGTGAAGAATGGAGAATCAATGATGCTCGATAGAGGGTTTGGGCTTTCAAGAGATTTAAAATGTGTCAGTCCCAAGAACACGACGGTGTAAAAGGAGTGCTATAGGAATGCTGTCACACACCCCATACCCCCAGGCATCCATGACCCAGAAGAGGTATTTTTGTGTTGAGGAGAATATTCTTTCACAAATTTGTCCAGTCATCTTTTGAATCCATCTAGTGCTTGGTATCAACGTCCTCCAGCAATGGGTTCCACCCTTCAATCATTGTGCTTTGTGCCAAAGAATATTCTGCTTCACCTGCCTTAGTGCTTTTCTTGTGCTTATTCACCTTACTCACATCTTTCTTGATTTAATGGCATCAATTTTTTTATCACCATGGTTTACCCCTGCCAGACCAAGAATCAAAATCTATTTATCTTTGATACCTCCCAGAGACCTCTGGCTGTTCCCGAGGCCCATATCTGTATATTCCTTAGTTTCTGTGTATCCCTTTTGAGCTGAGGAGAACAAAAGCATTGCCAGCATTTGAGAAGCCAGCACATCAGAGATCTACTGGCTCATAACAGCATTCTTGTGTGAAAGCTACTGGGTGCTAATATTTGTTAGCAATCAGAGACTTCACATTTATTCTCCACTAGCAAAGGCCAAGCAAGGGTGTGGATTTGCCACGGCATCTGTCTCAGGCTGGTGGCCACAACGCCTGCCAGGCACTGTTCAGTCGGGCTCTGGTGCTTCTGTCAACCTCCATCTCCCTGACTCACCAACCAGCTCATCACCACAAACTGGAGTCAGGGAGCTGGAAGTGCGGAAGAAAGGCAATTTGGAGGAAAAGGGTGATTTGACCGTCAGCTTAAACCTCAGGTTAGAATAACGCGCTTCCCCCCTAGTCCTCCTTGAACTCCTTCCATTAGTTTTTGCTAACATAGCAGTTTGGCTATTAAAGACTCGACAAAGTTTAATCCTTTCCTCCTAGACTTAGCAGGAATCATCCAAGGATACAGCACGACGCCTGTGCAGGAACCGAAGACCGACCTTGGAGGTAGAAGTAGAAGCTACAGTTGAGACAACTGAAAAATTCCTGAAATTTACTGGAACGAAAGAACTGGAAAAGGATCAACCAAACATTTGTTATTCTTTTTTCATGAAGGCAAAACGGAGTTCCTGAAAAAAACGAGGCACGCAAGGTCAAGTCTTGTGGCTTGCTCGCAGGAACGGCAATCAGGGGCACTATGAATATCTAACAGTCTGCGGTTGGAGTGAGCAAGTCAGTGATCAGACGGTGCTACAGAAGCGGGACTGCTGCTGCGCTCCTACAAAGCACAGGACTGCAGAGAAAATTCCTACAGAATTGGAAAAAAAAAAAAAACTGGGGAGAGAAACTGCTGAATCAATTGTAAGACAGCTGAGAATGCAGATTAAGACAAACAAAGATTGTGGGGAGAGAGGACTTCTTGCTTCCAGTCCCAAATTTCTTCAAATAACATTTGTCAGTGGAGTTGGCAGGAATAACAGAGGGAGAGCAATAAGGTAAATTCCAGGAAATATTTGCACAGTGCAGGGAGTTTTCTAGGAGACCTGTGGAAGATTGCAACACATATGGAAGCAAACCCAGACCAAAGTTGTGCCTTTGGAAAGGGTTCAATAGTTACAAGAAGCAAAGTCATCCTGGAGAATTCTAAAGACAAGGCCAAAACGTGACTGAAGAGAAAAACCCCAGGTATATTCTGCATAGTAGGAGGACTCTAGCAGCTCTCAGCAATGACAAGATGAAATCACTAATACAGATGAGAATTTTTTGGTGGGAGTTGCTCGTGAGACAGCCAGTGGCAGAATCGCACTGAGTTGTGAACACGGTGGAACCAACATCACGAGCAGATGGGACCGGTGCTCAAGTCACAAACCAGAGCTCCAGGACAGAATGTGTTGACTGCAAGCAGGTACAGCTTGCGTCACGCAACTCTGAGGACATTGGCTTAATTGACTGAGAGGAAGGACTATTGATCCCAGAGCTGAAAGCATGTCAAACACCAGGTCACTAAGAGATTGCAGTGTAAAAGGAGGGGAACACAGCAAAGAAAATAAGTTTTAGGATGCCTTTAATGGCATGGGGTAACTGCCAGCTGAACACAAAAATGAAGTTGGTACCACATGAGTTGTTCATGTCACTTTGAAGGAGGAAATGCTGAATCCTATATGTGAAGAACTTGTAAGGACATAAAATTTTTGACAATGGAAAAAGACCTACATTAAATCAGCCTCAAGTTAGCTGGAAGATGAAATACATTAAAAAACTAGACTCCACTAAAACAAACCAGACAACAGTGATACTTTCAGACACTTTGGATTCACACATCCAAGGCAGCCACAGATTTATTATATTATCAGACCATACAACTGTTAATGATGCAGCAGAGTTCAAGCCCTGACTCCAGGTTTCGTATAAATCAGCCTGGAAAATATAACAAGAGGTTTTCTCAACTGCTCAAACCCACCAAGAGGTTTTCTCTACAGGCCACTGCTAATCTGCAGCCTGTGTGATGATTACTGGGAAAGAACCTTTCCTTTAAGACCAATTCAAAGAACAACTTCAAGGGGTGTGGGAAAAGCATTATTAATATAGCCAGCACCTAATACTGATAAAACATCCTCTCTCCTTAGCTCATGAAAGGCCAGACCAGGAGGCACTCTGCCCTGGGTAGTGCTTCAGCAGCCAGTGAAGAGAGCAGGATCCTGCTATTGGGGCTGGCCAACAGTCCCTTTACGGCAGATCTTCCAAGCCAGAGCTACATGAAGATGTAGGACCGCTTTCTCCCCAGCCTCGCACGGGGGTACCATTTTATATGCTTCCCTGCACGCGGTTCTCTTCTTCCTAACACTGGTGCGTGCTGGTCCAACGATGCCAACAAGATGACTCTGCTATATAATGACTGGCATGGAGTTGTGGGATAAAACTCTACGTTTGAATTATAATACTAAATTAATACTGCATAACGGGTAAACCCTGTGACAGCCACATTTACCCGGATCACAGGGAAGCCCCGTGCGTGGATCACTGCCATCGAAAGCTCCTGCTCAGCGCGGAGAGCAGAAGCCAGACGGTAGCAAGCAGCTCCTCAGCTGCTGAAAACCACAAATCTCCATTAAGTTTATGAAAGGTGGTTCTGAGATTTTACTGGGGAGGGGGGAAGATAATTTGGGGAGGGGGAGTGCAGTTCACAGTGCCCTGTTTCTGTGTCCCCACAGGCGGCAAGGACAAGTCCTTCCTCGTGGCAGTGCTGTATCTTCCAAGTTTGTTTCTCCTTTTGCCTGGCACATCCCTTTGCTGCTAATTCCAGGTAAAGGGCTGGTGGCAACAGCTGAAAATGACCCACTAAACATATTATCATGGAGCCTCTTTTAACTTTTAACTATCCACGTATGCTTTGCTTTCTCCACTCTGCCCCATGATGTTCTGCATGATTCGAACTTCTCACTGGCCAACCAACTCAGTATTTTCAACCTAGCACCCTGCTCAGCTCTCCTACCGCCTGCCGTCACCAGCCACGGGTGACCCTCAGCAGCGGATGGCAGCGGGCATCAGAGGAGGAGAAGGGCAGGTCTGGGAGGTAGCTCGAAAGGTGGAGGGGAAACGTGAAAATTGCAACAAGCTGCCTGAAAATCTCATTGTGATAATTTTTGTTAAGTATTCACACATGCACACATGCACATGCACATCAGCATTTCACAGTGTCAATGTTAGCAAGTGCCTTTTCCCCTTGTTACATGTTCTCCCTGTGATGCTGAATTTTGCCATTAGACTCATGTTTCACAGCAGTACATTTGATACCCATGAAATAAATATGTTCAAGTCACTTCAGTGACTCTGCCCTCCACTGGAGCATGCTCCAGAGGCATTTACAACCAAAGTACTTTACAGGAACTTGGTTCCACATGCTCCCAGGAGAGCTGGAAGGATGCAGAAAATTGCAGTGGTTTATGGATAATTTCTATTTTAGGTCCAGTTCTCCATTAGTCCTACACAGTCAAATACAGACAGATGTCACAGCGATGCCTGGTACAAACAGATGGGAACGTGTTACTTTGAGTACCAACACCATGTGATTTTTGGTTAGAAGAAGAGACAAGGATGTGCTTTCGCTGTCCTGCAGGCAGCTGCCACGGCTTTGGCGAGTTGTGGCACTGAGCTCGGTATGGTCCCATCCTTCACAGTGGGTTGGGTCTGGTAGGTAGATGTGTATAATGCTAGCCAGCGAGGAGATTCAGTGCATTAAGACAAAACATCTCCATTGAAGACCTGAAGTGCCCTTCCAAGCCCTGTCTAACAATGACTGGCTCTGAAGGGATGCTGCCTGGCCATTGCTCCTCCTCCGTGTCTGCAGGAACGTCAGGGATGGCAGAGAACAGTCAAGAATTGTCTGGGAAGGACAACTGAAGGGCATCATGTGCTCCTTCCACATGGCTGCCCCACAGGAATGTGCTGGTGAGTCCTCTAGACAGAGAGCTCTCCTCGCAGAGCTCCTTTGTACATACAGCGGCCGGTTGGCTGCGGCCGGACAACTCGGCACAGCACCATGCTTCCCTCGCCCTGGACTGCCACCAAACAGCTTCAGACCTGCTTTTGGGAAAGCCTGACAACTGTTCCTTGTTAAAACACAGCAGCTACCATGTGAGACGGAGACGCACCACGTGAGCAGTTCTCAGTGCTGCTCCGCACTTCTACGGGACGGGGTGCACGGAGAAGCTTCTTGTTTCTCTGCGTGCCCTCTGCAAGCACTTCGTGTGGTTGAGCTGACACCATCAATTTTTGCCTGCTGCTCTTTAGAAGTTGAGTCCATCTCCAGGAGCAGCGCTTTTTAAATGCAAGGGCATTAAAAGCATCCCTTTGCTCGAAACACAGGTTAAACCAGGCTGGATATAGGACAGAAGCTGATGATGTCCAGGCACCACCTGCATACAACACGCCGAGAGTCCGCTCACCCCGCGCTCTCTCTACACCGTATTCTGCCATCTGAAAGAGACGTAGGGCGATGGCGTCGCTGTCAGAGGGCATGCGCTGGGGACACTGCGAACAGAATACGTCCCCGCGTCCCCAGCACACACCTGCTACTGATGTTCACGCGACTACAGACGCACTTTCGGATGCAAGAACAGGGAAGCGCTGTTTACAAATGAAAATACAATCCTGCACTAGAGATTTCAGATGAGTAGGGGCTGGAGGGAAAATTCCTCCAGTTAAGGCTCCTGCTGCTGAAGCCGTGCACCAAACCCTGGGACAGTGCAAGAGCTAAGCAGAGAAGTAACTCTCACTTGTAGGGAAGGGTCTGCTGCCACTCGTAAGTGCTTCGTTGTCGGATCTGGTCTGAAAGCGGAATATTTTATAAATGGCCTCGTATTTTACAAGCAGTCTAGGGAGAAGATGTCTGGCCGCAGAGGTCTAGACAGCTGGGGAGTTTCATCCCCAGCAGACACACTGCCTCTTGGGTCCAGCTCCTGGAAAATACAGCAAACCAGCTCCCAGTGAACATGCCTTCAACACCCCATGCTGCCGAGAACAAGCGGAGGACCCTACAAATGACATGGCGATGGTAGACACGGGCTTGTAAACACAAGTTAGGCTGGCCACGGCCAGGAGATGTGTGGAAATCTGCCACACGTGGCCAGCGGTGGGTGGTGGTAGGCATGTTTAAAAGGTGGTGCTGAACAGGGAGAACAAACCCGATTCTCATTTGCATCTCCCCTGCGGCTGGTTGGTGGTATTTACACATACCAAAGACCTGGTCAGTAACTAAAGTATTTATTTCAGTTATTTATAAATCCACCGCTTGACCATTCAGCTTCAACCACAGCATTTTGCCTCCGGAGATCTGGGCTACCAGATCAGAGTTTTTGCCTTTGCTGTCGCAGGCTCTCCTCGAGGCGACCGGCTGAGACTGAAGCTGCCTCAGAGCACCCAGCGCATCATCTAAGGAAGGGACTGGGTCCCCAAGGGCACAGAGCACATCCGCAGAGTTCGGTTACTGTAGTGAACCATCCACAACCTGGCAGCTAACACAATTCAGACTCCGAGAAACCACGTGCCGCGAGCTCCTCTTAGAGGACCGGGCTTACCCTGCCTTTCTGTGGTACGTGCACCAATCCGACACCTTTCTAAGCAGTCAGACATTTCCAAAGGGCTCTGACAGCCAGCTGCGGAGTCACCATTCCCTCCCACAACCCATCCGCCCTCCCCTGTCTTTCCCTCCCCCTTGCAAAACCCTCCCCCCCCCCAACCCTCTGTGATGCTGCTCACCCCTGCACCAGCAACCCTGAATCGAGCAGGCAGTCATTTCATCTTGGCGAACAACTGGAAACCCAACAGTTAGAAACGTCTGTCAGGCCATGACAAATTGCAAAATAACAAACAAGCAAACGGGAGGAAATGTGCATATAAAAAAATTTTTTCTCCTGGCATATTGTCAATAAGCTGCAATTTTTCCTTCCCCAGGGAAGGGGTTTAAGTTCTTGAATGATATGATGCTTGGAGATGTCATTTCTTTTTCATTAAAAAAAACCCCAACCAACCAAAAATTTCCAACCCCAAACGCACAAACTGGTGTTAACAAAACAAGGTAAAAGGACAAATCTCCCAACAATGACAACCGAAAAATAAAGGTACACGTCAGCATTTGTAATCAAAAACTACTACATACTGTACTTGGGAAGTCTTCTGGGAAAAGATCATTGGCATCTAGTGAGGACATCACTAAAAGTCTTGTGCATATGATATGTATGAGACAATGATGCCATCGGAGGGTGGATGGACGGACCCTTAGGAAACTGTCACTCACAAAACTGTTCCATGACAAGAGAAAATAAGAGATGTAAAAAGGATTGGTTTTCCCCATCCCCACCCCCCAAGCGTTACAGATTCCTTCTCATTTGTCGGAAACAGCCTCTTCTAGTCTCAGTTTATTTGTTTTTTAAAAAAAAAAGTCTTCAGCTTTTGAAGAAGTCCATCAATTTCTGAGATGCACTTGGTTCCACAGCCCCGAAGAGCGTCAGCTCGCTCTCCCCTCTGATTTGCTAACAGGGGCTTTCGGGAAGGACTGCTGGCTGCAGGACATTCCCAGAGCCACCGTCCCACGTGAGAAAGAGAAGTGCTTCTCGTGACCTTTCTTTGCATTCATCTTCTTGAAAAAGTCTCATTGCTCCAGAGGTGCCTGGACCCAGCTGCAGCAGCCTTGTGCAAGAGGAAATAGATGAAGCTGCTCTCTTCTCTGCCTTTGGAGACTCCCATTGGTCTTGGAGCCCTTTTCAAGAATGCAATTGCTTTATTATTATTTAAAAATATTTCATAGTTTTTGTTTTTTTTTTCTCAAAATAGTTGTCTTTTTTTGTTCCCTTTTTCCATTGCTTAAATTCTAGAAGCTCTTGGCGACTTCTCATTATTGATGACAGGGCGTTTCTTCCTGTTGCCATGATCCTCAGAGCAGCTGCCTGTCTCTGGTCCATGCAGAACACTCAAGAACTGGAGCTCGGACATACAGGGGCAAAGGGGAGCAGGGCCTCAAGGAAGAGGAGTAGGAGGACACGTAGCTATCAAACCTCCACAGACTGAATTTGGTTCATCTGTGCTCTCATCACCTGGATACTGTTCAGAATTTTCTTCTGGTGTCCTGCTAAAGTGACCCCAACTCGCAGAATGTCCCTTTGGGAGGAAAAGAAACACCGCATAAATATCAGAAGACATTTTCTCACAGCAGAACAAGCCCGTAGATGAGCGTGGTGTGTAGGGAGCTGAAGTCTCCACAGTTTTATTCCATAAATGCAACACATGCATGCAAACCTAGTGAAACCTTTACTCTTTCTCTTTGACTCTTCCTGGCTTACCCTGCCAATCTTTGCATTTGCTACCACCTGCAGCACCCCCAGAGTACTGGAAGCATCAATAGAGAGCGTGACGCCAAATACCACAGGCTCTGCTCACTGCTTGTAAGTGAATTCGCCTTAGGTTTTCTACCCCTTCACTTCTTCTTTGCACGTTTGGATTCTCTCTCTCGTTTTGTGACACAGTAACCCATTTTTTCCATCCCTGGAGACGTACGAACGGGATGTGCTACACCCTCATCAGTGTGAATCTCACTCCCTCTGTGCAGATGATGGCTGTTCTCGCTACTTTTGCTTTGATCTGATGAGGCCATGAAGTGATAAACTTTTTGCCAGTTATCCTCTCTGCTAAATCACGGCAATCTAATTTTTGCTTCTATTTTTTAAAGATATTAGGCGTCTGGGAAAAAGAAAGGTCATGCCAGCAGCATGAGTGTGACTCTGCGTTGGTCCTATCTGTGATCACTCCAGCTGAGTTTGCTGCTCATCCCCCCCTTGGTGGATAAATCTCAGTCGTGAATTCTTCTGATCAGGGAACGGATGGCATTCATGAGACACGACCCATACCTGACTCTAAGGATTTTCAGTTGCCTTTTCTCCTTCCTTGAGTGTTAGGAACAGACTTTTAAGAGGAAGTGTGGTAAAACCCTTCCCTGTTTTAGAGTGAAAGTCAATGGGCAAAGAAGGGTAAACAGGAGCTCCGAGGAAAGGTGGAAAAAAATCCTCTAGCGCAAGTGGCACACGAGCCACTTGTACGTTTGCTTTAGAGCTTGCTTTAGACCTTGTCTCTTTGGTCAAACAAAAGGAGCATGAAGAAGGAGAGCTGGGCATGGGGCTGGTGGTAACTGCTTGGAGACCACCACTGGAGCATGCTGCAGCCCATGCCCTCTGAGATCGGTGAGAGTGAACATCCAAGCCACGGCTTTGCTGCCGCCCAGACTCCTGCTCAGCAAAGCCACTGGAAACCTGCGAGCACACGACGCAGCTCTGGCACCCACGATGGTGTCCTTCACAGCGGCTGTTTTTCTTACTGCAAGGGCTTTCCATTCCCTCCTCTGCCCCAGCCAGACGTGCCGAGCTAGGGAATTTTCCTCCTTGGACAAGTTTGGCACTTTGACTTCTGCTTTTTTTCTGTTTGGGAATAAAGTCCACAGTCTTCACTCATGTCTGTAAACCAGAATAAGACTGTGGCCCTGCGCAGCCCTGTGCTTCCTAAGCTTTCTGCCCTGGGCATAGATCCTTTGGTGGCCCAGGTGTCCCAGCCTGCAGACAAACCAGTGAGAAAACCTTTCAAGTAGGTCAGTGTTGAAACCACGTGGATTTGGTGAACTGAAACTGTCTTCAGTAAATATTTACACTTTGCTGGCTATCCAAATTTGAAGAAAACAGTGTCTCATGGCAATTCAGCTGCACTTACATGATTATCTACTTCTGCAAAGACCAGCGAACGTTAGAAGGTGGTTTCAAGTAATGTTGCAGCATGGTTTTCCAAGGAAAAGGACTTGGAGTGTCCTTCTCTCTATTATTATGTACAGCCAAGCAGGTGAGAAATGTGGAAGGGAGGTTTGTCAAAACCGGTGGGGACATGAGCTGAGGATACCCTTGTGATTGTGATGAAGGCACTCAGAGAGGACTTGGAGGATATTGTGAGGGACATGGTACGGAACTGGGAGAAGTGGCACTTAAGGGACACTGAGCATATCCGTGAAAAACCAGACTTCATTAGCTGGACTGCCTGCAGGACTGGTTGCTGTTACATATATTGCAAATAGCACAACCTAGGCAGGGTTGGGTGTGATGTCCTGGTTTGGTCAAAGTTCTTCTTCCCTATCCTTCAGATTTTAGGAACCCTCTTTCTGTTGTATGAACCCAGGCTGGAGTGTGCCAAAATCATCCCCAGTGCCTTGGGGCTGTACCACAGATGGACCCAAACACTCAGAATTGCCACGTGAATTTCCTGGCAGCAAATAAGAACAAAAAGCCAGAAAAGGTCAGTTGGGCTGTTTGCGTGAACAGCTTCTGATTCATTGGTAGATTTAAAGTGTGGAATTAGGCACCAAATCCAAAAACCTTCCTGGTTACCAGGCCCAGAGAGATCGTAGCACTTACAGATGGCTTTAATGCTTGGCGCTTTCTTAGGCAGGGTTTCTAAAGCTAACTGCAACCAACCACAAATCTTTCACCAGAGGCATCAAAGCCCCAGCTCGCCCCAAGGGATTTAAAAAACCACCACGAATGGATTTCAGCTGCCTGCTTTCTCTGAAGAACTTGCTAAGATTTTGCCACTGAGGGATGTTTTTAGCGGATGCAGGACAATTCAGAACTAACTTGAAACCATCTGGACTTTCAGATGGCTGCCTTAGGCAGAAATTTGTTTGCAGCGTGCTTGTCTCCATCGCCAATAAGCCGTACATCCAAGAGGACTGCAGAGTCTAAAAGTGCTCTCGAGTGGCTGGAGAATTGCCTGATGCCGGCCTGAAATCTCCATTTGTTCCATGTTGGGGTTTTGGGGAGCCTTGTGGGGGTTTTTGTTTTCACAGTGGGGACACGCAGCATGATAACGTGGAAATGAATTCTGCAGATAGGGAGCGACAGACAGACACACAGCCTGGAGACAAGACAGAGCCTGCAGAACAGAGGAGTTCTGCAGAAACTGAATAGACTAAAAGTGGGCCCACAAAGCAACAAATTCTATAAAAGTAGAACTACATCATGTAAAAATAAAAACTAATTCAATAACGACCAATTGCTGTTAAACTACTGAGACTTTTCCTCGTGCATTGGGACTGGAAGCCTGGGCACTTACTCTACAGTCATCTGAGATACCACGTCAAAGGTGGTGAAGCCAGCACTGGCAAAGCTCTCCTTGTACTGGCTCATCTTGATGGCATCCAGCCATTCATCCACAGTGTTGAAGCTGGTATAATCCGGGATAGTGCGGTCAAGTAGGGGGAGGTTCATCCTGAAACACAGAAACGGGGAATGAGCAGAACGAACAGCAGCAAGCGTGTGTATTTCTGCACCCTCCATCAGCTGGAGGGACCTGGACCAGCATCATTCACAGTGCCTGTACTGCACCGTATGAAGAAGTACCACCCAGAAAGCACCCTATTCAGCTGAGGGAAGGATTGTGTAGAGCATCAGAGAAGTCTCACTGGACCAGTTTGTACAGAAGAGGCAGGAGCCATCAAAGACAATGGGACTCAGCTCTAAAATCCTGGCTGCACCCCCACCCAGGCCAGGGAAACATCATACCGCCTGACGAGGCTTTACTTGCCTCCACTGCGTGCGACTGGCCTACCAAAGCAACCATACCCACCCAGCCATCACGTGTACGTGAAACCAAGGTGCTCCTCTAACTGCAGAGCCCACTGTCCAACTCAACGAGCTCTCTGTGTTCACCAGACCTAACCTGTCCAAGGAGAAGGACTAGAGTGACCTTGACATCTTTTAATGTCCTTCCTGTACAGGATCAAACAACACAGGCCAAGCTGCCTCTAAAATAGCTAGCCTAGAGAGATGCGAGGATGGTGCCCACCAGGACACAAAGGACAACAGATCTGCAAATCGGAGCCAAAGGCCAAGAGGAAGACGGAGAGACATACCCAGAGGAAAGAGGTGCCATGGCTTTCAGGCTGTTAGGATTTCGGATCATTTTATCTAAGGTGTTGACAATTTGCCCAAATTTGGGTCTGTGGTTTCGATCCTTCTGCCAACAGTCAAGCATTAGCTGGTGCAGGGCATTTGGACAATCCATAGGCGGTGGCAGCCGATAGTCCTGCTCGATAGCATTTATCACCTGCGAGAGGAGAAAGAGAGATCAATACAGTGGCAATAAAATATATTTAATTCATAATGTTCCTTTTCTTGGATCCTGGAGGTGACTGGCATAGCCAACCACACTGCAGCGGGGCTGCTCTGCCTGCACTTACTGCTGCCCATCATCTCAGCCACTGATTCTTGGAGCAACCCACTACCCTCTCGCTCCCAGCCCTCTGCAGGCCATGTCGTCTCCCGTGAGGTGATGCCGGCCTTCCTCGCTACCTGTGATGAGCCATGCCCATCAGTCTCCTAATCTGGGGAAAGAGAGCATCCCCGCTGCCTCGACAAGGATGTGTGAGCCCGCAGCTCCAGGGATGAGAAAGGGGAGCCAGAGAGAAAGGTTCACGTTTTCGAACAGGTACGCAGCACAACGTAACAGCTCACTGGGAGGAGAACATCCCCATCCAGTGAAGGGTCTGCTCAGGAGTTACAGACAGGATGACCTGTTTTCAAATCGTCCGAGGTTTGCTTGCTGTGGGACTAAACTTTGACCCAATGATCCCTTTCTGAGAATGACGTACATCTTGGCTGGGGAGGAGATAAAGACATGCCTTTCTTCTTCAACCAAAGCACCAACAGAAAATATACCAAGAGGTTCAAGTGATTCTGCCCCTCCGCTCTGCTCCGGTGAGACCCCCCCTGCAGAGCTGCGTCCAGCTCGGGGGTCCTCAGCACAGGACAGACATGGACCTGTGGGAGCGGGTCCAGAGGAGGCCACAGAAGTGATCAGGGGGTGGAACAGCTCTGCTGTGAGGACAGGCTGAGAGAGTTGGGGTTGTTCAGCCTGGAGAAGAGAAGGCTCCGGGGAGACCTTATTGTGGCCTTTCAGTACTTGAAGGGGCTTATGAGAAAGATGGGGACAGACTTTTTAGCAGGGCCTGTTGTGACAGGACAAGGGGGAATGGTTTTAAACTAAAAGAGGGGAGATTCAGACTAGATGTAAGGAAGAAATGTTTTACACTGAGGGTGGTGAAACCCTGGCACAGGTTGCCCAGAGAGGTTGTGGATGCCCCATCCCTGGGAACATTCCAGGTCAGGTTGGACGGGCTCTGAGCAACCTGATCTGGTTGAAGATGTCCCTGCCCACGGCAGGGGGGTTGGACTAGATGGCCTTTAAAGGTCCCTTCCAGCCCAAACTATTCTATGATTACTGTGTGGAACTCCGTGATTACTCTATGATGGAGTCCTCCCTCCCCTCTGCCCCCCTGGCTGGACATGTCGGTGCCCCGCTGTCACGGGCCTGCGAAGGTCCGACCTGAGGCATCGCTGGGTGCTTTGTGCAGCTCCTGGCTCCCCTTCGGGGATTCTCCCAAGAGGCGCAAGCTGCCCCCTCTCCCAGCGCTCTGGACGGCAGATCTCTTCGAGACAGAGGGGAGGGGAAGCACGGGGGGAGCAGGGCTGGGGAGGGTCATCACGCAAGCATCAAGCGCTCATCTCCGGCATGGACCGAACGGTTTCCTGACGAGCCGCCCGCCTCGCTGCCGGCAGACGCATCCGATGAGGGGGCACAGGCTGCGCTCTCCGTCCCCTCTCCCACCGCGGCCTCCCCAGGCGCTCACACCCCGGGGTCAGGAGGCTAATCCGCAGCGAATATCCGCCACGCGCTCATTCGCAGGGAGGACCAGCTGCAATTAAGTGGTGACAGCTTCTGGGGCGCGATGTCCTGCGGCGGAAGAAGGGGAAGAAGAGGCTGGGGACAGGCGCCACGCAGCAGGCTGTGCCCAGGAGACGGGCAACGGGCTCTGCCATCCCCACCGGCTGAATCGGTGCTGCCGCAGCACAGGGGCTGCAGCAGGAGAAATCTTTGAGGGAAGAGGTCCAGGGGAGGAGGACAAGGGAGGGGGGTGGCAGAGGGCTACGCGTACAGAAGGATGCAACGACAGCCTGGGTGCAGGAAAGGCTCGAAACTGCAGGCGATAATGAAGCCTTAACGGGAAGGGAATTGTCCTTTCTGAGAAGGGTGTACCCCTAACTACCTTCCCTTTGGCTCAAACAATTGATGCAAAGATTTTTCTGGAATGCCAGGGGCTGGGGCAAGGCCATGAACAGCCAGGGGTGCTAAGATATCACGTATCTGCTCCAGGTATTGGGGACTCGAATAAATTCCCTACCAGGCACTAGGGAGGAAGTTGTCCCACTCTGGAGAAACCTGACGTGGCATGGATGGAGCTCGATTGACTTGAAAAAGGTCTGATTTGCCATCGGGGCAGGAGGAGTTGCAGGAGTCAGGGA
The DNA here is from genome assembly GCF_964195595.1 of Calonectris borealis. NCBI lineage: Eukaryota > Metazoa > Chordata > Aves > Procellariiformes > Procellariidae > Calonectris > Calonectris borealis. The sequence continues at coordinate 6,839,192 of NC_134334.1, forward strand.
GAGCTTGGCTCTCACTCTCTCCAAGGCAGGGTTTTTTCAGGAGCCCACAGGATGATGGAGATGGAGGTGGCAGCCTGAAGGCTTCCAATGGACTGTCCAGAGGCAGCTCTGAAACAAGCTGGAAGCCAGGCAGATGCTGTAACATGCAGGTTTGCAAGACCCAGGCTTGCAGCAGAGGGGGAGGACAAGCATCCTGCGCACCCAGGACCTTGGTGTTAGATCCTGAGGGTTCACGAGGCGAAGACCGCATGAAGAAGGGCGGTCCCCTTCAGAGGGACAAGAGAGCTGGGAGCCCCACACCAAAGGGGTCTTCTGGACACCCACGTGCAGGTGTAGCACTCTGCATGGCACTCATTGCCACTGGACGGATGGGCTTTGACCACCCAGGTATCAGGTCAAGAGAAACAGGGAGAATGGCATTGCTATGGTGAAGGTGTGGACCGCAGCCACAGGTCATCCTTGCGTGGAGGCAAGGACTCACGGAAACTGCCTGGGTCCCAGGGAGCAAGGAGCGCACGTAACAGTTCCCCCTGAATTATAGAAGAGTCATAAAGTATTTAAAATTAAACATGTTCTGAAATACCTTGTGGTTTTGGCTTCTAGCTGTGTACGAGTTGCTTGACTTCTTACACATCACAGTCCAAGCTTGCCATGGAGGATTTAATGACCATCTAGTGGAAGATGTCCTTGACTATGGCAGGGGGGATGGACTAGATGATCTTTAAAGGTCCCTTCCAACACAAACCATTCTATGACTCTATAACAGACTTTCACCAAACGCCTGCGGTCTCCTGCAGATGAAGACCTGCCTGCTGCTCCAGGAGCTCTCAGGTCAGTGGCAGCATTTCGTTTTCGACCCATCTGCTCCCTTTCCTCCTGGGCATCTGTCTACCACCGCTGAGGGTGCTCACATTAACCCTGTCCTACTGCAGTGGGTGTTGTACAGTCCCTAACCTCTGCCACAGCAGCACAATGGGACCAGAACAAAAGCCAAAGTTATCCCCATTACTTCTTCCAAGGGTGTTGACCTTGGACACATCTCCCACGACAGAGAAGGCTCCAGACATGCCACAGGCTGGGTCTAGCCGTAGCCATGCTTTGGCCTTGCAATGCTCCCAATTTCAGTGTTTCTGCTCCTTGTTTCTTAACAACTCACATCTTGATTGGTCATATCCCAGTAAGGCCGCTCGCCATACGACATCACCTCCCACATGACTATTCCGTAGCTCCACACATCACTGGCCGATGTGAATTTTCGGTACTGAATTGCCTCAGGTGCTGTCCACCGTATTGGGATCTTCCCACCCTGCAGGATAAAACCAGAGAGGACGGTAACAGAAAGAGCAAGAGTAACTGAAGAAGATGAGTGTCTCAAATATTTGCCTCCAATATGCTGGTAAAATCCTAGAAGGAAGGGACCGCAGGACTATCCCTAACACTAGATCGGGGTGGCTGTGGCTTGTCTAGCCAAGTCCGGGAAACCTTCCAGGATGACGATTCCCCCCATTTGTCTGGTGACCTGTCCCAGGGCTGCACCACCCTCTTGGGGTAGAAGCTTCTCCTGTTATTCACCTTGAGCCTCCCAAGCCACGGTTTTGTGTATTGCCCCTTAGTATATCATCTGGTACCACCGCCTAGAGTTTGGCTCTGTCTTCTTCAGGTCACTTACAGGCATCCCCTCAGCCTCCTCTTCATCATATTAAATAAGCCCAGCTCCTTCCACCTGCCTACTGCTATAGCAATCTTCGGCATGACAAAACGCCCATTGTGCTAGCAGAGTCTTTTGTAGAAAAATGAATGGCTATGAACGTAGAAAAATCCAAACTGATCCCCTTTGGATCTCCCTCCATCCTTTTGCTGCCACCTAGCTATTTCTAGAGCAGAATCAAAGGAATTAGAACCCCATCCTCTTCAGCTTTCTACATCTGTAGACTCTTTGAAGTCAGTGATACATCATCCTCTTGAGCTGAAGTCCTCGCGTGTCAGTCTTTTTGTTAATATATACATGATCCAGCAGTTTTTGATCCTGCCCATTTCTGGAGACAGAGGCGGAGTGAACATCTTCTTTAGAATGGCATGCTTGGTTACTGGTAGGAAATGGGATGGACTGGATACACGTTGGGGTCTTCCATGATCCTAGTGGGCAACAGCAGCTCTGGAGAAATCAGAAGGACTCTCCACTCCCACAGAGGGGTTCGGCACAGAAGCGCACAAGAGAGGCGTACGCAGCACGGGGCCACGGGGATTGCAATGCTCTGCTTAAGCCCTTGCAGCCTCCTGATTTTCCACCAGGGTCTTTGGACTTGAGCCATTCACAACTCAAGGGACCTTCTGAAGGGAAAATCTTCCCCTGTACTGGAAAATAAGCAAAATTGTCTGCCTTTTGTGGCTGTGAGGAGATTAAGGAACATTATATTTTGTCACTGAATAACTACCACATCTTATGAAGGGTCTCCTAGGACTTAATGGGACTCGGACCCTATACATGCTAGAATAATGAAAAAACCATAATGTTCCTTAATTTTCTCACAGCCACAAACCTCAGACAAAATATTTCGTTTTCCACAAGAGGGAGAGACCAAGCATTCCATACCAAACATGATGTCTTCTCCATCAAGCATACTCTTAACAGAGCTCTTCACAAGCAGTGGATTTAAAAATTGGCTAAAAAAGAACTCCTAAAGTAGAAATTAGAGACTACGTATATTTGGAGTATCCTTGTGGGAACTCACTTCAGTGAGACCTCCCACCTCTCTGGTGATCTCACCCAGAGCTTCACCACCCTCTTGGAGAAGATTTTCCTAAGGTCCAGCATGAACCTCCCAAGCCACAGCTTGTGGCTGTTGCCCATCCGTGGACACGAGGTCTCTGGGATAATTATAATAAAAACCACTCGTGCATCTTGGGACGTCTGAGGATGGTGCATTTTGGAGAGGAAGATACTATTACTTCTGGTACTCTGTTATAGTGGGTGCACATATTCTATCATTATCTATATGTCCTGCTACAGTGCCCACAGTTCAAGAAGAATAAATTAGAGATGACAGAGAGAAAAGCTACAGGCACAATAACAGGAATAGAAAACAGCAGTAAACACCAGAAGCTCCCATGTATTTAGCTTAACAAAGGGAAAGGTAATTGGATGTAAGGATCATGTTGTGAAAAATAAATGTCACTAGTGTTTCTAAAAGCCATAGGATGACTGTATAAGATCGAATGGTTGATGTTTGAAGCTACACAAGTTCAGATGAGAATAAAAGCGCACATTTTTAGGTGTTTGTTAGGTATTCAACTACTGTTACAATTCACTAAGAGCTATGCCAGACATCTCATCACCGGCAGCTTCAAAAGATCTGGGAGAGATGGCTTCCTACAGATCATGTCCCAGCTCTATCAACGCTTATTTCCAGGAAGTCCCATCATAGGCATCGTACGTAGGCATTGATCCCGTGGCATCACTGCAGAGCGATGCTGCATGCCTTTGCAAACAACGCTATTTATGAGAACTCCTGGCTGCAGTCTTACTGAACAAGAACAAAGCCTCCAAATTATCCTTTGGTCCCTGTCCACATTCTGTAGCCTGAGACAGGCCACGAGTCCTCGGTGGCACTTGTGTCACTTGTGGGAAGCTGTTATGTGATCATGAAGCCATTTCTGGGAATGTTTCTCTGTCTAATTCAGAAAGACTCTCTGGAAGAGCAGTATCTAGTACTGCAGGGCTTCACCCAGCACGCATCCGCGCTTCAGTCTGTCATTCCCGGGGCTGAGCCCGTGACATGACACGAAAAAGGATCACAGCCTCCCAGACAGCACGGCAGCACGACTGGACAGTGATGGTAAAAAAAAAAAACCAGACTTGCTGCTCTGGCAACAAATCCGTCAGGGCAGCATCGCGGAGGACCCCCAGCTGATCCATGCTGGAGGGATATAATGCATCATCCCAACTCAGGGCTTTATCAGGGACACGTATATGTTTGCAGACATGTTTGGAAGAGGCTCAGTTGTCCACAGGGACGACTATAGGGCCCATCAACAGCCACTGGGCAACTGGACAGGACCTTGCAAGGGAAAAATCTTCCTTGGGTCATTTCATTGGTCTTTCCCATCCGGCACCTTATTTCCATGAAAATGCGCTCCCCGCATCAAGGGTGGGATCTCCCCTTTCCCTCTCTCTCCCTGACTCTTTCCTTCACCACCCATCCCTCCCCTTCCGCAGGAACAGCTTTACCAGTGCACTGGTGTAGGTGGGATCAGAGGTGTCGTCCTCCAGAAAACGGGAGAGGCCGAAGTCGGACACTTTGCAGACCAGGTTGCTGTTCACCAAGATGTTGCGGGCAGCCAGGTCTCGGTGCACGTAGTTCATATCGGCCAGGTACTTCATGCCTGCCGCGATGCCCCGCAACATGCCCACCAGCTGGATCACTGTGAACTGCCCGTCGTTTTGCTTAGGGGAAGAGAGGGAAAGAGTCCAGGTGAGAGGAGCCATGGGCCAGCAAACAGCCGGTAGCCTCTGCACTGCATGCCAAGACACAGCTATGCCACGAGTACGTAAGCTCCCTCTCAAAACCAGGTGGAGAGCTCACAGGGGCTGGAAGTCACCCTCACACACCCTGTGGGCATCACTACCAACGGCTGCTGTCATCCAAAGGTGGCAGATCTGCCACACCTTGCACGGGAGGGTTCAGAAGGGGCGATCTATTCCCACCAAGCAGGTTATCTCCCTTCAACACAGTGAATTACCCATCGCAGACTCAGACCTATAAATATTTAGACAGAGCAGCTGGAGGTAAGTCCTGCTGCGGTAAAGCTATGTCAGACGGTCCCTCCACGTCCACAGCGGCAGAGTCTGTAAACGCATCTGTGGGCACGGGTACAGGCAGGCACAGCCTTTCACTAGCATGAGTGGACAGACACACCTAACAGATGACAGCCTTGGTGCCACCTCCACCTCTGTTCCTGAGACACAGACCTCTGGACTATGGAGCAGCTCCCCAGTGGCAGGGGATGCTGGGCAGCGATGGGCACTGGTATACTGGCCCAGCCAAGGGAACCTTCCCCTCCAGTTCTCCTCTGGCCCAACACAACATCTGGGGCTGCACGCTCCTGGGATCTCATACCCGCAAGAAGGAGTCCAGTGAGCCATTCTCCATGAACTCAGTAATGATCATGACTGGTGAACTCTTGGTCACCACCCCCTCCAGGTGGATGACGTTGGGGTGATCGAACTGCCCCATGATGCTGGCTTCGCTCAAGAAGTCCCGTCTCTGCTTCTCCGTGTATCCAGACTTGAGGGTCTTGATGGCCACAAAGATCTCTCTTTTGCCAGGAAGCTTGAGATGCCCACTGCACACCTCACCAAACTCCCCTGTGAACAGAGGGAAGCAGGTAGGGCTTGTCAGCCTCCCAGACCTCCGCCTTTCCTCCCGAGGGACCCTGCTCCCACGGGCTCCAGCCGTGCCCACCCTGCACGCCCCTGAGCCGACCACCCCCCACCTGCTCTGTGCTTCCTCCCTCACTCCACACCAAAGACCTCCCTTCAGGTGGACTCATCATTGGTGAGGAGCACTGGACACTATATGGGCATGGGAATTCCTTGTCTCCAGCACTGGATGTACTTGCTCCTCCAGCACTGGACCACCTTGCTCCTGCCAGTCCAGTAAGACCTTACTGACTCCCAGTACCTGTAAGGCTAAATCCTCACCAAAGCCTGAAACCACAAAGGAGACTGTGCTGCTGAGGGCCGGCCAGACATTCACAGTTCACCTACCTGCCCCGATCACCTGCTCGATTTTGACACAAGAGATATCAATTTCTTTCGCAAATTCCCTGACAGCCTCATTGGGATCTTCGTAGGTGAACGGATCGATATAAATCTTCATCCCTGGAGTCACTGCATAAAGGTGAGGGAGAGAGTCAGACAGACAGATGCAAATGGAACGACCGATGGCTGGCATCGAGGAAAAGAGAAACCTATTTGTGTGAGGGTCTTTTTGACCTCAGCAAGTCACATCATCAAGGGCATGAAGCAGACACAGCAAAGCAGTCTGAGAAAAAACATGCAGAGCCACGTTTGCACAGGACTATTAAAGCTGGATTATAAGAAATATTGGCCCATAAGTCATCGTTGGGGCAGTGGAGGGCTACATCGTTAGCTAGGACTGCAAACTGTGACCACAGAGAACCACACATCCTCTGCGGCAGGACTCGGCTTTAGCAGATCCAGAGGAAAAGCAAGAAAAGCGTTTGCGCTCGGGAGATGGTGCACGGGCACACCGATGTCCTACCACGCTCATCGTGCTGCAACACTGCAAGAGGACCATTTGTAGATACTACAGCTCTGCCCCACAGGCCTCCTCTGCATGCTGCTTCCACCTCAGCACACATCCCATAGAGGCACGGGAACGTGGAGAGGGAGACCTGGGCTCAGCACCCAAGAGAGCGGATGGTGAAGGTCTGCCTTGGGATGTAAACTGAGGCACACGCTGCTCTTGGTCCTCTACGTGGAGATCCATAGGGGAGGCAGTTCTAGGTGCTTGGTACTACTGACACAGCCACCAAGCCAGACTGACTCCTCCATGGGGGTGTTTGTGACCCTTCCAGGGGCAGCGCAAGCAGGACGGACAGTCCAGTCAGCCCCGAGGCTGGGTCCCCTCTTGGTAGTCTCAACATGGCCAAGAAAAGCTGTAGGGGACACTGGGGAAATTGCAAAAGCCGAGCTCTTCCCGCTAGGCGGACCAGAAGAGACAGCGACACGCTTGTGTGAAAGGCAACGGCCACGGGACCTGGTGAGGTTGGACCGCTGGTGCCCCATCGCACGCTCCCCACACCGTGGGACAGCTCTACCCTGCAGTCCTGCAGTTCTCCCCTTCCTATACTCATTTCGCTGGCCTCTGGCTTGCTCCAAAATTGGGGGTATTTGGAGAGCAGAGCTCACAGCTCGCTACGTAAGGAGCCCAACACGCCTCCCAGCTCCCCAGGGAGGATGCTGGTAGGATTCAGGGGAGCCGCTGCAATGCTCGCAGGCTCCCCGCGCCTCGGCAATTTGCTAACCGTAAGCTGTAGCCTCTCCACAGCAACCGCCGCCGGGGAGTCGCGCAGGGGCTGTGCCTGGGACCGGCGTCTTGAGTGACAAAGCGGCTAAAAGGCACCCCGGGCCCGTTCCCAGTTCATCTGCACCCGGCGGCATCCAGCCTGTCCCAACAACCGCGAAGGCACAGCTATTAATGCCATCCCAGCCTGAAGCCGTCACGTTACATACCAGACCCCGGGAGAAAGTGTGAATGTACGTTTACACATGCAGCAGGGCCTGACAAACCACCGAGAGTTGCATTTACATAATTTTTCTTGAAGAGTGTCATTTTTCCTGGGAATTTATAGCAACGCAGCCATTGCTGCTCCGGCCCAGAGCTGCAGTTCAGTGCCCTGCCTCTCGGGAAACGTTTCCCAGGTAAATGCAGAAGCAATAGCGAGTCCTGTGCTGAAACCCTAACTGATGTTTTCCGTTTTCTGAACGAGGCCCAGCTCTGTACAGGAACAAGGCATAAAAAGGACAGAAATCCTGAAGCTGCAAGTGTAACATGAGGTAAATAACGACCGAGATTCGAACAAAGCAGGATTATAGCGACAGGTCTCTAGCGAGGGAGGGGAAAGGCGTTGCAGAGGGCACGCAGCCAGGGGTTAATGAGGGGAAGGAGGATGCTCTGGGGTGAGGCAGGGTGCGCAGCGAGGGCTTGAGCAGGAATGCTGGACGGGAGGGAGTGCCGTGCAGTACGCAAGAGGGAGGCTGCAAGAGAGGGCATGTTATGTATTGTATTATATACCTATATCTATAGATCTATCTGAGATCTGCTAGGATTCTGGGAGCACTGGGACGGGCTCTAGCAAAGGCAGCACGGGGTGTGTGGGTTCCTGCAGAAGGACAGCACGCTGTGGGACGTGGGCAGGTTGGGAAAGGGGTCTCACTGCTGCCTGGGCAAAGCTCAGGAATCGGAGCGGCAAGACGAGGTGCGGTGGCAGGGGCTGCAGCGCAGAAAAGGGTGAGGCTTCAGGGGCACGTGGAGGGTGCTTGGTACTTGGGGAGCAAAGCTCACAGCTCCCTAAATAAGGAGCCCAACACAGAACCAGAGGCACGACTCCCAGCTCCACACGTAGGATGCTGCAGGGGTTTGGGTGCGTTGGATGTCGCAGGGGTTTGTAGAGCATGCACAGGTGTTCACTGCACGGTTGGCACCCGAGAGCACGCAGGTCTGGAGAGCGCGGACTCTACGGGGCAGGGCAGGGATCTAGGTCATGGGAGGCTGGTGGGGGACCTAGACAGCACGGAGGTCCTCCTGTCTACACATGCACGTGCCTGCCCTGCTAGGTGACCTGAGCCCTCCCCGCACGCCGCAAGGAATGAGTGAACAGGAACACAAACCGAAGAGAGAGCGGACCCCCAGGCCTGGCGGGGGGCCGCGGTACGTACTGTGGCCACTGGTATAGTGCTGCAGCTTGTCGGTGTACTCGGAGTCAGCACGCTCAAAGCCCCGTCTTCTGGAAAGAAAGGAAGTCCTGAGCACCAGCACGGGTCCATCGGGGCCAAGAGACGCACTGCAGGGGCATCTCCTTCTCCATGCCACCCTTCGGCTCCAGCCGCCACCCCCTTGCACAGCCCCAGCCCCGGGTCGTGCGCTCGGACTGACCTACCTGTTGCACACAATAATGATGACGACTACAGCGATGAGGAACACCAGCCCTGCCGCGGAGGAGCCGATGATGAGCGGCAGCTTCTCCTGGACACTGGTCTGGTACTCGGCTGGCACGCAAGGAAGAGGGAACGGGTTACTGCGGCACGGGATGGGTCTACACTAACAAGTTCATCGAGCTCAGAGCACGGCCCTGAGCACTGCCCACATTTGCACGGCTATTGCTAACGGTGCCATTCCTGGCACGGTTTTGGTCCGGGACAGCTAGTGCTGTGCCAGGCATGGCTCAGGTTGGCTATGACAAGGGATGTGCCCCGGTAGGAGGGTTGGATGGACCTATCCACCTATCCCTTTTGGGTGGGAAAGTTTAGTCTCACGGATGCATGCATGCTGTGCCTTGCTCCTTGGCCTCAGGGACAGAAAACTGGCTTGGCCTGTTTTATTTAGCAGCACAAATTTAGAAAATAGAGGCCCAGGTCTGCATTTGTCATCAACAGCTGTGCACGTGAAAATCATGAATTTCGTTTCCTCTAAATCCAACTGAGCGAACACGTCCCCATGCCAGACAAGCTTGGCAGAAATTGGCCTAGATTATTTGCTTCCCTGCGTGGACCACCAAGTGCCCACGCCTCTCTGCAGGTCTTGCCGGGTTGAATAAATGCATGTGACTTGCCAACGCACCCTTGAAGGGACTAACAGCAAGGGGACCAGCGCTGCTGCCAGTGCATCTCCATCTTGTTAAGCCTCTCTAGACCCTGTGTCACCTTCACACAGAGGCAGCTGAAGACTCACCTTCAGTCATGGTCTGGAAATACATCTTGCCACTATACCGGCCATACCCGGCCACAGTACGCGCCCGCACCTGGAAGACGTAGATGGTACCAGCTTTGAGGTTTTGCACTGCCACGGTGTTGGTGGGGCTCTTCACTGTTGTCGAATTTAACTCGCTCAGATCCTGCCAAGAAAATACAAATCTGTCATCAGAAAAATGGGTCTAGAATCAGGCGCTGCATTTCTAGAAGGAGGAAGCGCAGGAGACCAGGGTGGCGTGGGTGGAGAGACCACCATGGGGAGACCATGGGCCTGAACAAACAGGTCATTCCTCCAAGCCTGCCTCCCGGCAGGGAGACACAGAAGCAGGAATGGGAGTACAGATATCCCTGGGCTACCCACCACCTCTCGGGAAAGGCTCTGATGAAGGTGTTAGCTAGAAACCTCAGGTCGCTTCTCCAAGCCTTGAGCTCAACGGGGATGGGAACGGCTTCCCTCTTCCGTGCCCACTTTCTCCCAGCACTGTCCTTCTTCCTCACCCCCTCCTCCTCTGCCTGATCCAGCCTCAGCACCCGCTCCATTTGCTCTTCCCCATCTCCCTTTGCCTGTGCTGGAGGTAAAGCCCACCTGAACACAGGGTTTTGGACCTCAGAAGAAGTACTGCTACCATTGCCCTGCCCAGGGCCTGCTCCACCAGGGACCATGGCTAGGTTTTCAAAGCTGGGGAACCAAAGAGCATATTTAAAAGTGACAATGAGACTACTTCCAAATTTCTGTCCCACCCCTAGTGTGCAGTTTTTCTAGCCGAGGACTTGAGCAGTCAGATCATAACGCTATAGATGGCACTGCACTTGTGTAGGTGATGGATCCACCACTGCCCTTAGTAATTATGGCCTTCGCTGAGCATCCAGCAGCGCTAGTGGGTGGGCCAGGATCTTCTTGTGCTACCACTGTACCAGAGAACAGACAGTCCCTGTCCCCCCCAGGGACATGGAGAAACAGGTCAACAGAGGAGGATGAAAGACGGTACTGAATGTGGTGCCTCCTACGATCGGGGCAAGGTGGCCAGGGGCCTGGCAGCCATGAAGTCCTGAAAGCCAGTGCAAAGCAGCAATATATGCAAACAGCACGATGTTTCTGGAAAACAGAAGAATCTTAGGAAAGCCAAGCTGTGAGTATGAGCCCCCATAAAAGGAGACACAGGCACCCATTTCTGAATCAACCTTCTGCAGCTACGTTGAAAGTGCTCATCTTTCTGGTAACACCTCCGATCTGGCAGGTCAGGCTGCCTTGGCAGGATCACCGGTTGGAACAGCTCAGCAGCTGACAGCTCGAAATCTGAGCTGGCAAGTTTGCAAGCGAGTCCCTGAGATCTGTTAACTTCAAGTCACTGCAAAGGGCTCGGCCAACCCAAGAACTCCCACCCCCCACAGACTCACCAGAGAGGTGAGAGGACCTCAAGAGAAGTAGGCAGGGACTGGCAGAACGAAGAAGTCGGACACATAGTTTGTGCAATCCCATCAAGCGGGACTGAGGGTGTGATCAAGGGACTGGGCTTTTGTCTCAGCTGTGCAACTCCACAGCATGGAGGGATTGCTTCTTGTACCCTGCTACCATGAGATCAGAGTGAAACTCCCAGCGAGGGGCAAAGCGTCCACTCCTCCTCACCAACGTCTTCTGCAGTGGACTCCTGAAGGACAGAGGGTATCGAAGAGGCAATCAGGCAGAAGGTCCCATCTTGTGATGAACCGAGGGTTCCTCACACAAAGGTGCAAGTCGCGCAGGCTGCTGCTCTCTGGTGCTGCTTTGGCTGCCTGCAGGCAACAGTGAAGCAGAAGTCAATGGAAAGTCTTGCACCCAACTTTGCACCCCCTTTGCCTAGAGAGGGCTGTCCTGCAGCCTCCTTAGCTGCTGGACCACAGGATGAGTCAGAGGTTGTCTTGCCCACCAATAAATGATGGAGTTTGCCTTTGGGGGCTGCTGGTCTCCTTTCTTTTCCACTCTCCACATTGCTAGCCACCTGGTGACTTTGCTTTCATGTTCATTCACTTCTGAGAACAGCCCTGGTGCCTTCACTCCGAGGATCTTCTGCACAGCCAGAAGCTGTGGTACCAGCAAGATTAGAGGCCCACAAAGAACAGTCATTCGCTATGGGGCTCCATACAGCAGACCATGTTGAACCAATGTTCTCCTCACGTTCCTGGGAGAGCCTGGTGCTTTCTCAGTTAGCCGTTGTGCTGGAGCAGAGTTGCAAGGACGCTGGCATTTGCAAGATGGATTATACCCGTGACCCGGGTTTGTGCAGACTATTTGCCTCCCAGGTGCAAGCAGCTGAAAGGCAACACTCACGGAGTTAATTTCTTCTTGTATTAAGGTTTTGATTGAGCAGCACTCTGGTGTGGGCGGCTGGTGAGAGTGGTCTGGCAGGAATGCCTTTCTTCAAGTGTGCAGTCAAACTCGGAGGCTTGGAAATGCCGAGGGCGCATCATTCCGTAGGGTAATGCAGAGCAGCTCTGCAAATGCCTGGGAGACCTCCACTCTTAACAGTGTTCAGGAACGGTTTTCTCTTCTAAAAACGACATCATCAGTTTTATCCACCCGGACCTGGCGCTGAAGGTGCCTGGGTATCACTGGGGTGTCTGGGAATTAGACTAACGACAATGAAAAGCTCTAGTACAGACACACAGATAAGAAAGATCAAGAAAAGATGAGCACACGGAAAACTGATTGCCTTGTTTGCCTGATCAGGGCTCAGCACTTCCCTTGGACCCTTCCCAGGCAGGCTAGGAGAGAAAGAGGTCAGGAAATGTTTACGGTTTTTGTGCTCAAGGGCTTGGATGAATCCTCCCAGGCTCTTGGACGGCACTAACACCACAATTGTTCTAAAATCATTTGTCCAACTGTTTGAGGGAACCTCATCCTGCTCCTGGAGGACTTTAAATGGAATGCAACGGGCATGCTTACAGGCTGGTTTATAGCCTGGGAAATGGATGTCTATCTGTCTCAGAAAGGTGTGCTCATAGCCGTGCTCTCCTTTAATCCCAGACCGCAAGGAAAGAGCATTTACACCTCTCCACCCTCCCTTATCAGACCTGCTCTTTCTCCTTGCCATATCGCTCAGCCATCGCCTTTCCAGCAATTCACTTCAAACACTTCTCCCCTTTCACCCCTCTGGGCTTCTCCGGCAGGTCCAGGGCATCCCAGGCGGTTTGAAGTCCAAATCCCTTTGCTGTTTCTCCCAGCTTGTTTTTTGCAGAGGTTTGGTGGTTGGTTTGTTTTTTCCCCTGCTGATTTTGGTTTGAGTTTGGAAATCCTAATTCAAAATAACGTACTACTTACTTCCTCATAGGTTTGATTCTGAGTCCTCATCTGGTTCCCCTTCCCCTGAGGCAAATTTAAGCTGAAACCAAGGTCTGATCAACAAAGAAACCAAAGTTTGATCAACAAAGAAACCAAGGTCTGATCAACAAAGAAAGAGTTTCTTAAAACACGGATAGTCTGCGAAACCCTCGAAGGATTTGCAAAAATTGTTTCTAAAAAGTCATGGTTTATCAGCCAAAAAAAAAAAAAACAACCAATGAAAAATGTCAACCGACTTAATTTGGCAGACGGCTCCTCTGCGCGCCTGCACAGCGGCAATCTGCTGCGGTTCCTGAAGAAACAGGGCCACACGTACGAAGCCAGTCCAAGGCTGCGTGCCAAATCGTCACGCGCATCTGAATTTCGGCCCCCACGGGACGTTAGGAGGGATGCTCAGATGCGGAAACAGGGTCCTGCCGGCCACTCTGGGGGTGAATGCGCAGGGTCCCCAGCTCCCGGCCTCTCATGGGGAGCACCACTTGTGGGGAGATCTCAAGAGCATTCCTCCTCCCAGCCAGGTACCTGATCAAGTGTGTTGTGGTAAGAGCGTCTGGATGCCTCTCACAAGAAAATGGAGCCCCAGACAGAAGCAGCGTGGACCCTGGGCAGGGACTGGGACTGCAGGAAAGCTATCGCAGGGCTCCCCGCCAAGGTTTCCTCTTAATCTTCTTGATCTCACGGTTTTCCCCAGACAGAGCCCCCTCCAAGGGTTGGGCAGCATGGGGGGCAAGGGACATCCCAGCTCTCACTCCATCCTGGGGACTGGTGGGAAACACTAGGCAGCAGCTTTGGGCCCAGACTCAAGGATGCTGGTGTCCAACACTGCAGGCTGGAGACCAGAAAAGTCCTCTGAGCCAGCCTGGGAGCCTGCCGTCCTTGGTAGGAGCCCTGGTGACATCCAGTTCTGGGGATGCTGGGCTCCTGCCAGAAGCTCCTGGGCACCACGAAGGCTACAGCCAGCTCTGCTCCCATCTCCACCTCCACCATCAGCTGCCACAGGTCGCTTCAAACCCACCCTTCAGCCCCCCAGCCAACCCATGCCCTCTCCCCAACAGTGGTTGGAGACATCAAAGGGCTCCCGTGCCTCCTAAAACATTTGCATTGGTGACCGAACTGGGTAGGAGGGATGGGCTGAATGTCTTCAATTACAAACTGGGTAACTTACAGCATACTCTAAGCCCAATCATTTTGCATAACAAGGAGAGCTAATTATTCTTTGTAGTGCTTGACGCTGCAGTGGGTCTCCAGTTCCCACACTCTGGGATGAATTTGGCAACTTTGGACAAAAACTACTACGCCCTTTCTAAATGAAGAAAACACTCATTTTTAATAAGGCAAACATTGCCAGGTGACTCTTGGAGGTAAAAAAAAAAAAAAACACAACACATTAAGGAGAGGACCGCAGAGAGCAGACACGTCATTCCGTGTTTGCGTAACAATCTGCACCGATTTGCTCTAGCTACAGGTGAAAGAAAACCATCACGTTGCCTCCATAGAGGCATTTTTAATAGCATCTAATAATAGCAACGTTATAAGTAATCTGTGAAAAAAAAATACCTTTGTTTCAGGTATTGTAAACAGCTCTTTTCTGTTAACGCTAAAACACTTATTCTGACTTCTAAAATTTAATTTATGTCTTTATATAGAAGAGAATCAATTCAAAATGAAGAGCCAAAACACTTTTTATATAAGATACATATGCTGCTATTCTTACATTTGAACTGTTTTCATGCTAATAAAATATAATTTTCTACTGGGGAAAAAAAATTCCACTAGAAACAACTTAACTAGCTCCAGAGATATTTTTCTGAGCGTTCAGAAGCACATGGGACAGTTTGCAATGAAACATTCTGGAAGAAAATCACCTCGTTACAGACTGGCAGTCGAGCGAGAACACACCTGGGATACGTCACACCCCCCATCCAAATCGCAGCACGGACGGGAAGCAGGGGAAGAGCACGGCACATCCAAAGCTGGGCGTTCCGGGACTGTTCCCAGGGATCAAGTAAATGGTTTTCAATTGCAAAACTCAGCACGGCAATGGCTAGACTAACTGAGGCTCAGCTCTGGCAAGCAGGCAGAGAAGGATATCGTGCCATTGCATCGTTGAAAATGCAGAGGGCTCTTGACTGACCAGCCAAAGCATATGAAGACCTTGGCTTGACTCCTGATGGATCAGACCTTGAGTGTGCAACTGGGACTTCAAAGCAAAAGCTAACACACACACAGGAGTTTGGGGAGAGACAAATCCGCTGCCAGTGGCCAGGCCCTGCCTCTAGCTCTTGGTTATTCCACTTCTTTTTTAACCTGTTTCCAAATCCTCCAATCCTTGCTTGCTGTGGGACTAAACTTTGACCCAATGATCCCTTTCTGAGAATGACGTACATCTTGGCTGGGGAGGAGATAAAGACATGCCTTTCTTCTTCAACCAAAGCACCAACAGAAAATATACCAAGAGGTTCAAGTGATTCTGCCCCTCCGCTCTGCTCCGGTGAGACCCCCCCTGCAGAGCTGCGTCCAGCTCGGGGGTCCTCAGCACAGGACAGACATGGACCTGTGGGAGCGGGTCCAGAGGAGGCCACAGAAGTGATCAGGGGGTGGAACAGCTCTGCTGTGAGGACAGGCTGAGAGAGTTGGGGTTGTTCAGCCTGGAGAAGAGAAGGCTCCGGGGAGACCTTATTGCGGCCTTTCAGTACTTGAAGGGGCTTATGAGAAAGACGGGGAGAGACTTTTTAGCAGGGCCTGTTGTGACAGGACAAGGGGGAATGGTTTTGAGCTAAAAGAGGGGAGATTCAGACTAGATATAAGGAAGAAATTTTTTACAATGAGAGTGGTAAAACACTGGAACAGGCTTCCCAGAGAGGTTGTGGATGCCCCATCCCTGGGAACATTCCAGGTCAGGTTGGACGGGCTCTGAGCAACCTGATCTGGTTGAAGATGTCCCTGCCCACGGCAGGGGGGCTGGACTAGATGGCCTTTAAAGGTCCCTTCCAACCCAAACCATTCTATGATTCTGAGAATGACATACATCTTGGTTGAGGAGGAGATAAAGACTTGCCTTTCTTCTTCAACCAAAGCACCAGCAAAAAAAATATAGCAAGAGTTTCAAATACCAGGACAGAGAGTGCCTCAGCACCAGCACGTGGGGCTGCTTGTGTAGTGCCAGGTCTAGTGCTCCACCTGAGAGCCTGCTGCCATGAAAAGCATTGCCTGAGCGTGGCTTGGGCCACTTGTCCCCATCATCAGGGACACACTGTGCCCTAAGTTCTGACGATGGGGCAAGCAGATGCTCACCTTGCAGCTGGCTGCAAAGTCCGGCCATGAACAGCAGCTTCCCCTTTAGACAAAAATTCCCATTATTTACAGCCTCCCCCAGAAAACAGAGGGGAGGGGGAAGAAAGAAAGAGGGGAAGAAATTAAGAGAAAGTAAGAGGAGAATGAACTCCCTGAGATCTTCTGTCTCTACTTCAAGGGTCCCCAGGGAAAGGACCCCTCTTGCTTTCCAGATCTGTCTTGTTACCTACTCATCCATCTTGCCACATATTCTGGGATCATTTCCAAGGGTCAAATAAATGGCTGTGATTTATGCAATATAGGTCAGGACCTATTTAACAGATTACAAAGAAGCTCCCCCCCCCCCCCGTTCTCCCTCTGGCTCTTGGTGATGAGAAAATAGGTCACAGGCAGGCAGTGGGGGGGATTAATCATTTCTTCCGGCAACTGCTGGGAAAAATATTTTCAGTTCCATTTAATCATAAAGCTTTTTAATTAGTTAGTTTGCGATTTTTAATGTATAGTTTATAAGCTCTTGTGTGAGGGGGCAGATTCCTGGAAGGAGAAGTCTCCTGCTCCCCACCTCCCCCATGTAGCGCAGATGAAGTTCACCAGCCAGGCAGAGCCTGGCAGCTCCTGGGACCAACACCAACACGGTCTTCAGGTCTCTCAGCACCCACACGACTCCAGCCCCATGGGATGGACGCCCCGGCACAGCCCTGGCTTGCAGTCCCTGGGCAGGGGGGAGGTGGAAGGGGCACGTTCCTCAGAGATGAAAGAGCCAGAGCCGCAGGACCCCTTCACATCAGCCTCCCCCTGCTCCATGGGAGTACGGGACAGCTTCTCCCTGGTACAAGACCTGGTTCAGGGCACTGCCAAACTCACCTTTGGTGTAAATGCACTGTAAATGCATTACACAAAATCTCAAGGACTGGACACTCAAGTAGGGTGGTCCAGTCTGGGACTAGATGCTCTGGGACATCCCTACCATCCCCATTCCCCACTAATGCCCCAGTAGGGGAAAAGGAAAAATTAGACCCTGGCTCCCTGCAATGGGTCCACCTGCCACAAGTGCTGCAGAGGTGAAGGGAGGAGAAGCTCCTCCTGAAAGACCAGCAGATTTTCCACACTTGCAGTGTCTATGGAAGGTCACTGGAACCACCACTGGGCTCCAAAGTGTTGACAGCCACTGCCACCCACATGGCCAACCACAGCAAGAGAAGCAACCTATTGATCAACCAACTGCTGTAGCCGGTGTTACGCCCTTACGCGAAACTTTGCACCACCTCCTCTCCCAAAAACCTGCGGCTGAACCCTGCCGAGGTCCCGCAGTACCTTCTCATAATATTGCAGCTCATAATCCAGGATGACTCCGTTGGGTTGGTCAGGCTGAGACCACGAGAGGGTAATGCTGTCCACGGTGCGGCTGACTTGGTGCATGATGGACACAGCTGAAGGAGCTGGAAGAGAGAGGGAGAGAGAGAGGCCTCAGTCAGAGGCTTGCACGGGCAGGACCTGCGTCCCCTGGCTGGAGGCAGGCAGGTGTTTTATTGCTATTTGGAGCTACTGAATTTGCTTCCAGCAGTGGCAGGGCTGTCCAGGGGTCAGGAGATCCTGGCTTTTGCTGTTTGTAGAGAGCAACTAGGGGAGAACAAAATGTTTCCACTGCTCACTAGGAGGTTTGTAATTAGAAAACACGTAGGGCTGTGTCTCGGGCAGGAAAACAGATCATTCTCAAGCCAAACCAGCCCAGGGTTGGAGCAAACACAGCCTTGTTCCCCTGGAAAAAGCACTACCAGCCCAGCAACATGCAATCCTCCCTGCTTGCCACGGGGAAATCGGGGGTTTTGTACTGCGACATTTGCATAGAGAAGCTTTCTAAGGCATAGGCAGACGCAGGAAGCAAGCAGCTCCTCTCCGCCTTGGTGTGCTGGGTCTGCAAAGTTGCACATGCCAATCAAGGGAGGTGCATCCAGCAGCCTGAGCATGCAACGCAAACCTGACCTGACATGCTGACAATGGTGAGTCGCCCGCCTCCTCAGAGCGCCCTGGAAATAGCGCACCCGCAGACGCCACTTGTCCCACTGAGCACAATGGGACCTTCCAGCAGCTTCTCAGACATCCCAGCCAGCTGCCCACCCCTTGCGCTGCCCTGCGTCGCCTACGTGGCTTGACACGTGGCCAGGTAGGAACGGTGCAGCCTCGGCTGGTGCCACGCCGTGGGAAAACTGTCCTCCAGGGATCCGTGCTAACAAGTCCACGGGGCAGGGACCGTGGCACGGAGCTGCCACCTCCCTGGGAAACTCTGACCAGCTCTGATCCTGCTTGCTGTGGACCAGGGAAGGGAAGCAAGCAGCCTGCTTTTAATCCGCTTGGCTCAGGTATTGATAGCAGAGATGCCACAGCGTCGCAGGTATCAGCCTATAGCTCCCCACCCTTGCTGGAGGGGCTGACACACACAGATGCCCGTGCCACCTCCTCTTCTGAGGCCGGTGAGCCGAGCACGTGTCCTTGCCCACCCTGCGCCCAGCCTGCTGCCGGCACTGCCAACACAGCCTCCACGGACGTCAGTCCCAGACCTGACCCAGCGCCAGCCCAGCCTCGCAGAGTGCCAAGCCCAGGCCAGCGTTAGCCCTGGCACGCCTGCCAGCGCAGACTCACTGCTTCAGCAGCTTCAGGGCAGAGGGGAAGCCTCAGGGGTGGGAGAGGACTGGAAAGCAGTAGTGAGAAAGCTTCCCCATCACTTGCATGCCAGGCCTGGTTACAAATGGACGCAGAGAGGCTTGCACTCAGAAGGGCTTTTACCAGGTCCAGCCCTTTCAATATTTCATGGAAGAACAACTCATTTGACAGCTCTGAGAAACAGCTTGGAGGAGCGGCACACAAAGCAAAGCACCTCTCACCCATCTCCAGCCTGGTTTCCCTTGGCATCACGAGCAGCGACAGAAACCGTGCCAGCTGGGGATTGCAGACACGGCAGGGGTAGGACTGCGCTGCTCGGACCAGCCTGGCTGCAGCATGTTCTTGCACATCACTGTAATGAATTACAGCTGAGCAACTCCTCTCAAAGCACACCAACACAAGCCATTTTCCTGATCCAACGTCTTTGCCTCTTCACTTCACTACTGGTTTTCTGGATTCAGAGCACTGTAGCTCCCAGGATGTTCAACGTCCGTGTGCCAAGGGGAGTAGAGGCTGGGTACGGGTAAAGTCAAATCCGCCACCACACTGCTGCACCATTTCCCTTCACCCCCCTGGGCTTCCCCACCCTTGAAGGAAGGTGCAATGCGGGTTAGCCTCAGCAAAGTGTTGGCCACCTTTGGTTTTGTCCAGCACTTACTAAAATTGTTCAGAACTTCCATCATCGGAAGCGTTCAAGGTCAGGTTGGACGGGGCTTTGAGCAACCTGATCTAGTGAAAGATGTCCCTGTCCACGGGGGGACTGGACTAGATGATCTTTAAAGGTCCCCTCTGACCCAAACCATTCTGCGATTCTAACAGATCCTGAGACCAAAGCCTCACCTCCTCCCAAACGCCAGTCCCTTCCTCCATTTCTGCTTAAGCCAAGCCCCATTACCCACCAGTTTGAAACTCTCTGCACCATCTCAGACCTTCCCTTGCTCTGTGGCATACAGCACTGCTTCCCTCCCACCCTAACGTCCCAGTCCCACCGCTTCAGGGCCCGGAGTTACAAACTCCTGGGATTAGTTTCTCATGCTGGTGTTAAGATAAAACACAGGTAACATTGCTGGAGCCTGTCAGCTCTTGCCAGAGCTTGCTGTTTCCTCGTCGACACAGATTTCATAGGACATCTGCAATCTCCGAGAGAAACATTTCTCTCTCTGTGGAGAAGGGCCTTGGAAGGAAGATGTGACCAAGCTGCAGATGGCCCTGCAGCCCGGATTGGGACTGAGATGAGCAGCCCGTGGTCTCTCTGGCACATCTGAGCTGCACATGCTCTGGGAACCGATCCCACACTCATACAAGGCTCTTCCAGGCCAGGAGCTGCATACGCCCAGTCCAATCCCACCACAAAACTGGGATGTGGCAACATCCCATGATTTAGACACAGGTTCAATGGCTGACCTTGCAGCTGGAGAAGCTCTTCAGCTCCAGGTCCCTCCAGGTAGGAGTGGGGTCCCTGGGATGCTCTTCTCCCACTTCCACGCGTGTGTGAATCATCTGTGAGCAGCCATAGCCCAGGCAGTTGGTGAACCTGCCCTCCTCTGGCTCAGAAAAAAGAACCAAATGGATGAGGTGGGGCTCATCTAATGAGACTTAATGAGGCAAATATGCTGCTTGTTGGGGAGGAGGCAGGTGAGATGAATGACTACAGCAACTTCAGCGCTTTTCCAACACCTGGGGCAAAGGAGCGTCGCTGGATAGGCAGGAACCTCCACCATTGCATCTTTCAGTAACTGCTCTTGTTATCACAGACATCAGGGAAATGCACAATAATAAAATCCCAGAAAGCTTTAGGTCAGAAGTGACCTCTGGAGGATTCTAGTCCAACTGGCTTGCAGGGTAATTTCAAAGTCAGATGACTTTGCTCAGGATCCCGTCCAGCTGAGATCTGATAATGTTGAGGGATGGGGATCCCACAGGCTCTCGGAGCACCAGTACCCAGCTGCCTCGCTCTTGCGGGGAAGAAGCTTTCCCTTGGAGCTTCCCTCATTGCACCTTGTGGCCATCGCTACTGTCCTCTCACTGGGCACCTCTGGGAAGAGTCTGGCTCCGTCTTCTCCTTAAAGTCCCATTTGAACTGTAGCTAGATGCCCTCAGCCCCCTCCTCTCCAGGCTGGCCAAACCCAGCTCTCTCAGCTATCCTCCCCTCTCTTGCGCTCCAGCCCCTGGCCCATCCTAGACATTCTCCTGCCGGACCTGCTCCGGTTTGTTGACATCTCTGTAGTACCGGGGAGCCCCAAAGTGGACACGGTACCCCAGATGTGGCCTCATGAGTGCCGAGCAGATGGGAACAATCACTCTCCTCAATTTTTCGCCTGTGCTCTTGCGAGAGCACCTTGTTGATATCCGCATTATCCCTCTGCGCTGCCATTTTCTACCAGGAAAATGAGGCTAGGCATCCTGTCTCGTGTTCCCTCCCTGCCTGTCTTATCTAATTTTACTGAGCACTTTCAGAGGCAGAGACTGTGCTGACGAGCTTGGCACCCCAGCAGTATTTAATGCATGTAATATAATAGCTAAAAAGGAAGGAGATGAAAACAAAGTGAACACAAAGAGCATCCAATCTGGGATAGTGCTACCTGGTGATACTCTCATCACAAGGTGTGCTCCAGCTCTGACAGAAGCGTCCAGCACTTTGTGACCATCCTGAACTACGACGTAGAAAGAGCTTTTCTGCCACTTGACGTGGTGAAGTGACCAACACAACAGAAAAGACTGTGAGAGACACGCACTTTCTGACACGCGATGAACTCAGCTGAGCAAAGACGGTAAAAGTCTCAAAATATCTAAGCTGACTTTCCTGAACCGTTGTTTCTGAACAAACTCTACATAGGTTCCCTCCATTGGGTTTCTGAGTATTTCAAAGCAAAGATTTAACAAACTGCAAAAAGGAGCAAAATAATAATAAAAAAAAAGTCTTTGTTCTTCCAGCCTGCTTTGTGCCCAGCCCTTTCCAGGACCGGCCAGCGTACAGCTGGGCTGCTAACGCCAAAGATTTGCCGGCAGCATTTAACCTGGCCCTGTGGGATCGGTCACCTTGTTCCACGAACCGTGACTCCTCTTTGTTCCCTTGTGACAAAAGAAACAGAGCTTTAGGGATCATTTCCAGGTTGGAAAAATGGTCTTTTTTTCATCTCCAGGTTGGAAATGGTCACTAAATTGGTGACAATTGCTCAATGGCACAAATTGCCCAGTGCCAAAGACACTCCCTCAGCTGTTGGCTCGCCTGGTTGTCCCTTACTCATGGAAGGTGTTTGAATGACTATGCACGGGGAAAATGGATGCTGGAAAAGGGACCTGCCCTGTGACACATAAAGGAGATCAGATTTGGAGCATCCCAGCTCTCAGAGCCACTATCACTTTGAGATGTCACCCCCATGAATGTGTAAGCAGAGGCAGGTTTATCCTGATGGTGTCTCCAGGTGCATGTGTGCAGCAACGAGGCGAAAAATAAACAGAGCTTCATTTCCACAGCAGACAGAAACCTATTCCTCCTGACTGAAACTCTTGAGCCCCACATCACTTGAAGGCAAAATGAATCATTCGAGTCCTTTAGAGGCACTTTTCTACATCCTCTTTATCTGGGATGGCCTCAGATTCTTTGGATTCCTCTTAGTGGAGCCCTGTGGCTTCTCCAAATTGCTGGAGAAATAAACCAAGCCAAAACCACCACTGGAGTGTAAAACAAGCTTAATGAAAATCCACTGATGTAAAAAGGCAGATGACCTGTCCCCTGCTGCAGCGCACGGGGAGGGGAGGCAGCGACATCTCTCAGGTGATGACCCCTCCGGGGCAGAAGGACCAGGGGGATGCGAGGGATGCTTCCACGGTCATCACCCCAAGGCTCCACATGGCCACACCGCACCGATCACAGCCAGACCCTTCTCTAGGATGGCGCTTGGGGCTTTTGCAGTTTACCTTAACCCAGCGGGAGCTGAGGAGACTTCCCTGGCGCAGGGGCAGCTCTGCAGGGTAAACCTCTGAGTCGACAGCTCATCTTCTCTGGGCCTGAGTGAACCTCAGGAGGTTCAACACGGCCAAGTACAGGGTCCTGCACCGGGGTCAGGGCAATCCCCGGTATCAACACAGGCTAGGGGATGAAGGGGTGGAGAGCAGCCCTGCCCAGAAGGACTTGGGGAACCGGTGGAGGAAAAGCTGGACATGAGCCGGCAATGTGCGCTCGCAGCCCAGAAGGCAACTGTGTCCTGGGCTGCATCACCAGCAGCGTGGCCAGCAGGGCGAGGGAGGGGATTCTGCCCCTCTGCTCTGCTCCGGTGAGACCCCCCCTGCAGAGCTGCGTCCAGCTCGGGGGTCCTCAGCACAGGACAGACATGGACCTGTGGGAGCGGGTCCAGAGGAGGCCACAGAAGTGATCAGGGGGTGGAACAGCTCTGCTGTGAGGACAGGCTGAGAGAGTTGGGGTTGTTCAGCCTGGAGAAGAGAAGGCTCCGGGGAGACCTTATTGCAGCCTTTCAGTACCTGAAGGGGGGTTATGAGAAAGATGGGGACAGACTTTTTAGCAGGGCCTGTTGTGACAGGACAAGGGGGAATGGTTTTAAACTAAAAGAAGGGAGATTTAGACAAGATACAAGGAAGAAATTTTTTACGCTGAGGGTGGTGAAACCCTGGCACAGGTTGCCCAGAGAGGTGGTGGATGCCCCATCCCTGGGAACATTCCAGGTCAGGTTGGACGGGGCTCTGAGCAACCTGATCTGGTTGAAGATGTCCCTGCCCACGGCAGGGGGGCTGGACTAGATGGCCTTTAAAGGTCCCTTCCAAACTATTCTATTCAATGGTTCTGTGATCTGGAGTGCGTGACGGTGCTTTGGCTCTGCTCCCCGACCTGCAGTTACTGCTGACGGACGTGTGAACCGGCAAAAAATCTCCATGCCAGCCCCTGAGGACGGTGATCGGGGCAGAGCCTCTCTTGCAGCTCTGCACCAAGCGCGCAGCCGGGTGGAGGCAGGGCAGCTACCCCCGAGGACAAGAGGCGGCAGCTTCTCATAGCTCAGCATACACTTCCAGCTAATTATGAAATGATGATTTGTTCAGGAAAGGGATCCTATTTTAACCTACAGAATGTCTCTTTACAGGCTTACATCCTTGCCCGAAAGCATGTCAGGGTTTCCCTCTGACGGAGTCGCTCCGTGAGGATGCTGTGACATGCAGGTGATACCTCGGTGGGCGAGGAACCAGAGCTCCATGCCCACCAGCCTCAAGGGCTGCTTAAGCAGTCTCTGCTAAGAGAAACTGAAACCCCAGGTGGCACAGATCCATCACAGCAGAGGCAGCTTAACTGTTGCTGATCCCTTCACAAGAGGCTTTGGATTCTTTAACTAAAGATTTTCTGGATCTCAGGTACGGACAAAGGGGCATGTTGGTAGCATTGCTAAGCCTCAGGCTTGCTATGGCCAGTATTTTACTTCCATACCAAACAGTTACTTCTTTTTGGCTTGCCTGCTGAAAATGATAAAAAAGATGAAGGGAAAGAAGGAAAGGGAAGAAGGCAAGAAGGAAAGAAATCTGAGTTTTCCAGGAGAAACAGGCACTTTCTAATCGCAGCAATACCTGAAAGAAGGCCACACCGACTGCAAAACCCGGGGCAGCTTGATGAGACAGCGCAAGAACGTGTCGATTTTGCAGAAAATTGGGAAAAGCTACTGTAACAACCAGGTCTGAACATCTGCACGAGACTGGCAACAGAACCCAGGCAGTGAGTTAAATATAGCTGAAACGCTTGTGGTTGACCCTGTTATAGACAGACATCCAGTTTTCTTTGAGGACTGCAAATTATGACGAGCCCACCGTGCCTCTTGGGAGCTTTTCCTCACGGTTACTTGCTCTGTTCTAAAATGCACATATTATTTTCAGGTTGAAATTTATGGACTTTAGCTTCCAACTGCTGGAACTTTTCTGGTTTTGCTAGCTAAATTAAGGAGGAGTCTAGAAACAGAATTTTATCCTCGTGGAAGAACTGAAAGATCATGAAAATATTTTCTTTTCATCTTCTTTTCTATTATCTAAGTAGCCTGAGTTTCCTGAGCGCTTCACAGATTTATCAGCCCACATATCAATCTGATGACCCTCTTCCGAATCTTTTCCCATTTTTTCTTAACCTCCTTTTCAAATATAAACCTCAAAACTGATCTCGGTAGCCAGGAACCGTCTCTCTTAATTACAGAGACAGCATCCACCTCCTCGCTCAGGTTTGATATTCCTCTGAGCGTGTCCAACGTGACACTTCTCTGACTCAGCCCAGTCCCCAGACAGCTTGTGCAGAGCGACTGTTCCTCTCCCTTGTGCACCTTCGCTGGTTTTTTAAACTATGCTCCCCAGCTCAGGGAAGGGAGAAGATAGCTGCTGCCTCCTTGACTCCTTGCACCTCCCTGCTGATGCAGGGTCGGACCAAACGCCTCGGGACCCGGGGTTTTTCTGCATCTCCTATAACCCGCCATGTCCTGCTGGGAGCGGGGTGAGAAATCCTAGATGCATCCGAAATTAGTGTAATTGGTGAAACTGCTATGTAAAGCTTAGGGCAATTCATTACGGTAAAACTGACAAAAAGCAGCAGGGGGGCAACACGCAATGAAGAATTGTGTTGGGTGAACGAGAAATAAATAGGCCCGTTTTCCTCCTTGGTTTTATGTCTCTGAGTTGTACCGTTTAGAGGCGTTCTTAGGAAGCTCATGTGTTTCCTTCCCCAACCTAACTCCACGATACCAGGTTTTCTCAGTCTGGCCGAACAAGACCAGGAGTCCTCAGGACATCTGCTGGGGCACCTTCCTCTTTTCTTCAGCAAGAGCTTCCATCTGGGAGCTGCTACCCTTCTCCCAGCCCTGCTTTTTCAACATCCTAAGGTGACCTCCCTCCTACCCCACCTCTACCTTTTCAGTACATAGAGACCAAGAATGAAGACACGAGAGTGTATCAGGACTCACTTAACAGGAGAACAAGCAAGCATCTTCCTCGCAGACATGGACCAACATAACCTGACACCCTGTGACACTGTCTGGTCCCTCACGCGTGCTGGTTCATCCCATCCCAAAGGACCCATCAGGGCTACAAGCATCCTATTTCTAATCGGCTTTGATAGCAGAGGCCAATTTTCTGTGCCAGGTCCTGACGCTTGGGCCACCACAACTGGTCTGACTCCCAGTGACGTGATGCTGTGAAACAAGCCCACCTCCATCTACACACCAGGTAATGTCCACAGCACTGCAGGGCCACTCCAGAGCCTCTAGAGCCTCGGTGAAGCCTTGGGAGGTCACACCGCGCAGGCTGGGAAGCTGGACCGCTGCTGTAAAGGGAATAAAATTGGACAAGACCCTGCCACCAGCCAGAGCAACGCCTCAGGGAGCAGCCCAGGGTCTGGGACTCCCCGGGCAGCGTCTTCTGCATCGCTCCCTGGCCGTTTGAGGGGAGCCTTTGGTAGGACTCTGCGGCTCCAGCCTCTGGACCGCCTGCTGGGGGACACCAGGATCTTTCCGCAGCTTCCCTTTCATGATCTTTATACCCATTTGAAACGCTCCCAATTGCAATCCGCCCCCCATTTTGCAGCTCTTTCACCTGCCAGTCCTGCAAGGCTCAGCCTTTCACTCCTTGCCTGCCAGTGGGTCAGCGCTATTGAGATCCCGGTATAATCAAAGCGTCTCCGTTCCTCTGCTGGCTTAGCTGGAAGAGTCAGGTTACAGGCAGCAAACCCCCTATCTCTGATCACTTTAATACCACTAACCCATGTCATGTCAGACAGAGTCAACATTTGCTCTGGAAAACACTCACGACAGAGAGAGAGCAAAGCCAACCCAGCCCCTGGCCTCTCCCCAGCAACACTTTGAAATTACCCAGGGGGAAAAAAAAGAAAAAAAAGAGGTGAACAGCTGGGAGTTTTCCAGCATCTCCTCGGAGCCCTCCTGACAGATCTTGGTCCCTGGAGTGTCAGGTTACCGGACGGGGGGGAACCGCTTTTATTATAGGAGGGTCAGCAGGGAATTCTGGCATTTTCAATTACCCGCATGCAGAAGCGGCTGTGATCCGGGGTCAGGATTAACTGCGTGACCCCCGGCTGAAGACAGAGTGGCAGGGAAATGCACCATGATGCTGCAAGGCACCAGCTAGTCCAGAGGCCACGGGACAGGGCAGTAAATGGGGAGATGTGGGGGAGAAAGTTGCTGACAGAGCATCTGGCAGCGGATACCTGCCACTGCCCTGCAAAGAGAGAGACCTGGAAAACCTTGGGGTAAGTGGGCAAGCTTCTCTCCCACTGCCTTTACCCAGGGACTCAGCCTCACTGGGTGATCCAGGTAGCTCCAACATGTGGGAACTACGTGGAGAACAGGATCCCCCGTGGGATCAGAGCGGGGTATTCCTCAGTACAGGGCTCCCAGGAGGTCCCAGAGCTCCTTCTGCACTTCAAGCCCTGCACAACACCAGCAGCTCGCTCCGGTGAGACTAAAAGGTAATGCCGTGCAGCGGCGAGGACGGTGCTGTGATCAGTCATGGAGCAAGGACTTCCCTGACCTTGAAGCCACAGGGCCTGGAGACATCTAGGCTGGGATCCAGGCTCCAGCAGCGCCCAAAAACCAGTGTTTGAAATGGCAGGAGCACACAAGGGTCTCCGTGCAAGGCTGCAGGCAGGTGAGATACTCACGTGGGGCTCAGGACCTCTGTTTCTCAAGCACGGGCAGAGCAGAAAGCCAGGACAACTCACTCTGTACTTCCCAGCAGACCTGGATGTCTTGGGCCAGTAGCTCACCCAAGGGATGCCTAATCCAAATCAGCCCTCTCTCCGTGTCCCAAGGCATCCCAGTCCCACACGGTCCCCAGCAGGTGACTGTCACTGTGCGATGGTCCAGCTGTCCCATCACTGACCTCAAGGTCCCAGTTCTTCGTGCTCCTACTCAGCTCAGAGTCCAAATGCATCTAGGTATCTAACGGAAAATTGACTTCTTTGGTTAAAACCTTCTCCATTTTTCGCTTCTCCAGGTAAAGCTCTCTCCTGCCATTTAAGCATCGCAGGGTTTCACTCCACAGGCCCTGCTGGAGAATGGATTTGAATTTGGGATGCCTTCCTCCAACGTGAGCACCGAAAGCACCACAGTAAGGAATACCGGGATAAGGAAGGGACGAAGGGAAGCTTTTCCTGACCTGCTCTGCTGACCCTGCTCTCCATGGGAGGTTGGGCTGGAGACCTCCAGAAGCCCCTCCACCAGCACTTCTCCATGTGTGACTCTCTCCTGCTAAAAGGGTTCACTATTGCTTGGACTATTAAAATATTTATCTATCCAATTTCTTTCCCGGTGTCTTCCCCTGTGATGGCATGTTCAGGAGCCACGTACTTTTGAAATCAATTACCTCCAGCAGAGGCTGAGGAAAGCAACGCAACGTCACAGGGATGACAGCACCAGGGCTCTTTAATAAGCAACACTCGCCCTCGGAGCAGCAAAAGCCTCAGGTCTGGGATGTTCACCGGAGCTAGAGCTCTAGAAGACCGGTATTTCGCAGCCTGTGAGCTTTTTCTTTCCGAGATTCCTGGCGAGGTGGCCCCATCAGGCTGGTACCCACGCTGCTTGTGTGTGTCGAGTGTCTGGAAAACTTCCCAGCGGGACCAGCCTCCAGCCCCTTGAGTTTGTAACTACAAACGCTGGAAAATCTTAAAAACACGGTAATGCAGTCCAAAGCTGGTGCTGGCTCCGGCCCCATTTGAATCAACGAAGGCTTTGGTGTGGATTACAGCCTTTAAAGCAGTTCCTAATGCCACAAGCCCAGTGACTTGGCCCGGGCAGACGAAGGCTTTTGGCTGTCTTTATGCTCTTTGTTTAATTGAGTTTGCAGCCTTCATTTGCATGCTGCCATCCTGCCCGCGGAGGAGGGCAGGACTTTGTTCTCAGCACTGAGAGGAGGTGCTCCAGAGGATCCCGGCATCCCCATCACGCAGCCCGCTGGAACGGGTTTGGGGTCGCTCGGCGCCGAGGTCGTCCCCACCTCCTGGCCCCCTCCTCCACGTGGAAATCTCATCTGCTCCAGATGAAGGCGATGTCATGGGCAAAAGGCTGGCAGGAGCCAGCCCTCCATCCCTCCAACTTGCCCCCCAGATTTTCAATAAAACCGTACTTTCCCAGAAAGTGCTAATTAATTGCAACCAAACCTGTTTTTAGGAACACACTGATTTTGAAATTTCAAACACGGAAAACTTAGACCAGAGAAACATTTCTTGAAAGAACGACGCCTGCTGCTGGGCATCCCCTTGGACCCACCGGCTCTTGCAAATTTGAGACTGAACTTGTCCCCTTGCTCTCTTTCACGGTAGACTCCACCAGGCTGGCCTCCCTCTGCGTGTGAGGAAATTCTGGAAATATCAGAGTTTTTTCTTGGGAAGAGCATTTCCCACCCAGCCCTACCAACGCAGCAGCCTCCTGCACGCCGGCCGGTGGCAGCGATGAACACGGACCGGGCTGCGGCGAGACAGGCACAGTGAGGATCTTCCAGCCTGAACCGAGTCAGCAGAGACTTATCATTTTACACACAGATAGAGGGGACGACTAAATCACAGCGACTCCGAGACGGACCAAGGGACAACTGGCCAGCCGGCTGCGTTAACCCAATTTGCTCCAACCATTTATTATGGTCCATATAAACGCACGACTGAGCAGCGGCGTCCCCCGCACTGTCACCCTGGAACTGGCCTCCCATGTGTCTGCAGCTTTGCCTACCTGCCTCCAGCATCTCCACCTGCCCGAGCGCTGGCACTCAGCGCCTCGGGCGCACGCAAGGCAATTAGCACCGCGGGCTGCGTTTGCCAAGTGCAGCAGTAAAGATAAATCACCCCTCCTGAACGCGTAAGAAAAAGGTGAGCTCCTGAGCCACTCCGTCAGCTCCCAGCGCTCGCACGGCGGCACGTCGTGGGGAGAGGGGGAGGCGCTGGTTCACCAGAAGGGACTTTCCACCCCATCCATCACGGATGGGCTTTTGTTTTCTGCCCAAAGTCAGCTCCAGATGCTTTGGAACAGGTTTCTGAAGCCCCAGGCAGGTGTGGGAAAAAATGATCCTCAAACTCACGAAGTAATTTATGCAACAGGGAAGCCTGGGAGTCAGCAGGTGGAGGAGCCCGCAGAGCTGGTAGTGGGTGGAGAAGAGCATCTGCTAGGAAAGCTCGAGCAGCGCAGCCCGTACCCTGCTCTGCCAACATCCCCCCAACTGCCCACCGCAGGAGCGGGAAGAGGAGTCCTGAAGAGCCAGCAGCTGGCAAAGCTCCTACCATCTGGGAGCCCTGGCTGCGGATGGTCTCCAGTGGGCAGAGGAGAAGAGACTTGGGCATGGCAAGGTCCCTCCTGGGCATTCACCGCCGGCTGCTGCAAGCTGGGGGGATGCAGTAAAGGCAACAGGCTGGACCACCAAGTGAGAGGAGGGGGGCAGCAAATGTCAAGCCGCATCAGGTTTTGGTGGCAACGGCCCTGTGTACGAGGCAACCAGGGTGAAGGTGGGAGCTGGGGATGAAGGAAAGAGAAGAAGGGAGAGAAGAAGGGCTGCAGAGCCAGGAGGGTTACGTGGGTTACGTACAGATGGTTACGTGGGTCCGTGTGGAGGGTAAGGTTTGGCTGTTAATGCTGGATAAGAGAAGCAGCCATGGGGATGTCAAGGTTTCAGGAGGTTTTGGAGCCTGGGAGCAGGCCAAATTGTCACAGAAACGCAGCCAGTGAAGTCCCCAAAAGAAGAAATCTGGGATTTAAGGGACCTCAGGAATAGTCCTACAGTAGCTCAGCAGACACCCTCCTGCTTGCTGTCACACAGGCAAACAGGCTTTGCCCCGCTCCTCCACGAGGGAGATGGCCCCACAGCTCAGAAAATTTCTGCTATCACCAGCCACTCTGTACCATCTGCTCTTGCCCTTCTGCTTTAATAACTCTTCTCCCTTTCTGGTGCCCCTCCAGCCCAGCACGTCATTACAGGCAGCAAATAAATCCCCTTCACCAAGGCTGAACACACAGTGCCTTTTTGGTCTCCTCTCCGTAACGTGGGTTCTCCAGGGTTCTGCTCACCTTATCAACCTTTCTCTCTACCTGCTACCATCACAGCTCAGCTCTCTTGAATGTGGGTAACCAGGTGTGCACGCAACGACCCTAGGAAGCTCCACCCAAGCTTTGTGCAATGGTAGTGAGACTTTGCCACAGCTGGTGAACATGCTTTGCTTGATACACTGCAGTCTCGCACGTGTTGTTTTTCCACAGGGTTTTATACTGGAGAGTTGTCCCCTTCCCGTGGTCTGCCACCAGGTTGTCCTCAGTTGCCTTCCATTGTTGAATTTCACCTTGATTCTGATATTCCACCTCTCAGCGTCTTCCTGGAGGTATCAGAGTCCTCCTCTGTCCTAACAATTTGTGTCAGTTTTCTGCACAAGAAACACCCTACCAGATTTTGAAACGTCAAGAAGTATGAGACTACTTCTCACGGACCTCAGTTAGTCACCTCAGTTCAGCCCCATGCTTCCCCATTCGGGTGGTAGTGGTCTCCCATTTAGGCAGTTCCTGGACAGACTTCCAGCTTCACTAGTAGTTTTCCAAATCAAATGTTTTACTGGTGTCCAGACAGGCAGAGTCTACCGCATTTCCTTAGAAAATCAGTAATCTCACTGGAAAAAAAAGCAAGAACAAGCTACACAGACTCGTGTACAAGGTCTTGATGGGCCCTCTGCCTCTTGATGTCTCAAGTCAAGGCTCGTTGCCTTTCTGAAAGATGCTTTAGCCAAAGACAGGACTGAATGTGAGGATAACTGATATGCAGGCTGATCTAAAACATCTCTTGGCTTGAACCTTTGAAACTTAGTATAACAAAGAGCAATGGCCATAAATCGTAGCTTGGGAGGTTCAGGTAGGACATCGGGAAAAGTGCCCTCACCAGGGGGGTGGTGCAGCTCTGGGACAAGTCACTGGAAACGTGGGGAGACCTCAGCCTTTGGGAATTACCACTAATTGTCTACCCAAAGCCATGGCTGCCTTGATGTAGTGCTGGCAGCAGTCCGGCCGTAGGTGGGAGGTTGGATGAGTGATCCGAGATGCTGGGATGCTACAATCTCCTGCCTTTTACTTTTATACTGGAAGGCAACAAGAAATAGATATTCCTAGCTTTTAAGGTCTGGAAAGCTCATTCCAGCTCTTCGAGGTGATTTCTGCATACGTTTTCCCAGGTTGTTGTTTCACACGCAAGTAATTCCTGACTGCAGCCAGCTCAGGGCAAGGCTGCGAGCAGCACGAGAGAGAACAGGAGATGCCGTGACTCCCTGCTTGTGTCCAGAGGAGCGCAGGCCACTGCTGAGCATCCCTCTGAAGGAGGAAGCCAGCCAGATCTTCTGATACAAAATGAAAGTGAGAAGATAAAAGCAAGAGTCCACGTGCCCCAGGCGACACAGTTCTCCCTCTGTCTAGCCTGCAGCATAACTAACGTGAGAAGGAAACAGCAGCCTGGGTGGCTGGTGAGAAGTGCTAGTCCCCACCAACCTTATACCTTCACCTTGTCTGCCGCCCTGGCTCCACTCCCCTCTCCTCACCCTTCCTCCCCTGACCCCTCCACGTTCCCTGTTCCATTTAGATTGGACATTAGGAGAAATTTCTTTACTGAAAGAGTGGTCAGGCCTTGGAACAGGCTGCCCAGGGAAGTGGTGGAGTCACCATCCCTGGGGGTATTTAAAAGACGTGTAGATGAGGCGCTTAGGGACATGGTTTAGTGGGCATGGTGGTGTTGGGTTGACGGCTGGACTGGATGATCTTAGAGGTCTTTTCCAACCTTAATGATTCTATGATTCTATGATTTGGCAGTAAAGCTCATGGATCATGGCTGCAAGGGATTTTTTTTTGGTTGAAAGTGAGGGAAAAATCCTCCCTTCACGTGCTTTGCACTTCCCAGGATCTGTCTCGCCCGTGCTTCATCACTCACGGCTGAACTCCCCAGCCTCTGCGTAAGGACCAGACTGGACTCAGTCCAGCCACAGCAGAGCAAAGCCATGCCCCACGTGCTTGCTTTGGACCGTTGAAACATTCGGCTGTCCTTCAGCTCACAGGCACCTCTGAGCCTTGTCAGGACAGCCCTCTCCAAAAGCCACCGCCTGGCTGGGATGCCAGCGCCTGGGCTGTGAAAGCCACCGCGAAGCAGAAATTCAAACCCTAATGATGTCTGGCATGAACCTGGTGCATAGGCGTGAGCAGCCAAAGGACCCACGTCGCGACATACTGCTGTAAAATGCCACCCAGGATAATAATGCAAGTAATCATAACAGGTTTTCTGGATCCATAGAAAGGGAGAATTTGTGCCAGTAAACTCTGCCGCTGCGGATGCTGCTCCTGACGGGTTTATCAGGAAAGTGTCTCGGTTTCCTCTGTCACACACTAGCTGGTATTCACACTGTATAAGCTGTTTATGGCTCTTTTTGGCTCTGTTTGCAGCCAAGAGCCTCTGACATCAGAGTTAATCCTCCCTTCTTATCCTGTGTGACACAAGAGTTGCTCACAAAAGGGATGCATTCCCAAAAATCTGGATGTTCTCTTTCCCCCGTCACTGCCAGGTCTTGAATTTCTCTCTGGATACTCCACAGCCCAGGGCTTTTTCCTCCCTTCTCAGATCACAGAAGCCACGTCTGTTATCAAGAGGGGTCCTTCCCACGTGCTATTTAAGTCATCCCTGCCCAAGGAGCTCCTTCTCTCGGCGACTTTCCCAGGGCGCTCAGCCTGCCCGCGGCGCGGACGGAGCCTGCAAATCCTCGCGGCACCAAGGTTCCCCGATCCTCCCTAAAGAATGGCCACAAATTAGCAAGCAGGGGCTGCGTGTTGTCACCAGCAAGAGGGTTGACGCCTGGCATGGCTTTCAATTAGTCAAGTGTCATTATCCCGAGCGCTGGGCCACGCTCAGCTCCTTGACCCCTGGCTTCCCTCCTGCGCCTTCCCTCTTGGGATGCTGGCATGGCTCTCAACCACCCTCTTGGCACAGATCTTTTGTTCTGGCATGGCTGAGAAAAGGCTTTTGGTGGCACCCGGTCTCTGTGTTTGCATCTCTGGCTTGTTTTCTTTGGCCACATCACGGTCCCTTAAGACAGGACTGGCTGTGTTCTGATGGCAAGTCCTGGATCTCCCTCCTTGGAGAGCTGCTGAGCGTTGGGGGAGAGGTGCCACTCAGCTGCAGGCAAGTGGAGGGTGAGCTGGGAGATGTACAGCATGGAGCTGGAGGTCAAGAAGAAGCTTGCTGAGAAGACCAGAGAGAAAACACAACCTGGCCTCAGAGGTGACAGAAGATACTTCCTAGCAAGGCAGCGGGGATCATGCAGAGTTTGCTGGAAGGGGTAAATTTGAGTTGGCTGAAGACCGACTGGGGAGCAAGAAGGTGGTGGGAAGGGGATGTTTATTCCAAGCTCTTTTTATTTCTGTTCTGCTGGTCCTGGTCCTTTCTAATTTTCTGTACTTTGAAAAGGGAAGCATCACACCTCCTGTTCTAACAAAATCTGGAGGTTGAACACCTTTGGTCTTTTTAGGAACTCACTGCAAGAGAAAGGTCCAGAAAACCACCTCCGAGCACGGGCTGGCGCTGGCCGCTCTCTTTTGACCAACCTTCTCCTAAGAAGAGAGGTGGCCCGTCCCTCAGGGCTCCTCTCTGCATCGTGGTGTCTGGACTGCGGATCAATTTGTTGGTGGGACTGAAAAGATGTCTATGTTACAGTGAAATGCAAAGGGTAAACCTGGGTAGTTTAAGGTCAGCACCAACCTGGGTAGTCTAAGGCCAACACCAACTTGGCCAACGCAGAATACGAGGCCATGGGTCCAGGAGGAACTGCAGAGGATCCAGTCAAGGGTGACCAAGGCGGCCCAGGGCACAGGGCTTATGAGATGTGGAGAGAGCTGGGCTGGCTGAGCCTGCTCATGAAGACATTAAGGGCGAATTTAATCGCAGCTACAACTGCTCGGAGCTCCGTTAAAAGAGGGTGGAAACTCGCTCTTCCCAGCAGAGGTAGGTGATGCAACAAGGGGCAAAGCCACAAATCAGGCTGGAAATCATCTTTCTTAAAATTATTAAAGATCTGGCAGACGATATAAAAACATTGCTGGCAAATCATTCATAAAGTGTCCACAATGGCAGCGGTGGGAATGACAACTTCTGTGCAGAGCAATGATCGTGGCCTGATGGCTGAAAACGATTATAAGGTTGTGCTTGGGTCTGGAAACCAAAATGCAGGTTCGTGCTTGCAGAATGGGAGACGGCATCGAGGGAAGGAGCATCTGAAGGGACCAAGACAGAAGCCACCAGGGAGGTAAGAGCTGCCCGCGCGGCTGAGTGAGGTAGCACTTTACACTTGGATGTGTAAAGGGAACGACGAGACCAGCAAGGAAAGTTGTTTATATGCAGTAGAGCTGCTACTGGGTACAATATCTAGTTCAAAAAATTATGATGAAGAATATAGAAGTTTCCACAAAGAGCTGTGGGAAGATCCACATTCTGGAAAGCCACCTCATAGCAAGAAAGGATGATTCAGCTTGGTCTAATTACCTCTTACTTTTCCTTGAGAGAAGCTACCCGCCGCGTCTACATGAGGAGAAATGTCCTACCACCACAACACAACAGCAAAATAAGTCATGTTGATGTCAAGGCCAGTGTCAGTGAAACCCAGACCTCGTTGGAGAGCAATACAGCAGTAATGACCGCGGTCACCTTTCTCTGGGAGAACAAGGTGGTGAATGGTGGGTCACCTTCTTTGGTCTCAGCTTCCCCTTTTGGGGTGATGGTCACCATACCGTCAGACCCCCCAGCGCCGCTCCTCCGGCCACACTCGGTACCTGCCCTCTGGCTGCTCTACGGGGATCGTTTTCTTACTCTCTCACAGCAGCTTTCTCCTGGGATGCTGAAGAATTTATGATACCCGAAGGTTAAAGATGCTGCTGGTGACGTGGCATCTCTCCTCAGTCCCGAAAGCACCAAGCACCGGTGGTCCCCCAACAGTGGTCCATTTATCCCTGGGTGAACCAGGGCGATTTTTGCCTTGCTTTCTTCGGGGCTGGGAGGTCCCCGCAGGCGCTGTGCAGGGAGTGCCCAGCTGTGGCAGGAGCACAACCCCATCAGATACTCGGTCCTCTGCTCTGCCTGAGACGGAGCCCCAGCCGGTGCTCAACCCAGAGCAAAGGCAGAGGGAGGCCGTAATCGCCGCTTCCCCAGGCTCATCCCTCCCCTCCCTCTGCGCGCTCTCCTCTCCCCAACACCCTCCATTCTGTCCCAGCTCTGCCTTTGTCTCTGCAGCTTCTGTTACCAACTGCTAATGATCTACATCAAGGCTGCCAGGCGGTGCCGAGTGTAAGCAGAAGAATTCAGAGCCTCTAATTACAGAGGAATTAGCAAGCAGACAGTTATTGTTTAGTGCTAATGAATAGATACATTAAGAGAGACATCACACAGGCTGAGAAGTGTGAGCCCTGATAATAAAGGAGTGTCAAACAAGGAAAACACAAGGAGGAGGATCCAGGGGACTGAAAAGGATTCGCCTGCAACTCAGCGCTCTGGTTTTGCGAAGGTGGAAGTAGCCACAGGCAGTATATGAAGGTAACAAGCACACCATATAACCGCAAAGTACAAAATCTGAGCATTAAATAACTCGTCTATATCGCGGGACCACGCTGGGGGTGGGCAGAGCCCCTTCCCAGCCCCAGGCAGCATCGCACCCACCCCGTCTCCATCAGCCACCTCTGTAAAGGAAGCTGCAACAGGTCACCGTCCCAGCCCCGTTCCTCTCTCCCCATCATGTGTGGACGTGTTCCTGCTCGCCGTCAAACCACGGTTCAACGCTATGCTAAATCTGCCTTCGGGGCTTCTGATACGGTATTGAAAACACCGTGACCCCACGGCTCCCGAGATAAATGAAGATCAGAGGTCACTCTGCTGGTTCATGTGCGACCAAGAGGTTTTGGCAGGTTACCTCTGTCTTGGTAACCAAGTGATGCCCATCTGCACCACTGCTGCTTCACCCCACACCAAACACCTCCTGTCCCCTGCAGCCAGCACGCACCACGGTCTCCAGGCAATTCAGTGGAAATGCAATCATCCACAACTGCCAAATTCAGTCTTGAAGGTCACGTAGTGTCCAGGGCAGCCTGGGGCATGTTCGCACAACCCCACGCATTTGCTGCAGCCCTCAGAGGGACCACAGAAACTTGCTCGCTCCCACACACACTTGTACCTTATTGGCATGCTTCCACCGTGCAATCGGATTAAGCAAAGCCCCAGTCCCAGTCTGTGCTCCAGCTCCAGATGGCTTCCAGGTGGGCTGGGGAGAGCAGCCCCTGACCAGCAGCTCTGCGGGGTGTCCTGCCACCAGTGCAGCTGCTGCCTGGGGGCTGCTGGTGAATCTCCCAGGAGCTACCAGCCACCCTGACGCATCCCTTCCCCCAGCAAAACCACCCTGCACGGGGGGAACGTAGCAAACCCCCGGGCCAGCACAGAGCTGGAGACCCTGAACGAAACCCTTCCAGTTCTGCTGCTTGGTCTTCTTCTTCACCAAGGTGACTCTGCAGTGGCAAAGGACCTGGAGCAGATTTCCAGATGGTCATCCCGTATATCCACCTCCCAGCCCCCTCTTCTGTGCAGCTTTCCTTTGCTTTCACAGCCTGTCCCGATTTCTCTGCAGTCAGAGCAGAGATTGCAGCTTGTGTCAAAATGCTGGAGCTAATCTTACCTTCCCTCCTCCGGAACGAGGAGCAGCAGCAGGGGCTGCAGCAGGGCGTGCTGCAACTGATGCTCCGAGGCAACAACCTCAGAAACAGTCACACGCCCAGCGCCGGAGAGGGGTGCTGAGACACCAGGGACCCTGACATGAGCTGTTCTGCTGCGGTGATGGGGAGGGCAGCTCCGCCTTGGGGCACACTCCAGCTTTTCACTGAAATAAGGGATATTTTTCACACCCGAGGCTTGGGAGTCATCCAGGAATTGCCATGCCTATGCACTTTGGTCATCACCGGCGTTACGGAGCAAGCGACACCATGCCACATCTCACCCCACCTCTTCTCCCCTTCAAGCCCTGCTCACCCCAGCACCCCACCGGGTTTCACCCAGCACCTCTTGACCAGGAGATCTCTACCCACCACCTCCCCTTCCTGGAGAGCTCTGCTTGGAGACACGGCTCCGCATCTTACCAGCCTGGTTGGTGGTGATGTTCACGGATGCAAACTGCGGGGAGAAGGGGCTCTGGTCGGTGACGCCGTTCACCGCCTGGATCTCGAAGGTGTACTGGGTGTGGGCCAGCAGATCGCTGATGTAGATGCGGGGCTCCGTCAGGCCCAGCTGGCGGGGGGCGAACTGCACGTTGTCCCCGCAGCGCGTGCACGCCCCGCGGCCGGAGCCGCAGCTCTTGCAGATGATGTTGTACACCAGGTCCTCCCGGCCCCCCGAGTCCCGCGGTGGGGTCCACTCCAGCATCAGAGAGGTCTCGTTCACGCTGGAGATGACGGCCTGGGGGGCAGACGGGATGGCTGTAAAGGGAAGAGACAGAAAGGTGTAAGAGCCGCAGCCCTGCTCATCGCTACAGGACCAGCTGCACCCCATCCTTTTCCCCATCACCGGAGAGGACCCTGCAGCAGGCACGGGCTGAGCCGGGTGCTTCTCTTGGTGTCAGGGATGTGCGGAGTAAGCTGGACAGCCAAAGGCAGGAGTGGGAATAAAACCTGCTCTCTTAACCCAGGCTCATTTGATGATGTGGCATCCCTGGCAAAATTCACCAGTTATTTTTTGTAGCGTTTCTGATTCCCGGCCTTTGCACTAATCTCCCACGTGCCAACACGCAGGTCTTCTCGTCCGCGTACAGCCCCAGAGCAAAGTCACCCCACTGCCTAAAACAGCACAGAGCAACCCGAATTTCTGTCCTCTTTGCCCGTGCAATGCTTGCAAGCGCAAACTGGCCCAGGTTAAGAAAGACCCACGCCTGCAAGGATGAGGTGCTCTGAGCCCCACGGCTTCCTCCAAAATCCCACTGAGAAAGATCCCTGAGTTAAGCATCCCTTGGTGCTTTGACCGATGCATGTCTCCTTTCCCAGTCGCACGCAGTCCCTCCCCAGTTGCCCCGAGCCCACATACTGGTGCACGGCATGTCGACAGGATCGGCATCTGCCCGGTAATATCCGTTCCGGCACACGCAGTTAGTGGCCCCTTCCGAAGTCGTCCGGCTGTTAATCGGGCAGTGGACGCATCCTTCATCCCCTTGGCTGGCCTTGAACATCCCCGACGGGCAGCCTGGAAGAGAACCAAGAGCAGCGGTAAGTGGTGAGGACAGGGGCTGGCGGGGACGCCCGGAGCCTGGCAGCGCTACCAGAAAACACCCTTCGGGGTTTTGCAGAGTCCGAAGCCAAAACCTGACAATTTGAAGTAAACAAAGTGGAGAAGGAGCAGCTGGTTTGAAGGCTCTGAGGAGGCAGGCGCTGCTGCTGGCGCTGCCTGCAGAGATGGGGTCCCCGTGCAGATGTCTCTCCCCCCTAGTCCCCAACCACGAGCACAGAACAGGGTCTACTCAGGGAGTTTTACAAATGCAAAGAGGATTTTTAGCCGCCGTCACATAAGAAGATGCGAGCGGCTGTAGCGAGTCAGACCAAAGGTCCACATGGTGACCAGAATCCTCTCCCCAACAGCAGCCACCCGACGGCACGCGCATTGCCCACGTTACCTTCCCACCCTCCGACAATTTATAGCTCAGGGACTTGTAAGAGGCAGGCTCGTTGCATTTAACATCCGTTGCGGGATGCTTCTTCCGCTAAGTTACCCAGTCATTTTTTTATTCCATGCAAACATTTTGCACCCATTTCATCCTGCGGCACAGAGCCCCACGGCGTAATTGTGCGCTGCGGGAACAAACTGCCGCCCTCTGCTTCGAAGCTGCCAGCTGCCATTTCATTTGATGCAATCTCACACTTGCATTGGCAATGAACTCCATCGCCATCCACCTTCTCCGTGACTCCCAGGGTTGCACAAACCTCCATCATGCCCCAAGCAAGCTGCACAACAACGTTCACTATTTTATTCTCTAAAGAAATTCTCATAATTAGCAACGTCCAAATTATTTTTTAACCACCAACGTACCAACTGGACTACCTATTATAGCCCCAA
Source organism: Calonectris borealis (assembly GCF_964195595.1). Taxonomy (NCBI): domain Eukaryota; kingdom Metazoa; phylum Chordata; class Aves; order Procellariiformes; family Procellariidae; genus Calonectris; species Calonectris borealis. The sequence continues at coordinate 6,879,076 of NC_134334.1, forward strand.
GGTCTCATTCCTGAGAGACACCGGCCAACTCACAGCCTACCTCTGTGCATGTGTGTGTGAAGCTGGGGTTGTTTGCTCCCATTTGCATCACCTCACGTCTATTGAATTCCAATTGCCTTCTCATTCCCCGCTCACGCCATCCTTTTGCAACTCTCCACAGCCAGCCCTTGTCTTCCCTACTCAGTATCACAAGCAAATTGTCACTTCTGCCACGACCGGCGGCGGCGCGCTGGGGTCTACCTGCACTGGGGCTCAGACCTCTAAGCCACTCACAGATGAAGAAGATGCTCCATTAGCAACAGGCGCTCAAAAAAAAGCGTGTTCAGCCAGGCAGGGTGGGCGAGGGTGGCACGGGGGGGCGCACGGTGCCTACAGCAGATGGGTGGTGAAGGCTGGACCGCAGTGTGAAATACAGCATTAACGGATACGGCACAGGTGGCTAAAAATATCACCGCAAAGCTTTAAACACCAGAAAGTTTTTCCACGGCAGGGGATCACCAATGCCAAAGCAAAAGCTCAGCTAGAAGCGTTTCTCGGCACGGCTCTCGGTGATTACTCTGGGTTGCGACTTTCCGCCGCTGTTAATTCTCTTGTGCGGCGCGAAGAGCCTGGGGGGTGGCAGGTGGTTTCTGCACTGAAACGAGTTAAACAAACTTCTACTTCAGTTCGCTGCCAAGGCTTTCAGGAATGAGGCAGATCAGAAAAACAGCCTGGGAAAAACACGCTCGGGGTTGCTGTAAGCAAGAGCTATTACTGAGAAGTACCTATTTTTTTCTTTGGAAAAAAAAAAAAAAAAGAGTTTTTTTTTCAGTTTTCGTCTCCCTTCCTTCAAAATTATCTTGAATTTCCAATGAGAAAAGCTCTAGAGAAAAATACCATCAACCTTCCTGCTTGCAAAGTCCTTCCTGCCTCCTAGAGTCAAAGGACCTGTTGAAAAACTGGCTTCTCCTCATGTTCCTGGGTCTTCCCACCCGCGCTGTCCCCTACCCCCCATGCGCCTGACTCCATCTCTGACCCTATCCCCCGCACGTCCCTCGGTACAAACCCCCCTCAGAGGGTGTTAAGCTGTTGGGAGAGGTGATGGCCGCGTAGTTCTCCGTTACAGAGAAGCGACGGTGGCTCTGTAGCTGAAATGATAACAGGCTCCTCGTAGTAATACCAATTTTTGAAACACGATAAGACCAACACACAAAATTGCTCTAGTCTGACATCCAGGGTGAAATACAGGGTCATTTGATCAAAGACGTTTTGAGACACGGGCCTCTTTCACCTTCCCGAGGCTTATTTTAAAAATAACAACTTTCCTATAAGGCTTCTTCTGCATCAAGATAGAAATACATCAAAAAAAAAATGCCTACGCTGCTGAGATTTAGTGAGTGGCCCCGAGAGACAAAAAACATTCCCCAGGTTTGGCCCGGCACAGGCTGACGGCTGCAATTAATACTTCTGCGTGCGCTGCTCTTAGAGCCGGGCAAAAATTGGGGGCTGAATGATTGTTCACCAAATATACCAAGCTGGGATGCTAAAACTCTTTGCACGTGCCGTCAAAACACGCCCAGAAGTTTTGGCAACTTTCTTCCTCCCCAGGAGGTCCCGCACACCGACATGGGATAAAATAATCCTAGAAAATCAGAACCTCTCCAAAGATAAATGTTCTGAAATCACGCTGAAAGACAGGAAAATCACTGAAATTTGATGCAAAGTCCTTTTTTATATTTTTTTTCCCCCCCTTCAAGTAATGACAACCTCCAGAAGTAAAATAAACGAACGTTGTGTTCAAAACTGTTTTGTTCCCTCCAGGTCTTCCTCTGGGTGAGAAAACAGCTTTTAATTTGGAAGCCACCCAATTTCTTGTTTCCAGAGTAAACAGCAAATCAAAACTGAAATCTTCCCATCCCTCCTGTTCGAACAGCGTGGATGTTCTCACCACTTGCTGGAAGACACGAGGACACCCCAGTTTTCTGCCCTGGGTGGTGACAGCAACTTTGGGGACATGCTGCTTCCCCTCAGGCTTGCAAGGAGGGCAGGGGCAGAGCATCCCTAGAAAATCCTGCTTGGAAAGAGGGAATTGAAACAATGAAAGCACAGAAATTTCTACTTTATCAGAGCATCCTTCATCCCAGGAGGGCGATAACCGTGACAGCTCTGGCCCCATCACTGAAGCAGGGGTGGTTTGCAGCTTCCCACGTGGTGGGTTCCCGCATCTCCAGCACCAATCGGAGGATGCTAATGGGGCTTCACGGGAAACATATGGACCTTTAATTGCCTCGCTGCTGCACGTAGGCATGGAAGGCTGCCTCGCTAGGCTCGGAGACAGCGGCGGGTTTGCTAAGAGTACGGGCTGTAGCTCTCTCAAACAAGACTGGGAACGCCTGAGCGGCGCCGGGTGTCCTCGTTTCCCATCCACCCATTCCCAGGGCACGGAAAGGTGTTTTGGGAAGGGAATGCCATGGAGAAGGACCCATGAGGGGAGGACCACGCCAGGGATCTGGGAGGGAAGGCCACTTCTGCAGCATTTGCTGTTGGAGGCAGCGCTGGCACGAGGCTTCCAGCCCTCCTTCCCCTTCCCCGGGGCAGCTCGGCGGAGAAAGGCATCCCGTGGCTCAGCCTGAAGGAAAAGCCTTTGGCCGAACGTGCAGGAGGGGCCGCAGAGGGGTTCCCTGTTTGCTGGCCCCGTGTCCTACTGCCTCTCTCTAACCAACTTCTTAATTAATCCAGTATGAGCTGAGCAGGCTCCAAACAGGCTCCTCTGCATCAAAAACTGTCCTGGCCTTCGGAGCCCACCCCAGATCACTTCTGCAAACAGCTCAGAGCAAACAGCTCTCTCTTGCAATAAAAATTTCCAAAATGGCACCTTCGGTCCGCGCTAACGGCTCTGAGGAAGGGTCCTCCCGGGCTCCCTTTCCCTGGCTTTGTTTCTCCTGGCAGCAAGGCTCCTTCCACTCGAGCAAGGCGTTTTTAACGGCTGATGGAAAACAGGCAGCCCTGGCTCTGTCAGTTAGGATCTGCCAAGAGCCTTAAATCCCCAGCCTTATCTCCCAGCTGCCTCTCTCCTCCCCCCGGGGCCGGAGGCAGGGGGCAGGCAGCCTGGCTCTGCAGCCCGACATCGTCCGCACCCCCGGTGCTGCAGGAGCCCGGAGCTGGTCACCTCGGCTGCATCCTGCTTCTCGTCCTCCCCCGTGCTTTTGGGAGCCCTCTCCTATGGCCCTCCCCACTCCCGCTGGCACCCTAATCACCCCGCAAACCTGACGCAAGCCTCTGGCTCTCTTGGCCACCACGGGACTGCCCCGGCACCGACCCCACGCCGAACGGGTGCCAGCAATTTGCTCTTGTGGAGAATAAAGAAAACAATGTCCCGGGCCATGCCAGGAGGAACGTGGCCAGCACATCGAGGGAGGTGTTTTCCCCTGCCAGGCACTGGGGACGCTGCCGCGGCTAGTTTGGGGTTGCCCAGTTCAAGGGCAATATGGAGGAACACGAGGGTCACCAAGATGGTCAGCCCTGGGGCACAGGGCATACGAAGAGAGGTGGAAAGAGCCGGGATGGGTTAATTGGGGTAAGGGGGGGGTCTAACTGCAGCTGCATTTGGGGGCAGATGCAAAGAAGACAGACCCAAACACTTCTCAGGGTGCCAGACTCTGTAACAAGGGACAAGGATCACAAGTTCAGACTGGACATTAGGGAAAGCTCCTTCTCCAAAGGATGGTGCAGCCCTGGGACAGGTTACAGGGGGGTGGTGGATCTCCTTCTTTGGGGGAGGTTCAGCTAAACTGCCTTGAGCTAATGCTGGTGGCAACCCCGCTGCAAGCGGGAGGCTGGACCCCAGACCCCAGAGCCTCCTCCACCAGCACTTCTAGGTCCCTACTGCTCGTGGTGTGTGGCGGGTATTTACGATGTTGTCCTGTGCGGAAGACTGTTATGTCCAACCAGATCTGAATTTACCCCTTTTTCCTTTCATCAGCCATGCCCTTCTTTATGCAAGATGAGGTTGGTGCAGTAACGACATTGTGACTTTTCCCACATTCTTCCCCATTCTGCCCCTTGTTTTTAGTTCTGCATGCAAATGGGTCTCACTTTGTCTCACCTGCAAAAGTTGCCCATTCTCTGCTTATTTCTGTCCCCAGGCCCTCACACGATGGCGATTGTCACCTTAGCAAAAGGCTGGCCTCTGGACAACCCAAAGGAGCAATGCCGCCCGCTGCCTTTGGATGAGCTTACGCTTCTGCCGTGGCTTCTCCAGCCTGGACATTTCAGTGCTGGAGAGAAGAGGACTCAATCCATGCAGGAGGCAGGTGGCAACACCCGAGCCCCTTGGACTTGGCATCGGAGTTGGCTGCTAGCTCTGAAAGAGAGAGGATCTTGGACCTCTAGGTGCCAGCTCTCCGCACTCATCCTTTCTGGGGCCGCACAGGTCCTCCAGTTTCCCTCCTGATAAATTTAATTAGCAGCCTACACTGTTACCTCATACTTGAGATAAGCAATTAATCCCATTGCCGGGTGCTGTCACTGCCAACAACTCCGACAGCATTTGGAGAGCAGAGGATAGAAATACAGGAGGGAAAACAGGGTTAAATGAGATTAACTGAAGGGGAACGTGGTACTCAGCCGACTTCTGTGATGTGGATTAGAGAGTTGTCAATAAGGAAGGAGTCACGATGCAAATGTTCCCGTTTAACCCCGTCATTCTCCACAGGACAGAAATAGAAGCAGACGGCACAGACCTGCAAAAGCATCTTCCCATCGCTAGCGGCTTTTCCATAGGTCCCCGTGCCATTGACTTGGACCAGCATCCTGCACCTCACCAGCAACTCAGGGAGATCCACTGGGTCACATCATCTCCCCAGCACATGGGCACTGCTGCTCCGGCCTGGAGGTGCCAGGACTCCAAAACCCACATCCCCTCCAACAGTGCTCCCCAGAGGTGCCCCCCAAGCCACCTCATCTGCCTCCCAGCTTCAGCCCGGGGCTCCTTCAGACACAATCCCCTTGGAAGTGCCCCTGGCAAGGACTTCCACGCTGCACCCTGCCTGTCTGCAGCTCACCACCGGCTGCTTGGTTTAAGAGGTTACGTCTTATTCTCCCCATCATCCAGCCTTTCACTTGGTCCACGGGCAGGGGCAGCACTGGGTCAGCGTGGGGCTGTGACAGGACCTTCGTACTGGGGTGTCACAGAGGTCTGGAGAGGACCGGGCAGAGTGATGCCCTGTTTTGGGAGCTCCCCAAAAGAGCAGGCTGGAATGTCCTGCAAGGGACAAATAGTCCCCAACCTTCTAGCCAGGCTGTCCTCAGCCCAGCCCAAACAAGGTCCAAAGACCAGGACAACTGGGCCTGTTGCGACAGGACAAGGGGGAATGGTTTTAAACTAAATGAGGGGAGATTTAGACAAGATACAAGGAAGAAATTTTTTACGCTGAGGATGGTGAAACCCTGGCACAGGTTGCCCAGGTGGATGCCCCATCCCTGGGAACATTCAAGGTCAGGTTGGACGGGGCTCTGAGCAACCTGATCTGGTTGAAGATGTCCCTGCCCATGGCAGGGGGGCTGGACTAGATGGCCTTTGAAGGTCCCGTCCAACCCAAACTATTCTATGATTCTGCGATTCTAAAACTGCACGGTCCAGAGATTCAGTCTTTTGGACACCATGGGACAAAGCGATAGTGGTCATCACACATCGACTCTGCCTCGACTCTGGGTCAAAACCAGGCAGAGCGTCACCAGCCTGCTGGCCAGGACAACACTAGGCAGAGAACCCCCACATCCGAACTTCTCCCAGTGCCCAAACACCAGGTTGAGTTGCCCAAAGCAGGGCTGAGCCCTCGCCTGAGAGAGGCTTCGTGCCGGGGGCTTGCTCCCTCCTGCAGCCTCTGCGGGGTTCGCAAGGTCATCTCCCCGCTAGCACCGCTCCGAAGTTCAAGCATCTGGGGAGACGGCCGCACCTGTGGGCACGCACACCTGCAAGCCCCCCCGCCGCCCCGCTCTGGGCGGCACATCCATCAGCCGTGTCGGGATTCGGCTGTCAGGGAGAAACGCCTGGAATTTCTTACCTGCCCGGTCAGCCTGGTTCAACCTCCCCAACCCGTCACGGGGGCTCTTAAAGAGAAAGGGAAAGCTTTCTGTTCCTGCCCGAGCATGGGGGGCTGGGGTGCTGCCAGCACGCTCAGAGTACGGATGGCGAGGACCATAATCCAGCGTTTCTCCTGCTAGAGCCGTTCAGCGGACAGCCGGGGGGAGAGGACCTCCCTATCCGAAGGAGACACGGAGCTGTATGTTCCTCACGCTGCTGTAGACCACAGGTGACTGCAGCCCCAGCTCACCTCCAGAGGCCAGCGTCCCTGGGCCAAGCCAAAACCAGATGGCGAGTTTAGAGGTGAGGAGCACAGCTCTGGTGGCAGCAGATGCTTTGGACCTCCCTGCTCCTGCAGACACCCGAAGAGCATCTAGGACGTAGCTCCAAGCCCAAGCTCAGCAGCCAGCGGTGCTCTCCTGAAGCATGCCATCCACCACCCTGGGGATGTCGGGTGCTGCCGGTCTAGGAGCAACCCCAGTCCCAGCACACGGGGCGATCAGGATGCTCCCAGCAGCTTCAACCCCAAAACCTCGTCTCGGTGGCTTAGCACGCACGTGAGGACCTCGAGCTTCAGGTGCTGGAACACGGCATTGCCCCACTTCTGTGGAGTGATGCGCTAGCAGATACACCAAACGTCACGCTCGCGTTATTCAGCCTCTCGTCTTCTTCTGGTGCAGAGGATGGACTGATGTGTTTTCCAGCCTCTGACTGCAGGTTTTTTTTTTTGTTTTTGCTTTAGATTCCTTACACTATAGTAATTTATTTTATTTTGGTATTTTAAAAAATGCTTTTCAGGCAAGCAGCATGTCCTGTTGCAATAGATGTAAACACTGCAGCGCTACACACTGAAAGAGCGGTTGTTTAATCAGTGAGCCAGCTTTCTCCAAGTGGTCTCCAGAAGAATTTAGGACTTTCACATTTTGTTACTTTGTTTGGTCTTGTTTAAATGTTTCCCAAAGCTTCTGCCTGGGAGAGCTCTGCCTCCGGAGGGTGGTATGTTAACCATTACGGGAACGGCTCCCAACCTTTTAACGCAGGGGAAGAAGCAAACCAAGCAAGCAAGTGGTGACATCAAAGTTGCACTGATGGAAAACCCCTAATCCTATAAACCCTTCCTGCTTTAATTGGTGTTAAAACAAAGATAATCTTATCTCAGCCCTATAAAAGAAGGGATAGGATGTACTCTCTAAAAGCCTCTCTAAAAGCCCTCATAAACTTAACAAACATTCCATGTTTCAAGCCCGAGGAGAATGGTTTTAATCCTAAAGGAAACGTGAAAGTAAAAAGGGAGCTTTTCCTGGACAAGAGCCCTTCAAGTGGACGGTCTCCCCAGCCTCTCGGTCCTGCTGCAAATCCGGAGTCACACCCCCAGCACCACGGGGCTGCCGGGGATGCAGGTCCACCACGACCAGACACAGAGACTCAGGGGACCAGGGCAGCCGGGGACCACCCGACGTCTGCACATCTCCAGGGGCGAGCAGAGCCAGGATCAGACCCCGGAGTGGACTTGTGCCTCCACCTCCAGGGACTCCAAGCGCATCTGTGGCTGCTCAATGTTTTTATCTGCGAATGACCTGTCCCTACCCAACTCCCTTATCCCAGATGTTGGAGGAGCAGGCTCCAGGGTCAGGGGTGCCGAGTCGATCGGGTCTCTGAAGGACATCCCTACCGACCCAGAAGCCCCAACCCCTACAGCCAGCGTGCAGAAGTGTTGAGGGCACCCTTCCCAAATTGCTCTGCCTTGACTTGCCGTAGCACGAGGACCAGTGCCCTCCCACCCCACGCTCTCCTCTCCATCTCCAGCAGGCACTCTGCTGCAGCCCCCCTCCAGCTGCAGCTCCCAAGGGAGCCTTTCCAGGGCACAAGCAGCTTTTCCAGGTGGAGGTGGGGGGTGGCCAGGAAAACTTGGAGTGGGCATGTTTAATCATTACATTTTAATGCTGCTTAGCACCCAGTTTAGACAAGTTTAAAAGCCGCCAGCTGGTGAAGTGCCAGCAGCCGCTTTCCAGATGACAACAGTGTTCTTTGTCAGCGCTAGGTGCTGAGTGGAGCTGGCATAAGGGCTGATTAAAAATGGTTCGTTATGGTGGTTTAAATCACTGGGGGTGTAGTTACACAGTAACTTTCCTTCCCAGCCTGCAGCGAGCGGAGAAGCTGTAGGCAGGCAGCACCGCAGGGGAAGGGAGGTCACACACCGCCCAGGGCGGTTGCACGCTGTCCACCTCCACTTCCCCAAACGCCCTCAAGTCTGCTTATGTACTTCTGAAGGGCAAAACCCGAGGAGAACCAGCCTTCCTCCAAAACAAGCTCCCAAGTGCTCTGGCCCTTGTGAGATCTACATGGAGCATCGTGTCCAGTTTGGGGCTCTCCAGTGCAAGGAAGACACTGGAGCAACTCCAAGGGAGGCCACTGGGACGGCTGGGGGCTGGAGAACATGGTGGGCGAGGAGAGGCTGAGGGTCGGATGTGAGCCTGGAGAAGAGAAGGCAAAGGAGAAACCTTACTGCTGCCTTCAGCGACCCAACGAGAGGATGGAGCCAGACCCTCAGAGGTAGGACAAGGCTTGAGGTGGCACATGGGAAATGCCAGCTTGACACAAGGAGAACGTTTTTCATCACGAGGGAGGTCAAGTATTGGAAGGAGAGCTCAGAGAGTTGCAGGGATGTACATCCTTGGAGACAGTCAAAGCCTCTCCCAAGGGACTGGCATGCATCCCGCTCGCTCTAGCTGCCCGTCGCCCACAGAGCTTCCGCTCCTCAAGCTTTTGGATGCCCAGCCTGCCCCACACTCGACGGACCACCGCTTCCTGGCGGCGGGGTACGAGCACAGCGAAAGGGGCTAAAAAAACGCACTGCTGGCTTGAGGGCAAAAAAAGAGCCACTTACACCAGGAGTGCAAAGGTCAAGCAGTTGTTTGTAGGAGCAGCCCGAGGAAAAAAAACCTCACTTTTTTACTTTGCTTAAATTCACCGACTTTGCTAAATCAATCACACTGGAAAGCGACAGTCCCCTTCCCCAGCGCAGAGTCCCTCGGTGCTGTCACCGTGCACGCTTCACGGACCACGGCGCCAGCCTGCGACTCCAGCTCCATTTCGGAAGTCCATCTGTCCCTGCCACCTCTGATTCACTCACAGTCCCAACACTTCTGGCTCTCAAACGTCTTTGAGGCTTCCCGAACGACCTGAGCTGAAGCAGCTTCATCCGGCAACGAGCTGCCGCAGCAACGTGGTGCGATAGACTTTGAACCAGGTTTTGAGCCTGCAAAGGGAACTGCAAGAAGAAACCAAAATCGCTGTGCCTCCAGGCAGCTGGTCTGCTGAAAATTTGGGGTTCCTTTGAGACCCCCTGCTCCAGAGGAGAGGAGATGTACAGACAGCCTCTGCGAAGTCCATCCCTGCGGGGGCAACATCAGCTTTAAGCCAGGGTTGGAGAAGGAGTGTTGGGACAGCAAGGCTGACCGTGAGCCACGTCTCCCACCCTAGAGAGGGCATAGCTAAAGCACCGGTGTCTGTCGCTGCACCCATCCTCATTTATGCCGTCTGTCTGTCTGTCTGTCTGCAGCATTATTTAGGAGCAGACAGCTTGCTATCTCAGCACTGCTGATAAAATGAACGCACAAAGTATTGTGATCGGAAGGATTCGCGATGGGGAGAGAAGTTTTTTTTAAGCATGCTGACCTGAGTGCTAGAAATTTTGGAAATGGCAGCAATAAAGTCATTTGAGCAGCCCCCTCCCCAGCCCCCAAGCTCTCGTGTGCGTGCGCATGATCACGGCATTTGCGCCATGCAATCGCGTGCCGTTTTTTCCCCCCGCACATAGGACAGACAGGACTTGGGAGCACGCGGGCTTCTGCAGTAAGAGCACACCGTCAGCGGGAGGAAAGATAAAAGCAAGGCAAATGAAACCTCTGTAGAAGAGCTCGTCTTTCCCCGTATTTGATAGACTTTTTGGAAAACGTGGATGGCTGCGTGGCACGGTCACCCTTTGCTGGCATTGCCACCGCGTTCAGGGTCCCTGGATGCCCAGGACCTGATTTGGACATCCAGGCTGCTGCGCATTCCCAGCCTCATCTGAGGTCAACCTGTCCCGTGGCATCACCAAGCCAGGGACGGGAAGATCTTAACCTGACTCTGCTACGGCTTCACCCCAGACATGTTCAACCTTTCTTCCTGCTGACACAAGCCAGGCACTTGGAGGCTGGGCAGAGCGCACAGAATTCCAAGGAAGGAAGCCATGGCTCTGTAATCAACGCACGTATTTTTGACAGCAGGAAATATGATGCTGGACTGCACAACGAACTACGAGTAGAGCAAACTAGCAAAACCTCCAACTCCTTCCAAACAGCAGGTCTGACCATCCCGCACACTGAGAAAAGGCAGCGTGGCCGTGCCAAGATCACCATGTGCCAGGGATGTGCACGTAAGGAGAGTTAAGGCAGGGATTTTATATATTATTTTCTAGGAAATCTTTTATAAAGCCTCCCTATTTTGCACAACTGTAACGACTTCTGCAATTCGTGGCTGAGTAAATACCCAGGAGCAATTTCCACCGTCGGCGTTCCCTCTACACTCAATGCGTCAGTTTGGCAGTGGTGTTTGTGCAGCATCGAGGGTTGCGAGGGATCAGCATCAGAAGGAGAAGGTTGAACCCTAGGTCCCTTGGTTCTCATTTCACTGATAACTTTCTCCGAAAGGATGCTCTGCTGAGGGAAAAGCAGCAGCAAATAATTATCTGTCTCTATCCATCAGGAGCAGGGCTGTATGGCAGGACCTGAGAGCCAAGCACGCGCTGTCGGAAAACACAGATGGGAAGAGGCAATTTTCAACAGCTCGTAATTCCCCTTCTTTGGGCGGGTTTTGCCTGCATCCATCAAAACGCGCCTTCCACACCTGAAAGCTTTCTTCCACCAGATTTCATACTCCCAGATTTTCCTACTCCCACTGGAAAGCAGAGAGGCCGACGAAAGGCGTCGCGAGCAACGTGAGACAGAAAAAAATGTGAGGTTGCTCAGAGACAAGGTTGGGAGTATGCCGGCTGGTTTCAGCTGCACGAAAATCGAATTCAGTTCCTGCCTCTGTGCATTTAAAAGTAACTCTCAGTAAATCAGGGGACTTCCCCAGCTTCCCAGATTGCCGGGGCTCTCCCATCGCGCTCGAGGGCTTGCTGCCAGCGCCGGGAATGCAGCACGAGCACGGAACAAGTTCCCAAAGATGCCAGCAAAGGCACCAAGGACAGAAAGTACAGATAAAACACCGTGAATAATAACCAAAATTGCCTCAAAAAAAAGTTGTTGTTGCCCCCAGGAAAATGCAATTCATATTTTTCAGTAAAAATTCATTCTGGCCAAGAAATTACAGCGAAAGAGTAAAAATGCATCTTAAAAAAGTCATGAACTGGCAGCAGTGGCTTTGAATTAGTAAGCACAAAATACAAGCGGTTGATAAGAGCAGCTAAACTGGGCAGTGGAAAAACCAGGGCCTGTAAGATTACCAGCAACAAGATGGAAATCAAGAATGGAAGAAAAATGAAGCCATAGTGAAGATATGTGCCTGCCCTCAAAAGATGCCAAAATTTTCCATTGTGACACAGAAAGAAAGGGTTCTATATAATAATATAGTGTATGCATACAGAAGGATTGTTTCATAACCAACGCTTCCTTAAAATTTTCCATTCCCCCCGAAAGTAGGAAGAGTATCGGCGATCGGCTCCCAAGGCCAGGCAGGATTAGATAACTTGTACCCAAGAGCTTTAAGAGTCAGCCAAGGAAAAATCTGTGACGCGAGTGCTGGTGTTTATGAAATCAGCCGTTGTGCGACCATTTCAGAGGACCAGACACACTGACAACACCGTCACGTACGATTTTCAAGGGTAAGAGATGCTCAGTTCTCTTGGCCGAGATGATGGCACCGCTGCCAGGGGTAACGCGTGGAACATCAAATAAAAAAAGTGACATCAAATAAAGTCCCCTGATATATTTTCTTTCTGTTGTGGGGTTTCAGTGGTTTACTGCTCATTTTGCAGAGTGGGATCAGGGACACTCGGTGCACTGGTGAGGTTGAGCATCCTCCCAGCCCCATTCTGCAAAAAGCGGTCCTTGGCACCACGTGCCACATAGAAGAAAAGAGGCTGAAAATCAGAGAGGTTGCTGCAGGGGATGGGCTGAGCGTGCCAGCCCGGCATGAAGCTGCAGCAACGGATCAGCGAGATCCTCAGATGGAGAAGGCAAAAAGTGCCCAACACATTGGGTCAGACTTGGATGGGATGTGAGAACTGGGCAGCGCGGTACAACCAACAATTTCTTGGTCCCTCAGCAGCCGTACAAAAATACATTTAAATTTGGGCTTCTTAATCCACAGACTGCCCAACCACCGAGCACATTTAGCTGCAGGGAGTCCCAAAAGTCCTGCTCCAGGGACTTTCACTCCAAGGTTAGCTGCTCCCGAAGCCCACAGGGAATCCACAAGGATTTCCTCCGCCTGCAGAAGGGATGGGGAAAGCAACCACGCTTGCCTAGGTGGGAAGCAGCTGGGTTATTCGGAGCAGGGGCCGCGGTCGGAGAAGGGTTTTCTTCAAAGCACGAGGCTCCTGGAGCAGTTCCAGCCAGGGCTGGGAGCAAGGACAGATGGCAGAGCCCCGCTAATCCAATCGGGCCAGCCAAGCCCAGGACTGCGCAGCTCCCTGGGATGCTGCCAAGCATGAACTCCCACTTTAAAGACCCCACTTGCTCTTACAGATTAACACGGCCCCCCGAGAAGGTCCCGCGGGGAGATGCTCGTGTTTGAGAAGATCTGTGCCCTGCCTGATGACGGACGCTGTACTGGAGCCGAGAGGAGAAAGCAGAGGTGGGCTGGAGCACGGGGTGCATGTCCCAGCCCGTCCCTGCTGCAATCCTCACTAATGGAGTGCAAAAACCCCAAACCTTCCACCCCGACACATCCGCATCCCTCATCCCAGCAGGGCGCACGCTGCAGCGAAGGAATGTTAACAAGGAATTGCCTTATTAGTAGGGCCGCACGAGCAAAACTCGAGCTGCCGTGCTTATCAAGGTGAGGACTATGTCTTCTCCTCTCTCCTGCTCCTTTTGGCTCCATTTGCGATACAGAGCCTGGTTTTCCATGGAAAGGCAACGTCGGGAGCAAGGGCACGCAGACTGACTGTGGTCGGCTTGCAAGGCAGAGCTCTGCTTGGCAGGACAAGGACCAGTAGACCCTCTTGTGCAAACAGCAACTCTGTTGGGACGAAATACAAGCTCCTCACAGCATCTCTAGGTCACTAGGCTCTTCCTGCCTGGTGACTTCTCCTCCTCCTCTCTCTCTGGGGTACCTCTCCCTGCTGCTTTTGTTCCTGTGATTTCATCTGCTCCCATGGGAAACCATCATTAAGTGTCTCCCCAGCTTGTCCTCTGCCTCCACACAAGGATCTCAGCAACCCTCACACTCATCACAGCGGGACATGGACCATTCCGGTCCCCTGCGCTGTCCTGCTGGCCCTGCTGCCCAGCTCTCAGGTCTCTGGCTGGTCTAACACAAGGTGCAGGGGATGTCCCCTGCAGGAAGGAGGTACCAAAAAAGTGATGGGGATGTCTCCTGCAGGAAGGAGGTACCAAAAAAGTGATGGGGATGTCCCCTGCAGGAAGGAGGTACCAAAAAAGTGATGGAGACGTCTCCTGCAGGAAGGAGGTACCAAAAAAGTGATGAGGAGAAAAGTGCCCAGTGGCTGCTCTGCACCAGGAGCTCCTGGTACGGAAATGCCTGAAGCCAAATGAAGAGGTACCCAGTAGCATGAGGGCCATGGGTCCTCCAACCCTGTTGGCCAAGCAAGGAGCAGTGACCAGGAGCAGCTTCTTGCGTCCTTGTCTCAAGGAGACCTCGCACAACGCAGCGCATCCCTGGTTACGGACTCCTCCGGGCAATGAATGGTGCACCCGAGCGGGCACATCACGGGCAATGCCATGCTCTCCCCCTGCACCAAAACAGGGAAGGGATGGCAGCTCGCTACGCCATCAGACACGGTCGATGCAGGCAAAGCAGCAGTATGAAAGAGCATGGGGGCAGCTGATGACGTGACCTTCAGCTCGTCTGCGGTCCCCTGTCCAGCCAACGCAGCCTGTCTTGGAGGTGGCAACATGCCTGGGGACCGGTAGGGCTGGGGTTGTGCAGCGGTGGTTACCCCTCCCTGGGAAAGCACAAGCAGACGGTGCACAGCAGCCTTGCTTCTCCCCTGCGCCAGGATGGCCGGCTGGCCACCACTGCCCCACCAGTCCGTCCCAGTACAGACAGTGCCGTGGTACTGGAACCCAGATGCTCACAGGACTGCGCGCTCTGGTCTAGAGCTGAAAATTAAATTAAAACCGCGACAGGGACAGTTAATTAAAGCAGATTAGTGTGAGACTAATTAGGGACACTGACACTGCAACCATCAAGCCCTGCGTTGTTAATTAGCTGTTCATTAATGTCAGCTCCCTGTTCAGCACAGAAATATGAACTGCCTATCTCCTGGGCTTCATGCACAGCAGAGCACACAGCACCACTCAGGCGCCTCCTCCGAGGGCACACCCAGCCTCCCATCACCTCCCAGCAGAGACACCATCACCACCGACAGCGAGATCCTCGCCACCACCGACAGCGAGATCCTTGTGACCACCAACAGCGAGACCCAAGCCACCACCAACAGCGAGATCCTCGCCACCACCAACAGCGAGACCCTCACCACCACCAACGGCGAGACCCCTGCCACCACCACGGTAAGACCCTCACCAGCACCAATGGCGAGACCCTTGGCACCACCAACAGTGAGATCTTCACCACCACCCAGCACAGAGACATGGCCACCACCGACAGCAAAATGCTGTCACCATCCTGAGCCACTACAGCCACCGACAGCCAGGAGGTCCCCATCTCCACCCAGCAGCAAGACCATGCCATCATGAACAGCATGACACCCCAGCACCACCTGTGAGCACCTGCCATGTCCCTCATTACTGGACAGTATCCCCTGTGCCACCGTCAGAAAGCCGAGTGTTGTCCAGGACCACCTCCTAGAACTCCCTAAAACTGGCACCCACTGTCTTCCGCATCCATAACGTGCCAGGGGACATGCAGGACCATCCTTGTTTCACAGAATCATAGAATCATTCACGTTGGAAAAGACCTCTAAGATCATCCAGTCCAACCGTCAACCCAACACACCATGCCCACTACACCATGTCCCTAAGCGCCTCATCTACCCGTCTTTTAAATCCCTCCAGGGATGGGGACTCCACCACTTCCCTGGGCAGCCTGTTCCAAGGCCTGACCACTCTTTCAGTAAAGAAATTTCTCCTAATGTCCATCTAAACCTCCCTTGGTGCAACTTGAGGCCATTTTCTCTCGTCCTATCGCTGTTACTTGGGAGAAGAGACCAACCCCCACCTCGCTACAACCTCCTTTCAGGTGTTGTAGAGCGCGATGAGGTCTCCCTTCAGCCTCCTCTTCTCCAGACTAAACACCCCCAGTTCCCTCAGCCGCTCCCCATCAGACTTGTGCTCCAGGCCCTTCACCAGCTTCGTTGCCCTTCTCTGGACACGCTCCAGCACCTCCATGTCCTTCTTGTCGTGCGGGGCCCAGAACTGAACACAGGATTCGAGGTGCGGCCTCACCAGCGCCGAGTACAGGGGCACGATCACCTCCCTGCTCCTGCTGGCCACACTGGTTCTGATACAGGCCAGGATGCCGTTGGCCTTCTTGGCCACCTGGGCACACTGCCGGCTCATGTTCAGCCGGCTGTCGACCAGCACCCCCACTCTTGGCCTTGAAAAGGTACTAGGATGGTGCTGCCCCATCCCACCATCATGCCCATAGTTGGGCCACAAAAAAAGAAGGCTGCAGGACTCTGGAGAAACAAAAACAAAAGAAAGGAAATCCACCAAGCTCCTTGGTATGACTTTCCATCACCACAAGGACCTCCCTCCCGCCTGGGCTGGGAAAGGCAAAGGAAAAACAAGCAGGCGATTGTAGGGAGCCCACATGGGCTGTAAGGAGCGTACATGGGGCTGCAAGGAGCACGGACGGGCTATAGGGAGCACACGGGGGCTGTAGGGAGCACGTATGGGCTGAAGGGAGCACGTATGGGCTGAAGGGAGTGCACACCGGCTGTAGGGAGCACACACCGGCTGTAGGGAGCTGGGGGTTGTAGAGGTTCATGGGGTTGTAGGCATCACACGTGGTGCTCTAGGGAGCACACACAGGGCTTCAAGAAGCACGGATGGGCTATAGGGAGATGATGGGGGCTGTAGGGAACATGCACAGCGGCTGTTGAGAGAGCACACAGGTTGTAGGGAGCACAGACGGGCTGTAGGGAGAAACACACGACTGGTGGAAGCAGACACAGGGTTATACAGAGCACACCCGGAGCTACATGGAGCACCAACAAAGGTCGTAGGGAGCACACACGGGGGTTGCAGGGAGCACACAGGCGCTGTGGAGAGCACACGCCGGCTGTAGGAAACCTGCACGTGGTTGTAGGAAGCCCACACGTGGTTGTAGGGAGCCCAAAGAGCGACTGTAGGGTGCGCACACCGGTTTAGGGAGCACACACAAGGACATTAGGGTGTACAGCCGGGGCTGTAGGGAGAACACACGGGGGTTGTAGGGTGCGCACACCGGTTTAGGGAGCACACACAAGGACATTAGGGTGTACAGCCGGGGCTGTAGGGAGAACACACGGGGGTTGTAGGGTGCGCACACCGGTTTAGGGAGCACGCACAAGGACATTAGGGTGTACAGCCGGGGCTGGAGAGAGAACAAAGGGGATGTATAGAGCACGCAGGGGCTGTAGGGAACACAAATGGGCTGCAGGGTGCACGCACAGACTGTAGGGAGCACACGTGGGTTGTAGGGAGCACACGGGTGTTAGGAAGCACACGTGAGGCTGAAGGGAGTATACGGGGGCTGTAGGGAGCAGACACAGACTGTAGGGAGAACACAGAGGGATGTAGGGAGCACAAATGTACTCTGGAGACAAACGGGCTGTAGGGAGCACACACACGCTGTAGGGAGAAGACACGGGTTGTAGGGAGTGCACAGAGGCTGTAGGGACTACGCAGGGGGCTGCAGAATGAACGCACAGGGCTGTAGTCAGCACACACAGGCTGAGGGGAGCACGCACCAGCTGTATGGAGCACATAAGGGGCTGTAGGGAACACAGGCTGTAGGCAACACACACAGGGGCTGGAGGGAGAACACACGGGGCTGTAGGAGTACACGTGGGGCTGTGCGGAGCGCACAGATGGAGCCGTAGGGAGCACACGTTGGCTGTAGGGAGTAAACCCAGGCTGTAGGGAGTACAGACAGCCTAAGGAGCACACGCGGGCTGTAGGGAGCACACACCAGCTATACGGTCCGCACACAGGGCTATAGGGAGCACACATGGCGTTGTAGGGAGCACATAGGCTGCAGGGAGCACACGCATGGCTGTAGGGAGCACAGACACTGTGTGGAGTACACACACGGGGGCTGTAAGGAGCACACACAGGCTGTGGGGAGTACACACACGGGGTGTAGGGAGTACCTACGTGGGATGTAGGCAGTACACACACGAGGTGTAGGGAGTACCTACATGGGATGTAGGGAGTACATACATGGGGTGTAGGGAGTACACACTGGGGTGTAGGGAGTACATACATGGGGTGTAGGGAGTACACACTGGGGTGTAGGGAGTACATACATGGGGTGTAGGGAGTACACACTGGGGTGTAGGGAGTACACACACGGGATGTAGGCAGTACACACATGGGGTGTAGGGAGTACGTACACAGGGTGTAGGGAGTACACACTGGGATGTAGGGAGTACATACACGGGGTGTAGGGAATACACCCACGGGATATAGGGGGTACATACATGGGGTGTAGGGAGTACACACTGGGGTGTAGGGAGTACATACACGGGATGTAGGGAGCACACATGGGGTGTATGGAGCACACACTAGGGTATAGGGTAAACAAACGAGGTGTAGGGTGAACGTGGGCTGTAGGGACTACACACAGGCCATAGGGACAACACTCGGGCTGTAGGGAGAGCACAGGGGGGGAGGGAGCACACACGGGGCTGTACGGAGAACACAGGCGGCTGTGGGGAGCACACATGGACTGTGGGGAGTAAACACAGATTGTGGGGAGCACACACCGGCTATAAGGAGCACGCAGGGGGCTGCAGACACACGTGGGTTGTAGGGCACACACACGGGGCTGTAAGGCATACACACAGTGGGCTCTCGGAGGCACAGACAGGCTGTAGGCAGCACGCGTGGGTTGTAGGGAGCACACACCAGCTGTACGGACCACACATGGGGCTGTACACATCCCACGTGTGTAGGCTACATCCCTCCATGTAGGCTGTAGGGAGCACACACAGGGGCACAGGGAGAACACGGGGGGCTGTAGCAGTACACATGGGGCTGTAGGGAGTACACACGGACTGTATAGAGTAAATCAAGCTGTAGGGAGTAAATACAGGTTGTAGGGAGCACCCATGACCCTCAGACAACGCTCGCCCCAGCTCACACACAGCCCTACAGATGCCTGGCTTCAGCCCAACCATGGGACCTTCCTGCCACACACGTCCCCCAGCGGGGTCTTGGGGACACGACAGTCCTCCTGTGCTTCGTGACAGTCACGGCGCCGAGTCTCCTCCCCCAGAGGAAACGCTCCTGCAGTGGAGCATCTCCCAAACGCATCGCAGCTGCTAGGCTGAACCAGCCCAAAAAACCACGCATGCTCCTCCAGCACAGCCGTGCTTTCCGCCACGCAAGCCTGCACCGATTCCCTCCAGAACCAAGCTGTGTTTTCACATCCCACCCCGGAAAACCAGGGAGGATGCTCACATCTTCTCCTCTACCCTGCATCCTGCTCCAGCGCTGCAAAAGCCTCTTTTTATGATGCATCCATCGCCTTTAACCAGCTCTGGGGAAAAAAAGTGTCTCGCATGTCTGGTGCAAACTGGTGACGGGGTGGGAGCTAAGTGAGGACATCCTAATGGGAAGCAATCAGCCTCCCCTGCTTCTCCTCCCCCAGAGCATATTTAGAGCTTTCAGAAGGAAACAAAACTTGTTTATCTTAACGCTAATCAATTTATAGCAATCAAAATAAAACCCATTAGGAGCCATTCCCCATTTGAGTTTCAAAGAGGCTTCTGAC
This sequence comes from Calonectris borealis, assembly GCF_964195595.1. Taxonomy (NCBI): domain Eukaryota; kingdom Metazoa; phylum Chordata; class Aves; order Procellariiformes; family Procellariidae; genus Calonectris; species Calonectris borealis. Next base: position 6,898,313 of record NC_134334.1, read on the forward strand.
CCCAGGAGGCTCCGAGCTGATTGATTAGAAATTTCTGACACTAATGTGTGTCTTCGAAGGGTCCAGTGTGGCTTTAATTCCTCTCTCCTGAGACACTGATCGTGTGTTAACATCTGTCAGCCCCTTCCTGCACTTAGGGGAGGGGAAATTCATGAGCGTACATGGCACAGCTGGGGAGAAGGCAGCATTTGCTGGCTTAACCAGCTTCCAGAAATCCCTTGGGGCAAATCATTTGCATGATCCTTTTCTCCTTGGGCAAAAAGCTGGAGTGCCCCAAGAAATCAAAAGCACTGCAGGGCGGAGGCAGCAGGTGGAGCGGTTAGAGCTCGGGGCTGGGATTCCGGCTTTTGCATCCCAACTTTGTCCCTGACTCCTTGCGTCCCTGGGCAAGCGCGCTGCCCCGCTCCACGCGAGGGTAACGGCAGAGCACAGAGGGCAAAGAAACGTATAGGGAAGATTATTTTTATTGGGAGACAAATAAAGGGAGGAGCCTTCATCCTTCAAGGTGGAGCATGCTTGGTCCATCAGCGCTTTGTACCATGGTGAAGACAACATCTGTCTCCAGTCGAGGACAGAGTTAAAGCCCAGAAAAGCACCGGTCCTGGCACAGGGTCCTGCAGGGCTCGGGGAGAGGAGCCGCATGTGCAGGCACTGACGATGCCCGGCAAAACACGCTGCCTTGAGGGCATCACCCCCGGTGACCACAGACCCATTTACTGGAGCTGGAAAAACACAACCGGGCAAGAAAGTGCATTTTTTGGCCGGGAGGTTGAAATAATTGTCCCAGCGATGGAGGGATTCTATCCATTTGCTGCCACATTTCTTTGTCCGATGCAAAAAAGCTGAGGGTGGCCATACGTGTACGCAAACGCATTTAAGCTAAGGGTATACGCCTGGTCACGTGCACCTGCATGGGGGCGATCGATGAGGGGACAGCACGGGAACAGCGTAATCCCTCGCACGCTTTTCCATCTGTACAAAGAAAAGGGGTGGAGAAGGGGTGGGAGGAGAGGGGGTAAATCTGTCCCTGCAAAAAGGGACGCAGCAAAGAGCGGCTGGCAGCGGGCTCCCTGCTGCCTCCACCTCCCCCCCGCAGCTCGCCCTCCCCAGTAACAGCCCCCTCTGCGGCGTTCCCAAGCGGGACCGCCTGCCTCTCACTTTCAGCAGATTAAAGCGACTAATCTAGTTAATGAAAGCAAATCAGCCCAAACGAGCTGCTCGCCCCTGCAGCAAGGTGCTGGGTCACCGGGAGCGAAGCTCTCTGCCCCTGCCCGGTGCCTGGAGCTCCCGGCGAGGATGCTGAGCCGCTGTTGCTGCAGCAACCCCGCATGCAAGGCCGGGTCTTTCACCTCCCCGGCGGGTGTGCAAGGTGAGCAGGCGTGCGAGGGTGCACCCGAGACTCGGTGGGAGCCTTCGGCCTCTGCCCCCCAACCTCATCCGGGAGGCAATCAGCCAGGTTCGTCACGCCGGCCCCGGGTGCAGGATGCTGAACTTGCGGGACGTGGAAAATTGGAGCGGGGGTGGCAGGGACAGCTGGTGCGAAGGTGCCCGGGAGGGAGCGGGATGCAGCGGTGGGGCTCGGCGGGGACAGCGAGGGGTGTCTCAGGGTGCTCCAGTGGATGCTGTGGGCTCGGCTCGGGGCAACCCATTCCAGACAGCGCATCTGAAGGATGCTGCGACGGAGACCTGCTATCCTTCAGGCCCTTCTGCAACCCGGGAGGCAGGGGAAGAGGAGTCTCTCCGCCGCTGACACCGGAGGGAGGAACCGCTGCCTGCCAAGCTGCCGGACTCAGTCATTGCACGGGTTTCACACCCCTTCAAATGCCTCCCTCCTTCTCTACCAGTATCTCCAGCTGGGCAGCCCAGTGCCCATGGCTCTGGCGTCCAACGCCCGCGATGCCGGCAAGGGAAGGGCTGTTGGCAGTGCCTGCACGACAGTCCCCTCGGTGGGTGCTGCCCGCGGGGAGCAGGGTGCAGCCGCCGAGCTGACACTGCCCACCACTCTCATGGACGCTGCTGGGTCTCCTCAGCCCCCCTGGGCTGGCTGGTCCCTCCACAGCCTTGCACAGATTTGGGGGCTCTGGACCCTGGGGTCCCACGCTTCATCCAGGTGCCTTTTGATGAACCTGATGGCTGGTCCTCGGCTAAAGCCCAACGCCCAGCAACCAACCATCTTGTTTTACGTACTCCAAAACGTGAAGTCCCTCTGTTCTCTTTAGCTTGCTCTAGTGGTTAATCGCTTAAAAACACATGCCTAATTTTTTAAATTTCTCTAGCTTCTAGTTTAACCCTACCGGTTCTTGTTACCCCTTTCTTTGCCAGATTAAAAAGCCCTTTAGAGACTGGTGTTTCCTCTTGGTAATCATCTCACCTCTTTATCTTCTTTTTGAGAAGCTATTGAACTCTTTCAGTCCCTCGTGGAAGGGCATTTTCCATGGCTCTTGGGACCATGTTTGTGTTTCTCTGCAGCACCCTCCAGGTTTATTTTTCTTACCCCTCTTGAACCGTGCAGAGCAGGGCGACTGGCTCACGTGGAGGCATTTTTCTGACCTCAATCCACAGGACAGTCAAATTTTGCATTTAACTTCTTCATATGAGATGTGGCTTAGCACGACTTCCCAGACCTCCTCGCTCACTCACAGGTTTTCTCAGCAGAGATTTTCAACTCCCTGCTAGATGCAGGTCTGGCTCCGAGCGCTGCTTGACCATAGTGGGGTCTCCTGTCCCCCCGTGCCATGCTACCCGAGGAACATATTTAGACCCCAAGCTGGCTTCAGCACCAAACCAAGGTTTCTCTATCCATCTCCAGTGCAGAGGTGGTGCTCGGGTCAAGCTCCATGGTCCCAGCACATGATTTTTCATGGCATCCCAGCAGGGCTGGTGGGAAGAGACCTCTGGGGTCTCCAGGCCAGTCTCCAGCTCATAGAAGGGCAGAGTCCAGCCCAGTCCAACGACCGAGTCCAGCCCTAAACCAGGGCAGCTGTGGCTGCCTGCAGCCAAGCCTTGGAAATCCCTGAGGACAGTGATGCTCGACCTCTCTCGGGAACTGCCTCCGCTTTTCCACAGCCCATCCCGAGCTTCTCAAGCTGCAGCTTCTGGCTGCTGTCCCCTCCCATACGATCTGGCACCACTGGTGGGGGCTTGGCTCCATCCTCTTTTAATTGCCCCGCACGGAGCTGTAGCTGTGCTTAGATCCCTTCTTGGGTTCTTCTTCACCGGCTTCCCTCCACCTCCCTGAAATCTCCTGTGCCAAGCTCCAGCCAAGGGCTGAGGAACCCGGCAAGTCAAAGCTGCATCCCTCCACCATCCCACGTGATGCAATCCTCCTCCAACGTGGGGGAAGAGCCTCTTGAGACAAGAGATAAAGCGGCTCTGCGAGCCTAATAGGGGTTGAAGAAACCGCACTGAGATCCGAAACAGAGCTCGACACGTCCAAAAAACCACCATGCAGACAGAAAATCCCAGCAATATGACGCATTCCCCAGTGGCATCCAGAGTTCAGGCCCACCGAGGGTGACCAGCCGCTGCGTAACGCACGGATAACATCCCTGCGAACGCACGTACTCATGCAGATGCTGAGGACGTCGATCATCGTGGTGCCGGAACGGGGAACCACCCTGAGCACCCACCGGCAGGCTGGAGCAGGGGGTGACGAGGGACACCGTGTAGCCTCTTGACGTCCCCAAATTAGGTGGGTTTACCAGAGCTAAAGCCACTCGCAAAGAGTGACAGCAAGATCTCAGGGTGCTGAGTGACTGGGCAATAACACGGCAAATGGAATTCAGTGGTGACAAAAGGAAACTAATGCATTTGGGGGAAAAGAGCCCTAATTATACAAACACAATGATGGGCACTAAATTAGCTATTAACATGCAGGGAGGAGATCTCAGCAGCACTAGAGATAATTCTCGGAAAACATCGGTTCAAAGCTCATCCATCATCAAAAAAAATGAGAAAATGTAAGGAATTATTAAGAAAGGAACCCGGTGCAAAACAGGAATGTTATTAAGCCATTGCATGGAGCCACGTTTTGAACAGTGTTTGCAGTGGTGGTCACCCTTAGACGAGGTCATGAGGTAGATGATAAAAATGATTAGGGATACAGAGCAGCTTCCGTACGGAGAGTCAATCAACGCAGGACCCTCTATTTGTAAAGAGAGCACTCAGGGAGCTATATAAAGCTATCAGGAATATAGGAGACATGAATGGGAATAGATTGCTTGCAATTTCTTACAGTATGCAAGGACATGTTTTTTAACATGGTGCATAATTAAATTGCGTAACTTGCTGCTACAAGGCACCGTGGGCACCGAAAAGATGAACGGCATGCCGGAAGACAGCAGGAATCAGCACTCTCTCCATCCCTTACTTCTCCCACTGTCTAGCCAGCAGACATTTGCAAACCAATAAACACCAAGGTGTTTCTGGAAAGGTCATTTTTCCCATCACACCTGCAGTCGTGCTCAACACGTGGGAAACTCCCTCTCGGACACCTCCCGATGTGTTTCTGGGTCTGCCCGGACCAACTGGTCGGCACCCACGGGACCTCCAGCTACCAAGAGCTGCAGCCAACAGTTTCCCAGAGGACAAAACCTGGAGGATGTCCACTTCTAGAGCACGCTCCAGCCCCAAATACACACCTTTTGGTCAGCCGAGTGAACAACGCCAACACCTGCAACAGAAGCTGGAGGGGCTGCCAAACGAACGTACCTTGCTCTGCTGAGCTGTCTGTGAGCAGTGCCCCACTCGATGGGCTAAGGACAGCCACCGTCTCCAGGAGCTGCAGCATGATGCTGCACTAAGGACCAGGGACTGTGTCCCCAGAGCCCCAGCACCCCATGACGCTGCACTAAGGACCACGGACTGTGTCCCCAGAGCCCCAGCACCCCATGACGCTGCACTAAGGACCAGGGACTGTGTCCCCAGAGCCCCAGCACCCCATGACGCTGCACTAAGGACCACGGACTGTGTCCCCAGAGCCCCAGCACCCCATGACGCTGCACTAAGGACCAGGGACTGTGTCCCCAGAGCCCCAGCACCCCGTGTCGCTGCAGTAAGGACCACGGACTGTGTCCCCAGAGCCCCAGCATCCCGTGACGTTGCACTAAAGACCATTGACTGTGTCCCCAGAGCCCCAGCACCCCATGACGCTGCACTAAGGACCAGGGACTGTGTCCCCAGAGCCCCAGCACCCCATGACGCTGCACTAAGGACCATTGACTGTGTCCCCAGAGCCCCAGCACCCCGTGTCGCTGCAGTAAGGACCAGGGACTGTGTCCCCAGAGCCCCAGCACCCCGTGACATTGCACTAAGGACCATTGACTGTGTCCCCAGAGCCCCAGCACCCCATGACGCTGCACTAAGGACCAGGGACTGTGTCCCCAGAGCCCCAGCACCCCGTGACGTTGCACTAAGGACCAGGGACTGTGTCCCCAGAGCCCCAGCACCCCACGATGTTGCACTAAAGACCAGGGACTGTGTCCCCAGAGCCCCAGCACCCCGTGACGTTGCACTAAAGACCTGGGATTGTGTCCCCAGTGCCCCAGCACCTCACGATGTTGCACTAAGGACCATGGACTGTGTCCCCAGTGCCCCAGCACCCCATGATGTTGCTCTAAGGACCAGGGACTGTGTCCCCAGTGCCCCAGCACCCCATGACATTGCTCTAAGGACCAGGGACTGTGTCCCCAGAGCCCCAGCACCCCATGACATTGCTCTAAGGACCAGGGACTGTGTCCCCAGAGCCTCAGCACCCCACGATGTTGCACTAAGGACCTGGGATTGTGTCCCCAGTGCCCCAGCACCCCACGATGTTGCACTAAGGACCATGGACTGTGTTCCCAGAGCCCCAGCACCCCACAGATGTGAAGGCTGCCGCAACAGCGTCTCTGAAGCCCTGGTCTTTGCCTTTGCAACGGGGTGTCCGACCCTGCCCCTCTGCCGCCTGCGTTAAATCCACAGCACGGGGCCTGCGCCTGCATTTAAACCTGTTCTAGGAGGCTGCTCCAACTCTTCTGCTGGCCTCCAAGAGCCTTCTGTGGAATAAGAAACCACCCCAAAACAGATCAAAGATGTCCACAGAGAGGCTGTTTAAGGAGAAAGAGCTTCTGGGCTTCCCATTTGAGGGGTATGTTTCCCTTCAAGCTCAGCCCAGTGATTAGTGCTCGCCGGGGAATTGGAGCTGCAAAATGAATTTGAGAAGACAGAGCAGTGTCAGGCTGTTAGTAGCTCAAAAAAGGATCTTGGCTCCCTCGAGCCCGAAGGCTGAGCACTTACCATTCAGGCCCCCGCGATAGATTTAACAACCAAACGCTTCCAAGGCAGGCGGTGGCCTGCCTGCTAGCCTCTGCTGCCCCGGCTTCTCCCCAAGGAGACCATTAGCACCTGAAAACGGAGAAGCCACGGCCTTGGGGTTGGACGCGGCACTGCAGAGCGAGGTTGGATCCGATCGAGAGTCAGGGCTAGGAGACAGCTTCATGCGCCGCCGCTGCGCCGGGGCTCGTATTTTTGGAAACAGCATCCCAGAGGGCTGCAGTGGATGCTGCTTGTTCTCGCGCCAGCCCTGACTGTTTTGGAAAGTTTGGTTAAGCTCCATTTGGCTGCCTCCGAGTTATTCAAGCACAGAAAAGGGGGTTATTGGTTACAGCAGGTTTCAGATTTTTTTTCTGAGCGCGGTTCGGTCGAGAAAGCAGAGATTTGGCCTGCCTGGTGCAGCTCCCGCAGCAAGGCGAAGCAGCCTCTTTACAGGAGCATGCAAAGTCACGGCTAACTCAGCAGAGCGTTATTTAAAAGGACATATTCAGAGCTCGCAGCCCGTGTCTGCTCAGTCCTGTCTGCAGCCAAGGCAAGAGCCACCTTCTCTGCAGCCCAAATGCCTCCATTACCATTCACCCCTCTTCGTTTCTCTTCACGCCTCCGGCAAAAGCCGCTCTCCCCGAGCACCGTGCGCTGCTTTACCACGCAGAAGGTTTTGCAGGAAAAGCTGGACACGAGCAGGCAGGGTTGCTTCAGGCTGCCCTGCAGAGTCAGCGCTGCACCTCAAAACACCCGGGGAGCCTGGGACGCCCCCTCCTCCTCCTCCTCCTCCTCCTCCTCAGCTGCTCGCTAGCCGTAATGCTGATAATAAAGAAACCTCTGTGCGTCTCCAGGGAAGCGGGACTCAGAGAGGGGCACAAAGACTCCCGCAGCTGTGTGTTTGCAAACAACCCAGCTGAGCTGTGAAGAGGGGCTGAAAGCAGTAATTGTCTTTAATTAAAGGAGGTTGGAGGCATCTCAAGCTTTGACAAAAGACATTTCCAGTCTGCTAGCAGCTCCAGCACTCATCGCTACTGCAACCGCAACCCGGCCCGCAGGTTCGAAGGCATGACAGCGGGGATGTGGGCACGCCAGCCCAAGGGTGCAGATGCAGCGGTGCCAGGGCAATGCCACGCACCCGCGGGGCACGAGAGATGTGCACCCCCGCACGCCAAGGAGGATCCAGCAAGTCAGCTCACAGCAGGACGAAATACCTGGGACCCCTACAAGCCTCGCACTTTGCACCAGTTCTGAGCCAGATGTGCCCGTGTCGGGACGCAACAGCTGTCTGAAGGTGTCCCACCCTCCTGCTCGACCTGGCTGCAGGTGTCTCTGTCCAGGGGTGTCACCTCTGCCCTGGCCGGTGTCTCGCCCCTGTGCCGATCTGCCCTCGTCACCCTCCCGCGCTGGTACCCGCACCCCGGGGTGCCTCGCCGGGGAAGCCGCCACGCACACGGAGGTGATGCACGCAGGCAGAGGCTACAGACCAAACACCAAGAGCGCTACTGCTGCAGTTCCTCCCGGGCTAATTAATTAATCCTGCTCGTTAGCGAGCTACCTGGGCTGGTGTCATGATGCTGCATCCTTGCAAGCTCATGTTGGGCTCAGCAGCCCTCGCTGGACACCCGCACGTATGGATGCCGCTGCCCCGGAGCCCTCTGCCAGGGCTGGCCCTTGCTCCCAGCCACGCTCTGAGCTTCGGGGAGATGAAAAGCGAGCTCAGGGTGCCGAAATGCCCTCCTTCCCTCCTCTCCTCTGGCTCAGGGATGAAGGTCCCCAGGGAGGGCATATTGCCCACCATACGCTGCTTCCTCCCTCCCACCCGCGTTTGCTTTTGGCCTTCCAGCACATCAGCGTGCAGCAAATCATGGCTCTGGTTTCCATGGAAACCCCATCTCGGGGAGGGGCCCCCCCCAAACGTATGCAACACGGTTGGGCTGGCGCGGCAATCCCACGTGTCCTGCTACCCCATCCCCGGCTCAGGAACCTCCTCCTGGTTTCCACCAAGGCCCTTCTGCCCCCTTCTCATGGCAGCCCTGGTGTCAGGTCTGGGAGGGAGGGGTTCTGCTGCCAGGGAAATGTCTCACGCTAACCTCTCTTCTTTAGGCAGGACCGAGCAGCAAAACCGCGCTTGCGTCCAGTCTGAACCCTCTGCTCAGCTTTGCACGTTATGCTTTTACCGCTTTCCCACGCGTAACCCCTCTTCCCACCCTCCGCTCGGTATCTGCAGTTGGAATCACCAGAAAATCAGCCCTTGCACACGGGCAAATCCCTGCCGTGGCCCCTGCAGAGGTGCAGAGAGCCAAGTGCACCCCAAAATCATTAAAGATGTCGAGCGTGCACAGGCTGCGTGTGAAGCGCACGTGCGTTGGGCTCGACATGTCCTAGAGGAACCACCCTGCATGTTGGGCAGGTCCCCGTGCACATATTTTTGCCTGGGAAATCCTGGAAAGAGCAGCCGCACTCTAATTCAAGAGAAACAAAAACAAACTGGGATCGTTTCCATCTGAGCCAGACAGCAAAAACCTTTCCAGAAGCAGCAAAAAAAAAAAAAAAGACCAGTTCTAATTATAGGGTATCCTGAAGATACACACGCTTAGATTTGTCACTCTATTTGCAAATTAACCATATTCATGGTGGCAACACAGGTAAGCACTGGGCATGATAAAGTTCCTCTTCTGGCTTCCTAATCCTCTTTAGAAAGCAGAACGACCAACATGAGCAGTAACCGGGGGTGAACTGGTGCACCCTGCCATTTCCAGCGCCGCAGACCTTTTGCACATCCTAAAGGAGTTGCACATCCCAGGATTTGCGCGGCCGCAGCTGGAAGGGCTGAGCTTGAGAAAGCCCGGCGATCGTTTTTCTTACAACAGCTACCCCATCTCTTATTCTTCAGTCAGTGCCCCAGGTCCACCCCCAGGGCGTAAATCGAGAGTAAAACACCAACATTATTGCTCGGATCAGTGCAGGTGACGGTAACGGCGTAACCACCGTACTCGCGAAGGTGACTGAAGATCACAGCACCGCTCGCCTCCTCCAAACGGGAGGAAGGCTGGCGAGGCACCACGCGCCGGGAAGCGCGCTGTGGACTGCTCGTACCAACGCAACGGCAATTTTTCATCCCTCATTGGGGTTCACAGAACGAGAAGCTTCTCTGGGTGTGAGTCATTCCCCGCGTATTTCTCCTAATCCTGTTTTTCCCCGCTTTTACTCTTTCTATTTTATTAACGAGGGCTGTGCGTATACACCGCAAGGCTCAGAATTAATTTTGCTCGCCGCGTTGCAAGGAAAGGCCTGCAGCAGAAGCGTTTCCACTGCGGTAAAACCCTCCTAAGCTTCATGCCTTCAGCTACCGGAATCCTCTGGGTGATGGCTGGTACGAGAGAGCAGCTCCAGCACCCGCCGCCTGGGCAGCCCGAGGCATCGCTTCCTCCATCACAGCTCCCTGCAAGGCAAACGCGGTGCCGTAGGATCCTCAGCCACTCGGGTGGGGATGAATGGGGAGGTTATCTGCCAAAATAACGCTCTCGATCACGGTTACAGCAATACGGACGTCTGGAGAATTGTCACCGGCACTTCAGGATAAGGCAAAAGGGAGGGGAGGGAAAGGGGCAGAGGAAGGCTCATGAAAAACCAGTTGGTTTTCACTGAAATGCCTCAAGAAAGACACCAGCACCTTCGAAAACCCCAGTTAAGGGTCTGATGCCCAGCAATGTCCCGCATCCCGCCTGTCCCTTGATGCTCCAGGCGCGTGGGCTCTTTGGGCCGCTGCCCGGGGCACCAGCCCGCACCCCTTTGCTCTGCACGCCCCAGGGGGATGCAGACCCCGTGCCGAGGAACGGCTCTCCTGAAGGGCGGGGAGAAAGGTGGAAACCACCCGCTGATGTCTGAGAGCAAACACGTCCCTGACGCTGCGCAGACCCTTCCCGCGTCTCCGCAGAAAGCCTCCTGGAGAGCTGATGCCGTAAAAAGGCAGATATCGTGCATTTAATGGAGTGTGCTGTTTGACAAATATTATCTGTTACTACCGCTGCTTCAGAAGTCGCTAGGATCTTTTCAAAAGCCATCCAGGCTGGGAGAGATGCCATTTGGAGCAAAGCATCTGCGTTACTCTATGGGCTCCACTTCAGGCTGCGCTTTAATTCTTACTGATCTTGAGGGTTTGGGCATTTTGATAGTTTGAGGTGAATAAAGCCTTTATCACGTGTCCGTTTATTGTTCACTCTGCTCCTGTCTCCTGTCACAGCTGCAGTTGTAACAACCGTGGTACTCCTGGGATCGTAACGTTTTGAAAGGAAATTGCTAGCTTTGGTTTCAGACTTAAAAATTGTCTTCTTGAACACAGGGTCTCCGTGAGCTCTGAATGTGACAACAGTCTGAAAGACTTCGCAAGTAGGAGCTCGTCGTCCTTGAAAATTGTCAGCGCCCAACGAACCTGATATTCCCTCCAAAGGCATTTCGAATTTGCCCCATTAGCCACAGGAGTTATTTCAACCCATTGCCCACCAAAGCTCTGGACCTCCAATGGGACCCTCACCTCGTGGTCCAGGCGTGTCCATCACCTCCCCGGCTGCCGCCGCAGCATCACTGCGGTACCCACAGCCCACCGCGGAGGGGTGAGCCAGCCCAAGGGCTTGGGATACGCTTGAGCGCAGCTTCGTACGCTCAAGATCAAGAGCCCCGTTGGCCAACTGAAACCACGAGATGGGTTTTTGCAAAGGTCTCTAGTTTCTGACACAAAGAGCAAAGCCAATATCCCCAGTTTACCTCCGAGGACTCTGGGAAGATGCTAACATCTTGGCAGGTGTCATTTCAACCCGCTGAAGCAAAGAACTCCTCTCTGTCTTTGAAGACCTTGCTTCAGAGACCTGGAAAGGCTTCACAGGAGTCACCTACCTGCAGAACACATTGTGTTCACGCAGGTCCCCCTTTTGGGTGCCTTTCAAAGACAAGGATGCGGGAGGAGCAATGCACTGAGTTGGTAGCTCCGGGTCTCAGTAGGACTTTTTTCTGTCTCCCCTTAAGAGGGTGCTTTCCAAGACCCAGTGACTTACAGTTTCCTGCTCACGCTGTGCCTTATTCTCCATTTTCCAGCCCGTAAGACCTGCCATTCTGCAAATCACTAGTTTCTCAACCAGTTTCCCCACTTCTTGGGCAGATGCTGGACTCCAGCAAAGACATCCCAGCCCTGGGCACGGGGCTGCCGCTCGCTCGGAAGACGACTCCTGCTGAAGCTCGCTGGTAGGGAGGAAGTCAAGGATGCTGGTTCAGAGCCTCTTCTGCTTGTAAATGTACTTCCAGCGTGGCCACAGCCCACCCAAAGCACGGCAGCGCTCAGCAGCCCTGCCTTAAATCAGCTGCTGGCCATGTCAGTCTGCTGGGCTGCGCCCCTTCTTTCACATCTCTCCTCTTTTTAATACCTAGCAACATTTTTTCTTTTTTTTTTTTTTTTAATTTTCTTTTCTTAGACACCGCTTCCCCACATGCCAAGAAATGACGGCGGCGAGGGGACGCTCAGACTCACCGGACGGCACTCACCGCACTTCTGCCTGGTTTTGCTCCGCATCCTTCATGCAACCCCTTCCTTACGGTGTTTAATTTATAACACCCGCCCACGCAAGGACCGGGTGTCGCGGATCGGTGTCACCGAACTTAAAATCTCCTTCAAATTGTGCAAGTGTTGTGTATTTTGCTTGGCAAATCTAATTTAACGTTGTTTGAAGTTTGGTCTATGTAAACACAGCCACAACACACTTTGATTCCATTTCCTAACCTTTATGGGGACTTTTATGTATACTTTCCAGTGATATACTATGTTTCTAAGGCATATGGGGAACAATAAAGAGTTTCCCTGGAGCTAATTAAGCTAATCATGGCTTCTAGATTAAATTTTCTGTAAGATTTTTACCTTCTATTGCTAAAATAAAATAACTGTGCTCTTACAGAGTGATCATCTGACATCAGAGTAACTTTAAATCAGCGCAGAGAATGTCTGAGGATATTTTCCAAAATTAAATGTTCAAAATAATCTCTTGGCTTTGGCCTGACTCGCAGAAAAATCTCAAATGAAAAAAAAAAAAATCCTCAAAAGCAGCATTTTCTCCAATTTTCCTCAAGTTACATACGATGAAGAATATTATCCTCTTGCCCCATAAAGAATCAGCACTCTAATGAATTCAGGGAAAAACCCTCCTTGCCCCCCCCCCCCAGATCTCTGAGCGCTTTGATTCAAAGGAAAAACTGATGGTAAAAACCACGTTCCCTTCATTTTATGGCAATAATGAGTTAAAATCCTGGAAGCCTGGGCCTGGATCCCAGCTATTCATTCCAGTTCCTATTAATGTTTACCACTTTTCTCAGACAAAAAAAAAAAGAGGGAGGAAAAAAAAAAAGAAAAAAGGGAGGCCTATGAAGGAGAGCGAGGAAAAGCAGGAATAAATGCCGCTCTCTCGCCGGCGTCGGCACGGGAGCCAGAGCCGCTATTCCCCTCTCACACGGGTGTAGCAAGACCAGGAATGCGGTATTTGATCCAAAATGCTGCTTCATCTGTAAAAATAAATCAGGGGGGAGATTTTCTTATCGGCACAGATGTCAGCTCCGTGGAAGCACCCGTGTTACATCGGGGCTCCCGTCCCTGCACCCAGTGCAGGCGGAGGGTCAGAGGGGACATGGCTCTTCCTCCGGTGGAGACCCTCCGGGTCTGCCTTCACCCACCGGCTCTGCCCTCACCCACCTCCTCCCATCTTCTCACTGATCCCAGCACAACGGAATGCCTGGGGAGTAAGGATGGGGGGGAGCAACCTGTCCCAAAGCGGGAAGGGGAGCAGAGACCTTCCCTGCAGCTCTGCGGGGGAAGACCTCGAGCAAAGAGAAGAAAGGGCTCGTGCACAGGGACTGGGAAGCCCCAGCTATGGCAGATAGTTGCAAGGCAAAACTCCACCACGTCTCTCTGAGAAATCCTGGGAATGGCCATCACTTCCATCAGGAAACTCCCCATGGGTTTTGCTGGATCTGGGATCTCCATCCCCTCCTCCAACCCAATGGACTCACGACCTGCCCATTCTAATAAACGAGAATATGCTGTTCCCCTCCAAGCTTGCAGAGGGCTGCTCGCGCGTTATCTTCTGCGGGGTCTTTCCTACACCTTCACAAGAGGGCTGGCAGTGCTCTGCAATGCTCCTGCTGTTCAAAAATCACACTCGTGTCCTGGAATACCTCACCTCCTCCTTTTCTCTATAGAGAAAAGACTTTTGTGGAAGGTCTTAGCCCATCCCTTGTCTTGAAAGCAAAATGAGAAAGCCGTTCTCATTTCCTTTCCTTGCTTTTGCTGAGGTCTAGTCCCTCAGAAGCAGCATTTCCCACCCTGAGGCAAATCTCCCTCCTTCAGCAGATGTCTTGCCCCATTCCTGGACCTCCCGTGACCCTCCTTGCGGGGTCAGCATCTCCTGGGGCTTCGGACCGCCAGAAAATAAACGCCTCGACCCCCTCTGCCTGACACCCCCTTGCTCTGCTACTGATCCTCCTCCAACTTTCGGAAGCCCAAACGCTACCCAGCAATGTTCAGAGGACAAGCTGGCATCTCCTCCGACCCCAGGGTGCACCGAGCAGGCTTGGAGTGGTTAATACTGAGCAGCTGCACTCCCCACCACAGCCCTAATTGGATTCACAACATGGAGAGGTCAGCAAGAAGCAGGAGGGAGAAGAATCAAAGCAATGGAAAGAAAGACGCTGTATTCTTGCTTCCCAGACGGAGAGGGAGGAGAGGGAGAAGCCCAAAGAGCAGTACCCACAATGACATCGAGCCACAGCCGGCTGGGAGCATTCAAATTGTCAACAACCCTGTAGAAAAGGCAGACAAATTCCTGTTTTGTACTTGGGAAGAAGCCAGGTGATGTAATCATCTTATAGGATGATGGTGAAATACTTTCCATTCCAGCAGTAACTCAAGATGTTAAATAGCAGCTACTAAAGTTAAACATTGTTAAATCAGTCTGTCAGGATAGCATCTACCTAAGAGTTTTTAAAGAGATGGCTGATGAACCAGTGGACAGTTAATGTTCCCTTTCCACACGCCGTGAAGTAGTAGGATGTTTCAGGGATGGAGGAAAAAGCTATTTGTTAAATGAGGCAGTCTTGGCTATTTTAGGACTGCCACTGCGACGTCAGTACCAGTCAGCTAAGGATGGGCCAGCTACAGGGTCCGGTCAGCGAAGGATGAAGGGAAGGTAGCACTAGCAGTGCCAACCTACGGACAGTTATGGAAAACAGATCAAGGCAAATTAGCCTCGTATGGTTTTTTGATGCAATTACAAGATTGGCTGGGAGAGGTAACAGCGTTAATGCAACGCACCCAAACTTCTGCAGAGCATTTCCCTCAGTAACACATGATATTTTGATTCAGAAATTAGAGGGTCCACAGACACCGTGGGACATATTCAATGCATTAAAACTTGGCGAGCTGATACTGCTATGGTCTGAGATCTAAGCAGGGAATGTGCAGAGAGCAGGTCTGTTTCTACTAGAGCCAACAAATTTGGTTCGTGCCTCTGGGCTATTTAACATTTTTATCAATGACCCAGGAGAAAGCCCAAAGCGCTCCCAATAAAGTTAGCTGATGACATGGAAGTTGTAGTGTGGTAAATACTGAAGATGATGGGTTCCTGATACACAGCAATCCGGATGCCTCGGTGAGCCGGGCACAAGTCAGGAACGTGCGTTTCAGTACAAACACATGGCAAATCACACCTCCAGGGACAAGGACGCGAGTTATCTGCTCCCAGTCCCACCGGGAAGGACAAGGATCCTTCAAAAACACCCAGAGAAACGCCGTTGCCAAAATGGTTAAAGCAAACGGGGGATGTAGGAAGAGGGAAATCTCAGCATCCCCTCTGGCACTCAGCTGGTCACTATGAGCATCCTGTATGTGGGATGGTGGATCTGCCAACGGAAAGGCTAAAGCACTGCCAAGGGCCGGGAAGAGCCAAAAAAACTGGCCGAAAACCTTACCAGAGGACCGGGGGCCAAGGATTACTCTTAAACAGGCACACGGAAAGCAGAGGTGTGGTGATGGACAAAGTTCACTGAGGTCCGAGTGCCAGGCGCAGCCGGGGGTAAGAAGGCAGGAGCGACCGCTGGAAGCATTTAACGGGCAATTCTCCATCTCTGGAAACATTTACATCACGACTGGCTGTATCTGCTCCAGCTCAACCAGGAATGCTCCCTGTAAGAACTTAATTACCCCTAGGGCCTTACAATTTATTGGCTGGGTCCAGCATTATCAGTGGAGGCCCAGACCCAAAACAGGCATGGAGCCATAAATAGCCTCTTATCTTCAAAACATCACGTACTTATGGGATGTGACTGTAAGACAGCCAGGACATACCCTTCTCCAGCACATCAGAAAGCTGCACGCCCCTCCAAGCCCTTGGCACATGTTTGCACCCTCCAAAACCCAAGCACAGCACAGCTGGGACAGCCCCCCACTGCTTCCCACACCTCTGCGATGGAGGAATAGCTCTGGGTCCTCGACACACGTGCACATCGCTGCCTCTGCACCCGCATCCCCAGCACACGGTGGTGGCAGATCTACTGCGTTGGACCTCAAAATAACATGCAAGCATAGGCAGGGAAGCCCGGCATGGAGCCCACCTGTAGGACACACATCTGCAAGGGCATAGCCCTACCAAAACCTACCAGCCAGCCCCAGACTGGGAGACCCCATGGAGCTCCAAGAGCTCCAACAGCTCTTGTTGTTGCTCTGCTTCTCCCTTTAGAACTGGACTTGGGCTGAGTCAGTGCTGGAGCTGACCTGGGAGCATCCAGCTGGGTCAGTGGTGGAACCGGGCTGTGGTGTTGGTGGGGCTGGAGAGGACTGGCACCAGGCTGGGTGCTGGAGCTGGGTCAGGAGCCCCACACCCTGGCTCTGCCCCCCAGGGAAGGAGCAGGAGGAAGGCAGTGCCCTGAAGAGGACACACTGTTGAGCCCTCAGGCTCCACACAGGGGTGGCCCGGCTCCACCTTGAGCTGGAGAAGACAGGTGGCAGCCTGGATCTTCTACAGACCACCTAGCTGACCAGGTTTCTCCTCTTCCCAGCACGTCACCAGCTCCTCTCCTCCTCAGAACCACCCGTGACCCCAAGGGATGACGCCACATGTCCCTGATAGCAAGAGCGTCACCACCACCTTCTGCAGAACAAAACCACCCCTTGTCACCACGGCAAGACCAAGACTCCCCGCGCTCGGCGCTGTACGAGTACAACAAAAGAAGAATGCGGTGGCGAATGCGGCGATCAGACGGATGGAGAGATGTCCTCCAAAGCTGGAGATGGCCGCAGGGTTCAATAGCTGGGACCAGCAGCCAGCGGCTGCCATCCCTGAGCAGGCAGAGACCCTTGCAGGCAGCGTTCGTCTACCGTCCAGTCCAAACGAGGGAGCAGGCAGCACAATAGCTCTGCCTCCGCCGTTGCAGAGCCAATGAATAAGGGAGGCAGAGAGAGAGAAATGCGCTTAATGTGCTGCATGGGAGGGACGGGGGGGGGGAGAAGGGGGGAGGCGGCAGACAAAGAACAGGGAGATGGAGGAAAAAGATGCAGGCAGGGAGCAGGAGAAGGTGAAGCGGGGAGGACGGGGTTTGGGCGTATGGGGTTGGGGGGGGGGGGGGGAGGCGGCGCGGGAAGGCGCGTGCACGGAGCCCCTCGCCAGCGCGGCGGAAAGGAGCCGGGAAGCGAGCGGAGGAGCGGAGGGAAGAGGAGCGGGCAGGCAGCCCCTCGCAGGGCCCTGCGGGATTGGCGAGCAAGGCCCAGCAAAATGAAAATCTCTTAACCACACAGAATTGTTAACTGCCCCCAAATCCTTTTGTGCTGGGGCTGCAAGCTTAGAAGAGCTTAAGCTGTTAGATGCATGAACTTCCTCCATAAATATCCCTTGTGTACACTGCCGCGAGCAGGCTCGCGCTGTGCTAGCCAGATGAAAAACCCAGAGGAGAAAATGAGCAACTCCTTCCAGCGCCTCGCAGCTGCACCGAGGGGCCGGCCAGTGCTCGGGATGCCCTTTTCCACCCAGAGCCCTTGGCGGGGCAGGACCAGCGAGCCATGTCCCCCCTCCCGCTCCCCGCCACGTCCCGTTTGGGTGAGCGAGCCGTGTGAGAGCACTTTGCCCTGAAAGCCAGCTCAGATTTGCTTTTGTTTTGCTTCTGGAAAAGGGCCCAGATTCCCTCCCAATCCTCGAAACACGAGAAAACCTGCCGGCCACGTGTACAAGTGAGTCCCCCCAAACCAGGCGGCTCCTTCGCTGCCTCTGCGGGGACCGGGGGCAAGGACACGACGGGAGATGGGCAGGGATGCAGGGCTGCATCCCGCAGGACCTTCCCGAGTTGAGCTGGGGAGAAGTGCCCTTTCTCTGCCCAACCGAGCCAGGTGACCAGTCCCTTCCCCAGTCCTCTGCGTGGCTCACTGGGGGTGCTGGGAGAGGATGGGGATGCTACGGGTGTCCTGCTCCATGGCTGGCTCTCCTCCCGGTCCCCACACTTCTTCTGGGGGCTGCTGGGGGAAGACGGAGGATGTGTCCCAGTCTGGCACAGTCCTGGGGTCCCATCCAGCCCCAAGTGGGAAGGGGAAGGGGAAGAAGAAGAGGAAGGGGAAGGGGAAGAGGAAGGCAGCCCCGGCGCCAGCTGCCCCACGGAGACGGCAGGCTGCCGGCCACCGCGTGATTAATGACGGTGGGGAGCGCGGGGCCGGGCACACGCCAGCACCGGCTGGAGAAACAGCTGCCGAGGTACCGGACCTCCCAAAATCCTGCTGTTGCGCAGACAAAGAGGAGACCCTCCCTCCTGCTCGCTCCCTCCACCTTGGCCCCCCGCTCCTGCCTGCTCTGCCTCCCCTCCCGGCCCCGCCGGGCCGGGCTGCAGGGCCAGGGCTCTGCAGCAGGAGACCTGGGGCACGCAAAGGGACTGTCCCTTGGCGGGGCTGGCAGCGGGACAGGGGAGCCCCGAGAAACCAAAGCTGCATCAGAGCAAAGCGCTGTGCAGGGCTGGGTCTGCTCGGGGGGGGGAAAAAAAACCAAAAGGCTGAGATGGAAAAGCTGACATGAATCATTTTGGCTTTCTGGTGTTGCTATGAATGCTTCACTTGGGCGTCGTAAAACACCCGTCTTCCCTTCGGGGCTGGGATTAGGCAGGCTCCCTTTCCATATTGCGCTGCAGCAGGACTTCCTTGCTGTCCCCATCCCCAGCACCGTCCCTGCTACAGCTGGAGGACGCCTGATCACCCCAAGTTCAGTGGGAAGAGATGTTGAGTGGCTCAGCGAGGAGCACGGATATTCAATGACATCCCCAGCACATCAGGACGCTTGACGCATGAACAGCCCAGCCACCAGCAGAAGATGCGGTGCCCTCTCCAAGGGCCCTCCAACCTGCAGTCCCAACCAAGCGTGGCCAGAGACTGCCCGTGCCCCTCTCCGGTGTGTCCATCTCCTTCCCCATGCTTGCTCGGTGCTACCCGGCCACCCCTTCCCGCAGCAAGAAGCGAGGAGGCGCAGCTCCTTCCTTGCACTCTTCAATGCCCACTGACGTATCTATAATTGATCTCAAAGAAATCTGCTTGGAGTGTGCCGATGCTATCGAAACTGTAATGGGATTTGGATGTTCAGCCAGGACAGAGGGGAAAAGAGTCCATCTGCAAAATGCCACCGTTTGCTCTGTGCATGGTACAGCCGCAGCTGCCCATTAAACATGGAGCTCTCGGGTCCCCATCTCTCTCCCCAGCAGCTCCTTTCTCAACCTCCCCAAGCCCACGCATGACTGGGGAGGAGCATGGAGATGGG
Source organism: Calonectris borealis (assembly GCF_964195595.1). NCBI lineage: Eukaryota > Metazoa > Chordata > Aves > Procellariiformes > Procellariidae > Calonectris > Calonectris borealis. The sequence goes on from NC_134334.1 coordinate 6,917,425, forward strand.
TTTGCTCCAGGAGCACTGGAGAGCATGAAAGCACCATCCCACGGTGCTTTCAGGGATGGTGGTGCAGAGGCTCTTGCTTGCCTGAGACCACACTGGCTCCATGGTGCTCAGTTGAGCTGAGCAGGCTCTCCTAGAGTCTGCTTTGAACATCTAGAGGGGCAGGAGAACACCTACAGTGCAAGAGAACATCTACATAGCAGGAGAACATCTACAGGGCAGGAGAACATCTACAGTGCAGGAGAACATCTACAGTGCAGCAGAACATCTACAGGGCAGGAGAACATCTACAGTGCAGGAGAACATCTACAGGGCAGGAGAACATCTACAGTGCAGGAGAACATCTACATAGCAGGAGAACATCTACAGGGCAGGAGAACATCTACAGGCAGGAGACCTCTGGCTGCTGAGGGAACTCGGGGGCCAGGCTTGGAGGTGCCCAGGTCAGAGAGGTGAGCCTGGCCCTGACCATGACCCATCCTGGGCCATTTGCACCTCACCAGGAAAATGCTGCAGACAACTTGCTCCCTCCCACCGCATCACCTTTGGGTGCCTGCACTCCCGCTCCCCTCACCCCAGAAGCATTTCAGCCCACGTCAAGGCACAGGGTGCAAACCGAAGGGAAAATAGCCCCAGTATTTTGGGGGGTGACTGCAGATCGGTGGCACGCACCATGGCTACACACACGTGTGTCCCTCCAAGACCTGGAGAGCATAGAGGGCACCAGCAACAGGCCGGCACCCCTGGACCCGGTGGCCCTGAGGACCCAGAGGTAACGCAGAACCTCTGCAACGGATGGATGAGCCCGAGGTAGGAATTGAGGAGCTGGGGAAGGAGTCAGTGTCCACACACACCCTCCTCTCCCACGTCCCCACGTGCTCCTCTCCCACCCCTGCCCAAGGAGGTCACTCCCAGGCGGCTCATGCAGATCCCAGCTGCAAATCCCAACTGCACAGCCCCACCGGCAGTGAGGCGAGTGCGCGGAGCGAGACCGAAGGCAAGCGGTTACCTCTGCAGATGGTCCCGTTTTCCACCGACTCGTAGCCCGCCCGACACATGCAGCGGCCGATGGGCACCAGCCACTCGCCGTCCCCATTGCAGTAGAGCTTGATGGGCACGTCCACCTCCTCTGCGTTGGTGATGCATGTCCCCCGGGCTGCCACCAGCGAGGTGCTCTCCGCTCCAGAGAGGGTTTCTTGGAAGACGGCCCCGTTCTGAATCACGCGGGGACATTTGCGGTAGAAGACGCGGACGGCAATCAAGGACATGCAGCCTCCGTAGTCCTGGAAGGCCAGGTAGAAACCATTCTTGGAGACAGGCCCAAAACTGCGCACCTCGGTGTTAATCTTCATCACCCGTCCACCTAGGTCCACCTGCGAGAAGCTCTCGTCGGCAGCAATTGTGTCCACCTTCATCCAAGGATTCTCCATCCAGTTAGGAAAAGTCTTGGTGGCCGAGTCAAAGTCCGACTCAAAATAGTAGAGGTTAAAAGTCTCCTTACAGGAGCCTGGGACATTAGGGATGCTGCTGCAGTCCCGGACAGAAAATTTCATCTCCACGTGGATGCGATGCGCTCCTCGCCTCCGGATGTACTTGGTCCGGAGCCAGTTGTTTTGGCTGGATTCAAAGACGTTGCACACCTGGTAGGTGCGAATCGTGTTCATGTTCTCGTCGTACCCGCTCACCTCTTCCCACTGTGGGCAGGACACAGAAAGTCAAGGGGCTGCACCCAACTGATCTTCCCCACCCACCTCGCCTCTTCCCAACCCCGCCGTGTGCCACGACCAGCCACACCACCCCGTGCCCACCCCACCCCATCGGTGCCCAGCACAGCTCCAGCACCACCCTGCAAGCACCACGCGCCTCCAACCCGTGGGTTTAACCCACACTGCGCGCCCGGCAGGCTCCGTGCCGCGGGGACAAGGTGGCCCAAGCCCTCAGCAGAGCTCGGGGCCATCTCGCTGCCAGCAGCACCGTGCTCCGTGCCCAGATTTATGGTAAAACATCTCTGCCGGGTGGCACGGTGGGGCCACGCACCTCCTCTGCAGGCGGTAATGTCTTTAGCAGGGGCTCTCGCCCGTGGGCTGCAGCGTACGGCAGAGCCTCCCGGCAAAGTAACACGATGCCTTTAGCAGATGTATTCCCACCGCTGCAGCTACAGTTACAGCCGTGGCAGACAGGACCCGCTTTCTCAGGAGCGCGTTAACGCGGCCGTAAAACCTCCTCGCCGGCTGCAGCCCGAGCAACGCTGCGAGGGGCGGCCGGCCGGCGGCGCAACGGGCCAGTAGCCAGCAGCCGCTCCCCAGAGGCAGGAGGGAAGGTTTATGGGAGTCTGGCTGACCCCGCTGCGTACCCAGAAAGGGAGATGCTGGGCTAGACCCTGCTGGTAGCCCTCCTCCCTGCCCCTTCCAGGGACAGACCGCTTTGGGGTCCCTCCTGCAGGTGTGCACAGGTCCCAGCCCCAGCTCTCCTAAACTGGATGGACGGGATGTCCTGCGAGCACGACAGTGACATCCTTCCCGGCGAGACAGCTCGGAGCTGACATATTTCCCCATGGGAAGCTCAGCCAAGCTCCCCCCAGCCGATTAACAGCTGACTTTGCCAGCTCTGGAGGAGCCTCTGGGGCTGCTGTGACACCTCCCGGCCCTGCCCAGCTCCCTGCCCTTTCCCCAAGCTGGTTTTTTTCCAAATCCTTCAGCGTTTGTTGTTGTCTCCATCCTTTGTAGGACGGGGAGACTTCAGGGCGGGTGATGCACCAGGCAAGGGCAATGCTGCAGGCTGTAAGCGGTCACCGCTCCTCTGCGGTGTGCCGAGGGTCTTTGCGGGAGGAGAACCTTTCACTTGGTTCACCAGAGCATCGCCCCCAGCCCAGACCTTGCCGGAGGGGCAGAGCATCTCCCCATGCCGCCCTCTCCCCACCCGCAGCACCCTCGGGACGGGGGTCCAGCAGCCCCAGCCTGGCTTCTCATGAACTTGTTCATAAACCTGCACAAGTGGAAGCCGAGCTGTTTCCCAGGGACGTGAAACCCTGAGCACGACCCTGCCCTGGATGCAGGATCGTGACACCCAGGGCAAGGCGGCAGCACAGCCCGGATCCGGCGTCAGTGCCAGGACCGAGGTCCGCAGGGAAAACCCTGCGGGAGCAGAGCCCATCAGCCTGCAAACGGCCTCGCAAGGGCATCCAGGACTGCAGAGGGAGGCTCACGAGGTGGGAGACAGATTGCTCCTCGCACATCAAGGCTAACAGCCCAACAGAAGGCTGTCAGGGAAGATCCCCAAGCAGCTCCAAGCACTTCTGACTGGCAGTGGCTGCAAAGCTGCTGCCGTGGCTGGGGGAGGAGGAGAGCATCCTCGCAAAACGCAGGGGGAGCATTCGCTTTATTTTCCAGAAATAAATATGGCGTGGTAGTGGAAAATTGCAAGATCTCCCCATTTTTGAAGGCACCGGTTGGGGGGCGGAGGGTGAAGGAATGAAGGACAAGGCACAGAGAAGCAATTCCTTCCCCTGCCCTGCCTCTGACGTGGCTCTCCCTCGCCTGGACCACTCCGGACACCCACTCTGAAACGGCGTGAAAGTCACCGACACCCAGGGCTGCCCACTCCCTGCCCCATCCCCACCCACGGCGGCACAGCCCCAGGCAGGGCTCAGGACACGAGCCTGAAGAGCTGAAGGCCAGGCAGGAGCAGCACGTGGTGGAAGGAGAGCGTCTCCAGCCTGGGGATGGACAGTAGATGGTGGTGGCAGGGCACGGGGACACCTACAAGCAGCACGGGAGCTCCACAGCCGAGAGGAAACGGCCTCAAGTTGCGCCAAGGGAGGTTTAGATTGGACATTAGGAGAAATTTCTTTGCTGAAAGAGTGGTCAGGCCTTGGAACAGGCTGCCCAGGGAAGTGGTGGAGTCACCATCCCTGGAGGTATTTAAAAGACGGGTAGATGAGGCGCTTAGGGACATGGTTTAGTAGGCATGGTGGTGTTGGGTTGACGGTTGGACACGATGATCTTAGAGGTCTCTTCCAACCTGAATGATTCTATGATTCTGTGATTCTATGAAAAAGCAACTGTTGGGCTTTCAGCTCATTAATAATCACCAAAGAGGCAATAAACAGGAGAAGCACCCAACAGCTTTTGTCTTCCAGGTGATGCCGGCTGCACCCAACCTTGCCGAAGCCAAGCCACCCATGATAAGATGCCCTGCCTTGTCCTGGCAGCGGGCATGAGGCCGCACTGGGAGAAGCCGTGAAGGCACCGCAGCACCAGCACCCACGACGTGCACAGCGCAGGGCACGATGCGTGCCGCGTCCCCCCCCTGCCCGGAGGTGGGGACGGGACGTGATTCCCACCAGCAACGCCGGGGCTGCACTGGACTTTCCAGACAGGTATTTCCATCCTGCTGGGGATGGGGGACCTGGCAGCACCCCGGGGGCCAATGCTGCCTGCTCAGCACCCTCCCGCATCCCTGCAGCAGCGAGCAGGGGGGCTCCCGAACTCCCTTTTCTCAGCTGGGAGAGAAAGTCACCCCCGTGCACCAGCCCCTGCGCTTCCTCAACGCTTAGTTAGAAGCCTCTCCCTTTCTCCTCGCTCTCTAATTAACATGCCGGGAGCTCAAAAGAAGAAGGCAGCACAATAATACGGGGAGACGGCTTCCAGCAGGCCCAGGCCTCATTACCGCCGGGGCTGGGGAGCCGGGAGCAAGACATGCTTTACATATGGAAACACCGCAAACAAGAAAGGCTGGGCGAGGAGAGAAAAAGACTTGACCTCTGCTCCCGCCTATTGTGCACCCGTCATCCCCCTTCGGCGACCGGGCCGGCGCTGGCGGGGCGGCCGGGCTCGCGGGCGGGCGCGGGGCTTTATCATGGTGATGGGGGACCGGTGCCGGGAGTGCCCGCGCCCCAGCACGGCCGGGCTGCTCGGGAGCCGGGTTTAATCTCCTCGATGGAGGCTTTTCTCGGCCGTTTCTTTTCTTCTGCCAAGTCGGCTCGGGGAGGGGGCTTGCTGTCAGCCCTGGGGTGAGGTCCACAGAAATGTCTTCATCCAGCCCCTGCGGAGGGTGGATGGAGGGCAGGATGGAGCCCGAGCTACCACCTCCACGGACAGAGATGGAAAACATCTCCAGGCTTTGGCTGGGCTGGATCGGGCCACCCGAGCCCGAGGGAGCAGGTCGGGGGGGTGTCGGGCACTGGGGCTCCACGCTGCTGTCAGCCACCGCAGCCAGAGCAGGGCGGGATGCTCTGAAGCACCTCCACGCCCCGTGCAAATCCCGTGGGACACGGAGGTGGCTGGGAACGCTCCGGTTTTGTGTCGTGAGCGGAAGGGTGCAGAGATGCACTGCCTTGTCTAAGCTCTTCTTTAAAGGAGCTTGTTCTGGGTGGTCTTGGGATGTGGCACCAGTAAAGTGGAGAGACAGTCACTGCTGAGCCAGCGAATGACCCTCCATGAGATGCCAGGGATGCTGGACAGTCATTGCAGGGCTTGACCAAACGGCTGCTGTGGGTGCAACCTGGCAGGCCAATGCCCTCATCCTTTTCTGCTACAAGCGACAGGCAAAGTGAGCTACTGGGGACAAACCATGGTGGCCTTGGCATTTCATTTCTGCCTCTCGCTGATTTTAACTGGCTGCAGGTCAGTATGATTTCTCCAACATCACGTTGGCCTGATTCTGGTAAGAATTACACTCCTCCAGCCCTGGGGTAGCTTTTGGAAGCGTCACCTCCTAGAAAACTACTGGAAACCTCAACTGTCATCCTCTTTTGTGCTCTTCCCACTAGACCTTTTCAGGTGGCCAAGGCACTCTGCTTCAGTGGGTGACTTTTGTTGAGCCATCCCACCTACCTTCACCTGCAGCAGGAGACCCCAGACTCAGCTCCGGGCCCCCGTAACGCGACAGGACAACTTACCCCCGAGGGAGGATGCACCATCCAGCCCAGCTCTGCCGTTGCCGTTGTGGAATCCATCAGCGTCTCTGCAGGAGGAAGGTGAAACAAGGAGTCAGTGGCTGTCCGGTCAACGGCCTGAGGCTGGCGAAGGGGAAAGAGGTGGCGAGGAGCCAGCCCAGGGCTGCAGCCATCGAGCCCAGCCTGCGCCGAGCCCTCTGGCCAGATATCAGCCGGGGAGGAGCCTGGAATCAGTCCCTCCACCAGATTTGCTTCTCCATCCATTGCCTATCGCTCCCTGGTCCCCTTGTCCCCTGCAATGCATGGGAGCACGTGCTCTTCCACCCACCAGCCCAGCTGGACTTTCCTCCTCAAAGTCCAGACTCAGGGTACCACAGCCCCGGAGCAGCTCTGCTGCTGCAGACGAGGAGCCCAGCCTGAGCAAGTTTCCTCCAGTTTCTTTTGCAAAAGCGGGATATTTTTTTCTCAGCGTTTTGCACGGTAGGCAGAATCCTTGGTGATGCAGTAGCACACGGGAAGGAACAGCACTTTTAGGACTTAAAAGTACTAAAAAATTAAACCAACGTTAAAGCTGGTTTTCCAGGCGATTTGGGTTGAAATAGGTCAGGCGATGCTACTGCTGACCAGCTCAGAGAAGTCTCCCTAAGCCACATGGGCAGAGAAGCCTCCTCATCCTTTCTACAGCTCATCACGCTTCCAGCACGGAAGTTTTTTCATCCCCAATAGCTATAGGTTGGCCTAACCACACTGATGGCATGAGGAGGGATGCTCAGTTTCTGGCACCCCAGTGCCTGGGCTAACTCGTATAGGTGTTCCCCATCCAGCACGGGAACGGCCCCAGCAGGAATACTTTGGACAGACCCTTCCATGAGTGGTTTCCCCAAGCTGGGGAACCGTCCATCCTCCAGGTCTGCGGTCGCAAGCTCGTTGCAACACGGGGATTTTTCTGCACCGTGCCCAATGCTGACGTATTAAGAAAATAAGACAATATTCCGGTGTTTAGGAAACGCAAAGGTTTCAGCACACTGAGGTTGGGCATGGGAAAAGCGTGACGCTTGTGGGACAGACTGTACAGGCCAGCATACGGCCCGTGATTCTGCAGCCGAGACCACAGTGATACCCACGGAAGAAATTATATCCCTCTGCTCTGTAGGGAGAATGTGAATCTGCCCCGGATTTCAGCGCACGCACTCGGGATGCCAACCGCCTTTGCAGGGATACTGGAAAGCATCCATCACAGGCACCCGCAGGACAGAAACACGAAATTCAGCTTGCAGCTGCACCTTCCCCGCCCTCCCAGTTAGTGCAGGACAGGCAGGGGAAGAGCCCAGCTTTAGGGCTCTGCAGCTCTTAGGAAAAAGCATCTTTTGCACAAGACGTACACCCGCTCCGCGTCAGCTCACCGGGAGCGCTCAACCGGGAGAACCCCAATATAGTCGAGAACTCCAGCCACCATCCTATAACCCAACAAACGGTGCCAGTTCCCACGGCCACAACAGGGATGGAGAGTTACCGGCTGTAACCGGGTCCCGTTGCTACTCTTCAGCACCAAAAAACCCAAGCATCCTGCCACGAATCCCCCAAAAGCAGCTCCACCTTCTCCACTTTCACTACGTTCAACAAAAACGAAGGAAGAAAAGCTCAGCCTTGAGCAGACCCATCATTTAAGAGACAAGCCTGGATGCAGAAACGGCTGTTGTTCAGCCGACAGCGCACGTGAACTCCCCTTTTCCCACCGGCAAGGCAAAAAGTGCCTCGGCACAGATACGCTCCTTGCACCTACTTCTGGCAGTAAATCATTTTCAGACTGTGGGTTGTTCGTTACTCCTGGTTAGAGCCAGCGGTTTCCAGTTCACAGGAAACCAGGATTTCAAAATTTGGTTTTATTCCAAGAGTAAAAAGCAAAAATAGTTCTTTTCAAATTTTCCCACTAGGAAGAGTTCTGGAAAACAGCTAGCCCAGAAATGTTGTCATTCAGATTTATGAAATTTCTTTTTAAACTGAATATTTGTTTACATAGTTCAATAATAGTGTTTATTTTATCAGAGGATCTGGCTTTTTCATTAAAACACCAGTGGCACTTTGATCTAAAAGGAAATCAACATTTTTCACCCGGTGCTAGCTGCAAGCGGCATTACTTTAAAAAACCCTTGAATTTGTTACTTTATCTTAACTATCAATGACAGTGGTGCATAGTAAGTATATTAATAGCAGTGACTATAATGTAAAAGAAGATATACTCTAAACCAGTGTAAATAATTCTCCAAATAAAAATAATATTTTGAAGCATTTTTCATTTTTAAAAGCCTTTCGTTTAATGAAAACTCGGTGCAATGGAAATGTTACGCTTTACTGCAGCGCACGCTGCCCGCAGCCCTCGCCGTTGCCCCTTACCCTCAGCTGAAGAACTGCACATCTCCTGGGAGCTACGCATCCACCCCAGCTGGCCCAAGGACATCTTGTTTTGAGACACGGCAAGGAGGAGTAGAAATGTGCAGATTTTAAGCAGGTTTTTCCAATGGTCAATTATCTTCTCATACAAAAGGTCTTCCATTAATTTTAGGCTGAATTTACACTGTTCAGCTGCCAGCTATTAGATTTCCATTTACTCGGACAAAGACTCTGCTCTCCAAAACCTCCTTTCCCTCTTGTGGTGCTTAAGGGTTGCAAATGAATCATCTCCAAGATAACTAAATTAGCTGAACTCCCTTATTCTTCCACCCTAAAACAGGTTCCTTTCTTCGAGGCTCCTGTTTATCAACCTTCTTTGTGTAGGGTGGACCCCAAGACCGTGGTCCCCATTGCAGACAGCTGTAACATCCCAATCCACCCCTTTTTGCACAGCTTTTCTACCAAATTGCTGCCCTGTCTGAAGTTCATTTGGAGATGGGTGGCCGTGTTAGCACTTAGCAGTAGTTGCCTGAATTACAGAAAATTGTGAATAACTGGTCCCCGTGAATCAGAGCAAACCCGGTTAGCCGCACTGACTGCAGAAGCAGATGTGAGCCAGGATGAGTTTCAACGGTGGTGGTGGGTTTGCTCCATCATCCATTGATGGCTGACTTCAAAACACCTTATTGCACCACATAACGGCCTGCCAGAGAGTTATCTTGCCCATATACCTGGCCAGGAGCACCCCTCACCTCCACCTGAGGTCGAGGAGGCCACGTGGTCCTCCAGGGAAGATCACTGTCTCATCCCTAAGAAGTTTCTTATTTCCAAACAAAAGAAGTGCATTAACTCATTTCTCCAGCAAACAAAACCAGGAGCGACGTCCAATGAACCAACACATCCCTCATCTGCAGGGGCTTCTCTCTGCCTCTCTCCCAGGCTCAGACCTGCTCAGACCTCCACAGCAAGAGGTAGTGGTGGGCAGACTGCGGTGGGAGGAAGGCCCTGTGAAGATGCTGCCAAGCCCTGCTCTGACATCCCATCCTGAAAGTGCTGACACGGGCTCCGAACTAGCAACCAATAAACCGGGAAGGTTCAAGAAAGCAAGAGAAGGCCCTACCACCCACCTCTGCCACGCAAGAGAAAGGCTGAGATTCCCCCGAGGTCTATTTCTCCTTCAGCTGGATGGGGTTTTATTGCTGCAGAGGGACTGCGGAAGCTCATCAAAGAGGAATTTGCAAGATGATTGATTGTGGTTTGCAAGGATCTACACCAGGAGAAAGTAGCAGCAAAGAGAGCTCCTTAGCCTGCAAGGGAAATTGCAGCTCCAGCTTTGCCTGGGAGCTGAACCCAGTAAGACACGTGGAAAACAAGATTCAGTTTTACCAGAGAAGGTAATCATCCCTGAAGAGTAATTGCCAAGAGGAGCAGATCTTGCACTGCCTGCACCCTTCCCATCCCGGGTGAGCCAGGAGCTGGAGAAGCACGTGGTGCAGGAGCACCCACTGGGCAGGAGGTCGCCTTGGTTCCTTCTGGCCATCAAGGTATGATAACCAAGGAGATACTCATGGACATGTCTGAGTCGATGGGTGACTCCAGGCACCAAGACATCAGTCATACAGGGTTCTACAGGTGCAAGCCCCACACGAGGCGTGATAAGCCCCAAAGAGTAGGAACCCACCATCCTCCAGAAGCAGCTCCTCCACCCGCTGCCCTCAGCCCGCTCAGCCCCTTGCAACTTCTGCGCCCATGGTGACCCGTGGTGGGCGGCCATGGCCGTATCTCACCCAGCAGGTCTCCTGATCCTACCTGTGGGCTGCCCCAAGCTCATACCCTGCTCCAGGCACCCAAAGGACCAACTCCTGAGCTGGGGACAACAAAGACAGACCAATTTCTGGATGGGCAACCCCCAGCCCAACTGTTAGTGCCCTGCCAACCACGGAGAGGAGAAGGTGCCTGCTTCAACCAGCAAACTCGGCAGCTTCACTCACTGTCAGAGCCAACGCTTTCACGGTGCCGTCCTGCCCGTTTGGCAGTGCCAAATAACAGGGTGAGGGGCTGGTGCCTCGGCAGCCCCATAAAGACCCCCCTGACATCCAGGACAGAGCAACCCCCTGGCAAGGACGGCGACAACACGGAGCAAAGCCGCGTGGGAGCGGCAGGGATGGGTGTCTGGCCCCTGGCCCATCTCTGGTGGCTGGCGATAGCTGCAGCTCAGTGAAATGCTCTCTCCGGAGCAGCATTTTCTCAATATTGTTGTTTGTGTTCTTCCCTCCCGCGTGTTTATCTGCAGATTCACATGCTACCCACGGCATCATAAATAAATCTGCAGCTGCTCGAAACCAGCAGACGCAACCCTGGCCCGCTTCCCACCAGAAACCACGCTGCTCCCCACGGGACGGTTAGGAGATAAGTGCCTGTCCTTTTCACTTTGAAGATGCTTTCAATAAGCAACTTTCTGCCAGCGCTGGGGCCCGTCGCCGGCACTGCTGCTTTGCTACGAGGAGATGCCAGGGCTCCAGCACTTTTGCATCTAAAGATGCATCATCATCACCATACCACCACCTCCAGATGCTCAACAGCTACGCTAAGACGCCGGCAAGCTGAAGATCTGCTATGCCGATGACCTGGGTGGGGGGGCTCCTACGCTTCCGCGCCGTCTTCTTGCCGCTCAGCCACAAGCGAGATGAGTGTGGGGATCTCAGCTCCACCAGCTTTTCCCATCTGGCCAGGTTAGGATGGAGACTGGTGGGCAGACCTGGGTGGGGAGGACAAGATTGGGATCACCAGGCGGGGACTGGGGACACCAGCATGGGATGGCCAGGACCGGGGATGGAGAGTGACAGGAGCAAGGGACCGTGGCAGAGAGGCTGGAGGGGCAAGGGATTAACAGAGGAGCTGTGCACGTTGCGGACACACTTCTCTGTGTCCGGAAAAATAACTTCCATGGAGTTTTGCCAATTTAGACCAATTTAGAGCATCTGGCCCTGAGTTTCTCAGAAGTCCTGGCAAATCCTTCACATTCACAGGCTCCAAACTCATCCAGATAAAGAAACAGCTGGACAAATAAATAGCCCCACAGATAGCTGGAGCCTCCACCCTCATTTTTCCACCCACAACTTTTTCCCTTCCCCTTTCACTTCTCACGCCAGCTCCTCCCTCAGGGTAGGAAACTTGCCAGTATTTTAATCCTGGTACAATATTATTAACACGAGGACCAGTTGACCCAGGATCGCATCAGCTCTGGCCAGTGCTGGACGTGCAAAACAGGCAAGAAGTTGCCCAGACCTCTCCGATGAGCAAAGTCATCCCAAGGTGGGGAGACCGTGGCTCATCCCCACCTCCCAGACGTGACCTGGAAGCCCACCTAACGCACCTCATCGGATCAGGCCAGGCTGGAGGGATGCTGCAGAGCGGGCTCAGCGCCGGAGCCCAGCTGGGTGGAGCAAGACCGGGATCCGCGCCGGAGACGCCACAGCTTGGGACAACCTCCTCCGCGCAGGCACATGTGCTCCTGAAACCGCGTTTCCAGCCTGGCCTCAGGCACAGCCACCGCGTCCCCGTGCAGGGGGGGCGGCTAATGAGAAACCCGTCTGTCCCCCGCCCCGAGGAGCCCTTGCCGCAGATCTATTTACCCTTCCAGAAGTTGAAAGGCCCCTCTCTGCCTCCTGCGCTTTACTGGAGCCTTATTATAATATTTTTGCCAGCGAGAGCTGCGAGGGACTGAGCAAACCCAGTGGCCCTTCTCTGCAGCCCCGAGCTTTGCTTTGCCTGGCCGGTGGCCAGCGGAACAAACTGAAACCCAATCCCCCCCCCGGCCGACCCGCTGGCGCGGGAACAGCACGCTGCATTGTGAGCCGGCGGCTACAGGATATTTTGGATACTTCACTCAGGGATCCACTTAAACTCCAAGAGGGAGAGTGATTGATAGGGAGAGAGAAGAGGCAGTTGACTGAGCTGGGATGGGGACCGCCGGCATCCCGCCCTGCACCCACAGCCCCAAAGGCCACCCCAAGGGCAGCCGTAGCGGGTCGTGCCGGTGGTCCCGGTGCTGTGGACGCAGCAGAGAGGTACCTGGTCATTCAACACCCTTCCCTGAAAAATTAGGTCCAGCTAGACTCAGAGACCTAAGAATAAAGGTGATGTCCAGCATCTCCATCACCCAGAGCGCCTCTGACCTGCTAGCCAGCCCCCCAGGCCGATAGTCCTGGGGGCTAGCAAGGCACGGAGCGGGGAGGCCTGACCCCACAGCGCTGACAAGGGAAAGATGTCACCGCTTTTGGGGAGCCATGGAGCCTTCCCGGCTCCTCGGTTCACCAGGACGTCAGCCAAGCCCGCCTGCAAGCCCTGTGAAACAGGAGCCAGCCCCAGAGCCAGCGGGGGAGCAGGGGACGGTGCTGGAAGCCGGTGGGGCTCAGCAGCGCTCGCTGGGACGCCTTCAGCCATCTCCTGGGTGATGCTTGGCTGCTTGTGACACTCAGAGACAAAGAGATGTCCCCAGGACGCCCACAGTGGTTCCAGCAGCCCCACTGGAAAGTCCCCCTGCATTTTTCCACACCTTGCCGGGGCGGGGGCTGCCGGGAGCTGGGCTGTGCTTTCCCCATCCCCACTCAGATCCCTCCCTTCCCCTGACCCTCCACGTCCCGTCTGACCACATGCATCACTGGACCCATCCTCAGGGGACCAGGGCTGATGCTGTTGTGCAGAAAGCGGGGGCACCGAGACCCTCGGCTCCCAGACCTTGCTAAACTGGGAAATAAGGAAAGCAGGGCTTGGAGCGGAGCTGCACCCATACGGCATGCCAATGGGTGAGCTGGGAGCCGGTGCCGAGCACCACCGCGACCCAAAGCCAGCACGCTGCGAGGAGCAGCTTCACAGCTCCTCTTCTCCCTCCTCGGAAGCCATCGGTCGCCGCAGGCGTTGCCCTGCACGGTGCTGGCTGCTCTGCTGCTGGAAAGCTCAAAACCAAGGGGAAAGCTCAACTCAACAGTCCCAGGGGTCCTGCAAGTCATCCGAGCACGCGTCCTGCTTTCTAAGCGCCCAACTGACCATCAGTCCAGACACCGTCACTGCCAGGCAGACAAGTGCTGAGGATTGCCCCTCTCGTCTGCCCGGCCGGGAGGGATACGGCCCAGCTCTGGCTCTCAGCTGAGAGGGGCCAGGGCTGGGAATTCAGATTTTGTGATCTTTCAGCCTAGGGCCTCTGCTGAAGCAGGTTAGGTTCGATGCGAGGGAGGACCACGCTCCATCCAGCTGCCACATCGCCCCAGTCACGGCTGCAGATGCATCCTCTCCGGCCCCAGTTTCCCGACACCATCTGCCCGCGGTCAGCAGAAACCCAATAACCCCACCAGAGACCCCAGAAAGCTGCTCCAGCAGCACCAAGGACCCACGGTCCTTGCTGGCAGCATCTGCCCCAAAAGGAGCCGGGATTTGTAGGTGGTCCAAGTTCAGCCGAGGGCAGGCTGCTGGGAAGAGACAATGCAGATGCTAAATGCCAGCGAGCAGGGGCCCTCCTGCTGCTGCCGGGAATGTGGTAGCCACACAGAGAAGACACAGATGCAGACGTTTAACAGCCATTGCTACTGTCAGCGCTAATAACTCGGTCCCTGCAGTGGCACCGACCCCATCGTCTGCAAGACACCTCGCGGGAGGGAATCCCAGGGTTAAGCAAGCGTTGTCCTCACCCCCATCCAGCCTCATCCACCCCATCAGGACAGCCCAGCAAAGACTAAGTTCCCCACCGAGCCATCTCCCAGGAGGATGGAGCAAGGCCATGTCCCCCCCGAAAGCCTCTCCAGGGGCGGCAGGGACACCCTGGGAGGTTGGAGACCCCATGTCCACAAGCTCCTTCTGCAGATGCTCCAGCCCCGAAGGAGCCGGCAGCCTCCACCACGCGCTGCCCCAGTCCAGCTGTTAGCGTGGCACAGCCACCCTACGGGGCTGACCCCGCAGCACGGATGGACACACGTTCGTCACCGCTGGAGCCCAAACACGGAGCCACTACCAATGGTGTGCAGCAGCAGATGCCACGTACGGCTCCTGGCTGCAGCATCCGGGGGAAAGAGTTGCTTTATAACATAATAACCTGCTCCCACCGCCGTGGTTGGGGCCAACTAGTACAAGGTAATGCCCATGGTGCAGGGCCACCCCACCTAGTCCCCCTTGATACCCCAGACCCCTCTCCTGTATCCCAGACCCAGCATCCTGTATCCCCAGACCCAATCTCCTGTATCCCAGACCCACTCTCCTCTATCCCAGACCCAGCATCCTGTATCCCCAGACCCAATCTCCTGTATCCCCAGACCCACTCTCCTCTATCCCAGACCCACTCTCCCGTATCCCCGGGCACGGGGGCGAGGCGACCTCAGGAGATTTGGGATGCAGCAGGAAGGCTGCAGAGCATCACCAGGTAAAGAGCGCGTGCTCGGCTCTCATGTGACATCCATCCCTTTTCCCCACTAACCCCATCATTCGATGCGATGAGCGTTGAGGGCACCAGGAGGAGCTTCATGAGCCCAGGGCAGGGGTTTCTGGCCAGCTCTGCCTCCCCTTCCCCCTGGGTGCCACCGGCCACCCCTACCCGGAGCGGGGACGGTGTGCGCAGCGAGCCCCCGTCCCACCTCCCAGCACCGCTGGCACTAAATGAGGTTTTGTCACCCTGCATGGTGGCACGGGCTGCAAGCAACTTGTTCCCAGCAGGCTCTGGAGCCCTGCTCAGCATCCCAATTGAGCTATCCTTAATGGGATTCAATTTTAATTTGCTTTTATTGGAAAACACAGATGGTGACCCCCTCCTCCCTCCCGCCCGAACATATACAGGGTAATAACATTTACGGGGGAAAGATATTATCTCCAAACACAGCCAAAGCTCTAGCGAAAGCCCCACCGCCACGCAGCGACGCGCAGCTGCGCCGCACAGCCCTGCGCCTGGCTCGTAAAGGCAGGGCCACACAGAGCCACCGGCACGGCAGGGGCGAGGGGAGGCAGGACCAGGGTCCAGCGAAGGAGAATTAAAGACCAAGACTAGCCCCTGGTGCAAGCAAGCAAGCCTGGCAGATTAATCTCGTTAAAACTTCTTCCCTGATTGGGTCTTTGCAAAGCAACGCGGGGAGCTGCCCGGAGCGGAGGTATGCCCAGAGCTGCTGGGCAGGGCTGGAGGGCTGCACTGGTCTACCCACCCCACCAGAGCCAGCTCCTGCCCACAGCCCGGACGGCTGCTCCGAGCATCCCTGGCTCCAGTAAGTCCCCTGCGACAAGTTCACGTTGCTGCTCAGGGTGGCCGCAGGGAGGTGACGGCAGCGCAGGGACAGGCAGGGACAGGCAGGGACTGCTGCACAGGCAGCCAGGCTACACCAGCCCCAGCGAACCGGAGTGGGGAGTCCCCCAGCAAAGAATAAGCATCAAGCAGCCCCTGATTTGCGCCGCATGCACCCAAGCACCCAAACGCTGGTGCCTGCGGATGCTCCTGCTCCTCTGGCACTGCCGGTGCTGCCGCGCCGAGCCCCGGACCCCCTTTCACACCCCCCCGCCGCCGAGCACGCCGAGCACGGGGCTGAGCGGGGATGCCCTCCACTGCGCACGTCTGGCTCCATGCATCTACCTGACAGCCAAGTAATTCCTGCTTTTCACTGTTTTTACTGACAGGCTGTAAATTTGCTTCTGGTTGGCAGCTCCAAGCGGGAACGGCTTGGGAGGAACCGCAGGGCCAGCTGCAGGCTTGTTATTGCCAAGCCACGGAGGGATGCCCCGTGTCCCGGGCTGGCCGTGGCAGCGGGGGGCTTCGGATCAGGCTCCCGAAGCTTCTCCTCGGGCCAGATGCAGGAAATCCCAAAATCCCTACAAGGAGCTTGGCTTCCTTCTAGCCCCTCCTGAGGCCAGAGCATCTCTCCGCCACCATCCCTTTGGTATCTCCGGGGGGTTTGCTCGCAGCCACGCCAGGAACGCAAACCCTGCACCCCCTCCGGGCCCCCCCCCGCTGCAGATAAAGCCACAGCGGAGCCGGCAGCTGCGGGCAGTGGGTATTTTTAGTGAGCTGCAAACGTTTCCTTCCTTGGGAAAACCCCATCTTCAATACCTCACCACGGAGAGGGCTCCCTCCTTCACGCCCGGGTAATTCATTACACCCTAATCCAACCTCCCCAGGCAGCAGGTTGAACCAAGGGGATGCTCCATCGGTGGATGCCGCAGGCTCCTGCTCGCTGGTGGCCCTGCCCGGGTGAGGGATGTGCTCCATCCATCCATCACAGCGCTGCCCATCAAGCAGAAGCCGGCCGGCTGCCCTCCGTCGGGAAACAGCATCCCCGAAGCAGGCAGGAGATGGGCTGTGGGACCATCAAGGAGAGAGAAACCCCTCCAGGGCTGAAATCTCGGGTGTGACTTGCATCTGCGCCGCAGCAAGAGCTGCCATCACCCGCAAGGGCTGCATCGAGGAGCTGGGGGAACGGGGACCGGCACGGGAGTGGGGAACGTCCACATTGGGATCTATCTGCAGGTCTGCAGACCAGCCTGGAGAAGGTGGCAGGAGCTTATGAACCAGCTCTGCTGCTCATGGGGCTGGAGGAGAGCACACGCTGGGATCCAGGCTGCTACTGGGATGGGGTCCTGGAGACCCCAACGCTTGTGGAGACTCATCTCCATCACAGAACTAATACCAGCGATGTGGGTAATCGCAGAGCAAAGCTTGTTTTGTCAGCATCAATGAACCGAGGATGAGCAGTTGCGTAGGTACAGACAACCATAATCTGGTTACACATATGTGGGAAGAGATTTTTGCACCCACCAAAAAGAAACACACCCGGGGGTGGAAAAGGGGCAATTTCCAAAAGTTGAAAGGGATTATTAGCAAAAATTGATTAGGGGGAAATGTAAACAAAAACAATGAAGAGTAATTACAGCTAGCGTAAGAAGGCTTTGCCAAAATCTCATAAATCTCTGATCATAAAAGAAGGCGTCCTTAGCTAAAAATTATCTTGGCTTTGAATAAAAGAAAAAAATTGCAGTAAAAATAAACACATTGTATAAATTAAAACCGGGGGAAGTTGGCAGCACTAAATTAGCAGTTATAAGATGCAGACAGTTGCGAAAGGATGTATCAATGAAAAAATCGACTGCCAGCGAACATAAAGGAGAGAAAAAGTGGAATTTTTAAATACACCAAAAGCAAACACAGCCAGAGCTGTGGAAAGGCGAGTCCACGGGGACGCTCACGTGTGAAGCCAGGCAGCAAAGGCAGACACCAAAACACCGGGCAAACCCAAGGGCAAAGCCCGGAGGGACGAGCAGACGTGGCGGCTCCGGGCTGGGGACCAGCAGCGACCAGAGGATGCCCGAGACCCCTCTCGCTGGCAGCATCCCACCGCCCCGGGCAGCTGCTCACCCATCCAGGAGCGACTTTAGAGTTGTTTCCTGACGGCAGCACCATCCCCGAGATGACTACTTGCTCTCAAGCAGCTCCTTCGTGTGCTCAGCGAAGCCCCTACAGACCTGCGGGGCGAGGACAGTCCCAGGACCAACAGCTCTCCTCTCCCCTGCCAACGCTTTTTGCCACGCACCAAGCAAGGATGGTGCAGTCCGAGGATGGGGAATGATTTCGTAGCATCCCACAGGGCTGGGGGAAAGGAGCTCAGGGGTTTCGGTCCAACCCCATCCCCACCATGAGACCGGGGCAGCCGGGGCTTTGCCTAGCTAAGCCTGGGAGATGCCCCAGTGCCCCGGGGACCTGCTGCTCAGCAAACCCTTCCCGGACAAGGAGGATGCCTAAAGCACTACAAGTACCGCTGCAGGATCCATCCCAGCCCCCCGGGCACGATCACCAAAGCCCGGGAGGAGAAACAACCCATCGGCTCTGCAAAAGCCGCAGCAGTCGCCCAGACAACTCAGCCAACATCTTGGCAGGAGTCAAACCAGAGAGATGCCTGGGGCGTTAGCTGAGCCGCCGGGATGTAGGACAACACGGTGAGCGTTGGGGAGGGAGGATCCGGTGCCGAGAGCTCTCCAGGCCAAAAACCAGGTAGTTCAGCCCCATGCTGCACTGTTACTTCTTTGCTCTGCACCTCAGATGCTTTGTCAAGGAGGTGCAGCAGTGGGGACATCCCCCCAAACAAGCTTTGAGGATAAAAGCGGCAGAGGTATCAGCGTGGAGGTTGGCCAGATGTACCTAGGAGTTTGTGGCTCCTCTGCACGGCCGGTGCCAGCCCCCGCCGGCACAGACGCTGCACGGGGGGGCAAGCACCAGCCATCGGGAGTCGAGGGGGGGAAGGACAGACGGCTGCTGCTGTGCTTCTGCAGTGGGGAATCACAGAATCATGGAATCATTCACGTTGGAAAAGACCTCTAAGATCATCGTGTCCAACCGTCAACCCAACACCACCATGCCCACTAAACCATGTCCCTAAGCGCCTCATCTACACGTCTTTTAAATACCCCCAGGGATGGTGACTCCACCACTTCCCTGGGCAGCCTGTTCCAAGGCCTGACCACTCTTTCAGTAAAGAAATTTCTCCTAATGTCCAATCTAAACCTCCCTTGGTGCAACTTGAGGCCATTTCCTCTCGTACTATCGCTGTTACTTGGGAGAAGAGACCAACACCCACCTCGCTACAACCTCCTTTCAGGTGTTGTAGAGCGCGATGAGGTCTCCCCTCAGCCTCCTCTTCTCCAGGCTGAACACCCCCAGTTCCCTCAGCCGCTCCCCATCAGACTTGTGCTCCAGGCCCTTCACCAGCTTCGTTGCCCTCCTCTGGACACGCTCCAGCACCTCCATGTCCTTCTTGTAGTGAGGGGCCCAAAACTGAACACAGGATTCGAGGTGCGGCCTCACCAGTGCCCAGTACAGGGGCACGACCACCTCCCTGCTCCTGCTGGCCACACCATTTCTGATACAGGCCAGGATGCCGTTGGCCTTCTTGGCCACCTGGGCACACTGCCGGCTCATGTTCAGCCGGCTGTCAACCAGCACCCCTAGGTCCTTTTCCTCAGGGCAGCTTTCCAGCAACTCCTCTCCAAGCCTGTAGCGTTGCCTGGGGTTGTTGTGGCCGAAGTGCAGGACCCGGCACTTGGCCTTGTTGAACCTCATACATTGGCCTCGGCCCACCCAAAAGGAAGGTCCCTTTTCTCACTGCTGCACGTATTGCAGCAATGCCCAGCTCTTCCAGAGCGTGCCTGTGCAAGGAGGAGGTATCACTCTTCCCCACTGGCTGGGAGGGAAACTGAGGCAGGGAGCACTCCCCACTGCCTGCCCCAGGATGCTCCAAGGAGAGGCTGGGAAAATCAGTGAGCAGGAAGCACCTTGTCCCTTTGCAATGCATGGTTTTGGCCTTGGCACTGATCAGCACCCCCGGACCCTTCCAGCTCATGACACTGAAGTGACACCGCAGCGGGCGGCACTGCCCGTGCAAACCCAGAGACACGCACCCGGCAGCAAACTGAGCCGCAGGCACCTGCGGACCCTGCGGGGAGGATGTGCCCTGGGGACAGGCTGCGTCTGCACCCTCTCCCCAGCACCCCAGACCTCCGGTGCTCTTTGCATGGGTGTCCGGTGGGGACTGTGGAAGGATCCACCCTGCCAAGAAGAGAGCAGCCCTGCATCCTCCGAGCACCAAAGGACGCGCAGAGAAACACCTACAGCTTTGCAAGGGTTTAGGGCTCGCTCTCTGAGCCTCATCAAAGTACCACGCTTCCAAAATTTAGTGCACAGGGTGAGCGAGGCGTTACCTGACAGCCTCTGCCTTGACACGGGAAATCAGGCGAAAAGTCTTGTGCGGGGAATGCACCATCCCCCAAATTCCCTACTCAGCATGAAGCAGCCTTTATAAATCAATGTCTGCAGGAGGAAAACACGTGAGGGAGCAGCAAGTTCATCCTCCCCTTGCTGCTGCGCTCCCGCTGATCCTTGAATCCCACAAGTGTGATGGGAAGGGATCTCTGGAGGGCTCAAGTCCCGTTCCCTGCTCAGGGAGGGACCCTGACCTACGGGGTGTGCTTGAGCACCCAGGGATGCACCCAGACCCCCGGGAGCACTAACAGAAGAGGACACCGCTCTTCTCCCACTTCCCAAAGCCACGCTCGGTCCTCTGCCATCACAGCACCCGTCTCCTCACCGTTCTGCAAAGCTCTTTCAGGAGGTGCTGCTCCCTGAGAGCATCCTGGCAGTTCTTGCTGCCGCCATACAAGAGCCTCGGCCACGATGGCTGAGCCTGGGAAACCACCAGCACCCTGTGCCGCTGTCGGTGACGATGGAGCAGATGGCTCCGCTGTTGGTGACGATGGAGCTGCTGGCTCTGGGATGCACAGAGTGGGCAACACATCTCAGCGGGCACGCATGTAGCGTGTGCCGAAGGTGGCCACATCGGCATCCTCAAGACCAGGCTTGCCCACCAGGCAGAGCGCGAGCTTGCACGCACAGCTTCGTCCTCCAAAGCCCCTGCGACCCTGGTGCACCCCGGCAAGCTTGCCGAGCTACCGGTGCCATGGAGAGCCCAGAGGCTGCGATGCCACCGCAGCCCAGACGTGACCCTCTGGCTGCTTCTCCCCAAGGTGGGATGCTTTCAGGCAGAGGGTGAGCACAGCCCAGGGCTTGGCAGCAGCACCGCGCCTCCGAACTGGGAAGCCGGAGCAAATCCAGCCGATTTGATCTCAGCAGGTGCTGAACCTTCCTGCAGGAGAGGTGTCCGACACCTCTCACCCTCCACGGGGCAGCGTGGCTGATGCAGCAAGAGCAACAGTCCCATGGGAGACGGGCTGCCGCCGCGGGCACCGGGGCTGCCAGTCCCATGGGAGACGGGCTGCCGCCGCGGGCACCGGGGCTGCCAGTCCCATGGGAGACGGGCTGCCGCTGCGGGCACCGGGGCTGCCAGTCCCATGGGAGACGGGCTGCCGCCGCGGGCACCGGGGCTGCCAGTCCCATGGGTGACGGGCTGCCGCTACGGCAGCCTCGCAGGGCACCAGGACTCTTCCCAGCCCGCTGGAAAACTTCCCCTGCCAACACCGTCGGGTGCTGCTGGCTTCAGTGAGTCCCTCTTGCCGTAACACATACCTGGCTGCTCACCAAGAACACCCGGAGCACGAATGTTGCCCTCCAAGCTGCTCACCCCAAATGCACAAGGCAAGTCTCCCCAAAAACCCCATCCTGGTGGGCAGTGAAGCGGGGGACCAGCCGGTCTCAGCCCTGCCGGGAGCATGTCCGTGCCCCATCGCACCCCAGCAGTGGAATCATCTCTTCGGGGTGAAAAATACCTCCTCGATTCCCGGGAGGCACCTCTCCCGCCCGTGGAGGATGCAGAACTCCTCCGTGCCTCCCGATTTATCCTGCCCGGAGCGCAGTCGCCCCCGGCAGAGACACCGGTGGGATGCACAGGGCTGCTGGCCCCATCCATCCGCTCACGCTGCCGGGGATTTATAGACGAATGAAACCCTGTTGGCTGAGTCTCTGTTTACTCCTCTCGGAGAAAATAATTAACTCTTGACGCAGTTCTGACTCACGGGACGTGGATTTAAAGAACTTGGTAAAAACGTCCTTAAAGCTGCCCCACTCCCAGCACGGGCAAAAGCAAATTACAATATTCCCTGTATCACACCAGGGCAGTGCCGAGCCCCACGCACCCACTTGTCCCCATCCCATGATGTCCCCAGTCCGGGACTGATCCCCAGGCAGATCCCACCTGCTTGCAAAAGCAAAAGCCAGGAGAATCCGCAAGGAGCAAAGGCCTGCACCGGGGAGCCCGGAAAAAGAAGCCACGGAGGGATGGGAGAGGCAGGGGACAGGAGGGAGCATCCCTTAGGGACCAGCCGTGCCAGTTGCTGATACCCAGCTGGTTTCCACCGCAGAGGAGCTGGGCGAGTGTGAAACAAGACGATCAGTGCCCCTTCTCTCTGATAACTTTTTTCCTTCAGATACCGCCGATTTGCCCGACGGGGTCATTCACATGAAAAACCCCCCAAAAGCAAAATGTTGCATTGCAGAGGCACAGGTGACAGACGGGGGCACCCAAATGGCTCAGCCAGCACCGAACATGTGGGTCCTCTGAGGTGGCACCTGGGATGGGGCAGAGCACGCAATGACGTGCCCGGCAGCAGAGCCCTGACGCTGTTCGCTACAGGGATGGCGCAAGGCTTGCAAATGCTCATTCACCACTTGGGGGTTGCGCTGGCTTTGGCCGCCCCCCCTGAAAAAAAAAAAGGTTTTTTTTCTCATAGAGCAGAGAAACATCAGACCCTGGAAAAAACAACACTGAGCACCCAAAAACTGAATGCATGAACAAAATGGCTTCGACCCCTTTTTGCTGCAGGCGAAGGCGCAGCGAAGCACCCCGGGTGCCGACCCCCGCACCAGCCTGGGGGCAGAGGGGACCCCCCCACCCGAGCCCTGCGGCCGGTAGCTGGCTGCAGCGGGGGCCGGTTGTCACGGACGTGGCAGCGGGTGTCCAACCGCAAGGACGGGCGAACAAAGGACAGTTCACGGCTCCATCGATCCGGAGGTCAGACGGGTGAAGCACGAACATCTGGTCCGACGCTCTGCCCAGCGCCGGCCAAAGGACTTCCCCGGGTTTATTTAGACAAGGGTGAGTCTTTCAGAAGGAAGCATCCAATATTGCTGTTAAATTTCCCAGGATGGAAAGCCCTCCCCAGCCCCGATTTGTGCCTGTGGGGAGGGACCTCGAGCAGCACAAGGGTAAGTGCCAGCCGATGCCGCAGCGGCCGTGATGCCTGCAGCTGGGAGAGGAACCCCGATCAGCAGCTTGTGTCCAGTCATCTTTGCATTTATTAGCGTATCCCTTGAAAGTGAAGCTTCAGCAAGATGTGTACTACCAGGGAGGTGTTTGCTCCGTGGTACCCGCGGAGGATGGGGTGAGCAGAGCCAGCCCAGCGCGCTCCTGCATCGGGCGGTGGGCGAAGGGCTTTAGCACGATGCACTGGCATCCGCTGCAGCCGAACGCAAGCTCACACATTTTTAAGCCAGTAAACAGCCTGGCCAGGCTGCCCGGCCATCCCTCCCGCCCAGCACGTGTCCGAGGATGGCTGGAGACAGAGGGGTATTAGCTGGAGGGAAAAGCCCCGGGGGTCAAAACCAGTTTATGAGAAATCAGTCACCTTTGATCTACAGATTACGAGCAATAGCGAATCGACTACATCCCTGGGTGAGCTGCTGCACAGTTAATTAGACACGTTATTAAAAACATGCTCCTCTACCAGTCTGAATTAGTCCAGCTTCCAAGCCACAGAGTCCTGCCCTGCTAAATTAAACAGACCTTCATGATTAACAACCCTTCCTCCAGGCCGGTACGGGCAGACGAGGCAGAAGACACTCCTTAAATCTGCTGGATACAGCAAACGACGGGCAGGTTTTCCACACTTTGAGTCACGACTGTAGCTGGTTTATTTTTATTTTGATTCTCCTTTGGCTGCGGACACCAGAAACAGACCCGGCATGCAGGACCCACCATCACAAGGAAAGGATAAACTGGTATGTCCTGGCTCCCCAGGCAAGGACCTGATGAGCTCTTTCTCTCCAGGGAAATGCATTTCAAAGGTGTTTTCGGGGCCAGAGATTTCCCGGTGAGCATCTCCTGTCCCATGGACCACACTTTCTGCTCCCAGATACACCGCGGCCGTTCTCAGACCCACTTTTGTTCCCCTGATGCACCGAATTGTCTCAGGTATAACCCACCCATCCTCTCCCGTCTTTATCGCTCTCCCAACACTGGTACTTGCTGCAGACGGGGATCTCATTAGCAATACTGCCCAAAAAGTGGTGATGACCCACTTAGAGTATTTTCCTGTGACCAGCCAATTCTAAGCCCCTTCAGTACGTGCCTGTAAATCCATTTCTTGCTGGAGCACCGTGGGAACCCCCCCATACTCCTAACGCTGCTGAATCGCACATAAATGGTTTGGTTACCTCTGCAACAACTCTTAGGGTGACTCATCCGTCCCCCAGTTTGAAAGCACCAAGTGCTACCCACGTCCTTTTCTCCACGCTAAGGCACCGTGTAGCGCACGTCTCCGTGGTCTGCCCGTCGTTACGGCCAGCCTGAGCAATAGGGTATGTCCTCAGGGGCAGCTTTGTGTCCCTTGATAATGCAAAGCAAATCCTGCTGCTGCCCTGTTCCCCCAAACCCCACATCTTCACCCCACATCGCCACCGGCAGAGCAGAGAACAGACAACTCCGCTTGAAGAGCATCGCTGTGAGCTTGGTTTTTTCCTCGGTAGACATCCTCCGAGGGGTTTCGTAGCTGGCTGTTTCGTCTTATGAGAGCTGCCCCGGCTGCCCGTGAGCCTCGTGGGGACCACGCACCCCGGCTGCGGGACTCAGCCGCATCCCGACCCCCCGCCAGCCGGCGAGCCTCTGCCTCGCTCCCAGAGGCTTTTATTAGAAACACACAGTCATGAAACGTCGCAAGTGGAATCCATTACACAGCATTTAGTACGTATCATTTGTATTTCACAGCCGGCAATCTTTCTGATTTCACAGGGAAACGGCTATTAAAAAGCCCGTTGCAGCCGATGGGAAGGGATGGGTGCGCCAGGTGGGAGCAGGGATAGAGGGAGCATTTCCAGGTCCGGGATGGACCTGCTCCCACGTCTGGACATCTTTCGGAGCCACAGCCTCTCCCGCCGCATCCTTCACTTGCAAGATGCGGGAGAAGGCAGCTCTGCTGTCTGCAAATAATTCATCCCCATCTGACTCAGGTGCTTTTTGAAGCTGGGATACGATTGCAAATTATTACTGCAAGGAAAGAGAAACTCTGAAGCACTCCAGCGTTTAGTTTAGCATCCCTCCTGCGATGTATTCTGGATATCTGCAGACATTTCTAGTTTGTGCAGAGCAGAAATGTTGTGAGCCATGCCTTAGAGATAAATCAACTCACGGATTAGCTCCTCTGGGCGCTTCGTTCCCCAGACCTCCGGGATAGGATCTCTGGGGCAGTGGGGATCCATGGCCAAATGGGATCATCACCATCAGGGCAACGCTATTTGTGTAGCACCAATATTTGGGGTAGAATAAGAAGAGGACAAAAAACAAAGACATGGTTTAAACCCTGAACCTGGCCATTCCCAGAAAGATGCAATTTTCTGAAGAAAAGGCTGAAAGTAATGAAGGGAGAACACAGCTTTCGCCCATGCCCAGCTAAGTAGAAGGCATCTCATGCCATAAACCAAAACTCATCTCATCTCATCCTATCAAATGAGGAGAGCAAGTGACTCCAGGATGGGCATCTTGACCCAGGAGAGACCTTTTCAAAATATCAGTTGTGACTTGGGATGTTCAAGTTGGATATTAAAAGATTATTTAGGATATTGCTTCCTCAGGAAGGCCGTACAGCCCTGAGGCAGGCCACCAGAGAGGTGGGGGATCTCCAGCACTGGAGGTTTCCAGGACTTGACTGGGCAAATCCACAGCCACCCCGATCACTGCTACAACTGGGGCAGGGGGACCTTAGGGACAGGGACACCAGAGCTGGACATCTACTCTGATCAAAGATGGAGATGCCTTATTTTACTGATGGAGTTGAAAAATCTTGTTCTTCTAGAAGGCGAGCAGACAGAGCAGGACCCCAAATCACTTCCCCAGCACAACATCTCCTATATAATGATGCAAGCCACCATCTCATCCAGACCCCCGTTTGCCACCCTAATGTTCCCTTTTTCTGGCAAGCTATAACACGCAGCTCTAAATTTTGCTCGCAGGAAGGTTGGCTGGAAACACAGGCTGGGGAACGCTCTCGTACATCATCCAGACCCATCTCCACATTAACCATCCAAGGAAGCAGGAGCCACCCCATCCCACTGACAACACAGCTCCTTCTGCCTACTCGAGGATACCCATCTGTTTAGTATTATAACTTATTTGGTGGGGGAAAAAAATAGCATCGCTTTCTCTTTATTGTGTTTTGGAGCAGAACTCCAGCAGATGCACAAAGACAGCAAGGCACGAGCAAGGCAGGGTCTCCCTGGTCTAACACCAGGCTCATCGATAGGAGTGAGTCTGCGCCTTGGTATCCATCCTGCAAATTCAGAGGCCCCCCCGCCTTCAGCGGATGCCAAAAGGACTCTTCTTCCCTAACCAGCAGCAATACATCAAGTTAGCTGAACTTGCACAGCCCAAAACCAACAGAGATACCAGCAAACGCCTAGCAGGAGCCGCCTTCTCAGGTGAAAGCTGGTTTTGCCAGGGCAGCAGGTCCTTCTCCATCAGCAAAGCAGGGCACGTCTCCTGCTCACAAAGGCTGTTCTCATTGCACGTCCTCTCAAATCCATCAGTGGTTTTTCTTCAGTCCTAAAACATCCCGTTCAACTCACCTGACACTGTGCCTAACCTCAGGCTGAGGCAGTCTTGGACTCCCCTCTCCATTTCAGCAGGAAATCTGGCCAGGGCTCCTGAGGAGGAGGATGGTGAGAGCCAGGGAGAGGTGAATGCAGGGTGACCAGCATACTTGGACCAAGCTGCCACAGCAGACTCCACTGTCACCTCCCCAAACCACATCTCCTCCAGCTCCTGGCTTGTCTACAAAGGAGGGGGTCCAACCAAGCCATCATTGGCATGTCAATCCATCAGAGCTGGGACTAGGACTAGTCTACACTGTAAACTCATCACAGGGCAGTTAAGCCAAAGAGGATGCTGGAGAAGACATCTCAGTTTGCATCGGTTCAACTGAGCCACCATTGGGCCCACATAAATCAGAAAGGTGCTCAGGATGTGAAATGGTGCAACAACACGTGATGGAAAGCCAACACGTGATGGACACAGAGCCAACGACCCAGCTCTCACCACCAGATTTCTGCTCCTCGCACTGGCTGGGAACACTGGAGCCTTGTACCTGTCAATATCTGTCATTGTTACGCTATATCATACCCTGCCATCGGTGAGGACAGGCTCGTTACATAATTTTAATGCACAACGTGCATTAAAGACCCCGAGGTCTACAATTTCGGATCTCCTAATGACGCAGAAAGAGGTCTGAATCACTGGACTGGAAGCATTTAAGTGCCCCAGCACTGATGATCACAGCCTGTGTTGGTCAAAGGGAGAACAGGCCAAACCTGCAATGGCTTTGCCCCTTGCTCCAAATGCATTAATTTCCCAAATCTCAGAAAATTCGCAAGCAGAGTCAACCAGGATACGGGAGCGAAAAGCATAAATGAAAATCAGAGGGGTTTTGGACTAGATGATCTTTGGAGGTCCCTTCCAACCCAAACCATTCTATGATTCTATGACTCAAAGAGAAGTTTAAACAACTTTTTTTTTTTTTTAAAGGGTACAATTTGAGAATCTAGGAAGACAACAGCTTCAAACAAAACCAACCTCAGAGTAACAGAGTGACGACTGCACATACAAAGGCAATACATGAGAAATGGAAGGAGAGTAAGCAGGCAACTCATATTTTATTGTGACTGGCATGAAGTGAAGCAAGTTAATAAGGGAAACCTATGGAGAAGCCATGTCTGGCATGGCTAAAGACAAGAAAAAGTTATGGTGGTGTTCTTCTTTCAAGCATATAGACAAAATGCTAAGTAAAAATGTTAAAATTCACAGAAACATAGAAAAAAACATTGACAATGCCCAAGAATGGAGATCTGGAGATCCTGTCGCCCTTCTGGGCTCTGCTTCACCGCTGCACCAGTTTCAGGGCAATTTTTTGGTTTGTGGTTTTTTTTCTTTTTTTTTTTTTTCTTTTTTCTTTTTCCTCTACATGCAATCAGAACTTCCCTTGCTGCAGTTCTTTTTAACAGTTTGTGAAGGATGGCCGTGGTCAGCCAGTCTGTGTCTTTATTAGGAAATTCGGATGTTATTTCCATAGCCCTCGGGAGGACGGGGCTGCTCCCTCCCGTTAGTAACGCAGGATTCCTGAGCTCATACATAACTAACGACCCAGGGACCATCGGACTGTAATTCTCTTAAAAACCACACACGCCGTTTGCGAGCATCTAGAAAATAACAAAGACTTTGGCCACAGCTGGAATGGATGCGTCAAGACCACGCGGTGACCAAACAACTCGGCTCTTTTCCACACGGACAACGGCCTCATGGAGGTGGGAGAAGCCATAGCCATCGTTTACCGTCATTTCTGGGCTTTTCAGTTGTGACACTTTCATAAACAAGCCCAAGGAACCATGGCCACATGAAATTCCTGTACGACACCTCCACAATAGGTTGAAAAATCAAATTCTGGGACTAGCCATTAACATCAAATTGGAAAAAAACCACAAGAAAGCTCCACAGCCTGGTTCAATGTTTGCAGGAATGCTCCACTGGGCAGCAGAGCAAACCTACGTAGCTCTTTCCAGCATTGCGTTTCCAGAGAGCACCCCCATCCCCTTTGCCAAGAGGGGGAGAGATGAAGCCAGAAGCACTTTGGAAGGCAGGAGGAGACTTCAAAAAGATCTTTATCACTTGCAACAGCAGCCTGAGGAAAAGACGGTGCAGATCCATGAGCCCCACCAGCCAGTGGAGAGCACGAGGCAGGGGACAACTTCTGATTGAGAAGTATCAGAGCTCATAATACTTCAGGAACTGGGATGGGGAGAGGGAGAACTAAGAAAATCAAATACATTTCACAGTGACAGACTCAACAGACTTCAAGAATTAGCAAGAGCCCATGAGGGGACGCCTGGGAGAAGAAGAAAGCTGGTAAGTCCTTGAAGACACTAATGCAGAAGCATCTCAGAGCAGAGGAAGGATCACGTTTAGTAGATGCACTAGGATTATAACGCGATGAAATGGTAGGCATTCAAGGTCTCGCTCAGCCTGAAATCACTTCTGGGAAAATAATGAAAACGCTGATGTAATTCAAATCATAAAGAATTAAAGAACAGGAGTATAATTAGCACCAGTCAACATACTTCTACAGGAAACAGGTCTTGTCAAACAAATCTGATTTCATTCTTCACTGAGATTACAAGGTTGATTGGTGAGAGTAACCGCGTACAAGGCGGGAGGTTTTCTGACTACCGAAACCAGCAGGCGTGACGGCAGCACGGGGGAGCAGAGCCAACCGGGCCAGCGACAGCCCAGCCGTTGCCTGGGCGTACAACTCCCTATCGCCGAAAACACGCTAAAGGGATTAAGAGCTGATTAGCTGGCAGGTTTCAAGTAATAGTTCCCAGCGTTGGACCTCAGTGGGCTCTGCAGGAACCAGCCCCAGGTTCATTTTTGTCAGCATGATGGAGAGGGAGGAAGGAAACCGACGCTGAAGGATCTAACGCTCTTCTGGGCTCGCAGAGCATCCTCAGGTAAAGGATGTGGGATTCACCTCCCTGGGCGTTCGCCATATGAAAAAATAATGCTTCCACTTTAATGCAGTTGTTAATTTTCTACAGATAGTAATGACAGGGAGAAAAGGGCCTCCGAGGACAAGCCAGATGATCTAAAACAGCCATCCCAGGCCGGTGGACTGAACTGTCCTCTGCAGGATGCTAAGGGAGGGGGTCTTGCTAACTGCTTGCATCAGAAACCCCACTTTTGTGCTGGTGATTAAATCGACCAAATAATCTTCAAAGGAAAGTTGGGGGGGGGGAGGCACAATCCTTAAAATAATTTAAACTCTGTTGGCAAAAGCACTGGAAAGCCTGGTCTCCTCCAGCAAACGCCCCTCAAGCTGGTGTGGCTCAGCAGATATAAGTGCCAGCCAGGAAAAACTCCAGATGGTCCCAGTAACACGGTGGCACTGATCGGGGACAGCCCCCCGCGCCCGGCTCTGGCACCGCAGCACGGATGCTGTTCCCACCCAACAGACGTTCGCTGTGCAGGAAACAACGGGACGGCTTCGGTCCTCTTCCAAGCGGGCAGGTGTCACCGATAGGACTGTCGTCACAGCCGGGGACCTCCTTGGGAGCCAGGAGGGTTGGGGCTAAGTCTGACCCCAAACGAATTCAGTGTGCAAACGAATGCCGACTTTGCTCTTCCTTCCTCTCCATTGCTAGGAGAGCAGGAGCACAGCCGTGGTTTTAAGGATTCCAGGAGAGAGATGATGACTGTCCCGGGCAGGAGCATCTACGAGGTCCCGTAGATGAGCTGCCCCAAGACACAACCAAGGTCTGCCTCAAGGATGCAGCAGCCAGGACGGGGAACACCCTCAGCACCACCCGCATCCGTCTGTTCCCTGCCCCGTGGGCTCCCCAAAGGCTGAACGACAAAACGCAAAGCACCCTGAGAAGGTCCTACAGACACTATCAAACCAGGGGCTCTTCCATGGCAGGCGTCACATGTGAAGGTGAAGGTGAAGGTGGGAAAAGAGAAAGAGACCACTCGGTGCCCAGCCGGGATTTTCAAGAGCTTTTGGGAACTCGCTCGAGCAAAGACAAGACAGGTCTGAGGTGTGCTAGGAGACGGGAGAGGGAGATTCCCAGGTCCTTGCCCACCCCAAGGTTAGGGAAAACTCTCCAGCGCCCCGGCAAGCAGCAAATCCATACGGAGAAAGCCCTCAGCCATGGGGAGGGAGCAGCTGCTGTTGTCAGTGCCTTCTGGGCTTGTCACGGCTGCCTCTTACCCCCTGCCTCCCCAGCCAGATCCTCTGACATCCAACACCGCCTCTGCCAAGCCAGCCCAGTTGGGTTCCCCCACTAATGCAAGTAGAAAAGCCATCCTTGGGGGGCTCCTTTAAAGCAGTGCCTCCTCCCTCCCCCCAAAAAAAAAAAAAGAATTAGTCAAAGCAAATGCCAGAGCCATTAAGAGCAAAGGACCTCACAGCCAACAGAGGAATGCTTGGGCTTGATGAACTGTTTATAGAGTCTTTTATAGGAAGGATGGGTAACCTAATCCCAACTACAACATTTTTTATGCTGCTCTATGAGGGTTCAGCTGTGATTAAACTGTTGGCACAGTCCCATGGCACATAAAACCATGGAGACCAGCAAGTCTCATCCCCGCCGGAGCCCTGCAAATGCAAGCGGCAAAACTATTCCAAGCATTAAAGGCCGGCGAGCCCCGCCGTGGGCCGTCCCCGCTCGCACCTCCAACGGGCCTCGCTATCTTAAGAGACCAAAATAAAAGCGACTCGGCAGTCGCTGCGCTGATCTCTAGTGAATATTTTACCCCTGCTGCAGTCCAGAGCAGGGCAAAGGATAAGCACCCCTCCAGGACTCGTTTTGGGTCCCAGAAGCTGGATGCAGGAGATGCCACTGCTCTTGCAAAACCGTGCTCTCAGCAGTGGGCTTCAATGTCCTTTTCTCCTAGAAGCAGTCCCAGGACCAGCACAGGGCCCTCCACCATCCTCCTAAAACACCGGATAAATCCCACAGCAACATTTTCCGAGCAGTTAAAACAATTGATTTTGAGCCAACCTCACCAAACTGAGATGATCAGAGTTGTGTGTCCCAACTGTCCCTACCAGGCTGCCACTCCATGGCTGGAGCAGAGACCATGGCCCCTGGCATGGGCAAAGTCCTCCCAGGAGAGGACATCCGAACACCTCCCCTCGGCTCCGGCAGACCTTGACCCAGGAAACTTTACCCACCTGGGACAAACCACCCCCAGGGTGCTCCAATTTGACCGCCTGAGAAGGAAATAAAGATTTGGAGGGGGAGAGATTGGAAGAGCAGGTACCTCCAAGTCCAGGCTTGGCACAGGGTCACACCAAAACCACGCTGGAGGACAGGCTTGTGCAGACCCTCAGCTTAGCTGGAAAGAGGAAAAGAGTGGGGGGGCTGGGGGAGGACCCCCCTCTGCCGCAATGCATCGACGGGGACGGTACATGGGATGTGCATCCTCAGGGAGCGGGACCGCTCGACGTCAGACCGGCAGGGTCTCCCTTGGCGTGGCTGGTGGGTGGGATTTCTTCAGGCAATTTGAACATGATGTTTGCTTCATTTTATTGTTATAGAATTGGAACAGAACCAAGGCACATTTTTTTTTTTTTTTTCTTTGGCTTTGTTGACTCATCCATCAATTTTTCTGGCCGCCCTCATGATACTCCCTGCCACGATGGGGCCACCACACACCCATTCCAGGTGGGTTCCCAACGCTCCCATTAGCCCACGGCCATGCGAGGTGGCCTCTCCGAGTTAACGCCGAGCACAAGAGGCTACCATGCATTGCAGACCCTTCTTCTGCATCAAACAAAAGACCCCACCGCCTCAAACCCTGCGTTGAACATCCTCAGCCACAGCAACCAGGAGAGAGACGCGTCCCTCAGCGCACAGCCGGGCTCTTTATGTGGGATGGGGACTTTGCCAGCAGTTTTATTTTAGCCCTGCCCAAGAGTACAGCACATTCCTGCCACCGAAGGGAAGGAGACCCCGCAGCGCTTTCGGATGCTATCACCTGAGCCCGTGCACCCACGGGGTTTCTCCTTCCAGCACAGACCCCGACGCACCGTGCGCAGGGCGATGGGCGCCTTGACGGAAACACAACGGGGTGGGCACGCCGCCATGGCTCGATGAGCTGCCGGCACCCCCGGGAGACCCACAGCAGGGACCAAGCCCTTCTCCACCCCTCCGGCCACCGAGCAATTCAAGGCTGGACGACACACCCAGGGCTGACCTTGCAAATCCCATTTTTTTTATTTTTTTCCCCTTTTCCCTCTGTAGCCCACACACCGAGGACCTCCCAAACGTGCGGTAAAACGCCGGGTCAGCTTTCCAAGGGCTCAGCACCCACAAGCGGGAGCTCAGGTCATATTTAGGCCACCCAAATTACAGGGCAAGATTTCTCCTTGAGGGTGACCTGCTTCGATTCCCCCCGGCACGAGGCCACGTGGGCAGCCCCTGCCACTCCGTACGGCACGGGGACGCGTGGGCTCCGCTGGTCCTTCCTGCTGGTCCCCAAACGTGCCACTCCCCAACCTACCGCAGTCCCTGGCAGTGTCCCCTACACTTTCCAGTCCAAAATTCAAGCCCCCCCAAACGTGCAGCCCCACCTTTTTTGATGCAGGGACATATGGAAACAGGGAGGAGCAACGCAGTGCTGCGGGAGCCAGCCCGGAGAGGTTGTACTTCACCCTCAGCCCCGTGGATAAGCAAGGACGGGCTTCTGCAATGCCGAGGGATGAAGGGAAACGCCGGGGACGAGCTGGCTCGCTCAGCTTTTGGCACTTGCCCCCCATCCGCACACCCATGAGCCGTGTCCCACCATGGGGACAGGCACTTGCTCAGCCCCAGAAGGACCAGGCTGGATGCAGTCCCCAGCAAAGCCTTACTTGCACGTCTCTGCACCTCCTGCCTGTCCCGTGGCTCGCCATAAACCAGCGGAGCCCAGGAGACCTCCCCAGCCACCACCATCAGCAACCTCCCGGAGCCGTGCAAGGTTTAGCCAAACCCGGGAACAGAGATCAGACGACAAATGGGAGCAGCTGCCAGTAAATTCGGCATTTCCAGAGGATCTGTGTTTATCAAAAGCTGTCGCTCCCCAGCCAGAACAGGTGTCAGTCACAGCAAAATCTCGTGGCAGCTATTCAATCTGAAGGCACAAGAGTTTGACATCAGACCAAAGGGAAAAAAAAAAAAAAAAAAAAAGCCTCGTTAGCAACTTCTCTCGCCTACAGCCTTGGAAAAAGAAAGGTGAAAAGCCAAAAGGCTGCAGGAGCAGCACGGCCACCTGAAGCAGGCATCTCCCCATCACTAGGCGATGCGCAGAGCGGATCTGGCCCCCCCGTGACAGAACCACATCACCAACCGTCACCCAGCTGCCACGGGTGGACTCAAAGCAGCACCCACCCACCCCAGGACAGCTCCATCACACGCCCGAGCTGGCCTCATCCCACCCGCAGACTCGCTAGCTGCCTGCTGCCTGGAGATTTACACCGAGCACAACACAGAGCAGACCCCGCGCTGCCTATTCAACGCTTCCCACTAGCCAGACACCAACCCCTACTAATGCTGCCAACATCCTAATTAGCACCTTCCCCGTGCCTGCCCTGCTCCCGACTGCTCTGCATCTGTCCGA
The DNA here is from genome assembly GCF_964195595.1 of Calonectris borealis. NCBI lineage: Eukaryota > Metazoa > Chordata > Aves > Procellariiformes > Procellariidae > Calonectris > Calonectris borealis. The sequence goes on from NC_134334.1 coordinate 6,951,589, forward strand.
GGACTTTCTTTGAGGTTCCCTGAAGGTAGAACAGACAAATAGGGACAAGTCCTGGAGGTGCTCAGCACCCCTTCCCCTCCGCAGCAGCTGGCACAGCCTGCTCCTCCAGCCCACGCCAGCGCCCTGCTGCTCTGCTATGTGTCTGCTGTCAAGGGATTTCCACACGGCATCATGCACACTTCTGTGTTTATCCTTTCCGAGCCTCCGGAGCGGTGCTAACGTGCAGCGAGAACGGGAGAAGCCCAGGAGGGTCCTTGTTACACGGGGACTATCCAGCCCTCTGTGAGGTGGGTAAGAGGAGCGAGGCTTTGTCCTGGTTTCGGCACAGACAGGGCGGCTCCAGGCTCTGCCCGGGGGGAATGCATTTGCCCAACCTGGCTGGAAACTGTTCCTGATGGGGCTGCTCTGCTCCGCCTGCCTCGATCCACCCCCTCGCTGCCACAGCATCGCGCCCCGTGCCAGGCAGGAGCAAGCTCGGAGGGGCAGACAGCTCCATCCCACCACCCGGCACGCTCCAGCACCGGGCAATTAATACCCTGCCATTCCCCACGTCCAGGCACCAGCCGCTCTCTGCTCCCCGGGGAAAGAAATAAAAAAAAAAACCAACACCATCACCGGCTTGCTTTCCCTCCCGGAGCTGTGCCCGTTTCTACACCAGAGCAGCAAAGGAAGCCACGTGCCTGCTCGCATTTAACACGCAGGTGCTCTCTCGGCGCGCACGCGAGGCAGCTCGCACGCCGGGGCGTGCATACAAAGGCTGGGGACGAGCACGCAAACCCAGGGCTCAGCCACCTGCAAGGGCGCTCGCTCGGCGAGCAACCCTGGAGGTGGCGGGGATCCTGCAGGAGAGATCCGCAGGAAATGCTTTCCCCAAACCTGCATGCCACAATTAACTCTCTGCAGCCTGGCCGGCCCCCCTCCCCGCAAGCAAAGCTCTCCAGCCAGCTCATACACCTCGTTTTATTTCATCCCCGCTGCCCCCAGTTCAGGCATTTCTCCTGCTCGCTTTGTCCCCTGACACCAGACAGGCTTAAAAGTAAAACAAGGCAAAGATTTATTAAGTGAGGCTCACCGTAAAGGTTTCCGAGTTGCAGTTGTGGAGCCTGGAAACAGGATTACAAGCAAAGCAAATCATGAAACGCGACCGTAACCTCGGCACGGCGAGACGTGACCCCTCACGTGCTCCAGCCCATCTCACACCCAAGCATGTGGCGAGCACCGGCTGGGGCGGTTGCCCGGCCAGCTTGCAGCCGCTCACCACCGCACGAACCTCTCCGTGATGGTCTGGGGCTTCTTCAACCCCTCCTCTGCTGCATCCAACTCGTTTAGCTGGTCCAATCCTGATCTTTCAAGGATCCTGATCTTTCAATCCTGATCTTCAGTGGTTGGTGACTTTCTACCCATCGCCCTGTGCACCACAATGCAAACCAGCTGCACAGGTATTTGTCAGTCCAGAGCACTTCTAGCTCTTATTCAAGACCACAAACAGCTTCTTCGGACACAGCCTCCGAATAGGTGGTGGATACAGGATAGAGGTGTCCCCCCCAGGTGAGTCCCATCACCCCTACCCAACACAGCCCACCGCACAGCTCCAACGCTGCTCATACAAAAAGCTGAGCTTGCAAGAAAAAGATGCATCTCATGAGAGAAAGGCTTGAAGGCAGACTCACAGAGTCAGGGAAGGATCCCTCCAGCAGTACCAGCCACGGCCACTGGCCCGTGCCCGGAGAGAATGGAGAACAGTGGATGCAGGCAGATACGGGTCCTGGTAGGATGCCCGCACCAGTCTCTTGGGTGAAAGCAACCACACACCTGGAGGCATCTGAACAGCCTGTTCCTGCCCAGTTTGTCCTCAGACGCATCATGCCCAACCCTCCAGTCTCAGCGAGCCACCCAAGCCGAAGCACTTGGGTTCAGTGGCCACCTCGCATGAACGAGTGGCCTCCTGGGAGGCTCAGAAAGGCAGATGGGGAGCAGGCTCCCAAAAGCAGAATCTCCTCTGGAGACCAAAGACCGTCCAAGGACTCCTTGTCCCCTGCTCCAAGACAGAATGCTCCAGTCGGTCCTCCCTTGCCCCAAGAGACTCTGGGATAGGAAGAACCTGCACTGCCACACCACGGTGCACGTGATGCTTCTCATCCACAGCCTCCCACCACCCCTGTGCACCAGGGCTGTGGAGGATGGAGATGTCTTCTCTCTCCTGCATCCCGCTGCTGAAGTTGTCCAGGCTCACAAAGGGTCTGGAGAGGGGGTCCGGAGGGTTCAGCCGCTGTTTGACCCTCCTCGCCCTCCCTGCCTCTCCCCCTCCCTGCCTCGCGGCAGCCGAGCAGCTCTGCACCGGCCGCCCAACAAGGGTCCTTGCAAGCCACGGTGAGGACGTGCAACCAGAGCTCACCAGGTTCCGGCAGCACCCCCCGCACTTTGGGGACGTGATTTGGGAGCTGGGGTGACACTTCCCATGGAGCAAGGCTTTTTTTAGCCCGCTGCCGGGCAGACGGACCCCAAATAAGCCTGGTCCAGCTGGGCATAAGCAGCGAGCTGCTCGGCGTGGGATAACCATCGCCTAGGACACGGTTTGTCCTTCAGTCCGCCGCGGACCAGGTGTCCCCGCGACCCCCAAAGCCTGGCTGGGAGCAGAGGGGAACCGAGCCCTTCACGGCCAACCCAACCGCCTCCCCCTCCTCTCCCATGCCGGGGGCTCGGCAGCCAGCCGCAGACTGCCCAGGAGCCCGGCCGCGGAGCCCATTGTTCCCTTTGTCTGGCCTTTTGAGCACGAGCCCGCGCGGCTCAAGGCGTCCCCTCTGCCGCGGGGACGTTCACACGCTCGGCCGCCCTCGTCACCCCCCGACCCGCTCAGCCGGCGGGCGAGGGGCCGAGCATCTCCCCTAAACCCAGCCCTCGCCCCCCCGCAAGATGAACCCCAGGCTGAGGGTAGCTCCTCTCCTCCCCCAGCTCCAGCCAGATGCTCTCACCCTCCGAAACGCCGAAGAGGGCAAAGGCGAAGGCCAACGGGCATTTTCCAGGGGACCTTACCCCCGCCGAGCCACCCTGCCAAAATCAAGAGCCTGCGTAAGGCTGGAAGGCGTTCCACACCCAGAGGGTCCACCATCACGGCCAAGGCGATGAGCACCCAGAGCGACGTGAGCACCCAGAGCGATGTGGACCCCCCCGGTGCTCTCCCTCGGAAGCTGCAGATGGTATCGAAAGCCAAGCTGGGAGCTGGGGGACGACGGGGCCCACCACCAAGCATGGGCATCCAGCATCGGAGCCTGGAGAAGACACTTTCCCCCACGGGACAGAGCTGAAATACCGCATCCGCCACGGGAGGCTGAGCCAAAGGGATTCCTGGTTTTCCTCCCGCCTCCAGCAGCGCACCAGGGGGATGCTTAGGGGGATGCTCAGAAAGCACCCCGCTTTCTGCAGCCTGGCATCAAGGGCTTCCTGATGCCGCCGGTACCCAGGACGGGCAGGGGTGGGCTTCACCCTGCCCAGCACGCTCCTGCCTCCACCCTCCATCGCTCCCGGTTTTAAACCTGCTGCTTGAGAACTCAAAAGCGAGTGAAAAAATAGAAAATAATGAATCGCCACTTCTTCTTCACACCTCCCGCAGTCCGACGTACCTCTGTGCCCCCCCCAAGCCACATCTTTCCCGAAGCCCCCCCCAGCCCGCGTACCTCTCCTGTACAAGCATCTTCGCCCTCCTTTCCCAGCCTTCCCCAGTTCTGAGTTGATGCTTTCAAAGAGCCATCCACAATGACTTTAAGATCTCTTTCTTAAAATGCTAATAAGTAATTTAAAGACTGCCACTGTGCATGCATGGGTTTAGGGTAATTTTTTCCATGTGAATCCCTTTTCATTCATCACTGACTACATTTAATCTGCCACTTTATAGCCTGGTTATCCAGTGTCATGAGATCCTTTTACAATATTTTAAAGACAACTGTTGTTTTTATCATCCTGAATAATTTTGTATAATCTGCAAACTTCCTCGCCTTCGAATTCCCACCCCTTTCTAGCGCATTTATAAATACGTCGCACAGCCCAAGCCTCACGCTGACCCCCGTCCAGTGGGAAAACTGACTCTTTGTTTCCCCCCCTTTAAGCAGATTTTAATCCATAAGAGAGCCCTTCCTCTAAAATTACTGCTCTGGAGTCTCCTGGATCACCCAGGGAGCTCTTCTTAAAGGATGCTCGTCCCATTTGCTCTGGCCCCGATATTCGTTTTAACCAATTTATTCTAAAATATAAGCTCTTCTGCCATCACTTCAGGGCAGCCTCTCAGCCCTGCCCTGGGAGGGAAAGCTCCTTGGCAGGAGTCCCCTTGGCCACGGCCATTTGGGGGGACACTGAAGTTGTTCCTCATCTCCCCACGTGCTCCATCCTGGTCGGGTTTAACCTCCCGATTCTCATTTGTTGGGGGGGGCCTGTTCATTTCTTCACACAAGTTATTTTTCAAACTCCTCTCAGGCTGCCATATATGGTTTTGCGTTCACCACGCCACAGTTTCTGATTTTTTTTCTATTTTCCCCTTTTAGACACCACTTCCACTTTGCGAAGAACGTCTTTTTACCTCCGGTGACCTCCTTCAATTTGCCATTTAATCAAGATTTATTTTCTTTTTTAAAACTTGTACGTTAAACAGCTGCATGCATTTACCCTGAGCTTTAATATCATTTCCCACATCACGTGCAAGTATTTCCCTCTTTTAGCTGCTGCCTTCGGCTACTCCTTCATTTTGCCTGACGTACAAAATGACACTGTGTCGTATTTTTAAGTGCCGGTCATTTTACGGATGCGATGGTCTGCCTCTAAGAGAGGTAAGGTGGAAAGAACATCATTTTTTAGACCAACTGATAAAACTTCACCAACTTTTGGAGCTCACCAGCCCCTTCTCCTGCCCGTTGGGAGACTGAACCTGCTCCCACGGAGCCGGCCCCACGTTCTGCACCGCACCACGCGTGATGCTCGGGTCTAAATCAAGAGATCCTCCTCTCGTGGGCTCTCTGAAGAGCTGCGATTATTCCCAGTCATTAACACTGTAATTTCTGAATAACGCCCCTTTGTGACATTCACGGAGGCAAGGACCAGCCACAATTACAGTTGTGTTTTCTGCCCTCGTGGCCCGTTTCATCTCCCTTAACGTCTGGCCATCAGTGCTGCGAGTCGGGTCAGAGGGTTAGCAGAGACCTAATGCTGCTCCTTCATCCCCGAGCATGGAAATTCAGAAAGGGGCGGACGGCACGGTGTGATCCTCGCTTACTCCTTCCCCTCCACCCTGCGTTGCTCGGGGTGGGGGGGCCGGCATGCCCCGCACAGCCTCCCCGATGCCTGCACCCTGCCGCAAACTGCCATCCACCCAGCGCGTTCCCCAGACACCCGGTATCGATATAAAGCCGGTATCGCTATATCCCTGCGGCACCTCTCCTTCCTCGCACTCTCCTGCTGCCTCCCAGTCCCCAAGGGGGTCCCTGCCCACCTCCAGCATCCCCAGCGATACCCCCCGTGCTCCCTGCATCCCTGGGTACCCCTCCCGAACCACCCCCCCCACCCCGGGTGCCGCCTCTCCCTCCCGCCCGCGCCGCACGTCAGCGCCTTATCGCGGGAGGCCCCGTCGTTACCCCCCTTATCTAACGGCTGAACTTTTGCCTCCGAGGATCTCCCCGCTACCCCCATCCCGACGCGATCCAACGGGCAACCGCGCTTCGCTCCGGCGTCTCCGCAAACCAAAAACCAGATTTGGGAAGAATTATAAATCAGGATGGGGGGTCTGTCTTGGTTAAAAAAAAAAAAAAAAAAAAAAAGACTTTCTGCAGGATGGGAACCCTGCACCCAGATCCACGCGCCAGCACCCATCGCAGCAGGGTGGGTCTGTCGGGAGCGGGCGCGTGTTGGGGCAGGAGCGGTGGGCTCCGACTCTCGTTTATCACCGGCTGCGCTCGCACAAAAGCACTCAGGCCCGGGGAGGTATCTCAGCATCCAGTATTTACCCAGCTCCTCGGGCAGGTTTCGCAGCGCCCACCCCTCTTTACAGCCGGCTCAGGTATGTGTACACACACGGCCCCCGACTCGTGCAGGCAGATCCTTAGCCCCGTCTGCTGCTCCCATCCTTGGGGGGACAACCCCAAAACCCCTCGGCAGCATCCCCGAGGCACAGCCACGTCCCCTTCGCACCCCCAGATCCCTCCGTCCCGAGGAGCTGGGAGACATCGGTGGCCACGTCAGCCCCGAGCCCTCGTCCCCTACCGCCTCGTCCCCTTGGCATCTCCCTCCAGCTCCCTCGGCTTTTACCACCCAGAGAAGCTGGAAATACAACTGGGATCGGGAGGAACTGCCGCTCCCGGCCGGGAAAAGCGGAGGAGCAGAGCTGCATCGGCAGCGACACGGATGTTTAAATCAGGCACCCATTTTAGCCTCCAAAAGGAGTTTTTCTGCCCCGGTTGCTGTCCCGGTAATGCAAAGGGCAGGCGGGCGCAAGGAATGCACCTTGTCAAAAATTAACCCAGGAAACGGGGACGGGGAGGGGAGGCAGCGGCAGGGAGATGGGCAGCACAGGGCTGACCCGAAACCACGGTCTCTGCTCCGCGCCTCAGTCCCATTTGTCAAAAATCTGTTTCCAGCCTGGACTCAGGACAGCGTTTGCAGATCCAGAGTTCAAACGCGCGGGATGGATCGGCTTCTTGACAGATCCTGTGTTTTTCCCTGGACCTGCTGCTCTGCCGCATCCCTCCGGAGCGGGCTGGGCTCGCCGGGATGCTCCCGCAGCTCCTACGGTCCCGGCACACGCCACCTCCCTGGAGCACCCAGGTCAAAGCAACCGCCCTGGTGTGACCCGTAACCCTGAAGAGGCAGCTGAAGCCTTCCCCCGCTGAGACCACGAAGCCAGACACAACAAGGCACAAACGAAGCCCTCCTCACCGCCCTGGGCCTGCAGGAGGCTGCCGAGGTGCTCAGCAGGTCACGACCCTGCGTACGAGAGACTTGACCATATTTTAACACTAAAATACATTATAGCACGCATAAAATTCAATATACTGTATATTACGAACATGTACGCAATGTAATAAATGCGTAATGTATATTGCGCACATCTTAATACATTATTAACTACGTAGGAACACAAAGGTCCTGTCTCCAGCTTGCTCGGAGGGTGGGCACGGCCGGTCGTGTCCAGCACCTCAGCCACGCTGTGCCCCGGGAGAGGATCCGGCCCTCCCGCCCCAGCATCCCTCTCCAAGCCCAAGGCCGGGCTCAGGATCGCGACTGCCCGGCACAGAATGATGCTCAGCATCGAGTCCCCTCGCCCGTGATGCTGCTTCCCAGCAGAACTCGTGCCGGGCGATTCTCCCTCAGCCATCAGCGCCGGGCGCTGCCTCCGCACCGCCGGCACCCGGGCTGCCTGCACCCTCACAGGTATTAGGGCCATCTCGTTTCTTCTTTCGCATTTTTTGGCACACGGCTGGCTTTCCTCCAGCCCTCGGGAAAGCTGCCAGCGCCGCAAGGTTTATGAAAAGTTAACTCCAACGGGGTGAAGAACGCCTTCGGGTTCCCCCCCCCCCCCCCCATACGTGAGTTAGCCGGGCCGTTGATTTTAAAATACCTAAGTGCCCTTCCCAGCTCCCCCCAAAAATACCTCGGAAGTATCAGTACTCCAGATACGCGTGCGGCATACGCCAGCAGGAATACAAAGAGGAGCCGTTAGTGATAGCGGCACTGTTACCAACCGGTGTGGGATCCAGACCCTTCCAGGACTCCTTTGTTCTTGACTTTCTGGTTTTGTTTTTTTCAAAAAAAAAAAAACAAAAAAAAAACCACACCACACAAAAAAACTTTCCTTTTATAAGCCTGAACTTTCTCAGCTGCAGAAACGTTACCTTGCAACTGCCTTAACAACTGTACGCAATTCTTAACCTCTGCTTTATGTACGTTGTCATCCACCTCCCTGTTTTCCATATTGATTTATGTTTTACGTTCTTTTCACATTTCCTTTTAACAGAGCCGGTTCTAACCAAACAGCTTTTCCTCCTGAGCCCGAGACACGCATTCTGCTGGCCAGTGAGTAATCAACTTCCAATTTTCATGCACACTCCTGTTTATATTTCCTTCCCTATCGGCTTTGTTTCTAATTAAGGTTTGTTAAATGCAAGTGAATATATAGCGTACAGAGAAATATAAAGCATGTAGATAAATAAACACCCCACACACAGGCGCACTGACTAAGGCTGCGCTTTCAACCACGGATCCCAAAGCACTTTGTCATGTTCATTAACAAAACCTCGCGGCTCCCTTGGGAAAGACGCTTGTATTATTTTACGCCTTGTAATTAGGAAAACTGAGGCACAGAGGAGACAAGTGAAATTACCAGCATTACAGAAAAGCTCTGTAGCAGAGCTGAAAACAGGACTCAAGAGGCAGGATCCCCGGGCAAATAACCAGAATGCGTTTTTCCCCGGAACGCGCCTTTTTTTTCCCCCATTTTGGCCCTGGGAATCTGCCGGAGCTGGTGACGGCAGCGCAGAAGGCATCGCCACCACGGAGGTGCCCCGTGGCCGGGGGGATGTGGTGGGGTCCAGCCACCGTCTCCTTGGCCAGCGGCCGCTCTTGGGTGAGTCTGCCCGCACTAACGGGGCCCAGAGCATCCGGAGATGCAGACGAACGCCGCATCCAAGCATCCCAGGGAGCTCCAGGAAGAGGCAGCTTCCAAAGAGGAGGAAGGAGCAGAGGCGTACCCGGGGAGCTGCGTCCCGCGCGCTTTCGCTTCACCAGCTCTGCAGAAGCCTTTGCAAGGAGGGAAAGGCTGGGACGCGGTTGCCGCACGCTGCGAGGCACCATCGCAACCCCACGATACGCACACAACAAGGCAGGAGGCAACAGCGGGGGCGCGGGGGGGACCCCACCGATCCCAAATCAACGCCTTCAGCCCCAGATGGGGATGGTCACTGGAAGCACGGTGCAGGGCCGCATTGACCATCTCCCTGGGAGCAACCCCGTCCATGGAGGAGCACACCTTACGGCGATCATCTCAGGTGGGTGAAACCCCCCCGGCCATCACTGGCCGCCCCCTCGTCCCCAGATACATATTCCCCATCCCTTGGGATGAGCTCAGGCGCTCGTGCATCCAGCTCCCGCTGCTCCTGCCATGACGGTGGGAAGGTCACCCACGTCTACACACAAGCACGCAAGAGCCCCGAAAGCCGGTCACCGACCCCCCAGCACCGCCCGGCAGCTCCTCTCGAGGTGCGGGAAGGGCAGGGCGGGGTGGAGGTGTCACCCCGTCCCTGCACAAGACGCCTGGCTCCCTCCCCTGCCGTAGTCAGCAGCGTCGGCTCCGCACGGCCAAGCCCGCTCGGGCCCCGCTGGCCAAGCACAAACCCCGTTGTAAGTGTCAGCGCTGCCGGCTGATCAGGCCAGACGTCCCACGTGGACACGTATGCTCCCACAAACACGCTCATCACCCCAACCCTCCCCCCCCCCCTCCTAATTAAAAACATACCGGGCTCATTTGAATAGCATAGCTGGCTAGCGCTCTCCACTGCAACGTAAATAGTCCTATTTATGCCAAGCTCCCATATTGTAAATATCACGATGTATAGCTGGCCAACCCATGAGTCATCTCCCAAAACTCCAACTTAATAAATGGTGCCTCATCCATGTTCCAGACAAACACCGTCCGTGCAGCTCCCACCGCCCGGCGCCTCCACGCCCAAGGCCAGCGGTGGCTGCCCAGCCCGCCCGGCGAAGCCGGGGGGACGACGGAGCCACCCGGCCCCTCGCCGGCTCGGACACGGCCCTCCCGCCACGGGCAGATACCCGTGGCCCGTTCTGCGCCGGGATGAGCCAGTTTTCGGCCTGACACCTTGCTCTCACCCCTGCCCAGCCCATGTCTCCGGCGCTTCCCGGGGGTGCCCATGCTGGAGGCACGCAAGGCATGGCGGAGATGGGCTTGGGAGCGGGAAGACGTGTCCCCCCCTTGCCTAGACCCCACCACCGGGCTCCCGCCCAGCGCCTTCCCCGCAGGAGCTCCCCACCTGCCGCCTGGCTCTGCTTTGTCTGAGCACCGGGGGAACTCGGCGGGGAGCCCAGCTCCTCCCGGGGACGCCGGGAAAGCCACGCCGCCAACGGTGGGATCCGGCCGTGAGCTCCAGGATGCCGGCAAGGCCTTGTTGAGGTGTACCCCAAACCCTCTCCCAACCACCAGCAACGGGCACGGCGTGGCGAAGCCCGGGCATCCCTAGGAGAGAGGCTCGGCGGTACCCAACCTGCACCCGGGGACCTGCTGCGGGGGTGCCGGGGGTGCCGGCGAGGGATGCCCACCTTGGCGAAGGGCTGGCGGAGAGAAGGGCAACGCAGCCATCGGGAGGGTCTGGGGACGGTGAGGGGGACACACACACACAGGGCCCCCAGCTCCGTACCGGGCTCTGGCGGCAACACCTCCAGCTGGGGCAGCACTTCCCCAAAACTTCGCCTCCCCTCCAGCGCTGCGGAGGGGGGTGCGGCGCGGAGGGGGGGAGGGGGACAAAGTGCCCCCCCCCAAAAAAAAAAATTAGAGAAAAAACCCCGAAGAGGGGCTCGCCCTGCCCCAGAGGGCCCCCGCCCCCCGCGGCCCCCCCTTACCTTCCACGGCGGCGAGCAGGGGCAGGAGGGCGAGGGGCAGGCAGCAGAGCCACAGCGGCCCCATGGTGCGCGCCGGGCCGGGCATCAGAGGCGGCGCGGCCGGCGCTCCATGGAGGCGGCGGGGGAGCGGCGGCGGCGGAGCGCAGAGCCGAGCCCCCTCGCTGGGGCCGCCGCCGGCGCGGGCACGGCCGCGGGCACGGAGCGCACCGCCGGCCCCGCCGCCGCGGCCGGGCCGAGCCACCGCCGCCGCCGCGCGGGGGAGCGCCCCGCGCCGCCCGCCCCGCCCCGGGGCGCCGCGCTGCCGGCGGGGGCGGCGGGCGGCGGGCGGCGGCGGCGGGCGGGCGGCGGCGGGGCGGGGGGCGGCGGGGGGCCGGCGGCGCGGCGGGGGGCGGCGGGCGGGCGGCGGGCGGCGGCTCCCCCCGCCCGCCGATGGTTTCTCCCGGAGCTGTCGATCATCCAGAGAAAGCCGTGATTTCAGCCCAAATCTTCCTCGCCGGGGTTGACTGCGCGCCGCAAAAACCGGGAGGGGGGGGGGCGGAGGGAGTGGGGAGGGGGGGGGTTCCCGGAGGGGATGCCCCCGCCTCCGCTCTTCCCACCGCCCGCAGCCCCGCTCCGGCCCGGCGGCCCCGGGCTGAGCATCCCTCCAGCCGGGGGTGCGCCCGCCTGGCCCGGGCCCCCCGCCGCTGCCCACCGGGGCGGGCGTGGGGCGTCCCGGGGGGGGCGAAGGTGGCGGAGGGCAGTGGGCTGGCTGCGGGCAGGGCCCGGCGGGAGAAAGGGACATGGCCAGCGGGACAAACCCCCCCCCAAAACAGGAGTTGGCAAAATCCGTGGGTTGTTGCTGGCAGGCTCCGGGCGGCCCTGACCCCCCAGACCCCCTGGAGTCAAGCCGGGTGGGGCGGGAGCAGGAGTTCCCTCATGTCCCGGGTGGGGAAGGAGCAGGAGTTCCCTCATGTCCCGGGTGGGGCTGTTGAGAGTTGGTTCCAAGCCCCCCATGCACACCAGATGGGGTCAAGCAGGACTTCCCCAGAAGGTGGAAGCTGAGACCCAGCTCCAGCTCTCCATCACACCACCCAGCAGCCTCGACTTCCCCACGTGCCTGGGAGCCAAATCTGTCCGTTGGCCAACCTCAATGGTTGGACTTGATGATCTTAAACCTAAACGATTTTATGATTCTATGATTCATGAGCCCAACCCCCTTCAGGACATGTGTGACTGTTACCAGCACTGTTTGTCCCAGGAGGTCCCCTCTGCCACCACCCTGACATCTCCTCCTCACCCCTTCCAGCCTTCTAGCATCCACTTTGTACCCAGCAGTGCCCCTCGGCTCACCTCCTGTAGCTGTGCCCCTATTTCTTCTGGCCGGGAGAGGGGTCAAATGCATCCCGCAGAAAGCACGCGTGTGTCCTGGAGGATCTTCTCAGGGAAGGTCACACCCTGCACATGGAGCCCTATACAAGCTGTGCAAGGTTCATAGGCCAAGAGGTGAAGAGCCACTGGACTGCCAGGATTGATCCCTGCCCCTCAACTCACCAAAGTGTCTAAGACACTACAAAACCAGGCTTGGCTCACTGCACTCTTCCTTGTCCTTCTGCTGCACCAACAGCTCGAACATCTTGGGTTCCCTGCCTTGACCCATCGCCAATGACTCATTTCTTGCCAACCACAGGTGTGTTCGGAGGAGGTCAAAGCTCCCTGATGGTGTTGGCCATATGCGTGAACCAAATGGGCTTCCCCAACTCAGTGTGGCCAAGTGCAAGCTCTGATCCCCTTTGGGAGCTCCTCTCACTGCAGATGTTACTGGTCATACAGGTTGGCCTGCTGCTCTGCAGCAGCCTCCAGAGAATCCTGTGGCCCAGCTCCATAGTGTGTGGAGAACCTTTCGTCTTTAGTGCCTCAAGAGGGTTCACTCTTGCATGGAGGGTACTCAATTCATTACAGAAGAAGGCAGAAGAACCAGGGACAGCCAGTGGTCTTGCTGCTTTTGCCTCCAAACATGTTCCTCTGCAGGGCAAAGAGCCCAAGCATCCCTGCAGTTACTCTCCATCTGAGCGCTCTCCCAGGGGTCCCCCGTTTCCCAGACTCTGTAATGGTCCCCTCACTCCCCGCTGCTCTGGAGCACCCAGCATTTCTCATCAGATATTAGAAAGCACTCACCATTTCCAAATTCCTCAAACCGTCATTTCAATCCTTCCGGATCCCAGGGCTGGTTTTATGTCCTGCAATGCCCTAGACAGGTATGTCCAGAGGATCCACCCAGTTCTCCAAAGTGTCCAAGAACAAGCAGCAGCCCCGACTGTTTGCTAGAGTCCACCCAGACCCTCAGGATTTTCTTGCAGGTCTCCAGGGCTGTGCTGCCAGAGGCAGTAGGGATTTTGTCCCAAGGGAACTGTCACTGGAGACCTTCCCTCTTCTTCAACTCCTTGGAGCATCCCCTTAGGCTTTTGCTGCTGGAGATGGGACCTTGGACTACACAGACTTATTGTCTGACTGCCTCAGTGACTTTGAAGATCTTATGTACTCCTTGGAGTCCAGTTTGTCCCCTGAAGATGCTCCTCAGAGTCGGTCATGAACTTTGAGCGCTGGTCCCACCTCATGCCTTCACTCTGCTCCCAGGAAGGGCTTTCTATGACTGTCGCATCGCTTCGGTGTCCATGGGAAAGCCTGCCAAGGCCCCACAGCTATCCTTACAAGCTTGCTGTTGTCAGTGTTGGGGGTGCGACCAGCCTCCACCCTCTGTCCTGCAGCCCACAAGCTTCTCTGGTCACCAAGCCAGCAGCTCCAAGCAGACTAGCAAGTGCCACAAAGCACCATGCCACGGCAAGTGATGCCGGACCTCCTCCAATGTCCTTTTCTGCACCTTCCTCTCATTCTGCACCAGAATTAGTGGCCTCCGTGGAGGATGGTGGTGGACCAGGGATCACTGTACATCCTCGCTGCTGTCCTTGGCCAGCCACGACAATGTGAGCTGATGCTCTCCTTGCTGCCATCTGGTGACAAGTGACCACAGCACTATGTCACATGGGACCACCATCGGGCAGCTTGGTCCCACCTTGGGAGGCAAGGTATATTGGTTATACTGGTAGTCGCTGCCCACATCTAACCCTTGGGCAGCACGGTCGTAGGACGACGCTTAAACCCTGCTGCAAAGAGCATTAGATAAAGCCTTGTCTGGGAAAAGTAGCAGCACTGGGCTTGCAAAAATGGGACAGCCACCACTTCAGTTGCATCTACATGTTTATATCAAAAGATGGTTCCCAGGCAGACAGAGCCAAGAGAGATGACATCTAGGGGACATTAAAACGGGTTTGATGGTGACGCATTTAATGTAGCATTTTCAGTTCCTGGTGCAGGAAGAACAGGTTTCGTTTGCACATAAAGCCCTTGGCTCATCGCACCTGGAGGAGGTGGCTTCCTCTCTCTGCAAGGTTAAAGAGGTGCAGCGGGCGATAGCCAGCAGTCAAGGGAGACACAAAGGGAAGCAGCATGAATGAAGCAGCATCCGTGCAATTGGGGATACAGAGCTGTCATGCGCAGACTCAAGGCTCAGTGCAGCCATCCCGGGGCCAGGAGCGAGAGGGAGCATCACCCAAGGACCCCCAGCTACCAGAAGGATCCAGGAGAGGCTTCTTCTTCTTGGGGTCCAGGGAAGTTCCATCCCCTGGAGCTACTTAATCAAGTTCAATCCCCCAGTCGAGGGAGAGGGCAATTAATTTTGGGTGGGAGGGATGGGGTGTGAGTCCCTTGGTGGCACCTAGAGCAGTAAATCTGTCTGTAAAGACCCACCGAGAGCAGGCAGGGAGCTGGTCGGGGGGCTGCGGAGAGACGCCCTGTGCGAAATCGGCACCCTTGCTCACGTCTTTGCATACAAAAGGAAAGCTTTTCAGCTCCTGGCTGAATCCCTCGGGCTCTGAGGAGCCTCGAGCTTCCAGGGGCAGGTTGGGAGGAGGAAAACATGAGCATATTTTTACAGAAATTGGAGTCTCCCTGCAGCAGCAAATCCCGTAAAAGCAAAACCCAAGTGAAAAGCAGCTTCAGCTGTTCTGGCTCTGGCTGTGACGGGCTTGGCCCCAGGCCAGTGAGTTAATTCTGCCTATTAACTAATAGTATAGTATTGTCGGCAAAGATTCATTGCTAAACTTATGTTTTTAAGATATCACTTATCATTTAAACACTTAACTCTTGATCCCCGAACATGTACAGGCACCATGTAGCCCTGCAGCCATGCTGCAGATAACCAAAGCCACCGCTGGCTGGGGAGGCCGGGCAGTGTTTAACCCTTTTTCCCCTCTTTGTCTGAATGATAAATCGTCTTGAGTAGCACTTTCCAAAGGAGAGCAGGCCCTCCTGCTCAGGGACTGCTTATTATCACCTACTTAATGTTCCCAAGCTCAGCAGGGATGGAGGAACTGTTCCCAATAGCGGGGTTTTTCTAACCTCTGTGAAGGGTGTGTGAACAGCAAGAGACCCCGTGGTTATACGTGATTGCAGCCTGTCACCGAGATCGGCCTCCCTCTGTCCTTCCTTGCCTTTCCCCGTCACCCCAAATGCTCTGCAGTCTGGTGGAGAAGCAGGTCTGGTCCTTCAGGAGGAAGGGTGGGAGCAGCAGGGGCACCCCAGCCTGCAGGGCTGAGCCCTGGGTGCTGCCCAGCACCTCACAGCTCAAGAGCCCCAGTAAAGAGACATTTTTTGGGGACCTCAAGACCTCTCCCCCCATCCCACCCCCCTTCCCAGAGCAGACCAGCATCCTTACCGGTTGTACTGGTCTCCAGCCGCCATCCAAGCAGGCGTTAGCTGCAACCCACTGCCCTCCCCACCCCACTGGGGACATTGTGGTGAGGTTTCTCTGTGCAGAGTTAAATCAAGAGAAGGCTTTTACATCCTTTTAGGCTTTGTGAGGGTACCTGGCCCTGGATGGCTTGTGCTGAAACGTGACACTGGGGAGCCGTCCTCACTCAACCAGTTTAGCTTGTTGCAGGGTCCTGCCTGGGGGAACTAACGGAGGAACCAGCAGCTCCCTCTCCCCTTCAGCTCTTTCCTCCAGCATTTCTGAGCTCATCTATTGCTAAGTGAAAGGTTCATGCATGTTAGGAACTCTGAGGCTACCTAGTACCAGAGGCGGGGGATGAGCCAGAGAGGAAAGGAGGAAGGTAAGAGGATGGTACAGGTCAACCGAGCATCGTCCTGGGCTGGGACCCCCAGGAGCGCAGCAGAGCCCCGGAAAAGCTTCAGGTGAGGATTTAATCTCTTCGGGGAGACAAGGGTGGCTGCAGAGAGGAGCGAGGAGTGGAAGGTAGCTGTCTTTCTGTTGCCATTGCAATGTCTGAAGTCTTGGGTTTTAGAGCCTTCAGCTAAATTAGGAAGCAAAAGTCAACTGGTAGATTGCATTAAAGATTTGAAGAGTATAGCACTCCTAAAATGAATGAAACTTTTGAATGGTATCCATGGGAACGAATTAAAGAGACGAGGCACTTTTGAAGCATTTAAAATAGATTTAGAACTGTAGAATTGGGCAGGAAATTTTGGATATTTTCTTCAACAGCTAATTTGAACCCAGCTTATGATGACAGAGCCGAACGCAGGCAGGTAATCCTTAGATGAGACAGGTAAACCTTAGATTAGTCACTGCAGACATTATCCGCTCGTGGCTGTATGTTAGCTGGCTGTAGAGTTAAAAGAAACTTTGGAAAAGTAAAGTTTATAAAAGTATATCTCCTTCAGGACTGCAAACATGTCAGGTCTTCTTGAAAAAGTTGATATCGTAAATAAGCAGGACCTTACGGAGATGGAAAGAAAAAAAATTAGATAAAGAGAAGGCAAATTTAAATAAAAGCATATAAATAACAAGGAACTCCCAGTTTCCCAGAATGTAGAGAAATGCAATATAAGTTATTACGCTATGTTTTAAAAAATACATAAAGCAAAAAAAAGCGATTTAGATATACAGCAAAGAATAGGTGGAACAATCACCAGAATATCATGTTATGTATGTAAATCTAATCCAGAAGACTTTACAGCCATGAGGCAGAACTGACAGAGGGTGGTTTTTTTCACTTTAGTCCTTGATTATTTTACGGTTAGCCAGAAATAGCAATGTTAGAGAATAAAACTGCCCATTAGGTAACCTCTGATGAAAAACTGCCAGGCATTACATACGGACAGAGGTAATGACATAAAAGGATGCACAATTTAATTGCTGTCATTTTTAAAGATTTGTAAAAGAAGAGGATGTAACCCAAGCTATTTTGTGGCAGGGCATCCACAGTCCAGAAGTCTTCTGGAAAATAGTTTTACAGTTGTTCAAAGGAAGCTAGAAAAGCTGAAAAGTCAAACTCAGGTCTCTGTTTAATATTATAAAATTACAGGGTCGCATCCTTGAAATCGAGAATGCTGAAATGGCATTTAATGGGAAACTGGGGAGAAATCTACCTCGGTTTTGTCATCGCTGGTGTTAAAAATAGGAGTTTTGCAACGGCTTATGAACACTATGAAAAAATGCAACATTATGTGTTATGTTCAAAGCACCCATGAGCAAAATCCTCCGGTGCCCTGAGACGGTGTAGGTTTACGAGAATGCAAATACAGGATCAAAGGCAACGGCATGTTGTGAAATTGCTCTTTTCTCCTAAGAGGTGATTACTATAAAAAGGCAGACCTGAAGGAGGCAACCACATCTCCTTCCACAGCAGAAGAGTGGCAAAGAGACAGGTTGTCTGGGTCTTTCCAAAGAGGAGCAAACTAAGGAAGATGCATGGAGAAAGCAGAGAGGTGTGCAGACAAAAACCCTCCAAGGTCTGGAGATAAAAGGTCAGGAGTCAGTGGGAACGGTGCACATGCTGTACGATAGGGATTTCACATTTTCTTTTTGGGTGTGGGAATATCCACTCCGGTAAGGTTTTGGCTAAAATGTGACTGAGCTGGAAGAAGCCTTGCAAAGTGAGAGAGCCGCTGGATGCTGGCAAATGCACGCCCAAGCTCTTCACGCTAATATTTACTTACCTTTTTTTTTAATTGAAGACTCATCAAAGTAATAAGCTCTAGCACCAAGTTACCCTCTCGTGCCCGGGGACAGCCGGGGGATGAACACGAGGTGCGTGCAGGGAGAAGCGCACAGCGTGCAGAAGCAGGAGAGCGGCGGGATGGGACAGGGCAGCATTAACGATGCGCAAGCACCGTGGAGGGCAGAGAGCGCACGTCTTCGTGGGGGCTCGCACTTTAAATGTGAGCAGGAATGGGGGGTCAGTTTGGGGCAGAGGAAGAGGAGGCATCCCTGCATGGCTTGGGGAGGGTTGGCCATGGCGCAGGAGCAGAGACCTGCTCCGTGTTCGTCCACCGGCAGGAGATGGGTCTGGCAGGCAATGGGAGGAAACGCTGCCCAATTAGCCAAGACGGATGGAGCATGGCTGCCCCTGAAACAGCCTGTCCATCTGCTCTTTGGGTTGCTGCCCTGGCGACATGAGGGACCTGCCAGCAAAAAAGCTCTCAGGTGACTCCCGTCCCTTTGACACGCTGCCACAGCACCGCCGGGACGAAGCAGAGCTGGTAGAGAGGCTGGTGCACGGGTCCCTGCCATGCACACCAAGCGCAGGGGGCTGCAATGGTCAGAAAGGTCACGGTTTCATCCTTTCGAGCCCTCCAGCATTGCCGATGGAGGAGGCTCTTTGCATTTTTCCATGCAAGACTTGGTCCTTGCAGCTACTGGGACCCCTTTGGCCCATTAGCATCAGCACCCTGGCTGGGCTCTGAGAAACTTCTCCTTCTCGAGTGCTCCTTCGGGGGACTCTCATGAGCACATGGGGCTGCTGACTCCTCCTGCACCCACGAGAGATGTCCGTGCTCCTGCTCTGCCACAGCCTGAGGGCTAAAGCTCCTTGCCACCCTTTCCTGGCACCAGGAGGGGACCGGCTGTCTTGAGGGGTGCTGTGGTGGCCACCATGACACCAGCCTGTACGGAAAGTCCCAGGAAGACACAGGGAACTGCAGAGCTGCAGCCTAAGGCTGCTCGTACAAGGCAGAGGGTATGGAATTAAAGACACCAAGACACCTCTGTCCTGGACAGAGTTAAAGACACCTGGGTACGTGCTATCTGCTAGGGGAGAGTCCATGGGCTTCTGCAAAGGGGAGTCCTGCTCCACAACCCCTCGGAGCCCTTCAGAGCAGCCCAACACACGCGGATCGGTGCAATCTGTTCATGTCATCTGCTGGGGTTTCCAAAGGCTTTCCATTAAGTCCCTTGCCAAAAGTTTTTTAAGGGAAGCAAGCAGCCAGGGAGTACAAGGGAAGTTCCTCGTCTTTTTAATTGCTTAAGAGATGGTAGCAGAGAGGAGTCAGCAGCAGGCACTGTAAGCAGAGGGAGGTCACCAGTCAGTCCTGCAGGGTCTGAGCTGGGACCCGTCCTCTTCAACAGACCCAGAAGTGGCAGGAATAGGGACGAGCAGGGAGGTGACAGAGGATAAACATGGGGAAAACAACCACTTGCACAGCGACAAGCTGGCCGCTCTCTGTCTTCTCCCATAAATGAACCAAGGCCGTCAAATGAAACTTGTGCGGGGTTCAGGGCCAGGTTCAAAAAGATTGGGGTTCAGGAGTAAAGGAGGTGATTCTTCACGTGGATGGGAGATGAACTGGGGAGCTCCTCGGTAGAGCTGTGGGTACACAAAACTCACAGGGATTCAAGTGGAGACTGGACAAGTTCTTGGGAGATCCAGGAATATATAACGCACAGAAAAACCCATGGAAATTAAAATAGTTGGGAAGTTTTCACTACAGATCTTTCTGGGCTCATGCAGCCCCCCAGCCTGTCTCCTTTGTGTCATTAAAACCCTTCCTGGGCCCACGGGAGCTGTTCTGGATGCTGGAGGTTTGCCCCATGGGCTACACCGACCTCTGGGCTGGGCCACTGCAGATGCCCCCTGGCATCAACATGGCACCAGTGCATGGACGAGGACCTCCAGGGCATCCTTGCTGACCAGCTGCCAGCCCCATTCGTGCCAAGCTCAGCTCCTGAGACAAAGGCTGCCATATCCCCTTTACTCATCTCCAGGCTGCTATCCGAGAGGTCTTTAATTTGGTTTTAATTAAAACAACTCTTTGCTTTTTCCTTTCTTGAGATGGATTTTATTGAGCTGGGATTGCCAAGGGCCAGAGCTGCTGCATCAGTGCCGGGCTGGGGACTTTAGCAGGAGAGTTAGTGCAGTCCCCTTCTCCTGGGAGCAGGAGAGGGAGAAAGGGAGAGAAGAAGGAGGGGAGAGAAAGGGAGAAAAGGGGGAAAGGGTGAAAGGGAGAAAGGGAGAAAAGGGAGAAAGGGAGCAGAAGGAGGGGAGCAGCAGGCAGCTCTAAGGGGACCGTGGCTGCTCCATCCCCCGGAGGCACAGCAATCACAGAGGCCTCCGACCTGGGGATATGGAGGCAGGGATCTGTCAGGCTGGCTCTGTGCTGAATACATTGCTCAGCAGGCATACTAGAGAGGAAATAAATCAGCCCCTGATTTACCTGGGAGGACAGATACTTCTTCTCAACTGGTTTTTAATTTGGGGTCAATATCCAGGACGGCTGTTCCGATGTCTCTGAGATAAGTGATCTGTGTTGCTCTTGAGTCAAACAGGATTTTCCTTCTTTTCAGACCAGCAAAACTGTGCTCTGTAAGTGGATGTTCCAGCTAATGAGGTGTTAAGTGTAGAGAGAATCACAAGTACTTGAGGGCAGATCCAGCTGCTAGTAAAACCAACAACTAGCACGGAGATTGTCCTCAACTTCCAGGAACAACTTCAGACAAAGAAACCGTCCTAGGGGCAGGATCAAGGAAAAACTTGGGAAATACAACCACAAAAATACGGCCGTATGTCATGCTACAGCTGCATTATGTGGCTACATATGTTCCCTTTCCTCAGGCCAACAGAGGAATCTGATGACAAGGGCCATGCTTGGAGCAGACACAAACAGTGGCTTTTAGCTTGCAACAAGGGACCAAGTGGGAACAGCCTCCAGAGCCCTGAAATACCACAGCTTGCTGAAGAAATGGCCACAGAAGATGTAGTGGATTATGTCAGGGAGATTTAGCCCAGGTATCTTCTCCCCAAAGAGAAGAGACGCTGTTTGGGCTTGAGCTACGTACCTTGCTTGGTCTTCAACCAGGAGTCCTTAGCAGTGTCTGCAATGCTGCAGAAGAATAGCTTCAGAGCTAGCCTTGAAGCCAAATTTATCATCTGCCCACTTTGTTTGCCTTTGGAGCAACCCAAAAGCCCAGCTGCACCCGCGCTCAACAGCACCCTACTCCGTCCCTCAACAGCGGAGGGCCCAGCCACCTCCATCTGTCCTCTCCGTGTTGCAGCCTCTGTGCAGAACGGGCAGCCCAGGAACAGCGGGGCCTGACACCGCCTGGCACAAGGACAGAGGGATGCACAGGCAAGGGGAATGCAAATGCGACAGGCTGGACTTCGCAGTGACCTGGTCTTCAGGACACTTCCACATCAACGAATCAGAAAAATCACGAGGGTGTTTTCTGAAAGGGACCTCCTTAATCTTACACCATGGACACAGGCTCAGCTGGCACATCAGCTGGACATCAAGGTTAGGGAGAAAGCCCACAGAAGAAGAACTGAAAGCTGAAGCTCTGGCTGAAGAAGACCAGGTGGGGCAGAGCTGTGTGAATGTCCTACAAACGCAATGTCAGGACACAGGGATGTCTTAGCATGGGACCCAACCATGGTGGATGGAGGATCAGAAACACGTAGGAGAAACAGAGCAGGTTCCCTCAAAACAACAACCTTTGGCAGATATCCTGCTGGCTGGACATCACCAAGTGATGCTGAGACGTCCACAGTACCCTCGCGGCCGATGGTAGGACACCATCAGGTCCAAGACCCACTCAAGGGCTGCAGCAATGTAGAGAAACCTGGGGTTGCAGGAAATCCCCTGGACTTGGCCAGACACAGCCACGTTCCACCCTGATCCAGTGTTGATGTCAGTCCTGCTGCAAGTGGAGGCTGGACCAGAGCCCCCGCATGGGTTCCCACCACCACTTGTAGGATTTATGCGTATGTCATGAACTGACCTTCTCTGGGACACAGATGCTGGCTTTGCAGCAGGAAAGGGAACAGCTACTCCTGCGGCGCCTGAACCTATTGCTGTCCCACTGCTGCAGGTGGATAAAGACATTTTCCCCGAGCAGGGCAGCCCCCCCAGGCAGCAGGGATACAAGAGCTGGCAAAAGGGCTCCAGCAGCGGGACCCTCACTGCCATTGCAGCCCAGGAGAGCACTTGGCATCAGTTGAGAGAGTGGATGGAGCCCTAGAAATGACACAAAACTGGCAGAAAGCCAGCGTCTCTCGCAGCACTGGGGTTTATCTTTAAAAATAACAATGGCAGCAGCCCCATTTTGCTGGAAAATACCTGCCCGGTGCTGGGATCATAGAATAGTTTGGGTGGGAAGGGACCTTTAAAGGTCATCTAGTCCAACCCCCTGCCATGGGCAGGGACATCTTCAACTCGATCAGGTTGCTCAGAGCCCCGTCCAACCTGACCTGGAATGTTCCCAGGGATGGGACATCCACCACCCCTCTGGCAACCCAGATCCTGCATCCTTAGGTGCCTAACTGACAGAACTGGGCATCCTTCGGGAGTTGAGCTGTGTTATCTGACGAAGGGGGATTATGCTGTGAAAACTGCTCGTTGGGGATTGTATATTAACAGGATATGCTTGGCTAGTTGACAGGAAGCAATAAAGTAATTTGAAGGAGACTGGGAGAGAGTGTGTGAGTTCCTGCGTCTGTGTTAAATCACGGCACTAGATAAGCAAACAGCGCAGCCCCGGAGCGGGGAGGAGAGCTGCCAAGAGGGAGTTGGTCGGTGCCAGAAATCTCCAGGAGCTGCCGCGAGTCCAGCTCGAATACGGCGTGGAAACCAGCAGGATTGCAATTGCAATCCCAATCCCTGCTCAGGGTTCCGGTCTTGCAGCGGGCAGGTTGGTGGGTCCTGTCACTTGTCACCCCCATGACATGAGTGGAAGGAGAGCATCACTCAGCAGCCGAGAGACCCTGGTGCTTGCTTGCAGGAGCCCAGCCCACCGGCCTTCCAGGGGCTCCGGGAAGGAGCCGCTCCTCCCAGCAGATCCAGGCCTGGAGGAGGAAGGGGAGGAGAGCCAGGACGAGAAATACGTGCAACTGCAAGAAACGAGGTTGCGAGAGCTGCCGAGTGAAGGGCGAGCCAGAGACTGCCTGCAACAACGAGGGGAGCAAGGCGGGGGGGCTGTCGAAAAACATCAGGCGCTTCGCGTTCAGCAACCGGCGCAGATTTAAGTGCCCTGCTCGGATCCTGCCCGGGGGAAGCGGTGCCTGCCTCGTGTGTGTCAGCGAGCACAGCACCTGGCACGCCGTCCCTTGCTCAGCCTCCCACGTCCTGCTGGAATCAAATATAGCAAAAAATCAGCAGCGATTTTTGCTCTCGTAGAGGCTTTGCTGGCCTCCAGGAGGGGACGTTTGCAGGCCTCCCCATGCAATCTCTGATCCTTTTCGGCAGGGAAATACTTCCACACCCTGTGTGATTGCCCGGAGAGCTTGCTGCCACGGGATATGAGGGCTGCAGGATCTCCAGAAGTGTGTCTGTGTTTGTGGAGGCTGAAGACACTCAGAGTGCTCTCTTCAGAATAACAGAAGTAAAAAAAACCTACATATGCTGCAAAAAAACCCCAACCCTGACTCTCAATGAGGGTTGAACCTTTTTTCCCACGTGTTAAGGGCTCCTACCTAGGCTGGTAGGCAGGACACTTCCCTTGGCAATGGATTATGCCAAAAACCGTATCTCTCTCTGAAGCACCTAACGCTGCCCCTCTCAGAGAAGGTCTCCTGGTGCACAGAGCAGGGGTCCAGTGTGCCTTAGGCACTCCTGCATCTGACCAACGTGTTCTCCAGGGGACGAGCACCCGTGAAGTACTTGCAGTCCTGCAGCTCTGCTATGAGGAGGCTTCCCTGGAAGCTGAGAGCATGATGCAGGTAGACATCTACGTGCATTGGAGAACAGGTCCCTGACGGTGCTGTTCATGAGCACGTTGGTTGCACTTCATGGGGCATCACAAGTCCTCCTTGCTGAGGAGGCAGTGGTGAAGGGGACAAGGATGGTAGATCGCTGGAGGCAGAAATGGTCAGAGAGACACTGTGAGGTGGGGCCACATCCACAGGTTTCATCATTCCCTCCCTGATCAAGCCTTGTTGATCTGGTCCAGCACCTTCACATGAACCTGGCCCCGGGCAGTGGTCACAAGTGTGGGCATTTGTGAGCCCTGGGATGGTGCAGCCCCTGTCTGAGGAGCTGGCTTCCTCATTTAGAGCTGAAGTCTTGAGGAAACGTAAGTTTTCCCTCGTGTTCAGTGACTTCCAGCAACTCTGGTCCTCAAAGGAGAGCTCCTCCCCAAGAGCTGCTAAACACCATGCAGACCAGCGGGTGTGGAGATGTTAATGCCTAAATGTTCTTGAATTTAAGGCAAGTGCAGGCTCAGCAGGTGGGATGGAGAAAGTCTCTCCTGTACTGACCAGGAGATCAGAAGAAGTGGTTGTAAGTACAGAGGGAAGCCCAGGGGCTGGATGGCAGCAGTGGGGCAGGAGAAGGAGTGGACATCTTTGGGGTGGTCAATGCTGACCTGCCTTGAACTCTCATGAACTCTCTGTCTGACCGTCAAGGGCGTTAGCACAGCCCAACAGTTCGTTAACATCAGAGCTGGTATCCATGGATATCTGTATCATGGATGCTGTGTGTGCACATGGAGGGCTCCAAAGCCACTTGCTGGCACTTCAACAGCAGGTGCATGATATCCAGAGCTCGGTCCTCCTCAGTCCATCAGCAGGGTTCTCCACTCACATGAGCTGCCTGAGCTTCAGCAAAGCGATGGGCATGCAAAAGACTCCGAGGGCAGCAGAGGTGGTGGAGTCTTTCCCTCCCTGCTCATCCCCCAGGACTGCCGATTCAATGGATATTTATCTGCTAGGTCTTTCTCATCTTTGCTGAGAGCTGGAAAAGAGAAAACACTTCCTTTCTCT
Organism: Calonectris borealis; assembly: GCF_964195595.1. Taxonomy (NCBI): domain Eukaryota; kingdom Metazoa; phylum Chordata; class Aves; order Procellariiformes; family Procellariidae; genus Calonectris; species Calonectris borealis. The sequence continues at coordinate 6,976,227 of NC_134334.1, forward strand.
GTCTGCAGCTCTCAGTGACCTTGTTATGGTTGAACACATGGGTCATAGCACACCCCTGCCTGCACATCTCTCCATGGGAGAGAGCAGAACGCGTGCATGGCAGGGGGAGAAACGTAGCGAAACCAGCTCTCGGAGAGGAGATGCTTTGCCGTACGATTGGGAAAGCACTCTTCCACTGCCAGAAGACAGGCTCCTCTGCAGGAGGAATGAAATGCATGGGAAGTTAAGGGAGTTGAGCTGAAGCTTGTGTGTTTCTCAGGTTTAGGGGCTTTTGGGCCACCTGTAGGGAGAAAGGAGGTGTGGGACAATGGGTGGGAATGTACAGCCTTTGCTGGCTCATTTAGCCTTGCAAAGTGCAGATTTAGCTGGGGCAAGAGGACCTGCCTAGGGCTTTCTCCCAGAGCAATGGCAGGGGAGCAAGCCGGGAGGTGGGTACCCACGGGGGTCTAACCTTTCCCTTCGGATGTGAGGTGTTGTCATGTACTCAGCCAGCATCCGCAGCCCTGAAGTGGAAAGCAGAGCTGACACCTCCTCCTCTGATGGGTTGTGGCGTAGGGGAGCCCTCAGGGTTCATAGACTGCGAAGAGATCGGTGGACACCTTCCACAGGTCGTGTTTGGTGCGTGGGGAGGAGGCACTGCGCACAAGCTGAGGGTTTTGCTCTCTGACTTCACTCACTGGTCCCATTGCTGGATTCCCAGTAGAAAGAGTCACCAATGATGTTCCTGCACCCCTCCTTCCTCCCACGCGCCTCACACAATTTTTGGAATAGCCAGGCGGGACAAACGCAACTTGTTCTCCCGCCTGTGGAAGAACTGCTCCAGCTGGCTCTTCCAAATGCATGCAGGCCAGCCACAGCTCAAAGTTATCTGATGGTCATGTTCAGCAGCTAAACTGAGCCTACCCGTGAGTCCTTCTCACAGACCTTTCCTTCCCCAATTTGAATGGACCAGGCTGTGCTGGTGAACCAGCTGGCTAGCTGGATGGATACATAGGTAGTCCCCAGGGTCTGAGAGATTACGCTACAAGCTCAGGTTATGCGTTGTGCAGCCCTTCGCATCGGCATCACTCATCAGACCGGTGTGGGTGGCATGTGGTGCCCTCCAGAGAGGCTGTTTATCCTTCATCTTCCTTATCTCCTTCAGTCCATCACTGTTTGTGTCTCGCACTGTCTCACCCTGGAGAGCCACGCACAGACTGTCTGACCTTCATCACCAGCTTGGCACCAGGAGTTACCCAACCTGCTCATGAGTCATTTCTGCAGGTAGTAGAGAACAGCATCCTGCAGATAATGGACATACCCGTTGCTATCCACCTCTGATCACAGGGCTTTGGAGCTCCGCAGGTGGGAAATATCTGCCACCGCTTCACCCCTGCACGCTTTCCTCAGCCACATGCTTGAAAGCCTCAGGGACCCTGATGGGACTGCCCAAAGCAGCCACATCCCAACCTCAGCCCCACTCCTGCTCACGTCTCTCTGCTCCACTGCCTCCCAAAGAGACCTAACGCAGCCTGGGGCACCCTGATCCTCTTTGCTTCTCCAGCACTTTGTCCTCCTTCCCTGACATCCCCACCCAGCTGCAGGAAAGAGATGTTCTCCCAGTGCATGACCCAACCACATCACAGCAGAATTGGAAGGGCTCCTGAAGAACTGGCTCCAGGCCACCAGAGAGGAAGGACCACTCCCTGGACTGGACTGACGCCAGGCTAGAAAGAGACACAAGCTGCCTTAGCTGCAGTAATTAAATCTTCAGCCCATACGAGAGAGAACATCACGTCTTCCCCACTCTCTCCATGCTGCTGCAGTATGTGCAAGTCACTGGCATCACAAGCGCATCAGTCCCCCACCATGAGAGGCAGAAGACTTAGGCTGGGCTTAGGTTGCTTGGGCTTTGTTCCAAAAGCACCCACGTTGGCCTAACTTCCACTGCTCACCCATGTCCGAGCACCGCAGAGTGGCTGCCCCGAGCCTGGGGAAGCAGAGAGCAAACCCCTGGTGCAGTTCCGACACATTCTTGCACTCACCAACGCACAATGCAAAGAGAGTTGAGGCTGCAGGACAGGCAGGAAAAAGAAGAGGCCCAACGAGTGCAAATCTGTGGGTGACAGCACCTAGAAGTGGGTATCAACGTGTGTTATTTACTGAGTCACCTTCATCATCTGCTTCTAAGGAGGGACAGATGGTTTCTCCAGACCAGACTAAAAGTACCCCTGGCTTTCCCCTCTCTTGGGAAGAAGCTCAAGTCCTGTTAGCTTTGCTTGGTCTCCGTAGGAGCTGAAAGCCGCGGTACACTAAAGTGCTGCCTTGACAGACACGGGGATCTCCTTGCCCTGCCTGGACTTCTGGCTCCAGGCTCTGGAAGCTGCTGCCCACCTTCTGCTGTGGCCCCACACGCGGTTCCTCCGGTCCTGACAACCGCTGGCTTCGAAGAACTCTGATGGTAGGGTGACGGATAGGACCCCGGAACGTGCCAGAACTCTGGCTTCTGAGGGCTGTGTGATGCTGGGTGCCGTGAGCCTGCCCAGAGCCCCACAAGGCTCCCTGATCCCCCGTTGTGCAGCAGGGCTACGATGCCCCAGCACGGCTCGACTCACGTGGGACTGAGCACCATCACGAGCACATTGGCTTCCCAGGGAGCCGGGTCACCTCCACGCTCCTCCAGTCCCACCAGTTCCCACCAGGTCCCAACCAGTCAAGGCACCATTAAACCCACGGAGGGTCCTTCTCTCTGCCCAGCGTGCCGGCATCGCTCTTCTGCCCAGAGGCACCAGGCTTTCACCCTGCACACCTTGCTCCCCCGGGAAGGCTCCCCCTGCTCCCGTCTCATCCCTGGGGACCAAGGAGGGGGCCAGTGCTCGCACAGCCCCTGCCAAAGCTGCCTCCCCCTCCCCCCATAAGCGAGATCCCCTCCCCGCAGCGTCGGCAGAGCCGCATTTACCGCCGGGCTCTGCACCGGCGTGGCACGGCCTTTCTTCCTTTTCATCCCTTTCTCACTCCCTGAATGCGCTTTGCTTGCTTTGGCGGCGCGGGGCAGGGAGAGCCCCTCTCCCCCTCCCCGCTCCCGGGGATCCCCCCCGGCAGATGGGGCCGGGATATGAATGTGCACACAGCGAAGCCCCTAAGAGGATTTGCTGGCGCCCCTTTCATTGCCAGCCCTTTGTGTGCTGCTCCGCTGCGGTGGGACGCCCCCGAGTTCTCCCCCGGCTTCTCTCCCTTCCACTCCAGAAGAAAAGAAAGTGCCTATAAAGGCCTTGTTTGTCCAACTTGTTTGAGGGGACCATATTGCTGTAGGTGCCGCGGGTCCCGGCGTGACAGCGTCGCCCCTTTGAGAAAGGGTGACGTGCGGCTCCCTCCTGGGAGGGTCCGAGCAGGCGGCTTAGCCAGGCGCTGGGAAAAAAGGTTTCAGTTGCATTTCAATGTCCATTGAACCCTGAATCCCCAGCCATGGTTTTTCCAGGGGCTCTGCAGACAGACAAAGCCCTGCAAGGGCCACCGAGGCGGCGGCTGGGAAGATGCTGCGTGTCCGGCGGTGGGAGGAGGACCCGCCAGCCCCCCAAAATCCCATCCGGGAGAGCCAAACAGGGCCGGCAATGTTGCTTTTCCTATGACATCTAGTGGTAAAGCCAGGGAAGGAGGAAAATGTCGGCTGGGTTTTCCTGGCTCAAGCTCAGCCCTCTCCTGCTGCGGCATTTTGCCCTTTGTATCGCAGCAGAGAGTCCTCAGTTAAGAGGGAAGCAAAACCAAGATGCACAAAAGCCTCAGCGGCTCAGAGATGTCCAACAGTCCACCCAGAAACGTGCGCTTGCCCCTGTGCCTTGTCTTGGATTTTTAGGGCATACAACAGGGCCCCGAAGCATATGCCTGGGCTGGAAATGGAAGTACGCACAAGCACACCTATCGCCCATCTCAATCCGGTCTGTGCTCCAACATGTCCCCTTGTTTGCTTGCCAGCTGCTCGAAGGCAGTTATATGACATATATGTCAGGCCCGGGAAAATTTCCAGTGCAAGGGTAGTGCACGCACCGTGTCTCGCAGAGCAGCGAAACGTTTGCAAGCAGCCAGAGGCCAAGTGACCGTGCACCGCGAAACGTGGCTCTAAGGATGCTCGCAGGGCATCTCGCCCCGGCTAAGGTGGCCTCTGAGTTTGCGCGGTCCTGGCAGGGGGGGTGACGGGCTGGCTGAGACTGAATAACAGCCTGGGCTGCTCACTGTTTAACCAAACTCTGTAAAGGTGTCGGCAAGAGCGTCAATACCTTACCAGACACTGGAAAATCCACTCCGGAGAGCACGCACTGACGAGGTTAATCATTAATGTTTCCACTACAGGGTTTCAGTGCTATTTCTGACTACTCACTACACACCAGAGGATCCACATTGCTGGACCATGAGCTGCTGATAGGTGATGGACGTTGTTCCAGGCCAAAAGGGACCACTGAGCCTAAATCCTCTTTTGCACAGCCTATCTCCTGCAGCAAACAGGGCATGCAGGAAGGATGCGCCTGCAGATGCATCGGGGTGTGAGGAGCACACTGACAGTGGGACTAAAGAGACCAGAAGTAAGGATGAAGAAGGGTGCTTTGGTGGTCCTGCACAGAGGCAGAGCAGCCGTAACCTCCACTGAAGCTCGCAGGCTGTGCCGAGAAGCTGTGCCAAGTAGTCGTGCCGCACTGCGAGCAGTCAGACATGCAGCTGAACCCGGCTCATTGGGCTGGAGGTTGATCTTCCACGGCTGAAAAGTGCTAGAGGAAACCTGGGGGCACAATGCCTGCCTCCTGTGACATTTACTTCGGTCCCTCTGAGCACTCCTGGACACAAGCGATGTTGCAGCAAAACTATGGTGAAGGAAAAAACTTGGGACACTTAATAAGAAATGCAACTTGGGGAAATAGTGGTTATTTGACAGCACCCACATTTTAATGCTGGCTGGAAAAAAAAAATGAACAAAACCCAGAACAACACAAGCTGCCTTTAAAAATGAAATACATTGAATCCAGAATCAGAAACCAAAATGCATTAATAATAAATGGGTAATGCTTCTGTCCGCCTGGGCTCAGGGTGCTCGGATGCTCTGGCAGAGGTCCTTGGGGTCATGAATACACAATATTCGGACACATCTGATGTTCCTGTAGTGCATTTTACCAGGGGAAAAAGAAAACAAGGGAAAAGGCTGACAATGGAGAATGAACCACACAAAACCCTGATGGGAGCCATAGGACAACGAGGAATTCTGCCTGAAGGAGGAGGACAAGCCTCCTGGATAACCCCCAGCCCACCTTTCCCTTCTCACTCATCCTCTGCATCCTCCCCCGAGGTCCCAGCCTGGCAAATGGCAGGAGCCTCTGTCTCCATTGCCTTTTGGGACAATCGTTGGAGGCCGCATGTTGGGGCTGTGAAGGGTGCTACACCATTTCACAAACTCCCCGGGCATTTGTTTCTCCTTCAAAAAGGCTTTTGTCTCCCCTCTTTCTCTGCTCAGTGAGGACGCAGGTCAAAACAGAATCAAACCAAAATAGATATGAAATGCTGTGTAGCAAAACACCGTTTGGCCTAGAGCTTTAGCTCCTAGGACTTGCTTTTCAGCAAGCCTGAGGGACAAGCGTGATGGAGGTGGAGACCAAAGGACTGAAGAACTGCCAGGACTCATCCTGAGCCTGGGGACAGAGTCGGAGCAGTTGTGGTGGATCCAGATGGATGTTAGAAAAAGAGAAGACCGCCTACTCCTGGCCACCCAGCCTGCCCCAGGAGACCATCTGGGACTGGGAAGGGCCAGTTGATCCATGCCTTTCTTCAAGGAGCTCTTCTACCTGCAGGGTCAGCACCCCGGGTGGGGAGGAGGCACCCACCCAGAGTGGCTATGCTCTCCCCTTGCATCCCAAGGGACCGTGCTCCACTGCAGGCAGCTGGTGGCACTGGCAGGACCACCCTAGGCAGAGCTAGGTATCGTCACAGGAGCAGAGTCCAGGTCTCGGTGGATGCTGGGGGCTTCCCACCGCTGGTGCCTGGTGCTGCGTACAGCCGGGGGGGTCTCCAGGAGCCGAAACTCGGCGCAAAACCCCTCACGTTCCCAGAGCCTGACTCTCAGCCCAGCCCTCACGGGCGTCCCCAGGCTGCAGGGATGGATCCATGACACAGGGTCACCTCGCACAGCAGAAGACACCGGGCCGGGCAGTCCACGGCGGGTGTGCAGCTCCAAGCCAGCACTGCTGGCAGGAGCTGCTCGCTCGGGGATGCGCAGGGCTGTCCAGCTCCCGCCCGTCTCGTCTGGAAGTGCCGCTGATGACCCGCCGCTGTTCCCGTCTCCTTGGTGACTGCACATGCCAGCATCCCCAGACAAAAGCTCTCCTGGCACATAATGGGAACAGAAGGGAGCACTGGGCAGCGGCATTCAGCCCTAGGGTTGAATTCACCCTAGGGCTCCAGCCCCTGCTCTTTCCGAGTCAGCCAGGACCGCAGACTCGCAGATAATCCCCGTTCCAAAACCAGACGGGTGTTTCAGGTATGTGTCCGTGCGTGTTGCACGCATTTTCCCCGGGGACCCTTCTGCGGTGTAGCAGCCCTGGCGAGGCTGCACATGGCCGTGTCTCGCTGCGCTGCGGGCTTCTAGCTGTCTTGCTTGCTTTTTGTTTTTTTTTTTTCTCTGCATGTCAATGCAAGATTTAGGGTAGCGGGAGGCTGTCGAGAGCAATCCTGGACTCTTCCATCCCGGTACTGACTGCCCAGCCTGCTCGTGCATTGCTCTCGTGCTGCATGCTGAAAGCGCGTTGTGCTTTGCACGGTGTTTGTGTGGTTTGCATTTGGTGCGTACGCCTGCTACGTGCCCTGCGTATTAATTCGCATGAGCCTCTGACTCATGTCATGTGAGGCACATGGCTACATATGTGACAAGGATGGGGCTTGGGGCTTGTCTCACAGCCTCACACAGGCTGAGATCACGGCTCGTCTTCCTGGCGTGTACTGCAAAATGAGGGCTGGAACCCACATACCTCTCCAGCAAGGCTGGTAGGACAGGGTATGTGACATAGCAGGGTCTGTTCCTCCCTGTGGGGAAACTGAGGCATTCAGGGGGGGCACTGATTTGTCCCCAGTCGCTCCCAGGAGCCAGTAGTAGAAAGAAAAAAAAGGTCTGCCTTTCCTTTTTCTTGCAAAACACAGAAAACCTCTGGAGAGGAGAGCAGGGCTATGCGGGGCTTTCCCAGACCCCCGTTATCACATCTCCAGCGCTTGGTTTTGGGATTTCGCCAACAGCCCGCTCCCGCATCACGGCAGAGAGGATCCCCAGCACAGCACCCGGTCTCACCGCTCCGGGACCACGGGGGAGCCTGGATGCACGGGGTGAGGGAGGCAAACCCGAGCTCATTGAGATGCATTCCCCAAGGGGTTAAGGACATGCGCTGGGACAGGCAGGACCAAGCTGTGCTCCCACCAGGCTCTCCTGCATCCCCTTCTGCTGCTGCTGCTCCATGCAAGGGCGGAGGCCGGGGAAGATGCTGCTCGGCTGCCGGCAGGCGCCGGGCGGTAGGAGGGCGGGAGGCAGTGGGAAGCGGAGCGGAAGGAGCCGAGCCCGACGTCGAGGCGAGCTGTGCCTGGAGCTGAACGCCAGCCAGGCTTCCCATCCCTGCAAATCCCCATGGAAACCTCGGCCCCGCCGCCCCGCCTCGCACCCACGCCGGATTGTAGGTCACCGATGGCCGCGCTGGTCCAAGTGGCCTCCCGCGGGGGCAAAGCGGCTCTCCGCCACCCAGGGCCACGGGCCGGGGCTGCAAATGCTGCAAAGGGGCGAGGGATTGAGCCCTTCCCACCCCCCCTGCCCGCAGCCACCCCACACCACAGGGTTAGGGATGCCCGAGCATCCTCTCCCTGCCTCCTCGGTCCAGCCCCGGGGTTGCGTGGGGTGCCCCGCCACGGGGTGCTGCAGCAGCAGGATCGCACCACCCCACAACCCGGCTTTGCTGGTCCTTCCCCTCCTGCGCTCCCTTCCCAGCACGAGTCCCCTGAATGCTCCATTTGAAGCTAATTCCGGCTGAAATCTGGTTTGCTTTCCAACGTTGCTGCTTTAAATTGGAGAGATTGACCTTGTAGCAGGAGGTGACATGCAGATGCACATCAGCAGCCCGTCAGAGCGGGCGGCAGGGGCTGGGGGGGTTGCAAAGCCGCCTCGGGGACAGGCCAACTATTTTATGAGTAATTTAATATCTGGAACACAGACTTTTCATTCCCAGAGATCTGCTGGGGAAAGAAAGAGCCTTTCTGCAGCCCCGCAAAGGCTGTTCCTCATAAGGAGGCAGAGCAGAAAAAAAAGGGCTGGGATTTAACCCCTCGGTGGCCAGCCCAGAGCAGAGGCTCCGCAGCTCCCAGTCCTTGCAGAGGGGCCAGGCAAAGCAGGAATTCCCTGTGCAACTCAAAGTGGGAGACAAGCCAGTCTGTGTTGCTCCAGGCAAAAGACGCAATTGCTCCTTCCCATTCAAATTCAAATCCAAGTCTGAGTGAGGATGGGGGAAACAAACTTATCAGAAGCCCTGAGGTTAGATTTGGGATAGGAGGTGTTGTCTGAACTCCCGTCCCTGCCTCAGACTGGTTCCTGTATCAAACGCCAGGACTCCCACTGAGGTTGCAACCAGTCCCATTCTCCAGTGGAGCCAGTGCATCCAGGGGATCCATGCTGGGAGCTCCTGCCCTGCTGACAGTGAAGCAACCCTGCGTGGCCTCAGTCTCCCCTCAACCTGAGCTGCTCCTGCTCTGTCCCATGGGTGTCTGCAACCCTCACAGCAAGCACAGGCCAGTGCACTGCCCCAGTAACACCTCTGCCCAGAGCATTCCAGCATCGTGGCACAGCACTGAACCCGTGCAGGGTTTCCCATATGCCTCCTGCTTGATATGAAGGTTTGGGGAAGGGGAGGGAAGGAAGAACACCGAAAAAATGCAACGTTGAGCCCTTCCCACCCCCCCTGCCCGCAGCCACCCCACACCACGTCTCCCTACACAGCCCTGCCCAAGGGCAGAGGAGAAGGTGGAGAGCAGCCGGCAGCTTGGCAGCAGCGGCTGAGCCTTGGTGCTGGGAGGCTGAAAGGAAGGGAACGCTGACGGGCTGTTCGGGAGGGAGCTGCTGGCAGGGGAAAAGCATCCCTGCGTCTAGGAACAACTTCATGAGCTACGTGCGAGAAGGGCTTGCATGAGAGGCAGAACTGTGTGGCCTCCAGAAGACCCCGCCGGGCAGCACGGCTGTGGCTGTATGACGTTGCCAGCAAGGGCTGAGGTCAACCAAGGATGGTTTAGGAAGGGCTCTTCCTTGGGTAGCAGGTACCGGGGACTGACCGGGCTCAGCGCAAACGGATCAACACCTTTGCAAGTGCCACGGTGTTTGCTAGTGATGTTAGACCAGACCGTGGGACTGACATCCCTGGCTCAATCTTGCCAAACAGCATGGCTGTGCTTTGATCTTTCCAGTTCAGCTTCACTTGCCATGAATATTGATGGGCACTTAGTGTGTTCCACCGTATCAGATCCTGCCAGAGTCCTGCTTACACCCGGACTGGAGCTTTGGCAAAGAGAAAACCCCCAAAACCCCAGCCAGACAATGCAGGGGAAACCACCGTGTGACATTCTTGCTGATCCCTGTTGCTGTGTGCCTTGAAATAGGAAGATTTTATTTTAAAATCCTCTCCACCAGTGTCTTTGCACATCAGTGGCTTTGCTCCAATTGAGCTTTGGACCAAACCAGTGCCCCAGAAAGTGACCTTAACACGTGCTGCTTGTTGGTGTCACTGGACACCTTCATCTGGTAGGTGATGGGGCAGGGTGACACGTGCTCCTGGTTAGCCCTCTGTCCCGCTCAGCTCACTGAGCCCGTGCGACCTCCAGCACCGAGAGGCCAAAGCACCCCCCAGCCGCTCAGCTGCAGCTTGGCAAAACACTTACAACCCTAAAACTCCTGCTCTGGAGTCACCTCGAACCACCACCCGCCTCAACCTCTACCAGAGCATCTGCTGAGCATCTGGTGGCCTCTGCCTGGGCACATCCCAGACCTTGGTGGAGGCCTGACTCCACAGCCGAGGGTCACAGCACCACCTGGTGAAGCTCTACGGCTTAGCTCTGGCTTGACCGTGAGGAAGCGCAGCTGCTTCCGTTTCACCTCTGATGCCATTAAAATGAAAAGAAAAATCGAAAGGGGAAGAGGAGCAGAACGCGTGCGTCAGGGCAGCTCTGCAGGGAGCGCGCGCAGGGCGGGTGAGCGTGCAGCGTGCGTGCACACAGAGCAGCGAGTGTGTGCAGAGCGGGGTGAGCGTGCACAGTGCGAGCGTGCACAGGGCAGCCAGTTTGTGCACAGAGCAAGGGGAGGGTGCATGCGTGCACAGTGCGAGCATGCACAGAGCAGCACGTATGTGCACGGAGCAAAGTGAGTGTGCATGCGTGCACAGTGCGAGCATGCACAGAGCAGCACGTATGTGCACGGAGCAGGGTAAGCGTGCATGTGTGCACAGTGCGAGCATGCACAGAGCAGCACGTATGTGCATGGAGCAGGGTAAGCGTGCACATGTGCACAGTGCAAGCGTGCACAGAGCAGCCAGTTTGTGCACAGAGCAAGGTGAGGGTGCATGTGTGCGCAGTGTGAGCATGCACAGAGCAGCACGTTTGTGCATGGAGCAAGGTGAGTGTGCATGTGTGCACAGTGCAAGGGTGAACAGAGCAGCCAGTTTGTGCACAGAGCAGGGTGAGCGTGCACGGCGTGAGCACGGCAGAGCAGTGTGAGTGAGCACCGACAGCGCAGGCAGAGGGGGCTGGGACAGCCCTGTCAGGTCCCAGGTGAGAACAAAACCTGCAAATCTATTCAATGGGTGCAGACGTGGCCGGGTTAAAGTTTGATGGGTGACAGGTGCTTATGGATAAGATGTAAAGAGTTAATTAAAGGTGCAAATTGGTGCTTTTCCTAAGAGACAGTGAACGTGGAGCTTCCCCTGTCCGGCGTCCTCACCACCAGGCTGCACCTGACCCTGCAACAGATTTCTCTCCCACTCTCCTGTTAACGGTTGTGTTGTTCCAAGATTGCTTTGTTTTGCATGGAATAATTAATTACGCACTTCAGCGCAGGGCGGGGGAGGTTTGAGAGCCGGGCTGTAGCAGTCCTGCGGTCCTGGGTGACCTCAAGCAGGCAACGTGTGTCTGGCAGCCCAGCACCTTGCTAGCCAGATCGGTTTGAATTTTTCTTGCTGTGGTCCTGAGCACCACTGAGGATCTTGCAGAGGGATTGCTGCTCTGTGGCAGCGACCCAGGCTCCGCCTGCGGATGGTCCCGTGGGAAGGGGCATCTGCGTTTTGGCTCTGGCCCCAGTGAGGGCTATAACAGCTTGAGAGGAGGGGGTCCTCTCCTGCTGCCCTGGGCTGGGGGCTTTCTGCAGAGGCAGAAACATTCTGGAAGATCTGAACGGTGATGTTGCACAGACCACCAGCCGCCCATGGCCCTCTGGCCCCTTTTTCTCATCCATTTTGGATACCTGAGGGGTGCGCCGCTCCACGGCCCGTGCAGTGGCATCTTCAGGGGAGCAGAGAGCTGCCGTTGCATGGAGCTAATGCCTGAGGTGGCGTTGCTGGGTGCTGGCTGAGACCCACGGGAGGAAGCAATGCCCTGTGCACCTCAGTTTTCGGGCTGCGTAAGCACGGTGAGCTGCACTTTAGAGACAGTTGGTACCTGCACTGCCCTCTGACTCTCTCCAGGTACAGCCCAGACTTGGCTTGTGCTGGTGTTAGGTCAGACGTTAGTTTTAAAAATAAAACCAGCTCCACTCCAGAGGGGTCCTACAAAGGGGACCTTTTCAAAAGTCCAAAATGATTATATCGGTTACTCAGAAAGGCAGAAACCTTCAACTTGCTGTCCACCAGCATCCCAGATCCCTTCCTGCAAAGCTTCCTCCTGCCCCCCTGCCTGTCCTATTGGGTGGGGTTGTCCCATGCCAGAGGAAGGACTTTGCGTTTGTCTCCATTAAATGTCAGTAGGTTCCTGCCAGCTCATTCTCCAGCCTCTCAAGGCTCTTTGAGTGGCAGCCCTGTCCTCCAGTGTATCAGCTGCTCCTTGGTTTGGTGTCTCCTGCAGATCTTCTGAGGGTTCAGGAGTCTTAGCTGGTGTACGCTGCCCAGCTTCTGTTTTGGGGGTCAAATACCTACTCTTTTCCTCCACCTGCCCTGCTGACCCGATTTTATTTGGGATGCTGCATCTCCAGCTGCAAAATGGCATGAGCATTGCAGCTGCATTTTAAAAGCAGCCCGGTGCTCCTGCACAGGAAGAGCTTTGGGATGCAACACCGAACATCTCTGCCCCGACTTTCTGATAGGAGGGAGAGGTCTGGGGACACGGGGTGGCTGCACTCCTGGGGACAGGAGCCACAGATTTTGCTGGGGGAAGGACCAAGCGGCGAGGTGGCAAGGACAAAGCATTAACCCAGGGCTGCAAGAGGCGGCACTAATCCTGCCCGGTGCCTTTTCCCAGACCTTACGGGCAAGGCAAAACCGAGCCTCAGACTTCTGCCCTGTCCCTGCAAGCTTTGCCCTGCCAGCCTGTGGGACGAGGATGCTCCCACTGGCGAGGTGAGGGCTGATCCAGTCTCCAGTGCCACCTGCCGGCAAATCATCCCGGACAGACGCTGGAGCCTTCAACCTGGCCGTGCCAGGCAAAGCTGGGAAGCACCGTCCTGCGCTGGGGCAGGGAGACCTGTGCAGCCCAGAGCTGTGGGTCCCTGGACCCATAAGCAGGCCCCGAGAGCTCAGTAACGATGCTTTTCATAAAAGCCAGCCCGTATCCCACTCCCCCCCCCTTGCAAGACCCTTTGTCATCATCCCCTTCAGCCAGCCCCTTTCCAATCCCAGATCCTCACAAAAACTCCTACATCCTGAGCACCCCGTGTACACCCTCACGGCTTCACACCCCACAGCTCCTGGTACCATCTGCCACGGGGGCTGTAGGCAAACCCTCACCCAGGTACAATGCTGGATTGTCACCTGCCCTGAGGACAGGGACATCCTTGGGGTCCTCAGCTCTTAGTCATCTGGAGGACCTTGGATCTCTAGGGGGTCTTGGTGTGCTGTAGGACTTGCACGTGTCGGTCCTCTGCTGGGGTTATGGGGCCGCTCTGGACCCTGCCCAGCTGCACCAGGGGATAGCCACGTGTCCCACACCTCTTCCATCATGGCATCAAGCTCTGGCTTCCCCACGTACACCTGGCTCATCTTGTCACAAGCTATGACAAGCTTCTGTGGATATTATTGTCACCACCACCTCAAAAAAAAGTCTAAGAGAGGTTGGTGTCCCCAGATCCTGCCAGCCTCAGGGCTCTCCAGTACAGCACCGTCTCCAGCATCTCCCCATCTACCACCAGTACCCAGTGGCCACAATTTTCCCACTAGGTCGTGTGTCCCACCCCTGGCTAGAGACCAGGCTTCTTCTCCATGTTTTCCTAACCCTGGGCTGGGACGTTCTCTGGGTGGCTCTGGAAGGAGGTACTCAGTGTGAGGAGCTGCATGAATTGCCTGGCTCAGCAGTAATGAGATACTAACGAGCCCAGGCTGCACTCAGGCGTGCGGGAGGCAATGCCCTGGGTATCTGAGCATTATTCGGGGGGAAAGAGGCAAATCCTAGGCAGGAAGGAACCAACAACACAAGGAGCTGTCATTTAATGTGCAAGACCAGCAGCAATGGGCTTAGGACACCGAATCTGGAGCAGAGAGTCATTTCCAGGGGAGTCCTCAGCCCCGCAGGGACCAGCCAGCAGCAGGGGAAGGGCTGCAGAAAGACACCGTCGGCGGGCTAAACCTCAGGGAAGATCAGGAAGCCGGAGAAGATGCTGTCGGACCCTTCGATTCCCACCAGGGAGTTCTTCTCCGTTGGCTGCAGCCAGACGGACTCGTTCGCTGCCATCTTGAGGACCACGCCACCCGTGGTGACCTGGTAGCTGCTCTGCACGTAGTCGCAGAAGGTCACCACCTTCTCGCCCCTGCTGCCGCCCCGGCCCTTTTTCACACTGAGGCACAGGTTGCCTCTGGAGGTGACGTGGTAGGTGAAGTAGTAGATGCCCGGGACCCGGCAGATGAAGCGGCCATATCGGTTCTCATAGTGGCCCTTCTCGTTGGTGATGATGCGGTCGAAGCGGACGGGCTGCTCCCGGCGTGGGTAGGAGCTGACGGTCCTGGCAGCGGAGAAGGCGGACTTGAGGGTGGTCTTGTAGTCACCGGAGTCCCCCTGAGGGCCGGGGGGTCCCATGGGACCTGGTAATCCCTTTGAACCCGGGGGGCCCTTGGGGCCAATCTTTCCAGGGTACCCCGACACTCCTGGGTCTCCCTTCTCCCCCCTGTCTCCTTCGTGCTCCCCCTGGCCAGGGGGACCTAGAAAGTAGGAGGAAGAGTCATTGCGGTCGCAGCTGAGCCCCACGGGTCTGCAGAGGGGGCACTGGGAAGGAAACCACTGGTACCTGTGCTGGGGTGTGGGTCAGCAGAGACCCCTGCCCATCTGGCAGGCGTGACACCCCTCACTCTCGTGCACCCTCCCTCCCCAGGTTCCTTGGGGTGCTCCGGTCTGTGCAGACCCTTCTGTGCCCGAGCATCACCCCCACCTGATAACACCCCAAAGGGACTGGTGGAAAATGGATTGCTTTCCCAGGACCATGCGCCTGGCACTGCCTGATCCTTGGCAACCCCCGGTATCAGCACAGCCTGGGGGATGAAGGGGTGGAGAGCAGCCCTGCCCAGAAGGACTTGGGGAACCGGTGGAGGAAAAGCTGGACACGAGCCGGCAATGTGCGCTCGCAGCCCAGAAGGCAACCGTGTCCTGGGCTGCATCACCAGCAGCGTGGCCAGCAGGGCGAGGGAGGGGATTCTGCCCCTCCGCTCTGCTCCGGTGAGACCCCCCCTGCAGAGCTGCGTCCAGCTCGGGGGTCCTCAGCACAGGACAGACATGGACCGGTGGGAGCGGATCCAGAGGAGGCCACAGAAGTGATCAGGGGGATGGAACAGCTCTGCCGTGAGGACAGGCTGAGAGAGTTGGGGTTGTTCAGCCTGGAGAAGAGAAGGCTCCGGGGAGACCTTATTGCGGCCTTTCAGTACTTGAAGGGGCTTATGAGAAAGATGGGGACAGACTTTTTAGTAGAGCCTGTTGTGACAGGACAAGGGGGAATGGTTTTAAACTAAAAGAGGGCAGGTTCAGACTAGATGTAAGGAAGAAATGTTTTACGCTGAGGGTGGTGAAACCCTGGCACAGGTTGCCCAGAGAGGTGGTGGATGCCCCATCCCTGGGAACATTCCAGGTCAGGTTGGACGGGTTCTGAGCAACCTGATCGAGTTGAAGATGTCCCTGCCCACGGTAGAGGGGTTGGACTAGATGACCTTTAAGGTCCTTTCCAACCCAAACTATTCTATGATTCTATGATTTTCCTGCTCTTGGTATTCACAAGATGAAGTTTTCTCCACCTGCAGCCTCCTCCTTACCTCGCTCGCCCTTTAGGCCGTTCTCCCCATCTCTGCCGTTGCTGCCAGGCTGTCCTGGTGACCCTGGGATGCCTGGGATGGTGCCGTAGGTCTTGCAGAGTGTGGCACTTGCAAGCTGCCCTCCAGCCAGGCAGATCAGCATCGCCCACACGGTCTGCATCTGCTGGAGCACAGAAGGATGTCGAGGGGCTTGCCTTGGGCGGTGGGAGGGATGGGGAAGGCACTCTGTGCTGCTCTGGAGGACGATGACTAGAAGCACTTCTGGGTAATACCATCAGGGAGGGAAAACATCCTGCTGCAGAGCCAAATCTGCTCACCTGATGGCCTTGGAGGTACCAGCCCCTTTGGGCATGGAAGGGCTTGTCAGTCTCTTCCCACTCTTAAATTACTGTTTTGCAAGTGCCCAGAGCTTCAGCCACATGAATATCTGGGAACAGGTTAGCCTGTCCCAGAGGTCTGACGTCCAGCCTGGCCGTGCTGCTGCCACGGACACGTGCTGCAGGTCCCTACTCTTCTGAGTCCCCACTGCTCCCTCAGAGCAGAAATTCTCCTTCCCATCTTAGGACCACCACTGTAAGGTAAAATCTTTCCCCAGGCCAGGGCAGTTTCATCATCTGCAAGGGAATAGCTCTTGCTTTCCACCAGCATATCTGAGGGTCAGCTTTAGTCCTTGCAGATGGCAAAGAAATCCCCAAACCTGCCCTCCTAACTCCTGCGGGATCCCGTTATGTCCTGCCACATGCCTGCTTCATCCCAGGAGCGTTTCTGTACCCAACCAGCCTTACCGGGGCAGTCCCTGGGGTCCCATCTTCCTTCTGCCCTCCCTGCATCCCACAGCTCAGCTCCTTCTCCCAGCTCCTGGTGTAGGTGCGTGTGGGGTAAGCACTGGGCGTTTGGGGGCTGTATCTGGACATCACATCAGCCCAGCCACACTCTCTGGCCTCAGGTGGACTTTCCAAAACTCTGGTGTCAGTGGGAGAAGAGGCCGGTGAGTTGGATCCTCCAGCTGCAGCAGCTCCGATTCAGACGCAGCAGGTAGAAGGATCGATCCACAGGCTCCCAGCCCAGGCAGAAGACAAAAACATCTCAGGGTAGGAGAGCACCCCCAGGGCACCTTTCAGACTGATGCTCAGTCCCTGATCATCCCTCTGGGCCTTTGCCATCTCTCCTTTCCATCTCCCACCTCCCCCAAGTGGGGCAGGAGGGGTTGGGGTCCCACCAGGGATCTCCACCACCCCCAGTCCAGCAGCCCCCTTTTTCTTCTGCCACAGCGAAGCGGGGTGATCGGAGGGGGGTGACTGTCACCCTGGTGCTGCCGGATTCCCCGCGTGTTCCTACCTGTGGGGGGGAGCTGGGGCTCAGCCTTGCCAACGGCTTGCTCTTACCTTGAACGTCTCGTCGCACGGACCGGGAGATGGAGCAGGACACACCAGCGTCCTGCTTGGAAATGACCACGGGGAGAAGCAGAAGTTTGCTGCAAGGGCTGTTGTGAAAGGATCTGGGCCACATCCCTTTTTTATCTTTAGCTCCTGCCCTTTCTTCAGTAGCACTTTCATATCCGTCACGAATGGTGTCCGTCAGCTCAGCAGGACGTGCTGTCCCCAGACGCCACTCTGGGGCCCCAAAGGCATACAGCTCTGGCCCCGGGGAGCAGAGGGGTGTCCGCTCTGCCCCGCAGGGTCCCTGGGTCCTGCTCGGGTGTGCTTGCCATGGGGAACGCTGCCGTGAGCTCCGGACGAGTTTGGGGTAACCCCTGAGGACTGCAGAAATATGCATGCACGTAGCTAACATCCCTCGGGCTTCTCCGTACACACCCAGCTCTGCTGGGAGGTATCGGCAGGCCCAGAGGATGCTACAGGGTCTTGGAATCCATCACCTTGAATCTGTCCCCCAGGGTCTCCTAAATATTGTGAATGGGAAGTGATTTCACCCTGTGGTAAAAGCATTTCCAGTCCTGCTTTCTGCCGATGCCTTGCGGAGGTGAAGCACAGGACGTTCAGGGGAGATGAACCTCTTTTTCCACGGTACCACCAGGAGGAATCTCCATTGGGTTTTGGTGGGCTCTGTAGCCTCCACATGAGCTCCTTCGGTCCGGTGCTGGGACTCCAGTGCTTCCCCTGCCCTGTCCCTGGGGAGGCTGGGACCCTGGGGATGTCCCGGCCACCGGAGGCACGGCTGTGAGGGTTGCTGCGTGGTCGGTGGCCCTCTGCAACTGAACTGCATCCACTCGGAGGGGAAGGGGAGTATCAGGGCCCCTGCTTTGGGAAGTCTTGGTCCCCCACGGGTGGGGGCTGCGTGCATGGGCATGGGAACCGTCCCCTTCCTGCAGTCAGTGCAGCTGGGGGTCCCACCCCACCGAGCAAAGTCAGGGTTGTGAATGGTGCGTGGGGCTCGCTGATGCGGAGCCCGGCCGAGCCAGGAGGGCTCGGGGACGTGCTGATGCCGCGCAGACGTCCAGATGTCATGCACACACGCACGTGCACGCGTGCACACCACGTCCATCCGCCACACGTGGGCTCCACCTGCAGAAAGGCAAGTCACGGAGGAGAAAACACATTAGGCCAGGTGCACTGGGGAAGGTTTTATTGACATTTTCCGTAGCCGAGTCATGGCAAAGGTGCTGCTGCAAGCCTGCTCCAGGACAGCTGGCTGTCCCTGGTGCAACCCAGCTGGGAAGGGGGGAGATGCAGAGAGACCTCTGGCTGCGGCAGCAGAAGGTGGTGTGGGGTTATCAGGGTGGATGCACGTGGCAGTGCCAGCAGGACCCTGGGGCTTGGCACCATCGCTCTGGGGGCAGATGCAACCAGACGTGCCTGTTCCCCCCATTCAGTGGCTGCCTGCGCTCGGTCCCCAGGCCGGGGGGTTGTGTCTGGCAGCTGGGGCTGACCCCCTCGCTGGGGCTTACCACCCAGCAGAGAAACTTGGGGCATCAGCAACAGCCTGGCGGTGAGCAGCAGCGTTTGCAGGGCAGGGCGAAGGGATCGACGTGCTGGGGTGGGCTCTGGTGGTCCTCTAGTCCGGGAAGAGCAGGAACCCCGAGAAGATGCTGTCAGAGTTGCCAGTGCCCACCATGCCATTGTAGTCATTCACCGCCAGCCAGACCTGGTTCCCAGCACCCAGATGGAGGAGGATCCCACCAGAGCTGACCTGCATAGTGTTAGTCTTGTGGTCGCAGAAGCTGGCCATCTTGTTCCCATCCTTGTACAGGATGACGCAGAGGTTGGCTGTCTGCGAGGTGTGGAAGACGAAGTAGTAGAGGCCGGGGAGCTTGCAGGTGAACTTGCCCGTGGTGGTGTTGTAGTCGTGGTTGGTGTTGGTGATGGCATGGTTGAACACCACAGGGACGTTCTTCAAGGGGTGCTCGCTGGTCTGCCTCGTCACTGAAAATGCTGACTGGTGCTTCTGCTTGTAGCTGCCTGGCATACCCGGCTCTCCGGCCACGCCCATCATCCCAGGGTCTCCAGGCAGACCAGGGGGACCGATGGGGCCAGTCTTGCCTGGCAAGCCAGGGCTGCCCAGTTCCCCTTTCATGCCCTTGGGCCCTCGTGTTGCAGGACTGGCCGGGATGCCTGTGGGGCGGTGGGAGGTGAAAGAGTCAGCATCAATGTCAGGATGTGGGGACAGGCTCCTCCAGCCCCTTCCCTCGGGCAGGAGAGGGTTGTTGCCTCTCTCCAGCCTCCTCTCCTCCTGCCCTGTCCACAGACAATGCTCTCCATGGCTTGCAAACCAAGGCAGACCAGCCACGGAAGACTCAATGGCCACCCTTCGACAGCCTGTGTGGTTCTCCTCCTTGGTCACTCACCTGGCTCGCCTTTGGCTCCCTTCAGCCCATCCCGGCCATCCTTGCCCGGCACACCCGGCATGCCTGGCAAGCCTGGAATCCCATAGCAGCTGTGAGGGGCATCTCTGGTCATAGCAGACCCCAGATTCAGGAGTAGGAGGGTGAGGGCCAGATGGAGCTGCTCCCAGAAGCTCTGCCCCATTTTGGTGCTCTGGAGGATGGAAAGAGAAAGAAAGTGCTGGGCTGAGGGGCCATGGCAGGGTGTCTTTCAGGCCATGGGGCAAAGGAGGTACTGTGCTATGAGACTGACTGCACCAGCAGCACCTGGCTGCGATGGCTGTGCCCTCAGTGTCCCCCCATACCGATTGCCAGGCGGTGGGGAGGTGGATATGTGGAGACAGACCCTGGGCTCATCCCCACCCCCAGGGCAGCCCCTGATGGCAAAAAGGGGGTTGGACTTTCAGTCTGCACGGAGCCATGGGGTCTTATGGTACCCATGGCCAGCCCCAAGCTCTCCTGGTCCAGCATCCCAAACGCCCTGCAGATGCAAATGCCGGTGCAGACCGTTGCACCGTGCTGCACTGAGGCTGGAGCTCCCTGGACCCAGCTGATCTCACCCCTCCTTCGGCAGCAGCCTGACTTGCCTGGCTCTGCCCAGCAGGATCAAGCTCCCCATCAGCTGGGGATCTCCCAGGACAGTGCCTGGCCCAAGGGACTGGGTCTTCCCCCAGCAAGGACAAGCGTGCATCCCCCCGCCATGACATGCGTGCAACCTGGCAGTGCCTCTGTCTCCTTCTCCTCCTCTCGCACAGCCCAGCACTGTGCCGTGCTGCTGGAGCCCCACTCCCCGTGCAGCCCACCCCAAAGAGATGGACCCTGCAGCACCTCTTACCTCTGCTGGGGGGAGGGATCCTGTGCTGCCGAGCCCTCTGGCTGCTGTGGGCACTGCCTGCCAGCACAGCACAGCCTGGGTGACTTTCCGTAACACCCTCCTGGAGGAAGTCGCAGAGTTAGGAAAGGGCCCTTGGGGACCCAGAACGCCCAGCTGGCCCCCAGCCGAATTTCACATCCTCCTGCCTGATTGTTTCCCCTGAGCAAGCACTTTCCTGGCTGTCCAGAGAGACCTGCGCTCGTGCCACTGCAGCAGCGAGGGCTGGAAGGACAGAGGTGGGATGAGCCGCTAGCAAGAGATGTGCCACAAACCCTCCATCCACCGCCGGGAGTATCATAGAATCATAGAATCATACAGGTTGGAAAAGACCTCTAAGATCATCGTGTCCAACCATCAACCCAACACCACCATGCCCACTACACCATGTCCCTAAAATCGCTCTGCAAATCGCCTGTCTTTCCCTCATTCTTAACTCATTTCTGAGCAGAAGGGCAGCAAGCGGAGGGGGAGCAGCCCCTCATGCCAGCTTCATGGAGGCAGAGCCGTCTGTGCAACGACGGCCTGGCGCAAGGTCATCGCCTGGCTCTGAAGGGAGATGCTGCACCCCTCGGCAACGGGACTGAAGGACGTTTCTCCTTGAGGGTTTCTGACCTGTAGGATGGCTGTCCTCTCTGCACCCTGCCCCGTGCTCCACCAGCTCTGCTGGGTGCTGAATGCACTGGGGCCCCACCATCCCTGGTCGGGGTGTTGCTCCTCGCAGGTGACCTGGCCTCTTCCTCACTACTCCAGGAATGGAGACATTTGACTGCCCGGCGTGTGTGGAGCAGCACCTCCGAGCAGCAGTCCCAGGGTATGGTGCCTTCCCTGATGCTTTCTGGCTGCCTGATGCGTGCCCAGCCTGCCCTACTTCCCACTAGTCTCACCCCAAGCTGAAGAGAGAAGAGCATCGCCCCACAACCCCACCACCATCACCCCACCACCCCATCAGTCACCCTGATGTCCCTGTCCTTCCTTGCTGAAAGCCTGGAGGACCACAGCTGCCTTTCCCCTTCCTGGGAGAGTCTGGGTAGCAAGAGAGGACCGTGTGGGTGAGGTGCATGATCTGCTGCCTGGATCTACCCTTGTACAGGACAGCTAGCTTGGACTCATCAGGAAAAGGGCACACATAGGCTGGTCCCAGAGGTTCCCCATTCCTGTAAGTGCCAGCTCTGCTTGTACACTCCGTTCCCTCCTGTCCTTCTGCCTTTGCAGAGGGGTCTGTGCTTGGCCAGGGGCAATCTGGGATCACTTCTTTCCCTGGGCAGCTTGGGAAGGGGCCCAGGGCATCAACGGGAAAACGCATGAATAGGAAAGAAAACCCAAGCGGCTGTCTTGGACGAAGGTTTATTTATACCGGTGGGGAGGATGTGAGAGGCAGTAGTGGCCCGGCGCCAGAAGGGCATTTGCAATGGTTAGCATAGCAGAAGCAGTGGCACGCAGTGATTTCCCACTCAGGAATAAAGACCCACAGCTGGTGAATGGCCCCAGTGACAACTGGTCCCCTCCGGTGTGGGGTCTGAGCGCCTGGGAGCAGAAAGGGCTGCTGGGGCCAGGGGTCCTCTGCCTCCAGGATGGAGTGGGCAGGCTCAGCATGGAGGTCACTGCTAGCGGGGGTCTCGCTGCTGCAGTGGTGACCCACAGCCTGGCCGCTCTGTGACATTGGTGGAAGCACAGGACCTATCTGGTGGCTCAATTTGGGGCTGGTTTGCTGGGATACTAAACCATCCCATGCACTGACGGGGGGAAAACACATGCAGACACGCAATGCTCTGGTGCTAAGCAGGTCCGGACTGGTGGTCCATCAGCCCGTCTGCGGGAAGAGCATGAAGCCGCTGAAGACACTGTCTGCCTCGGAGCCGCTGTAAATCATGCTGCCCCTGGCGGGGTCGGTGCTCACGGAGACCCGGTCGCCCACGGCCAGGCTGAGCACGCTGCTGCCCGAGTTCACCTGCAGCATGTTGCGGCTGTTGTAGTCGCAGAAGCTGACCATGCTCTCCCTGTTCTTGGTGATGCTCAGGCAGAGGTCCCCACTGGAGACCACCTGGAAGGTGAAGTAGTAGAGCCCGGGGATGCGGCAGGTGAACTCCCCCGTCTGGGGACTGTAGGAGCTCTCCTGGTTGGTGATGATGTTGTCGAAGACCACCGTCCTGCCCGTGGACCGTGGGGACTTCAGTGAGGCGGAGAAGGCAGGACGTGGCTGCTCCAGGATATTGCCGGCTTTTCCCTTGTCCCCTTTTGGCCCTGGCTGGCCTGGGAGCCCAGGGGGGCCGTGCGGGCCATGGTAGCCCTGGTTCCCTGGGATGCCAGGAGGCCCCGGCTCACCTACATCCCCTTTGGGTCCTTGGATGCCCGTCCTCTGGGCTGATTTTCCTGGGGAGAGGTGGTGAGGAGGAGCAGTTCATGCCTGTCTGGCACCTCCCAAGCTGCTCCCACAGCCCATGATGCCCCTACCAAGAGGCTTCAGGCTCCCAGGCCACCCACACCGCGCATCCCTGGCTCCCCCTTACCTGGGTCTCCCACGTCACCCTTCTGCCCTGGCCTCCCGTCAAGGCCAGGGACTCCTGGGAAGCCATCCTTGCCGTCCGGTGCCCGACACACATCATCTTCCATCAGGGCCATGCCCAGCATCGCTGCCAGGGTGCTGGTCGCCAGCCAAAGCCCGGGTCGCATCCTGCCTCCCTGCAAGCACAGGGGTGGGGGAGTTGGGGGTGGAGGCAAGCACACAGCAAACACACTGCTGCACCTTGGACACAGACACGCAAGTGCTCTCATCAGGTCAGCTCTACCGTGCCACCCATGTGTTGTCCGATACAGACAGCCGGACACCAGGTGCACTGGTGAAAATAACTTCACGGGAGGATTTTGAGGCTGTTTCATTGCGTGAGCTGAAATCATTGAAGTTACTGAAAATCTCTGACGTGTCCCCATGGCAGGGCTGTGGGATTGGAGAGCCCAGGACGTGGAACACGGCATAAACCCTTCGGTGCACGTCCTGGGCATGGGCGGTCACGCGTCAGATGCATACAGAGGATGCTTCTTCCAGTGTTGGGGGGCAAGCACTGATGTACAGGGCACTGGTCCCATGGGATGGAGAGCACAAGTGAGGAAGGGGTGCGAAGAGGCACAACAGAGGAGAGAGAAACAGGAAAGGGATAGACAGGCAAAAGGGACCCAGATCTTCAACACAAGAGCTGGGAGAGAGGAGGGAGGTCCTGACCTACCTCAAAACCTGGGGTACCCAGCCCCGGGTCAAGCCCGCAGAGCCCAGTGATGTCCACAACCATATGGAGCAAGGACAGATTCCTGCAGCCCTCTCCCCCTGCCATCATCTTCTCCCCCTTTTCCAACTTTAAACACTTGTGGAGTGGGGAAGTGAAGAAAGGAGGGGGACAGGGAGCAGTGGCAGAGGCAGCACGTGTCCCCAGCTATTTGGGGTGACTTACCTCCTTGCTGGGGTTGAAGATAGACCAGTCTGAGGAGCAGCTCTGTTGGCTAGAAGCTCTTCCTTGGGAGCAGGGAGGAAGAGGAGCCGGGGGGGGAAGTACTTGCATGCACGGTGATTTGCCTGGTTGGGGAAGAGAAATGCCAAGTTTCGCTTTCTCTGCACGAGAGAGAAACTTGTTCCCCTTCGGCGCTTGACGCTGGCTGTGCTGGTCACAGTCAGGGAACAGCTTGGTCAGCAAAAGTGCAGGACCGCAAGGTTCCCAGTCTGGCCCAGCAGCACAGAGACCGGTGGTGACTGGGCACAAAGCAACACGAAGTTGGAGGGTGCCCAGAGGCATGCCACAGCTCTGTCACTGCAGGAGGGGACAGGTGATGTGAGCACTACGGTGGCACGGCCATCCGAGGGATGCTCGGTGGGGCCCAGGGATCACTCCTGATGGCTCCTGGACTGGGCGATGGGCAGAGTGTGGCTGTCACTAGTACCCAGCCTTGTCATCTCTGCTGCTGGGGACTGACCCCTCCAGATGCCTGCCTTGGTGCTGCACCCTGATGGAGCAGGGCTCCAGCAAAGGGACCGTCAGTGTCTGTGCGGCTCAGCACAGCCTCAAGCATCCTTGATGAGATATTTCCTTCCCACTGCCCTCACTTCAGTGGTTTGGGGACCTTGTCTCTGTAGCAGAGTGGGAGAAGATGGGGGTCTAGATTGCTCCCAGTCCCCTTTGAGTGGCTGTGCCTTGCACCAGCCAGATCTGGGCAAACTCCAGGAGCCGTGCGTGACCTGCAAAATGAAAAAGCCAATGCCTCACACCACTGAACCCAGGGAAGGTGCTCAGGGATGCGCATTCAGCTCTGCCGCAAAAGAGCCCAAAAACGCCACCAGTCCGCAAGCCCCACTGCAGCAGGGAGCAGAGGGATGAGCCGTGCCACAATGACCATCCTTGGGACCCTGGGCACGAGCCAGGCCACCCCATGGGGGAACACAGCGGGCAGCTAGGAGGGGCTTTCTGGTCCATATCCACCTGGAGTCTCCTTTCAGGAGTCCTGTGGCAGCTGCACTGACCTTCATGAGAAAGCAGCGTTGGGGTCCCCAAAGCCAACACAGCAGCAGCTGGAGCTCAGGGGAAGATGTTCAAGGGAAGAGGACGGTGTGCAGCCCCGGGATCAGGGTGGTCCCAAGGCCAGGGGGGGCTGGCAAACCCTCCGTTCCCCCCCACCCGCTGCCTCCAGTGCTCCCAGGGAAGATGTTGCATTGTTTCCAAAATAGCTGAAAAAGGGAACGATTAGTGTGAAACCAAAAATCAGCCCCAGAGATCCTTGCCAGACAAAACTTCACTCATCAGTGCATCTCCATTAATAATTACCTTTGGAGATCTGTCACTGAGCTGGTCTTTAATTCATTGAATATATGCCCTCTTAATGCAATATAATACACATTTTTAATCAAAATGTCACCCCATAATAAATCAGATGCCCAGAAGAAATGCAATTTTATTCTATCAGCAGAGTTCCTCTATCAACCAGACCTGTACTCGTGTCAAGAAAAGATGACAGGTGAGTTTGAAAAGACCTACCTTCCACAAAAGGGTGTTTCTGGACAGTAATTGTATTTCTGCCCTATTGCCCTTTCTTAATATACAGCCAAAATGAGACCACTCCATCATTTCATCCAGGATTGATCGATGGCTGTGTCCTGGTGCTCCTGTGTCCCTGACTGTCCCCTTAACCCCATTTAAATGCTGAATTACAGGGGGCTGGTTACTGGTTTCCAGCATCTCCTGGAAGCTGGTGTTGGTCCAGGTGGCACTTCCTCCTGGTCCTTGAGACTCCTGAGCAGTGTTTGGCCCCACTCACTTGACTTTCAGTGTTGCTGCATCTAAGCCAAGCCTTCCTCTCCCATCCTCCGAGCATCTCCTCCTCCTCCTCCTGATCTGCAGCTGGGACATCTGCGGCTCCAGAGGATGGCTGGCTGCGGGGAGCCGTGGATGAACGTTGCACAGCTTCGTCTATGCAGACCACATCTGCCAGCACAAAAATACCTCCATCCTGGCACTCGCCTCCTGCCCCTTCCCATCAGGGTGTCTCTGGGAGCGGGTGGTGGCCGAAGGACCCGGTGTGGCACAGGCAGCGAGGTGACATGCCACGAGGTGGCAGTGCTGCCTCAGTCATGCCTGGTGTCACCTGCCCATCGGGGTCCCTCTTCCTTCTCCAAAAGCAGGGGCGGGGGGGGGGGGACACACCCCCTGGGGATCCCCGTGTCCCCAGAGGCCACACCGCAGGATGTCCAGCTTGCAGAGCAAGCACAGGGGCATCTCTGCCTCGGCACCCAGCGGCACGAGACGTTGGGAGCCAGAATAACCCAGCTCCCTCCTGCAAACACAGCCCCAGTGGGGCCACAAACGCCATTCCCCCAAGCTGGGAGTAGTTTGGCACCCCCGGAGACAAGGGGGGAAGTGATGTTTCCTCAGTGATGGCCAAGCCATGGTGGAAGGAGCGAGGTGTCATGAAGCCCTGGCGGGTTATCCCTGCGGTTACAGGTCCAGCGGCATCCCATCAGCACCACCACCGGCATGGAGAAGGGGCAAGGACGACGGAAGGGTCCCCCAGATGACGTGAAATGGGGCCAAGCGCAAGGCAGAGGGGAAGGTGGGTGCACGCTGGAGTAGCCAGAGGATGTAGGTGCTCTGCAGAGCCCCAGGTGGCACCGAAACCAGCCCCAAAGAGGACAGACCTGGGTCTGGGGGAACCCGACCACTCTGGTGAGCATCCACATCATTTAGGGCACCCGTCATGACCTCCTGGTTCTGCTGCAGATCCAGGACCAGCCTTCCTCCAGCTGGATTTTACCCTGAGCAACGCTCCTCCTTTCAGGATGGGCCATGGGGCAGCTCCTTCACCTCCTTGCTGCCCTCCCACCTGGTGGTGCCGGACAAGATAGGTCAGTGCCATCCCCGCCTTGCAGCCCTTCACGGAAGAAAAATGACCCCTGCAAAGCCTCCTCCCTGCGTCCCCCGTGCCTGCAGGCACACACGAGCTGCCTGGCAGCAGGCGGCAGGGAGAGATGCTCCTCCGCTGCCTTCCCTGCTGGGGATCCCCTGGGGTGCTGAGCGGTGACAGGCAGGAGCTGCCAGAGGAGGATAAATCAGGTAGCTCGCACCTCCCTGTCACTGTACCGGAGACAGCGACAAAGGCAGGCGGTGGGAGATCAGCAGTACTGGCAGGTACTGCATATACCTCTGCTGCCAGTCACCAGCATCCCAGTCTGCCACCAGCACCCATTAGGAGGTCAGGACAGCTCAAAGCATCCGTGCTTCTGCAGTCACTGGTGGCTTTAATGATGCCCGAATAACCACGCAAACTGATTTTGCAGCTGTTGAGCTGGCCTGTCCCAAAATGGTCAACCCGTGCTGCTGACCACCAGATAAACTTCCTGCGCGATGCAACGGTGTTTGCATGAATTCTGAAGTCTCCCATGCTTTGATCAACGAAAGTAGAAGCTGGGATGGTTCAGGTGCCCTGGAAGGATTTCCTGAGATGTCAGCTGAAAATCAGGCTGCAAGGCCACTTGCCACACAATGTCTAAAATGTTTTAATTGCTGGCCCAGGGGATGTGTTATTCCTGTGACAGATGCTTACACAGAGCAGGTGTGAGGAGCAAAGACAGGTATGGGGTTTAAAAGCCAGGATTTTGTGCTCCAGCCCTTGCTCACTGTCTCCTGGCATCGATGCACATCCCGGTGGGCTCATGGGATGAGAGGAGATAGATGAGTGCTGAGCAGCCCTGGGCAATGCTGGGAAAGCTTGTCCCATCCCTCCTCCTCTTGTTCTTTGTTACGGATGTCAGGGCTTGTCATTATTCGACATCTACTGGTTAATTTGGCTCATTGTTTCCCATTCTTTAATGTTTCCGTTATTTATTTATTCGCTTGTGTAACGAGTAGTCCGAATTGATCACTTTGGCATGTAAATGAGCTGCTCTAGTGCTTGTCACTGAAATTTGTAGATTGGGAGAGTTTGCAATCAAACACAGCCGGAATCTAAATTACAACATTTCAGGCAATAATAGCAGGGAGAAGAGGAAGGATGTGCCATAAGTAAGATGGCCTCAGAGTAGGGTGCCCAGAGCTGTGCTGACAACGCGCCAGGAGCCCCGAGGCATGCAAGAGGCGTCCCTGCTTTGCAGCGCCGAGGTGTGCCCGGCAGGGCTGGCGTTGCGCTGCGGCTGGTTCCCCCAGGGGAGAAGGGCAGAGAGAGGAAGGAAAAGGCTTTTGGGGAATGGTAGGATCTGGCCCGTGGCCAAGGGCTACTCGCACTGGTCTCTGAAGAGGGCCGGTTAGCCTAGCGTGGTGAAAAGTATGCAGACACAGGACTACGGGTTGCAAGGAACATCTGGCCCGTTGTATGGGATACTGATTTGCTTGCCACCATGGCTCATGTTTGGCTTCTTCCCACCACTCAGGGCTCCATCAACAGTCAATGGATGCATCCAGGATGCAATTCTGTCCATCTCAAGCACAGATGTGCTCATCCCAGTGGGGTGGGGACTACCGTGCGCTCGTTTGTAGCAACGTTGTGCTTTCCACTGGGCTGAGATGACCAGCACGGACCCTTACCGCACCCTGTGCACGGCCAGATCCTGATGGCTGCCAGAGCATCGTGTGCCCTTCCCAGGCTAATCTCCATGTCATGCTCTGGTTTCCCCGACATAATGCCTTGAAAATGGAGTGGAAGTTTCCTGCAGGCGAGAGTTAGCGTTAACTGGGTCAGTGGCAGCTGGACGTCCGTGCCGGCTGGAGACTATTACAAATTATTTCTATTACAACTCGCTTTCCACAGTGACTTCTCCGGGAACTCAGCTGCCCTCTAACTGACCTTGGCTGCCGGATCGATCCAAAGTTGCAAACTCTCTTCTCACGTCCGCTCAATTTGGAGGGCGTCTGATTACTACTTTGGAGGCTTTGACTGCCTTTGCTTCTGGCCGGCGGGACCCCGGCACCATTAGCCAACCTCCTGCTAAGTGGATTTGCCGAGGAATATCCCAGCCAAGCCACAGCATCGCCGTGCAGAGCCAGGCCTGACATTTTCAAGGCGGGGATGTATTCAGCCTGCAGTAGGCTGGAGGTCCCGATGCCTCCTTGTCCCTCTGGCCCGTGCTTGAGCTCTTCAGCAGCAGAAGTAAAGCTTTGATTTCGGTAGCTCTCTGGGCTCTGGTTCCCCCGGCAAGCAGAAAGCAGCAGCACCGGTATCCTCAGCACTCGTGTGGTCCACACGCGGACAGCATCCTCTCAGACACTTTCATTAGCTCGACAGCTCATTACCCTCCGTGGGCAGATCCCAACATCTCTGCTTCTGCTGCGCTCCTTATGAGTTCACCCTCCTCTTCTCGACCACCTCCATCGCTTTCCAATGAGGAGACAGCCCCTTCCCAGCTCGGGCGGACACTTTTCCACTTCCAGTGGCATTAACTGCTCAGATCCCCTCCCGCAGGCGCTGCCTGAAGTCCCCTCCCTCCTCTTGGCAGGCAGAGGTCAAACCCGTGTCCTTGCTGCCAACTCAAAAGCAAATCGATCAACATCTAGGAGAAATTGCAATCCTTGGCGAGTCTCTGTGTGGGGGGCAATCACGTGGCAGCCCCAGCACCGACTCCCTGGTCTGGAAGTTATTCTTCACTCGGACTCTTAATTTCAGAGCTGCACTGAGGGATGGGAAGACTCATGGCTTCTAATTAATTACTGAGTTCCCTGTAATTGATGCAATTTACTGCCAATGTGTCTTACTCCACGGTTTTATTGCACCGTGGAGAAAGTCATTCTGTAACACTATTTTCTTAAACACCCTTGTGAGTGGCCATAAGCCATGCCCTGAAACTCATCTCCAAACTCCAAATCCAGGGGAAAGTTTGGACTGGGAGGCAGAAGACGACTGTGGTCCTGTGCCCTGTGCCTATCACCGGAGATGTTCACCCAGGAGGTCCTCGGGGAACCACACATGGCACCGGCGGAACACAGTGTGGTGGAAGGTGGCTGCCTCTGGACAGTGGGTCCTGGTCCTCTGGATCTGGGTCTGGTGAACACAGATGTCCTAGCATGAGGACGAGCACAAGCTGACACATGCAGGACCCTACAGCTGGGCTTCGTGCGGCATTTCACGTTGCACAGGCTGGGCATTTTTATTTCCAGTTCAGACTCATCCTGTAATGGGACGTATTTGTTTACATTGGTCTTCACGAGGAGGTTTCAGGAGCCTCGGGATGGGCAGATCAGGCAGTGGGATTTCTAGGGAGCTCTAATCCTCCCAGTAATCCCTGAGCTTTTCGAATTAATTTATTTGGGGAAGCCAAACGGAGCCTCTCATTTGCCGCAACGGTACAAGAAGATTAGCAGGTTGTGTCTCCCGTTCTCAGTCCTGAGCTGGACGACCCTCCCTAATCCCCTAAAAGCCCATATTGGTGGGACCGTGCGTCTGTGTCACCTCTCAGGTGTCACCTATCCTGCTCTGGTGTAGCATCCCCTGGGTAGGGCCGTATCCTTCCACTTGAAGCCATGCTGATGTGCCTCGCTGGGGCTTAAGAGGGGATTTTACTGAGCCCTTCAAATTGTCTCACTCCCTAATTAATGACTGGGTTTCAGTTTCAGAACATGCACTTAGATAAACTGCAAAAGCGCATTTCATTAATCTTAATTAATGATTTAAATACTCAGAAGCCTCTGCTAAGGCCCTGTGATTGATGGCAGCTGGCTGGCTGTATCACCCTGCTCTGGTCCCTTGGCATCCTTGACTGTACAGTGGGGATACGGGCACTGACCCTCCTGGCTTTCCCTTTGCCTGCTGCCTTCAGATCCAGGCTGGACACCTTTCTGGGAGGTTTTAGGTGCTTGATCAGAAAGTGAATGAGTGACAAATCTTACCTCGTGCTAGACAGGACGTTCTTCCCTGAATTTAAACCCTGTGTGTCTCTGTGTGTGCAGCCACAGCAGCACCGCGTGCCAATAGCTAAGGCTGGTGGGAAACAGGCTTTGCAGACCACTGAAGGGAAGAGCTGGGCAAACTGGGCAAGAAATTGCATTCCAGGCCCCTGCAAAAGACCGTCCACACCCCTGCAGGGCTTGGACAGCCCACGGGGCACAAAGCGTGTTGCGTGCTGTGCTACTCAAGGCGGCACCAAGAGCATTTCCCAGCGCTGAGATGCCGAGGAAGGACCTTCCGTTAGATGCACATAGGCAGCTGTGGAATTGCTCATGGAGACATGAATTAAGGGGGGGAAAGGACCCTCCTGCACTGCCAAAAACCTGCTGCTGAGCCTGAACTTGGAGACGGCACCTGCCTGTACCCTGGACCTGCACCCTGCCTGCACTCTGCCTGCTGGAAGGGCTCTGCCCATGGTGGTCCTTCCACACTCCTGGCTCCTGGAGGAGTTAAGGTAGATAGAGGTATCTATCACACTTAAACATGAGAGTATGATGTGATGTGGGTGATGCACACCCACAAAGGAGCACAAAGAGTCAATGGCAGGAGAGGGAGCCCAAACAATACCCTGGGGCTACTCCCAGGCTCATCACAGGAGAGCCATCAGCCCAAGGGCAAGTTCCACAAGCCCAGAGGAGCACAGGGACACAGTGCCAGGTGGGAACCCAGATTACAGACTCAGGAGGAACAACCACCTTGTTCGGGGCCTCTTCAGAGCCATCAGCCCCAGCGTCGAGGTGTGAAACCCATCACCATGAGTCACTGGGAGCAGCTCCCCAGGTCACCTTTTGGACCAAGGAGGTTGCTGCCTAGGGGTGTGAGACCCCTCATGGGAGGCAGGGGATGAGCATTTTTGGATTTATTATGGGCAAACTGGGTGTCTGAACCCAGCTGCTGGAGGGATCCACATTGCACATGTGTGTGAGTATATATATATGGAATATATTTATATATTCTCACTAGTGGACATCCATCCTGCTCAGCCAATGAGGGGAGCAGGATGAGGCCATCGGGGCTGTCGATGTTCGCGTGAGTGCTCTGAGTGTCTGTCTGTGACCTGGGTGCCATCCAGGTGTATAGGTGTACAGGTACATATGAAGTACATGTGTGGTTTGCACGTGTGTGCCTGCTGGGAACACACATCCTCAGCCTCGCTGCTGGGTGGACCTGGGGACAGGGAGCTGCAGCATCCTTCACCTTTCTCAGCTTTTGGATCCAGCATAATATGTTTCCAACTAAGAATAAATACTGAAACCAACAATTTCACGACAAAGAGATTGGGAATCAGCACAGGAACCACCTGCACTCGTGTCTGCCGAGTGCTGCATCCGCTGGATATACAGACAGGGAGAGAAGAATCCCCTTTCTGGAGAGAAGACGAAGAAACCCTGCCCATGATGTTGTTCTTCCAGGAGATGAGCATCCTCCTGCTCCTCTGGGATCTCGCTAGCTCAGTGCGTGACACGCAAAGCCTCTCTTTCAGCATCCCAGTTACTTTGTGGTTTGGATCTGGAGGTGAGAGACTGTCGTCTGCAGCCCTGCGGTGGTATCTGCTTGACTTTTCATTGACACCTGGCTCCTCAACAGCAAAATCGTTGTTCCCTCTCTGGCCATGCCCTTCTTTCAGAGGAGAATCAGGAAGGGATACTCCCTTTCTTTCAGGTCCTCTGATCAAGATGTATTTTTTAAAGCCCCGTTTCCTTGAGTCATGCGATTAAGCGTAAAACTCAGTTTCCACCTAAGACAAGTACATTTTTGCCCATCTGGTGAAGGAAGAGCCCCAAAACATTATCAAAAGGCTGCTGTCAGTTTTGACATCAAAAGCTGAGGATGAGAATCCAAAATCAATAATGGTTTTTAAGCCAGGCCTGATTTGGAGGTCTAGAATAGGTTTGGGGCGGAGCATGGGGTCCGCCAGCACCCCCAGGGTGGCACTGAGGGGCATTTCTAAATTCCTGGGAGACTTAGGGACATAGACTATAGATGTCACTTGGGGTGGCAGCATTTCCCCTGTGCTTCTGAGGTCCAGACGTGTGCTGAGCGGCAGCTATGACCTTCTGTATGCCCCGTGTGCGGGATGGGGAGCCTTCCCTTGGGCTACGCCTCGGGTCTCGGGGCTGCAGAGCTGACAGCCTGGCCCTGGGGCTGCGCTGCATCTCCTCACCCTTTATTAAATATCACACTTTGCTTTGGATGCTGCTTGATTTCTAATCAAACCTGTTTGCCAGTGGTCGTCCCCAAGCCCCCAGGGCTGTACTGCTGGGGGCTCCTGGCACCTCCGAGGCCGCATTTCTCCTGTGCCTCAGCAGTACTCTCAGCGGAGCCGATCCTGCTGCTTTCGGATCCAACTCTACAGGGTCTTTGCAGGGGAGGAACAGATGGGAACCACCGGCAGGACATCCACCCCAAGGGAAAGCTGGCAGGACTGCGAGCTGGAGAGAAGCACTCCGGGGCATCCATCTTAACCAGACATCTCCCTCTTCACGAGTGCTAGTGATGAATTTGCACCAGTGCACTTCACCGTCCCCTCTGATGGCTCAGCCCTGCTCTTTGGACAACCCCAGAGCCCTGCAGGGGTCCTAAATGGTCCTTCATGGGATGACCCCTGTGCGTGCAAACTCTCATCCCGTGTCCTAAAACCAGACTCTGGAAGGAGGAGCTGTTGCTGTCTGATTGTGCTTAGGGGGTGTTATTTGGATCAGATTGAGGACAGATAAATAATCTGCATGCAAAGTGCTTTCCTCATGCACAGCTGGCTCACATGACAGCTACAGGAATCAGGGAGCCGGCGAGGGTTTATTATACCCGGGATTATAGAAGTGTCTGACAACTGCTTACTGTAAGCCGGCCAGAAGTAAAGGATGCTCTGCATTTTGATGAGACCCCTGCGTGAATGAGCAGCAGCACCACCTGGGGCTTGCTTTCCTTACGGACCCCAGGACTCGACAGCATCAACGGGCCAGCCTGCAGCTGAGCGGCCAGAGAAGAGCGCGGGAGGTCGCTGGAGGATGGGGACGGTGCCTGCACACCCTCCCACGGGATGGGCTGCGTTGGGGATGCCGTTTGGAGACGTGGTTGACACGGCTGCGTCCCCTGTCTGCGCCTGGTGCATGAACGCTGAGGCACCTGGCTGCAGCCCCTTTTCTGGCTCTCCCAAAGCTTCTCAGCGAGCTGCTGCCTGCACTCCTCCCTGCCTCCTTTCTCTGGGCGGTAACCCTCCTGCGACAGATGCAGACGCATCCTCTGCGATGACAACAGACAGGGAGGAGAGCCAGCTCCAGCTGGGTGGAGTAGCTGGAAATAGCCTTTTGTGAACCATTTTTAGCAGTTCATTTGGAGTTGTGTTTTGCCAGCAAAACTTCCGCACGCTGTTTCTCTCTCTTAGCGGAAGGCTGTTATTATTGCAAAATGAAGCAGCATGTATGCAGTTCCTCAGCAGCACAGAGCCGGTCATGCAGCAGGAGGGATGCAGGCAAGCACAGAGAGCGGCCTCAAAGTGCCATTATTAATTCACGCTCACATTCATTGTAATAACACCTTGAATCGTGGCAAATTCAGCTGGTGTTATCCACTTGGTGCAAGCAAGAGGCTTTCCAGGGGAAGAGGCTTGTGCAAAGGAGCACATTGGCTTTGCAAGTGCAGCTCCAGGCTTGCTCAGCGAAGCAAGAGTGGAGTAGTACTGGTTTGACTGGGTCCCTGGCAGTGACGGTGACTTTGTTTCTCACCACCAGCCTTGACATCCCACCGAGAGCTTCCAGTTAGTGGCCACAGAGGTGAAGTCATTGCGATCCTGTAGACAGGGATGGCCGCTGGACATGGATCTTCACTGAACATCTCAGATCATCTCTTCCAGCCGTTGAGCCTCCCCCAGCTCTCAGTTCAGGGATTGCACCAGAGGCATCGTTTTCTTTTTGACGAGGAAGGCGTTATTTAACACACCGGTGCACTTCGCCCCAGCCCCTCATCCTGCGGAGCTGCGTGGAGATTTGCGCTCCCTAGGCAGGGCGATCCCTGCTACCCGGTTTGCAGGGCAGCGTGCTCAGCCCGGTCGTTTGTGGGGAAAGACGGATGGGTCCTGGTCCTGTGCCGACCCCAAACCCTTTATGCCTTGACTAAGGGATTAAAAGACACTGGCAATTTGAAAAGCAGGGGAAGCGGGAAAGCAGTGTTGTTTTTCAAGGTTTTAATAGACTTTTAAGCTTAACTCCCTACTCTGGCTCTGGTGGGAGGACTGGTCCTAACAGCCGGGAGAATAAGCATGGATTGCAGTGGGAAGAGCTGCCTGCAACGCACGTGCATTGCACACACGCACACGCGCAGGGTGCAGCGGGCTCTGTCGCGCACGGCACACGTGCAGGCACAGGCAAACACGGAATCAAACACACCACCCCCACGCGTGAACGGTTTGTACACCCTTTAAACACAAGTGCTGTCACCCACTTGTGCACGGGGCACTACCCGTACACCCTTGGTGTAGGGCGCAGCAGGAAGGGTCGCACACGTGTGCGCTGTGTGTGGGCACGCGTGTGATGGAAACACGAAGCGTGGCAGGAGCTGTGGCACGCAGACACACGTGGGTGCACAAACATGCCATATAAATACAGGTACAGCAAGGACAGTCACACACTCCCGTGCATGCGTCCACCGTGCACTTTTCTCTGGATCTATTTTCACTGAGGCTTATAACTCAAAATAGAGGTTTTTTTTTTTTTAGAAGTGTTACGCCAGGGGAAAATGCACCCGTGACAGTGGGTGTGTTTGGCACAGGTTATTTCTGCAGCTGACCCGCAGCTCGTCTCCCTGCCTGGTTTCTGGCTGCTCTGCCAACAGCACAGGCTGAGGAGAGCAAGTCTTGACGGCTGCTGACAAGTCTTGGAGAGAAAATTTCATGGCAGTCCCGGGAGCCAGGCTTCCTGGTGCTGAGAGCGTTTCTCGCCTGCTGCTGGGGCTGGATTATGGGTACTAGCAGCAGGGTGTTCATGCCCACCCTCTCCAGGCCAGCCGTGGAGGACATCTCCCCTGCACGCTCTGCTCTTTTCACCTGGAGTATCACCCCAACAGCACTGGGGATGACCTGACCTGGTCTGCCATTGCCAGCAGCAACACCAGCATTGCACGTGGAAGTTTCTGGTAGGAGATTTTCCAAGCTGGTGGTGCCCAACAGGACCAGGATTGACGATCTGACCAGAGCTGTCACAAGGGAGGGACAGGACACCCCAGCCAGAAGAGGGATGCAGCTTAGGAAGAGAGGAGAAGAAGGAGGGGGTGGGAAGCGTCCTGCAGTCCCTAAGGGGTTAAACCTGCAGCCCCAAGGACACAGCAGGTTGAGAACCCCAACATTAGGGGGGTTTCAAAGGCGGGGGGGGGGAGGTGGGCAGAGAGTCCCCCAGAAGGGCTCAGACACAAGGCTGCAGCAGAGCTGGGCGCAGGAAGATGCTCCGGACCCGGCCCAGCCAGGCGGGGACGGTAAATCCTTCTGAAAGCACTGGCTGATCAGAATATTTGCATTGTTTTTCTGGCCTTTTCTGATTTACTAATGAAGTGCGTTGAGGCATAGCAGGAGCGAATGCGCTTCCTCAGCACGGCTACTCTGGGCAATGTCTGTTAAAGGAAGGCTGCTCTGCGTGCTTAGTTATTAAGATACATTATTTACAGGGAGAGAGAGAGAAATCAAGACGTGCCATCAGTAATGATGGTGTAATACTGCATCCTGGCTAAGGTGGGCTCATTTCAGAAACATGCATTTTAAGAAGGCCAGAGGCAAGGTCACACATCAAAGGCGGAGGAGGGTAGGTCACACTTATCAGATGGGGGCTGCATCCTGGAAAGCAATGCTCTTGAAAGAGGATTACAGGTTGCTGCAGGCAAAGGCGCTGTTAGCTGTGGCTAACGGGAGAAACGCAGTGCTTGTGTGAGCAAGGGGTGCCGTGGAAGGAGATAACCTCCCTGTCCACGTGTCCGAGCCCTTGCTGGCTTTCGCAGCGTCAAGGAGAGGACGTTTATGGTGTGGGAGAGCAAAGGGGTGCCTGTGTCTGGGTGCTGTATGCTGGTGAAGGTCAGGCACGACGCATTTTGTGAAGGGAAGGCAAAGACCCTCCAGACCCGGGCAGATGCCTTGCATCGCCTGAAGTGTCACTTAGACACCAGGTCCACAGAGGTGTGACCTGAGAGCCAATGCCCCAGCACGGTCCCATCATCACCGTCACTTCGTCCCATAGCACAACCAGAGCATTTCTGTGTGAGGCAAAGCAGATGCTCGTTGATCAAAGTTGTAGCAAAAGGTGGTCAGGAAGAGGCATGAGGA
The DNA here is from genome assembly GCF_964195595.1 of Calonectris borealis. NCBI lineage: Eukaryota > Metazoa > Chordata > Aves > Procellariiformes > Procellariidae > Calonectris > Calonectris borealis. The sequence continues at coordinate 7,013,114 of NC_134334.1, forward strand.
CCAGGAACTGAAATGTGCCCAGGGGAAGAAAGCATACAATGCAATATGGATATACCTGTCTTTAGATACATTCGCTCATACAACCCACTGTGTGCTAGTCACCCACTGCCACAGCTGGACGTGCTCTCCTTCTCCTGATCCCACCACTCCTGCTCCACACGCTGCCACCATAATGGCTCAGCCTCCTGCTCCGGGTCAAAGCGGAGGCCGAAGGGGCAGGAGCAAGAGCAGGGAATGAGGGCAGGGGACAGCATCACTTGATCCCCATGGCCAGATAGGTGCAGGGATGCAGGGCATGCAGGGAAGCTCCTTCCTAATCCTTTATTTCCCTGTGGACGTGGAGGCCATGTGCTGTGTGGGGTGGAAGGGAAACCATCTATGGGGCCATTTGAGCATGGAGCCAGCACTGAGCATCAGGATGGCCACCTCAGGGGGATTGGGGGTGATGCTGATCAGTGACCGTGAAGCTCTGGCTTGGCTTGAGCGTTGGCTTGAGGCACCTGGAGCTGCAAGTACCTGTTTGTATAGAGATGCTTCGTTGTGGTGGAGTCCTTCCTCTGACACCAAGGAGGTTCTGCATCCCTTCCCTCATGCAGCATCCAGGTGTAGGTCTCTCCTCTCTCAGACCTCAGTTTCTTGCTGTATGAACTCTGCAGACGTCCAGGTCTTGCTGTACGGCGAGGTGGCAGAGCTCTGCTGCTGCACAAGTGCTGGCTTTCATGGCGAGCTTATTCCAGAGTCACTAATTTAATGATGATTAATGACAGGTACACCATCCTTTCCTTCCTCCTTTTATCGATTGGGAAAAAAAGCCCGGAGCAGAGCCGGAGATTAATTAATTCTCTCAAGTGGAGGGGAAAGTAATCAGACTGAAATCAGATCGAATTTAGGACTCGTGGGCGAGCAGGAGGATGTTCTGAGTGACATGTAAATGAGAGATGCCCCAGCCCGTGTCGGGTTGGGAGGGACACAGCTGCTGAGCAGATTCCCCAGGAAGGTCTGGCAAAAGTATTTGCAAATGTAGCAGGCAGGGCTGCAAGGGACATGGCATCCAGGCTGGACCTGCCTGCCTGGGGCAAGCAGCCAGGCCCCCGCGCCGGACTGGAGTGGGCATCATAGAATCATAGAATTAGAGAATGTTTTAGGTTGGAAAAGACCTTTGAGATCATCAAGTCCAAACGTTAACCTAGCACTGCCTAATGCACCACTAAACCGTGTTGGTAATTTGGTGCAAAGCCTGGCACGAGCTTAACCAGGGTGCTCAGGGCTTGCCCTCTGCCCTGCCTCCACCTTGACTCCACAGTTGTGTTTCTCTTTGCTGCATTGCAGCATCACCAGAACTGGTTAAGAGCTGCCACAGAAAGTTGCGTTCTGCAAATCTCTCTGACTGTAGATTGTTTTCTTTGTGTTTTTCATGTTTGCTTCACCTGGGAATCCCAGTGTAGGGCTAATAAGGCTGTGGGAGTTAATCTGCCAAGTATCTAACTGCATTAAAACCGCATATCCTCCAAGAACATCTATTTCACCTTGAGAAAATATCTCCTCCCCTCTTTTCCTGCAAATCAGTTCACTCGCAGGGCAGAATTAAGTCTTACAGCTCGCTGAGGCTCGGGGCTTCAGCAATCTCCCAAGTATTTAAGCATGACTAATTGGCTTGTGCCTACCATACCAGGGATTTAAAACCTGTATCCTATTCAAATACTGGTCAGGCCCACAACGGCTTCATTTCTAATAGCATGCACACTCAGCCATCAGCAAGGGAGATATTCCAGAGTGCCTTTCCCTTCGCAGTCCAGTGCAGTGTCGCCTCATATTAAGAATGGGACCGTGAATCCTAAAGCTGTGACCTCAGCGAAGCAGTCAGTGATACCGTGTCAAAATCTTTTGACATGATGCTTCAAAATAGAATCTTAAGAACCGAACTGTCTTAAATAAATGCAAATAAACAGTCATTTTTCATCACGAAGAGAGGTTACCAACGGGGTCCATTCTGGGATGCGAGCAATCAACATGTTCATAAAGGACCAGAGAAAGTTCTCTGATGACACAGAAATCTCCAGTTTGGTCAAGGCTGTGTGGGTCGGGTCAGGTCAGCCTGAGCCAGCGATGTGATGAAGGCTGCCTTCAGTGATGAAGGCTGTCCTCAGATGGGCTGCATTAGAAAGAGCACACCCAGCACGTCAAGGAATGTCGTCATTCCCTCTACTCAGCACTCAGGGAGCCACAATGGAGTCCTGTGCCCAGTTTTGGCCACCCCACTGCATGAGAAATGCCAAGTCCAATGGAGGCCACCAAGATGGTCAGGAGCTGGAGCACAGGACATACAAAAAGAGACCGAAGGAACTACATCTGTTCAGCCTACAGAAGGGAGAGATGGGTGAGATCTAACTGCATCTTTCACTGCCTTAAGTGGAGGTTTTAAAGGAGGCAGAGCCAGAGGTGTAGAGTGAAAGAGCAAAGGGACATAATCAAAAACTTCTTCCTTTGAGAGTGGTGCAGCCCCAGGACGGGTGCTCAGGGAGCTTGTGGGATCTCTGTCCTTGGAGGTTTTCAAAACTCAGCTGGACAAGACCCTCAGCAATATGATCTGACTTTGACGCTATCTGCCTGGGAGGCAATAACACCAACTGTACAGCCCCAATGATTCTTGGAGTTAGCTGTTAGCGGGATGTAGGTGAGGTCTTATGGACAACTCCAGCTCTCTGGGGGAGCACAGAGGCAAACACAGTCTTGGGAACTGTTGGAAAGAGAGCCAGGAGCAAACCAGCCACCTCATTACTGCTCCTGCACGATCAGCAGAGACTCATTTACACAGTCACTGCCTTAAATGCCCTGGAGACAAAGGTGTGGGAGACCACTGGGAATCTGTGGGGAGACCTTATGGGCAGGACAGGGAGGGGACAGTAGGCAGGTGGGAGCACTTTCACCAGCCAGAAGACAGGCATGAAGATAAGGAGAGAGGCACAGCGTTTTGTAGGTTGGTACGGCTGAAAACAGGTCCAAGCCAGACCCCTTATGTCACATCATTTGGCCTATCACCCTCAGAGAATTACGCAATATTTAAGAAATCATTTTCTCCCGTGTTTCATGGGAAGAGCAGAGGGAACTCAGCCTCTGACCCAGATGCTGCTCTCCAGTCCCCAGACAGCTGGGCTCGGGCCAGGACGTGCAGAGGAGGCAGCAGAGGGGAGGGTGGGATGAAGCTGGCCAGGTGGAGAGAAGGAAGGCAGGACCATCCCTGGTCCTTGCCTGACATCCAAGCCTCCTGTCAAGGTCAGCGGAGCCGTGGTGCCGAGGGGCAGAAGTACCAGCCCTCCTGGCTGCCTCCTGCAGCCCTGCCCTGATCAGAGGTAATGCGTATCTTGGCAAGGCTAGCAGGGGGGATGTGTCCCCGAGGCTGTTTGAAACCCACCGCCGAGAGCTACTCTAAACCCAGTCGTGACCTGTGAAGCTCTGTGAACTGGCCGGTTCCTCCCCAACTAGCCTGCGCTGCTTCCTCTGCCCACAGCATCCGTGCCTGCACCGTGGGCAGGCAGGGCTGCCTTCCTCCCAAGGCTCAGGACAGGAATAGCAACGAGTTGTCCCCGGCACCATCAAAGCAGCTCCCGCTCGCAAGAGCTGCCAGCCTGGTGGGGTGCAGGCAGGGCTGAGCACCAGCTTCCAGGATCCCACCAGGCAGCCCAGATGCTCTCCTCTGAGGGCTCGGTTCCCTGGGGTTTGGCACAGGATCCTTGGCCCTGCGCAGAAGGAGGACAAGTTTATCATTTATTATTGATTGTCAAGAGTGGGGAGCGCCCTGCACGGCACGGAGGATGCAGGGAGGCACACTGTCTCTCCCTGCGCTCCTGCAGCAGTGCTGCTTTGTGATAAAAGTTTAATAAATTGAAAGACACAGTTTCCATTCCATTGGTAATTAACTTCTGCTGCTGTGTCCCCTCTTAATTGTCTCTATTACTCCAGATAAAACTGAGATCAATAGCAACCAAAGTCTGGAGGCAGGGAAAGTCACAATTAATTAATTATCTCTCTCTTGCGTGCATCCTCCATCTGCTGGTAATCAAAGAAGATTGGCTAGTCCTCACACAGGTCCTGGGCCCTCCATGGCTGCTGGCCTCCCGTGGGCTCAGCAATGTGTCTCTGAGTGGAGAAGGCAAAGGGACAGCCCTTACTGCACCACTGCATCCCTCCCAGGCACTTTGCCTCTCCAGGATGATCCAGGCTGGATTCCACAATGGACCACTTCTCCCAGGGTGGTGGTTGCGTGTCCATCCCTCAGGTGCTGCACCTTGTGCTGGGACACAAGCACTAGGAAACACCTGGAAGGCAACAGTGCTGACCCATCTTCTGTCAAGGCCCATCACTGCCTCCGGGCTGTGACTACGAGCAAGGCTGAGAAGGGGAGGCAGAGCCAGAAAGTCTCCCTGCACGTAGCTTCTGAGAGCCTCCATCGGTCTTTAGCATGCTTCATGACACATGGACTAAAACCACCTTGCTGCCAGCCCCTGGAGTGAGCTGATCTCTAGATCCTCTTAAAGTCTGGAGTATTTCTCCCACTCCTCTTAATCCTGCTGCATGCAGAAAGTGCTTCTCCTGTTTGCAGAAAGCCCCACGCAATTCACATCCGATCAGCGCTCCCAGCCAAAGCTGTGTCTACTCAGAAATGCCCTGCTATGAGCAAGGCCAGCAGCAAGTCAGACCTGCGACATGCACCGTGCTGACCCGGTGGCCAGACTTCTCCTGTGTCCCACGTCTGTTGAAGCTCTCGCAGAAGGCAGCCTTGGAGACAGCCTGTCATTGAGAGTAGACACTTGGTAAGGATTTGTATTAATTTATACCAGTTTTCAGGGAAAATTATACCTTCCCCATAAAGAGGTGAACACAACAAACTCTTACGGAAGAGCCAAGCGATGGCACGATCCCCCAGTCACAAACAGACGGTGGGTCTTCATGACTATCCCCAGACCCCAGGCGATGGGTCCTGCTACCCCACTGAGATGCACTCCTTGAAGGCTGGAGTATTTCTTCCCCTCGTGCGCTAGCAGATGCTGTCACGTTTGCAGACATCCAAGCGAACCTGAGCATCTTTCTTCATGCTTTGAATCGCCTGTGGTTCAGGAGGTACAGGCAAGCTCTGTGGGAGGGGTGATGCATGGTTCCTTACCCCACTGTCCCATCTGTATTCTCCTTGCAGAACTGCTCTCTGCAGTTTTGATATCATTTGCTAGGATGTGGGTGCTGCTAAATTGAGAATTTAAAAAGAAATGCTCAGGTATGCTGTGCTGAATTTCAACACATTCCTCCCCTTCCACCGTGTGCCAAGGACCTCCCTCAGCCCCCTCTCAGGACTTCCCCATCAGTGACCTTTGCAGGATGTGGTTGGCATGAAGCTGCTTTAGATCAGCTCCACAGTGCCCTATGGGACCCTTCCCAGCACAGCAGCTCCATGCCTGCACCATACCCATGGTGAGGAGAAAGGTTCAGGAGTTCCCTGGCTTCCAGCAGTCTCCATGGGCACAGTCTGTGGTCTCATCCTGTGCTTGGTGCAGACCCTTTTAGACAAAGTGAGTCTTTGGGACACCCTAACCCCATCTCTTTCCCTTGGTGAGGTATCCCCAGCAGTATCAAGGTGATCCTTTCTAGTCTTGTGTGCTTATTTTGGTGTCTAATGAAGCCGTGGGATGCAGATAGGAGTTGGCTGGAGTTTCAGCGTGCCCAGCAAATTCCTGCACTTCCCAAGCTTCTTCTATGGCAACTTTCCTCTTCTTTAGGCCTTAAACACCTTCAACATTTTCGACTGCAGAAACGATCCCTAAGGACACTGGCTGCAGCATCACCCTATACCATCTCTGGCTCTGATCTGTCCCATCTTGTTGTCCACCTATTCATCCAGGTTCTCTACAGTCATCCTTTGCCCTCAGAGGTTCCTAAATCAAAAACTACCCTCTCAGAAGAAAACAAGGTACCTGGACCAGGGGGTCAAGGAGAGACTGGACCAACTGAGTCAAACCCAGCTCCTCACAGTCACAGTAATCATGAGTGTTGGCTCCAGAAGCACATTCCCTGCACATTCCCAAGACTTGTAAAATATTAAGGCAAAGACAAGATGTTTTTGCAATGCTAGACAGGTATCAAGGAAGAGAACTGACAGCAGGCAGTCTCTCTGGGGAAAATTCCAGCTAATCCTAGGAGAAAGTGGACAAAACCTATAGTGCAGAGGGAAAATAACCAGCGTGTCTGCCTCTCTGGCTGGGGGGGCTTCCCTTCCGACCTCGGTTATGGTGACAGATGTGTCAGGCTTGGCTGGTCTTATCCTGTACATTATTCCAGCTGTTTCAGTGCTCCTGCAGGGAAGAGAACCAAGAAACTGAGTTATGGGGGGAAAAAAAAAAAAATTATTAAGGAGAAAAATGTTTTCTGGCCCTGCAGGTGGTCAGCAGGACCTGACAAAGAGATGCCCGCAGGCGGTGATGGACCATCCTTTTCAGCCTCTCTGGGGGATGCTGTCATTCTGGCTGCGTGAGTACTCGTGAGGCAGACCTGCATTTCCAACAGCGGGCTCACTCCTGCCTTGACTCTTTGCTACGCTATTAATCCCAAGCCTCTTTGTCCCCTTCTCCCTGCTTGGGAAACCATTCCCCTTTATGTGTTTATAAATCTCTTAATTTTCCGTGTCAACGTGGTCACAGGCAGTTTATGCAGATTTTATGTGCTAACAGAATTGTCACTGAAATCGGATAATCCCTTTCCATATTTAAAAGATCGTGATCTCCTTTCTCGACCCTGGTTGCGTCAGGCCAAGGTCTCTGTGCTCCTCCGCTCCCCAAATCCTTCCAGCGCTGCTGGCAACTGCCATAGCTGTAGATAATAATGTAAGTAAGATCTTAACACTGCCTTGTACGTCCCTGTCTCTGCTGCAAATGCGCTGTCTGGTGCATTGTGCGCCCGCATTAGCCACAGACTATTGGGAATCAAATTAGATTAGAGGAAAAAAGAGATATCAACTACCCTTGATCTCTGAGGTTTGAGACCAATTGTTTGTGACTAAGATCTTCACTAAGCCTGATTTGAGAGGCACATATAATTTGCCTGGAGTGAAACAAATTAATGGAAAAGCCTCTCAAATGAGGTAAATCCATTTTGGGGTCTCGGTCACGCTTGTTAGTCCATAACTGCCTCTGCTATCTTCCAATATGATAAACCATACTTTTAGGGCAGTACTAGACTACTTTGCAAAAACCTAAAAATGTAAGCAGCGTTTAAAAATCTGTAAAACTTCTGCATTGCCATCAGCTGTATGTTAAGCTGGAGAAATGTTCTTTTAAACACTGTGCAACAGCATTGCTTGGTTTTAAAAGGCTGCTACGGTTAAACTGCAAAGTGAACCAGTTTCTTAGAAACAAAAAGAAAGTAGTGTCCAAATGCAGAAAACAGAATTGTGCCCAGACCCTGGCAAATTAAGTGCCAAATCACAATGAATCAGATTAAATATTTTTAAAGAGCAACTTTCTAGCAGCTTAGAAGCTAAGAATGCAACTTTTCCCACACTTTAGGAGGCCAGATCGTCAGGAGGGGGTCATCTCTCATAGGTGACAATGTATTGGAGGACAGGAGGAACACGTAGCTCCACAGAAAAATTAAACCTTCGCAGTGGCATTGTGCACATCTACGATCAAGGAGGCTCCCACTCCTCAGGGGCTTCTTCCAGGGGATAGACTTGAGAAATTGTCCCAAAGAGAAAGGTGTCAGAGGAGGTGTTAGAGCAAAGTGAGTGCCTGAAGAGTCGCAAACGGCCAGGACTATATGGGACTCAGACAAGACTTCGAGAAGAATCAGATCAGTTACAAACTCCGATGTGTAACCTCAAATTGGTGTGGAAGGCAGCAGATGTGACTCCAATCCATACAAAAATCTCTGTGCCCATCTGGACAGCATGTGGCCAGCGGGTCTGAATGCTACACCAAGCAATTGGGGCAAACTACAGTGAGGAACAGACTTAATAGACACCTGGATAAACATCATTTATTAAGAAAGTATCCTGAAACTTTCTGTAACGGGGAGTCAGGTCTCTCAGACCTTGGAGAGATCTTGGAAAAGGTGAAAAAGGACATGGAGAAGGATGATATGGTCAACATCATGTACTTGGATCTCAAAAGGCTGTGCCTAAGATCCCTCAGCGAAGGCTCTTCTAGATGCTAAGCTGCCATGGTTTAGTCCTGTGGGCTGATAACCACCTTAAAAGAGAGAAAACAAAAGCTAGGAATAGTTGTCCAGTTTTCATGGTGGAAGAGCTCATCATCAGAGGCCCAGGGATTTAGACAGAGTCCTAGGCTTGTTAGCATGTTTGTAACACCCAGAAGAGATGGTGAAAGCTGAGGCAGCAACGCAAATCTATTCAGAATGTTCAGATCTGAAAGTGAACATGAAAAACTGCAAAAAAAGTCAAAATGATGACTGGCTGGGAGATAAACTGGCACCCTGAGTCCATGCCAAAAGACACAAAGTAGTTCAGATAGAAAAGAAACGCAAGCTCTACACGGTAATGGGCTCCAAATTAGCAATGACCACGCAGAAAGGGTCTTGCAGCCACAGGGAGCTCCCTGAGAGTTCCTTGAAACTATGCCCAGCAGCAAAGAGAAAGGCAAATTTATTAAGAAAAATATCGAGAACAACACAGAAACTTTGGTACAGCTCCCATGAGTTGAACAGCACAGGCAGCTCTGGCCCTTGCACCCAAAAAACGACGTCTTACGAGGAGAAACAGGGCCAAAGGAGAGAGGTGGGATGGTGGGAGAGACAGAAGAGCTATACAGAGAGAGACTGAATGGATTGGGGCTGTTGAGCCTGGGAAGATGAAAATGAGAGGGATGCGATGGAGATCTGTGCAGTCCTGCCGGGTGTGGGATGCTGAAGGGCTGGGAGTTGGAAACGGGAAGGGATGTGTTTCTGGAGGGCAGCTCTGGCAAAGGTGGTGGCCTGGCTCTGGGTGTCCTTGTCCTGCTGGCACAGGACAACTTCTCACAGGCTGGAAATAGGTCCCTCCAGGATCCTTCGTGGATCCTGATTTCTCCTGGGGCCAGGGCCCATCCCACTGAGACGCAAGCCAGGAGGATGCAGCAGGAGAAGGCACGTCCTGTCACTGCTGTGCCCCCAGACCCTGGGCTGCTCAGGGCAAGGTGCAAGGGTGGCACAGGAGGTACTCCCAAACTTGGGCAGCTCCAATGGTACAAACCTGCCCTCATCCTGCACCCACCTCTGGCTCTGTGCAGCCATGTGGGCAGCAGCTCCAGCTAGGAAATAAAAATCAACATTCAAGACACAGTTGCTAGCATTATTTTCTTTCCTAATTTGAAAGCTTGGATCTTTTGTGCTCCTCATTTCCATCACTTCTGCCAGCTGTACCCCATCACCACCCAGTCCCCCCTCTCTCCTGAATACAACACAGGTGACAGGGATGCTACTGTGGCTGGCTGTGCCCGTGACCCCTGGTTTGCATCATCCCACACCCCATCTTGTCCCTGCTGACTTTGCCAGGTACTTCACCTTCTCCAAGGAACACAGTGCAGAAATTCACCGTTGCAGCCATTTGCAAGCCTGCTATACCACACCCCTGTCCTCCTTCGCTGGTCCTCTAGCTCTTCTCTCCCTGCACTAATCCCCTCTGCCCGTCTGCTGCCAGACTCTGAATTCCTCCTTGTTCTGTTTCCTCTTCCCCTATGGATGCTCCCCTCCTTTTGTCTCACACCTGAATCACAACCCCCTAATTACTCCCACTGTGCTCCCTGCCTCTGATCTCTCTCTAAAACACCCTCCCCATGTCTTCTTCTCTTTCTTCCTAACACTTTCTCCTTCTCTTCTTATACCCTTCTTCCCCACTGCCCCTGACAAATATTCCCTTCAGACCCTGGAGGTTTTGAAGGCTTTGCTTGGCCTTGGCGCTCTCATCCTCTCCAGCTCCTGGCTGTGCGCATCTCTTTGGGGTCATCCTCCCTCCCGGCTGCCCCGTCAGTGATGGGACTGGCGCTTATTAAAGATGCAGAGTTACAGCCTTTTCAAGAAATCCCATGTAAAGTACAGGCCAAACGCTAGGCAGCTGATCTGCTGGCAAATGCACAGTGGATTTTGGAAACAAAAGCCTTTTGTTTTGTTTCAATGCCATAAATTGATTCCAGCCAGGGGCCTCCTGCACTGTTCTCTCTCCTCCACCACCCAGCCAGCATCTCCCACAGTGCTCGTGGCACTGGTGTGTGGAGTCCTGTAGAATAACGTGGCCACTGACCTGCGTGGGGATGCCACAGCATCCCCTGAGGACCTCTGCCCATGGGGCTTAGTGCTAGCTTAAAACCAAGTGATTAATTTTCACTGCTGAAAACCCTCCACATTTCATCTCATTTTGCAAAAAAAATGCTGAGAAAGCCACAAACTCCACAAGGAAAAGGGTTATCTTGACAGTCAGCCTTATTCACTCCCTTCCCAAGCAAAACCCTCCCAGTTTTCTGGCAGGGCAGAGCTGCATCTCCCCTGGCACAAACATTTTCAGCCCAGAAGATGCTGGGGACGTGTCTGTGGGAAGCGGGTGCCTGGTCCCACCGTGCCGGTGACATCGCGATGACATTTCCCCTCGATGCTGGGCAAGGCTGCAGAACTGCAGCTGCACCCAGCCCAGCCCTCCTGTGTTGACGGGGAAGATGAAACCTCCGCAGCAAAACCGGGGTTGTTTGTTCACAAATACCCTAACAGCCTCCTATTTTGCAAAGGAGCTGAGCGGCGGGGTGGGGGTGGGAGTACTTGAAAAGCAAATGAACTTATGTTTTATGCTTTTTAAGATGTCTAACAGAGTACAAAAGTTCATCTTTAATAGGAGGGCAACACAGAGTGCTTAGAGCTGCGGTTTGACACAGATACAGAGCTCAAATGCCTTTGAAGTATCTTCTGATTCCTCATTCTGCCTGAAGTAACTTTAGATTTATGCGGCAGATGGGAAATAGTCCCTCGTTACGTGGCTCCCTACTCCAGCGCTGACTCCGAGATAAGGCAGCCTCACTGCATCTGCACGCCTTAGAAGAGCTCTTAGTGCTTTAGTCTTCAGGGGCCTGAGTCTGTAGTTTGCATATTTTTTTTCTGTTTTTCTCTAAAATTAGTCTTGATAAGTCCAACATGTTGTGAGCATCTTCAAAGGAGAACGAGGGGGAAAAAAGTTTGTCTGTGGAGTAGAGGTGATTCATTTCAATTCGTTTGAAAACAGCTTTGTGTGTTTGGGGGAAGAGCTCACGGAGAAGCGACAGGGAATGGCCTCGCTATGACCCCAGCCTCAAACACGTCGGCTTTGAAGAAGTAGCTAAAAAAGCTTTCCTGTGACTCTCACAACTGCAAACCACACCCTCACGGGCACCGAGGTCCCTCCGAGGGGCTGCAGGATGGGGGATGCTCCCAGAGGGGGCTGCAGAGAGAGGCCAGCGTGTGCCGCGCGTGCTGGTGCTGGGAATGGCTCGGGCAACCAGAGGAGATGATGCTTTCAGCTTCGATTAGCCACGTGCCTGGGAGCCAGCAGGCAGAGCCGCCCTGCCTGCACGCAGGGGCTGATCGCACGGTGGTGTGCACTCAGCAGTGCCAAAATCCATCTTTCTCCTCTCCAAGAGCAGGTGGGGAGAAGCCAACATGCATCAACCTTGTGGGCTCGATTTCTCCACCTGGACCTGACACCAGCCTTTCCTCCAGGGGCTTCAACCCTCCCAGCCCCGCGTCTCTTCCTTGCAAGGTGAGACGAAGCCCCTCACTCCCCACTGCACATTGCACGTGCTTGTCTCATCTATTTGAACCCAGCTCCTACAATGTTTTCATGCGCTGAAGCACTCCTTATTTCATCCAGCATGACCAGGACAAGGCTGACGAGTCCCAGGGGCTGGTCCATCCCCTGGCAACTGGTCACAGCAAAGCACAAGCCAGTCTGACTCAGGGTGCCCTCCCGTAGGGTGCTTACTGCTCCCAGGAATGGTTTGGGTGACTCCTGTCCTTCCCCAGGGCATGGATCAGATCGTGGCTGATGGGTGCTGTATGGGGCAGAGCGATGCTGCCACGCCAGTCGTCACCAGGAAACCTTGTATATTATATCGCAAATTAACGGCAGTAATTGAGGTTGAGCAAACACAATTTATCTAGCAGGACTCGCAGCTGTGACTGAATTGGCTTTGTTTTCAGCTTTGAAGTTTTCCCCACTGACCAGATGCTGCGGGTTGTGTTGCTCACCCTCCTGCAGAAAGGCATTGTTTTACAGACAGCTTGGCGTTTCTCTTTCTTGCAGGTTTCCCTGGAATACGCCATGCTGGAGCATCGCTCTCCTCGGATCCTGCCCAATGACTTTTGAAGCCTTCTAGCCCCTCATCCCTGCAGGCACCCATCCAGGCACGTGAGTCCTGTTCCCTGAGATGGAGCTGCAGGAGCTGCTCAGCCTGGCCAGCTGAAGGTGCCTCGCAGCCTCCCGAGGTCCCGAGGCTCAGGTACGCTGCAGAAGGCAACTGGTGATGTTTGGGAGGAGGCTGCCTGGCACTGCGCCTCTGGGGCATCCACTGGCTGACCCCTCTCCTGCAAAAACTCCAGTATATATAGCATGTCATCGTGCTCAGCCGCATGCCCTGGGCTGCAGGACGGTCGCTTTGCCTATTCATTGCTGCCTGTTCCTGCCAGACTGTTCCTGCCTTCTGCCTTTGAGCCTCATGCTGGAGAGCTGCTCAGACCAGGTACCCCACAGGCATCCCTGAAATTGCTTGTGTGAGTGAGGAGAGGATGGGGGGGGGCTCACATAATTGAAATAATCCTTCTCTCAATCCATCTTCTGCGATGTTTATGCCTCGCGCTTTGTCTCTGATGTTCAGAGCAAGCTGATAGCCACAGTATTAATAACTTGTTTGTATAATAATTGCTGCTTAAGATAAATGATTCATAAAGTTCTACCGTAGTCTTGGAAATGATGTAAACAGGGAAAACAGCTGGAGGACAGCAGTGGGATACTAATGAGGGACCACCTTGGGGAAGTAAATGAATGAAGACTGGGGAAGAGGGGGATTAATCCAGCCCCTGACGCGGGAGAGCATCCCCCTTCCCGTGCTCACCTGCAGCACAGGGCAGAGCCTGAGCTGCCCAGCCAAGCAGGGCATCAGCCCTGAAATAAGAGGTCTGCAAGAGTCACTATAAACCACGAGGGGCAGGAAGGACACAAGTGCTAAAGCCAGAAGACGACGTGAGCAGCTCTGAGATCTCAGGAATAAGGAAGGAGACAGAGGGGACAGGGCTGGACAGCCAGCCCCGGGTAGCAGGAGGCTGCAACATCCAGCATGGGGCATCACCAACCTCCCAGCTCAGCTGAGACCCTGAAGCAGGTACGGAGGTGGCCTGCTGTTGAACGGGAGCACACAGAGCGTCCGCTCCAGCAGCTCTGCACGGCTGTCACCAGCTTTACAGCTCCAGGTTTAACCCTCCGCGTTGACAGAATACAACAGATCTGGGAGGAGATGCAAAAAGTGATCAGAAAAAATCTTTGGGATTCTTTGGCTTGCAGGTGATCAGAAAAAATCTTTGGGAGTGGGAAATTGTTATTCCACATACCAGCATGCATACTCCTAGCACGTCTACTAACAGCATGAGCTGTGGTGGATGCTGGGTGAGAAGTGCTCTGCCCCAGCCCGGTACCTGTCTGAGGACAGGTTGCAGGAACAACCTTCTGGGGTTGTGTTCATTTGGCAGGAGGCAAGACCAGCATGAAGATGGGCTTCTGACCTGCCGCTGCTTCACCGCCCTCCTCTGAGTGCCCAGAGAGCCTGGGCACTCCCGGAGGGTCTCCAAGCACTTTCTTCTGAGCACCACTTGGACGAGATCAGCCTCTGGGCAGCACCTGAAGGCAGACACTGGAAACAGCTTTGCAGGACATTGGCATGTGCTGAACTTCCCCCATGGCCCCCATCAGCTCCAACATAGACAGCACCGCGGAGAGGCAAAGGGCATCCTCTGCAGGGGGAAGAGCAAACCAAGATGTGGAAGTATTCAGCCTCTCACTGAAATTAAAAGAGCTGAAGCTGGTCACCCTCCGTCTCCCATAAGAACATTAGCAGAAATACTTTCTTTTCTTTTACTTTCTACACAATAATTTAAGAAGGGCTGAAGCAGCTAAGCACAGCCCTCTGCCAGCATCCATCGCCTAGCTGCGGGATGTTGATGGAAAGGCAATGCAATGTTAGTGTCGCAGTGGCTTTTTAAGGCAAATTGCTGTTGAATAGCAGAAGTTCACCTGGGAAAAGCAGCTAAGAGGTGAGGCAGAAGGATGAAAATGTCAATGTGGGGGGGCACTGCCATTGTCTCTAACTCAGGTTGTGTGGGGTCCCTATGGAAGGATCCCTGGAGGGTGTGAGTAGGGTGCTGTACCCAAACACCACCAAAAAACCCGCTCAGTGCTCACCCCCCTCCAGGCTAGCCCAGTGGCTGCATAACTGAGGGTGCAAATCAAACACGCGTAGGAAGCAGACTGACTACAAATAGCAAGCTCCTTGGGACACCCAGATCAGCGACACAGGGTAGCAAACCTGTTCTTCTGCAGCAGAGGACCTTTCCCACCTTGTGCTTCTGACGTGATGCTCCAAGAGCATGATTTTGGGTTGCATCCCAACAGGAGACTACATGCACATCCCTGCAGTACCATCCTCTGATTGCACTGCATCCAGGAAGCTTTCAACCCCCAAAATCTCAGTGTTATGGCCCTTTGCAGAGCAGCTGATATCACCTCCTTCCCAAAAAAAGAAGCCCTTGAAAGCAGCTGCAGAGAGACACTGACAGAGCAAGCAGTGAGGGTGAGACTGTGCGTTTAGCAGGGGGGCAGTCCTGGGCTGCTGCAGTCTACCAGCCTGGGTGGAGATGCAAGCAGGGGTGAGAAGCCAAGGCACCTCTTGATTGCAAAGAAGATCTCGCAAACCTGACCAGGGGCTGGAGCCTGTATGCAATGCAAGAACTGAAGTAACCTAAACCCTTTCAGAGTGATTCCCATTTTTAAGGGCTCATGCGGTTGGGCAAGCATGTGCATGTGAGCTCCAAGGCAGAGGAGAGGGGTGAAGCATGGGGCTGTGCTCCTGAACTGCACTGGGACCCAAGCTGGGAGAGGCTGAGGCAAAGGCTTTTGGTTTTGGGGTGCTCTGCCCCATGCCCAGCTGAACGTGCTGGCCTCCGAGAACACGACCACTTGCTGCAGGCTGCATCCCCCTGCCAACAGCAGCCCTCCATGCCACCAGAAGTAGTATTAGGAGAGGACAAGAGGTGGCAGCAGCCCTCACCACTGCCAGCATCCCTACGGAAAGGCCAGGCAAGGAGGTCTTAGAACCTTCCAGCCCGCTCCAGCCCAGGGTAAAGGTGGGAGCCTGCTGGAAGGGGACACGCTGCTGGGGGAAGCCTGATGCAGGCAGGCACCGAGTCAGCTTCACGTCCCTTTGCCTAGTGCAGGGTCTCCGTTTGAAGGATGCTAGAGGAGCATCCCGCACCCTAAGGCAGCTCTGGTTTGTAAGTCCAGGAGCTGGCTGAACCTCCAAGGATCCAAGGTGCCCAGACAGCCACCAGGATTTGGCTCAAGAAGAAGGGACTAAGCATCATGCCTAGCGCTGGCTCTGCTGAACCCCGGGAGCCTTGGGACAAATGAAGAAAACGACAGACTAGAGGGAAATTAATAGAGCAGAAAATTTGAAATGATGTGGAAATAATTCCCCCAACTTAAGGAGAGCTCCTTGTGTGCTTAATTTCAGAACACAACTGTTTTTGTGTTGCTAAATTACAATATCAGAGCGAGGGGCCCTGACTGGAGCTTATGGGACACGGGGACATTTCCATGCACATGGCGAGCTCTCCCATCTGGAGCAGGATAAGGGTTGGGGGTGACCTTAGTTTGCCACAGGGTCAGGGGCATGGCATGGTGGTGGCTGTCTCGGAAAAGCCAGTGTGCTGCTTGTCGCCTTCCTGAAGATTTGTCCCATTATCCTTTTGTCCCTAATTTGGGCCTGCCTTAAGCAGCTGTGGGGGGAGGACAAGGGGATGGGGGGGTCTGTGAGGTGTCTCCTGCCCCCTTTCCTGCCCCCCCCGCCAAACTTTGCTCCCCCCCCTCTTCACAGAGGTTTCTGTCCCCTCTGCTGTGCCAAGCGAAGGGAGCCGGCTGGGCTGGGAGGGATGGAGGGAGCAGCCGCGATGGGAAGGGAGGAAAGGGACGCTCCTGTTTCATGGAAAGCTCCTGAATCCTCCCGCTGTGAGGGGTCTGGCCCCAGCTGCGGGGATGCTGCCGATGCCCTGACCTGGCCCTCTGCCCTGACGTTTCCTTGGCTGGCATTGGGACAGGCGAGGGCTGAGCTGGCCCTGCAAATATGTCCCACTGCTTGCAGCCATCGAAATGCAAATGCCTGAGGGAGTGAGCACTGGAGACCCAACTCTGCCCCTGTGCCAGGACCTGTAGGGATGAAACTCTCCCCCTGGGCACGTTCCCCATCCAGGGAGCTGAGGCATCTCTTGGGCAGAGGCCACAGAGAGCAGAGACTGCAATGACCCTAGGGAAAAACATGCATCCATGAAAATGGTGTCCCCTGCGCCCCATCCCAGCCCGGGCATCCCCTGCCCATGGGCTCTGCCGGCGGGTGTCAGGGGAAGAGGGCAGAGGGAAAGATGCTCTTTCAGATGCTGGAAATCTGTTGGGAACTCCCCAGGGAGCCCCTGGCGAGAGAGAAATCAGCTTCTTTCCTGACAAAAGAAGTTTTCAAGGTGCCCTTTAGGCTTCACAGCGCATAGCGAGATTGATCTGTGCTCAGCCCCCCCAGAGAAAATCACCAGTCTGTATTTTCTCTTTCCTCACACATAAATGGGCAGGAGCTGCCCACACGTCCCTGCCAGCAGAGCTGGGAGCAGACAGCCCCAGGCAGCCAGACGGGAGGCAGGCAGGGCCAGCATGGGTCCCGCGCAGCCCTGCACCGGGCATCAGAGCCGCGTCCAGCCCTGCCCCGAAGCCAGGGCTTGGTTTCCCCCTCTCTCTGCAGCAAACACGGCTGGACAGGGAGAAAACCTGTCCTGTGCATGCTCCAGGGCAGCCTCCATCATGCATGCGTGACCATGCAGACCTGCATCCCTGATGGGACGCTCCCAGTTAGGAAACCAGGGTGGCAGCTCCTCTGCTCCATGGTGCTGGGCATCCAGGCAGCACATCTGCACAGAAAACTTTCACGTATCACAGGGATGCTGCAAAAAGCCCTGACTCACATGAGCGACACTAGGAAGGGCCAGCTGGAGTGGCCTCTGTCCTCTTTCTGCTGAGCTAGACTTCTCCTGGCGTCCTTGCTAATCAAGCTGAATGGAGGTTTCAGCCTTCCTGGAAAATTCCCAGGCTTCCCAAGGCTGCATCCACAGCCCAGTTCATCCCTGCCTGCCCTAGTTTCGTCCTGCTCACTGCTGAGCACCGGCAGTGCTGTGTATTCCCCCAGCACAGGCAGCTTGACATAAGCCGAGGAAATTTCACTTTTATTACAGCAGATGGAGTCCGAAGCTCGACATCCGGGAGAAGAGAAGCGTGCCCGCCATCCTCCGCATCCACAGCCTGCACAGGGCTCGCCAGCCACCCCGCCAGCCTCTGCCAGGGCACAGACCATCTCTGGGCAGGGGACCATCCTTCTGCATCCTCCCAGGGTCAACGTCTCTGCTCTGATAACCTCGCCATGGACAACCAGAGGTCCCCTCTCACCATCCTCATGCACACATCAGCTATTTACCCTTTCGTACACAGATCTCAGCAGCATGGGATGGTGCTTCCCCTTTGGTTAGGATATTCCCAGTTCCCAAAAGCCTGGATTTGCCACCTGGACTGGACCGGTCCCTCTGGGCCGTCTCCTGTGCTTGGGTGGCCACAGCTGGCATTGTCTCAACGGTGTGTCTGCTGTCCTTCTCTTCCAGCACGTAGCATCTAGTGATGGTCTGCTGGCAGACTCATTCACTCTGCCCCCAAGGGCCCCCGTCCCTCTTTCCTCCAGCTTTGAGCCCCAGATTAGGCTTGTTGGGGAGACCTGGCCGAGTGTGGTGCATGGCCAACACAACGGCAGGTGAACTGCACCGCAGACAAATGTATAGAGGAAAAAACACATCGAACCCTCTGTGCACGTAAATGGCCCCAAACTGAAGTGCAAGAGCTGGAGAAATGGCCCAGGATTTAGGAACACCTGGAGGTGTTATCACCCACCCCATGGTAGACACAGGCTCTGGTCACCCCTCAGGCTGGGTATAGCAGAACGGGTGAGGGACCAGGAGGAGCTGCAGGGTAAGAAGACCTTCCAGGGCAGGACCACTGTAACCAGCGCAGGAAGGACCTGGATTTGCACCGCTAAGCTTGGCCCCTGGGAGTGCCAACCACTGTCGGGTGGAGCAGGGACGACGCTGAGGCAGACCATAAAGCCTGGCCACAAGAGACAAGAACGATAAATTCAATTTGAAAAAAAAAACCTCTATTAACCTATGGGACTAGTGGGGCGGGGTGGCTAATTGTTTGCTATGGCTGGGACATAGCAGGTCAGCTTGCCCCGCATCTCCCACCAGTGACTCCAGTCCAGCGGATGTTACAGGGGAAAAGCCATCCCCATCCCCACCAAGGCTTCACCGGTGGCCTGGGGCAGCCAGGCGGTGAGGAGTGGAGGGGCAGAGGAAGGCAGAGCAGGGGGAGCAGAGGCAGGGTGATGAGCCTCCTCCGCCACCCTTCCCCCAGCACAGACCGTCATGCCAGAGCCAGCACCCGGTGGCTTTGGTATGATGGCTGGGACAAGGACGAGCCCGGGGAACTGCAGGGGAGAAAAACCCCTGGCCGCTCGCTGTGTTGTGCCAGCAATAGCGTGTAAAGCGCTGTCTGTGCGAGAGGAATCGCGTGTCAAGTGCTCCCCGGGGCTGCGGGATCGCTGCTCACCGCCGCCTGCCTCCATCCCTGCCCTCCCCGCACCGGAGGCAAAGGCAGAGCGGTGGAAAGCATCTGGAAGCCGCATCCCGGCAGGCAGCCCACCCGCCGGGCAGGGAGACAGCAAAGGCTGCTGCAGGGGAAGGGCTGCATCCATCGGCACAGCCCAGACTCTCCTGAACCGGTGATGTCCTCCCAAAACCAGCCACCCCAGGACAAGGGGTGGGATTCGGGTGTAAGAACTGGGTCAATCCTTCGGAGGCTGAAGCGCTGAAGTCAGTGCATTTAGGCTGCTTTACAGCATCTCAGCTCTTGGCCTGTCACTACTTCATTTATTTCAGCAGACTGGCTTATACCTGTCACGCGTTGGAGGTCGTTCCTGCTCCATCACGTCGCCTCCCCTTGGAGCGTGGGCAGAAGAGCATGGAAACCCCTGTGCCCTTGGCTAAGGGGCAGTGCAGGGGAGGCATGGAGAGCTGGTGTATGCGATCCACCCACATTAATGGTGCCACTACCATTTCTCAAACTGCACCCAAGAAGTCACACCACGTGTGGGCAGACAGAAAAATTAGCTCTGGAGCTAATTGCACCATTTTCTGAATTGCACCCGCTGAAGGTCAATGAGTCTCTGAGCGGGAATAGAGCTGGTGGTACACGGCTGTGATTGACGTATAAGAAAGGACAGAGCTTTTCCCAGAGCAAAGCTACACCAGAGAGGATGGACTGGATTGTTCCAGCAGGGAAAGAGTGAAAACACACAGCCCGGAGGGTCCGAGTTGGCAGGGATGTCATGAAACGAGGCTCAGCCAAAGATTTAGGTTGGAAGGTCTCTCTTGAGGTCCACAGTCCAGCACCCAGCTCCAAGGACGGCTGACTTCAAAGTCAGATCAGGTTGCCCTTGGCCAACTGAGAGCTGAAAATCTTCACAGATGGAGATTTTTTGGCCCCCACCAATACTGCCTGGCAAGTTTTATGCGTGCACATGATTAACAGCAGAGATGCAATTCAGGGATGCAAAAGGCAGAGGGAAAGTTTTCAGCTGCAAAATTACCCAGCCCTTTCCAGATACTCAAGCATTTAATTCTGTGCAAAGTTCTGGTGCCTTTGATGCCTCCTGCGGGCTCTTGTGTGGCAAAGAGATAGCCGAGTTCCTGCCGAGCATAAGCCACGTGCTCGCGTGTGTGGATGGAGCCAGGGAGGAATGGCTGTTCTTGCACAAAGAAAGCTGAGGCAAGTTGGGATGCACAAAGATTTAAAGCCAATGGTACATATAGGCTTCAAGGTTACCTTACAGAAACACAGGGACAGAGAGAGAGACAGATGCACTGCGATCTTTGCTGTGCCCCTTCTCCCTGCCCCACGGAGCAGCTCTGGGGAAGCCCGTTAGCACTCACGTTGTCCCAGATAACTGAAAAATTTGAACAGTAGGAACGTCCTTGCTAGGTACAATTAGCTGCCTGAAATAACCCAGCTGAATTCTCAGGAGCCAGGCTTATTCTGCAGGCCTGGTCATTAGGAAAATCATCAAGATCTTGCTGAAGAGAGAGCATTTATCAGCCTGTTTGGGAGCCAACCCTGCGTCTCCAGGGCAGAAAGAGAAGCTGCGTCCTTTGTGCAGGAGGTACCTGGTTGCACACCTTGACCCGTAGCCTCCGCACAGGGCAGGGTCCAACCACCTTTTCCCTTCGTAGTGCTGCTCCGTGCCCGGCCGTACCCCATCCCGTCGTGAAAACAACTCTGCCTTTGGCGTAGGAAGCGCCGTGGCGAATGCCAGCCTAGGAGGAGGGGGAAAGCCAGATGCTGGCAGCAGCAGCAGCGAGAGCAGGCTGCAGGCAGCGGGGCTTGCTCCAGAGCGGCAGGGGGACAGCGGCGGGCAGGGACAGGGACAGGGACAGGAGGGAGGGAGCGGACGGCCAGCAGGCAGGCAGGAGCAGCAGGCAGGAGCAGCGGCAGGCAGCGGGTGGTTAATCAGCCGTCTGCTTCCGTGACTGAGCTCGACGTTTGCAGCAAAGAGCTCCGGAGAGGAGAAAGCTTCTCGCTCATGAAAGAAACATCAGTGCTAATCGAATCAGGGTCCAGCCCAGCAGCACGCGACAGGCCACGGCGGCTCATTCATATTTCATGCTTTGCTCCACTTCAGCAAGATAAAGGCCAGTGTAAAAGGTGGGGGAGCCCTGCCCGGCATGGGTAGGACCCCAGGACCATGCGGGGAGGCCAGGGGAGAGGGAAACTAAGGGCTGAGCTGTGCATGGAGTGGGGCAGGGGTGCAGGAGAGTGGCTGGGACTTGCCAGCGAGTCAGTGATGTCCCAGGTAAGCTCAAAGTCAGAGCTCACCCATTTTCAGGTTCTGGCCTCTGAAGGTCAGCAAAGCAGTGGGTTGCATGGAGCTTTGTTCCATCTCTTCCGTGGCTGCTGGAGGCTTTTCTTGGCCCCTGGTTGTGGGGCAGTTGCTGCTCCTCGGTGCTGCTTGTGATGGGTGGGAGCCCTGGGAAGCTCAAGCTGGTCATGGCTGGCAAGATGAGGAGACAGCTCCCATGGCAGACAGTGACAAGGCTTTGGTTGCCTCCAAAAAGAATCTCTTCAGGGGCTTTGCCTTTGTCTGCAAGAGACTCCAACGACCCTACTGCTGTGGGATGGGGGTGTGGGGCGCAGATCCCATCAGCAAGATGCACAGAGCTACTGCTGGTGTAGGAGAGGCAGATTGCGGGCAGGCTCCTCAGCCTACGGCAGGAGCTGAGCCGAGGTCTCTGCTGCAACAGCGAGGGGATGTGAGCGGCTGTGTGGGGCACTTTGCTGCAAAGGTCCCAGCAGGGACGGTGGAGGGAGACCTGCAGGGAGGAAAAGGCTGATGGAGCCCATGATCAAGGCTGATAAGCAGGAAGAGATAAAAACAGATTAAAGGACAGGCAAGCTGGGAGTTAGACAAATGGGCGGGCAGCCATCTCCACTCCTCTTGGAGCTCTGACAAGAGGGACCGAGGATCAAGACAGGAAACTCCCGTTTTAGCTCCAGAGACTTGGCCCTTTACTGGTGCCCATCCCCAGCGTGCCCAGACCAGTACACCAGCAGACAGCAGCTGGTGAGCCTGTCACTGGGGAGAGGTTTTCCTGTGTTGGGTTTCCACCTCCCAATAGCACTCTCTGCTCTGGCTCAGGGACCCAGCATGGAGAAGTAACTGGTTTTGGTGGAGATACCGCTGGTGCTGGCTCAGAGCAACCTATGGGTGTCTGCAGGACGCTCCATCCATCCCATCACTCTTCCCTCCCTGTCTTGCTTCTTCCCCTCCTCTGAGCCCATCGGCTTTGTCAGGAGCACAGAAAATAGCGGCAGTTCAGATTCCCATACAGTTCGGTGGCAGCTGGTGGGTCCTGCCCTCCGTGAAGCACAGCTTGGCCGCAAGCCAGTTGTCCTGACCCCCCAGGCTGCACTCCCGGAGGGCATGGGCTGCCTGCTGTGGCCAGACCAGTGGTGCAGGCTCCAGGAGGAGAGCAGGCAGATGCCAGTGAAAAATCTGGGGATCCCTGCACCCCCCTGCAGGCAGCAGACACTGCTGGCTCCCTGCGACTGCCTGCACCGCACCCTGCTTTCAGCCAGAAGCCATCTCCTGGGCTCCCAAAACTTTCCATCTAAAACTGGTGAGACACTTCAGCGTCAAATAAAGAGGTCTGGAGGCATTCCCGGGCAGGTCCCCCAGCCCTGTGGTGCCAGGAGCGTCACTGGCAGGGAAGACACCTCCTCCCCAAAGCAGACCTGTCCTACCCCAGGAAGATGTGGAAGCAGGGACATGGCTAATCCAGGCTCGGGGGTAACCGAGCCGTGCAGAAGCAGAGCAATGCCACCATGGAGGAAGAGTAAAGGAGGGACCCCTTGCCCTCCTTCCAGGGCTGTAGCACCCCTCACCTTCCTCCCAGGGCTACAGAGGATGCTAAAATGTTCTGGGCCGAAAGGGTGAGACACTGATTGAACCCTACAGGCTCCAGGTCCCCTGCAGGGCTGGGGTGTAAGGCAGCATCCTGCACCACTCAGCCTGTGCAGCAGTGTGCGGGCAGCAGGTCCCATGGTGGGACCTGTGCACAAGGAAGGGTCTGGACCTGGGCACCACACGTAGCCTACGGCAGCAAGGGGCTCACCTGCGGGCAAACCCAACCTCCTGGAGGTGACCCAGGGCAGGATGTACCTGTCTTGGCCTCCACAAGCTACAGGTTTGCATCCCCGCCTCTGCCCACAAGGGAAGATGCTGAAACCGCAACAGGGAAAAGAAGCATTTGGGGCAAACAAGCAAAAATGCCAGCAATTTCCAGCACAGCACTTCCAGATGGAGCCTTGCCTACCTCCTCTTACCGTCAAGTCTGTAAAGTCACGACAGGTCTGCCTGGATCTGCTCTCCTGTCCTACGCTCTAGCTCCCAGCACCTACACAAAACCACAGGCTCAGTGGGAGACAGCCGCTTGGCAGAAGCAGGAGCTGTGGGCAGTCATCACAAATGCCTCCCAGGGACACCGAACATCCTTAAAAAACTGGGGCATCTCACCCCAGCTGCAATGCTGGCCCTCGAAAACCAGTCCCAGGTGCCAATCCTGTGTCCCTCAAGTGACGTGTGCTGTTGAGTCCTTATCATCAACCACTCTTAAATTCCCTGCCTTGCAGTGCACTGGGATTTTAGAGAGGCTTGAAAAGTAAATGTGATTATAGACATGGCAGTAGGCTTGGAAAATCGAGTGAGAACAAGAGGATGCAGGACACTGGAGAGATGCAGCTGGCACAGACGCACTCGTCTTCCCAGGGGTCTTTCACCAGGCTGGTGGAGAACTGGGGGTGGACCAGGCGCGGCTCATCCTTGAGCCACTTCATTTTGCCACTAACAGCTTGCTCGTCACCCCCAGTCCTTCTGCCACAGTTGTAGCTGAGAGAATAAAGTTTTTGCTGGGCTGCACTGGGATGCTGTACTGGAACCTAGCAGCCTGGGGATGCTCAACGAGAGCAGGGCGGGCAAGGAGGGCTCTGCCCCAAGGGCAGGACGGAGTCCCCGTGCCAAAGGAGCGGTGTTGGGGGCTTGGCTAAAA
This sequence comes from Calonectris borealis, assembly GCF_964195595.1. NCBI lineage: Eukaryota > Metazoa > Chordata > Aves > Procellariiformes > Procellariidae > Calonectris > Calonectris borealis. Next base: position 7,037,114 of record NC_134334.1, read on the forward strand.
TGAGGATGTTTAAAAGCTGAGGATTTTGTCAGTGGTGGGAGCAGTCCTGGGAGAGGATGGAATTGAAGGCGCTGCTTTGCGAGGGCAGAGAGTCGGTGGCCGCGGCTGTCAGCACCGACACCGGAGGGCTTTTCAAAGCGCAGGGAGCTCCCCGCAGCCCACCACGAGCATCGCTCAGCCCAGCCACGTCTATCTGTCCATCCTGTCCTCCCAGAGGTGGGCATCTCTGACAGGCACTCTGCAGAGAGAAAACAAGAACTCGGGCTCCCCCCAGCTCAGTGCCCCTCCTGGCTCCCCCGGATTCATGTGCAGGGAATTTCAAAGAAGCTGAGACTCTGCTCTTCCCAGGGAGGAGCTCTGTGTTACCACCCTCTTGCAGACAACACATCGTCCCCATCACAGCTGTCCTCCTTGGGCACTGCCTTGCTCAAAGGACACAGACAGGGAGGTGAAACCCAGTGCAACCCATGGTTGTGAGCACCACAAGATCCCCTCACCACCAAAGATGCTTCACCACCCTGCCCGTTGCCCTCAGCAGGTTGTGGGACCAGCCCAGGGGGGCCCAGGAGGAAGGTGAAGGAGAGGCGGTGGGATGCTTTCAGGGAACAGCAGAAGACACAGTATCAGGAGAGCAGGCGACAAGGGTAAAGTATGGAAAACCAGAGAACATGAGCCACAAGGAGTCTCGGGGGCACTTTTCTTCAGGGCGGTGTCTCAAGGCTCATTGCAAGCTTGAAGCAAAGCTTTGCCTACAGGGAGCTGTCACAGGTCCCTCTTTCATGCCTTCTCCTGGACATATGTAGACGCAAGCTGAGGCTGCCATCCTCTTGTCTGCAGGGGCACTGCTACATCGCACGCTCTTTCTCCGGCTGTCATCTATTCCCATAAAGCCTGTAGAAACACGAGCTCCTCTGTGCTTGCTCTTCTCTGTCACATTTGGCTGAAACCCACCGCTGCTCCAGGAGGGGAGAGAGATGCAGGAGAGGTACAGGCTATGGGGGGATGCTGCCTACGACTGCATCACCAAGCCCTTTCTGGTAAGAGGTGAAAGGCCTGGAAATGTTTTGGAAAGCTGTATCATAATATTTGAGTGGTTTATGTACAGCATTTATTGATGAGATCTGCTGCTTAGAGATATTTTACTGCCTGAAAATTTCACAGGATCCAGCAGGGCCGGTGGAAGGGACCTTCGGGTTGTCCTGTCCAGCATCACGTTCACGGTGGAGCTGTCACTTGTCACACATCAGGTTGTCCCATAGCACCATGTTCCCCTCAGACTCCTCCAAGAATGTCCTTGCTGCGCATGGCTGGGTCCTGCCAGCCTCTCCTGATCACGGGACCTTCTGCTGCCTCTCCCCCCACCAGCACCAGCCACCGGGGCTCTATGAACAGGTAATCCCAGACCACTGCAAACACAGATGTCTGGTGGCACCTGGACAGACATAGTGTGGCCAAAGGACCCGCAGGCTGGAGGGGTGAGATCTGAGCTCCTGGCTCAGGCATGGGAGCAGGACTCTGAACGGACAAGGGAAACTGAGGCAGGGAACAGCACTGAGGACATTAATGCTTCATTTCGGGCTGGATGTCTCTTATCCCAGCAAAACACGAGATAGGTTGTGCTGGGAACCACAAGCCATGTCTGTGCCTATTCCCTTAAATATCATAGGGTTGATAAAGAAGTGAACTGAAATCAAAGTGCTTGGAAAAGTGAGGATGCAGGGAGGAAGGTCAGATATCGATAGGAGCAAGGGATGTTTTTTTTTTGCACGGTGAGAACATGCACAGAGATGTGCCCATGATCAGAGAAGGGGCCACACACCAACAAGTCCCATTCTGTTTTCATCTCTCCGAGCAGAGAAGCCAAAGCTGCAAATATTTTGCTCAAGATTTTTTTTTCTTTGCAAAGCTTATACTCAAGAAACCATTGCCTCTAGTCATGAAAAGCCCTTTTCCACACCAGGCATGGCTTGCCCAGACCTCTTATTTCAGCTCCTGCCCCACTCAGACCTACCTTCGCTCCCCTGTGCTCTCAGCTCATCCCAGTTCCTCCTGCCTCAGCTCTTCCCAAGTCTCTCAGCCACATCCTCGTTCACCCAAATTTGTTCTAGTTGCACTCCTTTTCCCACCACCCATCCCTCCATTCTCTCTTGAAGCGCCCCGTCTCTTGCACAAGATGCAAACGCATCGCGGTAGGGCTCAGCGATGGAGGAGCATCGATGGAGCTGGCAGGACTCATCTCTCCTCTGGAGCATCTGGAGTCAAGGAGGCTGTTGCTCTGCTCCCCGAGACCCCGCAGAGCCCAGAGATTTCCAGCTCCCCAAGTTCACTCCTTCCCGCACCCCAACAGAGGCACATCAAAGAGCACAGCCTTTTGTTGAGTCCCTGTTTGAAGTTTGCTGCTAATTTTTGATATGCATGCAGCGGTGTTTGGCTCGTGCTCGTTCCCAGAATAAATGCTTGTTGCATTGCTCTTAAATGATTGGAGACCTCCAATTTTAATCTTTTATTCATAATCTTCTTCCAGCTCAGACACAGAAAAAACCATGTAAATTCAAAACCTGCGAGAATTGAAAATTTCATAAGTGCTGCTGACCCTTCACTGGCAGCTCTGAATGTGAGACAAATAAAGGAATTGTAATGAGGAACCTCATCTTTTGACAACAGGTTTAGAGGAGCCCAGCACTGAAAGGGGCTTCATCCCTCCCTGCTGTGTGTCCGTGTGGGACGGGGTCAGTCCCGCTGGGCAGGGAGGTGTGAGCCTGCCGCTCCTGCCTCCCCATCACCTCCATCACCTCCATCTCCTCTCCTCTGCGCTGAGAGGTGTAAGCTCACACGCTGCCTTTGGAGCACGCCCTGCCTGTGTTGCGGCACACATCGATCCCCGAGCTCATGCCCCAGCAGTGCACCAAAGCACGTGCACCCAAACTGCCTCCGGCACCCCACGCTCCCTCAGCTCCTGCCTCTACATGAACCTCTGCACCTCTCCTCCTTGGTACACCCAGTTAATTTGCACCCTTCTCTGTGTTTGGGAAGGACACAGATTGCTCCCTGTTGCCACCCCACCCACACTCTCCATCCCACTGCCTGCTCCCTACAAGGGCCACTTTTCAGGACAACTTTGTGAGGGGAAGATGGGAAGGAGGAAAGGAAACGAAACATATGATGAGTAATAAGAAATCTATATGAATGAAAGACTCTGGGGTCAGGAAAACATCAGTGAGTGCCTGGGAACAATTTCACCTTCTTTCAGCATCAGCAAAATGAAAATCTCTAATGTGCCATGGATGGGAGTCTAGATGAACACGTTTCAATGCCTTCACCCTTTTCACGGGTTTTCTATGTGGTGTGCAATCCCTTAGTCTTTTTTAACTCTTACTTCCAAGAATAAGCAGCATGGTGTGTAGGGGAGGTGTTGCCAGCTTTGCACGCAGAAATCTCTGGCATCTGCGGGTGATCTGCAATTCCCTTCTGGAAGGACCAGCATAAGCAGGAGATGCAGCAACTGTGCACTGGGATTTCCCAAGACACAACTGCCAGGAGTTTTCATCCAGGAAATTTGAAAGGCTCTGTTGTTTGTCTGGATATTGCGGATATTTGACAGCCTGCTCAGACGAGCAGGTGTAATTGTGTCTGGGTTGCTGGATGAGGGACCCATAAACTGCCAAGAGTGCAGAGAGCCGAGGATCCTGCTCACATGCTGCACAGCAAAACAGCACATCCCAGGCTACGTGGGTGGTGGTGGGTCCCGGGTCCCTGAGGAGCTGGGCTGTCTGTGTCTGGGGATCCCCTGGTGCTCCCCTCTGAGTGAGATGCTTTAGGTTGCATCCCGTGGACCAGTGGGACCGCCCTGGGTGCAGGGATGGGATACATGTCGTGTAACTGGAGGTTAAATCAGGCTGATCAGTCCAGGTTCCCTTTTACACCCAATGGAGAGAGGAATGCACCTTCAAGGCAGGTGGTGAAGTGCCATTCGTTTCCTCCTTTTCCCACTCCGTGCAGCAGACGACTGCGTTTCTGCTCTGAAGCCTGTCCCATCTTCCCAGCCCCTGCGGCAGAAGTCAGGGTTGCTGGGGTCCTGACTCATCCCTCCCCAAGCCCAGCTCGCTCGAGGTGGGGAGACCCTCCCGGATTGCAGAGCAGGCACTTCTGTCAGCCTCTGTTCATCCCGGGCCGAACTGTGCTGCTATCCCACTCCTTGATGGTGGTTTCCAAGACGTGACCTATGGGATACTTCAAAACCCATGCAGAATTTAACCCCTAACCCTTCCAAGGGTTAAAACAGCAGCTGTGGATGGTATTTCTATCTTACATCATATTATCCTGAGTAATTTGCTTGGACATGATGCTAAACGACTGCGCTAAAAGCAGAGAGAGAAGGTGGTTTGGGAATACAGCCTTCCTTGGCAGACTAAGCTGGTATGTGATCAGACAGGAATCGTATCAGTAAATACGAAGCGGAGTTCACCATCTGTTAACACCATCCATGGAGTGCATCTGACCCCTGCAAACCTGGACAAAGTTGGCACAAACTGAGCGTGGGTGCAGAGCGAAGACGGGTGGCTTCATGCAGGGCTCTGCAGGTGCTCTGTAAGTCCAGACTGCCACCTCCAGGCGCACAAAGCTTGCAGAACCTCGCTTGCTAATGACACAGCCAAATTTGGCCTGGACAGCTGTAAATGAAATGCTTTGGAGATGACTTATTGGTAGCTTGGGGTAATATTGAGTGTGACTAGAAAAGGAAAGCTGTTTTACTGAGGAAAGACCAGCTCCCAACGGTGCAAGTTGGGATAAAATCTCTTGGGGGACATTTAAGAAGGTGTGAAAATCCTGATGGTTATTTTGATACGTGAAGAGGTTTATTTGCTGTCATACATAAGCCAGAGTTTCCATCGCTTCTCCTCGAATGGAAGAGTTTGCCTCTTGACCAGCTCCTTTCCCTGGACAGGTTCCCCAAACTCTCCCCACAAGGTTTTCAATCCTGAGCTGGTTCCCAGGATCCCTGGATGCCAGCCCTGTCCCCGGTTTGGCCATACTGGACAACCACTGCCTGTGGTGGGGCTCAGCCTTGGGAACATGGAGCAACGCACAACATCTGGAAACGTGGCTCTGTGTCCTGGAGAGGAGCCCCCGATGACTGGCCCTTGACTTTCATGGCAATTTCTTCCAGAAGGAGAAGAAATGACGTGTTAAAAATGACACAACCCTGTCTCATCTTCCTGGGGGTTGTGAGCGGGGTGGTGCCCTGGGCATGGTCCTCACAGTCTTTCACAAGGTGATGCTGTAGTAGCTGTGGAGCAGCTCTGGCCCCTACCCAGGCAGAGCAATGCACACCAGGCTACCGGAGTGCGTCTGCCCCTGCCCGTACCTGGGGGAGGGAGCCAGGCACCAGCATCACCCACCCTTCCGTGGATCAAGTGTTTGCTTTGGGACTGAGAAATGTAAGAAAACTTTGTGCATTTTGCACAATGTGGATGCTGGCTTTATTCATAACTGAAATAAATTAGTGAAATGTGGGTCCTCAGTGAATACTGACATGTCCCGGCATTCCCAGGCTGTCCCACTGTGCCCAGTGCCAGCAGTGTACCGTGAGTGAGGTGTGACATGGTTGCTGTCCCTGTCTGCATGGTGGGACGAGGGTCTGAGTAGAACCTGCACAGCTGTGGGCACTGGACATGCATGCAGAAGGAGCGGGATGAGTTGACCTTCAGAGGTCCCTTCCAACCATATTTTGTGAAGTCTCTGGCAGATAAACGCTCCAGCAAACCAGAAATGTGGAATATGATGCCTAAGGATGTGTTTGGTGGGGAAAGGAGGAGAGTCCAGGACAGGACAGGTCAGGAGCAACAGGAGGAGCAACAGGCATCCTGCAGTCATGATGTGGGTGTTAGTGATGGGAAAGGCAAATATCGAAATGGGGTACGTAAAGGGGGGTGCAGCGTGCAGGGCTTGTGAGCTCAGCCCTCAGTGCTGGGGAGGTTGCAGCTTGCCCAGCCTGGGGCTAGTGGTGGGCACTGCAGAGAGCGGTGAAAGGGGAGACCGGGAGGAAGGACGGGGCTGGCAGGATAACTTGATTGCACGTAGAAAGCTGGTGCAAGGAGGGGCTGGGGCATCTGGGAGGACAGGGCTGCACAGCACTGGGGGGGGCCAGGCTGGCCTCTCCCCGCAGTAGGGACGTGGAGTAGGGCTGCACTGCCGGGGGACGGTCACCTCCATCCCTGGAGGGCTCCGAAGGCTGGGGGCATGCGAGCAGGCAGTGACGTGGATAAAGCCAATCCCACCCTGTGCTGTGGTGCCCTTTAGATTTTATATGGCAAGAAAAATATGCTGCTTTCCTGCAAATGCTTGCGTTGTCTTTGTCCCTGCAACTCGTATGCTGGCAAATTCTTCACTGGAGGGCAGCTGGAACCACAGCAAAATGCCTACAAGAAGGGTTTTGCAAGCCCACCTACAAGATACTTCAACATAAAAGGCTCAGACTTCAGGGGAGGGTTGAGGTTTTACTGGTTTGTTTTTTTTTTTTTGCCTTTTTTAACAATTCCTGAATTTCCAGGAGAGGGTAAACCTGGATCTGGGAAAACCTGCAAGAGACTCCCAAGGTTCAGAGGAGCCCCTGCAAGCAAGATCTCCCGTGCTTGTGTGATCTCTTGCCCTACGTAGCAATGACTTGGTGGTTTTGGAGAGGCTTCTCCCAGCCCGCAGCACAGCAACCCCCCCGAGGGACCCTACAAACTCTCAGCCTCTTGACCCTTCCCTCACCTCTGGGCCCATCCCACAGACATTCCTGCTCCCCAGGGAAGCATCCTTCACATGTGGGACGCTTTCTGGAGCAAGGGAAGGTGGTGGCTAGCTGGACGTCCCAGTGCTGGCCCCCCTGTGCCTCTGAAGCAGCCATGGAGACCCCCACACTCTTTGCAAGTGGTGAAGCAGCTCTCTGCAGCACAGGGACAATAACAGGCAAGGAGATGGCCCATGGGAAGAAGGAGTTTTATTGCCCAGGAGGAGGTGCGCGCTCTGAACATAGAAGGCAAACGCTGCCCCACCATCCCCACAGCCAGGAGCAGCCCAACGACCCCACGCTGCAGGATCTGACCCATGAACCACCTGGAAAGGGGCCATCTGGCAGCTTCCAACCTCAGATCCTGCAGCCAACATTACCAGGGTTGCCCAGCAAACCTCAAGGACACAGGTCTGTGGCACTGGCCTGACCTCTGCGCTCCCCAGTTTGTCCATGATGGACTCACCCTCCGGGGAGTCCCAGATGTTGGGAGGAGAGGACACAGCCAGCACCCACCGTCCCGTGCTGCAGGGCTTGGACTGACCTCCGTCATGACGCTGACGCTGCAGGGTGGGTGTGGGACAGGTCTGAGTGCAGGACGCAGGGTGCAATAGAAATTAAACAACACATTGCATCTGTCCCCCATTACAAAGAGCTTCCATAGGAAGAAGTAAAGTGCCCGCCACAGTCAGAGAATCCATCAGGGCATAAACGCCCTAGATGCAAAGCTAAGCCAGCCCCAGAAAGGCCAGTTTAGCCAGGATTATTGCAACTGAGAAATGGCTTTAACCCTCCCCCCACCCCCCTTGTGCCCAAACAGCACTGGGAGGAACAGACCTCGGGCCAGGTCCTCCCAGTACCTGCATTTGAGTGACGCTGGATTTACTGTGCCAGTGCTAAGGACGGGATGCTGGGGGCCAGGCTGGTCCCTGGCAGTCAGCGTGGCTCCTCTCCAGCATTTCTCCTTCTCCAGCAGCCCCCTCCCCAGCCACGCTCCCAGCAGATTTTTTTGCAGTGAGTTCAGCCCCACGACTGAGGCTTCTGTGCTTTGAGACCATTTTTGTGTACTTAACATCATATTTCAGTAAAACACTTCCCAAACCCATAGAAAATTGTATTTACACCCAAGAGAAGCCTTCCCAGCCCACAGCCTGCCCCCCCCGCCCGCCCCGCTCCAGCACATCTGCACCTCTGCAGCCAGCTCAGCCTCTCAGACCAGCTCCACAAGTCTTTGGAGGCCACTGCTCCATGCCAGGCAAGCTCAAGGAGATGCATGTCAAAGGAGATGCTCCTGTGGAGGAGAGAAGAGAGCTGTGGAGGAAAGGCCAACCTCCCAGTCACCGGGCTGACCAGCTGGGTAGTGCTGAAGATCCTCTTTGCCCAGAGCCCCTGTCCCCAGCCATAGGACTGTGTGATCGCAGCTGGAAATGTTGCTCAGGACCCCTCCTCTGCAGATGACATGGCAGCCCTGGGCACAGGCAGGTAGCGTGGTGATGGGACAGTTCTTGGGTTTCTCTAGGGCAATATAAGAACAAAGTAGTTTGGCAGAAGTCTCTCTGTCCCTCCATCACATGAGATGGGAGCAAACTCTCTCACTTCTCTCTGCTCTGGTACAGATTTGGGGGAGGCCAGGATGGGTGTTCTGCTGGGGAAGAAACCTGAGCTTGTGGCCCTAGAAACGTGCCTGGGCTGCCATGGGATGCCTGTGCTGGATCCGGAGAGGAGCAGCGCTGGTGGGTTCAAGAGGTGGAGAGCCTCCTGCAGCACCCTGGGGCTTCTTGAGGCTCCAGATAGCAGACCCCGGCCACCTCTTCTCCATGCTGGGGAAGTCTCCTCTGCACGCAGAGCCAGCCGTTCCTGGCACTGACAGCTTGTACTCTGTCCCCTGCCCTCCTGGGCTTGGTAGAGGTGGACCATGAAGTCACCTGCAGGCTGGTGCAGTTCAGGAGGTCCAGGCTGGAGTACACTGGAACTGGGAGGTACTAGGAGCAGGGTTGTCTCTGCTGTGTGGCAGTGTGTGGGGCTCTCCTCAGTTCAGAGATCCAACAAATTCCCCAGTTGTCAGATCCAAAGGAGCTGTGTGCCATAGCAAGCCCAGTCCCACTGCTCCTGGTATTGCTGTTGCATCTGATACCCCTCCATCTGCAGGTGCAGCTGGGGCCATCCCGCTGTATGAAGGGGTTACCACCTGTCCTGCATAGTTGTGTGGGGACCCCCAGTCCCACAGGGACACAGTAGAGGATGGAGAGAGGCATGACATGTCCCTAGCCCACTTGGAAGGCTGCTCCCCCCTTCAGATGGGGGAAGGAGGCAGCAGGACCATCAAGGTATCTGGAAAGCCACGTTTCCACTGACGCTGAAATCAAAGAGATGCTGGTGGGGCTCCAGGTCCTGGTCTGGTGCCCCTTTTCCTGCTCACCACCCTGCTGCCCCTTTTCCAGGGTAAGTGTTAAGGAATGCCCGATGCGGGTCTGCAAAGCCAGTGATCAGAGATGCCTCCTAGGGCCATTTTTCTTCAGCAGCTGGGACCTCATGGCCTGGATGCTGCTCAAGATCTTCTTCTGGTGGCCCATCATGGTGATGCCCAAACTCCGAATGTCCCTGGAGAACAAGGACACTGTCAGACACCCCATGGGCTGAACCTGTGCCAGACCCCAGAGAGAAACTGCTCCTCCCTGTGTGCACACCCCATGGACCAGCCCAGGACCCCGCGCCTGGCTCCTCTCCGCTTGCCCATCAGCACAAGGCTGCTGCTGCTGAGGGACGGAGAGGCTGCCATTCCCTGGGGCACATCCTCCTGACAAGGCTGCTGTGACAGCCCCGGGGGGGGAGCAGGAGCAGGAGGGGGATCACTCCTGACAGGCTAGTAGGTGACAAGATCGATGCTCTGAAATTGGATTCAGTGTTAGCAAGATGCCCTCAGATAACCCAGTCAGAAAGACGGATGGATGATGAGCCTTCCCCACTCAAAAGCTTCCCTGATGTGCATGAGAAACAAGGATCAGTATCAGCTCAATCCCACAGCAAAGGCCCCAGGTACAGCCCCCGATCAATACACGACAGCCCTCTGCCTGCGTCTCTCCGTCTTCCCTTTCACTGGCTCCTTCTCTACCTGCCGCACCTCGACCAAGGCGTGGACTGTCACATCCTTCCGGAGTCACGGGAACTACCCTCTGGCAGCTCCGTGCCTTTTGACAGGGAACAAGTCTCCTCGGAGCAGGAGAGGTTGTTGCCAGCCCTGGCACTAGTGCTAACACCAAGGGATGGGGAATGTAAGGCCAGGGTAGGAGCAGGTATAACTGCCGTCTTTTCTGGTACCGCCTGGAGCATCAGCCACCTCGGAGACCCCCTAGACAGGTGGCAGAGCAAGCTCCTTACAGCAGGAGGAGAAGGATGGGTGGTGGGACACATCTTGCCCAGCTCTCCTTACTTAACCGAGCCTTGGTCACTTGGCTATGACCTTCCACTCACACCGAGGCCCTGGATGGTGCCTCCCTGCCTAGCTGCACTGAGCAGGGAGCCAGTCCAGCGCACTGGGGTCTGAAGAAGATCTGAGGTGCCCCTCAGCTCCATTTGTTTCCCAATGATCCCAGAGAAGTTGCGGAGTATGTGCAGCCACACTCTGGTCCAGACATGCCTTTTGCAGGGGAAATGAAGGTGAGAAGTGCAAGGAGACAGCAACCTCATATCTGACCCTGCTTTGGGCAGGAGGTTGGATTATATGACCTCCTGAAGCACCTTACAACCCGAATTACCTATGAACCTGTGATGACATTGGAGAGTCACCACAGGGCACCAGAGGTGACTTGGTACTCACACCCTCTCAGTACAACTCCCACACCTTCTCTCAAAGGTCAGCACAGCCTTGGACATTGTCCCAGGTCTCAACACCGGTTCCTTAGGGGTGTATCTCTGGCATCAGGGACCAACTAGATTGAGCAAGCCAAGGCAGGACGGTCACTGTTTGGGGCTAGTGGGATCATAGAATCATAGAATCATTAAGGTTGGAAAAGACCTCTAAGATCATCGAGTCCAACCGTCAACCCAACATCACCATGCCCGCTAAACCATGTCCCTAAGCGCCTCATCTACACGTCTTTTAAATACTTCCAGGGATGGTGACTCCACCACTTCCCTGGGCAGCCTGTTCCAATGGGATGGTGCAGGGCAACCCAACTGGTGCTGTTTGTTCTCTGGTACTCACTCGATGTTCATGCGCATCACCATGCCCAGGGAGGAGTACCCTGCCATGGCAAAGTTGTCCCGGTAGTGCCCCAGCCGGATGGAGTCCAGCCAGTCCTCCACCGTCAGACAGGTGGCCAGGTCGAGGAGACCCCTGTCGAAGGGTGTTTGGGTGAACCTGGGAGCAGGATGGAAGGGGTTAGCCCAGGAGGTGTTGGTCCTAGGTGGTCAGACTGTGAGGTCCACCTCAAGGAGCCTGTGACCCTGCAGAGGAGGGCAGGACAGAGAGAGCCCTCGCAGGCTGGTAAAGGCAGGCACGCCACTGTGTGGGCACTGCTGCACATGCTTGGCCAGACCCTGGCGTGGGGGTGCCATGGTGGGAGCAAGGCAGTGAAATGCAGGATGCTGCCCACCACAACCTGTGCCCGTGGGCCCCATGCACGTCCATGGTTGCAGAGAAGCCACTGCTGCTAGAGCTGGACAGAAATATCCCTTATTTGCTGCGAGCCACATGTTCTGCCCAGCATCAGCTGTCAACCCCTGCTCATCACGGAGGCTCAAGGAGTCCTTACCGGTTCACGGTGGCTGTGCACTTCAAGTTGTCAGGGTTGCGGATGAGCTTGTCCAGGATGCCGACAATCTGGGAGAAGCGTGGCCTCTCGCTGCGGTCCTTCTGCCAGCAATCCAGCATGAGCTGGTGCAGGGCTGTGGGGCAGCCCATGGGGGCAGGCAGGCGGTAGCCTTCCTCCACTGAGTTAATGACCTGGAAGGAAGCCACATGCCAACGTGGAGCTCCACTCCTACCCGACTCCGAGCACCCCAGACGGCTGCACACGAGAAAGATCCCTGGTGCATGAGCTGCTGGGGCCATCGGATGGGGAAGCAGGGTGGTGTATACAAGATTCATGCTAAATGACAAGTGCATTGCCAGCGAGCTGTGCGCAGTCTCTGTGGAGAGCTGGAAGCAGGCTGGATACCATGCACATACAAGAAATCACAGTGGATTTATTAAATGGTCCAACAGGCCTAAAATATTGCAGCTTCTCTCCAGCAGACAAGCCACGAGAGCTGCTCTCACATTCAGTTGTTCTGCAACCAGGGCTTGCCACCGCGCAGCAAGGCTGGAGGAAACCCTGCTCGAAGGAACTGTGCAGAGGAGGTAGTGAAAGCCACTGCATCCGTGCCCTGTTGTCACCAAAGCCACTTTCTAAAATAATAAAAACACTAGGGAGAGAGGGGATTCTCAGGACTCCCAGAGCAGGGAGCAGGTAGATAGGTTTATAGTCCCCACAGGTAAAAAAAAGGAGTCCTGCGGTTCCGCAGAGTCAAAATATTCATTTTATTGCCTCCTTTTGGAAATTTTGCTCCCAGGTTGTAGTCAGGAATATAACCTACATTTTCCTACAGTTTTTATGCTACTCTTGAGGTAAGAATGGCTCCACATAACTCTGACAAGCCCAAAGCCTACTGCTGGGCAGTACAAGCCTGGGGCTCTCATTAGCCTCACGTGGGCAGCGGAAGGGATGGACCCCCAGCACTGGGAGCAGGAGGGACTGGCAGACTAATGCAGTGATCCTAGGGAAGCCCTGACCCCTTCCAGGGAATGGGGAAGGTGGCACAGCACGTGCTGGAGCTCTCCAGCCAGCAGAAAGGCTTGTACAGAGCAGCAGGCGGCGGGGGGGAGACCCACAGGGCACACAAGCAGGAGCCACGGTGCTGCAAAGGGAAAGGCTGCGTGGTGCAATGATGGGCAACACGCTGATGTCCCCACTGAGGGGACAAGCACATTGTGCACAGCCCTGTGGGGATGTGAGGAGAGGCAAGGGCTGCTCTTTGGGTCCCTTTTCCCCAGCCCCCCCTGCTAGTCTGGCTTGGGTGAGGGCAGGAGGAGAGGCAGGCTTGCCACCATGCTGCCCCGCGTCCACTCACGTCCCGGTTGGTCATGTTCCAGTACGGGCGCTCGCCGTAGGCCAGCACCTCCCACATGACAATGCCGTAGCTCCACACATCACTGGCCGAGGAGAACTTGCGGTATGCGATGGCCTCCGGAGCCGTCCAGCGAATAGGGATTTTCCCCCCCTGAAAAAGTGAGCGACAGTGGAGGCTCAGAGCATGCAGGGCTCAGGCATCCCTCCCTCTCTGCAGCTGGGACAGCAGATTAGACAAGCGATATGCTGGGATGGCATCTTCTGGAAAGGACTGAGGAGGCAAGATAAGCCTGGAGTTGTACCTGAGGGATGACTTCAAGGTAGTTTCAGTAGAGCAAGGAGAAAGCTGTGCTGTTTTACAAGGTCTTCTTCATGCACAATTCTGGCCCTCACTGTTCAAGAGAGAGGAATTCAAAGTGATGAAGTGGAGCCGAGGGCTACCAGAGCACGAAAGCATGGAGCTGACCCTGGGCGCAGGCAGAGAGCCTGACTTGGGCAGACAAGGAGAGCGATGGCATGTGCTCCCTGTCCATTACTGCTTTGGCAGGCAAGCACTGAAGAGAAGGACTTGAATTAAAGGGCCATGCTGACAAAAATCAGCAATATATGAGCTAAGAATACATTTAAGCTGGAAATGTGGTTGCCAGCCATCTGAAGAGAAAAGTTGTGGTGTAGGAAACATCAGGTGGGTTTCCCAGAGCAGCTGGGGCAGGCGTGATGTGCCTGGGAACACCTTTCAGGTATCCCCATCTAGGGAGAGTTGCCTCCACCCAACTGAGTCCTGCCTGCTCTGGCGCACTCCTTGATGGGGACTGAAGATGAATGATGTGTCCTTTGGGAGAGTCCCTTTGGGGACCTGAGCAGATCATGTACAACAGAGGAGGAACACAGGATACCATCTTATCACAAGTTTCTGAACAAGAAAGAATTCCATTTTCAGGATACCCGGACTGAGACCTCGCCAGAGATCTCCTGCTCCTGCTCCTGTCACTGCATCCTTGGGGTTCAGCTCTATCCAGACTATGCACCTAGTCTTCCTCCAGAGAAACCAGCTCTGGTGGGTTTCACTATGCCAAGATGCCTAAAACCTCTGCTTGTGACATTCCCGGTGGCTGCTCCATCCTCTAGCGACCTCCCTGCTTGCATTCATACTGGGGACATGAGACAGTGTCTCTAGAAACTGGGCAGGATTGGAAAAGGTCAGCAGGTAGGTCAATAGGTGAGCTCTGGTCACTCAGGGCACCTTCCTGACCCAGTGTGGTCACTGACATACTGTCTCTGGAAACTTGTTCACAAAGATTAAAAGCACTGGGCGAAAGCTCAGAGACTGGGTTGGTGGGAGGAAGGCCAGACGATGTGTGTGTCTGTAGGCCACGGACAAGGAGATGGGCTGCTCTGACATCAGGAAGCCCTAGCTGATCTTGGGCCCCTTTTTACCCTTCCTCTGAGAGTCCCAAAGACAAGATGCAGAAGATGCTGTACTTGAAACAAGCAGCAGGAACCTTCCCCGAAATTAAAGGATCTGGAATATCAAGTTATTTCTTGAGATACCAAAGGCAGCAGCTGAACACAAAGACACATGCAGGACACGTTCCGGCTCACTTCTCCACTTGGCTGAAGCCAAGCCAAGAGCATAAAGGCCATGTTCTCCACGCTGGGCCACTGTGCACTCATCCCTCAGAGCTGCAACCGCTTTGGGCCATGCTTTGCATTGCCGTCGGCTACCCCAAAGTAACCTGAAGCTCTTTCTGCTTCTCTAGTCTTGGTCCTTCTGAAAAATGATGCTGGGACTCCTCAGCTGCAGCTCCAAACTGGCCTCCATCAGGAACTGTCTATCCACCACATTTTCCCAGCCAAAGATGTGCCTGGGGAACACAGTAATTCCTTTCAAGGCCAGAGAAGTGCAATAAGAGCACATTCCCTCATGTATTTCATTTTGCTGCTGATGACCTCCAGTGGAGGAGCACATCAAGATCCAGAGCTGTCAGGTTGGCCAGAAAAATCTTAAAATGGCTTCACAGACTAACAGTGTCCTACATTAAAACAAAATCATCTAGGTTGCAAAGCAATTCCCACCCTTTCCAGATCCCTGAATGAGGCAGAATGACATGGAAAAACTAGTGTGTACCATAACATCCACCTACTGACCTATGGCTCTAGGACAACTGAAGGAGTGGATGGAGCTACAAAGTCTAGAGAAGGACTCCAATGGGGACATGGGACTGTCCCTGTGCAGTGGGCCACGCATGCCCACAGGAGATGTTGACTGGGGAGGTTTGAACAGCTCCCTGCTCTCCCACCCTGCTTCTCTTTGTTCACTGCACACTTCAGTTCTGGGATGTCCCTGTATGAAGGACAATGCATTAAGGCTCAGAAGTTTTCTGGGTTCATGCTCTTGGTCCAGATATCAGCAGTGAGGTCACTATCTCCATTCCTGGCCCTTCCTATCTTGACTTCTCCATCTGTCTGTGGCCTGGGGCAATCACCATCGGTAAGGGTCAACAAGACTGCAATGCAAGGAGCCACGCACCGTGGTGGTGTACGCAGCATCAGGGTCATCCTCCAGGATGCGTGAGAGACCAAAATCAGACACTTTGCAGACCAGGTTGCTGTTCACCAGGATGTTGCGGGCAGCCAGGTCCCGGTGCACGTAGCCCAGGTCAGACAAGTACCTCATGCCCGCTCCGATGCCGCGCAACATGCCCACCAGCTGGATGATGGTGAACTGCCCGTCATGTTTCTGGAAAGGAAATAGCCCAGAGTTCATTTGTGGTTTTCACCAGCATCCTATTGATGCTGCTTTCATTAAACTAACCCCCTGGTACCTCTCATCTTTGGCTTAGTACCTCCTCTAACCCCAGTGCCTCTCTCTCGTTCCCCAGCCCACCTCCTGCCCTCCCAGCGTTTCTGACACGCCGCTCAGACGGGTGCCCCCGCCTTTGCAGTGCCGATCCCGGGAGCCGGCCACGATGCCCTGAAGCCCGTGTCTGCTGGAGAGGTGAGAGCCCACAGCACATCGCTCTCACACAGGGGTTGCGGTGGCCGTGAGGCTGAGGAGCAGGAACCAGTCTCTCCTCCAGCCACTCAGCCCAGGGGGATGTGCAATGAATAAAAATACAAAAGAGCTCCTTACCCTGAGGAAGGTGTCTAGCGAGCCGTTCTCCATGTATTCAGTAACAATCATTACCAATTTGCCTGCAGAAGACAAGGGAGGTCAAGTTAGCAGAGAAGTCACCTTCCTCCGGGAAGCCCAGTGCCAGGCTTTTACTGGGAGAGACATGAATCCAGGCCTGTGGATCTCCTGCAGCCCCGCGGAGTGGTCTCACCCCTGCACCACGCAGGACGGACACAACGATGGGGATGTGGCAATAACCCCGACACTTACCCCTCCCTCCAGGAGTTATTGATGTGGCTAGGTCAGCTTCATTATCCTGCTGAAATTTGCATACCATTAGCATAACTCTTTGCATCAGAATGTGCCTTTTTGAAGGAAGACTTCAAATTATGATTCAATACAGGCAGCCTTTAAAATAAACGCTAATGGGTAGGACAACTCCTAAACCAATAACCCTGACCTGGGGCACACTGTGGAGCAACTGCCACATGGAAAGTTTGTCCTGTAAGAGAAGGCAAGGGGGTGGGATGGAGGGGCCTCTGGGTAAATGGACATCTAACAAGCGAGCAACCGGGGCGGCCCAAGGAGGGAGTGCACCCAAAGTGATCCCTGACCCCCATCTCCCAGGGAGCCCCCAGGGAGATACATCCCAGCTCTGCCCCACCATCGGGTCCCGACTCCACCAGCCACATACTCCTGGTCACCACCCCCTCCAGGTGGATGACGTTGGGATGATCGAACTGTGCCATGATGCTGGCTTCGCTCAGGAAGTCCCGTCTCTGCTTCTCTGTGTAGCCTGCTTTCAGTGCCTTGATGGCCACGGGAATCTCCCTCTTCCCTGGCAGCTTCAGGCGGCCGTAGCACACCTCTCCGGACTCCCCTGCAAGGCAAGGGAAGGTGAGGGCATGGGGACCTCCTCAGCTTCTTGCACCGACCCACCAGCACCATGGATCACCCGGTGCATGCTCGCAGCGTGCTCCAGCCCCTCAGGACTCTTGGGTTCTTTGTGCGTTGCTGCCTCCGAGTACAGAAAGGGTTGCCCATCTCCGGCTTCCAGTGCCACCCTTGGGAACTGGGCAGAAATACAGAAACCACCTCTCCCTGATGCCTTTTACTGAAGGCGATGGGCCAAGAGTGATTACAGTGGTACCTGCTTTACTGCTTTCAATGAACAAATCTGGGAGTCTCTTAGAGCAGCAGGGATGTCCCTCAGCCAGGCTCCCTTATGCTGCTCTGCTGGGCTCTGTGCTGTCCCTCAGCACCCAGGGTGAGCCTCTGTAAACCCTTGGGATGTTCCAGCTCTGTCTCTGCCCCATGCTTCCCTGCAAGCCCCTGTTCCTAAGCAAAAAACCCTTTTGTTCAGAAAATTTACCATTTTGCTTGCAATTTCATTTGCATCTTGTCACCCCAGATGCTTGCTCCGAGGTTTGAAAGCAGGGTGGCCACGTTGGAGCATGTGGGACAGGCTGAGCCATCTGCTGTGTCAGCCTGAGCCATCAGTGAATAGCAACCCTCTGTGCTAGGCTGCCTCCAAAGAGTTTATTTCATGCCTGGGGGCTCACCGGACCCGATGACCTTCTCGATCTTGATCCGGGAGGCCTCGATTTCACGGGTGAACTCGTGCACGGCTTGGCAGGGGTCCTCGTACGTGTGGGGGTCCACGTAGAACTTCGACTCGGGGAACTTCACTGCCAGGTTTCAAAGGGGAGGGAGGAGATAAGCTCTTTCAGGCAGCCCTGCTGAGAAGTAGGGGCCCCCCAGCAGCCAGGCAGAGGATGGGCAGGGGCAGGACTTCTTGGGTTGACATGCTGAGGAGCCACAGAGGTTGCAGCCCCAAGGAAACCCAAGGCACTCTTTGGCATAGCAGTGTCCTCAGAGCAATCCAGGACCTGGCTGCCCAGGTGTCCTTCATGTGATTGTCCCCCTCCATCACCCCCTACCCCTCACCCTTCACCTGTGATGAATTTTCCACTCTTCTGGCCTGCTGCTGTCTGAGATGAATGTGCTGCAGTCCCATCTCACATTGTGCAGCCCTTCAACCCCATTACCATAAGCCCCTGGGATCAGAGCCCCCGCTCGGCTCTCCTAGACACATCCCTAGAAGCAGGCAGTGATCAAAACCCTTCCCCCTGGAAACCACAGCAGTGCCAGAGGGTAACGGCCCAGGTCCCTGCCCATCCACAGGGCTGAGGTCCTTCACATCCCAGGGGCAGCAGAAGGGAGGGTCCTACCTTGCCCGTTCTGATAATGCATCTTCTCCTCGTCGGAGTCCTGGAAAGCTTTACTGTAGCCGCAGTGCCTGCCACAGGGACACAAGGGTCAGAAGAGGTGCCCCTGCCCCTCGCTCCCACAAGAAGCCCAAAGGCAATGTGGAAGGCAGTGCGTGCCAGGGCTGTAGGCAGCCCAGGAGGAGCTGGAGCTAACACTTGGCCCTCCACCAGCTGCATCCTTGCATCTTGCTGAACGTCTTGCTGAACTTTGGCAAGGTACTTTCCAGGTGCTCTCCAAGCTTGACAGTGCTAAAAGCTGCAGCCCTTTTGTCTCCTCTGGGTAGCAGCATGTGTGCTCCACATGCCTGGCTCAGCCGTGCTGAGATGTGGCAGACACAGTCCCCCTTCGACCTTTCTGATGGAGAAAAGCTCTCTCCACTCCTGACCTACCTCCTAGCTCATCCAGTCAGCCCTCGTACTGGTAGTGGTACTGGTACTGGTATTGCTATGGCTATGGTTATTGCTATTGCTATTGTTATTGCTACTGCTACTGCTATTCAGCCTGCTGCCGTGAGGGGAAGGTTTGGAGACTGGCTCTGCCTCAGGGAAAGTGGAGACAGGGTGACCCCTAAATGAAGTCTCTTGGTTGCTTATTAACCCCTGACCTACGGATGCTCTGGACAAACTGAGAGGAGAAAACTTGCGCCCAAGTTCTGCCATCCCTCCTGCCCCGCTTGGTGACAAACCGCACTGACCTCCAAAAAACACCTACCTCTTCTTGCAGATTAGGACCACCAGCAACGCGACGAGGCCAGTGATGAGCGTCAGGCAGATCCAGACAATCGTCATCGTGTCGTACCGGAGAGAGACTGGAAGAAGCAGGGTAGGAGGGAGGCGAGCTGGAGTGAGGAGCACTCTGCTGTGCTCAGAAACTCACCTACCCCACTGGGGTCATGTTCTTCAAAGTTAAAGCACCATTCCCCATCCAGCCCCATCTTTGGGGCTCTCCCAGTGTACAGGGACCATTTACACATAGGGAAATCAAGCACAGATCTGGGAAAGTCATAGGGATACAGCAAACCAGTGCAGAGAGGAGTCTGGAGCCTCAGGACCTCACCAGGTCTTCCCTGCCCTACCTGCTATGTCCTTCCTCCCTCTTCTTTCTAATGTATAAACACATCTCAGGAGGGCAACCTCAAGCAAGCCCTGCAGGCTGAAACCCCGTGAGATGTGCCTCCAGCCTCTCTTCCCTGGATGGCAGAGGCACAATCGCCGTGGACAAGGGTATCGCCATCCCCCATGCTCCCTGCCCCACACTTCCCACATCCCACAACTGCATACACTCACCTGGCTTCCCCGTTTCCACTTCCACGGTCTGACTGAACCTCCCGCAGCCAGCAGAAGTCCGAGCCCGAACCTGGAAAATGTAGCGGGTTGCAGGCTTGAGCCCGGAGATGGTGGCAGTGGTGCCCTTGGATTTCAGAGTTGAATAGCTCTGCATTTCCTTGTCCTGGGAAAAAGCAACACCAAAAACCTTGCTGCATCAGCACAGCAACATCAAAGTCTTCCAAAATAGTCCTTTGTGCAAGGCTGGCTGATAGCAGCTATTGCACCAGCAGGATTTAAACCAGGCCATGCCCCTGTCTAAATCCACCACGTTGGGACCGGTTTGCGGCAGCAAGCTCAGCGTTACCTTCTCGTAGTACTTGATCTCGTACTCCAGGATGATGCCGTTGGGCTGGTCTGGCTCTTGCCACAGCAAGGTGACGCTGTTCTGGCCCGTGCTCTCCTGGTGGACCACCACCACCTGGGATGGGGCTGGGGACACAGACGGCAGGGTGTTAGGTGCCTGCTGGTGGGGGTCCTGCATGGGTGAGGGCAGCAGGACACAGCAGCAGGGAAGGGTGGAACTGGAGCCCCATGCAGGACCCCTGGTTTAAACCATGTTTCTGTTTTAATTAAAGCCATGTGAAGATGAGTGCTGTGAAGGGGCTTGCAAACAGGCTTTTGTTCGCTTCAGTTGCCTCCATCTCTTTCCCATGGAGTGAGCAGGCTCCGAGGAGATGAAAGAGGAGGGCACTGTCCCAGCACAGGCAGGAGGGGACACTGGTGCTTCTCTGTGATCTGGAGCCAGAAAGGAGAAGGGGCTGTGGGGCTGGAGGTCGTGGAGATCCCTGGCAGGACCCTGACCCCTTCTCCCCATCTGGGGAAGGGGGAGAGGGGCAGGGGAAGAGGGAAAGGGGAGGTGATAAGTGCCCAGAGGGGTGATCAGGGACTGAGCATCAGTCTAAAGGTGCCCTGGGGGTGCTCTCCTGCCCTGAGATACTTGTCATCTGCCTGGGCCTGGGTTGGGAATCGGTCCTGTGAATCGGTCCTTGTACCTGCCGTGTCCGAATTGGAGCTGCCACAGCTGGAGGAGTGAACTCACCGGCCTCTTTTCCCTCTGCGAAAATCCCCCCTGGAAGGACCCCAGAGAGTGTGGTGGGGTGCTGCGGTGGCCAGGGGTCTGACTGATGGGAAGGGGTCAGGCACCCAAACTGCCGAATGAAAAATGGGATGTGGTGGCTCTGGGGAAGATGGAGCTGCTGCCTGCCACGGCTGCAGCGCAGGAGTTGTCGCTGGAGAAGCACAGAGACCAAAAGAGGCTGCAGGGGCTGCAGCAGCAGTGGGGCACCCAGGGACTGAAAGGCAGCAGTTATAGCTCAGTTCCTCTTCAAGCCGGCTCCTCTGAGAAGCAGCAATCACTGTTGGGACACAGGACCCTGGGGAGCTGGGACAGGGTGGGATGGTGGGAATCAGCTAAACCCCACGGGCACCTGCAATGCCATCTTTCCAAACAGCCCCAGGGCATCTCTGCTGCACACACTCCTGCCCTGCTGAGCTGCCCAGGGCTGGGGGGACAACAGTGACCAGCTCCCAGCATGGGCCATCCCGTGCAGGGGTCCCTCAGCCCCTCCTGGTGGGCAGGGACGCTCTGTGGTGTGCAGCAGCTGGAGCACCGCGCAGGCACGGCAGCTGAACTTCAATCACTACCAAATTCCCAACCCCGCTGGTTTCGCAGCACCTACTCAGCATCCACTTTCCAGCAGAGAGGTTGAAATGGGAATATTCAGCCCTTCCTGAGAGCTAAATCATAGAATCATAGAATCATTAAGGTTGGAAAAGACCTCTAAGATCATCGAGTCCAACTGTCAACCCAACCCCACCATGCCCACTGCACCATGTCCCTAAGCGTCCCCCTCCGAGGCGTCAGGCTGATGCTGCGCGTCAGCACTTGGAGGCATCACGCAGGAGCGAGCCGGCAGGACGGAGCCGTTTCCACGTGGGCTCGGCGGATGGTGAAGAAGTGCTACGGGCAGGCATTAGTAACAAAAGGGCCTTGTTCTCGTGCCAGCCATGAGCTAACCCATCGAGGCTCCCCGGGTTTCTCCTGCTGGCACCACCGCCATGAGAGCAGAAGAGGCTCAGCATCACGGGAAATTCCCGTGGGCTCGTTTCCCACTGGGAGGATTAACAAGAAGGGTCCATCCCTGCCCTGTCCTCTCTGCCCGCAGCGTGCTCCATGGAAAGGGACTTAGCTGGGCTCTGCTCTGGGGAGATGCCCAGGTGACCCTGGAGCAAGGTCCTGGCCCACCTGGGCTAGAGCATCGCTCGGAAGTATTTCCTGGGGACAGAGCATTTCACATAAGGGATTTGCAAAGATGAGACATGCATGAGAGAGACTTCTCCTAGCAAATGTTGCTGTCACCTGCAGTGCCTGGCATAGGTGTGAGCTAAGAGCAGAGCATGAACTGCTGCTTGGCCCTTTGGGAAGGGACAGAAGGCTGGAGGAACAGCCTGAAAGATTCATGCTGCACTTAGTGTTCCTGTCAATAAACAAGTGTTCTCCATGCCCCTTGTCCCCTGCAGACAAGGAGCCTCCACCACTGGCTGCAGGCTGAAGCGGAGGGAAAGGATGAAAAAGGATACCAGGAATCAAAGAAGGGTAAGAGTTGCCTTGGGCAGCAGCTTGTCTCCAGCCCATCCCAGCTCCCTGAACCCACCTCCAGCAGCAGAGAGGATAGGGTTCACATCTCCTGGGGGTCCCATGCCCATCACCAAACCAGCCCTTGGCTGCTAGGGCAGGTTCTGGCTCCTGCAGATACTGGCTGGAGCAATGTTGGAGCAACATCAGCATCACCCACACAGGCAAAGCCTGGAGGGGGGTGTCTGCTCCTCCTACCTGCCTGGTTCGTCGTGATGTTGGCAACTGCAGCTCTCCTGGACTCCAGGCTGAGGTCGGACACGCCGTTGACAGCCTCCACCCAAAAGGAGTAGTTGGTGTGGGCCAGGAGGTTGGTCACCGTCAGCGCTCCCTGCACCAGGCTCATCTGCTGGGGCACGAAGCGGATCCCACTGCCGCACGCCTCGCACTGGCCGGCGTCCCCCGCGCAGCGCCTGCAGACCACGTTGTACACGATGTCAGCGCGTCCCCCCTTGTCCAGGGGCGGGCCCCACTCCAGTGTCACCGAAGTGCCATTTACACTGGAGATCAGGTTCACAGGAGCAGAAGGGGGCCCTGGAATAGAAGCAGAGGTTCAGGCAGAGCCAGGGCTGCTGAAGGATGTTGGGACTGGCAGAGCATGGGACCAACGGGGAGGTGCACTTTGGGCAGCATGTACCTGCGCCTACAAACCATGCTACAGGGAAGACAGAGCTGCCCAGAGCGGGAAATGCTCCAAGGAGAAGACAGCAAAGACACAGACAGGTCTTGAGGTGGAATGCCATGAGGTAAGGTGCTCTGGAGCAGGAGAGCCAAGGTGTCAATGGGCTGGAGGGTGGAGAGCAGGACTTGCTCATCTAAAG
Source organism: Calonectris borealis (assembly GCF_964195595.1). Classification (NCBI taxonomy): domain Eukaryota; kingdom Metazoa; phylum Chordata; class Aves; order Procellariiformes; family Procellariidae; genus Calonectris; species Calonectris borealis. Next base: position 7,060,169 of record NC_134334.1, read on the forward strand.
GGAAGGGTAAACTCACATTTCCTGGGGAGATTAACAATCTTGAGTGGATATGCCCTAGGGAAACACAAGTCAGATGTTGCTGACCTGTCTTTCACCCTGGCTTCAGCTAGCAGCCTTTCTGCCCTCCTGGACCAACTGCAGAGAGGAGGACTCCTCCTGGGATGCTCTCGTCCCCTTTTAATAGCACCGGGCTCCTCAAAGCAGCCTATGGCAGGGAGCTGAGTGGAAACCATATAACAAGCCTGGTGCCACCGTTCACCCGCAGCGAGGGAGAGTGCAGCAGCACTTGCACTGCCCCATGGCCTCCCAGAGGTCTGACCAGCCCGGGCATTTCTGCAAAGAAAAGCAGCCAGCAAGCGGCTGACACGCTGGCTGTGCGTGAGCAGGCGAGTTTGCTGGCAAAGCCATGGTCTCGCCCTGCTCCGTTGCAGGAGAGAGCCCTGGGAGGGGAGCAGACTCTGTCCAGATATGTTTGGAGAGCAGCAGGATGAGGATGAGACCGCGAGGGAGCACAGCTAAGGGGGTCTCAGCTTGTGTGCCGAAGGCAGACCCGGGGTTGAAAGGCTGCTACAGCACCTTAGGCAGCATGCACAGAGGCAAGGGTGCATGATGGGCTCAGCCCGGGAGCATCCGCAGTGTCTGAGGACGTGGCTCCTGCCCCAGGACGGGCGCCTGGGCAGCCGGGGTACTCACGCGTGCAGGCGGCCGAGGGGGGGTCCTGCATCGCCCTGTAGAAGCTGCTGTCGCAGCGGCAGACGCGGGCCGCCCGGCTCTCCGAATGACTGTGCAAGGGGCACTTTGCACACAGCTGGTCCCCGGGGGACGACTTGTAAAATCCCAGCTGGCAGGCTGGCGGAGGAGGGAAGGGGCAGAGGTCAGAGGGATGCGCCTGCACGAGGAGCACCCCACGGCTTGGTGAATCCCACCAGCACAAAGCTGGACCCCGCTCTTACCCCCGTCCCAGTGCATGGGAAACCAGCCCTTCTCCCCAACGTCCGGGTGAGTCCCCCCTCCAGCTGTCCAGCTGGAAACTGGGCTCTGTGAAAACTTTTGGCTCTCCCCCCAGGCTGTACTTACTGCCATCCCGGTACCTGTTCCCCACTGTTTCACAAGCAGACTTGGGTGCCTCTGCTTTTCGCGAGCTGCCTGCAAAGCTCAAGGTGCTTTCCTTGCACCCGTGCCTGCTGCCCAGAGCTCTCCCCACTGCAGCCACCCCTCTGGGCCACCGCCTGGCCCTGGGGCAGGGAATGCTGTGAAGATCAAACCAGGCAGCACTGGAAATCACCTTGTAAACTATTCTAAGAGCCATCATTTATGGGGCAAATTTACGGCACAGTCCTCACTTCACAGTGGTCACCTCACTACTCATGCCGGGTGTGCCCAGGTCCCCAAGAACATCGATGTGGGCGGTTTCCAGAATTAAAAGCTCCGCACCTGGGACATGGTGCACGTCCCTCTGCAAGCCCCTGGTGTGCTGCTGTACGAAGCAACAAATTTTCTTGCACAAAACAAGGGAAAACACCCCCTCTTGTTTCACGTTGCAGCAAACCGGCAGTGCATGCACGCTGCCTGCTCTCTGCGGAGGAACAGCAAAGGCTAAATGAGGCAGCCCGAGTTTTTTCTGACAACACAACCTGCCTTCAGTTGCTCTGCCTCCTCCTGGTGCTGGGAGCTGTGCAGCAGGAGCACACGCTCATCCCACAGCCGGGCTGGCATCGGTCTGCTCCGTCCTACCCCCACCTCTCCCAGCAGCCCCTCGGGTGAACCATTTGTTACACAAACAAACAACTCGTCTCTCGTTAGGAAAATCGATTAGCTCAAGAGTGACATGTGGCATGTCAGGTATCTGTCTGGGGGTGGAAGGATCTGTCCTCTCTTGCAGATTTCGATTCCAAGAAAGGAAAAACAGGCTCTGTCTGGTCCCCGTATTCATCAAGTACTTCTAGGACCAGTTCCAGTGATTCAAGCATTATTCCTGGCTCTGGCTAATTTCTGTTTTTCCCTACCGAGGTAGTAATACCTTCATTTTCCCGTCTTTAGCCCCAGTGACCAGCTCTGCATACAGCCTCAATTTTTGCTTCCAAGCATGTAGAAGGCTTTTGTTTGCGATTCAGCATCCCTGGTGGTCTGGGTCCCTCCCTGCTGTCTGTTTGTTCTGCTTCTAGGTGCTGATTTGTTTTCTTCTTAATAACACTCCTTTCCTTGCCACAGCTCTCCCTGGACTGATTGCTACCAACATATTTCACGTATCACACTTGCACAGTAACACAACGGCCTCTTCATAACTGAGCTACTTCCAGCAATGGCAGCTGAAGGCGGTGCTCCAGCCACACACATCCCTGGTGGCTTGCTGGTCCCTCTTCAGACTCTGTCACCAGCTTCTGTGGCACTTTTGCACCGAATGCTGCTTTAAAGACAGAGGAGCAATACCACCAGCAGGATGTACACGTGCTGCATGTGCCAGAGATCTTGGTACAGCAGGCTGGAAAAAGCAAAGGCCAGCAGTTCCAGAGTTTGTTCCTAAATTCCTGCTCCTCCACTCCCCAAAGGGCACCAGAGCAAGGAGCAGAAATGCCCAAACGTGGGGATGCAAGGGAAGGCAGATGTGACTTACGAGGAAATCGCAGCAGCTCGGGGCTGGCTTTGCTCCCCAGCTCTCTTGACACCTTTCACCTCCTCAAGGGCATCAGAAGAGGAGAGAAAACAGGGGAGGCAGAGTTGGGAGAGGAGGTTTGCTGTCCCCAGCCAGCTGCAGCAAGGACAGCCCGGGACGTTTGCCAAGTGCTGGTGCTGACTGGTCCTCGTGATGCCACGCATCAAGACAGCCAGGGACTCTCTGCCTTTACCAAATACCCTCCGCCCGACGCTGCAACATCCTCTGGTCTGCAACCCCTTGTTTTTGGGGGTAAGGCTGAGACGAGTGCTGTTACACCCTGTTCTCAGGTGGGGACAAATTTAGCAGGTAGCTAGCTGGGGAAAAAAAACCCAAGCAAATCTTTAAGAAAGAAAAGTTCCCAGTTTTTCTGTGTGGAAAAGGCTGAAGACACGGCATGAGCACAGCCTTCCAGGAGGGAACCGAGCAATGAGACAGCCCCACAGTCCGAGCTGGGCAGCGTGCATGTCAGGATTTGGTGCTTCAACTTGTGTGAATCCCCCTTGGACCTGCAAACCACCCCCATCTCTACCCATGCAGCAACCAGCAACCAGGGACTCTTGATTCAAGAGGCACTGGAATGGTTCCTCCCACCAATATTTAATTAAGAGCAGAGAAATTGGTGCTATATCAGGTATGGAGAGACAGGCCAGCAGGAAGGATGGGAACACGAAGCGCAGCAGATTTGCATCAAGCAATTGTAATCACTTAGCATTTAATGCTGTAAAAAAACCCCGTTAATTACCTGTAGCAATGATTCACAATTATTTTAGATGCACTCAGGGGGAAAATTATCCTAAATGACAAATTACAGGTGAATTTGTGCACCAGGGCAGAGCTGTTGGGAGCCAGCACCTGGACAGCACGAGCAGGCAAGGAGACCTGGAGAGCAACTGAGGCAGGGGCAGGCACTGCTCTGGATGGGGTCATGCACCTCTGTGTGTCCCAGTGCTTGCTTTAGATGGAAGCAAGACACACGTGCAAAACCTTTTGCAGGCCCGGGAGGGTGTACCAGCTTGGAACCCGCACAAGATATGAAATCTCTACAGTACAGGATGACAGGCATGTCCAGCTCTGGATTGAGCTCTCTCACGCCAGGCTGGTGACACGTGGAAGACCAGGACCTCCCGGGTTAGCTCTGGTAAGAGCAAACCAGCAGAGAAGTGGCCAGGAAGAAAAATTAAATCAAACGCACCAGGTCTAAAATCTACAGGGCTCCACAGCCATGGTTGTAGCACACACTGAAGCCACCAAAATCTGAAGCCACCCACCAGGGAGGTACAGAACGGTTGTCCTGCTGTCTTCACTGCAACCAGCTACTGCCACCTGCCAGAACTGCCCTCCCAGGAGCCCTGCAGAAGGTGAGGATTTCTTTTTTTTTTTTATTATTTCATGCAATTGATACGCTTGCTCTGTGTCTGAGGATCTCGGGTCCTGCCTCTTTATGGACCACCAGAAGTCCCGCTACTGGTGTCCTTCTTCTGTTCCCAGTGCCATTCCCCCTGTAAAACCCAGGCAAGGCTGCTGGTCCTTGCAGTATCGTCTCATGGTGTGGTTTTACAGTGCACATGGGACAGCAGCAGACCTTTGCCTGCAGCCCAGCTCAAGACTTGCACATCTACACTGGTCTTGCAACCCAGACACCTGGCTGGTCCCAGTGTCACAAGCAGAGCCTACAAAAACCAACACTAAACCTGCGCTTGGCAGAGCACATATCCAGCCCATTGTCACATAGGTGGGTCCCCAATTATCACCCCAGCCTCTTGGGGTCAATACCATGGGGCTTCCACTGACCCCCCTCTCTGCACAGCACATCTTGCCTGTTTTTCCCAGCCCACCAGCCCCACTCCTGCATGCATCACCTGCCCAAGGGGCCCCGGAGCAGCAGGCTTGTCTCAGAAACAGCGAGCGTGGGGAGGTCTCTGCCAGCCATCTGTAGTTCGGTCCATTTGTTTCCCTCCCTCTCCATCCTCTAGGGACAGGACAACATCTGCTAATAAGCTGGCAGAGCTCGGGAGATGATAGATGAACCTGTCGAGGACACGCTAGCCGGGAACGAGCCGCTCTTCTCAGTCCGAAGTCGCCGTCTGGGACTAGTGCTCTGCAGGTGGCCCTGGCGGGACCACCAAGGGCTACTTCAGTGGGGCTGCAAATGCAAGCGTTGACCCCATGTCACTCCCCCTTGGCTCCCTCCTCAGCTCCAGAGGTTTGGGCAGCACGAGGGCAGGGCTGGGAGGGTGCCATGGGGCAGCTCCATGGCACCGGTGCCACCAATTGCCTCTTTCCCTGACCCTGCAACAAAGCTGGGCATCGGCAAGCAGCAGAAGAGCAGCTGTGTACCTCCCTTTGGTGGTGCTGGGAAGAGACAGAGATGGAAATAAGGGTGTCATAGCCACTGTGACAGCCAGAGACAGGCACCAGTCCCAGAGCCCTCCAGGCTGTGGGAGAAGCTAACATACATAATCCCAGCTCCTTTCAATCCAGTTTCAGCGTGGTGCCTCCAATCTCAGCTCCCGCATGACACAGACACTGAAACAGAAGCATGTTGTTCACAGTCGTGTCTTAAAAAGAGGCATCCACCTCATTGCCCCAAACCTTGTGTTTTTGCAAGGCTGTGCCCCGCTTTTCCTGCAAACCCAGCCCAGGCTCTGTCCCCAGATTGGTTGCTGGTCTGCAAGGGGTTTTGGGGGCTGGCTGGGCTGGCTCTCTCAGGCAAACTCGTGGTCCCCAGACCATTCATCACCCCATGGCTGATGCTCTGTACATCCTTTGCGTGCTGCTTGCCCCCGCACTGTCTCACACCCCTGACCACTGCCTTACCTCCCGCGCCTGAGCACCTTACATCCCTTCACGCAGCCCAATTGCACCTTGCACCCCCTTCGCACAGCTCACAACCCTTCCCACTCCCAACACAACCTTACAACCCATCACACCACTCCACCCACCCGAAGTCGTCTCATATCACCCCAGACTCCACCTCACATCACCTCCCCGCTGCTTGGCCCTTCTTCCCACAATTCAACCCATCTCACACCCCTTCGCACCCCCAAATGTTGCAGAGTGGGAAACGGGGGCGATTTTCACCCACGAAGATTTTGCAAAGCTAGCAAAACCCTACTCTGTGAGCAAATGGCACATGCAACAAAGGGCACCCTGCACAGCTTCTTGCTCAACGCCCAGATTTCACGGCTGCCAGGACAAGTTGTATAAGGAGGGCACTGCTCTTCCAGGTGGAGTAATTCCATTTGTAGTGCTGGGCAAACTGGAATCATGGTGGTCCAGACTGGCTGCATCCCTAACTGGACTTCTGCATGGTGCTGCCATAGAAAAATCAGCACATCTCACCTCTTGCCTGGAAATCAGTACTGTTGAAAGCACCCCTGACTCTACCCTGCTCTTCTTCACTACATCTTTCAAAAAAAAAAAAAAAAAAAAGAAAGAAAAAAAACCAGGAAACATCCAAATCCCAGTTTGCTGCACGAGCTGCTCTGTTGCCTGGTGCAGACGTCCTTCTGCAGGAGCAAAGTCGAGGTGACACTGTGCAGACGTATGTAGGTGAGACAGCCTGGCACGCTCTCGGAGTGAAGGCTTTTTTATGAAGCTTATCTGGGGAAATGCTACAGCTTGCAGGAGTCGGATGGAAACAGGTGGTCTAATGCTAGAATTAGAAAAAAGCTGTTTCCAAAACTCAGTCTTGTCGGGGGGTTTTAGAACTATCCAAGGCTTCTGAAAAAAACACAGTTTTCACCAGACCAAAAACAAACCCAGAAAACGCCGTGTTCCGGAGGGAGCGGGGCCGAATGGGAGCCATCCATTCGGTGGCCGGAGGTAACATTGCATCCCTGCTGCAAGGCTTCAGGGAGCAAAGATGCATAAATGAAGAAAGGACATACAAACCACCAAGAACTTGATCCCAGCCCCTGTGGGAACCAGTATGCAGCTTTGGAGGGTTTGTGAGCCCTCTCACCACATGCACGTAGCTATGGATATATACAGGGGCTGAGCTTTACAATAAGGCTGCCCAGCACTCCAGCAGAAGCAAGTGAAGAGCATTGCAGGGGCCAGCACAGCCCTCGCCCCCGCACAGCTCAGCACCACCAGCTTTTGGATCCCTTTTTCCTTCACAGGGAAGTGTCAGCAGCAGCATCAGGAAGGGGAAGAAGTCGGCACACAAGAAGCAGTGACATGGGTGGGATCTGGATCTCATGCCAAGTACAGAACAAATTTTTGGCGCAGTTCTACTGCTCTGTGGGAACGAGGAGCATCTTTCCCATGCAAGGCGATCACACCAAGTCTCCGAATATGCTGGTAGTGAATTTAAGGGCCCCAGCCTCCCATTGCATTGCACCATCTCCAGTGTAAGTACTGGTGCAAAATGCCAGGTCTTTCCTGCAGACTTTTTCTAAACTCCTCAACAACAGTTTCCCAGGCACCTGCACACTGTTAATCCAGAGCAACAACTTGTGTTCATGACCTGAACCTGGCCAAATTCTGTGGAAAAGAAGAGTTCAAATAAAAAAAAAAACCAAAAAAAACCACATTCCAAAACTGGTGAAGGACTTCGAGTGTTGCCAGATCCATCCATCACAGTGCAGCTGCTCTTCGGCACTTCTTATGGGGACTACAGAGACCTACCAAGCACAAATGAAATTTGTTTCATCCCCATCAATAACCTGAACTCCAGCCTAGCATCATTCTCACCCTTCAGCTGTGTCAGTGAAACACAGCAAACTCAGAGGAAAAGTGGCAAACCATAAAATATTCAACCAGGGACAAAAGACATATTGTTCTGTTTGTGGGGAAAGGGCAGCTCTGCAGTCATCTCTGTCCTTTTTGTTTGTTCCTAACCAGAAAAAAAAAATGGTTTTACATGTTGGAGGGGCTGCTTTGTTTTGTTTTCCTAGTAAATGCAATTGGCCACTTGCTTGAGTTTTAGAAGAGGGAGTGAAGGTGCTGGAGATACTGAGATCACCTCGTCCTGCACCCTGCCTCCTCCAGCACGCTTGCTGTGCTGAATTATCCATGCACACACAGCCCAGCAGACCTGGGATCCAAACAGACTAATTAGCAGCCAGGTCTGGGACTATAAACTGGAAGCACTGGTATAAGACAAGTGTGAATCCAAGGATCCCAGCAGCACCCATGAAGAGCCTCTAGTGCTTGGACCAATTTCCTCATAATCCTGGGATTATCCCCAAAACTCCATCAGCGTGGTCATGGCTGTGTTTAGATTCGTCTTAGAAATCCCCAAGGAAGGAGATCCTGCCGCCTCCCCAGTGGCCCATCCCAGGGCTGGATAATCCTCTGGCAGAAGAAGTTTTTCCTAATGCCCAGCCCAAACCTCGTAAGCAATTTGTGTCTCTGACACATCTTCTTTACAGTCTGTTCCCATCTGAAGTCTGATACCTGGATCCTGAACAGTCCTAGCTTATGTGGTTTGGAAAATAAACTGGGTTTTTGGGGGGGTTTTTGGTTTTTTTACGGTGCAGGGCTTTGCACGGGATAAACAGAAGGCGATATAATCTTACCAGCTGGTATTGCCTGTATTTTATGAAGCGGCTGACTGGCTTGCAAACCAACAATGAAAATCTTGTGAGTCACTAAGTTTCTTTGATTTTCTTGCCTGGCATCACTGAAAGGACATTTGCATAACTCCCATAGCGCATCTTCGAAACTATCACTGCTCCTGCCCTTGAAAGGTTTATTTTGGTACCCTCATGGCAGAAGCCCTTGGTGGTGGGCACCCAGGGCATTGGTGCAGTCTAGCTCTGGGTACGACAGCCTGGTACCCTGCCAGCGGGCACGGGACACTCTGAGCAGGCGTCACTGAGGTGCAACACAGGCACCAAGCCTGCGGCTCGGAGCTGGCATGTGTGTGATGGGACTTGCATAGAAAGTCTCCTTGAAATCCACACCGATTTGCAAAGAAATGCGAAACGTATTCCAACACGTTTGTTTGGAGTTGCAATGAGAGGGTATTTTGACATACATTTAATTGTCACCTTGAGATATGGTACATATGCTTTCAGGCAGGACCTAAGGGAGGTGGAGCCTGGTAATGGGTGCACTGAAATCCCAGCTTTGCTGATTTACAGAGGCATGCGTGACCCCCAGGCACATTTTTGGGGGCCCCATGTAGCTCAGAGCCAGGAAAAAGGGTTTTGCTTGGAGTCAGCCCAGCAAGACCAGTGTCCTGTTTCCAACCAAGCAGCCCGTATCGGCTGTTTCACGTGAAGACACAACACAAGGAGCTCATGGTTGCTCTGTGATGTTCTTACACGGGTGGGAAAAAAATCAGTTAGCAGAAAAAGGGGAGAGAAGGCTGAGGCTTCTCAAAGCATCTCTGACTTAGAAAGGGATAAGGAGTTTGGGGAGAGAAGGGAATGGATCAAGGCTCTGGTGGGCTCCCTTAACCCACTAACATATCTTTCCTCCTCCCTGCATGCTTCTCCACTCCTTCCACACTGAAGGAAGGGAGCACAGCCTGTTGTCTCCCTGGGCAGGCATCCAGGGGCAAGCAGCATCCCCACCTGCAGTGCACTGGGCAAAAGGGGTCCATCCCCTCGCGCCCAAGCCCAAGGAGAGCAGGTCGCATGCCTCCACCTTTCCTCCCCTTCCAACATCAGCATCTGGACCACATCTGTTCACACAGCTGCAAAGGTTTGCTGCGGTGGCCGCAGGTCATTGCCCAGCCCAGCCCAGCTGGAGTCCGTGTCTCTGACCCGGCTTCCCCTGCCAATGGCTTCACCTGAGTCGTTTTGTCCCCTGGCTTACCCTGACCCTGTGTGGCTAGGGTTGTGCCCACCAGCACGGTACATGGGTGATGGGGTGCAGCTGGATGGGGTTTCCCCTCCTCTCACACCATATAGCTCTGCTCCCCCCTTGCCCCACCAACCGGAAAGTCAGTCTCCACTGTCTTCATAAACGTCCATGGACGCAAAACTGTATTCACAAGCACATAATTACCAAGCTGGGTATTTTCTCCTCTTAATTAGCAATGCCGTGGTGCTTTAATTGCTCGATTAAAGTTGCCCACGAGGAAGGTTTAAGGTACATTAAATTTGCTGATTGGTTCATCAGCATGAATCCCACCAACTGGAAAGAATTAACTGGCTTCCAGATTGCTAACCAGACTCTCCAGATCCATTTCCACCAGCCGTGTGCCACAGGCGGCACGAGAGAGCCCAGCAGTAGAGGGGTTTGTCCATGAAGGACCACCAGTCCCTCTCCTATTCCCATCTCTCCTTCAGTTTGGGAGCTGGAGGGGAAAGGGTCCCGGCAGTGACAGCCTCCCTCTCTTCTCCTTATCCAAAGGATACAGGCCATTTTTTCGGCTTAAGCAGAGCTGGGTAAAGTCTACGCCAGGACCAGACCCTCGTTCAGACCCCTGTTTGGTAACTGGTCTTGCTCAGCCCTGGCAAGCTACAAACACGCGTCCTCGTGTGCAAATGGGCTGATGGAGCAGGAATTGATTAATTGTTGCTCCCTCATCACTGTTTTCCAGCCAAAGGCGACAGCCAAGCTGAAACCCCTGAGCACCACAGAGGGAAAGCAGCCAGAGAAATCCAGACACCTGGAGGCTAAGATGCCTGGTCCCAAACTTTTGATAAAAATGTCTGAACAGTGAGTCCCACTCCTGAAACCCGTGGATATACCACAAAGATGCTCTTTGGGAACTGCATTTCTGCCAAAGGCTCATCCACCCACTCTGACAGCAGGGAAGGGGGCCTGTCCCTTCTGTTTTACCCTTTTTCATTTGTTCATTAAAGAAAAAGCTTCCTGGGAGATCCTGCGCTCGTGGAGGTCTCTGTGGCTGGCGGCTGAATGGCTGGATGGGTTTGTGTCAGCTCCCGGAGAGCAGCACCGTGATCTGTAGCCGAGGCACTGCTACCGATGGCCCGAACCGACTCCCTGCACGTGTACAACTCATGATCAGCTAAACGGATTTCAGCCCAACTTTCCAGTTTTGCTCACTGATAGCTGGTGACAGGCACAGCCCAAGGAATAATTCAGATCTGCCCCAAAAGTCTGACCCCGGTGCAAGGACCACGGCCCCAAAGCCTTGGTGGCTCAGGAGCCCAGGAGCACTCCCCAAAGAGGGGCTGGCCAGTGCTGGTACGGGGGGTGTGGGTGAAGAGCCACTGTCCTCACCTGCCTGAGCCTCCCTGTCCACCTCTCTGTCCATGCATGTCCCGGCTCTCAGCCTCACGGTGTTGGAGGAGGTGGCTTGTGGGTTTCTTCCTTTCCCACAGAAGCAGACCCAGGGTTAAAGTGCTCCCCTATCTCATTTCTCTAATTGCACTGACCTTATTGAAATGGGTCTCTATTTGTCCTGTACAGCAGCTGCATATAAATAAGGTGAATTACGCTGACTGTCATCTTATCTGATAAATTGCTGGGACGGATCCTTTTCACTTATGCTATTGCTTTTTCTGCTATTTAGGCAGAGCAGTTGCTATTTGCTGTGTGTAAGAGATACTAATGTGTCTTGCTGTGGACTGATACGTTTCAAGGAGGAAACAGCAGCACATCCGAGCCTGGCTGTGGATGATGGGGGATGAGGGAAGCAAAGTCCTTCAGAGCCTTGAAACCGGAGGGGAAAAGCAAGTCGGGCAGCAGGGCTGGGCTGCCCAGGGAGAGAGACCCCGAGGGGTTTCATCCTTGAGGTGGCTGTGGCAGAAGATGCCATGGGACTAGAAGCCGGGAATTTTAGGAGTCGGCAGACCCCAGGACCCCATCAGCAGCTGTGGCCATTCATGCTCAAACCCAGTTTCTGCCCAGTAAGGTACTGCAGCACCCATGCCCAGCTACAGCTGGAAAAGGGGGTCCTGTGCCTCTGAAGAGGCAGATGCATGAGGCACAGATGCAAGGGACAAATGTCTTGTGCGATGCAGGGCTGTGACACATCTGATGCCAGGCTGGCTGGCATCCTTAGCGTGGTCCTGATCCCGGTGCCCCTGGGCTGAGACCTGGCCCCCCTGATCCCATGGAAACTGCCCCTCACATCCTTATGGCAACCACCAGGACATCACAAGAAGATGTGGATTCTGCCGGGGTAAGTGCAAGGAGTCAGAGATCCCAGCCATCGCCCTCCTGCCCAAACAAAGGGGCATCCAAGGTGATGGCTGACAGGAAAGGGGACGAGAGGCAGAGAAGTTCCCCAGGTTCCTATGCATCCTCCACCACGCCCTTCCTTCCCATACCTCACCCCGTCCTTCCCACGGGGGAAGGCACAGCCTTTCTTCTCCTCTGAAGGGCTGGGAACAGCTCTGGCCATGATCTGGTTTCCTGAGGTGTCTTCCATCACTCTGGCAGGTCCTTAGAAAAATGAACGTTAAAGAGGAGGGGGAGAAACCTCCACTGTTCAAACATCTTTAGCTTTGACAAATAAGGTGTCCGGCTGTGAAAGGTGGAAGGAAATTAATTTGGAATCACATTTTAAACACTGCCATAGAGGCAAAGTATCTTCTCTCTAATTTTTTCCCCCCAAGCAAAAAACGAATTTCCCTGATATTTATAGAAATATTATTAGGGCCACAAGGAGTGATTTATATCATCTCATCCCTGTGACGGAGAATGAAAAATTGCTGGGGCGACAGCCACTGGAATCCTGCTTTTGTCCGCCTGACAATTAAAACGGCTAATTTCCAACTCCGACAGATCCACTGGGGTTATAAATCATTCCGGAAAGGCACTTTTCACCGTGAAAAATGAACTCTGCCCCAATCAAGCACAAGAAGCTTAGATCAGAGATTTGCATCTGTTTGCTTTCGTGTGTAAATATATGTTCTCCTGCTCCACACCCACCCACCAAAGGAGATGCTAGGAAGGAGGTGCTGCCCCTGCTCGCTTGATGCTGGGCTATCAAACTCCCCGTGCTAGGAGCTGGATAAATGGGACAGGAAAGGCAGGACGACACTGGGTTGGAGCAAGTCCAGTGACATTTCTGTCCTGTTTCTGATGCCACAAGCCCTGGAGAGCTTCACTTGAGAGCCTTGCTGGTTGAGCAGCATGGGTCTGAGTCCGTCTGGATGCAGAAGGGCCAGCTTCTGCCTGTGTCCACCCCATCTGGGGCGGCAGGTTGGACCACGCTTCCTCCTGTGCCGTGCCTATGGGTAGGGGCAATCCCACCAGAAAAGGGTAGGAGGGCAGAGAAGGAGCTGTCCCACAGCTTTGCTCTCAGGAGAGAGACAAACGTGTCCAAGGAAACACAGGAAAATGAGGTAGGATGAGCACAACACTGATGCCAGGCTTCCCTCAGCCTCCAGGCTTTGAGGTGGTGATCTCCTGGGGCAGATCCTGCTGTACGGAGAGGGGTGGAATACAGGGAAGGGGTGTTTGGACCTTCTGAACCAAATCTCCGACTCGCAGCTCCTTGCAGTCATGGGTCTGGGACCCAGCCGTCCAGGTAGCCCATGCCAGTGCCCCCTCCCATGGTAGCATGTGCCTGGCCCCATGCACACTTAGCACCCACTCTTTAACGTGGGAGAAGACAACCCTTTCTGAATTATCAGATCTATCCCAGGATGACTTTCAAATCAATGGTCGCATGCTGGAGGATTTTCAGATAGGAGCATTTATTCTGCTCGTCATTCCCACTCTCCGTAGCTGCGGAGCGGCCGGGGCCGGCGCGGGTCCCAGCGGCACCTGGATCTGTTCCAGTCCAGCGTCGGACGTCCTAACCTTGCATTGTCTCCCTAAGACAAATGCTCCACTTGATGTTTCCACAAAACTCAAACAAAAGCCCCGCACTCTTATTTGTGCTGCTCCCCTAAACACCTCCCATAAAGAAACCGAGAGCAAACAAATGTGTGCGGAGGGCTCTCACGGGGACCCCCGAGCGCTGTGTTCTGTACACACACACATCCCCGTGCCTGGTGCACGGCTGCTGCCGGTCACCCCGCTTCCTTATCGCAGTTTGTACAGTCGGCAGTCTGACGTCTGCCCAGCGGCACAGAGGGCCCCCAGGAAGGCTCCCCGCACCCCCGGACGGCAGGGCTCTGTGGCAGCCCCGGGGAGGAGCGATGGATGGACGCGATAACCTTGTTTCATAAAAGCTCGATGTTTTTCTTTTTGCATTCCTCGCTTTCAAACCCCCTGCCAAAGGGAAGAGAGCAGTGGGACGTTTTGGAGAGGCCAAGTTGTGCTTTGCTGGAGTGCACCAGCAGAGATCTCAGCACCAACCAGAGCTGCTGGGGGCACCGAGCTGGGACCTCTGGGCCACGCGCTGCACGGTAGGGAAAAATGGAGCCAGTGCAACCCCTGTCCCAATGCCAGCCCCCGTTGCAAAGCCAGTCCCCATCCCAAAGCCATGCCCTGTGCACCAGGACCTGTCATGGTCAGGCTCACAGGAGCTCCCAAGGAGCTTGCTGGTGGTACCAGTGACATATTTTGGAAGCATGAAGCCGGCCAGCAAAGGCTCGGGCAGCCCTTGGCCTCCACAGCGGATGGCTATCCAAGTTTTTGTGAGCAGGTTTCTGTCGTCAGCCCTTCCCCAAAGAGGCATGAGACCCTTGCAGCCATCCCTCCCCTTGCAGGCACTGCTAGCAAGAAGCAGGGACTCACCCATGCAGGAATCCCGCTGCTCTTCGTAGCCAGCACTGCACACACACTTCCCGATGGGCACCAACCATTCTCCCTCGGCACTGCAGTACATTTTGGGGGTGTCCCTCTCCTCCGAATGGCCCACGCACTCTCCCCGAACTTCCACCAAGGAGGACGAGTCCGCCCCAGTCACAGCCTCGGAGAAGGATGCCAAGTTCCTCACCATTGCTGGGCATTTCTTGTAGTACACCCGCACCGAAACGATGGCGATGCAAGCGCCTATGTCCTGGAAGGCCAAGTAGAAACCCCTCTTGCTCAGTGGCCCCAGGCCCCGCACCTCCGTGTTCAGCTTCAGGCGCCTCACCCCCAGGTCCACGTTGGTGAAGCTTTCATCAGCTGCGATGGTGTCGATCTTCATAAACTGGCTTTCCCGGGTGCTGGCACCCAGGTCCCGGTCGGATTCCAGGTAGTAGAGGTTGAAAGTCTCCTTGCAGGTGCCCAGCACGCCCGGCATGCTGTTACAGTCCCGCAGCGTGAATTTAATCTCTGCATAGACCCGCCGCGCGCCGTCCCGTTGAACCCAGTTGGTCCGCAGCCAGTTATTCTGGTTGGGGGTCATGACATTACAGACCTGGTAGGTGTGGATGGGGCTAAAAAACTCATCCATTTCATTGATCGAATCCCACTGTGGGACAAAGAGAGAACAGGTCATTCCAGATGTCCATGAACACCGTCGAGCACAGGACATGCAGGAGTCTGTGCCATCACCCACCCCGGGATGAACTCCCTCTGCTCCTGCAGCTGCATCTGAAGGAGAGATCACTGCTGCCACAGGCCAAAGGAAAATGAGGATGAGCAGACTTTACCCAGCACTAATTTGGACAGTAACTCTCACAGCCCACCCTGACGCAAAGCTGGGTGAAGTGCACCCCTGTTCGCAGATGGGAATGCTTGCATGAGTCTGATCTGCTGATCTGCTGGCAGAAAAAAATGATGGCAGTGTGTGTTTGGGAGGGCTCCAAACCCTCCAGACCATGTCTGCAAGTCCCTTTTCTTGGTGCTCAACCTGTCATTCGCAGCAGCAGCAGGAAGGCACCTGCGTGGTGCTCACCTGGGCCTCTTCTGGCTCGTGCAATCTCCATGCACAAACTAAACAGGCTGTTTCCAGTTGGAGATTGAGCTTTGGGGTGCATACCACGGGGTGAAGGGGAAGCATGCAGTGAACACAGGATGTCCAGCAAGAAAAGGGGGCCCATGGGGGCTCAGAGCCCCCTTCTTCCCAGGCAAGGTGAGATCAATGTGGTTCCTCGGTGTGAGCCCACAGTGCTCGGCCCAGCTGAGAGGCTGAACTGGGGGTTGGCTCTGGGAACCCGGGGGCTTACAGCTTGACAGCTCTAGAGTTAAAATTCAGTGTAGCAGTGGCAGCAGGGTGAGCTTGGGGAGGAGATGCTGGGCAAAAGCAGGCTGGAGCAAGCAGGATTGCAATGGAGGGGTGGTCTGGGTGAGTTTAGAGGGTCGGGGACATTTGTGTCATCCAAGGGAGGGATGCTAAGTGGTTTTGACTGATGAGAAGTGAGAAGAAGTAGTGAGATTTTGGATACAAATGAACTCCGTAGCTGAAGCACAAGTTGAACTTAGTTGTTGGGGGCTACAGGACACTTCTCGGGGCTCGCTCTTGCCTCACATGTCTCCCTCTCCACCCTTTTCAACCCCACCAACCCCTCACCAGGACCCACAGACCTTCCCTTCTCTGGGGGCTTCCCACCACCTCTTCAGCTCACATCCCTTTCCAAACCAGGCACCCCAACCACATCCCCCATGGACAGGTCTGGACCCTTGAATTCTTCTCATGGGAGAAGGAAGAGGAGGAAGAGGAGCAGAGGAGGACTTCAAACCTTCTGACTTTTCCCTGGACTTAGAATCAGAATCATAGAATCATTAACGTTGGAAAAGGTCTCTAAGATCATCGAGTCCAAATGTACTTAGCAATAGGCTTTGAAGATGCCTGAGTCCCACCACCATGCCCAAGTCCAGCTGTGAGGGGCAGCCCCAGACGCAGCCCTGCAGAAGTTGGGGAAGGTACTGGCACCTCTGCAGCACTTGCTGCTCCACCTACCAAACCATCACCCCCCCCAGCCTCAGCACCCCCCTGCCTGCACCCTCCTGGGGTTGCCGGTTCTGCCTGCACCTCTGAAGGCAGCTGAGAGGGAGCAGCCCCCCACCTCGGCACTGTGCGTGCCCTGCCTGCCTGTGTGCTCTCTGGGGGGGCTGGAGGAGCCAAGCAAAGCTCCAGCAGCGGTGCAGAGAGCAAGAAAACAAATCTTTTAAGCAGCATTGCAAGTACATTAAACTAAACCTCCGGGCTTGCTCTGATGAGGCAAAAATGGTGTTTTCTTATGTAAGTGGTGACCGGTGTTTCGTTACAGATGCAAAACCAACAGCAGCCCAGAGAGAAGGAGCCTGATGCTCAGCTCAGAGCGGGGGAGCCTGAAGACTTCACCCCAGTGACTGTGGGAGCTGAGAGGATGCAGATCTGCTGGGACAGGCACCCGACAGCCTCGCTATGTGGCCGCCACTGCAGGGACAGGACACGGCTAGGGGAGGGCATCACACCTCCAGAGCGTAAGAGATATTAGAAAGAGGTTATCGGTGATACCTGTAAGACAGCCTGCTCCCTTCTCCCCTCTCAGATGGCAAAGTCCTTCCTCATTTAACCTCCTCGATCTGCAGCTCGTGTTGCTGTGCCTTCTGCTAGTGCTAGGGTGATCAGAGCAGTCATTTCGGTGATGTGCATCTTCAGAACCCCCCCAGCATCTTGCATTTAGGAGAAAACTCTGCTTCTCACTCCTAAAGAGCTTACAGCAACCTGGAAAAGGCAGCAGCTCCAGGTGCAAACTTCAACGAAAGCTCATTCAGAGGGGAATATGCTGGCAAAGGGTGTGAAAGTCAAGCCACTTTCAGGAGAGAAAAATATTTCTGGTTCTTTTAAAAAAATTGTCCTCTGAATTCCAGAAATGCCCAGGTTTGTCCTAGGTCCTAGGATCACTGAAGACCTGTTCTGCACCCCAGCACTTAGGCAGACAACATGGAAAGGAGCCAGGCTACCTGTGTGCTTTGCTGGAGGGGTGAGCGGCAGCACCCCTCTTATCATTCCTCAGCTTCCCCAACCACAGAGATGAGCCTGTAGAAAGTGCTGTGACACCCAGGATACACTCCTGCCACTTGGCCAAGGGGTACAGGGGTGCCCTGAAGTGTGTGCAGGCACGGCATAGCTCCCTGCACGCCCTTGCACCGGGGCCGGCGGGAGCCAGCCAGCTCCCCGCTCCTGCATCAACGTCTGCACGCACTGCGGCGCTGCGGAGGGTGTGGAAGTCGTTGTCGAAATTAATTGAGCACAAATTAACACAACATCTGTTTCCTGTCTTTTCCCTGCTGAGTTCCCCGGGGGGGAAGTGAGGCAGAACTGCGCATGGGAGGAGACACGCGGGGCGAGGGCATTGCTGAGGGTGGTGAGCAGGGATGCTCCCCGCAATGCACAGCCAGCTCCCCTCTGCAACGTCTGTGGGGCTCGGGGCTCTCCAGGAGTGTCTGGCAAGGGAAATATGATGTTATTGTGTGCACCAAAATGCCAAATTTGGTTGCTTTGGGTCTCCAGACACTCACTTCTCTCCCAAATCTGGCAGAGGAGATGGTGCTCATGACCGCGGTGTCCCCACACCCCTGTGGCACTGCCAGAGCTGGCAGCGTCCTCACCGCTGGCAGAGAGCAGGGAGCTAAATGCCCATCTCCAAGCACTGACAATGATCGGCATCAACCAGAGGGGAGAACTTGGAGGGTTTGCATGTGCAGCATCACTCTTTCAAACTTGGTGCTTTTTTGCACAGCGGCTGGACTGTCAGGTCTTTCCTAGGGTTGTACGCAGCACCTTGGGATCCCAGTCTGAGAGCCCAAAACACCACACCTGTACCACTGGCCTACAGGGCAAGTGCTCTGCCATCGGTGGAAATGCATGGAGGGAAGGCAGGCCACCTAAACTGGCGGCTCAGATGCCACAGGTGCACCTTCCCAGCGTGCCAAAAGGCAACACAGGTCCCACGACCTGCTGGGCATTTGGGATGGAGGGACCCGCTTCAGGAATCCCCGTGACTTGAAGGGTTTTTCTGTTTCACCTTAATTACAGGCTCTTATGGCCAGGGAGGGGAGTCTCTGGTGCTGGGTATCATTGGTTCAAGAGCGCAGGCTCAGCTGACAGTTTGAAGTGGCTTTTATTAAACGAAGCTCAGCCCGCTCCCCATCATTGCGATAAGATCCCCTAGTGAGACGGAAATGAGGACATCATAATTAACGTGGTGAACACACACGTTGGGGGCGGACACATGATTGCATCTGTATTCAGGGGCTTGCCTAATAGTTTAAATTAAAGTCAACACCAGTTATAAAAAAATTTGCCAGATTATGAAAGGTGAAAGATGCAAACACCAGATATCCGGGCGGCTGAGCAAGGTCTTAGAAGTCTCCCAGGGCTTGTGTGGTGCAGCAGAGTGGGGAGGAGGAGGAGGAGGAGGAGGAGGAGGAGGAGGAGTGGAGTGGACGAACACACAAGGAGAGACCACGTCCCCCTGGAGCAGCAGCTCAGCCTCCCGCCACCCTTGCAGTGCCCACGGAGGGAGCCAAGGGACAAGGTCTCCCCAGCCCTGGGTCGGCTTCCAGGAGGGATACCAGGTCTACCTGGCATAGCAAAGCTCTTGCTGCCTCTGAGACATCCAGCATTTTCCTTCCTCCCCAGAGCAAGCACTGAGCTACGGCCCCTTCCCCAGGAGCTGCCAGGTCTTTGCACCACTGTCACTGAGAGAGGAAAAAAAGAGAAGGATGTTATTGCAGCTATAAATCATTAGATGGGAGGCGTTAATGGAGATAATCCCCATGAAATCAGTCACTGCTGTGGCTAAGGAGGGATTTGTCAGGCAGTTAACTACCCTCAGCTTCACTGCAGGTGATTAACTCCTGGTAGTGACCAGCATCTGGGGAATTAGCAATAACCCAGCATTTACTGAACAAGCACCGGGAGATGAGCATTTATCTCAATTACTAGTTTAAATCTTTATTTTCCAATGTTCCATTCCTACCCATCTTTTTTTTTCCAAAGAAAATGAGTTTCGTCGCAGCTTGCCCTGTAATTTGCTGATATTCCTGGATCCAGCCAGAGGCTCCGGGTTGGAAGAGAAACCCAAGAAATGGCACAAGGACATCAAAGTGACGGAGGGCAGAAGACTCGGCCTGGACAGATGGGAGAGCCCCAATATTTTTTGGTGCTCTGAGGAGAAAGACAGGACCCTGAAGGGGGTTGAAATGGCAAGCACACAGCAGAGCTTGGTCTGGGGATGGGGTTTTTGCAGGGTGGGCTTGGGGCAAAGGGAGACCCTGCTCCGTAACAGAGCTGGTGTGTCAGATGGGGTTCAGCCAAGCCATGAACTGGTTGTTGGCTGCAGGACCAGAGCCAGGCAAGAAAAAGTCCTCTGCTGCGTAGGCTTTGCTCTGCAAACAGTTCAGTCCTGGGACGTTTACAGCAGCACTGTACACCAGCATGAAATCCCCATCCCTGATGCGCAAACACTGCTGGGAGACAGTCGTACGGTCAGAAATGTGTCTGTGCTCTCAGCTGGACCTTTAAGCAAATCTGGAGCCTTTCTGCCAGTTTTCCCTCTGAGCTACTGCAGAAGAAGGGAAGAGCCCTCTTGGCTAATTGTGCCCAGGGGCCTCAGGATACGTCCCTTTACCAGGAGCGCAGGGGCAGAGATGGGGAGGTGCAAACCACCTCTGAAGGTCTTTCCTGGTGCTCCCACCAGCAAAGCCAACATGGAGCATGCCAGGCGTTGAGGCAGCTGCCTGGGTGGCAGACGCCCACCAGCTTTCTGGGCTGACCCCAGTTCAGCGAGGGGGATGCTGTGGGGCCAGACCATGGAGGTGCTGGTAGGGGCAGATGGGGAGGACGTGGGCAGCATGGGGGGCCTTTCTCCAGCACTCAAGGTGCTCCCATTATAATTAGCTTTTGCAAGGCGTCATTCAAGCTCCTTAGATACCCTGTGTCTGAACAAAATCATTTCCTGTTTGACTTTGTAAATCAAAGTAGACGATACAATAATTATTAATAATATGTTGACTTATCTCATCAGCGTTTTAATTAGCCAGTAGAAAAGCAATTTGCAAAGGGGCCGATCAGGCTCCCTCTGATCCAGCAGGTCACGTGCCAAGCAAGGAGAGAGGAGAGAAGGGCACTGGGGCACTGGGGCGTTTTGCTGGGGAGAGCTGGGAAACCAGAGGCGCAGAAGGGGAAGGGGCAGCCTCTTTGACGGCACTGATAAGAGTTTAATTTTCAATGCAAAGGGAATTGTTCTGGGGATGGAGCGAGCTGCAAAGCTTCTGGGAGCCCTTTGAAGTTATAATTGAGAGGAGCCGCAGCCCGCAGGACAGGGATGCTCCTGGTGACCCTTCCGCTTCCTGCACGTGTCTCAGGGGTGGAGGTGAGGGGAGGACGCAATTAAACCCCTGAGTGGCAATTACAGCCAATTACCCCTCAGTTAATTGTCTGGCAAGAGGAAATGTCAAAACAGGCCACGCATGCCTCCCTGATGGCTTGACACTCCCCAGGGCCGATGGTGCTGCTGACCCCCACTGTGCCCATTGCTCCCAGCCCCCTGCTCTTGCTGGCCACAGCAAACCCAGAGAGGGGAAAAAAAAAAACCTTCCTGTGAGGCAAGGTCACCTTGCCCACAGGTGTGATGAAAACATCAGGACTTTGCAAGTTTGGTGCTTTGGACCATTGCCCTGGCTGTGTGGGCAGCTCTGGGATCTCCCAGTCCAGAAGAGGAAACCTCTGAGACTGCTGCCTTTCCTCTGGCACCCCCAGGACCCCCAGAGAGGTGGGACAGGACCTGTAGGTGCTGGAAAAGCAAGCTGTAGGGCACTAGGGACTGAGCTGGTGGACACAAGTCCCCTTCTTAAGCTCCTCAGGCTGGGGACTGGGGCTCTGTGCTGTTTGGTGCCATGCAAAGACCCAGCCAGAGCTACCCACCTCCCCACTGTCACCCAGGTGGTGGCCCTGGGCTCACGCAGGGCAGGGGAATGGAGATGTGGGTAAAGCAAAAACAACTTCAGCTGGGGAGCCAGGGTCAGCAACGCTGTCCCTTTGCAGGAGGGTGCTGTGACGGATGTGTCTGCCCATGGAGCAGAGACACTGCAGGGAGATCCTGCACCCTCCGGCACCCAATGCACGCTCCAGGCAGGACAGCCAGCAGGCACCAAGGGAGGGTAGCACGGGCAGGGGGGCACTGCCACCTTTTTTCCAGCAGGATTATCTGAATTAAGGAAACAGCAGCAAAAATAAGGGGCCTCAACTAAAATCTGGTTTCACAGTACACCAACTCCATACTACACCAGCAACAGAGCTCTACCCAGCCCAGGGCTGCCAGAGTCACAGCACGCCGCAGTGGGCAGGGACAGTCCCAGGGACACCAGCCGTGCTTCTGAGATGGTGACCAGCAAACTCAGTCCCTTTCCCGGAGCAGAGGTCACACCAGTCTTGGAGCCATGTGGACCCAAGTTACCAAGCCTGCAAGTCACCCGGCATCTCTCCCACCTGAATCTGAACCCTGCTGTAGGGGCTGCTCAGGAGGCATCTGCTCAGTGCACAAATCATTGGCACTGAGAGCGAGTATCCTACAGCAGCTCCTCTGAGACAGTGGCACGCTATCCCACCTCCTTTCCGGTGATGGCAACTGGATCCAAGTGCAAATCTACTACTCAAAAAACACCTGGAGCTGAAGGACCAGCAGGAGGGTAAAGGAATGAGATGCTCTTTCAGGATGATGCGATGCAATGGCCCATGGAAGAAGAACCACAGTCCAGACAAGGGTTCAGAGGAGCCATTGAAACATTCAGCTGGAAAAAGATGTGCAAAGTTTTTTGTGCAAGAACGCCACATCGAAACCCAGGCACCCTCCTTGAAGGTGTTCAAGACAGTTTTCACGCAGCTGTATGGTCGTCCTCTCGGTAACAAGGCCATGAGTTGGGCAAAAGCACAGGGTAAGCAAAGACTGGTGTTACCCCATGACTTACCTAGGACTTGTAGGAGGACACAGCAGCATGTCCAAGAGGTGGCTTTGGCGTTAGGTGTTATACAAGTCTTTTAGGATGCAGTGAAGGGCAGAGCAGTGGAAGTGGACGAAGGAAAACAGCCCTCACTCCCAGGATCATCCCAGAAACGTCCTCCCTCCCAGGGGAGCAGAGGAAGCCCTGGTCCCTGATCCCCTGAACAAGCCCCTCCAGGATGCCAGGATTTGCAGCAGGGCTGGGATGAGATGGCAGCAGCAGGGTGACAGGACAGGGATCCACACGACCGAGGGCAGCCTGTGCACGACCATGAAGAGGACAACATCTCCCTCACCCAGGCAATGGCAGAAGAGGCTCCAGTGGCTGGAAACCAAAGCCAGGCAAACCCACGAAGCGATGGGTTTTTAACAGCGACCTGTTAACAACGTCGCTACAGGACCTGGAGGATTTACTACCACTGGCAATTTTGTAGTCGAGGATGTTTTTTTCTAAAAGCTGGGCTTTTCTGAGATGCGAGTGAATTGACAGGTCCGAAGGCCTGTATTTATGCAGGAGATCACATCACATTAGCTCCGCGGTCCCCTCTGACCTTGTACCTCTGAATCTATTACGTTTCCAGGATAGTCATCATTGCAACAGCTAACTGCTAAAATTAGAGCCGAGTTAATGATTTAATGTATTTACATATATGATGATGTCTGATATAAATCTGATCATTGTTATTATTATGAATTCACAGTTCTGATCACTCCTGCTCAAACAGCGCGGGGACTGGAAGTCTCAAGCAACAGATCAGTGAAAATGATAGGAGGCCTGGGAAGATTTCTGTAGGAGGCGGAATTGCAAAGATTAGGACCGTTTAGTTCAGAGAGGGGATGAAAAAGAGCGGACATGAAAAATCAACACAGCAGCGAAAGCCAGGTAGGCACCCCGATTTTGCACATTTTGTGCATGCAGCAAGCCCCACTGTGCCTTGCGGTTGGTCCTGTGTGTATTTATGGGATTGTTTCTGTTCACCAAGTGAATGAGCAAAATCCTTACAGCCAGGTCACCGCTGCCATCTGAAACTCACAATTACCAGAAAGCTGCTGCAGCAGGAAAACCTGGACATGGAAATGCAAGTGAAGGGAGCGTGCGGGAAGGATCCAGCCGGTAGAGATGGCAGGCTCACATGGAGGTCACCAACCCGACATCCCTCCTGGCCACGCCGCAGGGCTGTGCATCTACATCCCCATTCCCCGTAAGAAACCATCTGCAGGGGATGCTCCCCTGCCCCTCTTGCCCAGTTCCCACAGCAAACTCCTCCGATTACAGGCGGTTGAGAGCTTCCCAGTCATTTTGGGCTGTTTCCCCTGACGCTCCCCCGGTGCAGTGAGGAATGAGATGCTTCTCAGCGTGAGTGCTCATGGGGCGACCCAGCTCTTGAGTTCCCTCAAAGCTCAAGACCTGGTGACAACCTGGTCCTTACCAGGGGACATGGAGAGTTAAATGGCATTTCCAAACTGGCTGTATCCCACTGCTGGTCTTTCAGGCTGGCATTTTCCCAAAGGTCATGGTTTCTTTGCCCCATCAGCACTGACCAAGGCACAAGCCTGGGGCTGAGATGTCCCATCCACCCTGCCCACGGGGACCCGTGGTGACCCGTACAACTGCGTCACCCGCTTCATACTTACCCCGTGCGAGGGATAAGTCATCCAGCCCCAGTCCCCCGGGATTGTTGACGTGTCTAGCAAGTTCACTGGAAAACACAGGAGCAAAACGCTGCGTTAGAAAGCTTTCTTCCCATCCTCGAGGGGTGAGGAACTGAGCCATCACAAACGACCCCTCCTCGCACCCCACTAGCTTGATTGTCCCCTGCGCCCATCGATCCACGGGGCTCCTGCCAGGGACCTGCCTGGCTGCCGCTGAGGCAGATATGGAGCGAGGGGATGGCAACAAATGATGCTCCCCAGAGCTGTTGGTTCAGGGTAGAGTTGGGGTGGGGCTGTATCAGTCCTGACCATAGGACTGAGAGCAACGTGTCCTTTTGGAGGAGAGGGGACTGCAAACAGCAGGTCGGAGGGGATGCAGAGCAGGTCAGAGTGGATGCAAAGCAAGAGGGAGCTGGGGAAACAAACTCCAAGCATCAGGTTGTCCACCAGTCCCACTCTGGGCCAACATCGATACAACCAGAGCATCGTTCCTCACTTGGACACTTCTCAGGAGGCTCCACTGAGCCCTTTAGGCTCACATCCCTCCCAGCATCACCGGTTTGAAGTCTGCACTCCAGCAGCTGCTCTAATTACACACCACAGTGCCCGGCTCCAGCACAAAATGACCCCCCATGGTCCTGGCTGACACCCCACTGGAGAGGCCAGACCGTGGGGGACAGGCTGCAAGAGGAGGCCCATCAAAGCCAACCCTTCAAAAGCCCTGTCACCACCGGGAGCCCGGCTTAACGAGGAGACACGGGCAAATCTGCAAGAAGAGGGGAGTAGCTTCTGCGGGGGGAGAGGCGAGGACGCCTTTGAACGTGCTCTTCCCGTGGAAACCTGTGCAGTGTCAGCGTGGGGGGAAGCAGGATGCCACGGCATTGCTGCATGCACAGGGTGAGCTGCCCCTCAGTGTCATCTGCTGCCCGTGAGCCCCACGCCCCGATCCCGCAGCATCAGGCAGAGGAGAGCCTTGCCGCTGCCTGATAACCCCCCGACTTGCTCAGCACCTGGGGAAGGAGCCCAAGCCCCAGCTCCAGAGGGATGGAGGCTTGGGAGAGGGTGCTGGCAAGGTGCCCTGACCCTTGGGAGTGAGCGCAGCGGGCACCGACGCCAGCACCCCCACGCCTTATTACCCCTCATCAGCACCAGGCTCCCTCAGGGACCTCCAGAGCCTCCACCTTTCCCCAGTGCTCTTTGTCCTGCAGCCACCCAGTAAGGTGAAGCCCACGCTGGATGCTGCGTCCATGCTGCTTTTCCGTCAAACTGGACCTCCAGGCAACTTGGCGCAGCATCCTGGGTCTCGGCCGGTCCCTGGGCTCTGGAAGGATGGTGGTCTCGGTGCAAGGCACCGGCTTGTCGCGGTGGGGATGGGGCACGTCAGGACAGCGGCTCCAGCCCCAGCAGAGGCTGGGCTCAGCGTGATGCTGGTCCCAGCAGCCGGAGGAACGGGTGCCACTTTCATTTACTATTACCAGGCAGGGAAGGAGACGGGGGGCAGAAAGGAGCAGAGACGTGAGCTGGTTGTGAAATGCTCGGACGTCATGCTCCTGACAGAGCAGATTAGGAGCTTTTGAGGCATTTATTAATGTTAGCAGAACAATTTGAAAGAATTTCCAGGGTTTCTTGTGTGACTCCATTGGCCCAACAGCGGGCCGAGCCCCTCCACTCCCCGCACGGCATTGCTCCCACTGCTAAAGAGGCCCCTTGCCCTCAGCACGGAGTAATTACCTCGGAGATCTCAAATCCATTTTTATTTGTTATTGTTAATCTGAAGATTTTCTGCCTATTTTCCCTGGGTAATTCGCCCAGCAGGAGCCCGGGCTCGGGAGTTTCCCTGCTCACAGTGCAGGAGCACGGTCCCAGTGACCCTCAGCAGGCAGGCTGCGGGGAGGGGACCGCTTTCGTAGACCCTCTCTGCCCCCCGCCGTGGTCTCTGCACCCTCTTTCCCACGCTGAGATGCTCAGCGATGGACGCGGCTGCCTCTCGCTCCTCTCCGGGCAGCACGAGGAGCCTGCACGGACTGGAGTCCAGCTGGAGCATGGTGCCGTGGGGAACGATGCTGAGATCGGAGCAGGCAGCCCCACGGCGGGACGTTCCCCAGGCTTGCCTGCCCAGCGGTGCGTGGGACCTGGAGCCAGCTTGCTACACCCCATCCCACCATGTGGACCATACGGTTGTCACCCAGCCTCATATAGATGAAGGAGCCATCTCCTTGCGGGTGCTTTGGTGCGCAAATAACTAGGCAAGCTTGCATTCTCTGCAACACGCCCGTGGAGCAGATTGCTCGTGCCTCTTTGCAGGAAGAGAGCTAAGTTATTTCTTTTATTCCTTAACAAGCGTTTCAGCCAAGTGCACAGAAGTCCTACGCATTAAGCCCACTGCAGTGGGCATTGCACAAATATAAAGGCATTGCACGTCCAAGAGCTCTTGTGTTAACTCACGGTATAACACACACGTCTGTGGATCTGAGCGTCCATCTAGCAGCACTATTACATGCTGTGCTCAGATATGGGGAGGTCAATACTCTCCCGAAACCCAACCGTCCGTTTCAGGGAAAGGCTACAGACCAATGCCAAGGGGAACCCGCTGCATCGCATGCGACAAGTGCCCCGTCCAGCCCCTTGCGAGTGATCTCCCGACTGCTTCTCCGGGGGCGATGCTCAGAAAAAGTCTGCCCTTGATGCCGGAGGGCGAGTGAGAGAGCCACAAAGGACCCCTTTCAGCCAAAACATTTCTCAGAAAACGTGTGGGTTTGGGAGACCTCTCTCCTACAGCTGGGCAATTCTGTTTGATGTTATGGACTGTCTGCACGTATCAGTCTCAAACTGCGAGCTCCATTTTGTTTTCCTGAGCACCATTTTGTATTTTCCCTATTCTGTGCCTTGGCCTTGCCTCGGCGTATTGAGCCAAAACACCAGGAGGTGTCAGGGGAAATTCTCGCACTGGTGGAAAAGCTGTCAAGCCTGATTGCCCGTTCAAATGGAAGCACCTAGGAGCGAGCAGGTCACTTCCCAGGGCCAACTGGGGTCTTGAGCTGGAGTCTGACACAAGGCAGATCTACTTGCCCCTTTATAAAGTTGCATCATGTAATGTTGCGTGAGTAGTGCACATTGCAATCTCATACACGCATATTATGCAGGAGTCAAAGACTACATGTATGTATATGCATATGTATATGATGTGTATGTATATGTATATGATGCATATGTATAGTTTAGACCTACATCTTTATTTTTATATTTATATCTATATCAATATCTATATCTATATATCCGTATCTGTATCCGTACCCATATCTACCAAATTATAAACACTGCTTGAGATGAGTGAGGAAGCTGAGGCAGGGACTAGCATCCAGGGGATGTACGTTTTGCCTGGGTCCATATATCTCTTGTGCTGCATAAAGAGTGAGTGCTCAGAAACCCTTCCCAATACTTGCACTGGTGACTGCGGCTCCTTCAGGGATGTATTACATCCCTACAAACAGAGGCGTAGGTACGTTGGGGTCCCACATCCAAGCATCCCGGGCTCGGGAATGGTGCCATGGGAGCCACAGCTGCCCAGCCCAGGGGAGCCTGTGGACCCTCAGCCCACCCGGGGATGCATGGTGGGGTGGTGGGACAAGCTCGGGTGTGACATGCTGGGGGATGCGCTGAGCCCCAGCCTTTAGAAGAGCAGTGGGGGACCAAAGAGGACTCTGAGCTTCCTCACTAATTGTTAACCCACTGCGGTCTTCACTCTAATTACTCCGCTGTCTCCCTCCCAGGCAGGGGCTTTGTAGCGCAGGCGTGGGGAGGAAGGGTCAGTGGGAGCAGCCCTGTTCCCTTGGGCTTCAGTTCCTCTCCATCACAACTTCAAAGGCCTCCCAAGATTCACAGCAAGGCTCCCCCTCATGCAACAACGCCTTTTGCATTGATAATTAAACTCTTATCAACTCGGTTAGGTGCTCCTGCTCCCTGCTACCCAAAGACCGGCAGGCTCAGCCCCCGCAGCCCCACTGTACACCCCACGCCGGCCCCACAGCCTCAGCACCACTCGGTGGGGGAATGACACGGGGAGGGTTATCTGCAGCGGGAAGAGAGCATCGGGCTATGGGAAAGGGGCAGGGAGAGGCTCCCCGAGAGGAGAGGAACAAGAGCCAGCAGCATTCATTTCCCATAATCTCGGGCAGGACTTTGAAGGGGCAGGTGGGGCCGGGGTGGGTCAGCTATTTGTGTCCCACTGTTTAATCCAGGGGTGTGCTGAATAGCCAGCCGTGACCCTTCCAGCTCGGGAGGAAAAGCTGAGCAACAAAGCTGTGTCTTACTGGCCTCGGAGCATCGCGGGGGGACGGGACGGGATGCTTCGCTTTCAGCATCCCCCTCCCCGGGACAATATCTTTAAAGAAAGAAAAATAGTCATTTATTCACCAACGTACGAGGCTAACCGCTGGGGCTTCGAGGTAAAAGCAGCAAGCCTGGAGGGGAGGTCAGCTCTGCCCATTTGGGAGCTTGTGAGCAGGGGATGTGCCCCACGGCTCCGGGTCGGCACCGCGGCAGTGGGGCGATGCACACCAGTGCTCTGCTGCACAAGCGGCCGGATCCAGGCAGGCTTTGTCGAGCTGCTTGTCCACGAGGCTGCACGTACTAAGGACACAGCGGGGCTGGCGCTCGCATCAGCACCCGCTGGCCTCGGCTGCCCAGAGAGGAAATTTAGGAAAGCATTGAGGGTAGGTGTAGAAGATGACACCAAATCCGGCAGGAACGTGGGATTTCCACATTTCTGGAAATGCCAGAATCAGGCTGAAAAAAAAAAAAAATTAAAAAGAAACATTTTCAAACAATTGCTGTGAAAAAGTAGTGCTGCTTTTTGGACATGCCCTAATTCCCATTTCAGGATTTCTTCTCAGACCTCTGGATTGTTGCTGTGAACTTTCTGTATTTAATTTTATATCGTTTTGTAATGCATCAGGAGTGGTAATGCCCATAAGGACTGCCCAGAGGGTCACCCCTTTTCAGTATACCAGGAGCAGAAGATACTTTGATGTAGGAAGAAAGCTTGTTTGTTCAATCAGTGCTAACAAAAAGCCGCAGTTCAGATTTTAAAAATAAAATGATCAACCTGATCCTTCCAGACCCTGCATGATACCATGCAAGATAATGTGCAGCGCAAGAGCATAACCTGTGGTAGGACTGAAGTGTCATGAAATAATGTAAAAAATGAAACAAAACAAAACAAAACACCCTGAATAAAGTATTTCCAAGGCTAAAAACCTTGAAATTACAAAGCAGCATTTTTTTCCCCTCAGAAAAAAAAAAAAACACATCAAAAGCCAAACAACAAAAAAAATGTACCTTTCAGAAATATAGGTGAGAAAATATAGATGTAAAATGCTCATGTTTCCTCCTCGGTTTGAGACTCCCGATGCTCATATGCGGTGGGACAGCTAGGGTGAATTGGGCACGCTGGCTTAGGTGACCCGAATTAAAGCGCGCACACTGCCCACCGCCGGGCAGGGCTTATAGCACTGGTGGCACACGCAGGTTTCAGTGCAAACGGTGCATGGTCAGCTGGAAATGTTAAAAAACACAGGCTGTCCCAGGGCTCGAGGACGGGGTGTACGGGGCCAGACCCGAGGCTCAGAGCGAGGGGTGAGCTCGTGTTTCCACATCCCGGGTCCAGGAGCTCGTGCCGGTGGGGAAGGAGCTATTTCGGGCTCAAGGGGCAGCTGAGCTTGTTGTAATTCAGGGCAGAAGCCAGAGGAGGAGGTGGGAAGGCTCTGGGGATGGGGGGGTGAGAAAGGTCAGGGAGGCAAGAAATTCCATGGAAACATCCGATGTGAGCAGGGGAAGGAGCAGGACCGCGGCGAGGCTGGGGAGGGGGCAGGCACTGGGGAGCACCGAGGGCAGCTGAAGGGTCCCTGCAGCCCCGGAGGAGGGCTCTGCAGACCTGGTGTCCCCAGGTCTGGATTTGGCCGTCTGGGAGTCACACGAGTTCTTTCCATCACACTGTCCCCAGCTTAAAGGACAGCAAGACGACACAGACCCGTCCATCAGCAGAGAGGAGCCCGCGCCTTGCACGGGCATCTCGTTAGCTAAAACCCTGCGAGAGCTAATCCGTTCAACCCACACACCATCAAAGGACAGCTTCTTCCATCCCTGACCAGCGTCCCCAAACTCAGAAGCTCGAAGAACAGGTAATGGACGTGCAGCCGGACCAGGACTTCCCAGTTTCGACAAAGCTGCAATCCCGGGTTCAGGGACAGGCTGAATATCTCATGCCACCAGTAATGCAATATCGTGACAGCCTTTAAAAATTATACAGGAGAGTTTTCTAAGACAAAATACACCTCTTCTGCTTGCAGTAAGCAAAACCTGTGTGGTACAGGCTTGGGGAAATAGGAGCCCTCTCCAGAGGGGTTTGTGCTGGTGTTCTCACACCAGTCCGGACTCCCTCTTCTCTTTTCTCACGTTTGTTGGATATAGCAAAATAGACACAAATGCGCTTTCAGCTTTAGCTGCTGAGGTTTCTGACTTCTGCTGCATTTTTGGGGAGTCAAAGCTCACGCCAGGCAAACCCCTAATGCCACCCCAGGTCCTTATCCCAGAGCATCTCAGCACTTCCATTCCCTGCCCGCTTGGTTATCTCCTGCCTGTTTGGGATTTTGCAGATTTCTTACTCAAAATCGGGACTCCCTGGTGTCGCCCCCAGCCGCTTCCCATGCCACCCACAGCGACTCAGGTGGACCTGGCGCTGGAGACCTGTGCCTGTAGCAGAGCCCGTGAGTCCATCGGCAGGACAAACCCTGCAGCACCCCGAAAAAGACACCCTGCCCTTCCCACTGACTCCGGCATCCCAGCACTCCTGGCAAAGATTTGAGTTTTATCCTCCCTGGAGGATTCACTAGGGAAATGTGGATTTTTGCAAATGTGTTCACTTATCTGGATTATCTGAAGGGGCTATGGATGGCAGTTTTTCAGGCTGTCGGATGCTTTTTCCCTAATTTCTCTGAGGACGTCTTTTGCTTTCACACCAGTTGGCCACCGTAAACCATGCTCAACTGTTTGAACCCCGGTGACATTTTTAAAGCAAGTTAATTTCTTTTAAAGGCAATTACTTC
This sequence comes from Calonectris borealis, assembly GCF_964195595.1. Taxonomy (NCBI): domain Eukaryota; kingdom Metazoa; phylum Chordata; class Aves; order Procellariiformes; family Procellariidae; genus Calonectris; species Calonectris borealis. Next base: position 7,091,269 of record NC_134334.1, read on the forward strand.
GCTCTCTTAAAAATAGCTTTCTAAACCAGACCATTTTCATGGACAAAAATACCAATACTAAAAACGTTTGAGGGGACAGGCTGAATATCTCATGCCACCGGTAATGAAATATCACAAGAGTCCCTAAAAATTGTATGGGAGAATTTCCTAACACAAAAGGTTTTTCATCCAAGGAAGGATCCCGTGACTTGTGCACACCCTTGATGCTGGGTGGAGCTGGTCCATCCAGCTGCAGCCAGCACTGTTGCCACTCACTTACATGGTTAAGGCATTTTAAATATGAGAAACTGGAGACAGAGCAGAAGATACCACAGGCACAACCACGATACCAGGGCTGGAGGAAGAAAACTGAGAGAGGGGAACCTGCAGAGCCCGATCTGCTGGTGCCCACGAGGGGTGCGAGGCACCCAGTTACACCCAGCGTACTTTCACGGGAGAGAACTATGGGCTTTTTGATCCAGCAAAAAAAGCCTAACAAGAACAAATGGCTGAAAGGTGAAGCCAGGCAAATTTGTATCAGGGAAAAGAGGGGTCCAATTTTTTTAAGGCTGAGGCTGATGAGCCATTGGAATGAATTATTAAAGGCAGTGATGGGTCTGCCTTTGCCGATGTCTTCAGATAAATGTTGAATTCCTTTCTGGACAGTATCCCTGGGCCAAACAGAGTTCATTAGGCTTTATTGGTGTGGCTGGACCTGATCCATAAAGGAGTTACATCCTTTATGTGGTTATTTATGACCTTAAGTACCGCACATCTACACAGGCAGGACATGGGGAGATTTTTTGTTTCTTTTGGAAGGAAATACGACTGCATGATCCCACCGCTCACTTTTGAACTACCAGGGCCGAAGGGGTTAATCCTTTCTCTGTGACAGAGGAATAATTTTGAGTGTTGGTCATGCAAACACGCTGGGGTTAGGAGAATGAACTATCAAAAACTGTCAGGGTATGAATAGAGTTATCATATGAATGGATTTGCCCCTGGAGATAAAGGCAGCACCGAAGGCTGCCAGCGAGGCGAGCAGGGACGTACGAAACACAGGACACAACCGAAACAAAGAGCGGAGGTGTCAGGGTGTCTTGATGAAACCGGTGCTCCCCAGAGCCTTGCCTGCCGGGACCCACGCACGCCGACCCCAGCGGGATGCGTGGGACGAGCCGCTCTCCCTCCCTCTGGCTGAGCATCTTTTGGGGCTGGGGTTCGTTGTTTTGGTGTTTTTTTTTCTTTTGGGTAAAATATTTTTCTAATCATTTCTCAGCAATCGAAAAAATAGGGAATTCCTTCATCCCTGTAGCAATTAATTGGGTTTTCAGTTGTATTTAAATTTGGATTAATCAGATCTATTTCCACCGTCACCAAAATGGGTGCCCGTTTTTTTTCACTGTAAATAAACCCCTCACGATTTCAGGAAACAAGAATTCAAGGAGAATGAAAAAAAGCTCACAGAGTAGGTGAATTTGGTGCACCGCTGTGTTATTTTTCTGCAAATTTTGGGGTTTGATTTTCCAGAAGTTTTATAAGCTATTAATACCAGAAGGATGGAAATGAAAATGAGACCAGAAACATATCCCCATGAGCCCACCTAAAATCATGCAAGTATTTGCTTTTATCAGCTTTGGGAGCAATCAAAAAATTACACACCCCAAAAATGATTTTTTTTTTTTTTTTTTTGCAAATGTAGCCCAAATCAACTCCCTGTTTTAAACTAATGCTTTTCCATCCCCCCCATCCCCAAAAGTCTGTATACCTAAAACCTTGTTTCCTATTCTTACGGAGGAGCACGGCATCCTCACAGTCTTTTTACAACTGAAAAAGCTATTTCCTCTCCCTTTCAGAGCTTTGCTTCTCCCGCAGCCCCGACTTCGGCATTGCTGCAGAAGGGGTAGAAAAGTAGCATTAAATAAACGCGCAGATGAGTTTTTATCTCTTTTTCTGTTTGAGCAGAGGGGCAATTAATGAGATTACAATCGAGAGATTAACAGGGGAGATTGCCACAAACCCTTCTTCTGGTCCCTGTTTTGGCAGCGCAGCAAGCTGCTGGGTTTTCCCAAGGACCCTGGCGCTCTCCCGTGCCCCATCCCTGGTGCGGGGAAGAACAAAACATCTCCATCACCTACCCCGTGGTGCGGGGAAAAGGCGAGCATCCCTGTGTCATCAGCTCTGCATCCTCCCCAGTACGGTCCCTGTACATCACCCTATCCCTGTCACCCGCTGTTTGCCTCGGCCATCCCTACATACCCTGAAATGCTGGGGGAGATGTCCCCGGGTCTCCCTTCCCTGCTGCACCATGTTCCCCACCGAGGTACCACCCAAGCTCACCCGCGGGCCATGGGGTCCGTGCTGTGATGGGGAGGAAGGTCGCCCACCTCATGGACGGAGGGCAGAGCTGAGCCGGAGGCATCACCTGGGAGGGAGCAGACCCCAGCAGCAGCATTTGAAGTGCCATTTTCTGGCAGAAAATACAATTTTGTCACCCCCCGCCCAAGCCCCAAATGTGGTGATTTCTGCTCGTCTGATTTTCTTTCAATACCACAAAGATATTTCATATTTTATTATTTAACTTCAATTCATAGTGTCATATAAAATATCCGTTTTAATATTTTTGCCTATGCAACTCGGTGTGTAATAGTGTAAATATTTTAGTCTATCACACTATCTTCATATTATTGACAATAAGTTTTCTACCTCCTTGCTCTAAAGCAATTTAACAATTTCAGACAAAATTTTTTCAGTGCTCCAAATGAAAATCTTCCACATCCTGCAAATTTTCACCCATCTAGAAAAAAAATCTGAGTTTTGGCTTTCAATGCATTTTGCAATGGCTGCTGCGCTGAAATGTGGGCATTTCCCATGGAATGGCGATTCCCTTTTCCTCCCATTTCCAGGGCACCCACTGCACGCAAGACTGAAAGGAATAAAAAATATAAGCTCAAAACTTCTTGGAACAAATCTTTGAGGAAAGAGAAAGGCACTGGGAACTCTAAGAAGGGGAAGAAAATCAGACTGAAGCTGTTTCTTCAGGTTAATACACATTTTTATATACCAATTGCCTCCCAATACGCACACACAGGGTGCAGAACACACCGACCTTAAATTTGCTTTGCGGCTGTAATTTTCTACCCTGCAGCTCTTAAACGAGCATTGGGTTTGCTGGGTAGCACGGCCAGAGATGCACGGCAAGAAGCAGACTGCGGCTGCGGCAGCAGGCAGAGGTCACAGTCAGCAGCGGGGCACCTTTGTGCACCACGGCTACATCCTCACCCCGTGCCCGCATGTGCCACGTGCTGTAGAAATTGGGTAGCAAAGCTCAGCACAGCTGGAATGCAGGAGACACCAAGACTGTGCTGCACTTTGCAGCATCTCTCCATGTTTCTAGTCCCATCCCCGTGCCAGGGCGCTCAACGACCGGCACCGCAACCGCCCCAGCATGGACGCTGCCACCAGCCCATCCCAGCACCCTGAGACGCCGGGTGCTGGCAGGAGCCTGCAGCCACATCCCCAGCTCCACTGCCGTATCGTGGGGCCCGGCTGGCACTGAGCTGCCCCGTGCCACCGCCGAGCAGTGCCCCAGTACCCACGGAGGCATGAGCATCCTTGGGGGTGGCGGGTGGAGCACCACCAGCTTTCTACAGGGTCCCTCATGCCACCCAGCACCTTCTGCCCAGTCTAACCCAGATACAGCTTGGTCTTCCCCAGAGCCCAGCTCATCCCCAGCCCCATGCATCCCCCTGACCAAGGCTGTTACTGAAATTAGCTTTCCTTTCCAAAAAGTTTTGCGGGAAACCCAGGTCTTTCCCAACAGCAGTCCAGGGCCTGGCTGTCCATACAGACGCCATAAAACCCACCCCAGCCGCCAGCCATCTCCTCCGCAGAGGAAAGCAAAGAGGCCCCAGCCTTGCTTGTCCATGCCTAGGGTTAGCTGGGTTCAGGCAGGGCTGCCTGGTTTTGCAGGGCTGCAGCACCGAGAGCCCCGGGGCAGCGCGGGCAGCACCCTGCACTGCGCTCTACCCAGGGCTCGGGGCACGGGGCAACTGCTGCACCATGGAGCAGAGGGCAAGCAAGGGCTGGGGGTGCTGGGGTCCCATCCTGCACCCACACAGCCCGTCCCCAGCAGTGAGAGCCCCGGCAAGGGCAGGAAAGCCAGTGGGGAAAGGAGCAGGAGTGCCAGGAAGCGGAGAGCTGGCAGAAAACAGGGTTAGGACCAGCAAATAGCTGGAAATGGGTAACAGAGGTGAGGAAGACAGGCAGGTGGGTGTTAGAAGATGGCACTGGGCGCAAGGACCCGGCCCGGCGGGGTGCCGCAAAGTGCACGAGGCATCGCGGTGCCAGCCCGTGGGCCTCGGCATGCTGGAAGGATGGCAGGGATGCAGGAGCAGGAGAAGGAAGGGACGCCACTGCTGCCACAGGGTAGGGACACCGGCACCGGGGCTCGCTGCAGAGGGCTGTGCCGTGCTGGCCGCATAGCAGAAGGGAGGAAGGATGCTGCTGCCGGTGCCAAGGACACGCTCGGGAGTGGGAACGGCAGATCTCCGGGTGATGAAGATCAGCAGACCTGGGAAGCAGCCGTGCCGCCGCTGCCGGTGCGGAAGGAGGCAGGCAAGCGGGTGGGTGGCAGGCAGCGGGAGCAGCACTGCCGAAGCCGAGGGGGGCCCGAGACGCCGGAGCAGGGTTGCACTGCCGACAAGGGCCGGGGATGAGTGCAGCCGGCAGCAGGGTAGAGTGGCCGGGCGGAGGGAGCAGGCCTGATGTGGCTGACACCAAGATGTCGGGAATCTGGCTGCATCTCTGCTTTCCACTTCAGAAGTTTCCAGCCCTTTCCCTCATGACAAGTTTCCCACCTGAGTGCCCTTCCAGCTCCCTGTATCCTCTGCACGCCTTCCCGTGCCCACCCGCTTGCTCCATCACAGCCCACGCCGCCCGGCCAGCAAGCACGGCCGCACGCTGCCGCCCGCTCTGGTGATGGGGATCGCCATGGCTGAGCCGGTGCCTGTGTCCCCGTCCCCTCTGCAGCCACCCCTGCACGCTGCAGCAGAGCCCTTGCAGGGGAGGCCAGGCAGAGCTGGCAGGCATTGCTGCAGAAATCAAGTCCTCCTGCCCAGCTCCGAAGTTTAGCCTCTGGTGCAAAAGCTCCAGGATCAGCAAACTCAGGCAGGCAGGAACCCGGAGCTGCGCTCCCCTGGGAAGAGGGAGAAGCTAAGCCCAGCAGAGCGAGCAAGCCCATGCGGACACATCCAAACATCTGCAGCAATCCTGCAGGTCCCCCCAACACTGCCCCGTCACGCCAGGGCCACCCCGGTTCCTACCTTCGCTGGTGGTGGCAGAGAGGCAGGCAGCCAAAGCGATGACGATGGAGAGCGAGGATGTCAGAACCCCCTGTGCCCATGCCATGGTCTGGCAGGGCCACCAGCCGCGGGACAGGGCCACCCCGGTCGTCCCAGCACCTCTGCAAGCGAGTGCCCGGAGCTACGGCACACGCCAGCTAATGCAAAGGCACTTTGCGCACATTGCTCGCATCCACACAGGCGAGCGGCTCGGCAGGGAGGGAGCAGCCTGCCTGTCACTGCTCGCAAGCCAATGGGGTGGGTGGGCTCTGCAGCGAGCCCCCCTTCCCGCACCACACACGCACGCTGTACCCAGCCCGAGCATCCGGACGGCGGGCTCCCGCTCCCCCCTGCCATCCGTCCTCCCTCCCTCGTGATGCTCCAGCAGCCCCCGCCGCTTCTCGTGCTCCCCGTCCCTCTGCACTGCTCTCGTCCGGCTGCTGCGAGAGCCAAACTTGCAGCCCAAGCTGTGGTCTGGCGGGGAGCTCCAGGAGTGAAGGGGACAGGGTTGCCCTGTCCTGGTGTAAACGGAGAGGAAAAACCCTTGCACATGCTCTCCTTGCTGCCTGGGGCTGGGGAAGACAGGCAGAACCCCCCCCTTGATGCTTTTCGTGACACATCGTCCTGGGATAGACACTCTCCACTCGCCCTTGAGCTGGGGCAGCAGAAGCAGGGGACAACGCGGCCAGGTGTCACAACACCCAGCCTCTTTACAGCCGCCTTGGCCACCTGAGACAGGGCCAACCCCTTCAGAAGCAGAGTTTGGGAGGACGCAGCCGTTGTCCCAGGGTGGGCAAGGCCAGGCGCTGGGCAAGGGGACCCTGCAATGGGGGTCTGCGCTGCCTCAGGGGCACCGAGCATCTTCCCCACGGCCCTGCCGAGGAAGCTTCTGCATCCCTCTCGCTTGGAGCTGCCAGAATTGCCGAGCCGGGTGAGTACCTTGCTCAGCATTAAACACTCAGCATCTGTCAGGACCCCCTACAGCGGCCGTGACGGTTTCCCCATCTAAATGCTGAACGATCACTAATACCTGCCCCTGGTAACCACAGATGCTGACTCCCACCTATGCCACGTGCGGTGGGGTTATTTGCTCTTCCATGTGCTCATGGCCAGGGGACCGATGGGTGACTGCAGCCCACCCCTGCCCGCAGCAACTGACCCCAGGAAAAGGCAGATGAGGGAGGACGGGCATCTCTGTTGACTGTCAGGCCATCCCTTGGATAAAGCTCACCCCAGACTTGCTCGGTGGGCCTGGGACGGCGGCGGGGAGTGCTGCACACCCCCCATCCCACCCTGGATCCCAGCGTGTTCCCTGGAGATGCTGGACCCCATGCTGGGGCACCCCACGGCACTGCCAGCAGCTTTCTATGTGCTGGAGCGAGAGGGGCTCCCTGCCCATCTCGCAGCGCGTGGTGGCAACAATTCCCCATTCAGAGCGGATGAGGATTGTGCCTCCAGGGACACGTCTGCACCACTCATCACCAGGACCTGGGAACGGCCCGGGGCGTCAGGTCCCTCCAGGTTTTTTGCCTGGGAAGACGTCCATCCGGAGACAGCGCTGGAGAGATCCTGTCATCAGCAGTATCGCAGGATGGGCTTGCAGAGCGGCTCAGGCAGGGATACGGCCGTGGCTCAGGGAGGACTCCAGCAGTTCCCAAGGCAGCTGGCAGAGGCTGGGCAGTGCTGTCAGGCTGGGGTTGCAGCTAAGAACTGGTCTTTGCAATGGGCCTTGGAGCAAAGGGGTCAGGGCTGATGGTTTCCTGAATAGCACCAAGCCACCAGGAAGCCCCAGCCCTGATGCTATGATGGTTGCACCCCTGCAGCTGGTGGGAGCGCTGATTTTCCGCCAGCTATCGCGTTGCTACTCCAAACCAGCAATCTTCTTGTGCTGAAAGGGCTCGGTGCTGGATCCCTCGACTCTTTGTCACCCAGTGCCCAAGCAGAGCCCAGCGTGCCGGAGGGACACCATCCGCACTGCTACCATCTCAGTCCCAAGCTCTGGAAATGAACCTCTGGGGAAGCAGAAGCCAGCTTTGGACTTGCAGTACTGAGTGATGCCCACTCCCAGTGTGATGCTCTAATGCAAGGGGTTAACCCTGCAGACCTCCAACACAACCCAGGCACCCACACGGGCTGTCCAGTTCCCTGGTGCCATCCCAGCCCCATGCGTCCCAGGGATGTGGGTCCTCCAGGTCTTGCAGAGGTGCCCAGGGCTACCAGATACTGCACCTCTCCACAGCTTTTGGCTTTGCTGTGATCCTATCCTAGAGAAGCTGCGGTGGTTGGGCACTGTGACAGAGTGTAAAGCAGCTTTGCAGGAGCCAGGACACAGTGACTCCAGAATAGCATAACCCAAATCCCTCCCAGGGAATGGGAGGCCTCTCAGATACGCTGTCAGGTTTGGGGAGAGAGGATGACATGTACTGGGGTGCCTGCATGCAGCGGTGGGTGCAGCAGGGTGCTGAGCCTTGGTGGAGGGCTCTGCTGGCTCAGCGGGAACTGCATACCGTAATGCAAGCATGCACGCTGAGCACCGAAGGGGTGTGGGGGTAGGGGCAGGCATTCTGGTTTCACTGGACACTTGGTTTTGCGGTCAGGATGTGCCTCGTGTGCATAATTAGTGCATGTGCCTGGAGACTGGGCACTGTCAGGAGTGTGCGAGCTGGTACGGGATGCAAACACACGTGCCAAGAGCCTGGGATGCTCCTGTCTGGAAATGCGGACCCTTTCCATACCAGGATCTACGTGCAGCTGGGGACACAGTCACAAGGCATCCCAGGAACCCCAAACAGCTCAGGAGCCAGAGATATGGAAGGCATCACGCCAGGATTCCTGGCCCTTCTCCCCACCGGCATCCCTCCCCAGGCTCCCAGTCGCCTCTCCCTGGTCTGAGCTAGATGGGGCTTCTCCCCACCGGCTGCCTCCCTCTCTCACTGCGTGCTGCTGCCTCCGCTCCTCGGCGAGTCTCTTGCCATTGCCATGTTCCTCAGACGTGGTCCCGCACCTGGCTGTCACGGAGATGGGGAGGATATTTATAGATGCTGCGGAGAGAGGAAAGCGCAGCTCAGACAGGGAGGATCAGTGAAGGTGGGGAGCCAAGCCTGGCTATACCCCCTTTTAGCACAACCCAGGTTATTGTGCATTTACCAGGGAGACCACAGTCTTCTCGCTAATTCAGCAGCTCAGACCTGAGTGGCTGTTACCCTTTTCACCCAGCTTTGCACCCAGGGATTGCCCATCGCAGCCCTGCAAGAGCGAATCTGTGTCTGGGCTAGCGGGGAGGGCAGCCCTGCCTGCCTCCGGTGTCCCTGCTCCTCCCGGGTCAGGAAGGCAACGTCCAGGCACTTCTGCTCTCCTGTAGCATTTGCAGGGCCAGGTGCCTCCGGGTCAGGGCTGGTGCAGGCAGCGTGGGTGGCAGAGTCACTCAGGGAATGGCCCCATCTCCAGGACCGGTGCCACTCTGTGCTGGACCACCAGCAGACCCAGGACACCCCCCCTCACCCCTGCAGAGAAGGGGATGCTCAGGGTAGGGTGCAGAGCCATGCTGCAGGTCTCAGTAACCCCCTGATGCCTGTCCATCCCTCTGTCCCCCCTCTCCCAGGAGGAGGAGTGCCGAGAGATGATGGGGCATGGGTGCCCTCTCCCAAGCCCAGTGTGTCCCCCTGTCCCACTCACAAGGTGTCTGTGGGAGGAGGAGGAGGATGAGCTGAGCCGGTCCCCAGGCACGAGAGCTGCAGAGACATCTGGGAGCCTCCTGGCAAAGCTGTGTGCCGCTGTGGGTGGGGGGACAGGAGTCCTGGGTGGCTTTCCCCACACAAATGGCCATGCACAATGCCCCCTCCATCTCTCGCACAGGCAACAGCCCTGAATCTGAGGCCCTTTTAAAACTGGGATTGATTAAAAAAGTCGGGGTCCTACCTTCCCCCGCCCTGCCCCGACCCCTCCGCCCTGGCCTCCCCAGCAAAGCCCCGGGGGTAGCAGGACAGGAGGGGGGTGTTGGACCCATGCAGGTGGTACGTCCCCCCTCTGCACTTGCACGTGGCTGTGGCATCCACCAGCAAAACTTGCATTTGGTGCCCCAGCTTGAGCTGTAAGCAGTAACTCCCAGTGAACTGCAGTGTACCCCACGTAACGGTGCCTGTGGGAAGATCTTTAAACTGGCATCTACCATATAAACACGCTGACATGTGATCTACATCGATCTAACAATTCATCTGGAGCAACACCCGTGCTACATCAGTGTCACTAAGTCCTCATGCTGAATCAGGGACGGGATAGATTGCTTGCCAGCAAGGTCGAGCGTCACAGGGACCGCATCTCGCCTCCTCCCTGCCTCCGGCCTCTTTTCCCTCTCCAGTGCCCTGGGGTTTTCCCTTTCCTAACGTGTTGGGCCTCTTTTTCGGCAAGGTGCCTGCCCTGAGGAGCAGGCGGAGTGGTGCTTTCCCTGCTTGCCCCAACGCTCCCTGGGGCTTACCAGTATCCCCATCACTGCCTGGCCGTCGAGCCAGCATCTTTCACGCGATGCCACAACCAAGCATCCCACCCAGCCCCTCACCACGGCCAGGCAGAGGGTGCTGCTCCCCTCCCCGTTACCGCAGGCGGGTGCCCGCTTTCTTCCATTAACGCCAGCACATAGGGTCAGCCCTTGGCATCAGTCGCGACGCGGTACGACTGTGGGAGGTCCTTGGCCAGCTGAGCAATCAGCGCCCGATTAATTCAGGTCAAGGCTGGGGAGGCCTGGCATGCCTTTCTTCCTTGTCATTATCAGAAATGCTGTGTATTAATATCCTTTATATTAAAAAAAATAATCTTATCATAATTTTTCCTCGTTGAAGGAGATGGTTTGGAATTGGAATTGAGACAAACACAAGCCAGGAGCACTGGCTGCAGAAGGGGAGAGTTTAAGAAAGGCCTTTTGGTAATATCCATCGTTCCCTTATCAGTGAGGATATTAAACGTATTGAAATGCTAAGCAGCTCTTTAATGGCTGTCTCTGATTTTCATTAAACAAGCAGGGGATGAGCAGGAGGGAAGGGGATGCAGCACTGTTCTTTCTCTAAGAAATTCTGATTGCTGGATATTAACGGCATTAATGTTCTTTTATCCAACAGCGCCAGGGTTATGCTTGCCTTCTTGCCTATTTTCTGTCTTGCTGAAGTGGAACTAAGTCCCCGCTCCCTAAGGTGGGTGCACCATTGCAATGAAGCTGTTAGGGACCAGGGCTGTATAAAGATGCAAAGCAGGGCTCCCCCAGGGAACACTTTCTTGGTACCAGCATCTCCAAGCCCCACCACGTCCATGCTGCCCAAAGGAGAGAGATGCTCATGCCTCAGCGGGGCAGCCTGGTCCTGAGAAGAAGAGGAGATGGGCAGCCAGAAGAAGTTTAGCCCAAGTGAAATCACGGCAATACCCCCAGGTCCAGGCTGGAAGCATCACCTGCAAGCCCGGCAATAGCGCAGCCCTTATCCTGAGGGATGGTGAGGGATGGGCTGCCCCTTTGAAATGGGTACGGCAGTAAGTCCTGGTGATCCCCGGGCGTCTCCAAGTGTGGAGAAAAACGCATCTGTGCCCTGTCTGAAGGGAGGTCTGGGGAACATCTGTGCCCCCTTCTGCATCCAGTGCTGTAATGACCTCAGGGACCATCCCTCAGCTTCCCAAATGAGGACATTGCTATGGGGAGCGTTGGAGGAAAGCCATCATAGCAGGTAGTGCCACAGCATGAGCACACCGCAGGGCTGGGGCCACACAGAGCCCACAGCAGGGGTTTTGGGGGGCTCTGCAGAGGGTCTCAAGCCTGGCCGCAGTGCTGAACACTTGCAGGAGCTCCAATGCACAGTCACAACTCTGACACCCAGACAAGGCTGTGACAGCCTCTGGATTTCTCTGCAGACAGCCCAAGCAATGATGCTTTGCTGGCTGAAGAAGCAAAGATACAACGCAGTCAAGTCCGAGCACTTCAAAGACACATCAGGAAACAAAACCCATGAATCAGGTGCTAAAACGGCACGAGAGCCACAAAGATACCTCTCCGCTCTTAATATCTCTCCTTTGCCTTCCAGTTTCTAACCTTGGTGTGCGCGCGGCTCCGTTCTGCACGGTCAGAGGCCAAAGGCTTTGCTGTTATAATCATATGCCTCCAGGAGCCGGGGCTTGAAAGCATCCGAAAATAACACAAGGCTGCCCATGGTATTGTGAGAGTCAGCAACCGTGGAGGAAGGCAGTGGACCGGCCGGCTGAAGTCCCCTCTCCCCATCCAGTGCACATGCATTTGGAAAAGAAAGGGACATGGGGACAGTCCCGGTGCTCTCTCGGGGAAGGCTGGTACAAACAAACAGAAATTAGCTGGAGCTAATAGAACAGGGGCTGCCACTAGCCCAAGCAGCACTGCACGTATATAATCCCAGTCTCCAGAGCACAGCAGCTCTGATATTGCCGGAGGGAATGGCTTTGTGGGCTAAGCAGGTTTGAAATGCTTAGACTTTGGGAAAACACAGGGTCCCTGCAGGACAGCTGAGCCTGCAACCCAGTTCGCTACCCCTCCGCCGCACGGGATCCTGGCATCATCCTGCTCTGGGGCATCCCTTGCATTTCTTGAACCCAGCTTGAGCTTCTTTCCTCCCAATTTATTCCACACCTTTTTCTTCGCTCCCCTCTTTTCCTTGCTCTTTGCTTTCCTGTGCATGGCTTGTTCTCTCCTGCCTCTGGGCCTTTATCCCGCACGGACAGATGAACTGCTTTGTGTCTGCCAGATGGTGGTGGCACCTCGGTCCCCATCCCCTGCCACCCACCGCCGCCTCCTCTGTTTGCACAGCCGGTCACCACTTTGCTGCCTGATACCAGCTTCGTCTTGATCCTGCCCGCACCATCAGGCTTCTCCAGTAGCAATGAGTCAAGTGCTGTCCGAGGCACCCAAAAACCCTGTTAGTTGTGCTATGGGATACAAATCCTCTTAAAGAGCAAAGGAGGCACTTCCATGGTTGCTTCTTCTTGGGGTTCCTGGACCAAAAGTCAAGCCTATCTCTGGACACTGGCAATGAGGTGGAAAGCAAAGCAGAACAACGGCCACCAGCCACCTCCAGGTCCTGCAGCCTCCCTTGGAAGCACGTTACAGCAAGTCTTAACACCTTCCAGCATCCCCAGCCTCTGCCATCCCAAGCAAAAGATCTCTGCTTGGCCCCAAACCCCGGTGCTGTCGGCATAGCCACAAGACGGGCAGAAAAGACCTCCAGCCCCACCTCAGACATCCTTTGCGCTGCCGACAAAATGCACTGATAGCTGCCTAAACTGCCGGCTTTATTTCAAGAGCTTTGTTTCTGCTGGAAGTGGAAATCTCAAAGAGACTTAATTATAGAGCTGGGCAGACACAGGCGTAATCCTTTTGAAAGCTTACAATGAGACGCTCTCTAAAATTAATTTTGACGCTGCAAAAATAACCAAACAAAGCTCCATTTAAAATGGGTGAGTGATCGGGCAACAATAGTGAAACAAATGGGAACATCCGCAGCCACTTCAGAGCTCAGCCAGGGTTGCCCCTTTGCAGAGAGGGGCACTGGTCGGGGCACCGGTCGGGCACGAGATGCCAGCATATCGGCTCCTGGCCAGCAGTACCTGGGTCCCGCTTGCCTGGGCTATGCTTTCACAGAGCTGGGCTCTTTATCATTTATCACCTTAGGAAATTTGGGAACAGGCCACCAGCGTGCAAAGGTGGGGCTGGCAATGGCAAAGGACAGTCCCAAGCCAAGATCTTCTCCTCCAGTTTGGGTTGCACATCCCAGGATCCCCAGCTGCGGTTTCAGGTTTAATATTTACTCTTTCTGATGAAGTCGAGCTGTATCAGGGACCTTGCCACCAGCTGGGACGATTTATTACCCAGCATAGGTCTCTGTGTATGCAGTTTGGAACCTGCCTCCTTCCCAGGAGCTGTGTTCCTTCATGTGGGATATTGGACGTAGGACTATTTAGGAAGAACTGTAGCTACCCACCCAGCCCTGGCTATTATACACAGATATAAATAACTTGGTTACCTTGGTTAACCTTGTAGAATTGCAGCCTAATTTCTTCAAACATCCATCTCTACACCTTATTTCACTGAGATTTAACTCCCCGTGGGGTGTGAGGGGTCAGTGAAAAGCCCTTAATTAGTTCAAGGGTCAGCAGAAGATGAACAAACAAATTGAAATTTTGTAAAATGTGTGTATTTAATTAATACTGTCTCAGAAACCAATTAACAGATTCACTTGGAAATTGTCAGGAATATAATCTATGTTTCAAGGGTAGGTGGCGAAGGGTCAGGGAGGACACGCTGTGTGTTTCACATGGAGAGAAGGACTCAGATCTGGGAATCAGCTGTAGAAAAAACCCAGCCTTTGGCTGGGAGCTGAGGTATCGCTGCAGGAAGGACCATGCATGACCACGCTATCACTGCAGCCGGAGGCAGCGGAGAAGCCACATCTCCCTTCCAGAGCCTCGCTTGCTCAGGTCAGCAGGAGGCTGTTTGCTGCTCCCAAAGGTCCGTGCAAGCAAGTCCAAGCTGCACAGAGGAGCAAGGAGCTTTTTAAAGCAGTCGCTGTGCTTTAGAGAAGCCAAGGCTGGCAGCATACCGCATCACCGGGTGGCTCTGGCTGCCAACCCACAGCCTCTTTACAGCTAAACCAGCCACGATGCTGCTGTGTCATCTCACAGCTCCGGGTTTAGATCTCAACTTTGCCCCTGGATAGTCTTCAAGGGCTTGACCAAAACGTGTTATGGTGCTGCCTGCTCGTCTGAAGGCAGCGGCATCAGCAGGCAGGTCAGGAGCAAGAGGTCACGTTGCCAGATTCTGGCATCACTTTTTCTCATGCCATGTTTGCAAACATCACGAGATGATGGGTGACATTTATTTGTGCACTGGTTTGGGGAATTGGGGCTAAATTGAAGTCCAGTGGCTTCAGAAGGGAGCTTCATCAAACCCCAGATATTATAGGACCTGAGACAAGTGCCCAGGAATTGGCAGGACAGCCACCCAACGGTCATCTTCCTCTTGCTCCGACTGACAGCAAGCTGTCTCTAATTTTTAAATATATATCGTTTTGCCCGTTCTGTCTTTGGAAACAGTCTCTCCATAAGACCAAGTAAAAAGAGCCCCAGGCGGAGCTGATCTAATCGCTCCAGTTTCCCCATGGGCTGTTCTCTCCAGTACCCCATCCTGAGGACATTGCAGCAAAGCTCCTCACCCATTGCTAGCAGCCCCTGCGCAGGCCCTGTTGTGTTGTCTGAGGTCCCGTGGGGCACCAGGCACTGGCAAGAGACCATCCAAGGCTTTGGTCTGCCTGCAAGGCAAGACACTGTCTCCTGCTTGGGCATCTCAGCCCACCAAGGCACCACCCCTAGGACCATATCTTCTTTCCAAGATATCTTTAGAAATACTTCTCAACAATCTAGTCATTCTCCTTCGTGCCCTGAGAGAGTATTTAGAGGCAATAGGCTCCCTTTGAAGGCAGCTCTGCTGCCAGTTGCATTTTTCCTGACCATGCCATGCCCTGAGGGTCTCTCATCCCAATCTAACCACGGAAAGCTTTGCGGTAGACTCCATGCCCCTTGTTCCTCTCATCTGGCCACGCAGGAGGACATCCCCTAACATCTTCCACTCCTTTGGTCCTGCAGTTACAGCACTCTTGGGGCTTGGGACACTTGACTGGGTGATGATGCCAGCAGGAATAGGTTCTTATCTGGTCAGTGGCCCGCTCAGGTGACGTCCACACGTAGCAGAGAGAAGTCTCTTCACCACTCTCAGAGGCGCCTCCTTTTGCAGAGTTACTTTCTGACGTGCTTTCAAATACACGCATTCAAAGTAAAGCAAGTAGCCTTGGCCTGAAGATTTAGAGTCCGTTTGCCTTCTGCTGCAGCACTGTCCTTCGCTCCTTTGAAGAAATCATCTGAGCTAATAGCATGGTCACCTTCTTCTTTATCCTACCCGGACATCTGCTGGTGCTTGCAGACTCCTGCATTTGCTGCCTTTCCCCAATACGCAGGGCGCTTTGCTTTCACCGCTTATCACAGTACACGCAGCATCCAGGTGCTGTGCTGGCTTCATTCCTGCTTTCAGATCTGCTCTCATCTCTGCCACGGGTCACTCTGGCGGTGTCAAGTGTTTTCAACCGTGTCTATGAAGGCTACGTGCTACTCACCCTTCAAAGTTGTCACTCTGGACAGGGTAACTTCTGCTGCCTGGCAAATTCTAATTGCGCTGCCTGGAGTTAGCTCTGCAACCAGACCTCTCTCGTTGCCTCTGTCTCTCTCTCAGTCGCCTGTTCTCCAGCCGCAGATCAGTCACTAGCTCTTCGGAGATTTCGCTTTCTTTCAATCCTCTCTGATTAAACCATGTCTTTTATATGTTCCGTTTTTTTCCACAGTGTTCCCGCGTGCCTCGGATTTCTGTGCCACACTTCCGTAATTAGCTTCCTCGGCCCGAGTCAGCTGAAAGCTACCAGAGAAATCAAATGCTTCAAAACCAGCCAGTGTCAAAAATAAGGCTACTGCCTTGACGCCTTCCTTTTTACTGCAACCTATTTCTTACAGTGGTGGTGAGAAAAGCTGCTTGAAGCTCCTTCACCATGCTGGAGAAGTCCAGCTCCAGAGGAGCTCTAGCATCCTCCCATGGACCAGTCTGCACCCGAGCAGCTGTAGGAGCCAGGTCAGGATGAAGGCATGGCAGTGGCTGTTACTGTGCGTGGGAACAACCACAGAAAGCAAACAGCTTTAGACTGAAGTCAGAATTGTGATTTGGGATCAGTATGAATATCCCTGTAGCTCTGGGATTATCTTCAGCCTGTCCCACTTTGGCACAAATCCGTTGACCTTCCCACAAAGTCATTCCTTGCTCTGACAGGCGGAGGGGAGCAAGGACAGGGGCTGCTGGGGGGTCTTTGGGGACACCCTGTCAGCTTTTCTGAGCCCCCGGGAAAGCAGAGTAGCACCCCCCCAGCTCAGAGCAAAGTGTTTCCAGAAGCCCGAGCTCCCTGGTGAGCGGAGGAGGTGATGCTGGGAGGAGAAGGCAGCACACCAGGCGGGGTCCACTGAGTCGTGCCATGGGTGCTGATCTCAGCTCACAGCATCCCCACGCACCCAGCAAGGCGGGGGGTCAGGGACCCAAGCGGGATGCGGACAAGCGTTTCAAGCACCGCAGTGAGATGCTGTGCCCCCCCCTGCACCCTCATCACCTGAAACGGCCTGTCAGACCTCCACTGGAGAGACTTGTCAAAGGCAGCGGGCTCCGGTGGCAGGTTGGGGCGGTGAAGACCCCCCGGGGATGGCCTGATGGACAGATGCCGGGGTGGATGTGGGGGGCAGACCTCCCGGGGTGTGCGCCAGCGCCGTGCCGGGGCTGTGAGCCTGCCCTTGCCAGCCCCATGGCCGGGGAGCCCCCGCCTGGGGCTGTCAGCAGCCCGTCAAGCCAGAACATGGGTTGGGGGCGATGCCGGCAGCCCCCTCCAGACATGTCTGCACTCACTGCAAGGCAAGCTCCATTTGGTCCCAGAGGGGGGATGGGGTGCCCTGCACAGGGGTGCCTGAGCACATGGGATGCTCCCAGCCCCATCCGTGGTGTGATGCCCCTGACCCCATCCGTGGTGTGATGCCCCCAACTCCATCCGTGGTGTGATGCCCCCAGCCCCATCTGTGGTGTGATGCCCCCAGCCCCATCCATGGTGTGATGCCCCCGACCCTATCCGTGGTGTGATGCCCCCAACTCCATCCATGGTGTGATGCCCCCGACCCTATCCGTGGTGTGATGCCCCCAACTCCATCCATGGTGTGATGCCCCCAACTCCATCCGTGGTGTGATGCCCCCGACCCTATCCGTGGTGTGATGCCCCCAACTCCATCCATGGTGTGATGCCCCCAACTCCATCCATGGAGTGATGCCCCCAGCCCCATCCGTGGTGTGATGCCCCCAGCTCCATCTGTGGTTTGATGCCCCCAACCCCATCCGTGGTGTGATGCCCCCGACCCCATCTGTGGTGTGATGCCCCCGACCCCATCCATGGTGTGATGCCCCCCGCCCCATCCGTGGTGTGATGCCAGCTGCACCCGCTTGCCCTCTTGCTGTCCTTCGCCTCCTGACACACAGATGCTGAAGGTCCAGCTCAGCGTCAACCCACCGATGGGTTTGCCCCAGGGCATTGCTGGCTGCCCACCCTGGGGCAGCCCAGGAGCTGGGAGGTCTCCGTGGGATGCTCCCTCGAAGATGACAGGTCTGCAGCTCGGGTTAGGGGGTTATCCCTTGTGCTCTTTGCTGCTCCAACCAACACTGAAGAAGATAATTACAAGCAATAATTTATTCATTACTGGTTAACTCATTTAGTCTGTGTAAGCCTGCTTCTAATTAGAAAACAAGGACCAGGCCGCCTCTCCTAGGTGGTCTCTTTCCCTAAAGAGTCTTCTCCATTAGCGATGCCCACCGCTAAGCCGAAAGGGAGCCGGCAGGATCACTGCCCCCCGCAGCCGGCGATGCAGTGCTGATGAGCTGGGGAGAGGCGGGGGGCCTGGCTGATTCGGGGAAGCCATCGGCAGGGCTGAAGCTGCACCGGAGGGGTGCACGGGAGGTACGGAATTTCATCGCAGAGGGATGCGCAGCTGCTTTGGGGTTTGCAAACAGGAGAGGCTGAGACAGGCCCGTTGTGGTTGGCAGCTGGTACAAGCATGCCAGGATGATCCTGAGCCCCCGTGCCAGCGCAGCAAAGCTGGCATCGCTGCAGCTGGGTGCTGCAACTAGAGCAGAACCCAGCATCCCACCCGAAACAGCACCTATCTCCCTTTCCAGGAACAAGGAGCTGCCCTAGAGCGGTGATGCTCGGGGGCAATGCCAGACCCCCTCTTCCTCCTCACCCCTCATCCAGAGGGAAAGACGGTTGGATGCAGCAGAGCGGCGAGGGGCAGGGGATGAGGGCAAGCTGCCCGAGAGCCTGCCCGTGTGCAGGCAGCCCGCAGCTTCGCGTGAGGCCACTGCAGTGCAGCCTGGCCCAGAGCAAGCTGCACACAGCTGCTCCACGACTGCCAGGCCTCCCGCTGGGCACCAATCTTCATCTCTTTGAAATACGCATTAAAATACATGAGCCGCACTCTCTGGCCAGGGCTCCCAGCACTGGATAATTGCTTCTTAAGTGCTTTCTAAATGCAAACTGCATGTTATTCTTACCACCACTGCCACCTCCCCTGCACCCAGCCTTTGATCTTCTACATGTCATGACAATATTGCAATTACCCCGTCAGTGTCGGGATGTGGAGGCGCTCCCAGCTGGAAAGTACAGGGATGCACCGGACTGCAGAGTCGTGCCCTCTGGATCGATACATGTGAGGCAAGAGTCCTCCGAGCCGCATGCTGGCCCAGCCCCAGCCTGGCGGTGGATCCAGAAGAGCACTTGGGAGTCACCAGAGAGGAGCACCGCTGCAGATCTCCTTGGTTAAAGAGATGATGTGCAGCAGGCTGTGGCTGGCAAGCAAATGCAATGCATCTCCCCGTACCGCCTGCTGCGTGAAACTTTCTGAGGATGCGTGCTCTCCTTCCCCCTGGCAGGGCATCTGCAAAGTCCATAGCCTTTAAAACCCAACCCAGCTCTCTGCTCGTGTATCCTTTTTCCCTGCAGCCCCTGAGCCTTAAATGGTGCTGAATCCCAAAAATCACTCATGTCACCCCAAAACCAATTTCTTTTTGATTTGTGGGAAATGCTGGGGGGAAGAAAGAAAAAAAAAAAAAGGAAAAAAAAAAAAAAGCCAGTATTATTCTGGATTGGTCCCAGGTGTTAATTTAAAAGCAGTGTTTTCAGACCTGGCAGAAAAGCTGAACTCTGATCCACCTGCCTCATCCTGGGAAGACGCGGCTTTGAAGGCAGCAGCAGCCAGTGAAGCTTCCCCGCAGCTCGCCCCGAGCTCTCTGCGAGCATCGTTCCTCGGTGCTGATGGGCTGCTGGTGGGGACCTGCCCCTGCGACCGCCCAGCTGGGCCATGGGGCAAGGAAGATGCTCTGCAGGGAGGTGAGACAACAAGGTGATGTTGTTCAGTGGAGCGTGGCTAGGGAAACCTTAGGGGATGCCATGGGGATGCAGCGAGGAGGAACAGCCCTCAGGTCTTTTCCGTCCCCACCTGCTCCGTCTGGCCCAAACGGGGATGGCGAGGCCGGGGCACAGGTGGTCCCCAGCAGGGGACACGAACTGGGATGGAAATGCTGTGCAAAGCACCTCCCCGTGGCGGCAGAGCCTTTTGGAGTGTCACGGCAGCAGCCTCAGGAAAAAAAAAAGAAACCAAAACGATCCTAATGAAGGTCCGCGGGAGCAGCGCGCATTGCACACGCACCACGACACCATCCGCAGCATCACCACCCGCTGCTACTGTCACTGTCACCGTGCGAGTTCAGGGGTATGGGGCTGTGGATCGGCTCCTTCAGCAGCTTGATACCGGCTTCCAGTATGCCCAGTGTGCCCAGTGTGCCCAGTGGAGCAGCGCCCCAGGGAGAGGGCGCAGAGATCTGGCGGCTCCCCTCTCCCCAGGGACAGGACAGAGCGACTCCCCATCCCACCGTGAAGGAGCCACACTGCTTTCTGACACTGGGGAAAGGTGACAGAAGGGACATGCAAAAAGACGTTATTAACACTGCTTTCCTTCCCCGTTCACTTTGGGTCGGTAACTCCCGTCTGACCACTCCTAAATCCTGCAGGAATCCTCTGGATATCGATGTCCACATCACGCCCTCCGCTGCGCCTCCATGCAATGCAGCTCCCCATCACCCACCACCTTTAATTTGGAGTACCCCACAGTGTCTCAGGCGGTATTTTCCAATTTCCAGAGCCCCTTGCCCAGTAACACATGCACTGGGTGGCCAGGACTCAGCAGGGGACTGCCTTTGAACTCACCCCAACTTGCATTCACTGCCTTGGGGTGCAACATGGTGAGGTGGGAATGTGCAGCTGGGGCGGGGGCACTCCAACCCCCGTGGCTGTGTCCACCATGTCTTGGGCCACACAGTTATTTCGGAAGGCATATGATGTCCCACACTGTCTCAGAGCTGTTGCCAGAGGGAATCCAGACATTTCATACCCGGCCAACTCATCTGCAGTGAGAGCCCTGTGGCCATCACCATGGCCTTTGTGCCCACGAGCAGCCACAGCCGCAACCTGCTTGGCGCGACACCAGAGGGAAACACCACACTAGCGAGCTGCTGGGGATCACTGCCATTTTGGGGAGCAAACAGAGCAGATCAGACATCCTGCCTTGCTCGACGCTGGCGGGAAGGTGGAGGGAGGTGGAGGCAGATGCAGGCGGCTCCAGCACAAATCAGCTGGTACTTTGCCCTCTGCTCCCTACTGCCCTGGATCCCATGGGCAGATCACTTGAACTCTGCCAGAAAGCACTTTCTTGCATCCATTTGCAAGAAGGGCCCCTTCAGCTCCCCACACAC
Source organism: Calonectris borealis (assembly GCF_964195595.1). Classification (NCBI taxonomy): domain Eukaryota; kingdom Metazoa; phylum Chordata; class Aves; order Procellariiformes; family Procellariidae; genus Calonectris; species Calonectris borealis. The sequence continues at coordinate 7,112,020 of NC_134334.1, forward strand.
CTCTTGCGTTGTCGAGGGTGACTGGTGGATGTGTCTTCCCTGTCCCATTCGTTATTAACTCCATCTCACTGTGTTCTCTCTCATTCATCCCCTCTCAAACTAAATAGCTCCTTTCTTCTCTCTTGTCATGTGGAAATCGTTCTCCACCCTTTATCATTTTCATGATTTCACTTTCTGCCGTATCCTCTGTGATGAGACACCGGGACGCAGCGGTTCCCCGTGCATTTCTGGGCATGTGGAACATCTTCCTTCATGCTGGCGTGTCTTGTCTTAATGCATGTGGAAAAACTCATTTCCTCCCTTTTAGCGGCGATACCGTCCCCCGGTGAGAGCTCATCGCTGCGGTTCCCAGGCCCTGGGCTGATGCAGGGGCATCGAAAACACATTGCGAGAGTCTTGATCCCAGCTTCAGATGATCCTCTTCTTAGCTGTTGCATTGCCCTCCTTAATTCCCTTCTTTTCATCCTTTCATGCCAGTGTAAGAAGATGCACCACGTGTCTCTCCATGGTTCCCCGTTAACTTGCTCCTGGATACCAGGAGCAGCAGCTCTGAGACATTTCCACCTGTGGGTCATGCATGGCGTGGTCCCGTCTCAGCCATCAGAGAACTGCCAGCACCATGCTCATAGCACTTCCTTCAGGCCAGGCTCACGCTGTGTGGATCAGCCTCTCCATTACACTCAACGGAGCAGTGCTGGGACCCGTCTCCTCGCAGGGCAGCATCTCTCCGATCCGCGATACGGCGGCCAGCCTTCCCCCGCCATGGCCAACGCTTGCAGAGTCAGCTGCTTGCAGAGCTGAAACAAACACTCAGGCTGGCACATTCCAGATAAGGCTCTTTTTTATTCTGCAAAACAATGTCACACTCCTTATCTGACACGAACCCGCAGTCTTGCTCCAGTAGTTCTCCAAAGCAGTAATTTAACCCCGGACACGTTGGTGTGAACTTGGGTAATTATATCTGGAGCTGCCTCCAGCTCTGTGAGGTCTGTAGGTGCTACAGGTGCTCTGTCTCAGCAAGGTTAGTGGGATTAGATACATCATCCTCCCATGAGATGGTAGCTCAGTCCTGGAATATAAATCAGCCTCTCCTCCAGGCTGATATGTCACCTTTTTCACATGACCCGCAGAGCACGGTGCAATGCTTTACACCACGCTTCCCCTCTGACTAACCAAAGCATTAGCAATTGCAGCTGGTCGTTGGGGTCTTCCAGTTCGTGGCCAAACGATTATTGAATGTGGTCTCCAGGTCATGACCATGTGTCACACCAAGCCTGACCAGCACCACCAGCACAGCCTGGAAATGGTGGGGCTCACGGTGACTCCCCCCACTACCTCTCAGCAAAATTGAAGAATGAAAGCACAGGATTAGCCCTTCCCCGTAGAGCCAGGTCAGGTAACGAAAGGGCCACCACTAGCTGACCAAAGCAGAGAGAAAGTGCCAGCCTTGAGGACAGTCCAGGGAGACGCTGCTCTGCCCGAATGCTTGCTGGGCTCAGGGAGCCTCTCTGAAGGGCAGACCTTACAGTGGGGACCGTTATGGCACTTCACAAGTGATTAACGACCCTAATGCTTACCCCACTTCTCCACGTGGTGGAAACAACCTAGACAGCTGTGCTGTTTGTCCCCACCGTGCCTAAGCCTACAAGCATCACGGGCAAATACCTGGGCTGGGCACAGTGGAGAAGGGGAACAGATTCACACCATGGTTCTTGGGGTGAGCGTAAGGGGCAGTGACATCTGCAGTAGCATTGCCCCACTTGGCCACCCTGCTCGGGGCGATGGGCAGGGGAGCAGCACGGGGCCACGCTGGCTCTACCCGCAGACCCACGGCCACTCAGGCACCGGCTTCTGGCAGAGGCAAAGCAGGACGTGCTCAGGCTGGAGGAAAGGAAGGGATGACCATGGTCCCATGTTCTACATTTTCAGACTGATCCCAGGAACCTTCTCAAATCCTGACACATCCCATAACCACCGTCTGGTGGCAGACCTTGCTGCTGGAGAGAAAACCCACTCATCCCCCAGGCTATGGTAGAGAAAAGGGAATTTCCCAGGGTCGAGAACAAAAGGATGGATGAGGACCTTGAACATCAGCATTGTGCATAGGGCTGGGGCAAGTTTCAGGTCTGATCTCTGCATGTCTAATGGAAAGAGATGCCTCCCCGCACAGGCTATTCCACTGCAGCGGGGACAAACTCAAATGCACGCCGAGGGAGGCACGCAGATGCCAGCATAATTAGCCACAAAATAGACTTTTCAGTATCACACAATGACAAAGAAAAATAAAAAAGGCCTGCGTGCTGATAATTCCTCAGCGCGCCTCAGTGACAAGGAACTGGGACAGACCTGAGCTTCCACTGAGCCGGAGGAAAAATGTATTTTTAAAAAGCAGATTATCTGGTTAAACAGAGGGCAGGGGGCTGAGCCGAGAGATAATGGGGGGGTCTGTGACAGCTTTATTAGGAAGTGCCTAATGTCGGAGCGATTTCACGGCGGATCTCAGAGCGGCAGGCTGACTCCAGGAGCCGCGGTCTCCGCCGCGGAGGCTCGGCAGCACTGTCAGACGGGCTTAGACGGCAACTGACCCCAGCTTTTTGCTGCAGGAGACAATGGAAGCAGCAGGGATGCTTTGCAGGGGGTCACCAGCCCGCACCTACTCCTGGGGTATCACCTGAGGGTGGGATGAGCGAGCACTGTATTCATTAGCCGTCGTTAGTAGCAGGATCCACTTTGCTAACCTGAAAAGAGGGGCATGCTTGGAATCACCGGGAAGCGCCGTTGCCTCTACCATCGGTACTGGCAGCCTGATAGCTCCGGGGCTCAGCAGGCACAGGGTACAACCCTTTCTTTGCCTCACAGCTGCCTTCCAGGATGCTCTCACCTGCCTTCTCTCCTTGTCTTTTTCTCAGGCTTTCCTCACCGGTCCTGTCTAATTCCTTGCCGTGTCATCTTCTCATATGGTGCAAAGACCCCTGCAAAGCTGGCAGGGCATCCGTGCAGCCCATTCCAGCCAAGGATGGTCCCCATCACATCCCCAGGACATTCTGCATCCAGGCCCCGCAGAGAGATACCACTCCAGCTCTCGGGGTCCTGCTGCCCGCTCTGGCAGCATGGCATGCCCCACACCAGCACCTCCTGGCACTGACCCTTGCAGTACTGGGCTCCCAGAGATTTGGGAGTGCGCAGCTCCGGGGTGCATGGCCAGTACTTTGCTGGGATGCATGTGTGTGCATGGGGCACATACTTTCCTTCACCAGGCTCTTCTGCCAGAGCAGGGGTGGAGCACTAGCGGGATGCTCACCACTAAGAAACCTGAACTGGGAGCATCCCATTCCCAGGAACGAGCTGGCAATGCAAGGTACCAGAGAGCATGCATGAAACAAGGCTTTGCCAGCATGACTCCTGGCCTAGGTCTCTGGGAGCAGCTGTAATCGGGAACAGGGGGCACTCGAACCAGACTCTAATCCCAGATTTTACATGAGCTGAACAGGTCCTGATCAGCTTGCCTGGGGTTTACGGTGGGATTGACAGCCGCTCCCACGCCGCCCGGATGCCCCGGCCAGCCAGAGCAGCCCCGAGTGGCTCCCGTCATCCGGGCCAGGGCTTCCCTGCGAGAGGAGGGCAAGCTCGGATGCTGGGACTGGCACATAAACGCGCCCGGCCGCGGCTCTGTCCACGGGCATCAGAGGGAGGATGTAAATCCAGGTCTCCGGTAACAAAAGGCTCCAGCGCCTCTGCCCCCAAAGCTGCCAGCTCAGCGTGAGAGGACTCCCCAAGGCGCAGGGGAGCCAGCGATGAAGCTGTCTCTGACAAGGGAAACTAAAGATGTAAGAGGGAGCATGAAATCATGGGTGACAACCATAACAGGGGCAGCTCCAGACATGAGAGGGGGAGCGGGAGCTGTTCTGCATCCACCCAGGAGGCTCTGCCGCCTTTGTAGAGAGCGGTGCATGCCGTGGTGGGGTGGAGGACCAACGTATGAGATGGAGACAGTCCCTGCACTGGCCCCACTGCCTGGTGGTGCTCTGTCCCCTGTCTTTCACCGGCACCGGGACTGGGTGACATGTTGCCCCAATCCTGGCCATGCTGCAGCTTGCAGACTCCGGCCGCTGGAGCTTGCCGTCTATTGCCGCGACCCCGAATGAGACGCATTGAACCACGAAGGGGATCGCAGCACCCAGGGTGCAAGATTGCAGGGAGACAGTTGTTGACAGACGAGCCCCAAACCTGCCTGCCATTTTCCCCTGCTGCAAGAGCTCATCTTCCCTGGGCTGCCGGCCTGGGCAACCAACTCGGACAGAAAATGCTTGCTAATTTTCCCGTGAAAGCGTTTTCTGTGCTGTTATCAGTTTAACCCGGATTGCCTGAGCCATTACACCGCTTCGTCAAAACCCCCGGAGCTGCCGAGCGCGCTGCCTGTGCTGGCAGGGATGCTGCCCCGCCGCCCCCCATCGCCTCCTCCCACCTCCCAGCTCCGCATTTCCCCTTTGTGCGCCTCTGCACAAGGGCACCAGAATTTAGCCACCCTCTCTTTCAACTTTTCCCCTCTCTCCTTTCCCCCCCTCTGTAACAAATCAGTGAAAAGAGGGAAGAGAAGAGGCTCCAATGACAGATGGAGCTGGCGCTATCATCTCTCTTAACTGTCACCGAGAAAATCACACGGCAGCCACTGAAATTCAAATTAGAGTTTTGCTGAAGCTGCTAAAACTCATCAAAAGATATCTTTGAAGTCCACTGGCAGGCTGGTCATTTCTTTTAAATTAGTCCCTGTTGAAAATGAAATTGCAGGGAGTTGGTGTATTAGCATATTGGAGTGCGAGAGACAGCATAATGCTGCCTTTCCAGGGAGCAGAGACAGTTTGCTTCTGCACAAAGACCGCACTCAAACCAGGCTCTTATTGCATTAGGATAAATGAAGGAGTCATTTCAAAGCTCCCCATTAAGGGGGACGGGCTGGCACTCGGAGAGAAGACGGCACAGACAGGTCAGTGCTGTCCCCGCATTCGTGCCCTCGGAGCCAACCTCCCGGCCGCAGCATCGCAAGCCCATGCAAATGAGGAGCTGCTTCGTTAGCAGAGCCAGCTTGGTGATGAGGGAAGAGGGGCCCTCTCCAGTCCCAATGCAGGGACTGGCGGTTCCCAGTGATGGGCAGGACGTGCAGGTCACCACAGCCCTCTGGGGAGGATGGCAGAGCCAGGATCAGTCCCACGAAAGAAAGTCCGGTCCCCTGAACGCTGGCTTTTTCCACGCTGTGCTTTCTTCCAGCACCTTCCAGACAGACCGGAGTCAGCATCCCGTTGCCCCAGAGGTAGCTGAGACCCAAGGAAGGGCCCTGGAGACTCCCAGACCATCCCTGGGAAGCCGCAGCAGAGCCAGCCGGACCCCAGGACAGACCACCTCTGTTTGATCGTCTGGCACCAGTTTGAAAAAGAGGGTCAGTCCCAGTAGTGGCTCCTCCTAACACCAACCCCACGTGCCTTGCCTCTCCAAGCTGGGCGCCTGTCGGGGATGAAGGCAGAGATTCACAGCCTCCAAGGTCCTCACGAGCCAAAGAGCGTGGTGGGACTATGGGAAGCGCAGCAGGATACTGGAAACCAGTGGCTGGCCACGGTGGGGTGGTGGCCAGCGGCCCCGAGAACAGCTGTAGCATCTCCCATGAGTGAATATTTCTCAGCACGGACAAAACTGGGTTGACATCCAGCTCCAGTTCAGTCCAACCCAGAGATTTGCCCAGAAATAATGGCCCTTAGGATGAGTACCAACCCTCTTCTCCCAGGCTTTGCTCCGCACCATTCTCCCCTCTCCTGGGAGGCTGAAGCACAGCATCGCTGCCTACCCAGGAGGCAGCCAGCCACCGCTGGCTCTTTCCTCAGCCCTTCAGGGCATCCAGTTTCCTCTGCCTGCCCTGAATCTCTAAGCAGAGGTTTCCCTGTCAGCCCAAAACCTTGAGATGTCAGCTGCTTTTGGATAGAGCTGTTTCTTTCATTACCGAGCTGATGTGATGGGATTTTGAGTGGCACTAGTAACACTCCTGCGTCTTTACACATAATGTCTTCGAGCCAAGAGCTATCGGCTGCAGATTTCACGCAGCTCTGAGAGGGGTTGGGAGCGGGTCAGAGGCGAGAAGTGTGGCCAATTCCCCCCGAACTGCAGGAGAAGATGGAGCAGAACTTGCCCCAGAGCATGTAACCTGTGATATTTTCCTGGGCTAATGCAAATTGCACCAACACAGGCGGAGAGATGAGCTCCTGCCATCGCAAGCACACATGGCCCTTGCTGAGCAGAGGCTTTCGCTGCAGGTTTTAGAAACCTTTAGAAAGGTCGCTGCAGTCCGGGGCTGAATGTCTCTTCCAAACTGTTAGCTGTTTACTGTGGATTTGCCCTGGATTTCTGACAAAGTGGCACAAGGAGGCTCAGACCCAATCGAACAACTACACCATCAGGGTTCATCATAGTGAAAACTTTTTTCTCCACCGTCTTGGTTAATTCTTGGTGTTTGGCTGCATTTCCCAACCTTGGTCACCAAAGTGTCTGAATGGGGTGGGGACACTCTGGGGGTCATGCAGACGGTGTTGTGTATAGCCCCCCCACCCCAATTTCCCAGGCGAGAGCAGCAAGCAGGGAAGGCGGTGCCGGGGTTATGAGCGTGTCTTTCTGCTCTGCAACTCAAAATCCACCGGGCAGGAGGAGGGCTTGAAGCAGCAACTGCAGTTTGCCAAGGGTCATGAGCCTCCGACTTGGAAGGAGAAGCAGTGCCCAGGGATCACTGGGCACATCTCACCACTGTTGCTTTTGGCAAGCTGGTGGCCAGCTGGTCTGCAGCTGGTGGTGTCGCATCCTGATCACCTTGAGCAAGGCGCTGCCTGAGCCGGAGGTTCAAACCTCCGAACCTGGTTTTCGGTGTCTCACCTTGTCCCTTTGCATTCCCCCAAAAACCCCATCATTTTGGCTGCCAGCAGCCTGCATCGGAAAGCAGTAGGACAGCCAGAAAGCCATGCCAGAAACAAATTTCTTGCAGCTCTGGACTGTTAATCACCCTCTCTCTAAGATGATGCCAGAGGATGGGATGCTGTAGGCTCCGATTGCTTTGCTTTTCCCGCAGCAGGGGGGTGCCAGCGGGTGTGCGCCCCGGGGCGAGGGCAGCAGCATCCTGTCCCCAACGGGACAGACATCTCCATCGCTCACCCCGAGCGCCAAAACCACTGGGCATCAATAACGATAGCTGCCATGCTCCTTATTACTGCCATTGTAATGCTCGGCTCCCGAGACACCGGCTGCGATAGGAGAGGAGGAGGCAGTGCAGGGGCCTCTGCTCCCATATCAAACACACGGAGGGTTGCTCCTTTCATCTGCTCCGTGCGATGAGAGGAGCAGCTGGTGCCTCCTCTGATCCACCCCTGCCCCGCCGCCTCCTGTCTTGGCAAACGCGCCCCGGCCCGGCCATCCAGCCGGGGCGTTAATTGGAGAGTGGAGAGGATGGCAGGGAAAGGGAGAGCCCGGACTCGGCAAGGCACAGCCACCGTCATTAACTTTTCATTGCGTCTGCCGCTTCCTCTTAGGGAGAAAGGCTTGAAACGTCACCGTTTTCTGCTTTAATGACCTAAGAGGCAGCCACGTGCCAAGGAGTCCTTGCATTGCAAGCCCAAGCCTGGGGAGGTTTCCAGCTCAGCCCTTGCACGTGGGGGTTGCAAGAACGGACAGGGTCCCACCAGCCGGGGTGTCAGCTCCCCAAATATCCCCTTTCACTGAGCCCAGACACCCTTGCGTGTCCTTTTCAGGACATTTCCTCAGAGATTTGGCAAGCTCGTGAGAAAGATGGGATCGTTTCCCCATGGGATCACATGGAGGAAGGAGCAGGGACTGCGTGTCCCAGGCACGGACACGGTGTCAGTCCAGGGACCAGTGCAATGGCCACAATGTCCCACTCATCAGGAAGTGATCTTGAGACTTCTCCATTTAAACATGTTTTTACCAGAAAAGATCCCGTCGATAAGCTCAAAACGCAGGAAATTGATGTAAAAACCTCAGTGGGAGACTGCATGAATCGGAAGGGGATTTTATTTAATGCCATTTCCAAGGTGACCTGGTCCACTCACCCCCAGCACCCACATAAGTGTCCAAGTGGTCTGGCCAGGATCACTTGTTCATGACAGAGGGGACACGGGATGTCAGTCAATGATCCTCTCTCCAGCACTAGTGATAACAAACTGGTTTTAACACCATTTGGGAGGCAACGGTGATTACAGGGTGATGTCTCCCCTCAGGATCTTGCTTACTTCAGCCCTTGCAGATCGTGGGCCAGGTTGCTGCCCATTTCTTCATTTGTGTCTCTTTGTGTCCTCGTTCTACATGTCTACAGGTACAGCTTTCCTTCTGGAGGTCTTTCCCAGATGTAGCTCAATTAACCTCCTCTGCTGCGGGCAGGGCAAAAAGGCTGGTTTTGCAGGACGGGTATGGAGGGAGAAGTCCAGGTCATGAGCTGTTTGCAGGGGGGGTCTGGTCTGTGCCCTGTGGGGAAGGAAGAACTAGTCCAAATTTCTGCTCCAGGGGGATCTTCAAACCAACACGCACAACCTGTAGAGAGCATCCCTTCAACATCTTGCTCAAAGAATTTGTCAGGGAGACAAACACAGTTTCATAGTGTTCATGGAAAGCTTTATCATCCATTCGGGTTTGGCATCAGCCTTGATGTCTGGTGGTGAATAACCCAGGGTCCACTGGGGCAGCTTGAGAGGCAGAAATTGGTCATGAATGCAGATATGTAACTAGAAAACAAGGACCTCTTTAACGCTACCCAAGAAAGGAGCCACGTTCTCCGGAAGGATTAATGGCAAGAGTAGCTCAGTCTGTGCTGGGCTGAGGGAACCACGTGCTCACCTCTCTCTGCTGGGGCTCTGACATTTTTTCTGTATAGGGACAGTTGGGTCTGGCTTGACGGATGGCCTTGCAGCAAGCTCCCAGCGCTACGTGTCTCTTTGGGCAGGATCCCTGTAATGAAGTCTGACAGCACCACTCAGATCTGCTCTCCTGCTCAGCATTATGTTAATGAGAGGGCAGATGAAAAAGAAAACTACATATATCTTATTTGCCCATTCAAGAGATAAATAAACAACCCACTAACACGAGCGAGCAGAGTTTGGAAAGGCTGGTGCAGAGCCTGACACCATAGAGATAGGCTGGTGCAGCACATCACAACTCTCCTCGCATGTACTGGATCACTGTTTTCCTTCCAGAAGCAGAAATAACATCTGCAAACAGCACGGGCCCAGCAAACGTGCCCCAGTCCCCACAAGCACATGAAGGGCTGTGAACGAGTTTTGCATCTCCAACCAGGAGAAGAGGAATCGCCATTCGACAGGTAGTCGAAGCACAGACCAGCTCTGAATGAAGAGACCCTGAGCTTCTCCAGTCTGACAGCATCCAAAGGGGTCGCTTTAGAAATTTGGAGACTCCTGAATCCTATTTTTTCCAAAGAGGTATTTTTGCCCAAGCCAGCCATTTCATACTAATGGCTTTGAGATTAGCAAATCAGCATTTTGCATGAAAAAAAAAAAAAAAAAATCACTGTCCAGCCCCAGTCATCCTCCTGCATCCTTGATCCCGCTGAAGACGTTGAAGCCTATCAAATCCAGCAGGCACAAAGCACGAGCTGGAAGGATCCACACCTCTACCCTGTGCCCATGGTGAGCTCACCAGACATGCTTACCAAGCACCTCCTCATCTCCTGAATCCCTGGACACAACACCAGCTTGGTCATCTTCTTCCCCCTCCCGCACTGCTGAGGGTTGCCTCAGCCATCCTCGCGGTCTGGCTTTCTGGGGCAGGAGTGCGACCACGAGCCCTAGCCCTGTCCCCGCTGCCGGGGATGGAGACCTTGGTGGCCCTTGATGCAGCCAACACGCGAGCAGACTGCTAATGCCGGAGGCTGTTCACAAGAATACATCCCTCAAGCGGTGACAGGGCCAATCAATACGGTGGCTGCTCTTTAGCAATCCCTGGCAGGGAGCAACAGCCCTCCCAGCGCTTTCTGCCAGGCAGGCAGGCAACCGTTCGTCTGCAGAATGGATTAGGGGACAGATTGACAACGGGTGGCTCTTCCCCCGCCACTGCCACCCACACAAACAAATCGCAGCTGTGCTGCACGGCCGCAGCAGGGTAGCCTGGGAATAGATGGGGATGAGGTACAGGGACCAGGTCACACATCCCGTGCACGCAGATTTACACCCTCAGGTGGGCGGCTCGGGGATGTGCTGGAGGACAATGTTGGTTTTCACGGGCCCCCCTGATCCCAAGGGCCCACGGGGCACCCTGGACACTGCATGGCACAGTGGGACAACCCACAACTGGAGCTGTGCTGGGCCAGCGGAGCAGCCCTGGGGACATGGCAGAGGGCTCACAGCGTGATGCCACCAGCATCCATCCATGCAAATCGTGTGCAATCCCTGGGAGCGGGATTGCAGATGAACACCAGGAGGGTGTTCAGCGGGAGGCAGATGAACACCAGGAAGGAGGCGTCGTGGTCAGGAGCAAGAAAAAGTTTTAGCTCAGCACCCTGGCTTTAAATTGGCTTAACCTGTCTTGCTGCAGAGCCCAAACCAACGAACCCCTTATAACAAACCAAAGCTACAGAGATGCAACCAGCTGGGCCAGGCATTGCTCCCAGAAAGTCCCATATCCACCCCATTGTGCAATGGATCTGGGTAACTCCAGCACTCTGGCTGCATCCCCGTTCCTCAAAAGGCCCTTTGAGATGGTGCCACCTCTCCACAGCACTTGTTCTTTGTCTGCATGGACTGCATGCATCTCTCCTGCCCCTGGCTGCACCAGTGCTTGGTACTCAGCTCTCCTCCATCCAAAACCCCTGCATGCCACTGAGCTGTGCTGGTCCGGGGACGTGGCTCTTCCCTGGGGCATGCGACCGGGGCCACCAGCAGGGTCCTGAGGGACCACGCATGGCCAAAGGGAGCCCAAGCAGCCCAGCAATCCTGCTGCTGCCCTGCCCCTGGGGCTCCCTTGGACAAGATCCTCAAAAGAACTAAGGAAGAAAGGAGAGGAAGGATCTCCCGCTGCCACCACAGGTCCCGCTGGAGCAAAGGATCAAGGGCTTGACACGGAGTCTGCGGGGCTGACAGCGTACTCAGACAACCGCTCATGAAGCGGAGACGAGCCAGGGAAGGCAGCCAAGCCTGTCCCAGGAGAGCCCATCCCTGCTCAAGAGCAGAAGCACGTCGGAGCCTCTTTGTTGTCTGCTGATGGGAGGGAGCATGACGGCCCCGTGGAGGTGCCACTGCCAGTGCAGAGCTTGCTGGGACACAATGCAGAGCTGCACAGTGGGACCACGTCAGCACGGTGGTGCAGGGCCAAGATGACTGGTATGGTCAGGACAGCAGTGGGAGCTTGCAAGGATGCTGTTTTCACTGGTGCAGTGCTCCCAGGACAAACGTTGCAGCACAGAGCGTCGGGAAGGTGCAGTCTCCGACCAAGTGAAAGCCTCTTCCTCGGTGGGAGAGATGGGGAGGAGATGGGGTAGAGGATGAACCAAAGCAATGGGACCAGCTCTGGAGACTGGGAGAAATAGCTGCAGAAGCAGCAGGTTGGAACACATCTCGCAGCCCAAGCCAAATCCCAAACCAGCGCCAATATCTAACAGAAAATACAGAAAATACACTCCTGCCGTTGCTGCTGCTGGGTGCAGGCAGGGAGCGGCAGCGACAGCTCAGAGAGGTGCCCAGAGCAGGCTCTGCCGAGGAACAGCCTTCAAACTGAGAAGAGTCTGCAAATAATGCCTGAGAGCTCTTCTGTGGCTCTTAGCAATGATGAAATTGTTATTATTTAGCAAAGATCCCCAACTTTTCCACGTGCCGCAGGATGGCACAGATGTTCGTATAAAGGATCTGCTGCTGCAGACCTGCTTCAGTGGAGAGGTATCAAGTGAAAATACTGTTAGACTGGACAGCTAAACTGCACCTACATGGAAAAGTCTGAAACAGGCTTCCCCCAGCATCCTTGAGCAGTCAGAAGCAAAATGTATTGATTCTGCTGAAATTGCAGAAAATAGTTTAAATGCAACAGAGGTCCTTTGCGCAACCCAAGCCAGAAGAGATGGTTTTGGACACCAGGTTTCCAGGCCACCTTCTGCTTAGAGAAGCAGAGGCATCTTCCAGATCCAGAGCAGCGCTTGGCTCTGGGGAAAGAGCCCTGGGAGCCCTGTCCCGAGATGCTGGATCTCAGCCCCTCTGGGCTGTCTGCGAAAGCAGGGAAGAGGGAGAGCAACATGTAGTAAGCAGATTAACTTTGTGCCAGAGTAGAAAAGCCACGGAAGCAGCTGCGGTGCCACAGCTGGAGCAGGGAGCCTGCCCTGAGCAAGGCGGACCTTGCCACCATGCAGCAGATATCGTCTGACCCTCACTAGCTGGGTACCGTGTCTCCCCCCATCATTTCAAAGAGACAAAGAGAGGAGACTGTCTCTTCCTCCTGAAAGATAAATGCCTCCAGATTGTAGCCACTCGACAGGTCCACTGAAATTCATCCGTTCTGACTTGAAATGAAAGCTGTAATAAATCTCCCTGTTGAATAGGAGATCAAAGGCAGATCATTAGAGCTCTTGGATTACCCAGTGAGAGTGCACTTCCATCAGCTGCTGTGCTGCTGGTTCCCCCGTGTCCAGAACAACCCCTCCGATGGTGGAGCTTTGACTCTAAAGAAAAGGACAATTTCCCTCGGAAGAGGTCTGGACTGTGCCCCTCTCCTCTGCCCACCTCTTCCCTGGCTGCTCTCAGACAGCTCTGCGTGGCCTGTGGCCATGTCCTTGCCCGCCACGCTGGTACAAGCTGCTGCACAGCACGGAGAAGGACATTGCTCCACCACAGAAGACAGAGCAGAAAAGTTCGGTGTTGGCCCAGCCCTCAGGATCAGCTCTTCCCCACATCACAAACCTCCTGCATCATCTTCCCAGGGAAGGATAATCCTCCCCAAGCTCTGGGAATAATCCCAACTCAGTTGTCCTCCTTTAATGAAAGACAGACCTCAAGCTGCAAGGTAGAGCCCTGCAACACTTCACTGGGACCAAGTGTCCATATCGCCCCTGGCTCTGGAGAGATGTATACGGACGTTGTGCTGATTTTCCACTCCGCCCTGTGGTGGGTCTCAGTGAAGGGTTTGCTGACCCGTGCCCACCAGGGATCAGGAGCCATCCCTATGCCAGTCTCTTCAAACCCATTTGTTGGTAGCAGCCTAAGATATGGCCATGGTCTTCATGGGCTGCACAGGGAAAGTTGTCCCCCTTTTCTAAATCTGTGTGGGCTAACCCCTTCTCTCTGCTTGGACCATGAGATCCCAAACACAGCCAGTCCCCTGGGCTTCCTCCTTCCCTCATTTCAACCTCAGTAGCCATCTTCTCAGTGACACATCCAAGTTGGCATCTGCTTGTGGGTGCAGGGGAAGGTTGTGTAGCAGGAGCAGAAGGTAAAGGAGGCTTCAGACTGCAGGTGGGGACATCCTACAGCAGCCATACAGCTGCTTGTCCACCCTTCCTGGCTCCTTGGTCCTGCCGAGGATGATCTTCTCCTGATGTGGCGAGACAGTTATGCCTGAGCCAGCTGGAGGGATGCTGGAGAGCAGATACATCAGGGTCAACCCTGATTCTCTAAAAGGTTTTATTCCTCTAACAGCGTAAGGCAAGTTGGTCTTTCCCAATGGTCTGGCCCGTGGACCGACAGATTTTCACCAGAACAAGCTGGCAAACATCATCTGACGTCCCTCGCTCAGCACAGGTGGGACCCACCACTTTGCTCCAGATCTGGGCGCAGCAGAGCCGGGACCGGGCTCGTGGGCTGCTTGCCCAGCAGTGCCTGGAGAGCCGAGGAGGACAACTGAGGGACCGGTCCATGCAGAAGCCACACAGAGGAGTGAGGTTTATCTCCACGCAAAGCGTGTCGCACTCAACAGAATGAATTTCATTCCTGGAGAGATTGGTGGTTTTTTTCCCCGCTGAGCCCAGGTTTGCTGAGCTTAGCTCTGAAATGAGGGACCGTAGTAAGTCCATTAGCTTCAGAGGAGTTATCCTGCGCACACAGTTCGACCTGTGATCCCTCATTTTACAAAAGGCTAAATGCGGAGAGGATGTAGCGGTGGCAGTAAGTAAAAGACCCTCTGCCATTTTACAACACAGGAGGACTTGGCTGTGATCTGAAAATCAATACTGGGGGTGAAAGCAGGGTTGCATGGGGCTTGTTTCACTGTCTGAAATGCGTGGTCCTGGCAATCAGCTTCTCACGTTATAGCTGCCCTTCTGTACTGCAGGATGGGGTATGGGGCGTCTTACACAAAAGGGTGTCCAGAGGCACGGGGTACATGTGCTGGGGGTGCCCCATGATGTGGGGAGTCCGGTGCCCTGTGATATACCCAACAACCCTCAGATACAGGGTACCCCACAGCATGGGATGGGGGTGTTGACACAGGACACCCAGCACCCTGAAAAGAGGCACTTTGGCTTGATTTTCACAAGGTACCAGCCTGGCTGGCTGCAGGGAAGAGTCCGCAGCTGGGAAGAAAGCAACAAAAAGGGTGCCAGTGGTGGGGCTCTGATAATGAAGAAACAACCCTGCGATTTGTAGCCGAGCTCACAGTTTTGGAAGCCCATCTCATGGCTTTTGAAGTGCAAACCGGCACAACACCCCCCCCCCTCATGGATCAGCTCACTGCCGAGAAAAGCCCACAGCCCTTTGTGTCACCTCCATCGCAGGAGGTTTCCCGGACCCCTGAGCAAAGCCCCCGCCGGACACTCGTGCGGACGAAACTGCTGAGCGAGATCAAACGCAAACCATTCCCCAGGCTCCCCCCCACCTCCTCCAGCTGCCCGGATAATCCCCCGGACTGAAAGGGAACCTGAACCCTGAGTGGGTTTTGTGCACCGGGAAACGGAGCTGAGCCCCCAAACCCTCTTTGTGCCGGGATAATGGTCACGGTACCTTCCATCCCCACACCGTCCCGCTCCCTGCCGACACCGGCCGGGAAGATGAGCTCCGGAGCTGTCACCGCTTGGAGCTTCAATCCAGCATAAACCAAACTTTTTGTTTAAAGGAGTAGTTTTTTTTTTTTTTTTAAAAAAAAAAAAAAAAAGCAGCATATGTCTTTGATCTTGAATAAAGCTTTTATCACAGAGCTTTCAGTCCCGGTGAGCAAAGGGGATTATCTTTCTCTCGCACAAAAGTTCACCTCCCGGTGCAGGTCACGGGAGGAAGATTTCACTGGAGCGGGAGGCGTTTTCTCCGGGGCATTCACCCCAAGTCCAGCAGGCAGCCGCTCCCAGGGAAAGCTTTTTACAAGCTAACCTACTGCCTCAAATTCTTTCAGATGCAAAGGGAAGAGAAAAAAAAAAAACCACCCTCCGAAAGAAAGAAGCGGGTGCAAACTCCCTGACAATCGCTGCCAGCCTCATTTAGCAGGAGAGACCTCAGCCCAGCACCCCACCAGCTATCCTAACTCCCAGCGAACGGCCAGGACTCAAAGAAGTCACCTGAGGCTGTGTCCTGACCCAAACCCCAGCCTGCACGCAGCCAGAGCATGGGCTGAATTTAGTCTTGCACGGGGTATGGTCTGGATCTGTCCCCATGAAGCTGCTCCCCATGCAGGGTCACCTCTTTCCCCATCGATAGGTTAATGCAAAAGCCGCTTGCTGCCCGCGCCACGGGAAATTGCTCTCATTACCGACACATGTGCAGCCTCCCTGCCTTCACCTCCCCTGCCCGTACCTCAGGCAGGCAGTGCCGTATAACGGGATTTACCACCAGTGCCTGGAAGCTGCTGCCTGCTCCCAGGGTCCGGCAAAGGGTGGGGGGCAGGAGGCAGCATCACCAGCATGCTGCAGCCTGCCCCAGGAGGGCAGGCGTGCATGGCAGGGCTGCCCGAGGTGCAGCACCCATCCCTGCTCTCCTGCAACAGCCGGGAGCCGCAGGGAGCAGAACGCTGCCGGCCGCCTCCTCCCGACTGCAGCCGGGAAGGAAGGGGGCGAGGGGGGGGAGTGCCAAGTTCCCCGCTCCCAGGACATTAATCGACAAATACGCCTTGACATCAATTATGTTGCTTTCTTGTTCAGCCAAGAAATAATTAACTTAAGTGAAGCAATTAGGTAAACTTATCAAGTGAGGTTTGCAGTACCTTAAGCAAACAGCTAATTGGGCTGCGAAGGGAGTGGGGATAAAAGGGGATGGGGGTGACAGACCCAAAGGGGACCTGGGGGTCCCCAGGAGCTGAGGCTGCCGCAGCCATCAGTTCAAGGGGCAGATCCTGCGACGGGCACGTCTGGAGTGAAACGTCCCTCCTCTCCTTCGTACCTCTGAAACACCCTGCACGGGGGGGCAGGTCGCAATCCCCCCCCTCGCTGTCCCTCCTGCTTGTCTCGGGACACAGGCAAGAGAAAAAGACCCAGGGGTCTCCTAAGAGCAGAGGTCAGAAATAAAGCGATCGATGGGGAACCCCGCCGTGTACAAGAGAGTCGGACAAACGGGTCCCAAGGTGTTTGCTGGTAATAGCAGGTGAGGCAGAGGATGGAGATGGACCTCAGCGATGCTGGATTCCCTGCAGGGACAGCAAAGACACTACTGTGTCTCACTCCCAGCCTCCTACACCAGAGGAGCAAGAGAAAGGGTAGGGATGGACTGCTGGGTCATGGGGCAGTGTCCCACAGGGAGGTGGGACGGCGGCGTGGAGAGAGGTGCTGGGCTAGGAGCCCCCATGGCCCAGAAACGCTCCTGGAAGCCCCCCTGCTCCCAGAACCCGTCACATTAGAAAAGATTTAAAACTCTGCAAAAGCTGCCTCGAGAAGAATGACAGAGGGTCAGAGCAGCCAAGCCACGCGCCAGCCTCCTGTCATGTGTGGAGATGGATGCCGTCCCCCCCGGGCCCCCGCCGCCTCCTCGGGCAACGGGTGCATCCATGTGCCGGTCTGGGTTAGGGTCACTTTTCAAAGACTCTTCAAGATTTTTTTTCTCCGTGGTGCATCTAGCCCATTTTTCCTATCCTTCAAGCCAATGAACTACTGAATTTTCAGATTTAATTTCCAGATTTCAGCAGAATCCATGGCACGAGCCCCTTTTAAAGTTTCCTAAGGTGCCGAATCAAAATGCAATACTATAAATCATTAATGCACCCCCTGTGTCGCAATGAAACTGGAATATTTTAATCACCGAATAATGAAGTCAATACTCACAAATCTCAGCTGTCATTAAAAGATCTGCATGCCTCCGTGCGCCCAGCAGGAGAGGAAATCTTGCAAGTGGACCACATTTGCCCACTGGAGGTGCAGCCAGAAGAACCGCAACGGCGGTGGGACGTGAGGGGCTGGTTTTTGCAGCCCTGTTTTGCGCTCGGCAGCGAGTCAGCATCCTTCGTGGTACCTGCTCTTTCAGCAGCATGATTGCTAACAGAAATAAAGTCAAGCTAACCCGCTGTGTGGTTCCTGGGTAGGAATAACCGTGACCTGAGCGCATTACAGCTTGGACGAGCCAGGGGCTTTCCAAGTGAACACTACCAGGCTGCTTGCCTTGGTACCACGAGAGTTTTCTCCAGCCCCACTGAGGACAGACTGGAGCTAGTCCAGAGCCGGGGTGTCCCGCACACGAGGCCAGACCCCCTCCTAGAGCTGGAGAGGTCCTGGAGAGAGCAGCGTGGAGAAAATCAGAAAGGGCAAATCTGGAAGACGGTGAACAGAAGGCAGAAGGGCAAAGTTAAAACAACTCTGCAAATGCTGGGACGTGCCTGCAGGCAGCAAGAGCCGCCGTGTCCCCGGCACAGATGGAGCATGTGGCATGGAGCCGCAGCAACAGCGCAAGGGGGGGAGGACGGTCCCCCCCGAAAAGGGGACAGGCGTCAAGCGTTACCGAGTAAGACCAGCTTCCTCGAAGAAAGGAAACCCCTGGAAGGACAGCATCAGGCGGGCAAACAGCCACGGCCAGCACGGAGGCTGGACACAGAGAGGTGCTGGTATCTCTGCCTGACCCCAGTTAGGGTGTTCACCATGACGCACTGCTCAGGTGCGCGGTCCCACTGCTCGTAGCACCTACCTTGTGGTGTCTTGCACTGTGACAACAAGCCCAAGTCCCCAAAACCGCAATACTGGTAGGATGGAGCTGCCAGATGTCCGGGTACTCGTGGAAACTGCAAGGTCAGATCAGCATCACTGGGACAAGAGAGCAGCGTGGTCCAGGGACCCAGCATTTTGGCACCTCCAGAGATGGGTCCAAATCACATTCACAGCAAGATGCAGCTGGTGGGACCTGTGGGAAGTAGAAGAGGTCAGAAACTGCCCTTTCGTTTCTTCACGCAGGTAGGAGCAGTTGTCACAGTGCTGTCATAGGGCTATCGTCGTGGTCACCTACACCACAGGAAACCTCCCCGGCTCTGGAAAGAGCAGATCAAAGTACCACGCACCAGTCTCTCTGGATCCAGGGCATAACTGGGAGTCAGATGTTCTTCCCCCAGGAGCCAGGTGAGACAAATTGTCCACCTCAAGTTGTCCAGCTCCATCCTTGGCACTAGGACTGCGCTGAAGCCCACACCAAAGGTCTCTTGGGTTTGGTCCATTTTTTCTCTAGCAGGAAAATGGATGCAGTGCTCTTGAGTTTGAGGTTTGCCTGACACTGCTCTGTGCTGCAGTAGGGAAGCCCACCCAAAGCCATGGACTCAATCCTTGGGGGAGAAATTGGAGAGATCCGCCAAAAAATTGCAATCACAGACTCACAGAGTAGTTGAGGTTGGACAGGACCTCTGGAGATCATCTAGTTCACCGCCCCCCCGCCCAAATCCTTGCTGTGACTTTTTCCTCCCAGCATGACAAAGCACTTGGAGATGCCGTGCTGGTGTAGATGGTTCACGCTGCAGGGTTTAAGAGCACACAGAGGCACAGCAGGACATTCAGCCAGCATCTTTTATGGGTGACCATCACCAATGCCCATCAGGTATGACTTCTGCTTCACTGTGTTTGAAGCCATGATTTCCAGAGCTGGTCCCCTGGACAGGAGGGGCCTGGAGCAAGTCCTGCCAACCGGTTCCTAAATTCATTTCAACCTGGACAACACTCATCGGCTTTGCAGCAGTGTAACGGGGTTTGGCCCTCCAAGAGAGATGACCAAAACATTCATTTAAAAGCTGAGGGGGCTGCAGTGCTCCGAAGGGATTTCTTTCCCCGTCAGGCTGCTGCAAAAGTGTTTGCATGGGTGACAGAGGATTTTCACCTTTGGAGCATGAGACCGGTTGCTTCTGAAGAGAGGATCCTGAGTGAGCTGGACCAGCGTGGCAAATCCCGTTTCCTCATCGATTTTCTTGAAGGATGCTCTGGAGGAAGCTGGGTGTACGTATTCGTGCGAGCAAGGGATATTACAGACTCGTGCAGTGAGATTATAACCAACACCCAAGGTCGTTCTCTCCTAAACCCCTCTTTTCAGGCGTTAACAACGTTAAAAAAAAAAAAAAGAATTCTTTGTGCTGGAGATGTCTCAGGCTTCATCACAGACGAAAGGAGTTTTTAGGGAAAACTGAGACGAAATCTCCGTGGATGTGTTCTGCATTAGCTGAGCTTAAAAAAAAAAAAAAAAAAAAAAAAAAGCAGGGGGGAAGCGCTCCCTGGTAATACTGTTTGTCATAATCCTCTTCTTCCATCACCCTGCCCAGCAACAGCCGCTCCGCTCTGCCACCGCTCCTCCTACGAGACCGGGCACGGATGCAGCCCTGTGTGAGCACCCCCCTGCTCCCCCCCATCCCCGCTGGAGCCATCTAGAGCAGAGCGGGTGGGTGGACCAGGGAACCTGTGCATGCCCCTGAGATGCCCTTCTAGACCACCCCTTGGGCAGGCAGATGGAAGACTCTGGTCCCCACCACCACCTCCCTTGTTGCCTCCGGGGGAGAATTTCCAGGCTGGCTCCCCCACGCTCAGCACCAACAGGACTGGCCGGCGATGCCAGGAGAAGGCAGGAGGCATTTGGTCTCAGCAGACAATTCTTCTGGCCACGCTTGCACAGGGTTGGGAGGGGAAACCTGGTCCAGGTCTGCCCAGCCCACGCAGCCCCATGTACAGACCATGGAGGAAGACCCGCAAAGAGAGCTCAGTGAAGGCAGGGGGGGACACGGCCCAGCGGGCAGGGCCAGAAGAAAATGGAGCAACCCACCGCTGAGCAGATACCTGCCCCAAACAAACGAGACCAGAGGATGGGGATGGCTCCCCACAGTGCAGGGAGGGAGACCCCCCCCCCAGCCCTCATCCCAGGAACCTCGAGCCAAACAGCTTCTGCAGGTTAAACTGCCAGGCTCGAGCCCCCCAGGGCTTGTTTAGGGTCTCCAGAGCACCAGCAGTGTGTTTTTCCCCCCAAGCCACCACCCATCGGCCCCGCAGCACGGTGCGGTGGGCTCAGGGAGGGCGAAGGACCAAGCCAGCAGAGGAGCTCTGCGGGACCAGGGAGCGCTGGAGGTGCCAATATCCGAGCCCTAAGGGCCCAGCCGGTGTCCCCAAGGCAGGTCCTACAGCCCCTGCGGGAGCCCATCACCAGCTAACGGCCACAGACATCCCCCTGACCTGCAGCCCTTGATCCCAGATGCTTTCGGACTCTTTCTGCTTCCCATGGCGGGAGACAGCCCGGCTGCTTTCACGTTTAAACCAACAACAATTTGTCCCCCCCTCACATTACAGGTTTGATTATTGCCCCCCCCCCATCCCCAGCCCAGGGGAAGCGATTGTTCCCATCAGGAGACCTCTCCCTGCGAGGACCTGGCGTGAGCACAGCCCCAGGAATGGTGACACGGAAAAAGGAAATTGCGTCCCATCGCTTTTGCAAGGTGAGCTGCCTGCTCCCCGGAGGGGAAAGGGGAGCTCAGGGTCCCTGCCGGGGCTGCAGGGCTTTGGCAGGGGGAAAGCAGCCAGGCAGGTTGCAGAGGCAGGAACGCAGCAGCGGGCAGCGTGCCAGGCTGTCCCAGGGCTGCCTCCACCTCTGCTGGGGCACGCGGCCGCGTGGGGACGCGGCCGACACACGGAGGAGCGCAGGGACCCCGGTCACCCCATCGCTTCCCAGAGCCGCTCCAAGATGCTCAAAATAATCTCTCGGGCGTTTGCAATTCTCCGCCAAGTGCTGAATCATCCTTCTGCAATGTTTGCATTAGGCATGCAGGAGCGGTAGAGCCTTTTGCAGTGAGGAACGGGAAGCGGGGGACAGGTACCGACACACAAGCAACAAGAAGTATCGGCAGTAACGCTCTCCGTGCTACCTGCTCTGCTGGCCCTCCTAAGACGAAGTGGAAGAGGGGACAGAGCCTGCCAAAGCTTGGCAGAGGGACACAGGCAAAGAGAGCTGGGCTGATGGTTTGGTTTCTTCAGCGTGAAAGCAAGTCACTGTGAACCCCCAAAGCAAGTCCTACCTGTCCTCATCCTCCACTAGAGCTGTAGGCAGACCCAGCCCCAACTGGGCAAAGCTCCTGGGATGCCGCATCCGATCACCTACCACAGAGTCCCATCAACTCCTGGTCAGCTCTATCACCGGTAAGCTGAACAGCAATGCTACACCTCTAAAAAAGAAAAGCCCACTGAGAAATAGATGAGTAAAAGTGGCTTATTTGTTTAGACTTTCAATAAAACTTTGACAGTATCCTGCACTGGGGGATTTAAAATCTTGCAACCTACCCTGGTTACGCACAAGGACACCAGAACTTTTGTGTGTTTAATAGATCTACTGAGATGTGGCAGATAGCAGAGGATTATCTGGGTTAGTCGATGAGAGAGGCTGTAGGGAGCTGCAGAGGGAATTCACGGCTAACAGAGACCAGTTTCGCTGCAAGGGAAACGTAGCGTTGATAAATGGAAGTTCACGCACGCCATAGGGATCATCTGACCTACTCCTGCGTATCGCCAAATTCACCATCATCTATAATCACCCTGGAAAAAGCCCTGTGTGCCACTGGACAGCTCAATGACAACAGCCATTAAATGCTCAGAGACAAAAGAAACAACTTAAGGTTTGAAGTGCAATGGGCTAAACAAATGTCATATTATTATGACATTAAGCATCAACCAACAGGGTGGCCCTGCTCTAAATACCATCTCAATTGTGGCCTCTGGGCTGGAACAAGTGAAAGCAACACAAGTTGGATAAAGGGAACCACCCGCATGTTTGTATTTGCCAAGGGGTCCTTCCAGCCGTCCCACCCACCTTCCACCCAGCACAGAGCCCTCCCTGCGACTCCTGCAGAAGGCCAGAATGGGAGTTATCTACCAGCAACTGGAGACTTTCCAGATGTGCATCCACGTGGAGTCTCTACAGACAGCAAAGCCTGGGGGCTCAGCTCATGGCAAGCGTACGTCGAGATGCACCATCTCCGTGGGATGAGCTTTGGGGAAGATGCTCTGGGTGATGACAAAGCCCAGGTGAAGGTGGATGCAGGGTGAACCTGCAGGGAAACCTTGTCCAGGTGAAGCAGAGCAGAGGGATGAGGGTGGATGGCAAGGACTGGAGCTCAACCCTTCCCTACCAAAGAGCTGGCCAAGAAAGCCAATGCCATGGAGTAGGTGGCATATGGCCTTGGCCTCGTTGGGCAGAGAAAGCCAGATTCACATGTCAGGGAAAGCCATCATCATGCCCGTCAGCAGGTTCAGCACAGCTGGAGGGGCACGGATTATCTCCACAGGCAGTTTGAAACCCGAGGCAGGGCTCTGCTCACTTTAGTACAGCCAAGAGGAAGAGAGCAAACTCCCATCTCTGGCAGGAAGCCTCCAGTGGCTGGAAGACCTGTGGGCTGAGATGATTTTGCATGGCACCTAGCTAGATCTAATCCATCTAGACAGACCCATTTGTTGGCAGCTACTTCGTGCTCCAAGCGAGGATGTGTACAACAGACCCATCCTGGCCAGCCCTCCCCATCTGCAAGAGGTTCTGGGGCAGTGGGAGAAGGTCTGGGAAGCACAGAGAAAAATGCAAGCAGACAGCCTGCCCAGACCAGGCTTCCCATATGCTGCAGGGCTCTAAGTATCCCTGATCCAGGGGATGAAGGAAATATCAGCCAGCAAACTTGACCCTGAGCTCCCCGGGAACAAGACAGGGATTGACTGCTTCTGTTAGAAGTGAAAAGGTCACTGTCTGGACTGCCCTCAGTGCTGGGCATCTCAAGGGTGTCCAAGAGGGGAAGGGAAATCAGGCAAATCCAAGCATTTGTGCTCTGTACAGACGGACTCTGACTAGCGTTGATGCCCTTCAGCACTTTGCCTTTGCTAGAGTACAGAGGCAGGAGCGAACACAGTTCCCTGACGCAGGGGGGTGAAGGCTGCCACCGGGTCATTCCTCAGCCACGCCGAGCAATTACAGCTCCCGCACTCTCGTGCAATAAGGCAGATTTTCCAGCCCTTGACTTGTGCTGGTAGCTGTTGCCTGCACAGCCTCCAGTTTGTCATTTACTTGTCACACGCTGCCGTGAGCGAGCAGCTGTAGGGGAATGACATCTAGTCGCAGCAGTGCTCAGAGCAGGGGGCAGCAGTAAACACCTCCCAACTTCTGCCAAAAGCAGCTACTAAAGCCCCCAAACATCACTCACGGCTCCGCACGCCTCCGGTTATGACCGGCAGACCTTAAGATGCTTTCAGACATCCTGACCACAGTCCCCTCCTTTCTCCACACGGCCGGCATCGCCTCTTCCCGGATACGCAGCCTGATATTTAGCGATGCTAAGATGCACACAGCTCGACTGCGCCCACGTGCCAGGCAATCTGGATCCCCACTGCTCCTTATCGCTCCTCCAACCTCTGTCTCGCTTTGCCGACAAGGACTTTCTGTTTCCTTGCAGGTCACAAAAACAGGTGCCACGGTCTGACCCATGGGTGCTTCCCCGCTCCCATTTGTAGATGAGAG
The DNA here is from genome assembly GCF_964195595.1 of Calonectris borealis. Classification (NCBI taxonomy): domain Eukaryota; kingdom Metazoa; phylum Chordata; class Aves; order Procellariiformes; family Procellariidae; genus Calonectris; species Calonectris borealis. The sequence continues at coordinate 7,135,899 of NC_134334.1, forward strand.
CTGCATATAGCAACTTAACAGCAGGCGCTACTCAGCATCCACATGTCTCGTATTAAATGGACTAAGAGATACACTTATCAGGTTTGCTTAAATATGATTAGAAACCTGGGCAGATTTCCTGCTTTGATCATAAATGGTGAAGGGAAGGCAAAGTGAGAGCTTCTGCTTGCGCTCTCATCGTGTGCAAAAGGCTGGCTGGAGACCCGATAAAAGGAATTACTGTTTTAACGCAGGAAATTAGGAATCGTGGCGACTTACTGCAACGAGGCACTGTACAGCCGGCTGTGCTGGGGGATTAGACGCATTAACCGATGCTGGAGAGGCAGCCGAGCCCCCTCCATTAGCCAGCCTGCTCCTCCCCATTACAAAAGGTTACTGAGCCCATCTCGCGGGGAAGCGCTTCGGCTCTCCCCATCTGCAGCAAACCACCGATATTCAGGAGAGGGAATTCCCTCTGGCTGCTGAAGCGTCTCGTCTCTGCCCTGCGAAATGCCGCTCGGCGTTTGCTGAGCTGGAGGCCGTTGAAAACGTCGCTTCCCTTTTCCAGTGCTATGAATTCGCTGGGGACGGGCTGGCAGCCTGCCAGACCGATAATGAAATCTGCCAAGACATCAGCATCATCCGGGGCGCAGGGGCTCCCAGGGCTTGCCCGACTCGCACAGAGGGTTTTCAGTCTGCTGGTACCTGCTCTCCTCCTCCTCTCCCCCAGGAGAGGCTTCAAGCGACATCCAAGCTCTCTCTGTACTCCTGCCACCTCCATCCCTCGCTCCTGGGCAAGGCACCAGCATCTTTGCACCTAATTACAGATTTAAAAACAAACAAACCAACCAACCAACCAACAAGAAAGCCCAGAGCACAGAATTTGCACATACTGTGTTAAAATAACACCTTGGGGCTGCAAAATTACACTTTGCATTGGGAAATGCTAAGTGGGGGCTGCTCACAGCCGCTGCCGTACCCAGCGGCACCCTGCCTTTTTCTGAAGGATGCTTCAGCGAACAGGACAGACACCGGGTCAGAATGAAAGTTGTGCAGAAAACAGACATTTCCTAAGAGTCACAAGCTTAATCCTGCACCCTAAATGGCACCAATTAATGCATGCAGATATATAAATCATTAACTGATCTAACGTCCTCCATGGGATGTTACTCTCCAGGCTTCTGTTACGGGCAGTCTGCCCTTTTTCCAAAAGCATCTGGCACCTGCAACAGGAGGACACAGCGAAGAGCAGGACGGTCCCGTGCTCCGGCCTGACCTGACAACAGCTCCTCCGCTTCCTTACAGGGTCAGAGGGGCACAGGACCCCACATAACTCAATGGGTCACCCAGCACCTGGGAGGAGACCTGCAAAAATCACGTTTTCAGAAATAAGGATTTTTCCTTCCGATCAATTGCTTCACATAACACTGTGCAGCTACATCTTTCATTCTCCGTGTTTTATTTTTACAGAGGAAAAAAATACGCAGCATAACAAGAAATCGCTAGTGATCAGCATCTTCAGCGCTGTGCACACCAGACCAGGATGTGCCCTGGGAAACGCATCTTCCTTCTGGGTAGGACATAGGTGTTGCTAACACTGCAATTTGCTCTGACATGCATATTTCATCCATCAAGAAGGAACTGGAACGGGGGCATCTGAGTTATTATCTCCTCATAATGATACGGGGGACGCTTTGATGGTCTCTGTACAGCTGCAGAGCTCTCACTGGGTGTATACTGCTGGCAGGACTCTGCCGAGGATACGTCCACGCAGGCTCTTGCAGGGCACAAAGGCAGGAGAGATGGCCCTAAACAGGAGACGTGAGCCTGAACTGCGCCTGCTGTGTGATCTACACCGTCCCCCGTCAACTGTGTCAACACTCCGTCAACAGGGACCAAGCGGATCAAAGCCAAAATGCATCATTTGCATGCTCTTCCCTAGCTAAGCTTCCTCTGCCGTATGAGAGGGCTGTAAATAAGGCAACTTCTCCCCAAACCCTGCTAAACCTTTACTCTTCCTCCAGAGTTTTTCAGGAACAAAGGGAGATCAGCTTCACCTAGCGCTCCCTGCAGATATTGGCTCCCAAATGAGGGCTAAGACATCTGCAAAGCATCACCTGGACGATTCATCCTCTGCTCCAGAGCACTCACACAGCCTGTGCAGGATTTCCACAGCTCCCAGCCCCCACAGAGCCAGAAAAAGGGGAGCAGCTTCCATCTCCACCAGTCTATGGGACAAAATCCACCGCTTACCTCCCAACACATCTGCTCCGAGACCATCAAGATGTACTTGCTCCTTCTATCATTATCCCTGCGCTCACCTTAAGCACCATGCACAGCTCTTCTGTGTCCAGGCAGGCGTGAGATGGTCTCCACCAGTTCCCCCTCTGCTCTCATAGAATCATAGAATCATTAAGGTGGAAAAGACCTCTAAGATCATTGAGTCCAACCGTCCCCCTCTCCTGGCCGAGGGGGATCCCAGGCTTTTTTACGGCCCCACCTCAATAACAGATGTATTTTACCCTCTCCGCAGGTGGCCACAGCCCAGTTTCAGGCTCTCCTCTAAGCAGCGATATCCAGGGTTTGGAGGTCTCCTGTCCAGGGCTTGGAGTTGTCCGTCAGCTTGGCAGTGGCTCAAGGGCTGTCCATGCCTGCCAGCCCAGGAGCTGGGTAAGGCCTGGGAAGGCTAAGAGGAGCTTCAGCAAAGGTGCAGAGGCACCTGGCCATTAGCACTAATCCTCAAGACCTTGAGCACCATCTCCTGGTCATTCCTGGATTCAGTGGGAACTTAACCTCATGCTTCCTCCATTTCACTGTCACCGCAAAGCCTGGGGGACAAACCCTGCGTGCAACCGAGGAAGAGAAAGGTGGGAGCACTTCTTGACACGTGCAACACTTCAACGGGGTCATATGCCACACACACACACAAAAAAATGCCATGCAGAATATTTGCTCCACCAATCCCCTTCCCTGGGGGCACCCCTTGCTGTTCACTTCTTCTCTCTGAGTTGTAACAGCAACAACAAACTATCTCACTGGCACAACCACCTTGGCACGCTCCTGTGCAACCGCCTCTGCCTGGTGGCTGCGAGCAGCCAGCACAAGATGCTGCTGGAAAACTCCAATCTGTTCATCTCCTGCACTCCCGTGGCTCTGGGCAGCGTGATAAAACGGGCACTGCTCGCCGCGGGGTCTCAGGCTGTGAGATGCGGCGGGGATCACCGCTCAGTATGTAAATATCGCAGTGGCAGAGTTCAACCTTTTGGCATGAGGGAAAGGAAGATAAATGCTACCAGTCCCCTCAGAGCCACAGGAACCCTGCATCTATCTAATTGCACTTCATAATGGATTCAGCAAACCATTAATTATCAGATTATATTTTAGGAAACTGCAGATAAAAAAGCTTTATGAAATTTAGCCTTAAAGGGGCCACGGTGCTGTAATGAAGCTGTTGCATTGTGCTAGTACTGGAGAAGCAAACTTTACATTAGGTATCTGAATGCATTAAGGAACGTCCTGTGTGCCACGGGGAACAGCTACGTGCAGTCACAGCAGCTATTGCACACTCAGACAAATACCTTCATTAGTGCCAATCCACTGATACCAGTAACAACGGGCCCTGGCAGGCAGGCACAGCTCCTTCTCCTTTCTCAGATGTGGCAGCTTCAGCACGTCCTTGGTGGATCAGAGGAGGGGTGGGAGATCTTAGGGTGTTTGCTCGCAAAGAGGGTGTGGATGCCCAGACCCGCCTGCGACCCTTCTTCGTAACGGACAGCCGCAGCAAAAACATGGATGGGATCAGACCTGTGCTACACAAGGTGTTACCTAAACAGCTCTGAAGCCATTTAGAACAACTTTCAAGTCTCCGCTCGACTGAGAGGCCCAAATGTCAGCTCTGCGCTAGGGGACTTTTCTAGCTGGCACAACAGGAAGCACAATGGTACAGGGGAGAGAGCAAGAGAAAAAACAAAGCAGCCCTTTACTCATCCTGCAGAGTAGCAGATACCTGCAAGCACATCACTGATTCAGCCATAAAAACCTGCACCCCAAATTCTCAGGACAGCTTTTCCTTTGGTTTCACATACCCGTACCACCCCAACTTTGTCCTGCACTAGTCTCCTCCCCTCCACTCTGTTCACAGAAGTGGAGGAACACACGTGAACACACCCAATTCTCATCTTTTCCTCTGCTTCTTTATTTCTTTTGAGCTGGGAGGAATGGGTGGTTCAGCTCACCCGAGCCAGCAGCTGCTGACTGCAGGGAGACTTCCCAGGCCCTCGTGAATGTCTATAAACCTCTCCTGTCCTTGGCCATGCTGTGCTTGCTGCATGCCATTTCTTTTGCAGCATCACATACCCGGGTTGCTTTCCCAAAGAAACCCTGAATGTCCCTGCCAGAGCAGCACGTTGAGGTACAGCTCCTGAACCAGTCCAGTGGACATCAGGTGCCGCGCGCGGGCTCCTGCTCACTCTCACTTGGTTTCTTCGCAAATCAGAGTGACTTTGTCATCAAACAAGTCCTCCATGGTCACTGCCACCAGCTCGGAGCCAGCTTGGCTCACTTGTGATTCGGGCAACGTCACAAAGACTTGGGAGCCAGTGAGTTGGGCCTCATCAAAAGAGATTATGTGCTCTGGTGCTCCTTGCTCCGACGTCTGAATCACCTGCGGGGAAGATGACCTGAGAGTCAGACACTTACAGCATCGCTTTCCCCACAGTCACTTTGCTACACACATCTTTCCCGGCCCCAGCTCTGGTAATAACATTTAGCTTCACGCCAGAGGTCTGCAATTACAATAGGCGTGAGACTAATGGGAAACACCAAACCACACACACCGATGATGCAAAAGAGAAGACGAGAGAGTAATTTAAATATTTCTCTCCACAAAATTGCTATAATTTAGCTCCATAAGCAGTCATAGACAATAAACACTCTGTGATTATCCACTGGAGGAATGCCAGCCCAGGGAATTTTGCACACTGGGCTCCCTCATCCATGGAGCTGTTCTCCACTGATGGCTGAGATATTGAAGAGAAAGAGTCTGGGTTCAAGCCTAGCATTTGGCCTCCAACAAAACAGTTATAATCTCACGGGGTATGTCATCTGGGTTTTAATAACCTCCAAGTAACCAGGCACCTCTGCACACACTGTCAGTCCCTCTTCTTCAGCTCCTGAAAATCAGGACTGAGCTGCTTCCCCTCCAGCGAGCCCACCTCGCACTAGCACAGAAATCCCAGAGCACTGTGGGCTGGGGGGCTTGCGTCCTGGACCCCTCTAAGAAGGGGGAACCAGGGAGCAGAAGGGGTGACAGGACTTGCAGGGTGGATTTGGGAAGAATAAGAGGGTTGGAGGGGGAGGATGGATGAACAACCGCGGGGGCTGAGGCACAGAGCAGTCTTCACCTGTACAATCTGGGCCGTGGTGGCTTGGGAGAAGACCACCTTGGGATGCTCAGCACTGTAGTGCCCCTCTAGCTCGCCCTGGGAGGGGAAGAGCTCCCCACAGAGCTCGCAGGTGAAGGTGCTCTCCGTCTGCTTGAAGTGCTCGGTGGTGACGTGGTTCTGCAGAGCTCCTGGGAAGCGGAAGGATGCTGAGCAGTACAAACAGCGAAACGGCTGGGAGCCTGGGGGGAGAAGCACTACCCTGAGCCTGGCCTCTGACGCCCAGGGCCAGCCCAAGGGCACAGGGAGCTGCAAATGGCCAGGACGCGCAAGGCTGAAACCCACCAGGGACTCAGGGCACAGTACGTGCCAGCGTCCCTTCTCCTGGCTACACCACTGTCTGACAAAGAGTTTGTGGCTGTTCAGATCTGTTTCAGCTCTAGCTCCCTGCAGCACCGGTGTTCAGAAACCAGGTCGGTGTATCTGACTGTCACTGCAGCTGTCCCTTCTCGCAAACATCTCTTCCACCATCCAGCACTGCTCCTTGTTGGCCTTGCACCTCTTGATTCAGCTATTGCAAACCCATTATCCACCCCAGGGGCTCTCTCCTCTCAGACAGAGCTACGTCTAGGTCTTCTCCTTCCTTTTCCTTCTCCAGGCTGCTGTTGGCTGCCCCCTCCAACGTCTCCTGATGCATCTCCTCTCCTGCTATCCCACGCACAGCCCTGGGGACCCACCTTTCGTAGTAGTCTGCTCTGCCAGCTCACTTTGCCCTCACAGCCTTGCTTCAGCTTGCACACTTGCCAAAGGGCCCTTGACGTGGTCTCCCCAAGCCCAGGTCCCTCTCTGATTTTTCTGGTGCTAAACTCCCTTTTTCTCCAGTCTCCCAGTAGCTCTATCCTCCACAAACCCCAATGCTTAGGGTTCAGTTCCTTGTTTTTCTGTGCTGATGTCTCCTCACCTGCACTTAGCTCTCCTCTCTGCTGTAACAAGCAAATCTAGATCCCTCCTTGACTCCAGAAGCTTAACAAACACATCCCAGCCTCACCAAAACCAGTGCTTTTCTAGTTTGTCCATATTTTCTGTTTCCTCGCATTCTGCTTCCTTACTATATCCATCTTCACTCTTCCACTTACAGCTTAGACATCACTCACTGAGAGGAGCAGTCATTGCTCGCAAGGTTAACGTGAACAACAGCAAATGCAACAGACCTGAGTGCCTGCACTTCACATGGACCTGCAGGAGAGCCAGCGTGGGGAAGAGCTCCTTGCACGTCTCGCACTCGTGGAACTTCACATCTGCAAATAAGGCCAAGAATAGAAAAGTGTGTGCCCAAGGTCTTCTACAAGAGACCTTCTGGACCAGAGCTCCGTTAATATTTCAGCAGTACCACACACGCATATAGACATGAGGAGCAGCTTTGGAGATAAGGCAGGAAAAGGAGAGGCCAAGAGCAAGTGAGCTGCAAGACACTGAGGATGAGACTTGCCAGAAGAGACTGTTACAGGATACAAAAAAATCTATTGTGATGCGCAAGTAAATGGGATGCGCAACCTTGTCCTATCAGAGTTATTACTACATTTCTCCCAGCAGTCGCCACATGTTTTTGTTTTTAACGAGTGGGCCGTTACCTGTGTGCTCTGCCTTGACGTGCTTTCGGTGAGCAGCAGTGCTGGAGAAGGTTTTGTCACAGGAGCTGCACTGCAGGGAGGAGAACTTGGAGGAGCGGTGATTCTGAGCTGCAAAGACATCAGGGTGGTGGGTCCGGTTGTGATACCATAACCCTGACAACTGCTGCAATGATAAGGATCAAATCATAGTTACAATACAAAGCTGTTCAGGGACATCATGACAGCAAGAAACCGCGTGGAAAGCAACAGGAACAGTGGGGTTGTGCTCAGCAGGTAAAAGACCTGCTCATCCTCCCACAGGACAACAGCTAACACCTCACTTCTGCTTCCCCATTGCCCCTGAAGGGCTGAACACTGCTGAATCCCTCATCCGCATCTCACTCGCTGCAGGTCTCCTTTTGGTGTGAATTTTTGTTCCCTTGTAGGAATGTGCTCCCACACACACTCCCACAGAGGCATGCCATTTGCTACACGAGTATTTTTATTCCTACACTTCCTGGCAGCTAGAAATTTGGGTGAAAGAGATTCCCGAGGGTCCAGATAGGCAGGCATGTAGCCCTTTGCAGTCATGGCCCATCTCTCTCCATGGACCTGCCTCTTCCCTACGGACTCTGCCTCCTCTGTACAATTTTTCCTTCTGCTGACCACAAACTGCTGCACTCAGTGCGCGTGGATATGAGAGACATCCTGGTGCAGGAGCAGGCAATGGCAACTCCTGGCACATGAGACCAAATCCTTGTTGCACCAGCTTACCTGGTAAGCTTTGTCACAGATCTCACAGCTAAAGGGCTTTCCTCCGACGTGGGTCACCATGTGCCGCTCCAGGAGCGACGGGGCGCTGAAGACTTTAGAGCAGGTAGGGCAGGGGTGGTACTCCCGGGAGTGGGCTTCGTGGACATGCTTGCGGTGCTCCTGCAGGGTGGCAAAGCTCATCCGGCACTTCTTGCAGTCATAGGGATCTTCGATGTCTGCCACCCAGAAAGGCAACAAGAACCACAGGGGACAAAGAAATCACGGAAAAAAAAGAAAAGAATTAAGAAGAGAATTCACAGAGGGAGGGAAGAAAAGGGAAATAAAAGCTTGTTACTTCCCAGATGAAAATTAGCACTGGAGTTTTGGCTTTGCATACAGATGTGGCTGCTCCTGCTCACCTACAGCTTCCCGTGGTAGGTTCCCAGCAGCTTGTGGTTTGCTGGAAGCCAGCCCTACCATTTTCTTTGGGATAACCCTACCCACAGCATCAAATCACTAAAGAGTCTTGCTTTTCTTGGGAGGGAAAAACCCCACCATGAGACACCCAGCCAGCCTTCAGGAACCAGTAACACCTGCACAAGCCTCTGCTGGCACGGATGGGTCTGCCATGACCCCGCAGAAGCCATGTCTTGCAGGCTGGACTGCCCAAGCCAGGGAGGTGGCTGGCCACACTCACTGTGGAAGGTCCGGAGGTGGATGGAGAGCCCGTTGGCCTGGCGAAAGCCCTTCCCACACTCCCGGCAGACGTACGGCTTGTCCCCCGTGTGAGTCCGGACGTGGCGTGACAGCTCGATGGACTGGGCAAACACGGCATCGCAGTACTGGCAGGCGTACATCTTCCCTGCAGTGACAGCCAGGGTGAGAGCCTGCACCTAACGGGACACGAGCTCTGTCTGGACTATGCCTAATTTCAAAGGGAGAGGGAAGAGACTGTAAAGTGGACAGGCTTTCCTGGGGTAGCCAGAGCATCTCAGCGCAGGGTCAAAAAGGTCCAGACGTGCTGGAGGAAACCACACCTGCACAGGGAGTATTAAATTACTAAAGACCTCAAGTGTCTGAAGGTACTACACACTTCTGGGAGGTACTACACACTTCTGGGAGGTACTACACACTTCTGGGAGGTACTACACACTTCTGGGAGGTACTACATGCTGTCTCATGTTCAAAATTAACTGCCCAGCTGCAACATGCTCATGCCCTGGTAGTGGAAGCGGCTGGGTGCAGGGGCAGGAGAAGCACTGGCATGAAAAACTATGTGAAATTCAGCCAGGGGGAGGGACGGGAGAAAGGAGGTTAACCAGAGGGAGGAGGACGCATCGCAGGAGTCTAGATGTGAGGGGACAGAGCTACTCAGGGGAAAAACAAGGAAGGCAGAGGAAGAGGAAGATCCCCTTAGTGGAGAGTGCTAAACTGCTAACTGGCTAGTCAGAGATCCTGGAGAAGAGGATAGGGGAAAGGCAGAATGGGGAACTGCAGGCAAAACCATGTGGGTGGAGGAGATCTGGGAGCAGCTTGCTGCCCAGGGCTCCCCCAAAGGATGGGGAAGCGGCCAGGAGGCAGATGGAGGAACAGGGCAGGAAGGGCTGGACGGAGCCGGCCAAGCCCACGGCCGGGCTTCCACAGGGAAGGCTCACCCTCAGCGTGCTTCTTCTTGGTGTGGTAGGCAAGGGCCGAGGCCTGCATGAAGGTCATCAGGCAATGCTTGCACATGAAGGGCCGGTCCCCCGTGTGCAGCCGCAGGTGGTTCTTCAGCGTGGAGTTGGCCGCGAACTTGGCCCCGCACTCCTCGCAGGAGAAGGGCTTCTCGTCAAAGTGCTCCGTCAGCTTGTGGTACTGCATCCCTGGGGAGGCAGGCAGGACACCGGGCTGGCATTGGTGGGACCAGTGCCGGCCCTGCCCAACCCTGCTGCAGAGGCACCGCTCCACCCAGCCTGGAGGTCCACCAGCCCGCTTGCGACACCAGGGGTCCACCAGTGTCCTCCAGCCCAGAGGTCCACCAGCCCGCCCGGGACACCAGGGGTCCACCAGTGTCCTCCAGCCCAGAGGCCACCAGCCCACCTGCGACACCAGGGGTCCACCGGTGTCCTCCAGCCCAGAGGTCACCAGCCCACCTGCGACACCGGAGGTCCACCAGTGTCCTCTGGCTTGGAGGTCCACCAGGATATTGTGAGCTGCCACAGGGAAGGCAGAGACTCAACTCCTCTTACTCGTCATGCTAAACCAGCCGCAGAACCGGAACAGGTTGATTATTTTTGGAAGCTTTTAAATTTGCCAGTAGCCCCACTTTTCCTTGATGAGCCATGTGGAAAACCAATTAGGGAAGAACTAATCAGAAAACGGTTGTGCTCAATGGGGCAGGAGAAATGAGCTGAGCTGTGTTTCTCACACAGAACACTCACAGAGCTGCAGGGAGGAGGAGGAGGAGGAGATTTCAGACTATTGCTTTATTTATATTGTCCAGACTTCTGTCCAAACACCCCTGCTCCCACCAACCCTACCTGAGGCATGAGCAAACTCTCGGCCACAGATATCGCATGCCACGGGAAGCCTCTTCTTCTTCTTCTTGGCCGTCCCCACCACCCCATGGACCTCCAGCTGATGCTTCTCCAGCTCCTTCTTCGTCGATTTGACCTCGCTGCACTCCTTACACTGGATTTGCTTTCCTCTGGCCACCCGACAACGTTTCATGTGCACCTTCAGGCGGCAGTAGAAGTGGAAGGTCTTGTCGCAGGCTTTGCAGACAAAACTCTTCTTGGAAGAAGCTTTTTCTTGGGGTTCCTTTGGTTCCTTGGCACCAGCACCTCCCACCTTGTCCTCATCTTTGTCCAGAGCTTCAACTTGGGATTCACTGTTCACCTTCCACTTCCTGATCCCAGGTTTCTCCCCGCTTCCCTCAGTCAAGAGACCTGTGGAAATAGCAATTCCTGTTTTGGTGGTGACCAGCAGGACTGGGCACCATCTCCTCTGTCTCCCATCTCCTGAATGCTCCTACACAGACAGTTGCCCTTGCACAGCAAGAACAGACACACATCGGACACGCTGTCCCATCACAACGGTGGCACATGGCTCTGCCCAAAACTGGCCGTGGCCATGCGTGGTACAATGTATGAAAGAGTGGTCCTTGAGTTTCTCCACCCACACATACCCGGGGCTGGATTAGATGGCAAGAGCCAGGACCAGATTTTCTAAAGAGCTTTCTCCTCAAACAGTAACAACTGTTGCTTCCAAGCATCTGCCTCCTGCTCAGATACATGAAGTTATGGCCGTGCTTAAATGTTTGAAGATCTTATCCTCAGGTACTAAGTCTGCCATTGACAGTGGCTATCCAGCCATTAATTACAAGAAATCTTTGGAACACTTCCCAAACGCAAACACTTTGAAAGGAAACAGATAATCTTGCTACGACCCTTTTAAGCCTTCTGGTTAGGGCCCGGAGGTATTTTAAATCGCTCATTACATTCACTTCTTACAAAGTCTAATGCTTTTCTGAGTCCCTGTAACACCATCATCTCAAAAAGCACAAGCTGGAAAATTCACCTAGGATCTCAATCTACAGAAAAGATCCACAGGGAATGCATGTATGAAGAAATCAAAATACAAACATCTATTTGGCTTCTTTGCTATAATGAGAACTATGCAACTGTGTGGCCATGGAAACCAGTGCAAACTTCTCCTTTTGCCAATGCACAGGAAATTCAGCCTGTGCTTGCAAAACTTCATTTCTGCCTTCCTCACTATGGGAAGAGCTCAGCAAAGTGTCCTCCCTGCACAGCGCTGCTGCTCTGAATTTCCAACCAACTCGAAACCAGATGACATACTCCAACAGACTTGGAAATCTTAAGATGTCAAGTGGTGACCCACCAACCTGTGAACACATCAAGGGAGAAAAACAGACTGGAAGTCTGGTTTCCAGTTTGTCCTGCTCTGTCAAGATAGCAATACGCACCTTTCACCTCTAAGGTCTCTTCCCACATCCCTACAACCAACACTGTCAGTTTTTCTGACCCAAATGAAGACGTATCTTTAAACCTCCCAGAACTGTTGAACATCAAAAAGAGTCATCTTGCTGGGCAGGATGAATGTGAATGAAGATACGAGCACTAAGGAAACCAGGACTGGAAATGTCTAGAGGAAGTGCCATGGCAGCAGGGGTGTAACCTGAGTCAGATGAGGTGAAGAGGAGTTTTGCCACGGACCCCAGTGCGCCAAGAGCTGGCTCATGGTCCTCCTGCTCTTATGCCTGTGAAAGAGTTGTTCAGAATTACAAACCTTTAGCCTAGACAACAGCACAAGACTGTAATGGTATAAAGGCAGGGAGAACTCTCAACTTCAGTCCACCTTCATGGGGAAATGCATAAAGGGGCTCCAGGAACAGCTCTCCATCTTCAGGGGGATGCTACTACTCCCAGAGAACAGTTTTGAAAGAAAGCTGAAACAGATCACGTGAAATCAATGGCTCGGTACCTGCACCTTGTAGTCCCAGTATAATACATACAACCTGGATGGCAGGAGGAACCTTGCCTGATGTGGAATACACCCTCAAAAGGCTTTCAAAGTCTGGCTACCATGAGACAGGTGAATGCGAGACAGGCTAAACTGCATGACGCAAAGCTGATGTGACAGTAAGGTCAGGTGCCAGGTTGCTGAACTTGCAGGTTTCTTTAATGGCATCAAGTACCACGGGCTGGCTGCTGCCTGAACAGAAGAGGGGACACATGGCACTGCTACGTCAGGGCAGCAATTCCTTTCCGCCTGGCAGCCAGGATGTCTCCCAGAAAGCCTCCTATGGGTGAAGACAACATTTCATACCTCGTTAGAGCAGCGTCAAGCAACAGACATTAGCCGGTCAGCTTCCATCATTGGAGATGCAGGAAGCTTGGAGGTGAACCCGAGTGCTCTCATGAGAAATAAGACCAGACTGAAGAAATGATTGCACATCAAGTTTGAGGGGCAGGAACTTAGCATGTTTTGGTCACGCCTCTGGCTGAGACGAGCCCGAAGGTAAACGTACACCAGAAAGGTCCCAGGCATGAATTCCCAACTGCGGGGTCCTCCAGGACTCTGGACTTTGCATCGCTTTCCATTCTCTGGTGGCAAAGACATTCAACACTGGAAGAAAAACCCTGCTGTTAATTATGGTGTATTTCATACCAAGTTCTCTTTCTCTTTTGTAAATGGTCTGCTGAGTCTGTAATCCTGGTGGCTGCTCTACCCTCCCTGCAATTCATGATAGATATTAGACTCCAGAAGCAGAAGATACCTTGGTGTGTGACCATCCCATCTCCCACTTCTTCAGCTTAAGCTGGAAGAAAATTTCACCTACCCCTTTGCATCTTGAAGGTCATTTCGATGGTTGCTGACACACATGGTGGCTTCTAACGCAGAATCTTTCTAGGGGAGAATGGTATTTTGCTTACAGACCCTACAGTTTAACAATTCCAGGGGCTACCTCAGACCTAAGTTAGATGCTAACTGTCTGTTTTAAACACAAGACTATGCAGAGGAAAAGCCTTTTTGCTGGAGTTCTTGACACATTTCTGCGATCTGAAAGTAAGGTATATCTTCTGACTGTACGGAGACCTGGAAAGCAGCTGGCTGGAGAGGAGGTTATGGAGTTGGCTGGAAGAGCCAAACCTCATCCTTGCAAGCACCAGCTGCCAACAGTGAAAGTGCTCTGACTACAGAAGGGACCCAAGGAGAAGCCAACAGATTTCATATTGTACCTCCACCAAAGAAACCAACCCATTACTTTGATGATGCTAAGTGTGGTTGGGGATGGACGCAGACAGTTTCCTCCACAGGGATGCCTGATGCTTTCCAAGTGCTTCAGCTCACCTAAATGAAGTATCAGAATTTTCTTCTTTTTTTTTTATTTTGGTAGAGATGTAAAATCTGTTGCTTTCAAGTGGCAATGCAAACTGTACGCATGTCCATGCAGCACATACGTTCTTCAGAAATGTAAGATCTCCTCTGTTTCAAATGGAAACTCGCATCCCTCAAACATGAGGCCCGCAGTTATCGTTCATATCTCATGCCAAAAGCCACATGGCTATTGATCCATAAAGCCACCTGCAACATTTAGGGCTGGTAAGCAGTGATACCAGAGCTAAGCAGACCGGCCTAGGAATTAAGATATGGAAGTTCAGTGTAAAGATCCGCAGGATGCCAAAGAGGGGCTGGTAACTGGCAATCCTCCTCTGCACACTTCATACAGAATACATGTTTTTGCCAAGTAAATACCGTTTTTCCAGGGCTCTTGTTTTTGATGTTGCTTCTTGCTTGATTTCGTCTCAACCTTGGCTTGAAGCCCTGCAAAGACACTTGGTAACAGCAGTCTGCTCTCTTTGATATTGGTGCCAGAGAAGCAGGCATCTGCCAGAGCAATCTAGCTGACTCCCCAAGTCCCTCGCTGGTAAGCACTCCGGTGTCCTGGAGCTAAGATGGGCTGCACGTTCACAAGAACGTGCAATTTTTGTTGGCTTACCTCCTCTAGAGCCACCAGGGCATCAGCCCTGGCACATCCCATGGTCAGACAGGGACAAGGGGAGTGGGGCAAGTGCCTGCAGCATCAGGAGACAGAGAAGGAATGGCAGATAAAAAGGAATTGCCTTTTCTCTGGAAATCCTCATCAGAGCCATGACCAGGTGAAAAAGCCAACTGGATTGGTTGCAGCTCTTTCTGGAGTTAGAAGAGAGGACCTAGATCTGAACTGGGCATGGATTGTGGATCTACAGTCTAGTACATCTCTCAGGGAGACCACTAAGGCCACTGAATCAAGAAAGGGGAGCAGAGCATACGCTATCATCCTCTGAGCTCTATGGCTACAGCAGCAATCCAGGTTTCCTCTACACACGCGCTGCTCCCAGTCACCCCGTCCCATCTACCACCCCAACATTTCCCCGTTGCTCAAGAACGCAGGCAAGCCAACAAACCTAGGCGCAGGTCGCTCTCTGCCCCCTCCCAGCACTCGGGGAACATTGGCTTCGCCTGTCACTGTCAAACACAAAACGATGGCGAGTGTCAAAGCCACGAGGCTTGTGTTCATTCATAAAGACCAATCGTGGCCCTGACCCAAATTTTCAGACAAAGCAATTAAACCTTCTACCCCTAAAAAAAGACAAGACATTAATAACAAGCTGCTTACTCTAACTACCTAGCAATCTGCTCGTATTTCCACACTGCACCGTAAGCTAAGCAGCTCTGGCACCACAAGTAAATAGGGATGGATTGAGCTGAACCAGCGTCTGTGCTCGTATAAAAATCACACTGTGTACATCCCAGTGGATTCTGCAGCCCAAAGAATCTGGATGCGCTGGGAAACACAATGCCATAAAAATGTATGTGAGCAAACAGAATAAGCAAGTCACATTTGCATCCTTTTCAAGAGAATGCAAACCTGCAGTTAGCTTCCTGGGTCTCTGTTATCTTTTTCATTAAAGCACCAAATTCTGTTAAGCATTCTTCCTTCAAGTGACGGATGCAGAGATACAATTCAGCTCAGCCGGAAAGACTCCCACAGCTCAGGGCAGGGTCTCACACATGGTTATTGCTATGCATTGTTTCCGGAGTTCACCAAATTGCTATCTGCATATGTTTCGTTCATACCTTTGCTGAACTAGTACAGTATGTAACATTCCCCTACTGCTGTGGGACCCTCCCAGGGGATCATTTGCTCTGTAAAGTGTACATGCAGCAAGACCAAATTAAGGCACTATAAGTAAATAAACTCAGAAAATAGCCTGGGACTACAAACTGCACCATCACGGTCATCTTTGCACAAGACAAGTGCGCTCTGATGTGACCTTTCCACAATCAGCCTGTGAAGTATCCACACATACACATATAAAATCAAGGGATTGTAATACAAGTCCAAATTCATACAGATCCAACAGCACAGGAAGAGCCAAAGAAACCCCACAGCTTAAGGATAATAATACTGAAAAATAAGCCAATATAGATACAAATTACATAACTAAGTTGTTTAAATGCCTCTACAGCAAGGGCTGGGGTGGAGAAACACAAATGCAGTTAAGAAATACCAGTATGGGGTCAGTTACGGTCTCCACAACCCTCATAATGTACAAAACTTTAACATGGTGCATGTTAAAACTCCAAGCGCAAACTCCAGCGCTTGGATCCAGAGGTCACCCCTACGAATCCTCCTGCAAGTACAACTCCGACATCTGGCCAGGGGTAGTTCTGTGAACCAGGACACTGAGGTCCACTACCAAACTGCCCAAGACTCCCATAACCATGTGTAAAAGATCACAGAAGGATGAAAGCCTGTGCTTTTCTTACCCACATGCCCCAGCTCCTGCATCACTGGCTGCAGGTCTGGAAAGGACTCATGGACATTGCACAGCAGCTGACAGATCTTGATGGCTGGGACAGACTTCTCCTGGGCTGTGCTCAGAGCTGCTTTCAAGGAGGCCTCTGAATTTTCCTTCTGAGCAGAAATACTCAGTAGCTGGAGAAGTAAGAAGAAGAAAACATCACACGACAGAGATTTTGGGCTGTGAAAGGTCGGGATGGTCTGGGATTGAGGGTACATCCTCTTTGTTTTATCTCTACTGCTGGGAACCTGCTTTGAGAAACCAGAAAATAAATCCCTTTCCATACAGGTCTTTGGCCCTCCACTGATGTATGTGCATGAGCTGAGAGAATTTCAGGATTAAAAAGAAGTTACAACAAATTAAATTCTCAGACTTTCTGTTTTGGTATTAGCTCACTTAAAACCACCTTTCCATGGAAAGAGCGGTTCCTCAACGCCTTATAGCATTACAAGCTTACCTAACTCATAAACCTGTGTTTCATACACAACTCTCTCTGGGCTTTACTCTCCCTTCCAAATCCAAACCTGCTTCAGCCAGCCACTGCAAGGAGAACCAGGGCGAGGATCTGTGCATGCCCATACATACTTCACCCTTCCAGATCTCCAGCAGCAGCTAACCAGAGCAGGAATGAGCAACCGCAGACTACTTGGTGGAAAAGGCCAGCTCGTTACTAACTAACACAGCTCATTTTCCTTGTCAAAGGGAAAACAGGCAAGGTGCTCGGGGATGCTACACAATGGCATCCTCAGTGCATTTTCGAGGAGCGTTTCATTCTCATATGTCCTGGAAGAGCCAGCTCAAACGGCACCTTCAACTTTGGATGGCTTCCCCAGCCCAAGTAATGTCCCTTGATTTCAGTGCACGCTGGGGCGTCCACCCTTTGAGCCCCGAACCATGCCGGCTCCGAGAGCATCCCCTCGTACCTCTTTCACTGCTTCTGTGAGTCCTGCCTCCCCCGGAGCCAAGTCCTCCAGGTCCCCTCTCTGCTGGATGGCTTCCGAGATCAGCTTGCTGTGCCGCAGGATGATCTCAATGGCTGTGCTCTCGCTGGTGGCCACTGAAGATGAAAATAAAAAGTAAAGATATTTAAAAACACAAAACCCAAGGAGAATCTGAAGGCCTTAGCTTTGCTTAGCTTATTCCAGCCCACCCCTGAAGCTGGGCTGTTAACAGCAGGAGTGACTTCTTTGGGGCATGGGAAACAGCAAGCTTTGATTACACTAATTGCAGCACTGACACCCAGCATAAAACCCATAAAACCTCACTTATCACTGCTTGTCCAACTTTGGGTGAGAAGATCAGGTTTTCCAAAGCGCATTGCTGAAAGAGACACTGACAACCTCAAAAGGTAGACATGATTCTCCCGCCCCACGAGACCACCACCCTGAGAGCTCCTCACACTCGCGTGAGATTTTCGTAACGATTTTGGGGGAAAAGCAGAGTTTAGGTTTTAAAGTAGGAAAACTCAAAGCCAGAGGCCGAGGCGCCGGGGAGCGCAGGGTGGCGGCTGCACACAGACCTCTGATGAAACCCATACTTTCAGTCTGATGGGCCTCCAGCTGGTTCTTAGCGCAGGATGGTGGCCAGCTCTCAAAAGGTTTGCTCATTACAAAACCTGAAGGCACAGAGCCACAAGCAAAGCAGCCGCACTTGCGGACAGAAGTGCTTTTCCAACCAATCCACTGTTTCACCAACGACATGGGTGTTAAGACCCATTGGAAGAAAGGTTCTTGGCCGGGGAGAGGGTGAGGAGTTAGAAAGCAGTGGGAGAAGCTCAGGGAGAGCGTGGGGGGACACCAAGGACATTACCTGCTTGGAAGAAAAACTCTGCGCCGGGTTGTTTCCGGATCTCCTCCATGAGCCGGTTCAGCGGTGCAGGCTCCCGCACAGCCAGCAGCAGCTGCCAAACGGCAGAGACCGACAGAGACTGCTCCTCCAGCGCTGCCGACACAAGGGAGGCGAATCCGCCGGCCTCACGCTTCACAACCTGCTCCATCGCCTTGGAAAGACCCACAGTGAGGCACTAACAAATGACACCATCTATCTGCCCTGCGTCACGCTTAGCGACAACTGTGGCTCACCCCAGACCCAAGCCTTCCCTTGCTTCCGCCCTGCTGAAGACCTGGCTCACGGTGACTGCTTTGAAGGCCAGCCCTTCACCCAAACACATCAGCCATCTCCTCGACTCACTGAAGCTGAGCATCTCTCCTCAGTGCCCAAATCAGCCGCTCCTACTTGCCAACCTTCAGCTTCATACGCGTTACCTGCTTCACTCCCGCTATGAAATGCTAAGGAATCACTAAACCAAGTCCTGCTGGAGGACTGCCCCAAACCAAGCCATGACAGGTAGTAAATCAAGTCCTCAGGACTTGATAGGGATCCCACATGGGGATTAAAGCTCAGTATCTGCTTGCACACATGCAGGAGACTGCTTACCTCTCTCTCAGCAGGAGCCAGGCTCTGTGCAGCAGAGATGCCCCGCAGCAGCGTCGGGGTGTCTGTGAGGAGCTCCGCTAAGTTTTCTTGGTATTGCCTCAACAGTTTGGCTCCATAATCCTCTGGGCTCCATTTGGCTGAATGCAAATGAATGAAAATAAGAACAGCTCAGCTTGCAGCATCTTCCCAAAGGGCTTCAGAGCTAGGGGAGATCGAAAAAGTCAAGGCAGCCAGTTCTCCCTGGGTCACTAATGCTCAGGCCTTATGCTCAGGACACTTGGATTCACCTTCAAGCAGAGGATGGACATGACAAATCAAAACTTCTCCAAATCAAAGATAACACAGAATATCCTCTGCCCATATGTGCCTACAAAAATAGATCTCTGGCACCCAAATGCCTTCCGAGTCTCAGCCCAGGAGAAGAAAGTCTTGGTTTTCAGCCATGTTCAGCAGGTAAACATGTGCCCTTGTCTGTGAAGACAACACCTCGAGATGTTCATCAGCCTCTTCTGATGCCCTGGAATCAAGGAGACCCCATTACTGACTCTTAATTGTAGTTTCATTGAAAGAGGTCTGTAAGTGAGAGTCTTTGCTCCACTCCACCGAGGAGCTCTGCAACATGCTCCATCTCAGCGGTGTATGACTATCACACATACTAATATTTTACAAACACACAGATGGTCCAAGGTAATCAAGAACTTAGCGGGCTGAGTTGTCCTTGGTGAAAACGTTAAAGGAATACAAACCAGACTTGTGATTGCAAAGCAGTAACAGCCTCTTCTCTCCCTTACACCAAAACAAATGCGACTTTAACCTCATTCCTTCCTCCTCCCATATCTAATTCCAAGCTGGGTCTGCTGAGGTTTGCCCTGATGAGTCTGAGAGGCGATGGCTCTAGAGTAACACCGCAACCCTTTAAAGACACCCCAGTATCAAGACTCAATGGACTAATTCAAGAAAGAGGAACAGTGTTTATTCAGGATAATGAAGAGACTTGGGCAAAATCCTGTGTACCAAAAGTAATATATGACTGTACTTGCCAGATTAGTTGACAAATAAAACTGGAAATTGCCGAAGAGATGAATCTGAAAAGGATTTTTTTTCACTGTTGGACTTACTAAATTGGAGAAGATGTGTAGTTATACTTTTGTAGGACAAACCAAAACAAAAAACTGTTGTTCATCCAAGACATCTGTGTGCGTTTTTTGTTTGTGTGCTTAGGTCTTTTAATCATTTTCGTTCAGCAGCAAACAGAAAAACCTATTATTTGCACAGCACTACTTGGGAGAAAAGCAGCTAAATACACACAGTTTGGTGAAAAGAAAATAGAGTCTCTGGGACCCAGAAGACATACAGAGAAGAGAAAGCTCTCCAGGATGGTGAAGGGGGCAATGGCGGGCTGTGGGAATAATCACCAGAAGATTTTGAGCTAATATGAAAAACTCCCTGGACAAAGACTTCCTGGAGACACAAGTCTACTCCCTGGCAAAGCTAAGGGAACCTCATTAAGCACTTGAGCTCCGTAAGGTTTAGGTGTGACTTGGATGTGCCCCACATGGATCAGGGGATGGTTTACAATAAAAATATTTTCCCCCTTCTCCCACTGGAATGTTTCTGATTTATTACACAAATTTGAGTTGTTAGGAATGCACTCTCGGTTCTGCTGCCGTACCAAGGTGAGCTCCATAACCAGAGCGTGCCCTGCACCAGCGTACAAGACGTCCTCCTTTCTGTTAGCAGGACAGCACAGGACGTCAAAGGCTAACAGCAGTGGCTCAAATCATTCCCTCCCTCTCCATTTCCACGATAAGAAATATTTGTGCTTCTGTTTATTCAAGCTGCAATTTGAAGAGATTCAGCTCTATGTAATTAAGGAATGCTCCTCCTTGGAATGGGTATTACCACTAGATAATTAACCATGTTGGGAGCCTGGTGTTTCAAGAAAGCAATCATGCTTAACAAATGACAAAGCAAACTGCCTGTCGGGAATGCTTGCTGCAGAGGAAATTATCAGCATTATGAGCACAATTTTGCCTTCTATTAAACATTCATTTACATTTCACTGCATGTTAATTTAGTTTTTAATTTTTAAGTGACTTCAGAGCTGGTGAAATTTGCCTCTCTATCTGAACTGCTGCCTAAACCCACCCAAACTTGGAAGGCTGTCCTCCAGCCAAAAGGTGAGGACTCACAAGTCCCTGAACCATCACTGGCAGGCAACACAATAAAACCCCACTAAAACAAAAAGGAGGAGACCAGATGTCCAAGATAATGATGTCTAACGGGGACACTAAGCGTGGGACTCCCATCAGCATACTCTGCTCCACACAGGAGACCACAACTCAATGACCACGACGTGCAGAAACACTACCCAATCAAAGGCACAGCCCGCAACCTCCCTCAATCACAAGGAGTTCACAAAGACTGAAGCCAGGTAAGACATTGCCTGTATTTAATTTCAAGACGTGTACAGCTCTGGGGAAGTTTCAGGTATTTTCTTTCAAAGCCAGCAAATATCATGAGTTAAAGTCACCAATGGACCAGAGTTTGGTAAAGATGCCTTCACCTACGAAGGGTTTATTAAGTGAAAATTGTTCTTTTTATTATGGAGACACACGCTGCTGCTTTTAAGTGACTCAAAACCAAAAAGTAATTTGACACTGGAGGGAACAGTTCTCCAGTTTTCCAGAGATGACATCCTAGCTTCTACCCTATCAGCGTTAAACTCAAGGAAGGAGCCCAACAGGCTTCTGCCCAACACTTCTCATTTCATTGCAAAGCAGGGGCCTTCTTGCCAGCATAGTCCTCCTACGCAAGTGCTCCCAGACCATTTTTGTTTGCATAAAATGGCCATCCCATTCCCTTAAATGAAAGCAGAGAAGCATCCAAACTTCCTGGCAATTCTCTGAACTGAGTCCCCAGGCGTCTGAAATTTAGTGTACCCATACCTTTGCCATCAGAGACGTTTGCCGTTGCCACCAAGTCATCTAGCAGAAGGTGGAGACCAGGGAATGATGCTTTCACAGCCCCCAGAAGTTTGATCAAACTTTCCGCTTTCAGGGTTTTCTCTTCATCCACCTTCCTGAGCAGATTGTCCACTGCTTCCCTCTGAGATCCACCTTCACAGCAATCCAAAATCACCTGTGACAAAGAAACAGCCAAAAACCTGTTTGTGAGAGCTTCCTACAAACTCCAGGATATGAATAGAGATCAGAGAAACAGTAAGAGTATCACAGTGCACAGTACCGCAATAAATCCACATTCACTGCTTCCACTAATTAGATTAACTGGGAGATGTTACAGGGTGCTAGTTACAGGGACATCTAAACAAGTCCCAGGTATATCTGACGTGTCACCTTGAAAACTACCCTGGTGGGTTATTCCACCACGTCTAGCTCTTGGAAGTGGCTGACAAGCAAAAAACATTTTTTCAAAGGGAACAAAAAAAAAAAAAAAAAAAGACTTAAAGACAGGATTCAACATAATACTTCATTTAATATTTTTTGCAAGTATTTTTTAAATTGGCAGTCTCTCTTCCCTTGTCTCCCCAATTTTTCTGCTTGTCATTGAAAGACAAGGATGGAGAGGAAAAAAAAAAAAAGACTTGTTATTTAAATAAGCATCCTATTAATTGAATGATTATATCTACGACGAGGCCACATGAGACATCTCTTATGTGAGATGCAATCACTGTAGCTTGGAAAAGCTCTAGCACGCCAGTATAAGATCTACAAGGCTCCTACAAGGGAAAGGCAGTTGACAAATACAGGTTGACCTCCTCTCTGCAAACACTGTGTTCCTAAGCATTTGAAGTGTAGGACTGGCAGAAACTCTGTAGGTCACCAGCCCAGTTCCCTGCTGTCATAAACACTACACTACACAGCCCCATTAATAAAATTATTAAGGTCTGTCCTAAAACTAGTTACATTTTTGCTTCCTTTCCCCTGGTTGGAAAGCTCTCCCACAGTCTCATTCCCCTGTTGATTCTTCTAATTTTCAGCTTCAATTTATTCATGGCCAGTGTATACCCATTTGTTCATGTGCCAACATTATCTTTTAGCTTAAAATGCTCTTCTAAAATCTCTGAGGCTACCCTACCTTTCCTCTCCAATTTCTTTATAAGAGCACAATCATATTCCCTCTCAGTCTTCACTTCACTTGTCTAAATAAGGCAGCTCCTCTCGTAAAACAGCTTCTCCACTCCCCTGATTTTACAACTGCAGATCCATCTCTGCTTCAATACAAATTCACCTTTTTTGAACAAGACTGGAACTGCACACAGAAATTTCAGATGAGGTCTAAATTCTTAGTTCTCGTTACTGCATCTAAATGTACGCCCTTCACTTTATACTACCACGTTATTCAATCCTTACTACTTAGTTCTCCAGCCATGTAATTCTTCTCCCTCTTGCAGATCCTCCTCTGTGTGGACAAAAGATCCCAGTTTTGCTCATCAGCAAGTTTTGTTAAGCATGCTTTGATATTTTTGTGTCAATAACATTAGTGTTAATATTAAGAAAGTGCCAAGAATCCCAATGGTAACCTTGCTCCAACCTGTCAGTCCTGCCTTCAGCTCAATCTGCAGTTATCTCCCAATAAGATACATCCTTTTTTAATAGCACCACTGCCTCTCGTTTAACAATTTCCTCACATGAAATTCAAATGCTTTGCTTAAGTCTAGATCGAGGCAGAAAAATCCATTTTTATCTCATCAAATAAAGATTCCAGGTCAGGCAGAAACAATTTACTCAAACACCCTTTGCATTTTATCCCATTTTTTTGCTTACACGCAGTGCTTCAGCTACGTGCATCCTCCAGCCCGTCCCAACACATATTCCTGAGCACCCACAGAGCTGGCTGCCTGAATCACTGCTTTCCTCTCCCACGTCTGTCCTGGTTATCAATTGCAGGGACCAGTCTCAACTTGGAAAATACAGTAATAAACCTTGCTGTCGCTCTCATAGCCACATGTGTCAGCTCCTCCAGTCTGTTGGGGGATGCCCTTTGAGTTGTGGTTTCACTTCAGCTGCAGGAAATTTCTGTTTCCGTGTCTCTCCTTGATTTGTCCCTAGGCTCAGTTGTGAGTTTGAGAGTCATCTCTTATTATTATTATTTTTCTTTACTTGATCAGACAAACGTTTGTTGCTTGTCTCAATATAGGCTGTGATGCCCAGCAGCCTAATACTGCAAGATCCTCTTCATACCTCTAAAGTACCTTTATTTGCCTGTCGGACATTTCATCCATTCCTTGCTGGTCCTAATACTCTTCCCTCAAGTTATTAATTCACTCAGGTCTGTAACCTCTCATACGAATTCTCCTCTCTTGTTGAGGATGCAAACTTCAGACAGTTCTCCTACCTTTAACATGAAAGAAACTAATCCAACAGCTCCTCCTGCGCTCTTACGAGCAGCTGATCTCATTAATTCATTCCGCTCATTTCTAAAAATCTGTCCTTTTACAGCCAAAACAGGTTAGTGAACCTGTTGACATACCCTCCCATCTAATTCACACTGAGCTGACTCTGGATTGCTCAGTCTGAAGTTATCTTTCAAGAGAACACAAAAAGGGGTACAAGAGCAGCATCTTTTTGGGGAGCTCACGCTGTAATCTACCGTTGCTCCCAGGCAAGTGTCGACAGGCGCAGAAGTGATGGCCCTGGCAGTGGGGGATGCAGTGCTGACATTTTGACAGTCAGAAAACATACCCCTGTTCTGCTTGCAATGGGACTTCTCCATCGCCCGGTGCGTCCAGTTAGGATTGCTCCTGCAACGGCCATTGCTGTCATTCATACCTGTCCTAGCTCTGAAGCAGTTTGGTTTGAACATCAAGCCGTGTAGGCACTGGAGCCAGTGGGAAGGGAAAGTACATAGCTCAAAATGTCCAAGTCCTCTCTAGAAGAAAGCCTGGACAGAAGGAAAGGATGGGTGTTTTTACCAGCTACTCTGATGCTCCAGGTTCAGGGCTGTACTGTGGTCTGGTCGCTCTGAACTCTGCGACGACCTAAGCCATGGGACACCATGCACAAGAGGTTACCTGCTCTTCCTTTGTATCTAAGTTTATTTCTCTTAAGTGAGAATCTGCACCCAAGCCATCCCCCAAATCCTCCACCCTACCTCCCCCACATTACAGAAACTCTAATAAAGCCATAAAGTTAAGCACTCAAAAAAATAGAAATTCTAGGTTAAAAGTTCCCCAGAAAAACAAGGGGCTTCACAACACATCGCGTACCGGTTTTTGAGCAAAGAAAATCAGACTTGCTCCACGCATAGCTTGGACCAGGCACAGAAAGAACCCAGTTGCCTAGAAAAAAGGCTGTTACATGTAAAACTCGCGCTTGTCTTGCTGAATAAATGTGTAGCTAATGAGGCAGTGACTGTGAGAAGAAAAAGGAAAGCCTCGTCTTTATGAACCCTTGGAGAACTAGACCCTATCTCTGCCAGCCCAGAGCTCTCGTGCAATGCTGGATGAATCAGGTAAGATGAAACCTTCAGAGGTGGCTGCTAATTCCATGTTCGTTTTCCCAGTACTGCACCTGAGACACCAGAGATCTCAACTGCACATATGCCACAGGACCACCGTTTTAATCAATTTAACTTCTGAAATAATTAAGCACTTTTCCACTTGTCTGGAGGGGGAAAAAAAACCAACCAAACAAACAAAACAAAAACCAAATAAACCAAGCCTGAAAAAAGGGAACCCCCCAAGGTCAGTCTACACTTGGCAATTTCCACTTTATTTTCCTGTGCCACAGCAGGGAAAGAGCGATGCACCAAGCCTCACCAGAGTGCTCCCCAAACACGTTTGTTATTTGCAGGGAACCCATGGGCTACAACAGGAGCACAAAGGGATCCCATAGAAAGGAGAAGGATTTTGTATTCAGAGTAGGGTTTGGAGGCTCTGCAGCCAATGGAGCATAGAGTGACTGAAGAGGATAAAAAGAAGTACTGAATAACACTACCCCTTCACCAAACAAGGCAGGAGTCCCGTAGTATATGACGATGCAATTAAAGGCTGGATCCTGTGCCCAAGGGACAGAATTATGAGGGCAGAATGGTTTTAGTTTGTGATTGGTTTGTTTGGTTTTTTTCAACGGGAAGGGAGATAAAAAATGGCTGCATTATAACTATCTAATTTCATGAAGACAAAAAGAAGAGAGCAGGGAAAAGGCACAGCCTTTAAAAGAAAGGTCGCACTGCAACATGAACAGGCATATATGAAAAATCCTAACCTCCCCACTGCTGATGCAGCTTTCACGGCTAGGAGCTCAGCTCCAGGCATGCTCACGTAGGTCTCTGCTGACAGCCGCAATATCCCCGGCAGATACCGAGTCCTTTGCTGCATTCACGCCTCGCTCTCTCCTCTCACATCCCCATTCTGCTCAGCCATGCTGCTTACGGAGGGGAAAATTCATCAGCCACCAGCCACAGCCTAGCCCACGGGGACAAGCCGGATGCCTCTGTTGGCAGCACCTTCTTTGGCCCTCCTGCACCGAGCTGCGCCCTTACCCGGGGATGCTCCACGATGAACACTTGATCAGGGACTGCGTGCAAGTGAGCAAGACATTATTGAGGGACTTACAAGACCGGCAGAGGTTCTCAGCCCACCCGTCATGGCTCTGGTCAGGCTCACTCAGACAGAAAGCAGCCATCATTCATGCCACTGAGCACAACAGCGCTTTCCACTCGCTATAATCCTGCGTCAGGGGAACTAACTGATGTGGCAAACTAGGACAGGAGGTCTGCAAGCTGTGTACCGAACGCAGCATGCTAGGGCACCCTGCAAGTTTCAGCTGCACAGGCAGGATATAGCCAGCTCCTCCCAAAACACAAAAAAAAGCAGGTTATACACAATGTTTTGTTCGTTATGGCTTCTGCAAATCAGCACACGTAATGCAATTGCTTACAGGAAAGCAATAGTCCTCCCCACCAACTGCTGCATTAAATAAAAAAAAAAAAAAAAAAAAAAAAAAGTCAGTGGATGTGCTACTCTTGCAGGCAACTGTGTGACAAGAGTTAAAGAAAAGAGTTAGAGTTGGGAGAGTCAGCTGAAAGATAAGCCAATGATCAAGTATACGAGGATATAACCGGAAGACAGGCAGCACAGAGGTTTTAGTGGTTCTGCTAAAACCCAACTCCACTACAGAGCCTTCTCCAGGCTCACAAAAAGGCATTTCCAGGGCCTATGAGGAGTACCAGGCACCTCCTCTGCCCCAGGCTCCACTTGCAGGGGTGGTCTGACACTGCACCAGGCAATGTTCATCCTGGTCTTGAGGTTGCCTTCGCAGCTCAGCTTTTATTATTCCCAGTTCAGCACAGAAGGACTTGAGACAACACACATGCAGTCCGTGCTGTGCCAAGGGGAGGTGAAATTGCCAGGTGAGGCTAGCACATCACTTGGCAAATCATGCAGTAAGATGGTGCCTTGCAGACACACACACACACACACACCCCCCTCGCCCACACAGGTTTCCTTATTTCAGATTTTTTTTTACCCGCTTCTCCGAGGCAGTCAGGAATCCCTCTTCTGCCGCCTCCAGGAACTCTACGATGGGGCTTAGCTGTGTCACGCTCTGGATCAGCTCCTCCCTGCGTCCCAGCAAGCGAGCAGCCAGCGTCTCTCCCTCGTCTGTGCTCTCTGGGGGGAAAAAGATTCAGAAACACAAGAGAAGAAACAAGTCAGTCTGAAGGAACTGACAGGCTCCTGAAGCGAGTGAAACTCTGAAAGATCTAAGTGAATAGCAAAGCTCATCCCAAGCACAAGCAGCAGAGGAAAACCACTTTGCTATTCTCTTTAAACTCTATGAAAGGAAAACGTCTCATTTATCTAACAGAGCACAAAGCCATAAAGCAAGCTGGAGGTTAACACCAGGTTTGCAAGGCCACTGCTTTGTGTCAGACTCAAGTAAAAAAGGAGCTTTCAATGCTGAGGCTCAGCTGTGCTCTGACCCACGCTGGCTGCACAGCCATCGATCCAGCCCTCCAGGCAGCAATGGGGAGAGCCCTGCGCTGCCTGCACCCCTTTGCTGCGGGACAGAAACGCTCCAGGATCTTGGCCAGCACGTGATAAACCTCCTGCATCCCAGTAAGGATACAGGGTTTCTGGAGAACTGCTTTGCCTGTAAGGTTGCCCACTCACTTTGCCAGAGGTTGCACCCACTTCTCTACCTGTTTGCTGCAGGGCTTCTCCGCTGCCTCCTTCCCTCTCCAGCAAAGCCACTCTCAGCTTGGGATTCACATCTTGAAACAGCTTCAGTAAAGACACGAGGGTCTGAGCATCTCGGGTCTGAGCACCCAGGGTTTGAGCATCCTTCACTTTGCTCAGCAGCTTCTTGAAGACCGACTGTTCCCCTACCTCTGCCAAACAGGCAGCCAGAGCCTACAACGGAACAGGCAAACATGGAAAGTTTTAATAACAAAATCAACTGCCCTATATAAACCAACACAAAAAGCAGAATCCTGGGTTTTTTGTTCAGGGGACAAAAAATTAAACAAAACAAAAAATAACCACATAGACACACACCATTGTCTGCCGCCACCAGCCCCGGGAAGGAGGGCAGCAAGCCCCGCCTGACAGCTCTTATCTTTATAGCAAGTCCCACAAACTGGAGCTGGTTCCAGCACCAAACATCTCTTTATTTCTTCCCCTAACAGCCAATGCCAATAAGTCTAAGAGACCTAGTAAAATATGGTTTAAACACCGTTACTTTGGAAGCCCAAGGCTAGGGCAGGGGATACTAGATTTCACTGCAGAACAAGGAGGGATCACTTGCACAGAAAGCAGAGAGCATTTTAAGTGGGACTTTCAGGAATCTCCATCTTCAAGTCACAATGGAGTGGCGACTCCTAGAGAAAGCTTTGGAGAGGAGGCACGCAAACTCTGAGTGTCATGGGCTCTCAGCACGCCTGGCAATCACGCCCAGAGCTCCAAAATCTACTCCAGTAACCCAAAACAGCAACCAGAGGCAAACATGCCTGTGCAGTTATGAAAATAAAAGTAAAAAAATAAGCTGTAACTCTTGCTCCCATTTCCCCGGAGCCCTTTAACGCTGTAAATATTGCCCCTACAGACACACGCTCCCCAGCTCTCCAGGAGAGATGCCAGCCTTTCAGAGCAGGCGTCCTTTATTAGAGACTCCAGGGATGCTATAAAAGTACCTTTGAAGTGGAGAGCTTAGCCCAGCTCCAGAGAGAGCGGCCATTTTCTGCTGTCATTGTCATTTTTATTTCTATGATAAAAAGACTGAATGCAACTGCTTGGGGCCGCACCAGGGGGATGGTGGACTTGCTTCTCCTAGGAGGTGCAAATGCTCATATATTAGGGCAGTGTGACAGTGCAATGACCTACTGCAAAGAGCGTCCACAGAGGGGAAGCTGCAGGAGTCCCAGCTCTTACCCGCTAACGGCATTTTTCCTGCCGAACAGAGAGACGTGGACATGAAGGGCTCTGTTATAAAGAAAGAAAGGAGATGCCGCAGACGTGCTGAAGAACAAGCTTAAAGGTATTTTTTTAATGCAAACATTAATTTGTAATGAGACTTGATAACCAGATCATGTTTGTTCTCAAGGTTTGCATGCCTGGCCCCTTCCAGATCAAAATGGTCCTGTAAAACACAAAATATCTTGACTCTCACCATCCTAAAGGTGCTCAGCACCCTGTCAAATACATGTTTTTACTAATATGGATGAAAAGTAACTTGCATTGTCGTGGTATTTTTTTTCTTTTTAATTTTTTTTTTTTTTTTAAAATTAAAATCAGCACAGCATTGCTGCCCAGAGCTCCAGATAACACCCCTTCCTCAGTGCAGTTTTGGTTAATGGAAATGAGTTTTCAGAAACTGAAAGGCTCTGCTATTTATAGTCTCTTTTCGGAAGACCTTTCCTTGGACACGTTGCTCAGTGGGAACAACAGCCTTTTAGCATTGTTTTGAAAGAGCACACAGCGCATTTTAGACTCACTTTGAAGCACTAACAATTCCCAAAGATCCTGGAAAAAACAGAGAAATACTGATACTAGCTCGAATCCCAGCTTCCACTTAGTCAAAACGTGCCCACGCATTGCAGCCTGATCCATTAGGCTTTCACTGCCTGGGACACTTGCAAAACCCTTCGTGGCCAAATTGGCACAAATTAGCACACATCCAGCTTCCAGAGTGGAGGAAGAGATGGGCTCGCTGAGCAGGGAATCCCACTCACCAAGATCTGGCTTAAGCTTGAGCTGTGCCACCGAATAGGTTCAATGTCCACTGAGAAGTTGGGTCCCAGCTGAGGGTGTCAGTTCTGGTGGCCACAACACTACTAACTCAGTAGCCCAGTACCGCTACAGTCAAACACCACAAAACAGCCCTCCCAGTTCATCTCAAACCTCCCCATGTCCACGGCAGCCCCAAGGCAAGCTCTGAACAGGCATCACTGCAGGTAACGCTGCAGGAGGTAGGTCTCCTATCTCTATATCATCTCCATATCTTCCACATTTTTCCAGATTTCTTTCCTAACAGAATCAATTCCTACACTGCTGTGTCCCTTCGTCCCACCGCAGGACCTCTTGCTCTGCCCCATTGCTCCTTATTATCTTCTGCTCCTTCCAATGTCCCCTGCCGCTTTGGCTAGGAAGATGCCTGAGGCTGCTCACGCAGAGCCACAACCTGCTCGGCAAGAGCTGAGTTAGCGCTGTGTCCTCCCAGCCCGGCACTGATCTTCCTCCTCACACCAATCCACAACACTCCTAGGAAGACAGTGTCCCTGGGACATCCACCTCCCCCCTCCAACACGATCGTGAGATGAAGTTTTTCTCGAAGAGCAGCTGGTGGCTGGCCCTGCGGGGAGCGACCCTGAGCCTGGGCTGGGTTGAACTCAGTTGGCGTGCCATCCCGAGGGATGTCCTGGGGCACGGAGAGGACCTCAACCAGATGGGCAAGTAATGTACATCCCACCTGAGAGTGCAATGGTCCGTAACTGAGACTAAAGAGGGATGTGGGGAGAGAGGGAGGGCAGGTCAGTGTGGCCACTAGCCCAGCTGGCCACTAGCCTCTCCCCTGCAGGTGGGCAGAGTTACGGCTTCTCATGCCTTATCCATGCTCCTGCTCCCACCGTGAGAGCATGTCTCAGCAAAAAGCCACATTAGTGACTATTCCTGAGCAATCTCCCTCAAGCATCAGCTTTAGAGCGAAGGCAAACACCCAAAGGGTGGTGGGGAGGGATCTGCAAGAGACAGGCTGGAGAGCCATGGGGTTCAGGGTGACAGAAGCAGCTAGCTCCCTTCAGACCCCTCCCTCACAAGCCGAGGCACATCCACCCCTGGACGTGGTGAATCCTGTGCCCGTACCTCAACGCCAGCTCCGTTCCCCGAGGAAAGCTGCACTGGCCATTCAGCGAGCTGCAAAGTCCCTGACTGCAGGAGGCTGGGCACCGCAGGGAAGCTTCCAGAGACGTAATCATCAGTCCTCTGTGAACGCAAGCTGCTTTGGGTTTTTTTTACTGGTTAATTTTTGATGTGCATAAGGTGAAGAAAATATAAAAAAGCCATTGGAAACCCGCAAAGACAGAGCTGCTGCCCGCAGGGTCGGTGGCATGGACAGCACAGGGACTGGCTCCACACATCTGGACCACAGAGAAGCTCGTAGGCCATGACCGAGTCATGAAGTCTGTCAGCTATCACTGTGCATACAATAACCAGAGAGAAACTAGGTTCCTATTTCTGGTTCAGATATCCAAAGTGCTTTGTTTTCAAGCCTGCATTTGTACGTGACTGATGAGGGAGACCCCAGTACCAGCAAGGCTCCGAGGAGAACGCTGACCCCTGCTTGCTCCACACAACAGGAACAAAAGCTCAGCCAAAAATTCCACACAAGTACACCAGAACAGGGGGGAAAAAAGTTCTCCAGCTCCGCCACCATGAAATAAAACCCTCAAAACCTATCACTCCTAATCAGGATGCAGAAGATAATGGGAAACTTCTTTCTTCTGCCGCATCCAGAAATCCCTGCAGCTGCAAATGAAGGACGACAATAATTGGACAGGCCCATAGGCAATGGAAATGATCCACAAGCACAGTGACATTTATTCTACCCAGGAGAATCAATGCTCCCCCATTTCATCTGAACCCAGTAGTAGTGGGAACAAATGAGCTGTGCAATAATTTGAATTGAGTTTCTCTAAGAGAGCACAGGAAGATAAGACTTGACACCAGCAAAGCTCTTCTACGCTCCCCAAATTACTGCAATTTCAGTCTTGTTCTCATTTCCAAGCAGGTTCCATCCAGGCCAGAACCAAATTAGATAGGAATAGTTCATGTGAGATACACAGAGAGACTCTAAAACAAAAACAACCCCAAAAATCACATCTCCCTACACAGAAAAGCAACGCGTCCGCATTTTTCAGCCCAGGGAGCAGAACATAACATCAAACTTCGAGAGAAGCAACAATTCTCACAAAAGCAAGCCCTGCACTACAAACCTCCTTGGGGAACAACCCCACATCCTAACAAATCTCCACTGGAAGTAGCAGGAAATAAGGCAGCAACACCGGAAGGGAGCAGACAGGAGCACCGTGGGGAACAAGGCACCCATGTAGGGACAAGCTCATGAGCAAAGGAATAGAAATTCAGAGGCTATGTCCAAGGCAAAATGCCACTGAAACTAGAGGAGCCTAACCACCAGGACAGCCTCGGTGTCAACAGGCAGGCTTGCAAAACGCCCACGAACCCCCACTTTGCTGTCAAAAACAGATCGCTGCTTGCCTATAGGGATAAGCCACCCACAAAAGGCTCCTGAGCAGAAGGAGGATGTGTACAAGGGATGGGAGATCTTCCCTGCAGCAGAGCAAGCACATGCGGCAAGACTGCTTACTGCAAAGAAACGGCATCTCACCAGCTTCCAGACCGACTTTTACTTGCTCCGAGGCACCTAAGAGACTTCAAGCAAATGACTGGCAAAATAATACAAAAAAGGGGAGGGGAAAAAACAAAAAGGAGAGAAAGAAAAAAAAAAAAAATCCATTGACATCTACCACTGGCACAATCTCAACCTTAATTACGCATCCCAAGCTGGGCTCTTTGGAGCTGAACTTGCACTTTAAGCATGACTTTAAAAACACACCACGGTGTTTCCCCTGAAGAAAACACTGGGGCCTTGTGAGGAAAAAGCTACTCCGTCTGCTGGAAAGAGAGCCCCGGCTTGGTGCTGGTGCCCACAGGTCCTGCTTGTCCCAGAGGGGAGCTCAGAGAGGGACAGATCTGGCTGAACCCTTGCTTACGACAGGCTGCAGTCTGTCCTCCCCCACTGCCCTGGGGCTGACACTTTTCATGCTTGTCACAGCTGAGAAGTGATTTTTCAGGAAGGCTTAAAGAAAATCCATTTCTCATTTATTCAGCATTTATTTATAGCTGCAGAAAAATCGTCCAGCTGCCGTTTTGCGGTCAAACACCCAAACTGTCTCTGAGCTCCACAACCTCTCACTTGGCTCCTGCTGCAGCAGCTCATTTGGGAGCATAAAGGGTTTGCGAACCTCACCTGCTGGGTCTTGGAGGTGCTGAAGAAACATGAAACAACAGTTACTGCAAAGCAATAGAAAATGGGGCTGTTATGCAGAGCAGAAGCAAGGCAGCACGCCTGCCTGGGCATTTTGCAGGTGTGGTTCTGCCCTGTGACCGTGGAGGCAGCACAAGGCAAGGGAAGGCATGCCAGCATGTGCGATGCCTGCTGGCACGGGTGCACGGAGCTGCCAAATCCCTTCTGGCAGCGCCCATCCACATCGCACAGCACCCTCCCCAGCTCTGCTCCAATTGCCAAGGTGCAGAAACCTGACATATTTTTCTGATCAGGGTGACGAACAAATGTACAGAAACCTAATCGTTCTCAGGGCGCGCGGGCATGCTGAGAGCAATGCGCTCGCAGGTGCTTGTCAGCCCGTCCAGGCTTGGGCTTGCTGCTACAAACACAAATCAGGACCCACATCTCCCTCCTAAAGCCCTAGAAATGTTAAGTTCAACACCATCAGGGAGGGTCAGCAGCTAAGGGAACATGGGCTTCCCTCCGTGAACATTTAAAGACTCGTCAGAAGAGAAACCTGCACTCCCCGACTCAAGGGAATTCTCCTCCCTGCTGACATACGGGTTTTTTTCTAATAAACATGTTACCTTAAGTTTTTAAAAGCAGAATGCCATGATAGCCAAAATGTCCTGTGATCCATGGTCGTATTGGTACTGGAGGGACCAAGTGACTTTAATCCAGACAGCTTCCCAGCATGGGAAGCTAGACAGCATCGCAGCCCCCCGACCTAGGGAATAGCATTTCTTGGCTTCAAAAGGTTAGCTAACCACGGAGCCACTGAAGAGCCAGCAATATGAAAAGCTGGCAATAAAACAGTCATATTCTCATTTTTCCACATACAGAAAAGGTACACAGGGCAGTTCATGCAGCCTGGTATGAAAAACGCTCTATCAGAAACAGCCGGGGCGAGGAGAGAAAGTACAGTCCCATCCTCACTCCATAGCAGCCACAGCTTTTTTCACAGACCCTGCGATCGCGCAGCAGCGTGCAGCCAGCACGAGTGCCCTCCCGGACCCACTGCAATCATTTCCAAGCTCCGTGTCCTCCTGCACCACTGCTACATCAATACAGACATAACCTGTTGTTTCTGTAGTGGCTTTGAGCCGGTACGACAGCTGGTATCTGGCTACCGTTGTTCAGAGCCCAGAGTATCCTTCAGCATTAACCAAGCACCAGACTCAAATATCCCCTCCAACAGTAACTCCAGCATCATTCATCAGCGACGACTGCTTTTAAAGCAGCACATCGCCAAAGAAGCGCTGCGGAGCGGCACCCGTAACCCCCCCGTAACACTCCCCACGAGCAGCCTGCCATACGCAGAGCGGAACAGATGCTCCGCAGCAAGCCCTCGCTGAGGGCTTGGGAACTCTATTTTGGGATCTCATATGTCACTCGTTTACAAGTCGATACAGTTCCCAAAGCAAATGCCATAAACAGGAGGAAAGAAATCAGCGCTGGAGCTCTCCTACAACACAACGAAGATGTCTTCGGGGCAGGACATACACTTCTTTACCTACGTGCACGAGCAGGTTGCTCTTACAGATGCTTCTCTCCGGGGTGTTGCTCAGGTGAGCACATGTTGCCCTTCAAACAACCAGGCACCAGAGCCCCAGTTTCCCAGGAAACAATTTCCTAAACAGGGCACAAACTATTCTAGCCCTCAGCAGGGTGAAGAAAAAACTTGTATCATTTACCCAAGTAAACACACCTACCTCCTTTTGAGAGGCATCAATTTCTCTGCACTCTTCTAGTCTTTTCAGCACAGCTTGGGCATCAGAAAGGGCCTCAGAGAAAACACTTTCATATCGAAGAAAGAAATCCAGTTTACAGCTTTTGCTCTCTGCTGCTGTGTGAGAGAAACAAGATGAGTTATTTGCTAATTGAAGGGATTCACAGAAAGCATGATGTGATTGAAAGGCATCAGTTTGTAACCAGCACATTGGCTCTAATAGGGAAACTGTGACTCACAAATCCCTTCTAAAGATATCACACAGCCTGGAGGGAAAACCAACAGTTTATTTAACACCAGTTATAAATGGAACATTTATTTTAAACCCAGTACAGCCTCTGTTTTCCTCCCATGCTGAACAGGAGTTTAAAGGATAAGGTAGCATTAGCAGGCAACTCTGTTCACTTACTGTTATACAGATTGCCTTGTCAACCTCGTGTCCTGCACTAACGCAGATCCCACTGTACGTCAGATGCAATCACATGCGTGGGTAAGAAAAGTTTTGCTCACTATGGCTCTGGTAAAGTGCTGAGAGTGAAGCAACTGCAAAGGCCAAAGGAGAGTATTGCACAGTGCCAAAGGAAGAAAGTCCCTGCAGAAAAGGGGTACATGTCATGCCGCTCCCAACTCAGGGCAGACTAAAAGAACAAACACAGAGGAAAAGATCCCCCGTAATAGGAAAACTTGAGTCAACGCAGTTGCAAATAAGAGGCAATGCTGTGCCCAGAGCTGTAAAGTCTTACCTAAATCCCTCGCTCCTCCTTTCTCCTCCAGAGGCTTAGCAAGCTCCTCTTCTGCTCTGCCACCCTGCTCGGCCCGGACAGGCTGATCAGGACGAGAGCCTGAATCCTCCCGGAGGGATCTGGAGTCACTCGGCATCGCATCCTGGTGAACCCAGGTGTGATTCACGGTAAGTTCCTGGCCAGGAGGAGAAACATCTGCTTCCATTTCTGCTTCTACAGGGCCAGGAGAAGGGGAAACTCTCTGAGGGAGGAGGATATCTGTTTTTCCTTCAGCAGGTTTTTCAGACTGGGGCAGGTTATTAGCTTCAGCATGGTTTCCAGGTAAGTCTGCTGCCTGGCCGGAGACTTCTCTCACTACCTGGTCCTGAGTCGAACAGCTGATGAGGTCCCTGAGGAGGTTTTTGCAACTAACAGCCACATCAAACATCTGCAGACTATCTGCCACGGAGATTACTTTGGTGAAATTGTGTTTCCCCAGTGGGAGTTTGCCACTGTACATCATCTCCAGCAAGAGCGCAAACTCCTCAGGGGTCACCACAGAAGCATCGATGGAGATGGTGTCCGTGCTGTCCAATAAGGATTTAAAAAGCAGACTGGCAGCAGCCAAAACTACCTTGTGTGCTCTAAAATGAATGTTCCCAATGAAGATGGTGCAATCGCAGAACTGCTGCTCTTTGCAGAGAGCGTACAGCTGCTGCAGGAGCTGCTTGCTGTAACTGGGAAGCTCCATGGCGCCAGAGTCTACTGGCCTCCTCTCGCCGTGGTCTCCACACCACCTTCACAAAGCCCAACTAGTGAAAAAACACAGGATCCTGTTAGCACTTTGCTCAGATAGTAGCAAGACAGAAAGAAAGAGTAAGCAAAAGTTACTTTTCAGTTTACACCTCCTAGTAGCTGCAGTTCAGTGGTCAGAGCAAGAAGAGGCCCCCTTCTGAACTCACGCTCCCCAAATTCCACAACTTACACCACTAGAGCTGAAGAGTCTAGATACTGTTCAAATATAAATACTTCAGAAAGAGCTTGGAAATGAGTACTGAATCCCAGGAGTTATAAAAAGGGAGAAGAAACTCCCTGATGTGCCCCTGATAGAGCTCAAGGAGGTGTGAATGCTCTTCAGATCAGGCACCGATGCTGGGTTCAGTAGCTGGTTTCTGGAAGGGCAGGAGGGGAAGCAGTGCAAGAAGACCTGTTCAGACCACGTACGAAACACAGAGGAGAATCTGAGGTGTTGGTTTTAAACTGCAAAGCACTAAGTGGTTTGGGACCAGTTAATTTTCTCCCCACATCACTGCTAAGATCAGTGGGGGCACACGAGCGTTGGAGATAGAGGTCTGCTTGCAGCCCAGGGCCTTCAGCATCTCCCTTCTCAGCACACCACGGTCCTAACTCATTGACTTGCAAGTCTTTTCCGCCAAGTTGTAATTTCTTGTAGAAGTTCACAGCCCTAATCCCATCTACCAGAGCCTCCCTTTTACCTTTCCCCCCGCCTTGCAGGAGGGAGAACAGATAGGACATCTGCCATGAGAATTGTTACCAGCAGGATATCTGCGGTTTTTACCTAAGCTAGACAAGATAAAGATGTTACTGCCTTGTCTACACACTAGGATGCCTAACACTGGTACTGGCAATGATGCTGAAACAAAACAGCATGAGCGCTAGAGGAAGAGCACCTGGATGGACACGATTTACGTGACCTTCAATTACTTAACATCTTTGCACCCAGCTTCCTACTCTCTCATAGAGAACAGCAGTAATATTGTCTATCATCAGGGCACGAGCTTTAACGTGCCGATGCTCACACACCACCGTGAAGCGCTGCCTCGCACAAAAGCGGGCTCGGAGCAACTCCCAGCTTGCACCAAATTGCAAGTTGCAAGCAGACACTGGGCACAGGTTGAGCTGGTGTCTCGCTCCCGCAAGGCGCCAACCCCTCTGGAGTTCAGACTTTGTGGGAAGCAGGACCTCCTGCCCACTGGCAGGCAGGACTCCAGCTGTCCTTCTGCACGGCACTGCCTGCGGTGGCTGTGGGAAGACAGGAGGAGCCAAGAGACATCACTTCGTACCAAAGCCACAGACAGCATGGGATACCACCCATGCATGAGAGCTCTCCTGCTCAGCCGAGAGCTCCCCTGTGCTTTAAAGATGAAGTACTACGTAACTTGCTTTTCAACCATCAGGATGAGACCACAGATGGTTTTGACATCACCTCAAAGCAGAGGTGTCATGGTCTCCATCTGAATACCTTTGAAGTGAGAGCACAGGGTAGGTGGGTCCTTTTCTGGAAGGCAGGGAAACCTAACAGTCACTGATACCCCATCCTCCTGCTTCCCAGGAGCCAGAGCTTCTCCGGGGGCATCACCACCAAACGCTCTCTGGTCTGCAGCTCATCTCTGCTATTTATCGAACATATATATATATAAATTATACATATTCCTTTTCCGGGTTAAGTAAAGGTGGCCCATCCACCCGAATAAAGGCCGATAATTGCAAGTACCAGATCCACTCCCTCACCATGCACAGGGCTGGCCACCTGCACTTCCAGCCTATTAAATGGGCAGGCTCTGCTATCCTCCCACGCCGCTGTAAATCACAAGTAACCAAGCTGCCATCAGCGGAGTTGCTGCTGGTCGTGGGAGAAGAAAGAGACCCGTTTCTTTTGCCAGACTCAATGTAATAGCAGTTTTAGTCCACCCACTCCTTCCCTGGAGCTGAAGGACTTCCAGAATCTGAGATGAAATTGGATCTGCTGGTTAAATAATAATAGCTGTGGCTCTTCCTACAAAAGGACAAGCAGGAAACATCGATGTCCTGGAAGAGATGTCTGCTCACTTTGCCATGAATAGCCTTCTGCATAAAACCTACCGCTTCCACCGTTGCAAGCTGGAAGAAGCAGCAGCACCGTCTGCTCCCTCTATTCCTGGCAAGAATATAGAAGATATATTTGCCCATGACAGCTCAATGTAGTAAAGCTCTAAGCAGCCTAGCAGCACCTCCCCTTCTTTATTACAGCAACCCAGAGCACTGGAAAATGTGTCCTGAGCAATTAGATCAGACATATTTGTTTAAATACAAATTTAATTATAGGGACCCAAAGATGTAGTACTGCCAAAGAGAACAGTCATTTTTTAATGAGGGGTGATGGCCAAGACCATCCTCGAGGCAATTGCCCCCTACTTAGAACACGCTTCAGGCTTTTATGCAAAGCTTACGGCCAGAAGGGACCACCACCAGCAATCTGATTTCTCATCCGTCACTGCCTCCTAGATTTCCGGACTCAGTAACTTGGATTTGGCTAAAGCTTCTCTTCCAGCAAGGTGCCCAGTCATGATAAGAACTGATTTTTAGGGGGAGGACCCTCCACTGCCATAGTTATTCTAACTGTTAAATTACATGCCTCGTTTCTCACCCGAATTTGTCTGGCTTCATTTCCCAGCCATCTTCTAGACAGCTTTTGGGAGATTCGGCTGGGAGACTGGGCTGAACTGGGAATCTCTCTGAAAGCAGGTAACTAATACTTCAGCAGCGATGAGTGCTTACAGAGCACGAGCCATCCGCCTCCGCCAGCACCACTGGCAAGAAAAAGCCATTTGTTACTTTTTCAGCTTAAAGCTGCTTCTCTGCACCCTCTTTGGAGCAAGGCTCCCTAGGGTTTTTTATGAATTTCAAACTTAAGGTAAATGGGCTGCTTCTGGGGTCTCTGACACCCGAGCCACAAGAGCACTGCCCTATTCCAAAATATCAGCACAGTTGAGTCAGAAGGCGGGACAGAGGAGATGGAGATATTTGCTCATCTTGGCTGCCCTCCAGATGGGCTTTGCAAAAGAACAGTGAATCTTTTGAGGAACATCAAGGGACATCTTAAGCCTCATCCTGCCAGCTTCCCAGGGAGAACCCCAAGGTGGCTTAGGAGTTTTCATTCCACTGACTTCCAGTGAGACTGCAAAGTCAATCGATTTGAGTCACATTTTCAAAAGTGGCTAATATTCCTAAGGCTCTACTTGACCACATGTTAATGTCCTCCTGTTCATCCTTAAACAGCAGTTATCATCTGGTACTGCTCTCAGGACACCCACTTCAGCAAAGAAGCCCCTTCTTCTGAACCTCCCAAGTTTAGGAGGTCCAGAACGGGTCTGCACCAAACATTACCCTCTACCATCCAGTTCCAGCTCTTTCTTCCTTTTCTGTCCTCATACACCTCCACAGTTCAAGGGGATCACGTCTTTTTCTTTAAACTTCATTAGAACAGGAAAAGGATATGTTGATAGCAACAACTCTTCTTTACAGAGAAGGAGGAAACAGGAACACCCAATTCTATCTACATAACTGAAAAGGAGTTTCCAAATTAAATTAATTCTCTTCATTATTCATATAATTACTTCAATCCAGATTCAACAGATTCAAAAGCCATCCACATCACTAGGTTCATCAAAAGATAATTGTAATTTAGGACTGAGCACTTTAGCAATTAGACGCTACAGAGATAGAGGCTCCAAAGATGCACAGATGAGACCATCCCTCCTTTGCAGTTACGAGGCTGCCGCAGTACCTCACATCGTCAGAAAGTCCATCACAAGGCGCAGAAAGAATTTTCATGCCACTACGGCCTTAGCAGAAGGATTCTGTATACCCTTCACTGCCATAATTAAGGGCTTTTACAAGGTGCTGGTCAACACACCTGTTGGCATTAATAAAACAACACCAGAAGCTACTTCTTACATCGATTAGTAGCATCTCAGTAGCCAGCTTGAAGATGCGTTCCATGCTTGAAATTATTCCTTGGGATGCACATGAAGCAGGCTTTTTTTAGCTTTCAAAAAAAAAAAAAATTAAAGAAAACAACAACTGTTGCTGCACTGCCAAGAAATTAAGCAATACCATCACACTGCTTTTTAAAGGCACAAACCCGCAGCCTTGTGCTCCCTCTGCTGCCAGCACAGTGCAGTGCAGACAATGCCCAGACGGATAATAACGCTTATTAAGATCAACCTGCACACTCGGTGCAAAAGCAGAAGAAAGCAAATCCTATGCAAGCTCTAAAAAGTCAAAACAAAGCAGGCAGAAAAAAAATAAAGTGGACAGAAAGAGATAAGCAGAATGGAAGAATCCAACTTCTCTGCCTTAAGTAAATGCCACTTCTGTTAGAGTTGATTGGAGGGTCTCACAGCAGCAGCCCGGCAACCCTCCTGTTCCCTGCACTCTTAGCTTTCTGCTCACGGGAGCTACAATCTGGAGGGGTCGTCGAAGCAAGCTTAGTCTCAGCCCGGGAAGGCTCCTCTGAGAGGAGCTCACCCCATCACTTCCCATTTTGCTTTTACTCAAAGGCTCGTTTCAAAAGACTCGTGTAAATCAGTAAATGCAGCAGGACAGAAAGCTGAGATTCGTTCTCTCACGTTCCTTGGCCCTGCAGTCCCTCTGGTACGACAGCAGCCTCCAAGCAATCGGCAGCTTTCTGTTTTTAGCTCTGAGGAGTTAAGGACAGTAACAGCCTTAAATCAGAATCTGAATACTTTGTGTGTGTGTTTACCAGTTTCCTGTTTTCTTGTTACTAAGATGATGACCTTACAAAGAGGGTTACTGGAAAGCCAGAAAATCATGTACTGCAATTCAATTTTCTTACCTCTCCCACCAAAAGTAATTCAGTCTTTGAAGTGTTGAAAGAGGCTGAGGGGTCATTACCTTTCTCTGGGGTGCTCCAAAGGGCCAGAGCAGGCAGCTCTCCCAGAGGACAATGTAAAATCCAGTACAAGGAGCCAGGGCACACCAATTTGTTTTTCAATCTATTTTATTTCAGTTCAGAGCATCAGCGCAGACAGATAACAGAGGAAAATAAGCAACACTGACTAAATTCAGCACTCCACGGTCTCTAAAGGCAGCGGAATATACCGCTCAAAAACCCCGCAACACTTTGGCTATCTGTCTGCACTGATGCTCTGAATGGAAATATAATAGATTGAAAAACGGATAGGTATGCTCCAACTCTTAATAGCAAGTTTTCCATTACTCTTCAAAGCAAGGGCTGCTGCCTATCCCTCCTGGAATAGGGCTGCCTCAACAAGAGAATGAAATCACGCAGTGGAAAACCAGCATAAACCCAAAGCAACAGCCAAAGTTTGCTCCAGTCACTGCTCATCCATGTCTCACTGTGCCCAAGAACACTGAAAGTGCTAATTATATTTTGCAGGTTCCCATAACATCCTCAAAACCCAGAAGCTGGACATCTGAGCTCCTGTTTGTCAGGTAGGTTTACATCAGAAAAGATTGCATCTTGTAATTTATTAGTGGCTCTTTTTTAAAAAAAAAAAAAAAGAAAAAAACCAACACACTACTTTGACCAGCTTTTGCGATCCATTTTGCTGTCAGCAGAAGTGCAGAAGACATTTGTTCCTACACCCAAGAGCAGATGAAGCGCAATGCACCTGTACGGCGCCTTGATCCAAAGGCCTCTTCAAAGTACACGGGCGGGGGGGGGGAAACAAAAACTTTAAAATGACACTTCTCAAGTGTTGTCAGCCCAAAATGGGGACCAATTACCTCAGATTTGTTAGTAAAGTACACGGAATTACTTTGACCTGAATCTATGGAGACAGCAAGCCAGGAGGCACCTGGACTTCCAACGCTGTCACCTCCTGCTTCAGGCCATCAGAGAGGCGCCTCCACAGCCCCAAAACTCCATTAAGGCAAAAGGACCTACAACAACTCTTCAAACGTGAGTGCAGCTGCTTTAAAACACAGGCAGAGAAGGATGAAGCAATGTAAAAGCCTAACGGCATTTACCCCAGGAAGCCAACTCGCTTCCTCCGTCTCCTGGAAGATTTCTTTAACTGCTGAGCTGCGGCCTGGGCGACAACGGGCACATTTTCAGCACCTTCTTTAAGCGGCAGTTAACTCAAAACATACCGGAAAGAGAGATGAAACAAGAGCAAATGAGCAGAACACGGAGGCTGGGGTGGTCAGCTGGGAGAGGACCTCCGTTCTGGTCCGTACTCCAACAGGCTGTTCCTGCATCGCCCTGTCCTTGGACCGGGGTTTGAAACCCAAATTCCTCCTCAAACGCAAGACACTTGGTATCTCTTAACCAAAACCCTTCAGAATCATGCTACCTTATGTCATATCTGGGCCAATAAATCAGGTGTGCCAGCCTTCCTTTCCACCACAGGAGACAAAATTACACCTGAGACTCACCTACAAGCCTGTCCCTCTCTGGGGAGGAGATGGGTTTTATTGAGCAGGACCCACCACAGCACATTTCCATAACTCATCTAACCCGACCTGTGAACAGGCTTCTACAGAAAGGGACAGCCCTGCTCCTCCCTTTTCCTCTGCAGCAGCTCTGTCGCGCTGGTGATCACACAAGAAACTGGATCAGACCGCTGATTTCTTGGCTCAATGCAAAAAACCTATTTGTCTCTTGATGGGTCAGTCTTCTAACTGATCATCTCAATGAACAGACATGATTAGTGGTCCAAAGCAAAGGAGAGGAATCTGTAGCAAAAGGTGTGGAAGAGCAAGGTAATTCCCTTCCCTGCCTACCTTTAAAATACTTTCTGGGAGGTTCATAGCTTCTGCCCAAGCAGGGGACACGCTCAAAGAGCCCCTAAAGCGCACCTAATGAGAAACACCTTTGGGGAGTTAGTAGTACCCAGCTGATATGCTTTGGCTCACAGGTAGAGCCAAAATTCTGGTGGAAGCTTCTTTGCTTTTAAGCACAGGTTACAAAAGGAAAGACCCCTGCCATATTTTCCAAGGCAGTGATGCAATCGACAGCTCCCTTCAGCAGAAGGGACACGTGCAGTGTTTTAAACGAGAGGGACAGCAGTCCTTCAATTTTTTGGCCACCCGTGGAGCACCTATCAAGCACACCTTGATTTAACACAGCACTCCCCTGGGGGTTCCACCTCCCGGCCTCGCCTACAGCAAGGGCAGCCCGCAGGCTCCCTTCAACCTCCTTGTCCACCTGCAAAGGCTTCGCAGGAGCCGGTCCCTCCCTACGGGTGAGGACAGACGCTCCCGTCCCCCTGTCCCCCGGGACGAGGCAAACCGCCCCATCCCCGGCGCCGGGCCCAGCTGGCCCCCCCCCGCGCGGGCTTGGCACCGAGGTGGGGAAACGAGGCCGGGGGAGGCCGGAGACGGGGACAGCCCGGCGGGGTGGAAAGGGGGGAGCTGCCCGCCGAGCCCCTCCGGGACGCCCACCGGGGCGGCCCGCAGCGGAGAGGCCGAGCGAGGCGGGCCGGGCCCGGCCGCCCCCGCAGCGAGCGCGGCCCCCAGGCCCCCGGCCCGGCCAGCGCCACCGTCGCCATGGTTACCTTTATTGGGAGCGGCGCGGCGGACACGGCGCGCGGCGGCAGCAGCCGCCGCTGCCGCCGCGGGAACAATAAAGCTTCAACAACAGCCGCCCCTCCTCCCCCGCCCCCCTCGGCGGCGCTGTGCCGCGCGCCGCCATCTTGAAGCGGCAGCGGGCCGGCTCCCGCGGCACGTGACGGAGGGGCAAAGGGGGGGGGGAGCCCGTGGCGGCAGCTGCGCATGCGCAGTTTCTCTGTCTCACACAACCCCCCCCCCCGGCGGGGCCGCCCTGAGGGAGCGAGCGGCGGCGGCCGCCGCGGCGGCTCCTCCCGCCAGGCTGCCTCAGGCGCCCCCGGAGCCCCCTCGGTTAATAAAACATCGTCCTCCTGGGGTAGAGCCGGCGCCTCTTGCCTTAGGGGGGGGTGGTGGCAGGGCATGGCTGTGGGTGAGCAGCCCGGTGGTGGTGGGCGGCCGGCTGCGAGGGGCCTGCCCGGCTGAAGCGGGGCGGCCCAGGCAGGAGCGAAGTCTGCTTCTGGATCACCCGCCCTTGGGCTGGGCAAGGGGAAGGGAAGACTTGGGCCGTGCTGGGCCTTCCAGAGACAAGGTGATGGGTGTACTTCGGAGGTGCTGGCGTGGGAGGGGAACGGGGCAGAGGGGGACAGTCCTGGCAGTGGGTCCCGATCTTCCTCCTGCTCCATCAGCCGCTTACAGGGTCACTAGCCCGTGGCATCACAGCACACTGCTGGCACGACTGCCTGCTCCCTCCGGCGGCCATCTCGCCAT
Source organism: Calonectris borealis (assembly GCF_964195595.1). Classification (NCBI taxonomy): domain Eukaryota; kingdom Metazoa; phylum Chordata; class Aves; order Procellariiformes; family Procellariidae; genus Calonectris; species Calonectris borealis. Next base: position 7,180,493 of record NC_134334.1, read on the forward strand.
TGTGGTGGTCCCCTACACCTCCCCTAGCCACTCTGAGGGCAGCCTCACCTGCAGCCCAGCTCATGGGGGCCCTGCACCACAGGCTGGGGAGGGTCAGAAGATGAATTGGGGGGGTCGCAGGCAATCCCAGCAGGGACCCCCAGGGTGCCTGGCTGGCCCCAGGAAATGTGAGGCGCAAGGGAGCCCACCAGCTGCTGAAGGCCGCCATGCTTTCCTGAAAAACCTGTCTGCTGAAAGGCCCTGTGTACGTATGCCGTGCGTTAGCCTGCGTACGGCAGGACGTGGGGTGGGAACAGGCTGTCCTCACTGAGCCCGTGCGCTAGCAACCTGCTCTCGGCGAGACCCCAATTTGTATTTCTGCACAGACACACGCTGGCGTAGCGGGGGTGCTCCTCGTTCCTCCCCAAGACTTCGCTGTGTTTATGTTCCCTGTCTCTCCGTCAGTAATCTGACCCAGCCCGTAGCTCAGAGACAGCCTCTGGCTGCATTTCATTTCATCGGGCTCGGAGAACTTCCCTGCCATCAAACAGCCAGGCCACCAAGTGTCCCTGCTGGCCTCGCTACATCGCGATCACACCTCGACCAGCGAAGATGCGATCCCTCTCCCGCCTGTTACGGCGGGCGGGTGTTTTCTGTTTTCTTAACCGAACAGTTGCACAGTGCCAAAGCGCACACCTGAAAGCTGCTGTTTCCTCTGCCCACAGGGGAAAGTTTTGTCTGGCTCGTGACATTGTGGAAGCAGAAAGATTTTAGCTGTATTTTGCATGAAAAAAAAAGAAAAAAGAAAAAAAAAAAGCCGCCGGACGCTGCAGAGAGCAGCAGGTTCAGCCATTGCCATTTGTATTCCCAGGCCCGGACGGGGGCTATCTGCTGCCATCTATTGATGGATTGAGGGGGAGGCCTAATGAGCCCACTCATTTGCATAAACAAGTGCTAATTTCGGGATAAGTGCGTGGAGGTGGGGAGAGTAATATCCTCAGCTATGTAGCTTTGAGACCAGGCTGTGTGTGACCTGGTAGAGAGCTGCAGGCAGGGCCTGGGATTGTGGATCCTGGCGGCTGTCAAGTCGTCTCCACAGGGATGCGGATGAAATCCTGGGGCTGGCGTGTGGTCGGGCAGATCAGCTTGCAAACAAATGGGTATTAATTAGAAATCCACAACGTCATGATGAGACCTGCTCTGCTCTGGGGCCTCTGCGCCTTACCAGGGAAATGCCTTTTGGCTGGGTTCCTCAGCTGTGAGTGGCACAGCCAGCTATTCTGGCCGTTAGAATAGAAATGGCATCGCAGCAGCAGGTTTCAAGGTCACTTTTGGTGAATGCAAGAAAAGCAGGACAGGCCCTTTTCTTGCAGAGGTGTGGAGAGAGGTTCCTGGGAGACCTGCTCAGACTACGGTCCTTTGCTGGCCTCCTGCAACTAGTTGTCTCTGTTACAGCTGTCAATTCCCACTCCACCAGTTTTCTGTAAGTGCTCCTATTTATGTGCTGAAGAGTTCCCCATGAAAAAGCGCTGAACCCAGATCTGGTTATTTTTATCCCCAGGCCGGTGATGATCAAAGCAAGTTGATGCTGAAGCCCTGCGAAGTCACTAGTGTCTGTTGCTCTGTGGCTGCTGACAGCAGCTGACCTGAAGATGATGACCAAGCTGTGTCAGATGAAAAACCTGCTCTCCATCTGCCGCAGGGAGAGGCTGGCACTTGCCAAGGAGCATCGGTGAGACGAAGGGCAGCGAGCACTGCCCGCTACACTAGAAAGACCATCCTCATCACTGTCGGATCTGCACTTGCTGGCGGGATCATCTCATGCTGTCTGAGGCAGTGATGAACCACAGCAGAGTAGGAGCTGTACGTTGCAGTAGGTGCCTTCTCCAGAGCAGCAAAACCTTTCCTGCAAAGTCTAGGATGGCAGAGAAGAGCCTCGATGTTTCTCATACCTTGAGAATTGGTCCTTGGGGAAAGAAACTTGCAGCTCCGGCACCAAAACGAGTCTAGTGGGGCATGAGGTTTTGGCTCCATGTTTGTGAGCCTGCCTGTATAGTGTCTGCTTTGGCTTTGTGTTGTGGTACTTCTAGTGAATAGCTGGAGCAGGCCCTGTGATAGCAGCTTTTCACCAGGATTAGGGAGAGGAGACAGCTGAACGCCCATCACCGCCCAGATCAAGGCAGTGCAGCAAAAGGTGACAAAAGGGTGGCTCTTTGCTGAAACCAGCTCTGGAGCCGAAATCGCCCTTCGCTCAGCAGTGTCTGAGGTTCAAGGTGGACTGACGGGATGATGGCAGCCTGCTGAGAGAGCAGCTACGGTCTCCTGCCTTGGAGGTGATGGACAGTGGTGTATGGAGACAACAGGACAGTAGCACGATGAGAAGTGACGGAAGAGAACAACAAACATGCCTTCAGAGAGGCCAGGCTTGCTTTCCTCCAAGGACCGAAGGTCCCATGGTACTCTGGCTACAGGGACAAAAACAGATTCAGAAGTTCCCTTCCCCATCTGCCTGTTTCTGTCCCCTCTGCTCCTTAACTCAACGGGTTTTGGGGCCACGCAGTGTGAATCAAACCAATGCCATGATCAAGGCCGAAAGTAGCCTCCCCAAATAAGGAAAAGGGTGAGGAAACAGGGGACAAGAAGAGTGTCCCAATATAACTTTGTCAATTCCTATCACAGTAACACCCTGTTGTCCCTTGGAAACGTCTTAATTCTCGTACAGCAAGTACCGATGAGTGGAGGTGTACCATCTGAGTGTTTTCTTTCCCCAAAGTGTAGGACCATAGGATAAAGCTCCACCAGGTGATTCTCCAGGGAACCCTCAGGGGAAGACCTGAGCAAGGTGAGCTGTTTTTGAGTTCACCATCCTGCCAGGGATCACTTGTGTGTCACACAAAGGAGCCCAGATGAGCATGTATGGTGTCTCCAGCTCCCGCTGTCTCACTGGGAGCAGGCAGAGATCCCGCAGATCCAAACAGGCCTTATCTCTTGTTCCCCAAAAAAGCCCCTCTTGCTGGGACAGAGCCCACTGAAGGAGCGAGGACTGTCCTGCCTTGCTGTGCCAAAACTCTCCACACAGCTTGGAAAGCTCACAGCAGGGAGTCAGATGGGGTGAAACACAACCTCCCCTCCACAGCTGGGACACTGAGACTCAATCCTCTCCTCTCCAGAGGAGGTCACATCTTCTGGAGGGATGGGTCCAGGAGGTATGGCTGGGTGGGATCACTCCAGTGGTCAAATCAAAACCACACTGTTTTCACAAGCTTTTGACGTGTGCATCTTTTCCAGGCAACACAGACCATGGATCTGCTTTGGATGCTCTTGGAGCATCTCGTGGTGACAGCTGGACTGTCACATGGTGCAGATCTGCCCACGCAGGGGAAAAGAAGGAAGACAGGGGGATGCAGGCATTTCGGCTTAGCACAGGCAGGGACAGCAGTGAGCCAAGCTCAAAGCCACACAACCACATCTTTCCCCTCCTAGTTCATAATCTCTCCCCTGCACCGCAGCCTGGGTGGTAGCAAGCTCCATCCCTGGATTGCGGCTTCTCCTTTGAGCACTTGAGGGCACTGTTGGAGTTTGGAAAGAGGCAGCTTTCTGGGGTGAAAGAGTTGTTTCGTGTCATACCATGCAGAGGCACACCGGTTTGCAAGGGCTCTGGCTTCCCCTAGAAACCTTGCTGTTCACAGGGGTTTATAACTTTGACATGAACGCCCCATCTCAGGCAAAACCTTTCGCAGAAAATATCAAGTGATGGAGATTTCTTTTATCTTCCTTTTTCTGTAAACATTTCTCCCTTCCATCTTTTTAACCCCAAAGCTTCTCTCCTGAGGGTCTGGTTTCAGGGAACGGGGTGGGCTGCACAATCAATTCTTGAGGGGAAGCAGTTGAGTTTGATCACATGGAAATACACTTCACCTGCACAGATACTATAGGTTTCCAAAGCGCTGTTGATGCAAGGACTTGCAGCCTGTCCATGTGCAAACACAAATCTCATCGCTCCTGGTATCGGCCTCCAAGGGAGCCAGCAGAGCAGGCTGTGCTCGGGGTCAATGCTACAACGGCTCAGAAGGACTGCACACAGCACTGCTGGGAAGCTGTGCCAGAATAATTATTTACATGTGCTGGCATAAAGTAATTACTAATGGAGCGGAACACCATGCACAACCCCTCCAAGCTGTCCCAGAGGAGACACTGGGAGTTACCAAGCAAAGTGCACTCTCCATGTACCAAACTCCAGATTTCCTCCCACTCCAGTCCTTCCCCCTCCTCCCGGGGGAGCGGTTGTTTCATGGCAGAGGAGTCTCTGTCCCCCATTTTGCCCCATCCTCTTGCCTTTGCCAGCACATTCCAGGGTTGTGCTCGGAGACTGTAAGTTGCCCTGTTATTCCAGCTAAATTGCCCTTGAAACTGTGTCTGATGAGGTCTTTTGGGGAAGGGGACATTCACATTAAGGAGCAGGGACTGTAAATAGGTTTGCAGTATTTCACTGCTGTGTTTCTCCAGCCAAACTGAATTTTCACTTAAGAGGTGGACTACTGGCACCCAGACTGACTTCCTAATGCCTTCTTGTAGTTTCCAGTTCACCAGCTTCCTCAGCTTTTGACTTCATTGCTTTTTATTGCAGTGATTCCCAAGGGGGACCATCTCCTTGGCATTTGCCATTCCTGCTCCCTTCTGTCTGGTATGTGGGGAAAGATATCTTGTGTCCCAGTTCCCACAGGATGCCAGACTGTGTCCACTCTGTTGCTGAGTGTGGTGGCCCAGTGTCTGAGCAGCACATGTTGAGAACGTCAGGCTTTCCAAAGTGCATCTTCAGTACATCTTCACGTTCTCCATCAGATTCTGACTTCAGTGGTCTCTAGAAAGTCTGGTTCCCGGGCTCTGGGGTTGCTATTGAGGCGATCGCGTATTACTAAATGTGATCAGGTTTCTTCCAGTCTTTTCACAGAAAGGGTGGAGTTTCAGGAGGCTGCAGAGATTCCTTTCAGGATGGGGCACAGCACTTGTCTTCAGCTGAGCATCAATATCCAGCCCTGGCACCACTCCAGGCGTGCCTTCATCCTCGGCTCGGCATGCCTAGGCATCTGTCCGTGATGTCAGCTCTTCAGTCCCCTGGTATTAGTGCCTGGCCTCTTTTAAGCAAAATCCCACCCTAAATGTGGCCCCGAACTCACCCCTCACCTGGTGGTAGGAGCTGCTGGTATCTGTCACGTTGATTTTCTGTGATCTCACCAACCTTGCTGTACAAATTATTGTCCTGTCTCAGTGCCAGCTTCTGTTGGGATCTTTGTAACATCCCTTGAGCCATCCTTCCAGCCATTCCAGTGCTGTAACAAGCTAAAAGACTGCAGATCCATCTGCACGTGTGGTGCAAGGTGAGCCCAGCTCAACTTACTTTTTCTCCAAGCTGATCTCCAAAGCTCCTCAGTAGGGGCTTCTTCATGGTGACCGGGGATCGCTCAATGTATGCGCTGCAGTGAGCTGGTGGGTTCACCCCCTTCCAGAGGACGCAGTCAGCAGCTCCTTTTCTGTCTGAGCGCAATCTCCTTCCTGTCCGTAGATGCTCTGTTAGCAAAGCAGCAAGCTTCTGGCTTGGCAGGATCCCTGCTCCTAGATCTGCAAGCTGCAGGCTGCTCTGGGCACTGAGCACAGAGCAGTTCCTCCACTGCTGCCCGGAGCCACACACTTTTCTGTCCAGTTTATTCCCTTGTGTCCATTGTACATCGCTCTGTACAGCCAGCGTGTCTCAAACGCTAGCAGCTACCGCTCGTTATCGATCGTTTCTCATAACTTTTAGTCTTGTGACATTTCTTCTGTGTTAGATCTGCTTCTCTCAGCATCTTCCCTACATGTTCCACTTTACTACCACCGCCTCCCATGCTGATGCAGAGTTCCCCGCTCCAGAATCAAGTATCTATTTCTTTTCCCGTGTCTTGGCTTTAGGTAAAAAACAGTATCTCCGTACTCTCATTTTTTCTGGTGAAAGCACCCATCAACAGCTCTCTCAGCTGTTGTAGTGATTCAAACACCATTCCCGGGCTGAAGAGACTGTTCTTCCAGAAATCATATCCCCATTTAGATAATAAAAGGTTTTCCTTTCATTTTCCTGTCTTTACTCCTGGAGGCCAGCTCTGCACACAGCCTGTTTTTCCTTCCATGCATGTGCACGGGTTTGTCTGCGATCCAGCATCCCCGGTGGTCTGGGTCCCTCCATGTTGTCCGTTTGCTCCGTTTCTAGGTGCTGATTTGTTTTCCTATTAATCTCACTCCCTCCCTTGCTGCAACTCTCCCTAGACTGACTGCTGCCAACACGTTTCACGTATCGTGTGCTGCGTAATAACACGAGGGAAGGGGACTCCATGCCTGTAGCCCGGTTCTCTGTACGAGCTATTTCCAGAGGTGGCAGGTGCTGGCGGGGCTCCAGCCGTGCGCTCGCCTGCTGACTTAGCTGCTCTCCCTCCAAACTACCCCTATGGCACATGTCCCTCTGCACGTCCCGACCCTACATGGACCATGTTCCTGCTGGGGCAGAGACTCCTGCCAGTCCCCTTTTCGGCCCTCAGCACACGCAGGCTGCTGCACGCCAGTGCCTGCTGCTGGCTGGGAGTGGAAAGCACGCTCGGCTTTCCCACCACCATGCTTTGCTTTCTCTGCTGGAGGAGCAGCGGATGGAGACTCCTGCAGTCTCCTGATGGTGCCATGGTTTGGATCACGATCTCCTTTCCAGGCAACAGGGTTAGCTGCAGAACAGGGAAGGGCTTGATGTTCTCCATCACTCAGCCATGCAGGTGAAGCTGTGCCCTCTGCACCTGCCTGGGAAGCATCCTGCTTCCAGGCCTCCGTCACAGAGCAGCAGTGCCCCAATCACTTCAAAAGGGTCCTTTCTCATGGACTGGGACGTGTCCCGTGGGATCAGTGAAGGCCGAGTAGGAGAGGTCCTGATGGTGGGCATCTAGCAAGGTGGGACCTATCCCTAGCTGATGCAGGCAGAGCAACCAGCAGCCCATATGCCATCCTTCGGACATCCCAGTCCAAATGCCAGGCAGGACATTTTGGGAAGCAGTGTTGCAGAGGAGGCTTTTTTATCAGGGAAAATCAGTTTATGGAGTAGCTGGTAATCATCTCTCCATCCTCATGCCACAGCTTGTTGTCCCTGCCATCTGCTGACACATTTGTTTGTGCTAAAGTTCTAGCTGTGGACATGACTTGGGGGTTAAATATATCCCCCATCTGCTTTCTACAGCAGTCCACAGTCAGCTGGATAGGAACAGTGGAGGGCATGGCAAGGCGTGAGAGGAAGGAGAGAAATCATTAAAATCATCTTTGTCACCCAAGAAAGCATGCTGTGTTACTCTGGCAGTGGTGGGAGGGGACCGGGCGACTGCCAGCCAGTCTGGTAGGAAGAGACAGCCGTCCTGATCAGGGCTGGGCAAGTACTGTGTTTACTGGCTGATTTGTGGTCTGGAAAATTGCAATCCAGAAAACACAGTTCACATTGACCCGAAATGGTTATTTCTTTGCAGTTTTCCTTATTGGCTCAAACTTTGGTCATGTCCATCAAAGTTGAGGCACTGACCTCCAGACTCTTCTCCACGTGGGCAGGACAAGCTCCTGGGAAGAGGAAAGCTGATCTGAATCCTGGGCACGGGAGGATGGGGACAGTCTCCTGCATCCAGGGGTGCCCCGCGCTCCCTCTGCTATCACAGAGGAGCCCCCAGCCCTTTCTGACGTGGGAAAGCCGCTTACCACCCCCCAACGTTACTTGGCAACTTCAACCTGACTGGCTCAGCACTGGCACCGAATTTCCTCCAAAATTCATTATGTTTTCACATGGGAGGAAAATTCAGCCTCCGTGTGAGCTGCCCCTGCCCAGCAGCCTCCCTGCACGGCCCAGACCTCCTCCTCCGGCCACCCCAGCCCGTCCTGCTCCCCTGGGAACAGCAAAAATGACTGACACTATTAACGCACGCAGACCCGGCTGGGGCTGCAGCAACCCTGCCCGACAGCCCGGTTCCCGTATAAATCACCAGGTCACGGAAGTTGCGGCATTTATAAATATTGATCCTGTCTTTGGGGAAGCTCACCGTTTCGGAGAGGGAGTTTTTTCTAAATAGCATTAAATAAAGATGCTGGAATTATTTTTGGCTCTGTCAACAGCGTGGATCTGTGTGGCTGCCCTGTCCGCAGGGCTGAGCGAACCAGCCTGGTCCTGCTCCCTGCTCCTCCTCCTCTCTCTCCTGGGGCTCGGTGCCTCGGGGATATTTATTTTGGGGTCTCTCTGGGCAGGGCAGACCTGGAAAAGGTCTGTCTGTCACAGAGCTCTTTGCAAGGGAAGCGTTTTAGCCCTCCGACAGTTTTAGCCCTCTCCCCACACACTGGGGACAGGTTGTGCAGGGCCACCCACCCACCCCTGCAGAGCTGGCTCAGGGCAGCAGTAGCTGTGCCGGCTGTACCGTATGCGCTGTTCTGATGCGTGGTACCCAGCAACAGTCACCCTCTGGGAAAAACACCTCACCGCTCCTCCTCTCTGCCTCCCAGGCATCTGCACCATCTGGAAAATGGAGGGGAGACTCAGAAATAGGGTGACAAAAGCCTTGCAAAGCTCCAGAAAGTTTGTTGGTGGGTTATGTGGCTGAGATAGCGTTTCTAATCAAGCCTGTGAATTGACCTCGGGAGGTCTTTTACTCCAGCTGCAAAGGATGAAGAGTGGCACAAGTTCTAGTGGGCTGGGACACTGCTATCATATGTGGAGGGTCACTGGGTGGACACATCTGGGTGGAAACCAGAGACCTTGATCTAGCCTGATCTCCTGGGATGGGGAACCTCCAGAAAAAGAAAGTGGTTCAATCCTGATAAGTGGTTTCAAATTCAACCACACCATCCAAAGTCCCCATCCCTGAAGATGAGGGCTCCCATTTGGAGCTAGAGGCACATCCTACCATGGTCCTGCCAGTGTGCTGGGCCCTAAGGGCCATGTAATCCCTCAGGAGGCAGTGCTGGACATCTTCTCTGTGGCAACAATTGCTTAAATGTTTGTGTGGATAAGACTGCCCTGGCTGGGGCATAGTACAAATAAGACAGAGGTAACCATAGCGGGTTAGCAGAAGCAACTGAAATCCGTGCTTGTCGATCTGGGTCTCTTGGGGAGGGAGCTGTGAACCAGGAGTCTTCCTCTCTATAGAAGTTAGAGACCCTTTGCTATTTATTCTGACCCGGCATCTGTGGACATTGATTCCCGAGGCTGACCTACAGAGGACGGCAGGCATGGGGACAACAGACCAGATGGATGGTGAGCATTTGGTCATCCTCTCAGGAGAGCCCCCAGCCTGGCCAAGCCCCAGGGACAGCGCAGAGCTTCTCCATCCTGCTGGGATCTTGACCAATAAATTGCAACGAAGCATGGGCAGGCAGGTGCCACGGCAGGCACAGGAGGTTCTGGGGACAACAAGCGTCCCAGAGACCCCCACCACTTAACTCAAACCAGCTAGGTATGAGCCAGCTTGCCCTCCCTTCCCAACTCAGTGGGTTTGCTGCTCCAGCAGTGCCATAGCATGGGCTGGAAGCAAGGCTGGGCCAAGGAGACTCCATTCCTGGGACCACTAGGGACAACTGAAGGACCAGTCCTGCTCTCCCCGACCCGGGTGGGTCCTCTTCTTGCACCCAAAGGGAAGAGCTGATTCTCACAGCCAGCACAGACCTGTCAGTGGGACATCTTCCTGGAGGGTTGTGCATCTCTCTGGGGGTGAGAGATCTCTGGTGAGATGGGCTTTGAAGCATAGAGTGCACTGGAAATCATAAGGCAAGATGAGCCACCCTTACCAGGCAGCCAGAGCAAGCTCTGAGCTGGCACACATTCATTCTGGTCTCTCCTTTCCTCCTGAGCTCTGCATCTTGCAGCGCCTTTTACCACCTGGGCAAGGCTCTGCATCCCTTCCCGAGGAGGAAGGCAAATTGCTCTGTGTGTCCCCGTGTGCCCCGTTCCGGAGGGGAAAGCGGAAAGGCTGGTCTGCAGCACCAGGCAGCGCTAGCCAGGTGGTCCACTGGTGTTGCACGTGGCTAGCTAGGAGCAGAGCACATACCGGGCAGGTCCTTGGGTGGCTGCAGGGCTAGAGCCCTGGGTGAGGCCATGCAGCTGCAGGTGGCTAGTCAGACAGCTCTTGTCCTAGGCAACCTCCTTCTGGAGGCTGGTGCTGGAGGCTGGAGTTGGCCTCCTGGGCTCCCCTGCCCTGCTCCAGCGAGCGGGTAGCAAGTACAGGCAATAGCTGTGTGCAGGGCTCTGTTCTGCACGTGCTGCAGCCAAACCATGAACCCATTTGTCATTTCTCAGCCACTTTGCTGACTCTCGGTAAAGCCACTGCTCTCCTGCCGCAGGGCTGAGAGCCTCCCTGCCACAGGGAGAGGATCCCCGTGGGTGGGGGGCACTTAAGGGTTAGCAAAACGAAGTAACTTGGGGCAACGGAAATTCAGCCTTGGAGTGAGTCAGAGGTGTGAGTCAGCGGGTCCCAAAGCGCAGACCGAAGCCTCCAGCCTTGTGCAGGGAGAGGTCAGCGTCCCGCTCCTGCTGCACAGGATCTGCGAGGGGACAGCCGAGGGCAAGCCTGCATCTGCCCACGCGGGATGCAGAGGTCTCAGAGCAGCGGAGCAGGGCAGAGGGGTATCTCCTCGCCCACCACCCTCTGCTCCCTGGGATCTGTGGCCTTGGCAAAGGGACGGATGAGTCACGAACCTGGTCAGCAGGAGACCTCCTTCCCTGGGAGGAGAGAGCCCCCAGGTCCATGCTTGCCTGCCATGGTTCAGCGTGCAGGAGGGAGCAGCACCGGATCGGGTGAGTCTCTTCACTGCAGTCCCTGTGCCATGGTCCCTCTCTCTGGAGTGGTTCCTCTCTGCTGCTTGCCCACCTGGTTTTCTGCAGGCACCTGAATGCCGGTGCTGCCCCATCCTGCCCCGTGGCTTCCTGCACGCACTGTGTGATTGCAATGGACAGGAGCCTGATGGACGGCTGTGTCCTGCCACCAGGATCCTCACTGGAGAGCTGTCACTGTGGGCACCAGGCTCAAGAGCCAAGTGCAAGCTCTACCTGGTCTTTCCGAGGGTGGGGACGTACAAGCGCGGGGCCAGGAAGGAGCAAGAGATGTGGAATGAAGATGAAGTCGGGTTGATGCTTAGCTTGGTGCTGTGCTCAAGATAAACTTACCCCATTCGGTTGTGCGTGAGGTGTATGCTTTTGCAGAAGGTGAAGCAGATGAAACATGGCAGAGAGCTCGTTTTTATTCATTCACTCATCAGTAAGCATTTCAGCAGACCAGAAAATTTACAATAAATGTCCATCTTCTCTGTCCTAAAGCCCTTCTGATGGCCTGATGGACCATCGCAACCACTCAAACTGCGTGCTGGTATACCAGAGCTCTGTCCTTCAACCCTGACTCTGGAAAAACAACTTCCTTTGACGCAGCTTAACCTTTGCAGTGAGCCTTGAGAAGAGACTCTTAAGCACAGCTGTGCTTCTGCAGAGCAAAGACTTGGGATCTCCAGACAGCTCTGGAAGCAGGGTGAGACACGTCGACCATTCTCCTGCAAATGCTCCAGGACCACATGCAGCCCAGTGTTAAATAAACGCATGTTTATGGTAAGCCACCAGGGATATCGGCCTGTGAGATTTTTGACCTCAATCTGAGGTTGTCTTCACCATTTTGCTGTTCCTCAGCCTGAGGTTAAACCACAACAGCCTTTTCTTTTTGCAAAGCTGAGACAGCCCCTGAGATTTTCTTTAGCTATAAGTCACTTATGTCTTCAACTACTGATACAGGTCGCTGGAGCAAGAGCAATACCCTATAAAGAAACTATAAATCCAAAAGGACTATAGCCAACATCACAAACAAGGCATTTGATATTTTTAGGATATATTTCCAAGCAGCTGAGTGTTCACTCACCACAGTTACAGCCCCTAGAGAAGTTCCTCCAGATCCAGAACTAACCAGAAGATAGAAACAAACCTGGAGGCTTTAACTTTCTTATAGGAAGGGCAATTCAATTAAAAATTAAAATGAGCAAGGGGTTGGAGCAGTTGTCTTGTGAAGAGGCACTGAAAAGGTTGGGATTCATCATTTTGGAGAGGAGAAAGCTGAGAGGGATGTGACAGAAGTTTACAAAATCCCCAAGGTGGTGAATCAGGTGAACATGAAATCAAATCCCAAGGACAAGAACTAGGGGCAGTCAGTGGAACTGGTAAGATATCACTCTGAAACAGAGAAAAGGAAAGATTTCTTCATGCAGTGAGTAAAACCTCAGGAATTTACTGCCGCAAGAGGCTGTGGAGGGAGATGCTGTCGGCATGGTCAGAAAGGGATTAGACCAGCTGATGGACCGCAGGTCCGTAAGGGAATATCAGAGGGGACAGGCAGGTATGTGCCTTCTTCTGTCCCAAGCCCAGTGACTGTGGGTGCTAAAGCATGAGGTGCTTAGGCTGCAGAAGGCTCACGCCAAACAGCATCTCCTATTGCCCCTGCTAGATGCAGGCTAGACAGGCTGCAGCTCTGACCCAGTAAGGCGTCTCTTACATTCCCATTCCCTCTCCTGTTCCAATTTTCTCCTGCAGGATTTTTCCATCAGTGAGCACTCAGCTAATGAGGCGTTTCAGCAATGGGACTGGGGGACGTGTCCATGAGGATAACCTCCATTCTCACCATGGGGAGGGCAAGCTCTTATTGATAGGGGGGAAACACACAGGGAAGTGCGTGCTGTGTCCATGTCCAGGCATTGAAACCATCCACATTTAGCTACATATAACCCCCTTAGCAGCTAGATCTTACCTGCACAGCCCTGATGTGCCTGTGGCTCGTGCTGGAGCCAGCAGTCTTGCTGTGCCTCTCTGTGCTGGACGTGCAGCCCCAAGCACCTCCTCAAAAAGAAAATGCAGGCAGTGGATAGAGCTGTCCTGGTCCAGGGGCAAGAAGGCAAATGCTGTCCCAGCATGGGTCCAACGGGGACTCACCAGCGTCGCACAAATCCTGTACACCCATCAGCGGAGGTTGTGTACCACGTACCATACAGAGACCCATGCAGGCCATTCAGTTTTAGTTCTTTCTCCTCAGGGTCTTTGCAAAAGCAAATAACCCATCTGCTTTTTCCAACATATTTCCCCTAAATTATTGAGACTCCTTTACAAATGAATCCCACCTGAATAGGAGGCATGGAGTGAAGTTCGGGCAGACCTAGGACATCATAATAACGAACCATCTTCCCACCCAACTAATACGGAGCTTACTGCAATTGCCCCATTACAAGAAAGTGCTCATTAAAGATATGTTGGAAGCAACTAGGGATGGGTAAAATGGGTTGGGCTGGGTTAGGAAGAAGGCTCCGTCTCCATCTCCCAGTTCCCAACTGTATTGGGTCTGGCTGAGATGGAGTTAATTTTCCCCAGAGCAGCCCTCATAGTGCTGTGCTTGGTATCGGTAGCTAAAAAGGTGTTGATAACACTCCAGTGTTTTGGCTACTGCTGAGCCGTGCTTGAACAGCACCAAGGCTGTCTCGCCAACGTTTTCCCCCCTCACCAGTAGGCTGGGGGTGGGCAAGACCTTGGGAAGGGACATAGCCAGGACAGCTGACCCCAACTGACCGAAGGGATATTCCATACCATATGACATCCGCTCAGCAATAAAAGCTAAAGGAAGAGGAAGTGGGAGGCATTCATTATTTATGACGTTTGTCTTCCGGAGCAAATGCTATGTGTACTGAAGCCCTGCTTCCCGGGAAGTGGCTGGACATCACCTGCTGATGGGAAGTAGAGAATAAATCTTTTTTTTTTTCCCTTGCTTCCGTGCGCGACCTTTGCTTTTGCTTTATTAAACTGCCTTTATCTTGACCCAAGACTTTTTTGTTTGTTTGTTTGTTTTCCATCTTATTTTCTCCCCCCCATCCTGCTGAGGCTTGGTGGCACCTGGCGTCCAGCTGAGGTCAACCCACCACACCAACATATTCCCGGTTTTACAGAGAAGTAATTTAGAAGATCTTAGTCCTTCCCAGGGCCCAGAAACCGGTGCGTAAGGATGCAGCTGTGTTTCTCCACGTCTGTATCGGGATCCAGGACTCCTCACAGCCTTGGTAACATGCTTGGATAAACCTTGGCTGCGGCCATGAGCTGAGCGGTACAGTTTAAGCCCAGGATTTCAGTGTGCTGAATAGTTTGACCACTCTGGCTTCAAGCATGAGACGCGTTTCAAAACGCAACTGGTCAAGGATGAAAGCTGCGATTGTCCAGCGAGACAAAGGAGCCGATGAATTTTACTCTCTTCCGAATCCTTCCCAGGGTGATCTCAGTTCCTGCCAGTGACTTCCTCGTTCAGGAGTCTCGGTCAAGTAACTTGGACAAACAATATTTAGCCTCAAACTATTTTCAGAATATTTTTTGCTTATTTGTTGTCCATTCACCACGATGCCTGACTGGGCTGCTCGGCCACATGCGACGGCTTCTGCTCATGGGTTGGATGGACCTGAAGCTTTACAAACAGAAGGAAGATGGGTGCTGAATAGCAACCGGCAAACAGCACAGATGCGTGTTTGTGCTGTCCGCCAGCGAGTGCCAGCATCCACAGTTGCTATTTGCATCAGCCTTCCTGCTGGGCAGTCAACCAGAGAGGTGGCCAGCTTGGCTGCCTTGTGGGGAGCCTGCGGTTTAAGTCACGTCGATGTCAGATGCAACCTTCCTGCCATGACGCTTGTCTGAGCCCTTTCACATCAGAGAAAGGACGTCTGAGGTGCAAAGACCTACCTACACAAAGCTTCATCTGACCGACCAGAAGATATTTTACCCTGGCAGTGCTGTGACCTTCTTAGACTCATGAGACATGGAGGAGGGCCCCATACCCACAGAGCAAAGCTAGGTTATTTGTATGTTATAATTGTTGTAATGTAATCCAGCAGTGCCCTGGGAGCCCCTGCATGTCCCAGGAGTGACAATCTCCCTAATCCAGAAACTATGTGTTGTTGTGATGCCACAGAAGATGCCTGGAGAAGTGGCGAGTCCACTAACTCCTCCAGGGTGAAAGCAGCCCGTAAGACTTCTGCTGCTCCAGCTGCAGTCCAGCATAGTTTTTATCACTGCAGCCATGAAAGATATGATGTGATATTGATCTTTCCCAGAGGCAGGAGGGCAAACTCCCAAAATGAGTCTAAGCATATCTGCTAACCCTCCAGTATAACTGCGAAGAGGGAGTTCCGAAGCAAAGTGTGTTTGGGGAGGGGGGCAGACCTGAGCTGCCCCATTGGCACCTGCATCTACAGGACCCAACATCCACCCTGCTGCCCCTTGAGCAGGCGTTGTCAGAAGTCAAGGCATGGGCTTTCCTCGTTTCATGTTTTCTTCTAGCAAGTTTATTTCCAGTTTTGTCCTGAAAAACTTAACCTTTTGCTTTTCTAGAATAAAATTTGGTTCTGCTGTTGTTCTAGATCTGCCTTATAGGGGAATTACAGAAATGTCGAAATGCAGCAACCAAATAAGTTTGGGAGAAACAAGACCTGGGGACTGCCTCCCAGCAATGCCTGGGGAAACAAATTTTATTGCATGCTGAGGAAAAGGGGGAGACCCCCCTCCAAGGATCACCAGCCAAGATCCTCACCAAAGGTGACAATCTGCACATTCATGAAATCCTGCCCTTGATACCTTCATGATATTTTCCTTGTCAGGCTGGGCTGAGAAGTGCTACAGCCAATTCATGACAGAGAAGCTGTGAGCTGTGCTGAATGTGAGAAGGAGCAACTGAACTGCCACAAGAGCCAGCCACACACTCCTGTTTCAGAAAGTTTTGCTCTAGGTAACAGAAAAGGGAGGTTCAAATAGCAGAAGCTTTGCAATCTCAGGTAGGACTTTAGGCAGAGCAAGCACAGCTTTGTGTTTGTCTGCCTTTGCAAATGTCAGTGGGAGCCAAGGTCCTGGCCCTAGAACCATGTCAGCATGTGCTGAAGATGGAGTATCTCGCTCTTGCCACCACGGGTCATTTCAGGTTTTCTTAGCTGAAAATTCACATTTCTAACTTCACCAAGACCAACAGCTTGCGTTTCAGTTCACATCTTCTCGGAAGAGTGGCCGGTCTATGTTTCAAGGCTGTATGGGATGAAGAGTTTACCACGTCTCTAGGCTCCTTGTTCCAATGGGTAGTTATTCCCACTGTTAAAAATAGTTACTTTATCTCTAGCTCAACAACCACCAGCTTTGCTTTCCAATCCCTGGATCTTTTTCTGTCTTTGTCTGCCCTCTTAAAGAGCCCTTTGCACTCAAAGTATTCCTCCACATCAGTTCTCACAGACCATGATTAAATCACCTCTTAAAAACTAGATAAACTAAACAGATCATGTTCCATTAGTCTCTCACTGAGAATGATTTCTAGCCCTGGGATAATTTTCTAGTTCTTTCCTGAGTCCTTTCCAAATTTTCAGCGTCACTCTCAAGCATAAGCACTAGACCTGAATGTGCCATTTTGGTGATGATGTCACTAAAGTCACATGCAGGGCTAATGCCACCTCCGTGATATTCCCTGCTTGTGCATATCAAGATCATATTCAGCCTTGCAGCAGCAGTGGGAGCTTCTGTTCTCTGGGTTTCAACTGAAGGCTAAACCCTTTCCAGAGTCTCTGCTTTCCCTGGTCCATCATCCCAGAAGTGGCCTGCACATCTGATACCAAGCCATCATTAAATGTTGACTAGAGTGTCCCTATTTTCCTGTATTCTGGTGCCTATGAACCCCTCATCCCTCCAGCTTGATTTCTTCCTATGCCACCAAGTATCCGTCTGTGTTTTTCTTTAGATAAGATTTTATCCCATCCCAGGCAACCACTCTGTGCTGTCATTAATCCCATAAACAAGCTTTTCCCATGAAGTTCTTGTGCTTGCAGCATACCAGTTGCTTCCAACAGGGAAAGAAAATCTTTGCCGTCACTGAACAGTACAGACCGTTCCGCCGATTTCTACAGCATTAAGTCAGGTATTTCTAAAATGAGAACTTTTTAAGCAGCGTCACAGGCAGTCCCAAGTTTGCACTCTGGGAAGGGTATCATGGGGTTGACAGAGACAGTGCATCCTACTCTAAAAAGGTGTCTGAAATGCTGAAAGGACATGCCATTTGGGGGGATTCACCTTTCTTCTCCAGCTGCAGAGAATCCCAGACAGCTCCTAGGTTAGACAGCAAAGTGATACGAAGCCGAATGACGTGAGAGTTAAAGTCCCATTTTTCAAATAGCCAAAGAGAGTCAATGAAATGCAGCATCCAAATTCCCCAGAATTCTTGCTCCAGCATTCATGCACGTGTCTCTTAGCAGACCTCCGGATCCTCACCTACCCCCGGGACGTATGGGAGCCGGGGCAGCAGCATCCTCGTGCATCCCACACCCTGCAACGCGAGCATGGCTCTGGCGAGCGCTGCCCTTCTTTCCCCAAAGCAGACGTTGGGTTAACATGCTCTCCTCTGGATGCACTCGCTGCACATCTCAGGGGGGTACTTCCCATCTAGCTGTCAAGGCTCTTAGTTAACAAAGTGTTTAAGAGGTTATGATGCTGCTTAATAAAGCACTTAGAGACATCTTTAATGTTAAGAGGTGAACTTCAGTTAAGTACTTTGCAATGGGAGGAGCGTGGAAAAGTCAGCTTGATCGTACCCGTGTGAGCTGCATTGCTGAAGGGCCGGTGTCAAGCCCAAGACTTCTGAAGCCAGAGGCAACCTGGGAGGTTTCAGCAGGAGGAGCTGGATGGGCTCCACAGCCACCAGTGTGAGCCCAGAGCCCTTCACTGTCTGCCTGCACGTCCCCCTTGGCTCTGCGCGTGGCAGGGCGAGGGGTGGGCTGAGGCTGTGCAAACCGTGTTGTAGATCATCAGCTTGCTTCGTCTCAGCTTTGAACAACATAGAATCATAGAATCATTAAGGTTGGAAAAGACCTCTAAGATCATCGAGTCCAACCGTCAACCCAACACCACCATGCCCACTAAACCATGTCCCCAAGCGCCTCATCTACACGTCTTTTAAATACCTCCAGGGATGGTGACTCCACCACTTCCCTGGGCAGCCTGTTCCAAGGCCTGACCACTCTTTCAGTAAAGAAATTTCTCCTAATGTCCAATCTAAACCTCCCTTGGCGCAACTTGAGGCCATTCCCTCTTGTCCTATCGCTGTTACTTGGGAGAAGAGACCAACCCCCACCTCACTACAACCTCCTTTCAGGTGTTGTAGAGCGCGATGAGGTCTGTGTGCAGGATAAGGCAGCCTGTGCCCCTCTGAGGGACAGCCCGGGCAGGCTGGGAGGGCAGAGGCTGGGGGGTTTCTGATGGAATACTTTAAAAAGGGGATTTGAAGGAGGGGGAGAGTGAAGACAGCTGAGAAGAAGCAATATTGCTCCCAGGTGTTAAGGATAACAGGACGAGGAATTACCAGCCCTGCCCAGTCCCTTCCATCCCTCGTGCTTGTGTCATGGCTTGGAGGTCCCTACTCCAGGATAAACCCAGACCTCCACCCCAGGGGAGAGAGGAGGACCCCAGCATGGGTCCCACGTGGCTATCAGCCAAGGAGGTGGCACTCCTCTGGACAGCTTGGACCATGGCAAGAAGTCTGAGGAGCTGAGAAAAACTTTGTTTTCAGAGGAACAGCCTTCTCCAGAGGGTTCCTTTCAGGGACAGGATGAATGCCTGGATCTTTCCTGTCCCCATCTCAGCAGAGCTGCGCTTCCACTGGGCACCAGGAAGATGCATTCAGCCCCTTCTTGTTCCACTGCACCAGAACATCCTACATCTCCCACTGCTCCCACCATCCCTCTGCAGGAAACCAGCGACCGCCAAGATAAGGCAGTAACTACTCTGGAGCAGCTGCATCTCAGATGGCAAAAGCTGGTGAGAGGCTTTTCTAGCTTTTCTGGATGGCTTTTGTATCTGTATTTCCTCCATTCCTTTGCTAAGTGCCAATTTCTGAACCAGGACCTGGTCCTCAGGGCCCATGCCACCCTGCAGCCCCCACGCCAACACAGCCCTAGGAGAAGGAGGACCTGGCAAGAGGACTGGGAAATATTGTCACTTCAGCTGAGGTCACTCTACAGCCCATCTTTTACCCAGAGACCTCAAATGAAGAAAGTGGAAAATAACACTGGAACAAACTCACATGTTATTCTCCAGCCTGTCATTACCCTGAGTCAGACGGAGACGAGCGAAGAGCCTCTACCCGGGCTAGATTGTAATCGGAGTGATGGAAAAGACCATTAGGTCATCTGGGCCATCTGCCCCCGCCGATACACGCCTGTTCTCTGCTTCATGTTATCTAGAGCTTAGCTCGGAGTGAGTCAAGTGATGCAGCTTCCAGTTTCCCACGGGAGACTTTTCCTAATAAAACTAATAGCTGAGATGGAAACGTTTCCTGATATTCTGCCGAAATATGCTGTTGCTCACATACATCCCATTACTCCTGCTGATCCTCCCATGGGGCTTTCTGAAAGCATGTCTCTCCTTGGTGTTCATACCCATCACATTCCTGCTGACAGTTACTGTCATATTTTCCCTGGGTTGCCATCTAGACAAGCTCCATTTTACAGTATGGTGGTAACGATTCCAGACCCAAGGCTGCAAATAGCTTGCTTCGTCCTTGGAGCCTTTGGACTCCTCCTAAGAAGTCAGATTCCCCAGAAATTCTGCAAAGGGGAATATTCTGGAGAGGTTTTCATGCAAAATCGAGCATGGGGTTTAGAGAGATGGGCCCTTGAGTAAAAAGCCTGTTTCCATGTTTCTGAAGTTTCTCGTGGTGATTGTCTTTTGTTCTGATCTAGTTTTCCTTCTTTAAAATTTGATCTCTGATTTCTCCAGGGATCTCCATCCCTTTTCCACACTTAATTAGAGCTTGAAGTCCCAGCAAGACACGTGATGCCACTTAGAGGAAAGATTCAGGTGCCAGGTGACAAAGATTTGCAGTTTGTAAAGAGACTTCAGCGTTTATTAGCAAGGTGAACGACAGATGGAGAGAAAGGGGGTAGGTAGATGTATAGATTGATGCCTTTAGGAGCAGGAGATATAGCCATGACTTGGAAACTTTCTAAAGACTTCAGTACTTACGGCCTGGCTCCTTTCCCTCACCATGAATAAGAGGCTTATTAAAATCAGTGATTTTCAGGGTTGTGCAACCCCCCTGTAGAGCAGCTCTCCAACATGGGATGCTACAAGGGCGGGGAATCCCCTCGGTCCCCAGCGAGCGCAGTGTGGGATGTGATCCTCGCTGAACCTGGCTGTTGCTCAGCCCGTACGCTTGAGCCGAGCACCCACCGCTCCTCGGGGCTTCCTCCAAGGGCACGACTGGGGAGCAGGTTGGTGGCAGTGAGGTGTATAGAGAGGAGGGACCTGCTCCCTGAATGAGTTGGGGGGACACGCAGGGTGTGCAAAATCGCAGGTTTTTCCCCGTAACTGAGACCTGGCTTTTCTTACCATCAGCTTTTAGCCCCTGAGCTCCGCTTGCAGAAACCCTGCCATGCTGACTCGATGCCACCAGCTTTGAGACGCTGCAGTCCCTGAGGTGAAGGGTGTCTTGAACGGAGCAGAATGAGCTGCAATCCAAGATGGAGCCCCTGTGTAGGTCAGATAAACAGAGCCGTGCCTGCAACAGGAAATTAATTTAAATTTAGAAGAAATAATTTTTTCCCTTGGTCGAATGAGATGGGAGATCCTCCTTCTGTTCTTCATTAAGCAACAAAGGGTGAAACCAACAGCAAATTGTGTGCAAACCACCCAACTGCGGCCCTGAACTCCTGAAACATCTTTATTCACTTAATCTGGGATTCAGGAAATTCTCGTCCAAGCCGGTTTTATTGGGTGGTTTGAATTGAGCTCTCAGCCTCCCAATCAGTAACAGATGAACAATTTTGCATAACATTTTTCTCCTGGATTTTTGGCTCTGCTCCGTCCTTCCTAGCATCTGAGCTGATGAAGCAGGCCTGTTGTTCATCCTTTCGGAGAAGCCAGCCTTGCTCCACTTCTGGGAATGGCCACAGGCTGTCCTGGGTCCTGATCAAGGCCAAGTCCCACCTTTCTCGGTTCACCTCCATCGGCGGCTCTTCTCCCCATCTCCTCTCTCACTGCCTCCCTCTTGATTCCTTCCTCCAGCAGCTTCCAGGGCTGGCATCAAGCACTGCGCCCATAAAGATCAGCTAAAACCAGGTCCCAGGCGCTGAAGGGCGGAAAGTAGATGCTGATAAACCTCAACGCAGCCTGACTGAGATGTGTGGACATCTGCTGATAGAACACAAGGCGGGACAGGTCCCGGCTGTGGCTGGAGCTGCATGGGGAGAAAGGATGCTCGATGGGCTGACCTGCCCTTCAGCACCTCTCCAGGCAGGTGCTTGTTTTCATCGTTCGCTCGTGAGCGTGGCTTTTGTGGTTGGGAGCAGAGCACAGGTGGATTTCTCTACTGTTGGGCTACCTCTAGCATCAGCGTCCGTGTGGGCCCATCACCCAGAGCACGGGAGGGTGCCCCGGGCTGTGGGACGCGCTGTGGCTGCAGAGCTGCCGTGCGCAACGCGTGGACACGTGTGCCAGAAGCGGTGTGCGTGTGTGTGTGAGCCTCTCTGTGCTTGCGTGCACGCTCATCCCCACGGCCAAGGTGATGCCAGTCCTCAGGACCCCTCCGCTCTCCTGGGAATGCGTGGCTTCTGGACCACTGGGAGAAAGCAAAAGGAAAAGGGTGAGACTCTGGAAAAAAAGGAGGATGTAAAACAGCCCTCTGGCAAGGGGCTGTTCACGTCTGTGCCCCCGTGTCCGTGCACACGTGCGTTACTTGTCAGCATCTGCCTCCACCCTCGCTGCCTGGGCTGCCCGGAGCTGCCAGGACTCAGCTGAAGGCCAGTCAGGAAATGAAATAGGTGCTATGGACCCCCGTGTCCCCCCCTCTCGTGGGTGGGCTCCCTCACCTGCCCGTCGCCCCCCGCACCCCTGCCGACCCTCTGGCAGCAGATTTCGCCGGATGATGTTGCCGCCTTGATGTTTCAGCGCTGCCAGTTCCCAGAATAACCTGGTCCCGGGGCTGGGGAAAAACACTTGCTCAGCCGATGTGTTTGCTCAGACGCTTCAGCCCAGGCTTTTATTATTATAATGCCTCCGAGATCTGGGGCTTAGAGGGGGATTTGCTGCCATGTGCCTGACAAAGAGGAGTGACCTCAGCGACACCGGAGAGCGGAGAGCGTGTAAAACCTTTCTGGGCTCTGCGTAGGAGTGCCGCTTCCCTTCTTGGCTGCTTTCAGCTCCATCTGCTCTCTCCACACACGGGTCTCCCTGTTAGTCCCTCTTGGGTGGAGAGAGGACCGGGCAGGAGAGGAGTGTTCACACAAATGAGCTTGACATTATTTGCAGAGCTCCCAGATCTGTGTGCCCTGAATTTTAAGCACGAGAGTGATTTCCCTCACTCTGATGGGTCTGCAGCTTCTCCTCTCCATCCTTTGGGGAGCAGGGCAAAGAGCAACCAATGCATTGTCCCATCTGCATGAACTGCTCACCCCATGCGCTGGATCTCCAAGGGTGAAGGAGCTCCCTACCCCATCTTGCCTACAGGGACTTGACCCTGACTCTGTGCTTTTCTACCCAGGTCTCTCCTGTGCCGTTTGGTGGTCACCACCATGAGTTGTAGAGTTGGAGCTGAGTCAAATCAACATGTCAAAGATCATATTAGACATTCCTTCACTCACCCCATGAAATATTGGCCATCTTTTCTGCCACATGGAGCAAAGTAAGTTGCAAACCCAATGGGAAAGGCAGGAAAAACAGTCATTAATAACTGTACTTAATTACAACCTAATTTCTTGAAAAATGTGTTTGAAAGCAGCTGGCAACAAGTTGAACTATGTGGAAAGTTTGAAGAATACCAGACCAGACATTAATTAGTCAACAGCCTCCAGAAAAGGTCAGGCTCTGGAAATATTTAAAGGTCCCATAATAAAATGAATTTTAATTCCAATGCTGAATGAAAACTTCATTGCAAATCCCCAGAAAACAGACTCCTTCCCCACAGACTACACTGTACGTGTTTGAGGGAGACTTGCTCTCCACACACCACAAACTCCCTATGGGATTTCCCAAACCATCTCTTCTACTTACCTCCTCCTGGTTGGAAAGTCCACTCAAGCAACTTCATTTCTGTCAAGGGTTAAGTATTGTTAGCATGAGACCTCTAATATTAACCTCTCTAAATTACCGGTTGGCTTCTGTAATGCAGCATGACCTCTCTAAAAGCCTGGTGCCACCAGGAAAATCTGATCTCAAACCCACACTTGTGCATGGAGAGAGACAATCTCTTGGGAAGACCTGCAGAGATGCTGTGGCCATGAGCAGTATGACAGATATGGCCAATGGTTTGAGCCCCTACCGTTCTGGCAGAAGCGAGGACTTTGCCACATCAGTGATCATGTCCTGGGGGTACGAGTCATGCAGCAAACACAAAAGTCCCAAAAAGGAAATCTGCTGATAAAGAAAAGTATCTACCAGTAAAGGATGACACTCATCCAAGAGGTGTTTGACAGAAAGCCACTGTCAGGAGACATTTTCCATGCCTCTGAGTTTGAAATATTTCCTTGCGTCTTCCTAGCTTCTTGGTTCTCCAACCCTGTCCTTAACCTGGCCTTCTTCAAGGGCACCCCTTGGCTGGTACGCTGCAGGAAAACCTGTTCAGAGGAAGGTGTGAGACCCCTGGAAACGTCATGATGTTTATAGCCAGAAGGGGCACATCTACCAGTCAGTGGAAGACGTCCTTCTGGGAAGAGAACTGGCCCATGCCACAGACTGTTTAGTCTAACCATCCCATCACAGACACCATCGCCTTCCCACGTAAAGGTACCACTGTTCAGGTTGCGTGGCATTGCCCTGAAAGCATGAATTCAAGGTTTGCATGGGAAGAAGAGCATTCCTGGTCCTACGGCATGGAAGCCACGTGCTCAGCCTTCACACGTAACTGCCCATTGCTCACCCATTCTGGCTGCTATTCCTCTGCCGCAGTGTGCTAAATGATACGTATCTCCTTGGGAAGTGGGACTGGGACACACTGGAGCTCACTGGTGGATGGTTTTTGGCAGAACGCAACATCGTTGAACGTGCGACGTGCAGATTTTGACTGAGTGCAAGCTGGTATCTCTGAGCTCTGCCCGCTTCCCTGCTGGCTCATCTGCCCACCCAGCTTGGAGGCAACCACAAGTCCCAGCCCTCCCGTGCTGCTCAGCCACGTCCAGAGCAGCTGGCAGGAAGCGGTGGCTTCCAGGTTTGCAGGAAGTTGTGAATAGTTTGGTTTCAGAAATAGCAAACTGTTTGGACTGCAGGTGTTTCCAAAACAAAACATCTCAGTAGCTTTCCTTCTGTGAAAGGTTTCGTGAAGTTTGTGTGTCAGTCCATTGCAGAATAAGGCATTTTCCTAAGATCTCAAACTGTTTTCAGGGAGAGCATTTCTGCCATGTGATGGCTAAGTACTGCCAATGCCAAAAAATGGCAAAGCTTTGGGGACAGAGGTCTGACCACCAAGACATCGCTCTGTTCTCCTTTTCCCTTCCTGACACTTCTCCTACGATGCGAATGGAGAGGGAGGCAGGTGCAGTCTAACATCCCATCACTAACAAGGAGGTGGAAAGCAGCAAAACAAAATTCCCAAGTCTTTCCCACAAGTGGCAATGTTTTTCAGTAGCAATTGTGGGATATCCTTTTCTAATCCCAACCTTGGACTGTTCTGCTGGAGCTGGGAGAGAAGGTTCTCTCCTCTACTTGCCATTCAAAGGTGCCTGGTCCATCTCTGCGGGATCAGCATAAGGTTGCCAGAGAGGCCAGGCTGCCTCCACAAATCCAGTCCCAAGGGTTGCCAGGGGCAAACAGAGAGGATGTTTTTGTCCATAGCTCATTTTGGAGGATGTTTCCTTTCTGCTCCACATCATCTTAGCCCTCCCCTGTCATCCAGAAGATGGCATAGCAGCTCCTGCTTCTGAGGAGACACCAGGACCAGCTAGGTGGTCAGCGTGCTTGGAAATCCTGCTTCCAGATCAACTGTCACCTTGTGCCAGACGGATTGGGATTTGCTCACTGTAGCCAAGGTTCTGCCGCCAGCCACCGTGCTTATGAAGGAACAGTGGAGTATTTTATGACTCGTGTTGGGGTGAGCAGTCCCCCAGCAGCCAGGCTGAGTCACCATCCTGCCCTAGGGTCCTGCTGGATGCAGGGTGACAAATGGCAAAGCAGTAGCGGCTCTCCAGGGCTTTTCTTACTGAGCCAGCTGGCTCAAGGCTTACTCCCGAGTCCAAAAGTGAGAATTGACGGGAAGCGCTGCAGGCAGCCAACAAGGAGCTCTGCAAGACCCCAAACAGCCCAGCCTGCAGAAGGGCATCACTAACTCCAGCTGATACCAGGCAGAAAACTGCCTGGGTCCCACCTCCAGTGGTGGAAAGCAAATCCTCTCTCTGTGAAAGGAGGTGATCTCTGGGTTACGTCAGGGAGCCTAGCCTTGAAATCAGCTAGGACAGTCCCAGCACTGCTCTGTCCTGTGGGCTGCTACCCAGAAAAGCCAATGTGCCATGTCTTCACCTCCTGTGCCCAGGGACCTACATCTGTGGGGCTGCCAAGCATCTCCTTCACCTTGACCCTGAAGCCCTCGTTCCCCACTGGGCAGCGGGCGCTATCAGAGCTGGCCGTCTAGCGGAGCTGGGTGAGGAGTAAGTCAAGGGCTTGGAAGATTTTCCTGTGCGCGGGGTGATTCATGGCTCGTGTTTTTCAGTAGATGGGAGTGTTTGGAGAAGAGCCAAGTCATCATGAAAACATTTACAAATCCCAGACGTTTTGTGGATTTCACCACAAATTATCTTCTGTCCAACACAGCCAACCCACACGTTCATCGACATTTTTGAGCTGCAGTTTATTAATCCTCCATTTCCAGTAATGGTGTGAAGATGGTCAGAAAGAGGGGACATTCCGTTAGAGTTGTACCAACTGGACAGGAGAAGGGTGAGTGGTTGGAAGCCAAATGACTCCTCTCTTCACCATGGCCACATCACCTTGCCAGCAGTCAAAGAAACATGGATGCAAGCCTTCCCTGGGGGAGAGAAAGAAGAGACTGTGCCGGCTGTTCCTGGGAAGACAAAGGCTCTTACTGAGGGCCACGCCAGCTTTACACGTGCAAAACAAAATTACTGAAACCATTCTGGTACCCACCACTTTGTGCCTTTTGTCCTGTCTCAGAGTGTGAGGAGCTTGTTTGGAAAGGAGAAATAATGCCAGAATTGCCCATCACCACCAGCAGACACCAGACTGAACAGCAAGCAAAAGTTTTTGTGTCTCCCTTGGCTGGGCATGCGCCAGCCACAATCCTCACAAGACTGCCCAGCGGCAGGGTGTAGGAAAAGGCAAAAAGCTCTCAAAAGTCATGCCTTAGTGACACAACCTTCCCTGATCAGAGCAAAAGCCCAGAGTAGACTGGGCTTCCTTCGAAAAACGTGTCTGTGAGCATCTATGGAGATGTGTAGTAGAAACATAAAGTCTGAATGAGGATGTGTAGGGGTCAAAGCTCAGGAAGAAATGTCAAAAAGGGATAAAAGAATATCAGGCATTGATGGCACCAAGGTAATTCCGATTATAGCACTTCTGTGAGTTGCTTTTCAAGACAGACCAACGGGGAAAACAAAGGGCAGCCCAAAAAAAGAACAGCATAAAATTAAGGACAGACTATGCCCAAAAAAGGAGTCTAAAGGAGTCTTAAAAAAAAAAGTCAAAAGTGTGTAAATCAGCAGTGTTGCCCATTGACTCACAGGGGTGGACCAGCGTGAAGAGAGTGATCAACTCCTAAATGGTACCAAAAGGTATATCCAAAGCCAATGCATGGTCAGCAGCCTGAGAGCCCAGGAGATGTGAGGACTTGCTCACTGGCATCCCTTCTCCTCTGTGTCATTACAAGGAGCTCTGGACAGACCACCTGGAGATATGTCTCGGAACCGGAACGCTGGACACTTGTCCTGGTGCTGTGAGTACGTGGGTGTGAGACGCTGAGTGCGTGAAAACAGTTTTGTTTGAAATAAAATCACCTTTTCCTCCTAAACCCTCTCTCACAGATATGGGGAAATATGTGGGAATGTAGGGAAATATCTGGGGAGATCTGGGGAAACATTTGCACGTAGTGGGGGAAAGTCCCAGCTTCCTATTCCAAAAAGAGGGCAGAAACCCATCCTTTTTCACGGCATATTGGGCTGATCCCTCAGAGAAGGTACAGACCCTGGTTAACCTGATGTTTTGGGATATAACTGTGTAGATGTTCTTCTCCCCATCCTTTACAATGCAGGCTGCCCCTCCATCACGAAATGGAAAGGAAATTTGGCATGCTGGAGACTTTCTTCAGGGTCTCTCCACTTATGATGACTCCCTGGGGCAGGACAGAGCTCAGCTTTCCTGCACATTGAGCACGGGAAACACAGATCCATGAAGGTCATGGAAAGCTGTTCGAACCTTTCTGGCAAAATGAGGACCAGGCAATGAAGGCAAGAAGTTGGACCCCTGAGGAGGACTGGTCCTGGAAAGGTTCACCTGGGAGGGACGATCCCTTTCAGGCTGATGCTGGGATGCTCCTGGTGTTCCGGGAAGAGTCGTCTCCACTCTTACCATCCGCAGGTCTCTTGGTGCATTATTTCTGATTCAGATTTTCCCTTTTGTGATATCCAATGCCTACAGCAGCAGCTACGGCTAACGCTGCCAGAGACTTTCCGTTGTGCACCCTTGCGGAGTGGCTCGTGGCTGCCTCCAGCCTTCAGTTTTGGAGCTGAAGTGATATTCGTGACAGCTTTTGGTGCCCACCACTTTGAGGAATGGCTATGCAAATCAGTGGCCCAGGTACCCCCAGATGTTAAACAGCCATTTACCAGGGCCAGATCTCAGGGTTCCCACGCGGCAGCTGAGAGCCAAGACCTCTGGACTGCAGCCAGGTTCTCCCCTGCCTATCACGTTGATTCCAGCTAAGGCGGCTATGCAAATCACTGAGTTTAAGACCAGAAAAGTAGTAAATTACCTAATTCAACCTCCTAGGTATCTCAAGCCTTTGATGTTCACCTTGATATTTCTATATTAGGGCTAATAATTTGGCTAAAGCATCTCTTCCAGATAGCGGTGTTACTTGATTGCACCAGCACAACTTCATTAAAGAAAAACCTTGCCTTGCTGTTCAGTCAGGATTTTATGGTGCTGACAGCAGGGCCATTAATAATGTACCCATTTTCTGATGTATCTTTTAACGCAGAATCATTTTCCAGGACTTTCACAACTGTTTTGAGAATTGGCTTCCCACGGGGCAGTGTGGGAAGCTGCAGGCAGAAGCAAGTCCCAAAACTGGCAGGAGGAGATGGGACGACCTCGTCAAGCCTGTCCGAGGCAGGGGACTGCCAGATCATGGGGGACAGGGCAAGGTGCAAGGCAGCATGAACCCTCAGGAGAGGGACAGCATGTCTGCGACAGAAATTTAAATGATCGTGTTCCCTCAGCACAAGTCCCAGAATGTCCTTCCTGGATGAAGGACAGAGACTGGATGTTTCTTTGGAGCACCACCATGTCTTGAGCAAAGTAATCATAGTAAAACTACATAAGAAGTGTTGGCTAAGGAATAAAATCTCTTGATCCAGGCTTTAAACTGGCTTTTTGGGGTTAGTGGGAAAGCAGCTTGCTTGCACTGACGATAGGTTTTCTTTAGCCTTCCTCCAACTGTTTGCTCTCGCAGATGGCTCTGGGGGGTCCGACGCAGCATCTCTGCCTCTCACCACCCCACCCCAGCACCTGGGTGAGCCCAGCCTCCACCTTCCCGGTGAGTGAAATGGAAGCAACTTAAAGCTCTGTTATTTCTTTTCTCCCGTTCTCAGACTCCTTTTGAATATCCCTTCTCTCTGCTCCAGCTCTGCAGGCTCCAGGGATTTGGCTCTGGCAAATAAGCTCAGGCAAGCAGGAGCTGACTGTTACATGACCCTTCTTGTAATTTGCTGGAAATCTCGTCCGTAGGATAAACAGACCAATGTTAACCTTTATATAGTAAATAAAACTCCAGTGAATGTGGCCACTTAACATGTCTAAAAGCTACATTTTTACTTCTAATATTAACACATTTTTAAGGAAATCTTTCTTTGGCAAAAACCAAAAAAATATTTGTTTCCTGTTTCAGTAAATAGTCGGCATGGCAGAGCAACTCCATCTGATACTGACTCCCCACTCCATGTAGCTGATCCCCCTTTATCCCTGTTTACTGCAGGGATACTCTTAAATACCTTCAGCCGCTCCTGCTTGCAGATTTCCAGAGAGACCATATCCTGTTTATAGCATCTCTGCCCCGGTTGCCTGCATGGGGGAGCTCCAAGCAGAAAAGAGAGAAAGAAAAAGGGTCGAGGCAGAGATGCTGAGCTGTGGAAGGAAAGGAAGGAGGTGGAGAGATGTCTGCTGCCACCTCCAAGCACATCACACTAAGCAACGGCGGCATAGCTAAGTATCTCCCCCGACGGTCCCGACAGCATCCCCAGCAGAAGTGCCTGCTGATCGCATGGGAACGCCTGGATCAGACCTTACAACCTCCAGAGCAACTGGGCTGTTGTTGGGGGCTGCGTTAGTGATGGAGGGACCTGCCCTATGCTGTGAGCGCTGCAATGCTTTCCATTCACAGCGTCATTTCTGCGCTACTCACCAGCTTTCTCTGGGGGTCAGGAACTCCTGCAGCCTCCACGAAGCCACTGATGCAACCCCTGCTTGAGAGCTTGGAGCTCAGGGCCTTCAGTGCATTAAGCAGACAAGCAGGGCAAGCTTTGGAGCCTGATTTATTTGCTCTTCCCAGCTGTTACGTACAGATGGAGCAAGGCTCTTCCATTTCTTTCTGAAAGCACTGCACCCATCCAGCAGTCTGCAGGCAGTGGTGCTGTCAGAGAGAGAGGTGGCCATGAGATGTGTGAGCTGTGCCGGGGTACCTGCTCAGACATACCTGTGCAAAATTTGCACACATCTGGGAAAGGTGTCCCATGATACCTACGGGGGACTTCAGCCTTTTTTCCCTTCCTTAGACCCTCACAGTGATTTCTTGCTTCCCCTTCAAAGTGCTCAGTTGTTGCTTTGGAAATGTGGGCAATAACCTAGAATGGATCTGGGTTTTTTTAAGCCACGTGTGCTTTCTGCAAGAGAGTTCATGAGAGCAATAAAAGGCAGAATGATGATTAGGGGAGACAGGAAAGGGTTTGCACATCTTGCTGAGAGCAATCTTGGTTTTGGTTTCTTGGCCAATCTGCCTGAACTGTGACGTTTCACGTTACATCTGACTTGCATTCAGAAGGAATGCAAATGCATCCAGTATCTCCCTGGTCTCTCGTAATGGGCTGAGCTTCTTCGGGCAGCGCCTGGGGCTTGTGGGACACCAGACCTGGGGAGGATGACTTGCCCTTGGGCTTCTGCGGCAGGATGACCGCAGGGCCTGAACCAAAGTCAATGTGCACCCGGAGTTTCACAGGACCAGATCCAAGAAGGGGGGTTGCTGCGATGCTCTGCACTGCACAGCCTGGGTTTTAGGTGTCTGGACCAAAAGACGGATCTGCAAGGCTGAGTTCCCTCTGTGATGGACGGGGAAGCTGGGGAGGGGACCCAGGCAGCTTCCCCAGATCCAGCACTGGGAGCATTGGACAGGGAGACCATTGATGAGCCAGGGAGAGGCTCTGAGGCACAGGCAGAGAGCACGGGAGGCCCTGGCTGCGGTCTAGAGGCTTTGGCTCTCAGCTGGAGCATGGGAGCCCTGCGATCCGGTCCTCTCCTCCTAGATGGTTTATGTACATCGCATTTGACAGTCCCTGGATGAAACGCAGAAATGATGCAGGGTCTCTGAGCTGAGTAATTTACATCCTGCGGGGTCTGTGTCACACACCGTGGCCTGCATTTAGGCACTGGTGGGTGAGGGAGCTTTTGTGGACCACTTCCAACTTTGGGTCTCCTGGGGAATGGGAAGAGCACAGAAGATAATATAAAGACTAACAGCCTCGCCAGTGCTTCCCCATCCATCACAAACCCTGTTTCAGTGCTGGGATTACCCCGCACCTCCCAGCCAAGCCTGTGTATCATCACGCCCCGTCCGACCCACCAGTGTGGCAGTCTCGGCGTGACCACCCGCTCCATCCCAGCTCAGGGCTTGCTGTGGAGGAGCACAGGGACAGGGGAGCACCGGCCACCCCAGCGTGCCTGGCCAGCTCAGCATCTCAGAGACAGGAGCCCAGCCACAGAGCTGGTCCTAAAACCTTTGCAGTTCAAGCCTCGCCATCCCATTGACCTGAGCAAGCCTTGGAGACCCGGGAGAGCCATCCCATCCAGAAGTTTGGCAGACCTAGAGCCACGAGCCCGGCTGGCAGCCACCTGCCCTGGGCTATGTTCTCCACCGCACCCCCCCCCAAGACAAGGGGGTTTTGTTCGGGGTGTGCGCAGGATGTGGCTCGGTGACCCCTCTCGGCGAAAGGCAGCTCTCTGTGCCCACGGCTTCCCCGGCAGCAGCCGGGTGCGGGAGGCAGAAAGCCCTCTTTGTGCTGGGGAAGGTGTCAGGTACTCGGCGCGCAGGCAGCTGAATTGGGGCTTTTCATCGGGCGAGAGGCTTGCCGGTTGAGGAATGCTGGCTCCCGGCTGGAGCTGGCAGGGAGCTGCCTACGCCAGGCTCGGCGGTCCCACGATAAAGCCCGCAGCTCCTCGTCCAGGAGCTATTTGGGGGCTAAGGGCAGCAGGAGCGGTGTCCCCTCTGCTGGGACACGGGGATGAAATTGCTATTTATAAATAAGCGGGTGTGCAGAGAGCCCTCAAGGGGGAGAAGTTGCCTTGCTGTTTTGGGAGGCATGTCCTGATCAGGGCATCTCGGGCAGGATGCTGCGCTCAGACCCTGCCAGCCCATGCTACGCCGGAGCTGGGGATGCATCGGAGATGCAACATGCCTGCAAACGCTCAGCACAAGCTCTGGAGCATCTGGGCAACACGAGGGGACAGCCCAGCGAGGCGTGCTTAGTTTCTCACCACGGCACGCTCAGGATATTTTTGCAAGGGCTGCTTTTAAGACACACATTTCAGCCCAGGCATGCATATAATTGTGCTTTACTCTGGTTTGAAAAGTTTGGGAATCTGCAGTATTTGAGGGAATATCTGCTGCTTCAAGCCTCTTTAGTTTGGAGTCAAAAAATCCGGAAGCCATCTGACAAAACTGCTTCGAATTCGTAATTAACCTTCTGCGTCCCTCAAAACTGATTGTAATGACTGTTATCAAAATTGACGTTTCTCCCACAAATAACTGCAACCACAGTACGAATGATTTGGGTTCCAGTTCAGGCAGGGGTGGCTGATCTGAGCCAGATAGGAACACCCAGAGTTACGACTACTGCCTGGGTTGTTTATTTGGGGTTTTTTAACCCCAAATAAGATATCTTGCCATTTCTGCCCTCCGAAGTCGCACGGAGGTTTTACTTCAAGAAGCTGCCAGTGGCGAGCTATTAACTTCCAGTGATCAGAAGGCAATTAGCCAGCGTCACTGGGGGAAGTGCTGTCTCCAGAACTGCTGGAGGCTGCTTAATGTTAGAAAGTGGGAACTTACTTCAAAATAAATAAATGAGGAGAGTTCATTTAAAGGGCCCTAAAGGCAAATTCATTTAAGGCCCTAGCTTTGATATGGAAGCCGTGCATGTGTCCATCAATGAGGCTTTGAAGGTTGCATATCCTAAGAGGAAAAGCAGAAAGGCCCCTGTGGGAAAGAAAATCAACAGCATCTGCTGAAATGACAGGGCTTCATCGCATATTTGAGCTGAATGGGGTACTTCACAAAAAGGAAATCCAGCCTTAGCGCAGGCAATAGAAGCAAGCGTAAAGCATGCCAGGGATTACCTAACAAGGGAATTAGGATGGGATTTCATCGGAGCGAATGGCAAGAAATGTTATAAAATAAAAAAGGTATAAAAATAAGCAATAAAAAGACATAAAAAGACATAAAAAATGATGTTTGCGAGTAGCTGGAAGCCTGGGAGAGAAACAGAGAGTGATGGCAAAACGTAGCAATGGGAAGCTGAGTGGTTTCTTCAAATCGTTCAGGACCACAGAGGGTGCTGGGGAAAAAAGTTACCCTGGATCGGCTCATTTCAGGTTATAAAATGAGCAACGGTGGTGTCAGAAGAAGATGGTGGAATAAATTGACACACTGAAGAGCAATAAGTCACTGAGCCCCGATGATGCATCCAAGACTTTTGTAGGAACATAAGAATGAAATGACTGAGCTACTAACAAAAATATGCACACAAAGATCTGTGCTCAGCAGCAATCAGAAAAAAAAAAAACCAGGGAAATGATAGGACGCAGCAGGGATGGGAATGGAGGGGAATCTGGAGTATATTATAAAGCCATCACATGAGCCAGCGGGGTGCCCTCCTCTGCAGCAGTGCCCTCCCCCGCAGTCGTGTCATGCCCCATGGGATATGGGGGAGCAGGGGGGCAGAAAGGCCAGGGGGGAGCAGCAGTGGAGCCCACCAGGGAGACCAGGAGGGAGGACGGTTTGATGGAGTGAGCAGGCGAGGAGGAGGTGTTGGGGATACCCACACAACTTGATATCCTCCATCTCACCCTCTTCTGTAATCCAAAAATGGGGTGGCAGGGAGTGAATCGCAGTGGATGAAAAGGAGACCTCTTGCTGTGGGGCTCACTGATGCGCTGTGGTGTGCAGCAGTCCTTATTTTAGCAGCAATTCGTAGAAGATATACCAGCTAAGAAGGACTTACATGGACACCCACAGCTTCTCCAGAGGGTTGCCAAGTGCAAGGGAAGGTCATAAACCTTCTGATTCCCTTGGGCTGTTGGCAAGGAAGAAGATGTCCTCCCTACATGCCAACTGCAAGGCTCTAGAGCATCTGTTGAGGGCAGCGCCAAGGACCAGGAGATGCAGGAGGACGGGTGCAGGCGGCAGGAGAGTGGGACCCATGGGGCAGGGTGGTGCAGAAACACTCCTCTCCCGGGGGACAGAGACGGATGGGAAGGCAGCAGGAGAGAGGAGAGGAATTCCCTTCGGGCCTGTCTCTGTTCATGAGTGTTTCTCCTCATGTCCTAGCTGGCTGAAGGCCTTTTACCCAGTCGTAGAAGACCTGCTCATGGTGGTTGTCCAGCATCATTGTCCACCTTCTCTCTTGGCCATTTTATATCCCCACAGAGAGCGCAGGAATGGACAAAAAAAGGAGAGCATCCTGGTTTCCACCTCTCTTGCATGGTGATCTGCCTTGTCAGGGCAGGAGATGTCCCACCTCACTCTCTGCTTCGGCCTTGGAGGTAGTGCCTGCTCATGGACCATCCAGCACAGCTTTCCTGGGAGTCAAGGCTCAGCAAAGGAGAGGGTCTCCAGGAGATGATGATTCATGGTTGATCACTTTAGCCGGAGCTGGATTGAATCAACTCCTCTCTCCCGTGGCTCTGCCAGGTCTCATGGCCCAGGGAGGGGAGGAGAGAGGAGAAATAATGAGATTTCCCATCCAGAATTGTGGGGGATTTATAGCTGTTGTGATAACCTCGGCCGTTAGTGAGGCTCGCACAAGAAACCACGCTGATTTCCAAGTTCCTGATTTACTAAACAACAAAATGAAAAGTCAGCATAAATCACCTCTGCTCACACAAGGGGCAGCTGTGGGGTCCCTAGGAGCCTGCCACATGGATATACGAGGGCTGGTGCCCAGGCGTCTTGACTCCGGGGTCTCCTCTGAGCTCTGACCAAGCCCAGGCACTGTATGGCAGTCCTGACGGAGCCACCTCGCCCTGCGATGAAATGAGTTACAAAGAGCACAAAGCCGAAGTGATGGTACCAGGGGCAATGGTTGCATATTGAGGCTCGGTGGGTCCAGGCACGACATTGAGAAACTCTTCTTCCCCATGCCTTGGGACAGAGGTGCAGGATGGGGTTTTCCAGGACTGAGCTAGACAATGCCACAGCCACCCCAATCTAGTGCTGGAGATAGTCCTGCTGCCGGTGGGAGGTTGGTCTGGAGACCCCCGAGCCCCCTTCCACCAGCCCTGCTGGGATCCTGTGTTTCCAGCTGTACATTTCCCCCCGGCATCGTTGTCCCAGTCCAGGACATTTCTGCTTTCTCTGCATGCAGCCCCTTTAGACAGCTTTCAGATGCGTCCTTTCCAAGAAAATGCCCCCGCCTTCCCCAACCAGCTGGAAGAGCTCACATCCTTCAGAAATGACTCTGTTTTCCGGTGCTACCTCTGAGTATGAAACAGGAGTTTAAAAGTTAAAAACCCAAAACCTTACATGGCAACAGGGTATGCTGCAGCGTGTCCTGGGGCAGCAGGGGAGCAGTGATGCGTGATGCTCCAAACTAGCGTCAAACTCACGAGAACCTGAATGGCTGTCAGGAGCTGCATTGGACGAGGCAAGAGACCGCTTGCTGGAACGGTACATTTCAGGATCACCTTCCAAGCGAAGGTGAACAATGGGGCAGATCATAAAAGCGGTGCTTGCAAAGTGGCAAGGGGAAATAAATGAGCGGTACAGATCTGTAACAACCACGTTTGCTAGCCTGGCTCGCTTTTCTGCTTGTGCCATCAAATGAGCAGATGCTGGTAGTGAAGCAGGTTCAATATCCCCAGGCTTCTGTAAGGGAAGCCTGGGCATGTATCACTCTATCTTACCATAAAAGACAACAGAAGGGCCCAAGTGGTTTCAGCAACAGCCCTGAAACTACCTGTAAGATTAGAAGCAAATTAAATTGGTGAGAAGGGAAACAGGCAAGTTGGACACATTCATATCAGGAGAGAAAAGTTACTATCCTGATAAGATAAAATGGAGAGAACCTGACACACTGCCAACACCAGATAGGGTAGGGAAGTGTGCTTAGGACTAAGGACAGAAAGAAATAATATTCATTTGCAAAATGAAAACACACAGCAAACCTCTAAAGAAATACAAGCAAGTTTGTTAGGGGCAGAACCAGGTAATCTGCAGCTCAGTGAAAATGCAGTGTCTAAGGAAGAAGAGTAACTGGAAGGTGCTTGGATGCAATACAATTAGCTGACCTCTCGGAGATCCATCACCACTGCAGGCAGCAGGAGGAGAGACTGGACACGGCTTTGGGGGGATTTGGTGTCCCAGGTCTGTGACTCTGTGAACTCCACAGCTGGGCCATGTTCCCAGCATCAGCCTCAACCCAGGAAACAACCACAGACTCTGGACAAAAACCTGAACAAAGGACTTGGTCCTTTCTTTCCCCATCCATCTGCAACCATCCCTGGAAGAAGACCAAGAGACTTTTTGACTGGATAGGATGCATTCTCCATGCAAGAGTGAACGAGGAGGCCAGCGCTGAGAAACACAAGATGGGTTGAGATAAGATAGGGCAGGATGGTATGGCGTGGCATGAAATGGCACGGCCAGGGAAGAGATGGCCAAGGATGGAGGGCAGAAGATGTGTCACACTAGTGATGTGACCTGCACGTTCCATCCTCATCGGTGGGAGCTTCTTACAGCCCTGCTGATACCGATGGGAACAAATCTGCAGGGGGTGTTTTTCTCTTCTCCCAATAGGGGAATAATGGTTTAATGGGGTTTTGTACCTCACTGCCCGTTTGCTGTCATTTTCAGACCACATTTTTGCACCAAAATACCTCAAGCAACTAAATAGAAATGCTCCTCTAGGTTTCCCCTGCTTGACACAAGGCTGCTGAGAAATCTCAGATTCTCATTAAGGCTGCCTGTTTGTGGGGGCAAAACGGGGGAAAAGAAAGCCCTGGAGATGGAGGAGGGCCCATGCAAGGTCCCCAGCCCCACTGAGAAACCCTTGTTTGGTAATAAAAATATTCCAAGCCATTTAATAAAACTTGACAAATGGCATGAAAGTGTTTCACAGCTCTGGTCATTTTCCCATCTGTGACGACCCAGGAACCAAACAGAGCTGAGTTTGTAAAGGACTGTGGGGGAGCAGCCCTTATTAGATTACAAAGAACATGACTTGTTGTGAGAAAACCCAAAAAGTCATGTTTTTTGTCATGAAAGTCTAGGCTGTGACAAATTCAACGTGTTAATCATGATGGATTTTTACTGGAAATCCGTAATGCAGAGTACGGTCATTAAAAGAGCTGGCCTCGTGCCCCGCTCCAGCCCTCCTGCCTTGGCTGTGGTCGAGTAGCAATGAAGCTGCACGCTGAGATTATCCTTGCGTGTACCAAGGAGGCAAACTGGTGCGATCATCTCCAAAAAAAGGGACTGCTGAATCCTTTCTCCCACAACAGCCTCCCTTGTTGCGCCGAGGGCTGGCGGGACCGTTTTCTCCGACCAAATCCGCATTTCACATCTCTCCCTGCCTGACCCATCTCTTGTTCCTACAGATAAATCACCCTCTTGTCCTCCTCGGGAAGCACGGTCCGCGATCACAAACGAGCCTTTCTCTGCATCGTGCTGATGTCAATCTGCAGCTTTTTTTTTTCACTTCTCCCATTTTTTTCCCCTTTCTTCTTCCTTTGAGAGGCTCTTTTCGAAGAGCTCCCCTTCCCATTTGGCTCAGAGGTTCCTCCTCTGAACTTGCAACCCTTCCCAGCCTGCAGCGTTGCTTTCCCATCGGATAGCACACCTCATCCTGGGCTGCTTTCTCATCGGGCGGAGTGGGAAATAGCTGGGAGGGTGGCCTGGCTTCTTCAGGGGAGACACGATTTTAGCTGCTGGTTCCTCCGCTGCCCAGACAGTGCTTGAGCTGCAGCAACAGCTTCAGAGAGGATGGTCCCATGGGAGGGAGAGGCCATGGAGCTGGTGTGCTCCATGATGGAGATGGTGAATGGGCACTGGAGGAGGCGGTGGGAAGAGATGGTCGGCGGGGAGGAGAGTGAAGGTCTGTGAGGGCTTGGCTGAAGGATGGGATGGTGGGTAGGGGTCTGGACCTTGCCAGAGGAGGTTGGAGGAACAAAAGGAAGGCAATCACACCTAAGATGAGGAAAAAGATGTCCCCAGGGGTGGGAAGGGGAGGGAGGGCAGGGAGGATCAGCAGACACAAGTACCAAGGGAAGTTTGAAGAAGGCGGCAGCTCAGCTAAGGAAAGCCGCTGCCACAGCCCTGCAGGGAAACGTGCAAAGCATCTTCCCCTGTTGTTTCACACCCCTCGGCCCTTCTCTGCAAGAGTCCTCGTCTCCAAGCTGTGGTGGGGCTAACACCACTGCAAGGCTTTCGGAGCCCAGAAAGCAGAGGGCATCGTGGTGTGCAGGTCTTGACATGGTCCCCAGGGGAGGGGTAGAGAGCTGCCCTGGGCATCCCAAGGGACATCCATTCCCCAGGCTGTGCTCTGCTGGATGTAGGTAAAACCCTTCCCATTCCCTCTAGCTGGGCTCCGGGATTTCCCAGCACATCCTCCAGCCTTCGTGTCAGCATTTTCCCTGTTTAATCTTCATGGTGGATGCTGCGCAGAGAAGGGAAGCAAAGAGCAGCCCGCGCTGGTAGGATGTGACCGGTTTTAAGCCAGCACAGGAGGATGGTCAGCCAAGCAAACCTGCAAACCACAGCAGCGGCTTCAGGACCCTTCCCGCAGACTCCGTTAGGGCCGTATTGCCAGGCATGGAGGAGACATCCACAGCCCCTTTCCCGGCAGGAGCATCACAGCATCCCGTTACCCAACACAGGGGTGCCACGTGCACCAAAAAAAGGGCGATGGGAACCCTCCCTCCTTCCCCACAGCTCCCTCCACTTTCTCTCTGACCCTCCCCATGTTGGCTTTTCTCCCCTGCTCCCTTTCACGCTCGGTGCTCCCTTCCCGCTTATTAACTCTCCAACCCGCCCGAGGAAATGTGCCCCCCGCGACAGCTCCGCACAGAGGATTTATGAGCCCAGCTCTCAGGGGAAGGAGCCTGGGCATAAATCACAGAATATTTAGGAAAGTGATCTACATTTATTACACTTAATACTATATTTAGCATGTCCAAGAGGACCTTATAAATCAGAGACAGTGCAGAGCTAAGTACAGGGTCCTGGGGGAACCTGTCCGCTCAGTGAACGTGTGCGAAGTCTGAAATCAGCAAGAGCAAATTTATGTTTGAATTCTTTGCTAAGTTTATTCCCCTAATTAGGGCTGCATATCATGCTGATGGTTTCCTGAATTGGGCTGGGGATTCGGGGCCTGGGCTCACTGCTTCTCCTCGCCGGCAGCTTCTCCGCACACACACCGGCTGCACTGGTCCATCCTCCAGGACCGTGCCAGCAAAGGCTTTAAGCATCCATCACGCTGAGGGATGACAGCACCGGGCGGGTGATCGTTAGTCTTCTTGTAATCCCAGGTTAATGCACCGTGCTCCGGCTCAACATCAGCCCGCTGCTGCAGGCTCCTAAAAGAGACATAAAGTCTTCTTGTATTTCACAGAGAGCCCAGACTCCGGCTCGGCCCCCGTCTCCTCTCCTGCTTCACTGGTATTTAACGCTCCATCATCACAGTCCAGATATATGCCTCCCCGCCAACTGTGCTGGACCAGCGACTTGCCTTCATCTCCTTTGCAGGCAGAGCTGCAAAACAGGCAGCTCCTCACCTGTTTTCTGGAGCTCAGCGCCTCCGCCACAGGTTTGGGCTCAGGCAAGGGGAGGCTTGATAGCCTGGTGAGGGACTCCAGGGAAAAGCGGGGACGAAATGAGGACTTTGGTCCATAAAGCCTTGTTGTCCTCTGAAATGGATATCTCTGATGGTAACAGAGGTCTGTCGGGAAGTGAGGAGTCTGGTCCCTTGGGAAGGAGGACAGAACTTCTCCAGCTGGTGCTGAACCTGTCATTCCCACCCTGCTTCTGCTCCCACTTGCATGAAATTCCCAAGCCAGTGAATAAAAATGGCAAAAACCAGCACGCAACTTTTTTCCAGCTGAAGGGTCCCTGGAGAAGTGAGCGCTTGAGAGGGCAAAACCCTCACCCACCTCTCCCCAGCCCCAGTCGATCAGGACACGCTGCTCCCACGGCGTGCACGGGTGGGTGCTTTGCATGGGTGCCGATGCAGCTCCAGGGATCCTCCCCAAAATAACTGAGTGAGAGGCACGGGTTGCTAACGGGAGCAGCCGTTTCGCTTCCTGACACAGCATTTTAACCCAGGTGGATGGAGAAAAGCCCCGTGCATTGTTCTCCTGGTGCTGAGAGGTTTACGCGGCAGCTCTGCTGCTGACGCACTGACGGCTGGGCTCCCGGGAGGACTGACGGGTCCCGGGCAGAGGCAGCTTGCCAGGAGGCCCAGGGCGATGCACGAGCCGAGCAGTTTGAAGCTGGGACTTGATGAGCGGAGAGTACGGCGTGGAGGAGCGGAGCCGTGACCCTGAGGCAGCTGGTCCTTGCACGCTGGGTGCTGTCTCCCCATTGCATTTCACAGGGGATGCTTGTTCCAGCACGGGGGCTTAAGGGGTGCTCAGCATCACCCTGAGATGGCTGAGTGCTCAGGAGTGGCAACCCCGCCACATTCACGATCCCTCTCTGGCGACATGAAACGGAGAGTTGGTATCAGGGGAGACTTCAACATCGCTGAGGGAAAGGTGTTGCCCATCTAATGGCTGGGCACGGAGACCATGAAAGACCCTCAGCGAGCGTCCCCACTACCAGCGGGTCAGCTCGGTTCCCAAAACAGGCGCCTCCAACCTCAGGCACATCAGAGATGCTGTGGCAGTGCCAGCCAACACACGGGCTGGTGCAGCGCTGGGGTCAGCAGCAACATTTCCTCACCTCGCTGAGGTCCTTGCACCCCAGCCAGGCGCGCTCGTATCGGCAGCCAAAGTTTCCCTCCTTCCCGGAAAGCCCCGCTGCCCGTGGCCAGCCCCGCGGCTCCTGCCCGCCTGCCTGCCCGGGAGCCGTGGGACCCCACGGCTGCGTGCGTGTGCGTCGGTCCGTCTGTCTCCTCTCGCGATTTTCCAGGAAAGCCGCCGTGATTTACGAGCCGCGGACAGTGCTAGCTGAGTGCTCAGGAGGGCTTGATTACAGTTTCCCAGAGGAAGCTGTCTGTTTGGAGATGGCAAGGTGACAGGGTTTATACAGAACAGCACAATGTGTCTAAGCAAAGCTGTCAGCCAGAGACGGATGAAGTGACGGAGAAAGCCCATTACTTCATTCACACCTCAACAGGCAAACAATAAAACACTTACACACAGCAGCGGCCGCGGGGGGGAGGGGATCCCCCCAGCCCCTGCAAAAATGCAGCAAGCTGCTGCGGAGACATTTTCTGCTCTTCGTGCTCAGCAGGATGGGGCAAAGGAAGGGACAGAGTGGAGAAGCAGCATGGAGAGAAGATGTGTCACCCCTGGGAGACGGGCATTTGTCCCCCAGGTGATGTGCCACGTTGTTGCCTTGGACCATAACACACCCCTGATGCGTGCGCCCACTTCGGCAGCAGCATGGAAAGGCCAAGCCTGAACAAGGGACCCATCCTGGATCATGCACGAGGCACCCAACACAGGATGCGAGGTCTGCAGGGTGGCTGGTGCTCGTACCTCTCGGGGCCAAGAGCTGGCATAGCACTGAGACTGGGGACGTGAACGGAACGGTGTGCTGGGCAGGCATAGCCCAGCCTGTTGACCCAACTGGCCAATTTAGCCCAGTTGACCTGGGAGCAATATCTGCATTTGCACAGAGGCCACCACCAGCTGTCCACGAACTCAGAGCTCTTGCTCTCAGCATGCAGGAGCACCTCCACGGTGACCTGCTGCCACCAGCCAACCCACCAGCTGTTTGGGGCACAGTCAGCAGTTGTCAGTGAAGAGCAAACGGTGCAAAAAGACTTGGCAAAATGTGTGTTTTCCTTTCGTCAAATCACCTCACGCGGACCTGCAGGTCACTGATCCCAGCACGTGGAGAAAGCTGTTACTCTGCTCCCTTAGGACGACTACTGCAACAACGAGAGGGGGCAGAAACAACACCCCAGCCTCCCCTCCGCACCTCCTGAAGCAGCCGTGGGCAGGAGAAGGTGGAAACGTCTGCTGCAATTTGTGCAATAACCCATCTGCTTTGTAAGAGCACCCAGAAAAGCCTCCAGGTCCCTGAGTAACCAGAGCTGTCCCTGCCCAGAGGATGTCCCACGTGGAAACACCACAGCTCATGGTGAAACCCCAACACATTGCGTGCTGGATGGGGAAATGATGTAATGCTGGTACCTTGGGATGCAACAACTCCTCCTCCTTATGTCTGTTTTCTGAGACATGCACTGGGCCTTGCTTGTTGCTGGATGGCACCAAGGTCTGGTGAGAAGTCAGGCAGAGCTGGGTCAACCACACAAAGCCCAGGATAGGCAGCGACCTCATGCACGGTGGAATAACAGGACGATAAAATCAACAGGGCTCACGCTGGGATATACTGTGTGTCCTTGGCTGACACTCAAGTATCTGAAAATAATGACTCAGGACGTGATTCCTGTTAGGAAGCCTATTTTGCTTTCACTAGCTGCCTC
The DNA here is from genome assembly GCF_964195595.1 of Calonectris borealis. Taxonomy (NCBI): domain Eukaryota; kingdom Metazoa; phylum Chordata; class Aves; order Procellariiformes; family Procellariidae; genus Calonectris; species Calonectris borealis. The sequence continues at coordinate 7,222,877 of NC_134334.1, forward strand.
CCAGCTGAACGGGCCCCGAGGAGAAGGTACATCCATCTCTCCCAGGGTTCTGCAGGAGCTGAGCTCTGCTAATGCTCCTGCCTTGAACTCCTTGCCAGACTAAGCTCTCCTCAAAAGCAGAAAATTAATTACCTGGCTGGCTTATGGGCTTTTCACAGGACAGAGAAACCTCTGATGTTTTCACTTGCGGTGTTGGGGATGGAAAGCACCAGCGTCGAGGCTTATTTGTCGGTATTAGACACCAACGACGAGCTCACATGCTAAAATTTTCTAGGAAACTTTGTAATGACCAGTCAAGGAGCTTTAAAATTCAGCCTACAAACTCTGCCATTTAAAGCATAGGCTGGCAATTTTAATGACACAGAGACGCTGGCCATTGTCCTGTGGTTGGAAAAGCTATCCTACACCAGTTTAACAATCCCCCCTCCCTCTGCGGGAGAAGCTAGCCCAGGAGAAAGAGGTTTTCTTACTTTCCTGTTCTGGGAGATATTCCTAATCCAATTTCTGTACGTTAGGCAAGAGTGCTGAACGTGCTATGGTGGATGCTGATGATTTGACTCTGCTGGATTTTGCTTTTTCCATGTGTTTTTCCGGCGCTCTGTTACAGCATTACTGGCTGTATATTGCATGCTTGAACACGAAGCTGCACCCTCTCCTCTGCCAGGAGCTGGAGCCACACGAGAAGTTTCTTCTCTTCCACCATCTCCCTGTGGTGACGCAATACCCAGAGAAGGACGCTTCTTCTCCCCAGCATTCGATCTCCTCTGCACCAGCAGTTTGTGGCTTCCTCCTCTTCAGTTTTCTCTGTGCTGTTTATTAGCAGGACTGTCCCAGTTTGGTTTTAGTGGGCAACGTGACAGCACGCACAGGCAGATGCCCTTCTCCTGCCCCGTGTCTGCACGGTTGCAAGTTGCTTCTTTGCAACCTATTCTTCAGATAAAGATCTGAAGAAGGGAGTTTTCCAGGGAGGAAAACTGCTCTAAACTCCTCTAAAGGAGGAAAACTGCTCTAAAACTGCTCCAATTGCACCTCCTTCGTGCTGCCCTGAGGAGGAGATGGTTGCATAGCAGCGGTAGATGCAGGCAGGAGAAACCCGCGACTGGGGTTGGGGAAAAAACTTCTGGGAAGAGCAGGGAGCAGAGATACAGCCAGTCCTCAGTGATGAAGGAAAGAGAAACGTTTCCTGGGGACCTCAGGGACGCTGCAGAAATCAGTGCAAACGAGAAAATTGGGTCTGCCAGCCCAGCAGGCAGCGGGAGCGTGGTGTACAGGCTGTCAACCTCCCTGACCCACCACACAGAGCTTAAATGTCGTACTTTCACGTGATTTCTCAGGGCAAGCTACTTAGCTTCTTAACAGTAATCATCAGAAGAGACTTGAACAATTTCAGGTTGGAGTCTCTTGGTTTTTCAGCTTGCATCAGGTTTACGGTCACAGTCTGCAGCAAGGGTCGGTGCACAGTAATAGCAAGTGCATCGCTCTGGGGCGGCACAGTGTCTTTGTTTGTTAATAAACCAAGGTTACTCATCACGCTGAGTCCAGGCGCAGTGTTGAGCCGAAAGAAAACACATTCTCTCCAGGTTTTTTCCATTCTCTCTGATGGAGTTTTCAGGGAGAGTTTCAGATTAAAAAAAAAAAAAAAAAAAAAAAGAGAGAATTTAAAAAATCATAATTTTTGGAAAAAATCCCAATCAAACTTGGCAGCAGAAAAACAATATTTCATAAAAATGGGATATTTTGAAAGAAGGCTCTTTATTTCCAAAGAAAACAGTGCTTGTTCAGAATAATTGTGTGGGATTACTTCTGACCGCATTAGATCAGGACAGCCCTGCCTGGTGATAGGGCCGGCACAACCACCCAGCGCGGTGCTGCCCCGGCTCCCCACCGCAGAGGGGGCCTGATGTGCACCCGTGCAGGTGCTTTATTAATGAAAAATGTATTGAAAAATGAAAAATGATCCCTCCTCCCTCCCCATCCCTCCTTCTCCCTGCCAGCAGCCAGCACCTTGCACGTGCCTTGACATCCGCAATATTGGGGGCATTGCAGTAGCTGCTTTTCTTGCCCAGTTTCAGTTGGAAATATGGACTTTCCCAATTTACTGCTTGTTAAATCCCTGCTTATCGACATCTTTGTCTGTGCTTTCGGAAAGCCTGGCACCCCTGACAGATGAGCTCAACGGCTCGCTCTCGGATGAGTCGCCAGAGTGTGACTGCCACGGACAGCTTCGTGTTTTGCAACCCCGCAGCCTGAGCTGCCAAGCAGGATTGTGCAACCTGTGTACAAGACGGCGTCTGTCTGGAGTGGGAGCAGCCTCCCGGCAAGGGGAGCAGACAGCACGTTCCTTCTGGGCAAGGGTGAATCACCCACCTTGCTTGGACCAGCCAAATTCGGGATGCCTTTGCCTCACACAGATGCTTTGCTGAAGTGCTTTAGAGTATTGGGGTGAGGGGGTGATAGCTTTTAACCAGTTATATCTCTAAACCAGCGTCACGTTCTTAAAGAGTAAGGTGTTACAAGCGGAAACCCACAGAGTGGCCATTTTTTGCCACCTCAGAAACGCTTTACAGAAAGGCCCCTTGATTGCAGACAGCATTGTTTTGTGGACTTGCAAAAATCTTCTCCTTGGAGGGCAGCTGCTACCCAGCTCCTCTACCTGCAAACGTTGAAGGAAAACCTAAGTGGGCTTTTCCTGGCCAGCAAGGTGATTTTTTCCCACCTGCCCAGCAGATGTAGCCAAGCCATCAGCGCTTTGTAGAGTCGCCGTGTGTGCATCCAGTGGAAAGGGGTCCTTGCACTAAGTGATGCTCAAGTTTTACAGGAAAACCAACAGCATTAGAGGAACAGATCACATCTCTGCCTTTAACTCACACGCTGGTGGGAGCTAATCCTTTGCTGGTTACCGTGACTTTATTTGCCCCAAAGTGTAATGTTTCTAGCATCTCTCGCTGCAGCATCTTTAAACTGTGGGCACGATGGGTGGTAATTTGCCTCGGTTCATAGTTGTGGCTAGATCCTGGCTCCCTGCTGGAGAAATATTTCTGGAGAGGGGAGGAAGAGCTTTCAAAGCCCAAGGGCAAAGTTGCAGCGGGGTCAGGGCAGAGTTATGAATCACCCCGCGAGATCTGAGCATATACCCCAGGAAAGAGCAATGAAGCTGGGACATGTCCCCTCCTCCGGGGCTGGCATCCCACCGTCTCGTCTCTTCTCTCACCTCTTGGTGACACTGTGGGGGAACTTCTGTTTATTTTGCATCTGAATATCTGAATATCTGGGGTGCTGTAGGAGAGGTAATATCCCTTTGGCCTCAGCTGGCTCTTTGACTGCACCAGGAAGCCCAGACTGGGTGCGGGATGTGCAAGCATCATGCACTGCGGTAGAAAATAGTGTTACAAAACTCCCGGCACTGCGTTTTGGTGTTGTTCCAGCAGGACATTCGGATAATGGGAAACTGCAGAAATAAACCCGAGTCTTGGCTCTCCGCAGCCTGGGATCTGCCCAACTGAATCGGAGACGATCTGGCCTTACAGCACCCACAGCCCGAAGGGATCAGAGGCAGGGGCTATCTGCTGTCTTTCAGTACTCTGCCCCACTTGCCTTCCCAAAAATAATCCCAGATTCTTGGAAGATAAAGCCTTTGAAACTCCCTTGATCTTTTCAGTTTCGGAGTATTTTTTTCCCTTCTAAATTAATTGTTTTCAGAGATTTCAGCTGTTTCTTTGGATCTGAAAGTGGTGAAATAAAGGAAGCAAACACCAGGCAACATTTCCAGCCACTGTGAAACACCAATCTGGGTGCACGCTGTAATCCAGCCCCCTCAAACCCTGCTCTTCCAGCCTCGGTATCCTGCACCCACACACTCACCTGCAGCTCCCCTGCCTTGGCCTGACAGTCATCCAGCTGGAGCTGAACATGGGGTGAAGCTTTCTCCTGCAGACCTTCCACCGTGCACTGATCCACCAGGCAAAACCCGATGGGAAGTCTCAGCTCTAGGAGCAGATTCAGGCACCTGCATGTCCGCTGCATGAAATGTGGGGCTCGGCTCAGGTTGGGCAGCACACTGTGCTGGGACACAGTAGGAAATACCAGAGGCAGGACAATGCTGGAGCTGTCTTTCGTCTGGTCTCAGCACTGTCCATGAGGAGGTTGACTGGAGTTGGAGACAACTTTCTGCACTTGGCACAGGGACTTTCTCTTTTGATCAGGAAGGGCTGCGTTCCTTTGGAGCACCTCTCCAGCACATAGGTTCTCACTTAGGGGTCAGAAGAGTTGCTTGACCTCCCTAGGCAAGGGTCCGACATCCTCGTTTTTGCTTCTCTCCAACAAGGAAGCTCCTCAGGGAGCTGTGTAAGCTGTACATGAGGCCCTTCCTAGGAGTTTCCTCTGGTGCCAGCAGCCTAGAAAACCTGTCTTCTGGTTACAGGCCAACTGCTCTAACCAGTAGACTCCCATGCACAAACTGAGCAGTGTCACCACCGCTCAATGGTGGGGTAAGACAGTTTCTGTGGCCTTTGGTTGAGCTGACCTCAGGTGAGGTAAAGTCTTGGGGCAACTGCAGATGTTGAGGTGCTGGGTACCCAAGCAGAGCAAATGGGGACACCCCAAACACACATCAACCTCCCCAGCCTTTTGTTGAATCCAATCTTCATGACCACTGAACCTCAAAAGGTTCCCGGAGGCAAAGAGCACCCCGGTGTGCTGGCAGTGCCCAGACAAGTGGGGTCTCTTGGGAGGCAAGCAACCAACACTTGAGCAGAGCGTCACTCCACATCCAGAAAAGATGGTTGGGAGGTAGCTATATTTCTGAAAACTTGCTGTGTTTAGTTATTTTTGGCTAACTTAGGCCAAAGAGGTTAAATGAAGCTGCAGCCCAGCAATAAGTTCTGTACTTCTCATAAAGATGAAACAGAAAGATGTTTTTAATCAGAAACTACAGAAGAAAGATGCTTCATGAGTAACCTAAGGCTAACGAGCCCATCCATCAAGGCTGGGAGCTAATAACGTGTCTGGAGTGGAAATCTCAGAGTGGGACTTGGAGCAGGTCCCAAATGAGTCATCTACCATGAGACAAGATGCTGTCATGCGCTGGGCATCCAAACTGGCACACAGCAATGGTGGCCCAGTGCTGCTGGCGTTGATAGGGTCAGATACAGGGGGAACAGATGTGGGCAGAAAGTGGCAGGACCTGGAACGTCTCATCAGGTCTCCGCAGTGCATCAGGAGGACCAGGAGTTTGGCTGAACCTTTCAGGCCAAATTCCGCAGCTCAAGGGAACGAGCTTTTAGATTTGAACCAAGTTGCATCCCAAGTCCTTGATCTGCTTGTAAGATACCTGACATCTTACAGGAGGGGGTTGGGGAACAAGGCATTTCCTTGTGGGGCCATTATATGACCTTTTCCTAGGGCATGATCTTCAGCGGGTGATGGTCAGTAGAAAAGACTTGCTGCCGGAGATGATCCCTGGCCACAGCTGCATTTCAGACACCTCCTGTGAAACATTCCTGGAAACAAACGGAACAAAAAAGATTTGAGGAAAGCGTGGGGTGTTTGCCTGGGCAAACCACTGCAGAGGCACCCCATCTCCACGCAGAGCGGGCCTGGAGAACAGAGCCATTTGAAGCCAGGGCAAAAACTCTCCTAACTTGTCCCTGTGCTACTGGGGGCAAGTGCAGGACATTTCTGGGATCAGAAAGTGCAGGTTTTTAGGATACCTGTGTGGAGTATGATGCCGGGTTAGAAGCATCAGGGAATAGAGCCAAACAAGGCACAAATGGCTGCTTTTTGTGGCGGCAGGGCTGGGGACTCCCCAAGGAGCCGACATTCTGCCTGCGAGAATGGGATGAAGGAAGAAGCAAATAAATCCCTTTTTCTCTGGCCAGGTGGTTTCCTTTTGACAAATGATGGCTGTGGGTCAGGCAGGTCTGGTTTTACAGCCCCCCTGTGCCAGCCTGACATGCCCATAACTCTGCTCTGGCAGATTACAGAAACGATTGCTCATTCTGCAAGGAAAGCCAGAGGCTAATTACAGCGAGGCGTGTAACACGATCCCGGCGTATGGAAGAGCTCCCCATGTTTGCTTTCCACCCACTGCCCAGGGGTGCGTCTCAGTGCCCTCTCTTACACGCACACCTTCCCTTTGCACGTCCCAGGTGGTTTTCAGCAAGAAGAGCCGTGACGCTCGCCCAGCATTCCTCAGCCAGCCATTCTGCATCCCACATTCCTCAGGACTCGGACATACTTGAAAGTAAGACCCTGGGGGATCTGGAAATCATTGACAACAGACAGGGAAAACTGTCCAGGTGATGGGGGCAAGAGGACTGTGGTGGGAGGTGAGCAAGAAGGAGCTGCTCAGACACTCGCTCAGTATTGAAGCATCTCTCAGTGGCACCAAGGTCCTCTCCGGTGCATCACAACAAGGGCCAAAGCAGAGTTCCTCACTCAAAGGTGATCTCTGGAGTGGGGCATGAGGAACTGGTAAAGGATAAAAGGATGAAAAGCAGCCGGGATGTTGCAGATCCCAGTCTGTGAGAGAAAAGTTAAATGATGGGGATCCAGACCTGCCACAGCCAGGCTGCCCCAGCCCAGCCACCTCCCTCCTCCACGCCTGCTGCGACCCCCAGCCGGCTCTGCTGATCCCTCGGCTGCAGCTGGTGCTCGACCCACCTGCAGATCAAGATGGCCCATGCAGGGGGGAGAGATCCTCCATGTTAGGGATAGTTTCTTGGAATCTGGGAGCTCCCCGAGCCAGCAACAAGGTCTCCTGAGCTCCAGGTGAGAGACACAGAGATGCCAAAAGAGGGAAGAGAGTCCCACGAAATGCCCTGCTCCACAGCAAACCCCCAGCTGAGCTGGGGCAATCCCCCGGGAATGGATGCAGAACAGGACGTTCAGCATCCACAGGGTGTTTCTAGTGCTTCTGCCCAAGAAGAAGCCATCAGAGATGGTCTTCAGAGACCTGCCCCTAACATGCGCTCAGCCAGGCTCTCTGGCTCTGAAGCAGCTTGACAGCTAGAGAAAAGGGGCTTCTGTGGGAGAAGACCGGCACCTCCTCACTGCCTGGCTGCAGCGGAGCTGGGGGAAGCGGGGCCAGCTCGGAGGCCACAGCATCCCTGGTTGGCGGAGACGGATCCGTTCTCCGCCACCGCTCAGGAATGCGGCTCGAGGTGGAGCGGCAGGTGCTGGAAGGAGGGTTGCAACCAGTCTCGCCCTCCAAGAAAAATACCAGCCCCGCTCACCGAGGGGAAGGAGCAGGAGCGGCCTCTGCACAGCCAGATTTATGGGCCCCAGCAGGCTGGAAAAAATCCAGTGAACATTTCAGCAAATCCAGCCTCCGTCAGAAGTTACAGAGTGATAGGTGTAAACCCCCGCCAGACCCGCAGCTGCTGCCCCTCACGAGCCAGCCCCGGGCAGCCGGTGAAGTCACCCTCGCACCTCGGGCCATGGGGATGGCGGCCAGCTCGGTGCAGGCGATGGTGGGTGCATCACGAGCACCGCTCCGGCTGTGTTTCTGCAACAGGGCAAGCACGGGCAGCAGCTGGGGGTGTGCAAGGTACCCCCAGCACCTGGGGGCCAGCATCACAACTGAACGGATGGGGCGTTTTTTATGGGATGCGTGACCTCAGCCATGAGGAGCATGGGGCTCATTTATAGAAAAAGGTGGAGGTGGGTCCGGGTTGACCCCAGCATCCCCTTCCTGGTGCCAGCTGGGCCACCCTTTCTGGGAGGGTCTTCCAGGAGTCACTCCCTGTGTGCAGCCGTCTCCTGCTGCCCGTCAAGGATGCCCACAAGGACCATCGCCCCGAACCCCACAGCTTGCATAGACAGCTTGCCCCTTCAGGCAGGAGATTGCTGCCCCTTCCAAAGAGCTCACAAGGGCATCTGGTCACCAAGCCTTGAACAGATGAGCAAGAGGAGGAAAAAAACAGGGGACAAGCCCTTTAAAGTCCTTAACATCTCCATTAATGTTGCCTAGTGCTAGGTCTCAGCCCTCCCCACCCCGCTTGTCCTCATCTGCAGACAGCAGGCTCTTTGGGACAAGGCCGGTCTCCCTGAGTTGGGAAAGCACCTGCTGTGCTGAGGGTGATAAAAACATCAGCTTTCTGTGGCTGGGAGGGGCCACCACCTCCCATCCATCCTTTCCCCAGCCCCATTCATCCCCCTCCCACCACATCTCCAGAGCAACCCCTGCCCCCCACCCCCCCATCATCTTCCAGGGCTTTTTGCAAAACAAAACCAGCCCTGATCTGGAGATACTAACTCTGTCCCAGCATCTGGTTGGGAAACGATGGAAGGGAGACAAGCCTCTACCCTTGCGCGGACCCAAAAATGGCATCTTCCCACCCATTGTGCTGCAGATGAGGTGTCCGAAATCCCCCAGATCCTCAGCAGTCTCCAATGAGGGGATGAGCAAGGACCCTCCTGCCAGATCTTCACTGTCTGAGACAGATAATGGTCCAGCTGCCTCCCCCATCTCCACAGAAACCCGAGTGCCTGTCCAGAGACACAGCAAGGAGCCCTCAGTGCACCAAGTGCTGGAGGATAAATCAGCCACCCCTGTGCCCATGCCTGCCGTGGGGACGATTTATGGGCTGGTTGTGGAGCCTGGGGCACTTGTCCATTGCAGCAGGGCTCACCGGGAGGCGGGAGGGAGGGTGGCAAGGGTCAGGTCCGGTGGGGGGGGTCTCGATGGGGAGAAGCCAGCCCCACGTCCTGGCACCCTGGGCAACGCAGCACCAAGCGCAAAGGCAAGGATGCAGAAGAGGGAACAGGCGCAGGAGGCGAAGCATCCCCTTTGCTCAGTGTTGCCATGCCCTGGAAGGACTTCTTTTCTCTTGCTTGTCTTCTCAGGACACCACAGGTTTGCCTGTTCTTCCCACAGACTGATTCTCCCTCCCAAAGGACACAATTTGGGGGCCACTGATGGTCCTTTAGCTCCTCAGAGAAGCCAGCGTCTCCCTCCATCCCTGAAGCTGGGCAAGCCAAGATGCTGGGGCTGTGGTACCTTTGGGATAGGGAGCGAGGGCAGAAGCGCATGGGCACTGTTTTTAGGACTGTGCCTCACAGGCTGAGCTCTGTTATGAGAAGAAGAGGGAGGACTCCATGGCAGTTTCTCTGCATCCCCATGCCTCTCAGGGCCAACCCTCCTGTGCAATGCCCCAGGTTGGTACCCAGCCCCTCTCCCTTGCAGGACCCTGCCAGAGCCAGGGCTGCATCCCATCCTTCCACCCTCATACCTGGAGCTGTGCAGGACCCGACGTTCATCTGGTGTCACCCCTGGGTCCTGCAGGGGCCGTGCAGAGGTGGCTGAGCCTGGAGGCACCATGTCCATGGAGGCGTGCTGGGCTCCCAGCTGGCCCCCTCCGAGGCGAGGATGCCCCATTCTGTAGCCGTTCAAAGCTCCCAGCCACAGTTTCATTGCCATGCCGGAACCACGGCAGCTCTCTGACCTGGAGCCCAGGGTGAGACTCAGCACGCCAGTTCAGGGGCTTTTGCAGGTTTTATAGTGCCCTTTATCTTAGCTCCAAAGCAGACTGCTCTCAGCCAGGCCAGCCCCTTTGGAAAGGGCTCCTGCTTCAGTTTCCAAGTGCATCCGTCCATTTTAGCCAAGTTTCCTAATGAAACAGAGGTCACGGGATAGCGCTCTGTGCCTTTGCATATCTCTCTCAGCCCTCTGAAAACTTGCCCAGCTTCATCTCCAAACATCTAGTGCAGTTCTCAGCGATATGATGTTCCTGGGAGGAGGGTGGAGGATCTAAGACTTCACGGATGCCTGTAGGCTGCAGGGGGAAGTTCAGACTTATTAACCAGCGGAGGATTCCCATGGAGGCTGTTCCTCCAGGCTCAAATAGCCAGGAAATCCAGCTTCAGCATTTTGCTTTTCCAAAATGGCTTGTTCATATAGGTTGCATATAGGTTCCTCAAACCACCCCTGCAGATAGCCCTCCTTGAGCTTCTTGCTGTGGGAGCAGCAGAGATTTGGGAGCTGCCAGGAATGGAGATGCTTGTGAAGAACAGTTTCTGTGAAGCATGGCACAGAAGTGTCCTTTCCTCTGTGCAAGACCTGCTCCTGAGCCTCATCGGACCCAGGAGTCAGCCCCAGCCACAGGTTTTGGAGCCACTTCCACCTTGACTGTTCACCCTGGGCATCTCTTTCCATCCATCTCCCCGCAGCATCCCCCTGTCTGGCTCCACCACTGTCTGTCCCTCTCCTTCTTGGAAAGAAGCACTGGATCAGGAGGTCTGAGCACTCATCTTTGCCCCACGGTCTGAAACTCCTCCTCTGCTCTGGAGCTCTCTCACGCAGCCACCTCTGAGCATGCCCTCCTTCCTTGTGCCTACTAGATGTGACAGAGAGACAACAGTGACAGGCAGACCCTGGCACTAACAGAGGTCACCGTGGTGGATTAGCATCACCAGCTTTCAGATGTCACCCTAACAGGTAATTCAGCCTCAGGAGCCTGTACAACGGGCTGCCTGGACGAGGTGGAGTTGTGTTGGTGGCAGCTAGGAATAGAGACAAAAGGGTCACTCCATCCCAGGAAGGAGGACAATTTCTGGGTTGGGTGTTGCAGAGAAGATCAATGCTTGCCTAGGAGGGAAGACTGCTGTCTGGAGGCGTGTGTGCCATAGGCAACGGGACGGTGGTTGAGCATGAACAAATATTACCATCTGGTTTTGTATATCCTGAAACCCTTCACAAACACAAGCTGAACATATGCAGTATTTTTCTCTGGGAAGAATATTTCAGAGCGACTAAGCAAGGGGGGAGAATCATAAAGCTGATGGGAGATTGGGCCCACCTCCATGTCTCCCTGCAGACATCTCCCTTGAGATCAGGAATCCCTGGGGGATTCCCTAAGGGGAACATGGATACCCTCATGCTGTCCATGCCCAAGGGTCAGTGTTTAGTGGGACGTGGAGGTGAGGTGGTGACAGGAGCAGTGTGGGGACTTGCACGTGACGGGGGGCTGTCAGGCCAAGGTTGCACATTTCAAGATCTGAGCATCGTTTAAATGAGTGAAGAAGCCAGATAAAACAGCATTGTTCATTAAAAAAAAAAAAAATCTAATGTAAAAGCTTGTTACCTTGTGTAAAAAAGGCATTTTGAAGTCTTTGATTTCTCCCCCTGGGCAATCTGTAATCCCTCAGCTAAGTCCTGAGCCCTTTAATTAAGACCTCAGTCATTTAAATTGTTAATGAAGATCCATTGGGGGACCATCATTCTCATTCCTGATTTCATCTTGTGCTCATTAGAGGCTCCTGATTAAAATTCATCATCTCAGAAGATATTTATAACTCTCTAACTATCCCTAGACCTCATTAGTTCATAGCCACCTGTTTGGAACGAGATGGGGGGACCTAAAAGGCACCAGGCTGGATCCGGAGCTGGGGTAACACCGTGTTGACGGACAGACGACAGTGCTGGCCTCGCTGAGAAGAGCAGCCCCACACAGGGACACGATGCTGCAAGGGGTGCTATGGGGGTAAGACATGAAGCCAGACTGTTCCTAGTGGGGCAAGAGGAAAGATGGACAAGCAGCCACCGGCCAGATGTGTCAAAGAGGAGAGAGACCCCATCCCACATCAGCATCCTGGAGGGTACAAGGACTTGGAGATGTTGAGCCACAGGAAGAAACCACCTCATGACTCCTTCTCTGTCCCATTGGCACATGTGAGTCCCACCTATCTCACAGCCCACCAGAGACATGGCCACTGCCCTGGGTCATACATCCTGGCTGCCCTGATCCCTCCACAGCCCAACACTGAACTCCTCTCCTGAACCTCAATGAAGCTCAACCAGGCTCACAGACCTCACCCCTGGGTGGGCCACAGGGTCCTTTTCCCAGCAAAACCCCACAGGGTAAGAGGGAGGAAACCCCAAAGCTTCCAACCCTTCTTCTTTCAACCCATACCTCAGTTTGCCTTACACTGGGCTTTGCCTCTTCCCCTCCCACCATGTCCTCCTTTGCACCACTGAAAGCTAAGCAGAAGATCTGCCTCTCCCACTTCTCCTCCTCCTTTGCTATCACCCACATGCTGCCCTTAACTTTTCCTCTCCCCCATCCATGCCATTTCCCATGGCTCCTTCTTTGCCTATTCCTCACCGTGCCTCCAGTCCTGAAGTTTGCCATGACTCTGCTGATCTGCCCCACCAGTGGTTTCTCCCCATGTTCAGCCTATGTCTGGGTCAGGGACCCTGGGGCTGGGGACCAAGCCCAGGGATCGGAACCATCACAAGAGGTTTCTCTGGAGTCGTTTGTCCCCTTGACCCAAAAGGAACCCTTTCCTTTGGGATACCCAGTGGTTTTGCTTAGCCTCATATTCTCCTGCTTTGGGTCAGCCTTTAAATAAAAATGCCCTATGAAAATAGGAAAAGAGTTTTGTTTCAAGGCTGTCTAATGAAATACTCTGGCACTTCTGAAATGAGACATTTTTACCTTGGAAACATCTAGCAGGACTATGCTGACACTTTCACACACATCCAAACGACTGAAACATGAACTTACAGCTCCTTTTGGTCCTGCTGAAACCCCATTTTTGGTGAATTACTATGCGTAAAAGGTTCCAGCTGGCTGCTCCCACCGCAGCCCGGGGTTTTGCTGCCCTGCAGCCCAGCTGAGTTTTGGGACAAGTCATCCCGGGCCCCTTCCACCTTGCGTGTCACCACCAACGCTGAGTGCAACAGAGGTATGCAGCTCACAGCCGTGTTGATGATGTGTGAGGCAGAGGAGAGCACTCCTTCCTCGCACGGTGGCTGAGCCCAGCCAGATTTGTAGCAATCACCGCATCACGAAGCAGGAAAAAAATCCCTGGGTTGCTGTGGACGACGGAGACGGTGAATAAGAAGGATGATAAATGCACTTTGAATCTCTTTGCCTCTAGACAGACACATTTAAAAGTGACCTGCAAGGGACCTTCCCCTTTTGGTCCCAAATAATAGAAGCTCTGAATGGGTTTTAACGCTGGGTTTATTCCCCTTCTTCTTTTTTTGTTCCTATTAGAAATTCCGGTCCTTGTGCGGGCTCCTGAATGAGTGGAATGAGGATGCAACAGGAGGGAAGAGTGAACACAAGGGAATGAAAAATGTTTTTTAAACACTTTCCAAAGTGCCCAGCTTTTATCCGGCTAGAGTGGGAGAGGACGCTGTTTAACGCAGTTTGCTTTGTGCATGACAGATTTATTTAACTCCAACAATTGTGTCGCAGTTCGGAGAAAGGAAGCCTTTGTTGAAGTTACAGCTCTCCGTGGCAAGCAATCTCCATGCCCTTGCTGGAGCAAGGACACTTTGTATGGAAGAATGAACTGCTTATATGGGGTGAGGTGACCCCAGAGCCCGCTGCCCGCTGGGAGGCATGATCTGGGATGGTCCATCTTACAGCTTCAAGCCTCAACTCTGCCCCTGGTAGCCAGGAGGGCATCACAACTGCATGAGTCCAGCCAAAAGAGCAGGGGGTCTCTTAGGCGATGGAAAGACCCAGGGCCTGGGACAGAAATCCTCGGCTGCTATCAACTTCTCTCGAACTTCCCAAAGGGACACATTTATTTTTTAATTCATCCAGGCACCAGTTGAGTAAACACTGTGTGATGAATCCACTATTTTGATATCAGAACAAAGGGTGACCTCCCGTCACCAGAGCTAACCACACTATCTCAACAGGTCCCCGGTGTGGGAAAGGTCTTGGCAAGCTTCACGGGGACAAAGCTGTCACTGGAATCTGGCTGCCTGGAGCTTGATCCCAGGAGTATTTGGAAACAGGGCTATTGCCTTGGATCCAGGACCACTGAGAAGAGTCCTTGCACCTACAGGACTTTTCTGCCTTCCCCAAGTCCATGGAAAGGCATCAGTTTCCAAGGATCACCTTGGTAAATACACCAGGGAGTCCCTCAGACTTTCCCTTTGGGCTTCTTTGCTCCACAATAGGCAAGGGTTGAAAAAGATTGTCAAGGACAGTACCCTGCAGCTTCTGCCTTCTGCTAGCAACAGGACTACCTGTGTCACGGGAGGAGGAGCACTCTTCTGCTAACGGGCACAACACCACGTCAGGTCTCACCCAGACCTAGCAGAGGACAGAAATCTCACTCAGGTCAAAAAAATGAACACCAACAACATCTTTCCAATTTTTGACACAAAAAGAAAGCCAGCAAGGCAAGACGATGCTCTCCCTTGGCTCTTCCCACACAGGGCGAGATGTGCTGCGGACAAGTCCCAGCCACCCACCGTTGGCCAACCCATCCAGACGCCTGGGCTCCAGCGGTGCATAGGCATAATGCAGGGTGGGTACGGCCCCCACGGGCCCCCAGACAGCCCAGGCGTGGTGGCTGGAACCCTGCGACACCCATGCAGTGTGGGAGTGGACACCGCAAGTCGCTGCCTCCCTCTTGTGGGCAAATTTGGGGAAGGATAAGGGGAGCATCCGGGGACCCCTGGCAAGGCCGGCACCCACAAAAACACCCCCCTTGCCCCATTTGCTGCACCAAATGGTGAACCCCCATCAGGCATGCTGCACTCTCCAGCATCTGGGAAAACAAATGTGTAGGGCCCCAAGAGGCTCATATAGCCACACAGACCCTCGTGGTGGGCTCATATAGCCAAAGATTGTCCCCCCGATGGGCTCGCACAGTCAGATCTTGCTCTCTGTGGGTGCAGATTCTGGACTGAGCCAAATGAGGGGACCAAAGGATGCACAATGGTGCGGGGACCACAGTCTTGGGCCATCTACAACAGGCTGCCTGGCCCTTGGGTTGGAGAAGATTGGGCTCCACCACAGGCAGAGCAAGATGGTCGGTGTTGGCTGGAGCACAAGAGAAGAAATCAATAACTGACCCACAGAACATCTGGGACCAGACAGCAGCAAAGAGCAGAGCAGCATCTCCACAGGACCTGCTGGCTACTGGGATCTGTGGTTCTCTGTCTGGAAACCCAGGTTACTCCAAGTCCTGGGAGCTTCCAAGCCTTCGGGAGGGCATCTGGGTCCCCACATGGGACTGAAAGGAAAAAGGGAATGGAGGGCCAAGGGAGCTATTAAAATCTCCTTCATGGGCACGGTGGGTGGCAGGATATTCCCAGCTGCTCCCAGAGACACTGAGATAGCCCCGAGGGATGCTTTAGGAGGCCTGAAGATGAAAAGAAAAAGGCTGAAAAGAAATAGCCAGGGGAACCGAGCAAGAATATGCAAACTCAGCTAAGACCTGCAAGGAAATGATAAAGGCCAGGGAAAAACAGAGAAAAATAACACTGCCAAGAGGGCTACTGGGAATAAGAAGGAATTTTGCAAATTGCAGCAAAGGGAAAGCAAATACAGTGTGAGTCAGCCCATTAATAAATGAGAGGGGAACGCAAATTAATGAGAATTCAGAAGCAGCTGAGGTACTGACCTGCTTTCAGATTTTCTATTTCGTTCCTAACACAACAGGGTTTTAAGAAGCGTTAACCCTTTCCTCTGTACCCTGCAGGACTGGGCATGACATTGGTCGGTTCAGAAAGGTTGGGATTTCCGAAGGAGCCTGTGGCACTACAGTGGCCTCCTTCAAACTCCTTCATGCACTTGTGCAAAGCTTCATCACAGCTGAATCGCGAGTGTCCGTGAACATCTATCTCAGCCACCATGCGTTGCTCCCCGTTGGGCACCCTTCCCCAGCAAGCCCTCATTCGCATGTGACTGGGCTCACAGGAGAGCCTGGGGAAGGTCTTCTCTCCCACATGCCCCACACTACTTCTTCATTCTCCCACTCTGCTTATTTTGTCTATCAATCCTATTTGCTTTGAAACAGTTTTCAGAAGCTTTTTCCCAGCCAACTAGAGTCATGAGTTCACGTGGGGGACCAGCTCCTCTATCCACTCCATATACCAACCGCCCAGGAAGTGTGGGTCTTAACCAGTATAAACCAGTATAGCTCCATTATGGTCATGAGAGGGTTATACCAGCACCCTTTGGCCTAAAGCAGAGAGGGTCAAAGCATTTGTTGTTGATAAGACAGACCAGTGGGATGCCTGCTCCATTTATCACTGTCTCTTTGGGAGGTCCCAGCACAGCCTCTCTCCCGAACGGTGGCAGCTTGTTTTATGGATCAGCTCTTATTTGGTGATGCATTCATTGATCTTTGCCACCATCAACCTGTGAATTCCCCATTTCTAAACTAATCTGCATCACTCCAGTATCCACCAGCACCTGCCTTAGTCTGAACCTTCCCCTTCGGCTCTCAGCAGCATTATTCACAGGGCAAGGTCCTACTCAGCCAAAGCAGCCTCTGAGTCGTGCTGAGTTTTGTCCTTCACTTCATAGCGGACCAGAGACCCTTCACAGCAATCATCCTAGCAGGAAACAATGATTTTCATGCCCTGATTTTGCAAAGAGGAGAAACTTGTTGCCACAACCTCCCTCTTTAAAAGGTCCTATTCCTACAAGATCATCCAGGAACAAGGGGACGGTAGGTCCCAGGATGGAGGGGAGCTGGATGAGCTTATTAGAGGCAGCAGAATTAGGGAAGCCTATAGTTAAAGTTGTTATGGCCTCTGACAAACTTTCACTGTCCTGGCTGCAGTTTCCCAGGCTGGATGCCTGTTTACACTGAGTAGTTTAAGAGCATTTCAGTTAAACCAGCGCTGCTGTCAGTCGGGGAATGAAAACCTGGCTTTGAAAACCATTTGAGAGTGCTGCAAATGATGCAAGAGTCAGAGAGACTGCCAGGGAGGTGTGCCTGGACTTCCATGGGGTTTTTTCTCTTCTTCCTTGTCTGAGTCCTTAAATAAATGTCCATTTGTCTCCCAAAGTACCTGGAACTTGCACTTTCAAATGTATTTCATAGCTCCCTCTCCGATCCTCTCCAAACTGGGATATGGGCAGGCAGACAGTTGCACACTGCATCCCAGCTTCTCTGAGGGTGCCTCTTGCCAGGTTCATCTCTACAAGCTCTTGAGCTGCTGTTGGGATTATCTGCCACTGGCTGAAGCCCTGCTCCAGAGTTGGAGCTTCGAGTAATGACCAAATGTGAAGGAACCTGATCCAGGCCTGGATCTAAAGGGGCAAAGAGGTATAGGATGGGGACACCGGACTCAGTCCTCCCTCCACTCTGCGCTCAGCCTTTCCAGCCCAAAGTGCTCAGGAGGGTGTTATAGCAACTTCTCCCCAAGGTTTGGCTCTCCTGGATGTCCTACCTCAGCTCCCCATCACCTCAGCATGGAAGATGTCCTTGTGCTGTGGACACAACAGCTCCCAGGACTACTGTTCTCCTTGCTGAGCCCTTCACCTCCTTTTCTTCCTCGTTGAGTTTCCACCCAGGCTTCATGCAAATGTGTCAGTGGTGGTGCTGGTGGGGCGATGGATGCAAATATCTGGTCTGGGGGTGTTAAGAGGTCTCCTTGGGGCCAAACTGGCTGAATTTTGGGGTCTCGCTGCAGAGGCTGGCTTTTTAGCTCAAGTAATTCAAACATTTATCTCAGAAGATGAGCACGGTAAATGTGAGCGTCTCCCTGCCTCTGTGCGTATATGTTTGTGTGTGTGTACATATATGTCTGTGCATGTCTGTGTAATGTATTCCTTCAGAGAGGTTTCAACCTCTAAGCACAGTCCAGCAGCAGAGCACGTTGTTCAGAGGGGCTGTGCAATCTCCATCCTTGAAGGGTTTCAAGACCAGATTGGATAAAGCCCTGACTAAGCTGATCTAATCTCATAGGTGATACTGCTTTGAGCAAGACATTGAACCCGAGACCGCCTGAGGTCCTTTCCCACCTGAACTATCTTGTGATCCTGTGGTCCTGTGCATGCAGGAATTGCATATAGCATACAGGATTGCATACAGCAATCAGCCTAACGAATGAGATGGTTACTTGCTACAAACTTTGCCTGGCTTTTACCCTTAGAGCATGACAACACCAGCAGTGATGGCACTCCAGTATACTCACTGTGTATTTGTGCAAGGTCAAGGGTCTGCGTGCAGCCGCGCAGCCAAGTCGCCATCAGTGTCAGATGGAGCTTGTCTGGGCTGTGCGCTTGTATCCTGTATTTTTAACCTGACCTCCTCTTGACCTTCATGTCTGCAGCTACAACTGGAGCCTTAGAGCCAAAAGCCTCCCAGAAGCAGTGGTGGGGTTCCAGTAAGACACTCCTAATTGTTTCCAAACAGCTATTGTAACATGCACTGTCAGTTCAGAGCCAGGGAGCATCCTTGCCCTGGTGTCAGGCCAAGACACAGAGCGTGAGGTGCAGACCATGAATGTAGAGCCTCAGAGAAGCCAGAGGATCTGCTTGGTCCCATTTGGTTCCTTTGGGGTTTGCATAGCACCAGGGAAGCTGTCCATCCAGCCTTTCTCCCTCTGCATTTTGCAATTTACCCAAACTAAAATTTCCCTGCGCTCCCCAAGGACGCGCTTGGCCCTCACTCCTGTGGAGCCCTTTAGAAAGGTGCCCCAGAGGTGGCTTTTTAAGCAACAAGACCCAAAACCAGAGTTAAGCTACAGAGCAGATGATAGCTTTTCCTTCACCCACATCACCTCCCACCCCACCGTAGCCAAGCTAGGCACAGAGCACAGTTAGACTTCAAAATAGCGTGGAATTGGCTTAAGCCGCTTGCAATCTTCTTTAAATATTACATTTGTTAATTTGGTTTATAGGCCTTCTGCTTTCGGGGTGCTTAAGCTGCTTTCAAAACAGTCTGTCAACTTTTTTCCTCTGCAACTGGGAGAATTAGAAAAGGAGTTTTATTTGAAATGAAAGCTGAGAGGCGTAGGTATTCACAGGACTCCAGCATCTCGGGTTATTAGGGAAACAACTACTGGGCTGAAATCATGCGTATTGGCAGCACCTCAGCACACACCAACACCCACGTGTGCTCCTGCTCAGGGGTTTCTGTGAGTCCCCAGCTGTATTCTGGCAGCTACAGGATTGCCAGGCAGGGATGTGAAACAATTCAACCATCTTTAAAACATCAGGCTCCAGAAATCATGAGATTGGCTTAAAAATCGTGATTCTTTAATAGATGCTTTTTATTTGTCTCCAGCAGCCAGAGCTTGAAGGAAAATGCTAATTTTAGAGAGACTTGCAATAATACCACCCAGGTTGGCAATGTTACACACCTGATAGAGCTCGGAGTGCAGTCACAGCTTCATTCTTGGGTTTTAACACTTTTCAGAGCTTTCAGAAAATTTCACTTTTTGGATGAAAGCTTCCTGGTTTTGTCCTATTTTTGTCTGCTGTTGTTGATGTTTCTCCTTAATGCAAAATAGCTCTGGACGAAACTCATTTTCTCCCACTTTTTCCCATTCTTCTCATTTTCTCCCACCAAGCAGTGTGATGTGGTTGTCCAACCCAGCTCCACAGCCACCCAGCCACCCATGGTGGACAGGAATCCTCAGCCCAAGGATACCTCAGTGTGGCCAAAGTGATGCTCAGCAAAGGCGGGACATGTCCTGCTCTTCTTTTCTCTGAAATCATGCCGGTACGATCAGCACACGTGGGGAATAAATATAAAACTGCAGCTGAACACCCAGCCCTGCATGAAAATCCCCGGGAGGCAGGATGTAACTGAGACCTGGCTCTGCCTCCTCCATTCCTGCACTGTCACAGGTGGGTCTCACAGCAAGGTCTGGTGTTAAGGCAGTGTTTCCTATTATAAAACACTGTTTTCAGTTACTTACATTTCACCAGACTTTAACCGCTGGGCTATTTTCCATCTCAGCCAGCTATAGAGCTGCCTGCCTTTATAGTCACTGGAGAGAAATAGAGGCTTCTAAGGGAAAAATCACATCATCCTGAGGCAAGCATTGCAGGTAGGACAGAGTTTCTTGGCATTAACTGTAGAAGGTGCCTACACAACTGTCTCTCCCATAGATATCTGGTGTCTACAGATGATTCAATTAATCCCACCCTCATGTACTGTTTTGGGCTGGACTGTCTGCAGGGGAAACCTAAGCCAGAAGGGTTGAGCCAAGGAGAAATAGCGTTTGGTCTTTGCTTAAAGAATTTGTCTGTGTGTATGTGGGTGCCTGTACCTCAATGTTGTCACAACTTTTGCCAAGTTATGAGCATCATAAAGATTTGAGTTCACACATAACTAGAGAAGACCCAAGGAACCGATCTTTCCAAAGATCCTGCCCGTTCTTCTACAGTTCATGGTGGTGGGAGGGCATCTTAGAGCATTTTCAACGCCAGGCACTACACATCCAAAGGTAACAGACATCATACTCACAAAGAACTCTTCCCAGATTTATGCAAGATGCTCCACTTGCTCCACATAGTCCAGCAATGGAGCAGTAGGTGGGAGAAGGAGCTGATAAAAATGGACCAGAATAAAAAAGCAATGTGAGGTGAGATTCAAATTAATACAGTTGACACAGCACGGTGAAAAAGGCCCAGGCTCTCAGCACTGGGGTTTGGGAAGGGCCAGAAAAGCAGGTTAAGTAGCAAAGGATTGGAGGCAGAGGGGATTACAAAAAGGTGAGGTGTCCAGCAGCAAAGCCTGCAGGTGTTCCTGGCTGATGATGGCAGCTGGAATGAGGCTCAGCTGAAGATGGTTGTCAGGCATCCAATAGAAGTCCTAGTGAAATCCTAGTCCAGCTAGATCAGGTCTTAAATCTCCCTCCAAGCCAGAGGAGAGGGTAGGTATGTGGCATATTTCTCTCTCCATCCCATCCTCTGGTGAGGGAAGGAGAAATGGTAGACGGGAAGAAAGGAGAGAGAGATGGTGAACAGCACAGTCTAAGCCTTGTCAGCTCCAGCTGTGAAATTTCCAAGAGACAGGATGTGCCCTCCATGGGCACCAAGAACCAACACTCAGCACCAGCAAGACCCACACTTTCCTCGCGGGTGAAGTGCCACAGTATCAAAGGAAACCCCTGACTGAAGCCAACTGGAGGACACAGGCTCTGACACCTGAGGTAGGTGTTTGTGAGCACGGCTGTGCTGGGACAGGGGAGCCCAACGTATTGCTAGATGGAGTCCAAAGCCACCCCAAGCTCTCCAGCTGTCCTGGCATCTCTGATCTTTCTCCAGATTTGGATGCCAGAGCTGGCACTGAGATCTGTCAGGTGGAGCAGAAGGGGAGTAATGGCCAGGACCAGAAGAAATGACTTGGGTAAATGCCTGAATCCACAGCAAACACCTCTCTGTTCTTCTCCCACCCATCAGGTGCAGAAAAGGGAACAGTAACGGTGAGGGACAGACCAGGTCTCCCAAGCACACTAGCACTGAATGGAAGGGAGACACCATGAGACATAGCCACCACCCTGGAGGAGACAGTGAAGAAATGGGGCCAGTCAGTTCAAGCCCTGGCTTTCACCAGAAACATCACCCTTTCAGCCAGGTTGGGTTGCTTAGGTACAAACTTCACCATAAGCTAAAAACAAATGCAGATGTCTGAAATAAGCACATCCCCCTCATCCGTGAGGAAGGTGCTGGCAACGTTAATGTGCCAGTAGCCTGGTCTGAAGGTTGGTCAGTGATGGAGAAGGGGTGGCAAGGCTTCTTGAGGTCGGGGGTGCAGAGGGCTGGGTTTTGGGGTTGGGAAGGTACCTGCAGAGAGCTCTGTACTTCGGACCGGCGCGGCTAGATGGCACTGTGTACTTTTCCAGGAGTGGCACGTCCAAGCACAGCTTTCATGCCCAAGAATTTAATATCCCAAGTGTTTTCAGTCACTCTTGAACCTCTCCTCTGAGAGGCGGCTTATCTGAGGGATGGCGTGGGCTGTTGGGAGTTTTGTCACGGCCAGGGCACAGGCGACCTTCTCAGGGAGGAAAACTCCGGCAGAGTTTTCTGTTTCAGGATTGTCTTAGTGTGCATTTGAAGCAAGAAAAAAATGCCATTTCCAGCCACCCACAAACAGCAGAGACAGGACTTGAGGAGTCAGGCTAAGGGTGGACTCATACCATTGCATCTAGGAGAGCCCCATGTTCATGTCCTGTTTACCCATGCCCCCCAACCTGGGAGGAAGATGAATGAGGGACCCCCGAGGGTCCCTACACAATGGAGCACTGGGACAGGGGGGCCCCATGCCGTTATGTTGGGGTTGGTGTGGGAGACAGGGACCTGGATTTGGGGCTGCCAGACCCTGAGAGACCCATCTCAGCTTCCTCTGTCCAGTAGCAAAGCTGGACACACACCAGCTCTGCCTGGTGGAGAGCCTGCAAGGAGCCCACCAGGATCTTCTGCAACCCTGGGAGACATTTGGTCACCCAGGCAATGAGCAGAGATCAGAAAAAGAGGAAAAGGGCATTAGATATCAATGGAGGAGTGGATGAGCAGGGTCAGGCAGCAGACAGGAGGACCATGAAGCCCTGCCACTGCTTTTTGGTGACTCGAGATTTATTTGGGGCCAATCTGAGATGAAAACCCAGAAGCAGCCTTTGCAAAAGGCAAAGCAGTCTGGCCCCTCGCTCCCCTTTCCCCCCAGCTGGTGGGCTCAAGCTGGGAGGCTGGAAGACACCACCATGCCGTGGTCCACCAGCTGGGAGCCCGCCATCCCTCACCCAGCGGGCTGCACGGGAGTCGGGAGAGTTTAATGTCTCGGGAGCCGGGCTCCCATGTTCTCCTCTTGCTACCAGCTGGTCAGGCGGGCTGCCAAGGGTATGCTGGCAGGAAACCGGGCGGTTTTCCATCAGGATTTCATCCGCAGCGACGGATCTCCGGGGAATATTTCCATCCTGATGAATCAGCAGTCTCTGGTGGGAGACGGGCTGCCCGCTGGAGGGGTTAACGTCCAGCGCTCAAGAAAGGTGCGAGTCCCCATGTCAGGCAGGTGTCTAATCCATCCCCCCCCTCCCAAATCCATCCCCCACCGGAGGCCTCTTCCTAATCTGTTACAGTCGGTGTTTGCCCTGGGGCCGCGGATCTGATATCTCTTCCGAGCGCAGTGTCGGTATTAACTATTATAATTCTGGATATTCTTGTTAGCCATGCAAATGTCCAGCCCGGGCTGGAATCTCACTTAACTTTTCGGCTTCAGGAACATCCTGTGGCAAATTGCTCCGTGCGCAGACACTCCTGTTTATCGGACCCGGGCACCACCTGTTCATCTCGCCGCGTTCCTGCGTTATCCCGCAGGCAGAGCAGACCCTCTCCCCTGCCCTCCCTTACCCCGCTCCATATCCGACACCGCGAAATTTTGGCCGTGGCCTTTATTGCAAAAGTCCGTGTTTTTCAGTGGGCTGGGGAAAGCGCGGTAGGATATTGATTGCCTTCTCAACTCGCCCCGGCTGTTTGCTCTGCTGTTTGCAATGCGTCTGCTCATGGCACGATCCACTGGTGTTCATGGGAAGCGCTTGCATGAAGAATACCCATCCCATGTGAATAAGGACCGCACGCTGAGCCCGCTGTGGTCAATGCAGCCCTGGGGTCAAAAGCACCCATGCAATAGGATGGCAAAAGGTAAACGGTTACCAAAATTTGCCAGAACAAGGGTAAGAAGTGACTTTCTGCTCCCACACTGTGTGAGGCTCCTATTTATCACGTGGGAAGCAGGTGTAGAGCTCAAATGGAGACCAAATGGCAGTGGGACAGAAAAATGTTAACAAGACAAAAAATCAGCAAGTGCTGCACTGAGCTCTGTAGTGTGATTAATAAAACAAACACATGAAAAAACCCCTCTGTTTCAACACATGGCCAGAAATGCAGAGTGTCGTGCTATCGGGGCTATTCTGCCCTCTGAATACCCGCCTCTCTGTTTGGGTTCACGCTAAAATACTCTAACGTGCCTTCAATTTTTTTTTTATTTTTTTAAATTTTTATTTTATTTTTACAAATGCTCAAACTTTCCTGCCACAAATTATTCTTGGCTGGGTTACAAGTTGAACGGCCGTGTATAGCCATTTCTTTACCAAAAAAAAAAAAAAAAGAATAGAAAGAAAAAGGGTTTATGAGATATTTTGGTTGCATGGTTTTTTTCTACCCTAACATGCGGTGAAAGTTCAGGAGTTCTCACCTTTTTCCACCCAAAAGCCCCTCCTGAGCTGAAGCTCAACCTCCAGCAGCTTTGACATGATCTCACCTTTACAGACCGTGCACTTGAAAGCACGTCACTACAAACAAACCTGGGTCCACCTCCTTCTTTCACCCAGAAAAAAGCTGTCTAGGACTATTGTAAGGACAGGCTGGCATTGACAGCCCCAGCCATGAAAAATCATAACTCAAGGCTCTGCAAAATTATGGCTTTAGCATAAAAATAATGATTAAACAAGTAAATCTTATTTGCCTTTTGCTCCCAGGTGCTCTCGGGTTGTGGTTTTGAACCATGAAGCCTAGAAACTTCTTGGGACACGGGCTATGAAAGCAAATTTTTATGCAAGCACACAACACTACTAAGCTGAGAACTGAAGGAAAACAATGAGCATCATCAAGACTCATAAAGAGCCTTATGCAAGAATTGGCACCTCCAGCAGCCCAGCACAAATATCCCCACATCATGGGAGTTCATGAGCAGTTTTAGGATAATTAACCCCCAAGCACATTAAGTCCAAGCAAAACTAATTACTTTCACGGAACAAAAAAGATTGTTTTACAGGCGATGTTGTTCTTTGGCCTGTCTCTTCTGGAAAATGGCACCAGTTAAATGAAATCAATTTATTAACTGACAGTGCTGTGAGAGGATTTACGGAAAAGGACTCTTTGATGGTCTTTTAATTACAGGCCTGATGTCCATTACCAGAGCTGACAAGTTGCACATGCTGGACAAGAGAGAAGATCGTCTCTGAGCTGGAGACCTTTCACAGCCTCGTAGAGATTCAGGTCAGAGAGAGTTTTTTCTGCGCTGCTTCCTCTAGTGAGTCCGAAATCAAGCTTTTAGCAATATCTATAGGACTCACTTAAGGGCACAAGCCTGGTGATATCTCACCCAGAGAGGTGGTTTTCATCCAGTTAGAAGTCATTTTGCCGGGCTGCCGTGGAGAAAAGCGAGAGGCAGACCTCAATCCAGACTGCTTGTTTGCAGTCCAGCCTTACCACCATCCCTCAGCGCTGCCCTGGCACCCATCATCCCCCACCGCACTGAAAGGAAGGAGCAATGGATAGCCCGTAGCAGCCCGTGGTCTTGGGGTGAGGTGCCCCAGAAGCCCTGCCGCCCGGTCCTGCCTCGCCAGCCCCGGAGATGGGGAGGTCTCGCCTTGCTGGAGATTGTTTGTGTAAGTCGTGATGGATCGTGCTCCGATGTCGAGAGTCGAGGTGCAGCAGGAGACTGAGAAACTTAACGTTGAAAATGTTTTAAAGCAAAGGGAACATCAAAAGATCTCCAGGAAACGGCAAACACCCAGAGTTCAGCAGTCTCTGAAACAGATCCCCTCCTCCCATCTCCATGTCTGGATAAGAGAGACTCCCAAGACAAAGGGCGATCAAGATCAGAGAAGATGGTAAGCTATAAATCAGCCACCTCTCTCTTTTCACCTCCCTCCCTCTGCCCTCCAGGCTCAAGGAACCCCTGGAGCCGCAAGACACAAATTCAAACAGCCAGATGACTCCTCCCGTATCCTCCTCGAGGGACTTGCCCCAGCGCAGCCCCCAAGCCTTCCTCCAAATGCCGCCCAGCTCATGGAGATGTTGGGTGGGGAGCGCGAGCCGTTCTCTCCAGGGCTGCAGATTTTATCTGACATGCCAGATTTAGTCTCTTCCAGAAAAGTCAAATCAGCCTTAAAATCCTCAGACTGATCGCCTACTGGAACAACATTCTTCTATAAATCTGAGAGGTTGAATACAAGGCTGGGAGGCTTCAACCTCAGCGGAGCTCAGCCCTGCACACCTACTGAGCGGGCATCGGACCTGGGCACTAGGCACACGTCTTGCAGGGGCATTTACCCCACGGCACATCAGGAGCTGCTCTCTGGTGTCCTCCTGACAGCCAGGCAGCCAGGGGTGAGCCAGCCTTGGGTTTTAATGCCCAGATGCATTTCTCAGGTGGGTGGATTTGGGGTAGGCATTCCCGATGGTGGACGTGCCGCTCGGTGGTTTTGACGCCAAGCTGGGCTCGTTCCTCTCCATACCCAGAGCCTCCTCCACCTCTGAGCATCCCGCTGCAACGTGGGGTGCAGTACGGAGGTGGATGAGGAGAAGACATGTCAGGAATAAGACAGAAGCGTGGGGCAGGATTTGCCCTTCAGAAGCGCCCACGGTGAAGCAGCGACGCAGGGAGTGCAGCATGTCTCCGGTGTAAGGGGATACGGTCCTCGGTGGGTGCTGGCTCCGGTTCAGGGGGATGTTTTATGAGCACGCATGCATTAGTGCAGTTGCCAGGTTACTGGGCAGACAAACTATGTTCGGCCTTTCTGGGCGAGATCTCATGCCCACGGGGCTGTGGGTCAGGAGCAGAGGTGCCGGCAGCCCCAGCCCTGTGTCAAGATTCAAGGGGCTTTATTATGGCCTCCAGACAGGAGCAGGAGCCCAAAGGCAAAAAGAGGAAGAAAAGGAAAGGAGGGGGGGAACGCTGAGTGGCATCCCCTGCTAGTACCACGTCTGGGGTACCCCTGACCTGAGCAGACTGGCCCTCCCCAGCTTCATCATCTATCCAGCAAAGACAAGCTACCACGAGGAAGGGACGCATCTCCTTTTTGGCATTTGCATGCCGCGTGCATCAGCTCTCACATTTGCCAGCTTCTCCTCTTTGTTTGTCTTCATCCACATGGCTTTGCCGTGCTCCATCTCCCCACTTCCAGACGGCACAGGCGGCTCTTGACTTAGACCCTCTTGGCTTTCTGACTCGGAGAGGCTCATGTCACCTGCTTGGGTGAGGATTGCAAGGAGCTTACATCTAGGACAGCTTTCCAGAGAACACTATCATCTAACGTGCATAGTCCCCTCCAAGACATTGACTTAAGATTTCTGGCAAGTCATTGGGAGCAATGATCTACTGAGCTGGAGTAGGATCAAGCAGCATCAGGATTCGGGGCAGGGAGGGCAGCAGGAGGGGTTAAGCCCTGCAAGGAGGCTGGAGTGGGGCAAACCTCATGCTGGGGCAGGCTAGCGGGGAAAGGTTTGGGGGAGGCACGGAAAAGCTGTGGGCAGAGGACATTACATGTGATGGAGCGATTTTGGGGGAGATGCATAGGGCACAAGGCTGTCCGGGGTCAAGAGGCAGCTTGTAGGGTGCCTCAAGCGCAGGGGGGAGCAGAGAGGTTTTGGGAGCCTCTGTCCCCTGCAGGAGGAGAAGGAGAGGGGGTCCCGGGGGCTGTGCGGCAGTGTGGGTGCACGGGACAGCCGGAGCAGGGGGGTCAAGCCCCTGGCCAGGCAGGCGTGGGGCTGGTGCAGCCCCCACGAGCCTGGCTCCTTGGTGGAGGAGGGGCTGGCTCGGAGGTGTTTCCCGGGCACCAAGCCACCAGGGTCTCTCCCGGGGGCTGTAACTCCAGCTCAGCCCCCGTCCCTCTGTCAGGCCCTACGCCCGGAGCTTGTTATTGCAGGTGCGGGACGGCCCCCCCCACCGCTGGCCTGTCCTTGTCCCCTCCGCTGCGCCCTCTCCCCTCCCCATGCCAGCCATGCCTGCAAGAAACAGTTTGGGGTGCATCAGCGGTGCCCATGCCCCGTCCTGCCGGGTCCCCCGCTCCCCATGCCCGCTGGTTTCTGTCTCCCCATCCAGGGCTTGCGCCCGCCACCCCGAGTCCATCGTGCAAAGCTGCCAGCACAGGGAGATCTCCACCCCACAGGGCCACCAGCAAAAGCTCGGGTGGCTTCAGCCACCGGGGACCACCGCCGGCACCCTCATGTCCTCCCGCAGTCATCGATGAGGTGGGAGGAATTACCCTCCTACGGCGTCCGCTCCCACCTGCATTCCCCTCTGCTTTCCCCCATCTCCCCAGGCTCTGCAGCCCTGCCTTCTCCAGCGGCCACCCAGAACCCTCCCCACCTCGCCCAGCCTTCCCCAGGGTCCCTCCGCTGCATTTGGGTGCTGCCTGCTGCACCCCTACCGGGTCCCAGACCCTCCGATTGGAGCCGATGTGGCTCCAAACCCGAGCACCCTCCGGCCACCTTCCACCTTGCAGCATCACCCCGGGTCCATGGGGACCCTGGGGGGGGCTGTTGAAATTCAGGGGCTGCCCTGGGCCTCCAAAACACCTCCACCGGCAGTGTGGGACCTGCAGCCCCCGGCGCTGTGCACTGCAGCTGCACGTGGTGCAGGCGGGGAGCTTGTGATTTTATTCCCTTTGGAGCAGAGCCAGGCGTCGAGCTGAACACCCCCTCCTGTTAAAAACAGCTCTTTGACATCTTTAATGACCTCAGCTCGGGGAGGCAGCAGCTCCGGAGAGCAGAGTGCCACCGGCCGGCACTCAGCATCTCAGCCGAGCGGTGCCTGGTCCTCCCCGGGCTCTCTCAGCCCCTCTTGCAGCTCCTCTCTGCTGGGCTTTGCTCGTGAGGATAACCAGGAGCCGCTTCCATGCATCAGAGCCGCATCTTATCACACGCCAAGTGTTTGCAAAGCCCTCTACCCTGTGTCCTGCTTTTCCCAGGGCTGGAGCTCAGTTCCCCCCTCCCTTCACCTTTCTCCTTGACCGTCTGCACAGCTCCCTCCCCTCTGCTTTGCGGGGGACAGGGGAGCGCAGGCGTGGAGGCAATTACGGGCAAAGCCTGGTAAAGCCCCGCGTTCCCATGCCCTGGCCTTGGCCTTGCCTAAACACCTTGAAGCATTCCAGCACTGAGCTCGAAAGGACAAATAGTCCCACGGTGAGTTAAAGGCTTGCGAGCCTGAGTCTCTTCTGCGCTGCGTTGGCAGCTCCTGAGAGTCCCTGCAGGTATTTTAAGCGCGGGACTCCAAATGTTTTAAATACGGGAACAGCCGTGAGCGGTTTCAAAATAAATAATGAAAATTAGAAAAAGTGCCCCCCCCCCCCTAGAAAAAACAAGAGCAGCAGTGGTCTGCGTCTGCTGGCGAGGAGCAGGACCTCTGGCCATGCATGGGGGCTCCCACCACAGCTTTGAAATAAGGTGACGCTCTGGACGTGTCGGGCAGGAGCAGAATGACTCAGAGAGGTTTATGAAGTAGGAAGTTCATAAAGGCCCAAGCAGGACTTGGTGTCCAGATCCCCTTCAGCTCGGTGGTGAGGAATGGGGTGAAAGCTGATGAACGAACACATGGTGCAGGAGTGGTGGAAGGTGCTGAACGGGCTGCAGAAAGCTGGGGAAGGCAGAAATGTTTGTGTTTGAATTAATGCCCCGATGTGCAAATGCTGGAGGCTGGGGATGCAGAAAGCCAAGAAAGAAAAGAGTCATGGTGATCAGGGCCGTCTTCTCCAGCCAGGCTGCCCGGACATCTACACAGTGCACTCCATGCTGGGGGTACTCAGAGGCTTGCCCTGTACCTCGTGCCTGGGGGGGGTCAGCTTCATGGGCAGAGCTCCCTCCATTGCCCTCCAGCACCCCCTACAAGCTCACAGAGACATTGAGAGGTGATGTTGGCTGCTGGTGTCACCTTCCTGCTCCTTGCGGGGTCCTGTACCAGCTCGGAGGTATCTGCAAGCTGCCTATGGCCAGCCAGGAGATGCCCTTCCATACTCAAGAGAGCCCCATCTCCTCCCAGCCTGCTAGAGGCTCCTGGAGTGGTAGCTCCAGCTTGTGGCACCCAGTCCAGCTGGTGGTGGCAGCTTGTCCCACTGCACTTAGATCTCTTTGGATCACTGTGCCCACCCCAAAGGCAGTGCGTCTTGATGGCTCCCTTCTCCTGTCCCAGCCTCAATCATCTCCAGAGCTTACTTGTAGGTGTCCATCTGTGATGGAGGGGAACTGTTGTGCTTTTTTGCCCTCATGTTCCTTAAAAAAGGGAAAGACAAGAGCAGATAAGCCCCTCTAAGGGAGGAGAGATTGGTCCTCCCATGGGAGGACATGGGACAGTGAGCTTAGGGGAATGAGACAGAGTTGAAGGATGGAGAAAGACGTGATTGGGACCATAATATCTCCAGAAAAGGAGACTATGGCCTAGCAAAGGCAGTGAAAATGCTGCGAAAAGCAGGGAACAGACTGACAGCCTTGCTCCAAGGTGACAACAGAGAGAGACTTCTTAGACAGAGAGGGGTTGCCGCAAAGTCACCAAGTACTAAAGGAAGGACAGAGAGCGCAAGGAGAGACGGGTCTACAGACCTCTTTTTGGTTCTTATCTTTCTTTAACTTAATGTTCTGCATTTTGTTTCTTTACCTCTTCCAATTTCTATCCTAAAAATACCTTGTGCTGGAGTTGGAAGATCTGAAGAAGGCCTGGCCTGATAGGAGAGGTCTGGTCAGCGTATGGTCCCATCTCTGCAAAGTACTGCTGGCCTTGTGCTTTCTGGAGCTGTTGAAATAACACTCCTGGAACCCCATCAGGCTTATTTCTCCAACCTCTCTTTCACCTTTTACCACTTGATTCATGCCTGGGCAGAGAAAGAACGTTTGAGTGTCATCTGAACCTCTTGGTCAAGGCCCAAAATGGAGCACTGACCTTTCGTACATGAGGTCTGTGAAAAAGCCCTCACAGTGCTCCTGAGGTGCTTCCCACGTCCTGCTCCAGCAGAACTGCTGCATAGCACAGCCCACCATTAACCAGCTCATGGCCAGGGCAGAAGGTGCCTTAATTTGTTGGCCAAAAGCAGTGCAATAGCTGCTTGGTATTGTCATGGTGCAATGTCCCAGCACCCGTGCTTGGTGAACCTGGACCCTGTCCCTGCAGCCAGCTGAGAGTCTGGGGATGAAGCCATTTAACTTCACATCTGGGTTTTCATCTTCAGGTAGCCATCCCTCCTGTCTTCTGGCCAGGTGGCTCAGGACATGGCTTCAGTTACTCATGATGGTTCCGGAGTTTCTCCCTTCTTTTCTCCACCAGCAGGTTGCCCTGAGCTCCTTGGCCTTCCTGCAGTGCTGTGGAACCATCTTCTTCCCAACTCTCCAATATGAACTCAGACCCCCTTTCCCATGAGGAGTTGGCCTCTTTTGCCCGCTCCAAAGCCAATGGTCCTTCTTGCTGGCCCTACAGAACCTTGCTCCCAGCCTGCTTGGCATGATGTGCTTGACACAACTGGAGACCTTCCCATGTGTCTGAGGCCCTGATCCATTTTCCCACCACTTGGGCTGCTTGGAGAAGATGGGCTGATCCTGGTGCCCCAGCAAAGATCAGATGGTCACTCCATGTAGTTGTCATCTCCTTTTCTGCCATGTGCAGCTTTATTCACACCAAAGCAGTTTGTCCTTGGAGGATCAGGGATTTTTTTGCATCTCAATTTTTTCTCCCCATCCCACGCAATGTCCTGAGCTCCTGTTTCTCAGCCAGACCAAACTAGACTTTTCCTAACAGCCTCCCATTGAGCTGTGATTTGGGAAAGGCTTGGCAGGAGAAGGAAAGGAAGAGTTATCCTGGAGAAATACCTTATGCCTCACTCAGACCTCTCCCAACATCACGTCAGCTCCTATGCCAGCCACCTCTCTGTGCTTGTTTGGCTGTGGTCTTTCTGCTGTGACCTTTTTGCTCCAGTCTGGCACAACCAGACAGCTTCATGCTGGGCCTTCAACATGGGCCATGCTACCATGGCCTTCATTTGCAGGTAGGCAGCAATCTTCCTCTGGGGTTGTAGTGGAATTTATTCAGCAGCAGGACTATTTTTTGACATGTAAAGGATGGCTTCATCTGGAAGCCATCCAGACCAACACCTTGTCATGCAAGGAGCTGTATGAATACAAACACCTCCATGGGATAGATCTACATTTGGGCAGAGGAGTCACCACCTGAGGCAGTAGACTATGGATACCAAACAGTTGGAGAAGGTCTCTAGAACAGGGGTGCTGCTTGTGGACACCCCCTCAACAGACTGGCTGATTGAAAAACACTGCTTTGTGGGGAAAAAAAGGGATTCACTCTGTGGCTCTTTGCCTCTTGCCCTTCTGCCCAGTTTCCCAGTCATCACATTTTTTCCAGTCCCTTGTCCGTATGACTTGTTCCATAACAAGCTCCACTCTCGCACCGATAATGTTCAGCTCAAGGTTTTTGGGGCCACAGAGACTGGTCCCGGCAAACTTCCCCTTCACCTTCCATACCTCAGTCTTCCCTCCAGGCCTTGGCTGTCCAAGCATCCCTTGCCCTAGTTTGCATTGGGATTTACAGCCCAACTGTTCCCTCCAGCTGACAGCAGCTGGGCAGCGAGAGGGGACATGTCACCGGCCTCTTATGTGCTGTGTTTTGCGTGGACAGAAAAGTTTTGCCCCCAGTCTGCAAACACAGTGAAAAAATTGCACAGAAGACAAAAGAGACTCAGCCGGTGGGAACAGTGTAATTGCAGATGGTGACAGATTTTGAAAGACAAACATCTTCTAGTTGCTCCCGTAAGGATGTCTTCAGCCAAGTCTTGCAGGAACCTCAGTGTCCAACGAGCAGAGCCCCCAGCCTCTGCGTGTCTTAGCAAATTCAGATCTTGGGTTTGCAAAACAAGCCCAGTGACTCATCCCAAGAGCTTGCAGAGGGCTCAGACGTGTGCTATATCAGAAAGAAGTCTCCCAGGTTTGCAAAGAAACATTATCCAATGAGAGGTACTTATATAGAGTGCTTCCAACACGAAGTGGACTCCACCAGTGGGGGTTGTGTGGAAGCACAGAATCTCATAGATCAGGTAAGGCGGTGACTTTGAAGAGCAAGGCAGGCTGCAAGGCTTTGTAGAGGAGAGAGTTACCAGGAGCAGGGCTGAATCAGCCCCAGCGATACTGTACATTGTCCAGCTCAGAAGAAATGGGCTCTTCACCTTCTACCCCATGGGGGCCATCGCAACTGCCTGCTAGCAGCTGTGTGGGAGCAAGGAGAGCTGTGCAGAGGCAGCAGACCCCCCCTCCCTGGGGCTCTGGGACATGTCAATATTGGTTTCACCATGATTTGGACCCAGACCCAGAAATCTCCAAGTTCCCCATGATGGAGCCAGGCAGAGGTCCTGGCAGGCAGCCCTCAGCAAGGTGGGCGGCTGGAAGGGTTCAGGCACGTCTCCTTTGGCCTTCTGCCTGCTTCCCATCAGAAATGCAGAAAACCGAACCCTCTCTTCGAAAACTTTTCAATTTTGATGAGTCAGCAAAGGTGTTGGCAGGTTTTGTGACTTGCTTGCAAGTGAATGCTGGTTGATTCTCGCCCTCCTCCAGGAGGTCCAGGCTGACCTCAGGCTCTGCTTTCCCCATAAGCACGTTAAATCACGCAGGTACTGGCCCAGTGCCTTATGCCCAGATGTGGGCTGGAGCTTTGCAGCAGAAAGTCTAGGGTTAAAAGCTGTTTCATGCTAATATTGTCCATAAACTCATGTGAGAGATGAAAGCAAGTGCCTTCAGTGACAGGAAGCTGCCTTTATCACCCCATGCCGATAGTGCAGCAGGAGGCAGCCACTGCCCCTTTGCCAGCCTGGGAAAAGAGGGAATTGCATAGCTCGTTGCTTGTGGGAGGTTGTGCTCGGGAGCTGTGTCCCATGCTGCAGGTCTGAAAGTGCAGTGACCCAACGTAGAGAGGGTGACAGAGATGGACTGGAGCCACCCCGGGCTCCACAGCTTCGATAGCATCCTCTGTGCAGGCAGTAAGGCCACCACTCTCTTGGTAACGGCCACATTTGGGGAGCAGAGGAGGGTATTTGTGTCAATTATGCCAGTGGGCAAAGCTGTGCCCACCAGCTCTCCATGGCTTGTCCATCCTCCTCTCCCACCCACACAGCAAAGCACCGTATGCGTTACCAGGGGAGGAGACCGGCTCCAGCCTTGTGCAAAGGGTGCTGTAGGGCACCTGTGCAGAACAAGGGCTGGGCATGAAGTTCAAACCCCTGTGCCGGGGGAGGCCCGTGTCCATGCTGCCGACACTGTCCCCTGGACCTCAGCATCTCCTGCGGTTGTCTGGGCTGTCCTGGTGGAGGAGCACTCCTGATGGTGCTGCTTTCACACAGGGAAGAGCCCTTCCATGCTCTCCATGGGGCAGAACAAGGGAAGGGGCAGAGCATCCCATGTCCCCATGTGCATCCCCCCCACGATGGCAGCCGCTCCCCTCATGGCAGCCCTGCCTGAGGATCTCCACTCTGCTGCTCCAGGCACCAGCCTTTGCCCCAGCACCCCAGCACAAGGTCCTCATGCCAGTGAGTGGCCAGGCCAGCGCCTTCCTTGGCCAGTCACCCCCAAAATGTTTGGGAGCTTCCGAGCACATCTTGGAGTGCTGGGGTGCAGACTTGGTGCCCCTCCCCAAACTCAGCCGGTTGCAAAGGAGCTTTCTTCTGCTTGGGATTTGATATCCAGACTTCCCTGCGGCCACCATGCCCAGCAAACCCAGCATCTGCTCTCCTCCCCAGCTCTCCCCGCACGAGTTCCCACGGCGCATCCAGCCCGGGGCTATCTCCCTGCTTCCAGTCGCCTGCCACCGCAGCCCATCCCGCCCAGCTCCTCGGCACATCCTGGATGATTAAACCCGGCTGGTGTTGCTGTCTTCCTCCCACACCCATCCCCGGGCATACGCCTTCTGGGGCCAGTGAGGGCAGCCCCGCTCCCAGGGCTCTTGGAAAGGGTCTGTCGTGGGAGATAAGGCGGCCGCGTGCCACCGCGGTGGCAGGGAGGAGCCCTGCCAGACTGGGTTTTATCCCAAACCAAACAGCCTGGCCAGCTCCAGCAGTTATAAACAGATGCTGAGGCCAGGCTCTGGCTCTGGGAGGGTCTGGGAAGGGGAGAGGATTTGGTATCTGGCTTCCTGGAGAGCCACAGCCCCGGGGAATCTGCTGAGCCTCCCACGGCAACACCCCAAATAGCACCGGGAGGAAGCAGCTGCCCCGGGGCGGCTGCAGGGATGGGCACAGGGAGGACAAAGCCAGCTGGATGGCGGGCTCGATGCTCAGATTGACACGGGGCTCAGTTGGCCAGGGTGGACATCATGTGCATCACGTGGACTGGGCCATGCTGGAGCTGCCCAGGCGGGACAAGGGCAAGAAGTGAGACCCCAGCCACACGTCTGCCCCTGCTTTCGGGGTGCTGGTGCAATCCATTTTCCAGCCGTTTCCAACGGGTGTGCGAACCCGGGGTGCAACAGCAGAGCAAGCAGCATCGCAAGGCTCCACGCAGGAGACCACAGGCAGACCAAGAGATATCCGTGACTCCCCACCACGTGCGGGCTGTGCAGAAAAGCCATCCTTTCGCCTTTATTTTGTCCCCTTGCCTTTATTACCTGACAGCACAAGAATTCAGAAAACTCAGGAAATTAAAGTGAGGTCTACATTACAAAAAGCCCGTGTTCCCCTTGAGCCCTGCCTGAGGATCTCCGCTCTGCTGCTCCAGGCACCAGCCTCTGCCACCAGGTTGCTGATGTGGAGGATAATTTAGCAATATTTAATTAAAAGTGGGCCAGGTAGGGGACTTGCAAGGGATTTATGCCGTGGGCTTATGCCTCCCCCTCCTTCTTTCTGATACTGGGAAAAAGAGTGGCAGGAATTTGCATTTCATGAAGAGAGTGTTTTGCTCAGTTTTCCCCCTAGAAATGTTGGGAAGGTGGAAATGGGGCCACCTGGATGAGGCAAGCTGACTCAAGGATTTAAAGAGGAATAAGGGGATGCTGCATGTTGTGTCTTCACAGCTCCGTGACAAGGAGGGAGAATCTGTCCTTCAAGGCTCCCTTTAGTCAAAATATTAATTAGGCCACTGCAGTTCACAGAAACCTCAGATAAAGCAGTCTAGAAAAGTCCGGTTCCTTACAAGTACCTTAGATTCCATCCCCTTTTGCTCAGCAGCGTCAGTGTTTTACTTCCCTTGTCATCATCTAGTCTCCCAGCCTAAACAAGGACCGAAATGCGAACGCAAACAGTCGGAGCAGGGGAAAACAGAACAAGAGAACGGAGCAGAACAGCAGCTCTCGGACCATCTGCTCCGGCGATAACAGAGCAGGGCGGGATGGCAGCCAAGGCTGTTTTGTTCCCTTTGTGGGTTGTCTCCAGCTAGCCCTTCACCTAGCTCTCCAGGCTGGGGTCTCCCTCGGTCCTTCCCTTCCAGTCTCGCCCTGGCAATGTGGCACCCAGAAGCCACCAGGTCCCTCCTGAGGTTTTTCAGCGCAGGGGGCTGCGAGTTCTCCATCTGCATCCATGCCCACGCCATTGTCTTTTATCCTGTTGCCAGATCACATTACAGATTTATTCTCTGTCTTCACTTTGCCGTGTTACAGCTCTTTCTGCTTCCCAGGTTTCTTCCTCCGCATCACTCCAGCGAGCCCATGCCATCCTACCAGTACCCAGATGCATTACCAGCCTTCTCTTCACTCCTAAAATATAAATTTGCATGCATTATCTAGAGGAGAAAAACACTCCTTTGGAGAGCAGGTGTTTGGGAGCTGAACAGGCAAACATGGCCAGGAAATACATGACCAAGGCACACGTCCTCGAGGGCAGCCACAAGCCACCATGGGCTTGACTGATGACAGAGGCAGGTTACAATGGTACAGAGGGAGATTCACCTTAGAGAGAGCCTCCAGTATCACTGAAAAGCTGCTGTGCGTGCCTGCAGGGTTGCTTTGCCACGGGTTTGGGGCTGTGGCCTGTGGGAATGGGAGGGCTGAGGGTCTGTGGAGGAGGTTTACACGATGGGAAGTCTAGCCTTAGGTCACCACCTTTTGCGTTCACACTGGATTTGAAGGTTTTGTGCAGCATCTTCAGTGCCTGGTCCCTCAGCACCAGGCACCTTTCCCATTAAGTAGCCCTGCGAAAGCTTTGACATCTCCCCAGCTGCAGAAGACGCCTGTTTTGGAGAAGTTGCGTTATAGTAATGCCCTGTCACTTTGTGATTCCCAGTGCTCAGAGATGCCTTTCCTGGCATCTTCCTGAGCACAGCAGTGGCCAGGGTGTGTTAGCAGCCAGGTACCTACCAGCTGTGACTCTCTGCCCACCTGCATCCTGCTGCAACGTCTGCGTGAGCAACGTGCTCCCTGCGGCGCAGCACCGGCTGCAACCACAGGGCTTTGGGAAAATGCCCGGTTGCCGGCACACAGACTCAGAGGGTCCTTGCTGAAGCAACTCACAGCTCCTCAAGCAACTGTTTCAGGCTCTCTATGCATTCAGGAAAGCGTTGCTTTTCTGCTTCACTGTTCATTTCCCAAATTCTAGACCAAAGGTAGACTTGGGGTCCTGGTTCAGTAGCCACGCAGGGTGGGGGTACCCAGTTATGTCTCCCTCTGCCAAGCTCTGCCCGGGGAGGCTCAGACACCAGGGCTGGCACCATCCCAGGTGCTCTGTGGTGGGACGTAGCTGCTGATCCATCCCTCCGTGCCTCTGCTGCGAGCAGGCTGCACACTCGGCTGCAGCGGCCGACGAGAAGTCGAGCCCTAAAGTTTTAACAAGAGCGCTGGGCTCCATAAGCGGAGCTTTACACTCAGCGCCGGTCAGCCAGCTCTCGCAGCTTTCCACTGGCTTCACACGCTTGCTCGGTAATCGGGCCCTGCTCTCCACAGTTAACAAAAGCGATAAATTATCAGCCAGGCTGCACGCCCCCTCCCCACCACAGCCCCGTGCTGCAACCTCCCGGCATTAACCCCGATTAACTCCCCCCGCAGACGGACCACCCCATGGACCTGCCTCAAGTGCTCCCGGAGGTAAGGGGGCAATATTTGCCAGCCCCCCACCCTCCAGACAAGCATCTTTTATCATCACGTACAAGCGAGGACTGAGAGGTCCCTGCAGCAGGGGGGCTTTCCAGCTGCAAGGCACTGAGTGACCCCAGCAGAAGCACCACAGACCTCTCCTGGACCCAGAGAGTTGCAAGAGACTCCCAGGGACCCCGGTCTCAGCCCAGCCTGTCCTAACCTTGGCACCAGCTTTGCTCCCTGCTGTCCTTAGTTAATCTTGCACAAGCGCCCTGTGGTGCTCCAGCATCCCCGAGCCCCCCTTCTCTCCTCTTGCAAAAGCATCCACACCTGGGGTTCACTTTGGAGGGACTCCCCAGATCCCCGGAGTCACGGCGAGGAGCTGTGGGGCAGCCCATGCCGTGGGTGGGAGCCTTGGCGGAGGTCCCTTTGCTCCCACGGGGCCCCGGGGATCCGGAGGAGCCCAAGCCCTGATCAGCGGGTGTCAGTTTGTGTCCTTGGGGCTCTGGCAGGGAAGGGATCAGCTGCAGTAATTGAGGCGGGAGGAATGAGAGGTATGCTCCGAAACGGCAGGCGGGGGATGCTGGGGGCCGTGCTGGGATCATCCCGACCTGGAGTCCACGGTGATTTCCCAAACGCACCCTCCTTCCGAGGCCACCCCGAGCCTTGCAGACCCCGGGAAGAGCCTCCCAAGAACAACCAGCCCTTTGAGAAACCTAAACCACTTTCTCCAACACCTCTGAACTCTGTCAGGAACATCCTTCGTCAGAAAGCTGCAAGTGCCAAGCGGTTTCCCCTCGAGGGCAAATCTCCCTCGTGCTGTCAGGAGCAAAGCCGCCCGGGTTCACGTTGCTGCTTAAGGTGAATGCGTGGTGTGTTTTACCAACTAATTGTGAAATTGCAGGCTGCTCCAGAGGCAAAGGAGAAGCATTTTATTGTGAGCAGAAGAATTAATCATACCTGGGGCAGTACAGATGTCAGCAAAAAACAATGCAGAAAGGATTTCTCAGGAAGATTGCTTGACATGAATAGGAAAGGGTTTTTTCAGGTCTTTTTAGATATGAATGAAAGATTCTCGATGGTTGTTGTGACCCCTGTTTTTACCCTTGCTTTCTAGATCTAAAAGAGGAATGTGTGTGCCAAAACTGCAAAACCATAAGGGGAAGCAATGTTTTATTCAAGAAATGGAAACTCCCCAAGCCAAGGCGTCTGCTGTAGCACTAATTCATGACGTGTCCTGTATAGTTTATGGCAGAGATTAAACAACACAAAGGATAAAACATTTCAAAAATGGCACTTAACTAGGAAAACAAGAACAGACTAGACTCCAACCCTTCACTTGTGCAATGCTGAGCTGTTGAGCTCTCAGCCCCTGCATTCAGGTCCTGCTCAAGGAAATACCTCTGGCTGCTGTTTGCATATGTGCAACACAGCGTTTCGTCACACCTTTTTGTTTGTTGCGGAGCGAATCCCCTAGGTAACATGGCCACCCCCTTCTCCTCCCTTTCTTTGTGCATTTTTCTCTGCCTGGGACTCGTTACCCTGGTCCCAAGGGATATTCTTTTCCCATGGCTGATTCCCATTTGGAGGCTACATATGTGTGCGCTGAGGAGTGGAGGAAGAGAGGGACTTGGTCTTCTGCAGCCTTTCCCTATATTTTAAAAAGAGATCGGTTATGGTCAGCCAAGCTCTGCTGAGCCCAGGTTTATGTCCTGACTCTCTGAGCTTGCCCCCATCAGCCAGGTCCGCTCTGTAAGGCAGAGGAGGCAATGGCAGGGCTGAGCTGTAGCACTGGGGATACAGCATCTTCCTGGCATCTCTGGGACTATTGCTCCAGCCAGGGACAGAAAGAAGAAAAGGTGATAAGTGCAAGAATCGAGGTTAAAAAAACGAAGAAGAAAGTCTCAAGTGTCTTCTGTGAAACCAAGCTACATGCTTGGAAGGTGAGGAGAAAAAGGGAGAAGACACAGGCAACACTGAGTGGGGCTGTATAAAGAACCAGGAGAAGGATGTTTCCTAACGTGGGGTATATTTGGTGATAGATTCCCAAAATTTGCTATCAAACCTCTCCTCACAGCTCCATTTAGGCTCAGGTGTCCACGAACCTGGAGCTGAGAACAACAGAAGTCCCATATCCTCCTCATGCCTTCCTCACCCGTGCCCCCACACATGCCCAACATCAAGGCATGCCTGTGGCCTTACCACCACGTTACCCTGCACGTAGACTTGACCTCAGCAAATGAAAGGCAATAACAAAGTGAAGAGGATGGGAAGCATAGCCAAAAGCAATGGCAGGACGTGGTAGGGACACAAGACTCCTCCGGAGAGGTGCCCTGACCAGCAGGTGAAGAGGGTGAACATTGCATGGTGACGACGTCGCATTTCCTCCTCCGAATTTTCTTACCAACCATCACTTCTGCTTTTTAGGAGGCTCTGCCCATGCTCTGCAGGGTTGGGACAGAGGTACCAAAGTCAGTCCAAACTACAGAGGAGACATGAACATGAGAAGTCTGGTCTTTCCCTCTTTATTATCCTTATTTGCCACATCCGGATGATGTGGGGCGTGACACAAGTTCACGGCGATGTCGTTTACCTGCACGTGCTCCCATACCAACACCGATGACATCAGTCTTGGGGTTTGCACAGGGGACCCACTACCAGGAAATGACTTCTCTTTAAACACGAGGAAAGCTCGGTGCAGCCTTTGTAGCTTCTAGTCCAACAAGCCTGTAATATTCACAGGAATGAGACTCAAATTTCTAATTATTGGCTGAGTTATTTGTAGCTTCGTATATTTTAAGGCCAGAAGGGACCATCATCTAGTCTGGCCTCCTTAAATGGAAAGCTCCATAACCAACAACCAATTCCCCGAGCTTCGTTACAGTAATGAGCTCAGGAGTCCTGCCGTCTCGTCTCCGGCTCTAACCGCTAGACCCCGCCATGCCAAACACAGCTGCTCAGATCTGCCTCCAGCTCCGAAGGGAAGTGTAAAAGCTCCTCCTGAATAGGTAATAAATCAAATACCAACGTCCACGGTGATGGGGAAGGGTGACTGGCTGCACACGCTGGCCCAGCCTGCCTGACGGGGATCTTGGGTCCTGGGTGCCTTGCCCAGGAGTGAGCACCAGCAAGGACGTGCATCCAGCCAGCAGGATGGGACGGAGGGAGTTACTTTGCAGCGATGTCGTTTCCCCTGTGGGTGGGTTATTTTGGGGAAGGGAGAGGGAACCACTGACTGGTCTCCCACCCTGGCCAGTGCATCTCGCCCCACTCTGTTCCTGCCAGCCCTGGGCACGGAGCTGGGATCGTTTCAAGGCATGCGGTGCTGGTAACCAGAGACCCGGTGGGGTTGCGCAGCAGCTCTGGCAGGCTTTGTCCCTGCCCAGGCTCTTTAGATCGAATGGCATCAGGAACAATACGGCGACTGCTCTCCTCTGCGCCGTGTGTCAGAGGCAGGTGTTGAAAAACCACCCGGTGCCTCCCAGCACGGGCTGTGCTAACCACCTCCCTCCGCAGGGCGAGGGAAGGTGGCCTCCAACTGCTGTCACCAAACCCCGGGAGGTTCAGCTCATCTCTCCACGGATTCATAGGAAACCACCTGGCTCCAGCACGGCACGGTGCGGAGGGCAGGAAGATCTCCCTGAACTAGGATATGTCCAGGACAAGGGCTGGGACCTGTCGGGGATGAGCCACCCATCTCGCCCGGCTCCATGCTGGGACCCCCCTGGGCATCAGGTGCTTAAAGACCAGGTTGGACATGAGAACAAGAGGGGCCTTGGGATGGGAGAAGTGTTGGTGCAGGTTCTCAGGGGCAAGGGGCGGCAGGATTTGGAGATCACCCACCTGAACAACATGCAGTGGGAGGGCAGCCCCATACCCATACCCTTAGGGTGCTCCAGGAGCCACCAGCCAAGGGCAGAAGCTCATGCTCACATTGGGGAAGGAAAGCTTGACGGACAGGAGACTAACATTCTTATTAGGTCCTCTCTGATCACTATAGCAATTTGCTTTTTCAGAGGCACCGGTGGCTCAAGGGAGCACCTTGATATCTTCTTTGTCTCCCATTCAGGCCCCCGCTTTGTAGGATGAAATAAGTGTCACTGTAGTGGCTTATGGCCACCAGTAGCAACCATAGATATGGGCAGATGGATGGGATGGGATGGGACGGGACGGGACGGGATGGGATAGGATGGGATGGGATGGGATGGGATGGGATGGGACGGGATGGGGCACACACAGCTTCATGAAAACTGAAGACCACCCACTGCATAACCAGTTCACAGAGGAAGAAGCAGAAGGAGGTGCTCCAAGTCCTCGGTCAGGACGGTAACCACAGCCTGTGTCTGCAATATGACCGCTGGAAAGAGGCGGGGAAGCAACAAGCCAGCAAAACCAGAGCTTTGGACATGTTCCCTGGAGGCAGCTGTAAATATTATCAGCAGAAGGAGCACTCATCCCATCAATCAGCGAGGCTTCGCCAAGCACCATGGGCACTTCCCACACACCAGCTTGGACCGCGCTGGCTGTGACACCCGTATGAGTCACTGCCCCGGGGTCTACCTGGTGGGATGAGTTGGCTGCTGGTCACACTGCGCAGCACAAGTTGCTTACTTGCGTTGTCAGGGCTACCACCCATCCTTCCCCGCTGCCATGGTGTTTGTGGTGGTAACAGAGGCAGCTCAAGATTTCTCCTTCCTGCAGGCAAGAGGCAATTTAGTGGTGGCGGAGAAGCAGGCTCTGGGGAGAAGGAGGGCTGGGTTAGAGGTGTGGCAGAGAAAGCGTGGAGTTTTGGGGAGCTCTGCTTACCCATGCCTTGAATTGGAGCAGCCATCACCCCGTGCGCCCTTGGACGTGCCCATCACCTCCTTGGGTGCCGGGCGCAGAGACGTGGCGTGCCAGATGTGTTGGCACGAAGGTACAGTGAGAGACCTGCTGCTCATCCCATACCTTCTGCTGCTCAGGATGACTCATCTCCTTCCACAGGAGCCTGAACAGGCAGACTCCTGCGGTGTGCAGAGCAAAACCAGCCCAGTCCCTTCAGGGCCCAGTAAGAAGCGTCCCTACGGACAGGGTTTCAGTGTGGAGATGGGAGATACAGGCAGGCAGGGCTTCTCCCAGTCTGGCCCCACTCGGAGGCTGACAGAGCACAGTACAAGGGCTGGAGGGTCTGTAGCAGCCTTGGGCACCCCTTATCCCCTCATCCAAAGAGCAACAGGCAGGGGCAGGAGCCTGGCACCCATGCAAAGTGTAAAGTCCTGCCATTCTCTGCCTGGGCAGGGGGGTTGGTGGAGGAGGGAAGAGCAGGACAGCAGCTCTAAGCCTCCCTCTGCATGCTCTCCACTACCTGACCAAACCATCCTACTTCCATCGTCTGGGCGACCAGAAGCCCTGCTTGGGCCGGGCTGCCTGGGCTGCAACAGAGATGCCCAGAGGTATGGAAGAAGCCCAGCTCCTGCCGGCCCTGGTGAACCGACCGTGACTCCTATCCCGAGGCAGCCTTTGCTAGTGTGAGGTGTGGTCCTAAATTGGTCCTGCCAGGCACTGTCTCGTCAGCCTTTATGCTCAGTTGCTGCTTTTCTGTAGCAGGGAACATCAACAAAATGTGGAAACTGAGTCTCAGTGGCACACAAGGCAGGACTTTGGGGGCATCTCATCACAGTGTCACCAGCATCCTCATTGAGCCTAGCTCTCCTCACATGAGTCTTTGGCTAAAGCTCAGCCAGATGAGCTCTCTCTGTATGAGCGGAAGAGGATGTTCATCCAAGACCCTCGTCCATGGCCTTGAGCCCAAGAACATGAAACAAGCTGGGTAAAATGGTGAAGAGAGGAGCACAGGGAGCTTTGCACCCTTCCTGGCATGAAGCATGGCTGGACCTTCTCCTGCAAGCTATGATGAACCATACCCAAAGTGCCTGCTTCTCCCCCATGACTATGCAAGAGACCTCAGTCCCAACCAGGGTTTGCTGCCCAGCACGAGCAGGACGAGCAGGGCGGTGAGGAGC
Source organism: Calonectris borealis (assembly GCF_964195595.1). Classification (NCBI taxonomy): domain Eukaryota; kingdom Metazoa; phylum Chordata; class Aves; order Procellariiformes; family Procellariidae; genus Calonectris; species Calonectris borealis. The sequence goes on from NC_134334.1 coordinate 7,266,355, forward strand.
CTGGGAGCCCGGGACGGTGGGGAAGGAGCAGCCTCCTCCACCCTGAACTCACACAAAGGGTAGGCGGTTGCCTAATTGCCTACCCATGGGAAAGAGGAGACTTGCACTCTGGAAACGGAGGGGCTGGGCAGTCTCAGGCGGCCGAGTGACTTATTGCAGGCTCCCGGGGTGATAAATTGTGGCTAATTGTGGGCAGGTGACAAAGGCAGACTAAGGGAAAGGGAGCGGGGACATTCACTCCCCTGGCAGCTGCTGCCCAGCCCTACCCCCTCCTTTCACTGCTCCTTTCAGGCCATTTGAATTGTGCAAACGCAGCGCTTTCCAAAACCTGCCGAACCTCCCTCTCAGGGCTCCTCTCCCCCTCCTGCCCCCTCCCTTCCCACTCCCTGCTTTGCTGCTCTCTCTCCTTTCTCTGGGGTGGGAGGTCCTGGGAGGGGCTGCCATGCCAGCCATGGGCTCATGCCACGGGGAAGCCCTTACGATGGCACGGCATGGGACTCGGAGGATGTTTCTCCATCCCCTTGAGACCCACGTGTCTTCTCCGGGTCCTGCTCCCAGCCCTGATGCAGGGGCTCACCTGGGCAGGAGGAACAGTACCATGTTCTGGCTATCTTCAACATCCCACTGAAGGAAGCACCAGGTGGTGCAGCCCTGGGGTGGCTCCGATTTGGACCCCAATGAAGGGAAAAGGCCACTTGGACCCACGCCTTACTCTGATCTCAGGTCACAGCGGGGCTAAGTTGAAAACAGAGCCTGTGAGGGGAGGATCCAAGGGTTCAGCTTGAGGAGATGAGCTTTGTCCAGCAAACGCTGAAAGGCCGGGAGGCAGCAGGTGCCCACCAGTTGTGTTGGACCTACAGGGATGACCCAGGCCTTATCCCATACTTCTGGTAGCTCTTTTCTCCTCGCTCCATGCACGTGCCCTGCTGAGCTAGAAAAACAAGCATTAATAGGGCAAACACCAGCAGCGAAGAGTTTTCACTGCATTGCCAAGCCCTGGCCTCCCGGAGACCCCTCTGGGAAGAGCTGGATCAGGGCTTACCACAACCTGGAGGAAAGTATCCCACAGACGGGACAAGGGATGTGATGACCCTTAGGAGAGGCTGGATAATACACAGGACAGCATCAAGCAAGGTCCCTAGCCCAGCTGAGCCCACTGTAAGAGCCCAAAAAAGTTTGTGACTGGCTCTTTGAACAGGTTGGATGGGTCAACCAGGGCAGACAATTCATACCCAACCCACTCCAAGCTGCTTTCGTGAAGGGTGTCCTCAATTTCTCTGTGCTGTGTTTGAAGACAATATTCTGCATTTCTCCACTTCTCACTTCCCTTGGACAGCCTCGCTCACACTCGCCTGCTTCTTCACAGCTTGTCAGAAGATGATACCCACACTGGAAAAGCAGTTTAAAATCAAGTCTTAGCAGGCAGTTGAAAATTAGCAAGTGATATGTTATGCAAAAGAGCTAGAATTAACTCTTTCCTTCACTCTACAGGGGCGGCTCCGCTCCACGCACCCACCATCCACCCTGAGCCACTGACCATTTGAACTCAGTCAATAGTCTGACAGAAATTAGTTGGAGAGAAGCAGCTGGCAAACATCAGCTACTTGTAACCATGCATTAACTGGATTTATCACATGCTTGGAAATTATGAGTATTTGCCTGTAAATTCACCATTTCCATTTCACTCAGCCACAAATGCCCAAAAGTTAAAAGCCCGTATCTAAGTATGTCCCTCAGCTCCTTTTATACACGGTGGTGACCTCTTTTAAGTATCTGTCTTGGGATGAACTGGATCACTCTGTGGAGGGGCATATTCCTTACTGCCGACTTACAGAAGTCTGTGGTGAAGGCCTGGGGTCACCAAAACTGTCCCATGAAAAGCAAGCACTCACTGGATGCTTTCCCTCCAGGTTTTCCCAAGAAGATTTCAATTTTTAGCAGCTGCTTGCTAGGAGCTGGGTAGAGATCCGTTTCTGGGAGATCAGACATGCATCCAGGTTTAACCCAACACATTGACTCCTGGGGTACACTGCTAGTTACTGGCCTCCAACTAGACTTCATTCCACTGACCACCACCCATGGGCCTGGCCATTCAATGCCAGTTTTCAATCCACCTCGCTGTCTGCTCATCCAGCCCATGCATCCACAGTTTGTCTACGAGGATCTTATGGGAGACAGAGTCAAAGGCCTTACTGAAGTCCAGGTAGATGATGTCCAGTGCTCTCCCCTCGTCTACCAGGCCAGTCTTTTCATTGTAGAAGTTTATCACGTTGATCAAGCATGACCTCCCCTTGGTGAAGCCATGCTGACTACTCCTGATGATTTTCTTGTCCATCATGTGCCTGATCTGTGTCCTTCGTAACCTCAGCCTTTTCCATGTCCTTTGTAACCAGGTCCCCCATCTTGCTGAGCAATGAAGCCACATTACATGGTCTTCCTTCTGACGCCTATGTCCTTATAGAAGCCCATCTTGTTGTCTTTGACATCCTCAGCCAGATTCAATTCCAGTTCGACTTTAGCTTTCCTAACTTCAACCCTGGATGCTCAGACAATGTCTCTGTATTCCTCCCAGTTACCCATCCTTACTTCCATCCTCTGTATGCTTCTTTTTTGTGTTTGAGTTTGGCTGGGAGCTCTTTGTTCATCCATGCAGACCTCCTAGCATTTTTGCCTGACTTAGTATTTGTTGGGGTGGAAGTCTCTTGAGCATGCAAAAGAAACTCAAAGAAACTTATCCATCAGAAATATTTACTACTCCTGGTGTCTCTATATATTCAGGACAATTTCCTTCCAAGGCTGCATGTGATTGAGTCAAGCAAAGACATGATTTCAGCCTGCCCAAGCTAACAGGATTGCAGGTAAGACTACATCCCCACAAGACAACATGTGGCAACAGGAGCTGAGCCATCTTCACATGCAGCTCAATCGCTTCCAGCAGAAAGCCCCCCACATAAAGGTGTCTCTGTGCACCACTCAAATGCTGCATGGGCAACTGCAGTACAAGATGGGAAGACGTGTGATCAAAAATGATTGCTGCCAGGCTCTGTGGCAATCAGGTTATTTCAGAGGTGAAAGAAATCTGAACTTAAGATTATAGGTGAGCTCTGCCCAAGTTTGTGTAGTTGACTTGCGGTATCTCCAAAAATCTTGGCATGATTAAGCTCATGACAGATGCAGGACCTTGACAGCACGTCTGCAAGGCTCTCAAGAGACAACTGGACATCATGGTCCCAAAATGATTTGCTGAGTCATCAGGGGGCCCTCTGAGTTGGGCAGCTGTATGATCATGCAGAAATGTCACCTGTGGGCATGCTTGTCTGCCCAGATGTCTCGGAGCTCACTGGGAATGATATGAGGGTTATTCCAAGGCAGAAACCCAATGTATGCTCAGACAGTTTCAAGCTGCTGAAGCCTCATTACAAGTTAATACCAGTTCAGATTTTAGCAGGTACCAATCTTCTGGGAAGCAGCTGATCTCCCTGCTTGCTAAATCTCATTTTGAATAATGAGGGACTCGCTCGCCACCTTCCATACCCAGGTAAGGACCTTGTCCCAGAGTTGGACTGTAATGAAACGGGAGAGCAATACCTGTCTGATGAGCACGCTGTGCACATCCTAATGATGGAGGCTGACTGACCAGCACCCCTCAGACGCAGTCAGAGGTCCAACCAACACAGAAACCCAATTAAATGTGACCAGGAGATGGTTTTACCCACATCACTTCCAGCCCCCTCTGCCCAGAGAAATGGGTTAATTAAGGCAAAGGCCCATCTGAAGCTGTTTGGCCGCCCAGGCAAGATGGTATTAACTCATTGCCTTACATCACTTGTGTTTAGTTTCAGCACAAGCAGGTGCCTCCACACTCCCATTCCAGTAAAGCCACAGCAGCTTTGCCACCCATCCCACACAGCTGCGGTCCCCGCTTGGGCCAGCAAAGTCCCGCTCTGAAAGACCACAGCGTCCCCGTGGCACTGCCCTGTCCCTAGGGTGGCGTGGGAGGAGGCTCTCCACTTTCAGCAGCTACTTGCTGGCCCAAGGCACTGCTGCTCCAAGTGCACACTGGGCAAATTAGATATTTATAGGACTCCTGCCCTCACCCTGGGAAGCCAAACCGGGCAGTCTGAGCTCGGAGGGTGCACTGGGGTTGTCGAGGCTGATGCTTGTCCCACGCTGGCTTGCAGAGGTCCCATCTACTAGCAAACAGCAGAAAGCGCTGCTAACGGAGATGTGAGCGAGGAGCCTCCAAGCAATGTTTCACGCCAGAGCTCACCCTCATGTCTGCCCTGATTCCCACTGTCCCTGCCAGGCTCCTCCTCAGGCTGGCATCACCCCCAGCGTTGTCTCCCTGGCTAGAGCTGACCCCTGGGGCTGTGGTTGGAGTTATCGTGATGCACTCCTGCACTGCCAGCTGCCACCGATCCGGTGGCAGGAGCTGATCTGGTCTGGAAGGACAGGGTGAGGAAGAGCATGGTTCAACTGGAGAGCACGTGTCAGCCTTTCTCCCCAGCCCTGTATGAGGGTTGTCTCACCGCGGCATTTCTCTCCTCGCTGTGCAGACCTGAGACCTCTGCTTCCCTCGCTCCCACCTCCCTGGGACACCTGCAAGACCAGGAGCTGGGAGGTAGGAGCCGAAAAGCTATGTTGGCCACTGGCAGAGCCTGCACCAATGTGTTCAGATGACAAACTCTCTATTTTGGGCTGTTTTGCAGAAGGAGGAGAGGAGAGGAGAGGAGAGGAGAGGAGAGGAGAGGAGAGGAGAGGAGAGGAGAGGAGAGGAGAGGAGAGGAGAGGAGGAGAGGTCTCAGCATCCCTGTCCTCTGTACCAAGCCCTGAGCATCCTGTAGCCGCTGTCTGGGCGGGGGGAGACTTGCATTGCAACATGTCATGGACTTAATTAAACCTCTGCAATTTCCGGGGCAGCGGGACAGCTCTTCCCCGAGGGCACGTCTACCTCCCATGCTCCACAGATCTGCTCTGTGAGGCAGGCCCATGGTTGCCACACTTACCCACCACCCTGCTATGGAAATTCAAGTGGTTTCCCATGGTCTGGTCCCTGCACCCTGCAGAAAGGACGGACAGACAGAGCCCTGCTCCTCGCCTCCCCGCTCACATCCCACCTGGTCCCTCCTGCATCCGTGCCAGCCGGCTGCAAACCCCACCATGGCTCTTTGCAGGGCTCTTTCTTCCTGGACTGCAGATGCAGGATGAAGCCTCTGTGGCAGAAATGCACTCCCCCAGCACGGCTCTACCTGCAGGGTGGTATATAACCACCCCGGCCTCTCATGCACGGAGCATCCTTTCACCTCCAGGATGGAAAGTGCCATGCAGGAGGAAAAGAGACACATCAGATCCCTTCCCTCTTCCAAATCTTTCCTTGCTGCCTCTGGTCTCCTATGACTGCCTGCACAGCTGTAGATAGATGGCCAGACATCCTCCCTCCCATTGCCACAGTGCTCCAGTCCCCAAATGAGAGGGCTGTGAACTGCCCCCGCTCCTTCAATAGCTCGTTTCCCTATTTAACTACCTGCATTGCTACCCTGAGGTTGTGGGGATTCCTTCCAGGGGAATCAGGAATCACCCCCCTTGGCTGGCCGTGCTCCCCGCAGCCCCACGCTGGGGTCCCAGCGGCCCCAGCCAGCACCAGGGCTGCAAGAGCATCCAAACCCCGGCTCCCGCGCGGGCTCACCAGCACCCGGCACCACTCGGTGGATGTTTGTCTGTCTGCCTCTCTCCTTTGAAAGGAGTTTCCATAGGAACAGGCAGGACAGCAGCCCGCTGCAATGTGGTTCTGGTGCATTACCCAGCGTGAAAGCACACAGCTGCACGGCATTGTCCGGCAGCTGTTCCCACATCCCCCCAGCGCTCGCTCGGCAGAGCCGTCGGAGCATTGCGAGGCCACTCGGCCGCGGGGATGGCGGGACCGCAGCTCTGTCACCCAGGTGCTGGGATCCAGCCAGGGCTGGAGATGTGCCTCCTCGTGGGATCTGTTGCCAATCTTTCACCTGAATGGTTCCCAGTGGTGCAATAGGTGACGTGGTAGAAACCCGCCCCGTGTGCTGTGTTTCCACCCTGCTGCCCTGTTCAGGTCCCAGGCAGGACAGGCACAAACCCCTCACCCCAGCTGGCTCCCCACCAGGCATCTCAAAAGCATCCCAGACCCTCCGGATGAGGGTGCAAGGAGCATGGCTGTGCTCACCATCCCCTCCCGCTTCCAGAGACGGGGAGATGGGTCACTGGGACCCATCTGCGTGTGTGGCATCAGCCCAGCGCTGCGGCCGCTCGGCGTGGGATTGGCAACGTACAGTAGCACAAGTGGCTGCGCGGGGGGCCGGGAGCGGGCTGGATCTGGCCGGAGGATGAGGCGCAGTGCATCTCCCAGACCGACGCTGCCAGCAGAGCTGCTGTTGAGGTCCAGCCAAACCCTAAAGCCGCCTTCCCCAGCTGGGAGCCATGCAGCTCCCCTTCCTCCCTCCCGCCCTGTCCCCCAACACCCGGCTGCAGCTGCCTCTCCCGACACTGAAGGGCGCTCTCTGAAACCCCGGCTGGTGCAGTGCCGCTGGGAGGATGATGAAGGGGCTCGGAAACCCCCAGCCGGCTCTCACAGTGCTGTGTGTGTGCCCGCACGTACCCCGGCCGACACGGGGCTGCACTCGTGGGAATGCCTCGGTGGAGGGGGTCTCCGCAGCCCAGCTTTAGGATGGAGTCTCATCCTTCCAGGACGTTTTTCAGCTGGGAGAAAACTGCCTTAGTGGCCATTTCCTTCCAATTCTCCTTTTTCCCTGGAAGCCAGATGTTCCCCTGCAGCTCCCAAAGGAATAGGAGCAGCAGGTCTCTCATTGCTTCTTCCCTACCTATTTCCTATTCATCCTATTTCCCCATTTCCTATTTCATCCTATTTCCCCATTTTCTCCCCTCATGTCCCATCCCTGTGATGATGATGCGGGGCGAGACTGTGAGGGTGAGGGATGAGGTTTGTTGAGAGGGGGTAGAGCGTGTTGGTCCACCCCGGGAAGAGGCAAGTGATGGAGAGCATGGAGGAAGGACAGGGAGCAGGAGAGGAGGAGGATGGGGCAGGAGAAGGCTTCATTTTACAATTCACTGCCCCACTAACCCCGTAACTAGAGACACCCTGGCCTGGACAGGACAGACAGCTGGAGGTTAGCAAGCACCTTCTCCTCCCCCAGCCAGGGGACAGCAGGGGGGAGGCAGCTGGGGAGCCCTGGCTGTCCAAAAACCCCAGCCGCCCCATGCCGCCCCAGCTCCATCAATCCTGGGAGCAGCCCACGTGCGGCTGTGCCCATCACATTTGTTATGGGGTAGGGTCTGCAAGCCTCCAGCCCCCTCCTCAGCTCAGCTTACTGTCGGCGTGGGTTGGGGACACAGAGCATGGAGCAGGATCAGACCTGATCCCGGCTTTCCTTAGGCTCTGCAGGATCAAGGTCCTGCCGCTTTGGACAGGCTGGGTTTCAGCATCACCCAAGCCATGGTGCGATGGGGTGGGAGGTGGTGGTACATGCTGCAGATCATGGGGGCTGCACTGTGCATGGCCCAGGAGATCCCATCTCTGTGGTCCTTGCGGGGTGAGGTCTTCTCCCCATCGAATCCCACCCTGCTGGCTTTAACCTACCCGCAGCACGCAGGTCTGACATGCCAGGGCGAGCTCCTTTCCTGGTTCAGAGAGGGGGATGTCCTGGACGTCCCCAGGAGTCATCCCCAGCCCCTGTAGGCTGCACTAGTCTAGAAGGAGAGGAGAGAAGATCAGTTTTTGGAAAGAGATCTCCATTCAGAGCTGTCGTGCCACAACGGGTCAAAACAGGACATACTCTTCCCCCCGACACCCCAGAGGTAAATGTAAAAGGACATCAGATAACACTGCTGTGACTTGAACTGAACTTGGAGCTTGACTTCATCTCAGCCCAAGGGATGTTGGAGCAAAATCCTTCTGGACATCTATGAAGGGGAAAGAGAACTTTTTTTTTTTTTTTTTTTTTTTGTAATTTAAAAAACGTGGCTGCCCTGGCTCATCCTGAGCATGACCACAGCACACTTTGGGACCAAAGCAGAGCCTCCCACTGGTGCTGGTCACACCAACCTTCCAGGCTGCAGCCTTTGGTGAACATGTTCTTTTTATTCTTGTTGTTTTCAAACCCAAATTATTTGCTCCAGGGAGCAGCTGGGAACAGCCACGTGGGCAGGCTCGTGTTAACAACCAGAAAGGGACCTTGCATGGCATCCTTTTGGCATGGGTACCAGGGCAGCTTCTCTCTTACTCTCACACCTACAGGGTCAGAATCTGACAGAGGAGCTCATGCTGGTGCCCCTAAGCAGGGAAGAAGCTGAAAAACTGAACAAGAGGGAAGTTTTGCACCTTGTTCCTGGAACAGCATCTGTAGAAGAAACCGGTCGGAAATCATCCACCAAAGGGAGGTTTTAAAAGCATAATCAGATTTTCACCTGAATGCATCCTTTTCATTAAAACATCTGCTTTCAGAGGAAATGTTCAGTGTTCCATCTCAAAAAAAGAAAAAGCATTGAATTCGAAAAGGCCACTGCAACCTCTCCCAGCAAAGGGAAAGCAAAGAGAAACCCTGCCATCCAGCTGAAGAGTGCAAACCCAAACCACCTGAAGGACAAACATCCCCTTGTAGCTGAATGGAGTCTGTCCTCCCCAATAGTCAGATTGTCATTTTTTTGCCAAATAGCTCAAACATCCCATCAAACCAAATGTCCTGAACATGCTCACGTGCCCCTGGCCTTTGACCTGTTGTGGACCTGGCAGCGTTGACAGAGGAGCAACTAGGGGAGCTCTGATAATTGTTCCTATACACGAGGCCACTCTGCAAGAACTTTTTAAGACATAGTAGCATGGAAATGAGCGGGGCATCCAGGGAGAGCAGCTCACTCAGCATCCCAGCCCAACCATCGCACAAGGCATCTCGCTTCACCCCAGTGCTGGGCTCCCACATCCTCTGCCCCCCAACTCAGCAAAAGCTCCCTGGCATGCAACTCGTTACCGCGGCGCAAAGCTCAGTCCCAAAGCCTGGTGGGGAGCCAGGGCGTAAAAGCAAGACCCTACGACATGCACCAGAAGGACAATCCTGGCTGACAGCACCTGGGGCTTGGCCGGGACCCAGAGATGCTGCTCCAGCCGACATCCCCAGCAGTCGCCCCAGCAAGGCCAGGTTGGGCGCCACGAGATGCGGTTTGCATGGAGTTATTGTTCCATGGGAAACTGGCTGTCTTCCTGCTCTTCATCTGTCAGCAGGATTTTCAGAGAATATGCTCCCAAATATGAAGTGAATGTGGCAGGCTGGGCTGGAGCCCTTTGCTAGAAAACCTGGACGTCAGAGTGTGTCCGGTTTAATCCCAGAGTCTGTGAGAATCAGTGTAAAGTAGCATATCAAGTGAACTTTTCACTCTGTGGCAGGAGGGATTACCACATCCCCTTTGTTTGTTGTGCACTGCGTAACCGAAAACACTTTAACCCTTTCTTGCAGCCCTTCGGCACTAAGTACCCATGAAAATTCCTAGGAAAACTGCAGCTGTTTCACTCTCCGCTGGGTGGGGGGAGATGGGTACACTCGTTTTCCATGAGCCGTCGGTCCTGGGCTCCCTCTCAGCTAAGGAAATGGGTCCTGTTTAAAATGCATCCCCACCAAACTCCTTGTGAAGGTTTTGGACCAGGCAGGGCAGGCAGCCCCAGCTGCTCCCGACTTGTGCATAAGCCTGGCTTTGCAAAACCTCGGCGGAAGCTCCACAGTTACATGTACAAGTGAGTTTTGCAGCTACAAAGCAGCGGTTTCAGCCCTTTCAGCACCCACACAGCTCACCAGTCCGTCATCTTTTACAGCCCAGCGTTAGTGCAGTTCCAAGGAGAAAAAATACACAAGAAAATCCTGCCAAAATATTAAAGTGAGATCATTTCTATTAGAAAATGTTCCCTGTGGGGAGGCAAATTTTGATGTGAAGCAAATCAGAAAAGCTATTTTGCGTCAAAATGAATGAAAATGTAAATTCTGGTCTCTGAAAAGTTTCTTTATTTCTGATAAATCACCGGTTTCAGTCCTCCCTCCTTCTTTCTTGGTTCTTTTCCATTTAAAATGTCGCAAAATTTCAGCGGTGTTGGGGAAGTCACCGAGTGACAAGGTGTCACGGTTTTGATGTTCCTTTTCCTACTCGATAACTTTCCTGCAGTTGGAGAAAATGAAGGGGAAATAAAATGGGGAAAAGGCAGAGAAGAAAAACTCCAGGACCTGAGTCATCTCATTGCCCTCAGCTGCAAACTGAGATGAAAGAAGGAAAACTTCCCGTTTCCAGTTTCAAAAGAAAGGCTTTGAAACTGAAAAGCTGAGTTTGAAACACAATTGGACTTTACACCTCATCCTGCAATTTCCCACTGGCAACAGGAGAAAAAAAAAAGTCTTTTTTTTTCCTGGGAAAAAAGCATTAAAAGCAAGCTTTCTTGGTGGAGGACTTTATCCTTTAGGAAGTTGGTGGTGTCTCCTCTGCCGCGGCTTCTCAGCAACCTCGAGCTCACTGTGTTAGCCCCACGATGCACCAATTTTCTCCCCAGGATGCCATTTCGACTCTCTCCATCCTGCACTGTGACCATCACCTCCAGTCACCCCTCACCCTATGCTCAACAAAGACATGCCCTCTTGGTCACAAGAAGTCCTCCCTCCAAGTCCCTCCTCTGGAGATGCCCCCACTCTCCCATTGAAAAAAATATCTTTAAGGACAGCTCATGTGTAAGTGCTAGAGGAGTTTTCTGGGGACATTTTTAGTTATTTCATCCTGATGTTCATGTCCAGCACTACAAGTGGGCAGTGAAGTGCTTTCAGGCCAGGCATCTGGTCCAGCCCAGCACCCGAGCTCTCTAGATAGACAATGTGTATCTCTGAAGAGCAGTTCAAAACACCTACATGGGGCACCTGCTTCTCCACGGAGCTTATCTGGAGCTTAACAGCCTCTAATATTGCCTTCAGACTCCCCCACTCTGCTAGGACGTGCCTAGGACCAGTAGGTACTGGGGGCCATCCAGAAGATGCCTCCATCCAGGCGAGTGCCTGCAGCCAAACAGATGCCTGCCCTCACGTCTTCCCCACCACAACCTGGGTGCGGAGTATGTTGTCTCCAGCATATGAAGACATGCATCGCTAAGTGGTTCCTACAGTCACCTGCTTCTCAGCTTTCCTGGGCCCTCATTAGCATCCAAGAGTCCTCTCCGCAGCTGAATCCCCTGCCTAGCCCAAGCCCAAGCCCAAGGGTGGGTGGGTCCTTCTTCTGAAGGACTCAATATGGGTCATTCTTCTGAATAGCAGAGGGACAAAAGGGAATTGAGATACCAATTCTGGCTGCAACAGAGGATGGGGAGCTGGCAAGGCAGCCCAAGAAGACATGCGTGGTCTCTGAGAGGTTTAATCAAGGCTGAACTTAGGCTGGCATTAGCACTCCACTAAATTCCCTGATCCAGGGAGTTTCTGGCTCTGCCTAGCATCACCATCTGCTGGGCTCTTCTCTGCCCCAGCCCAAGCACTGCTGACCGGGCTCTGGAGGTTGGCTTTCTCTCAGTGGGGAATGCATATCTCTTCCCATAAGCGGTGGTTGAGGATTTAATGGTGCCCTTTAGTAGGCATCAGCCGCACACTGGCTCTTGCTCTGCAGGTTTCATACTCCTGGGTTGTCACAGGAGTGGAGCAACCAGGTGGGAAGGTGGGGAAAGGAAAGCATCCATCACCGTGAGCTTCCCTTGGAGGGTGAGAGATCAGCAAATGCTTCTGCTGTCCATCCTCATACCTCAGGGAGGAGGTAAGCAAGCCCACCCCGAAAGGGATGGGAGGATGCAGCCACAAAGCCAAGTCGGGCTGTCTGAGTACAGCAATTTTCCTGTCACTTAGACATTAATGTTCTGAGAATTTCTTTTAAAAAAGACACCAGTCTGGACCCAAGGTGGGGATAAAGTGAGGGACAGCCTGGCCTCCACTTCTGCTGGAGGGTCCCCAAATCCCTCAGCAGACTGTTGCTGTGGTTAATCCCCCAGGTGATAACATCTCTTCCTCATTTCTAGTCAGTTTTTGATGAGCTTCAATTTCAAGCTGCAAGGTCCTGTTATACCCCTTTTCTTTTTTTTTTCTTTTCTATAGGATTAAACAATCATCCCCCAGCAGGAATCTCTTCCCCTCGGAGGTGTGACATGAATTTCAGAGATGTAGTTTCTTTAACACTCTTGCCGTTATGGGTCCTGCTGCTGTTTGGTGGCCTCCTTTTGGGAGGTGGCAGTGGCACCGTTGGCACCCACAGTGCGCCCGTTGGCAGAGCATACCAAAGCAGCAGCCATCTCCTCTCCAGTTCTCTGCTTGGACCCCTGGGGCTACTGAACTCATGTGGGGCTCCTCATCCACCCACACTTGGTGCTGCCCCAAAGACAAGGCTAAGCCAGGCCATTGTATGTGCTCCACCTGTGGCTTTGCCATCCCTCCCTCCCTCACCAACACTCAGTCGGTCCATTTGCCTTCGGAAAAAATTCATGAGAAACTCTTTTCTTTCACCTTTGCAGATCTTCCCTACTGTTTTAACAGTTGCTTTGCCAGAGATGTTGAGCAAAGCTCTGGTTGGTGGAGAACTTGATCATTTTTAGGAGGGTCTCAATAATCTGCAGCAACCCTTCACTGTGTCTTCAGGCATGGGGTGAGATCTTGCACTGGTCTGTTCTGAGTTAGCAAGCACATGAGCTCAGCTGAGTTCTGGAGGGCTTATTCCTCCCTGCCCAGTCAAGGGACACTTCTCACACCCCTGTGATGTGGTGTTTTAACAAAATCCTATTACTTTTGTCTACTCCACACTTTTCTGCTTCTCCTTATCCTAAAGGTGACTGTGCTCAGGACCCTCTGGGTCTTCACATCTTCCTGGCAGGATGAAGAGGCACTAGATACCAGGCAATGAATGGTACCCATGAGCCACTAAATACATCCATCCTCACCCCCCTATGAGTTGGGACCTCAGCAGTCCCAGCCAGGCACTGCAGCTGGTGACTTAGCCTAAGTGATCTAGGAGATCATTCCTAGAAATCAAGTGACTGCAAGTGTTCCCAGAGATGCTCAAGCCTACTGGGCCACAGCAAATAGCAGATGGTGGCAGCTCAGCCATTTCCACTGAAGGCTTCTTTGCACTGAGATGATACCAAGCCCAGATGTCTTCATGGGTCCTTGTAGTTGGTACTTGCTCAGGCTGTGATGAAACTCCTTCTAAGAAACGGTTTGAGCCTCATATGTTGTTTCTGGAGCACCACTTCCATGGTGTAGTTCTCAGTGGGGACCAGCAAGGAGTCCTGGAAGAATGGCATAAGAGAAATGACCTGAGCCCACAGCCTACAACATGAGCAGGCTGACTGTGCAGAGATGAGCCAGTATTTGGTGCAAAGCATGTGAGGAGCGTGATGAGACTATGACGGGCAGGCTGTGAGCACACATGCGAGTTTACGTGAGTGAGACATGCTTGCACGGGGAGGGATGCAGATATGTCCAAGCCTGGTGGGCTACACGTGATAAAGAACACGTGCATGAGAGCACACACCAACGGGTTGCACATAAATTGTGTTAGGCCATGGGGACAGATGTGCAAGAAGTGCATGGCCCCGCAGTAACCTGGGTGAGCACCGCGTGGGGCATTGCATATGCCTTAGGATATAGGGGTGTGGGATGCGCAGGGAGGGGCGTGTGTCCGAGAGGGTTGTGATGGTGTGAGTCTGTCAGGCGGGACATGAACACACACGAGTGAGCTGAGTATGAGGGCACACATGTGGGGGCAGCGGGGGGAGAGGAAGAGGATGCCGCACACAGATAGTGCTCGGAGACATTGTGGATTACTGCTGCTAATACCTCTGGTAAGAACAGAAGTCTGCTGGCTGGGAGCGGGAGCTGAAAGCTGAGCCCCTTGTTATGTTTCCCTGTTCCCGCCTGCACTAATCCCTTTGAGCCCCAGGAAAAAACTGCAGAGAAATCAAACGGGCTGTTCATGCCGCCCCAGCGTCCCCGGGATTAATTAATTTGGGATTTGTGGGGAGTCACAAGGTCACGCTCCCCCCACTAGCAGAGCTGACTCTGCAACGCAATGGCAGGGCTGGGCTCTGAGCCTCCCCGTGTCGAGGAAATGCCCCGTCACACCATGGTCTGGAGCAGGTCCCGTAGACGGCCACCCTGGGAAGGTGCTGGGCACGGGGCTGACCCTGGGGTGCCAGGGCATGGGAAAGCACCAGGATAGGGGGGGCTGACAAGCAAGAAGCGTGTCCACATCCCACAGAGATCAGCATCCAGCTAGAGGCAGCCCAGATGGGATCCTGCCTGGGTCTGCCCAGGTACTCGTTGTCTCATTCTTCATAGGCATGGTCTCCTGTTTGGGCCAGCACAGAAGCAGAAGCACACCGAAGAAGGACGGACACTCCAAGGAGATGGCTTCAGGCCGGGTGTTACCCTCACCATCCTATGGGACAAGAGGATGGGGCGAGAGGGGTTAAGGACCAGGTCTGGGGTGAGGAAGGCTGTTTGCCCCGCTTATCCCTGCCAAGCAGGGAGCTCTGATTGCCTTTTGAAGATAGCGTCTCAGATGCCAGATCCCCAGTTCCCACCATTAGTGGCTACTTAAACGATTCAGAAATTTGTTTTTAGGGAGCAATTGAGCTTACTATGTGGGTTTTCTGAGTGTTTGCCTAGGAAAGCTCATTCTCAAGAGAGCACGTTGGCGCAAATGCATTTCAAACTGTAATTGAATATTTGTGGTCATTTATTTGGGTGGTATCTGCCCAGCATTTGCAAGGAGCCTTCATTCATTCCCACCCAAAAGTATTTTGGGATCCAGGACCAGCATTTGTCCCAGCAGTGTTGAGGCTTATGCCTAGATCTGGATGATTCGCAGCTTCTTGGTACCAGGAAGGCACAGAGGTCTGAGCACTGAGCCCATGACCATGAAGGGACCACGAAGGAAGGACAAGAAGGTGATTTCTAGCACCTGCAAAGAGACGTGGGAAGCCTGGGGCCTTCCTTTGGTCCCAGGGTTGGAGGGATCATTAGCTCAGCCCTTCAGCTACTAACACCCAAATGAAGAACACAAAAGAGTATCAGGAATAGGAGCCAAAACTGGTCCAGCAGCCAGGACAGGTCCTCATCCCCTAGTGAACAGCTCCAGCAAATTCCTCCTGAAGCTTTCAAGACCTTAAAGCAAATGCCCAGTCACTGGCTGGTGCTGCCAGGCTGAAGAGCTCTGCGCAAGCCTGAACTTTACCTCTCCCAAACCAAGATGTCCAGCCTTGCAATCACCCATCCCCCTGCTCCCAGTCTGTGCTTCCTTCTGTCCCACCTCTGCTCCAAACCTCCATGAAGCAGCTCAAAATTCATTATCAGCCAAGCATGGGCAGCCTGAGACTGGCTGCATGGACAGGATGGCATCTCCTTGCCCAGCTCCAAGGAGTTTTGAGTCAGGGATGGCTCTGGTGGCAGGGGAAAGCCCTCAGCAAACAATGACACAGCCCCTGATCAATGAGATCTCTGTTCCTGACCTTCAGTCCCCATCCAGCCTGGCAGCACCCCAGCCATGACGACTATGGCCATCCGACCATTCCTTGGGGTTATTCCAAAGCGAAATGGCGCTGTATGGTGGGATTGGAAAAATTAGCCAAGACTTGGTGCAGACAGCATCTCTTCTGTTTAGGGTCAATACAGATTGATAACCCTGTGGGACGGAGGCATATCAGCTTCCCCCTAGCTGTCTCTCCCCGGCTTTGATGCAATGCATCCTCCTAAAACCAGAGATCTTGCTTTCCAGTGGTCACAGAGATTTGTCTTCTCTCTAGTCTGGCTGAGCTGGAGTCAAAGCTGAGAACATCAAGACCAACAAACTGGTGTCTCCCACACCTGGGTGGAGCAGGCAGTGTACAAAGCCCTTGCTTTCTGCTTGGGATGGGCAGCTCCCACAGGGAACAGTCTGCCCAGAGGCAGAGGAAACTGCCCCAAGTGCAGATGGATGGGCAGCAGCTCTGAAACCCAGAGCTCAGTGATCCACAAATTCAGTCCTCAGCTCAGTGTCAGCCTGCTTACAAGGTGTACATGGTACACCCCAGGTCTGGGTCTCCACGTCTGGGACCAGCTAGCATAATTCATTATTTGTGCAAATCGCTCATGTGAGATGGAGCAGGGGCTCAGACCTGGGGGAGTGCTTGTAGGTCACTCCATCCTAGTGACCAGTTGGGGGTGATGGGAGACAGAGGTTTGAGGTAACAAAATATTTAGTTCTCCAAAGTGCCAGGCTCCCCATGCTGACCCAGACTTGGACCAGCGTGGCCTCATGCTGCTAGTCCACATCTCTGATCATACTCAGCACCTTTCTCTGGGCCTTTTCTAGTTCTCCTCCTTCCTTTCTGAGACTAAACGATCAACACCGTACACAGGAACAGTGGATTTTCTGCAGGGATATGACACATCCCATTTACTGTACCCATTTATTGCACGGTGTTATTGACCTGGTCATTCAAACCGGAATCCATCCCTCCTGAGGTTGCCATACCAGATGCTGAGGGTGTGTTATATGAAGGGTCTTGTGCAGTATCTAAAGGCGAGGGATGAAACCTGGTGGAGTTATAAGCCGTGACACCTCCAGCTACGTTCCCCACTGCTCCGGACTCGACGGAAACCTGGGCTTGCAGGGTCTGCACATTGAACGTGGCAAAATCCCTCTAGGAAGGACGACTGGGGGTCACGCTTACCAGACAGGGTCTTTTCCCTCGGAAAGCAGCAGCACTGAAAGAGCCTTAGGCAATTGTGGAAACAACATGAGCTGAGCATAAGCTCCCAGGACAAAAGGGGGCTTAGCTGGCAAACAGTCTTACGGGCTTTAGCAAAGGGGCAGTGAATAGAGGGGAAGCAGCCTATCTCTGTGCATGGCAGGAGCAAGTCCGTCACTGTGGTATGGGCACGGCTCTGTTGTCTGCACTTCAAAGCAGTTGTTGACAACGTGGAGGAAACGCAGGAGAGGGGCACAGGCACGATTCAAGGTCTAGAAAAGCTGCCTCTGAGTGAAAGGCAGCAGCGGCTTTGGGTTGTTGGAGAGATGCTGGAGGTGCAGCTCGACCTGCACACCGGCAAGGAGGCTTTTGAGAGCAGACGGGTTTCAGTTCTGCAGAGACCAGATGGTGAAATGCAGCAGACACACACGCTTTGCAGCAGGGGAAGCAATAAAATATGAGAACAAGTGACTTGGGGACCTGGTTGCTCACTGCCTCTCTGGACTCAAGGCTGGCCATCTCGCTTTCAAAGCCCTGTTCTGGGTTTGGCCATGGATCCGGGCTGGACACACGCTTCTTCAGCAAGGTCCTGGCAGAAAGGGAGACCAGAAGATCAGACCTGTCCCTCCGTGCCACGCTCTCTGCCTTGCACGGCTCAGGGGAACAGAAAGCTCAGGAGGGTGTGCAAGGCACACACTCATTTTTTCGGACGGAGCCTTAGATAAAGAGCAGGGCCAGGATTAACGCAGCTGCTGCCCCCAGGCCAACTGCTCTACAAGCTTGTCTGCTGGAGCAGAGCAGGATGAAGCATTTGAACCTGCCCACCTTTGTCTGGCAACTGATCCAGAGGCTCGTTCCTCCCCAAATACGTGGCCCCCCTGGCCCGGCCCGCTGGCGTGTCTTCTCCAGCGCCTGCTTTTCAGCTGAGCGTGTCTCTGATGGCTGGTTTTGGGTGTCTGGAAGCCCTCCTGGTATGGCAGGGGCTGGGGCTGGTATTCTGACCCTGCGGCCATCTCCCCGATACTGTTATCAACCCGGTGTGGCCTCGGGTTTCGCAGGGGCCAGTGCTGTCCATCAGGGTTTGCTAGGGAAGAAATCACTGGGGCAGCAGCACTGCTGGTGCTTGAGGAGCATCCACCCTCCAGCGCATCCTTCCTCGCCCCCACGGGACCCCCAGCCCTGCAGGGGTTGAGCCACTGCCTTGTCACGTTTGAGCTCTTCCAGAGGCTTTGTGAGGACCAGCCCAGCCCGCTCCCATCATCTCCCCATGCGCATCCCCTGCCTGCCCCAGCCCCATCAGCCTGCAGGACCACTCAAGCAGCACAGGGCTGCCTCTGCATCCAGCTATGGGTGCAAAATGGGTCTTTGAGAAAGAGATGCCAAGAAAAGCCCAAGGAACATCAGAATACAACTGCTGGGGTGGGGGGACACAAAGAAAAATCAAGCTCACTTATCCCATCCCACCCCTTCACAGCCGGTAAGACACGACATGGGTCAGCACAAATCGCAGAAATTGAAATACGTGTCCCGGCTGTGCTTCAGATACCTGCCAGCCACTGACAGACACTGGATGTTGGATCAATCTGTCCCCCGTGGCTTTATCTGCTTGCTTTTTGGAGCCTTTAATGCATTTGGCCTTCACAAAGGCTGCATGGCAGTGAGTGCCACTGTTTAGTTACACACCGTAGAAAAATACTTCCTTTAGCTAGATTTAAACCTGCTAGCATCTCCCCTTTGCAAAGTCTGCTTCTCCACCTGCTCCTAACTCATGAAATGACATTCTTGCTCAGGCTGTGGCAAAATAAAAGCTTTTAGTGATGGAGCTTGTCAAGAGCTTTTGGAAAATCAAGGACACTTTTTCAAGAGACACTCCCTGATTTACACACATGTTTCTTCCTTCAGCTAGCTGCACTGGAGAGGCATCACCTCCGCAGCAAGAAGTCATCTTAACCTTCTCGCAGGCTAACATGCATATGTCTATTCTTTTGGTCTTTTATTATAACATCGATAATTTGCTCAGTGCAGAAGTCAGAGTCACTGACCTGTAGTTTCCCAGGTCATTCTTTCAGAGATCGGTATCATATTTACCAGCTTCCAGTCTTCTGGGACAGAAATTTAGACAGCAGGGCCCACAAAACATCTGACTTGGCTCCAACCCTAGCGAGTGCGGTATGCCCCGGTGACTGTTTCTGTCCAGTTTATCCATTCATTTTGCAGCTTTCCAGCTTGAGTCCTCAGCACCAGGCAACTTCTCAGCTCTTTTTCCTGGGAAGCAATGCTGCAAACTCCAGAGAGAGGCAGGGGTTTCCCACACAGCTGTGCTCACCTCTTCCAGTTGTGGGCACAGGGCATCTCCCTGCCCAGCCTGCAGGAATTGTGCATCACTTCTGGGATGCCTAATACCCAGTTCCTTGGGGAGGGAGCCCCAGCTCCTCCTCGGATCTGCTCTGGGACCAGGTGCCATCCCCCAGGGCAGGGGCTGGGGCAGGCAACCCAGGTCCCTGCTTAGTCTCAGGGAGCAGGATAAACCCCAGCAAAGGAAAAGTGTATTTTCCAGGTGCAGATTTCAGCATTGCCCCTGGCTGCAGAGGCAGTGTGTGCTTTGTATTCACATGCCCTGCTTACCCCACCCCACCATGCAACCCCCTGCTTTGCACATCCCTGCTGGCGGTGATGTTTTGGGGTGGTAAGGCAAGAGCACATCCGTGCATGTGCCTGACCCTGCAGACAAGTCTGGGTGTGCAAGATGTATATGTGACCCATCGTACATAGATTTCATACCTCTCACTGATCCAGGCAGGGAGTTATCCAGGTAAAGCCCCTGCTCACCCTTTTCCATGGCTATTACCAGAGCAGAAGCAAGTTTCTCCCATGCCAGGACCAGCGTTAGCCTGCAGAAAGCCCTTCCTCTTCTTCCCCACCAGCAGGGCTTTAGCGCTGGCCCACCAGCTCCCTGGGAGTAGGGCAGGTGAAGCCAAATACTTTTGCTAATCCCAGCTCCGAAGAGCTGCTCTCAGGTTACAGACGATGTGAATAGGATCTATGTTCCAGGGTGATCAGACTTCCTGGAATTTCTGCAGGACCAGTTATCTGTTCCTGTAACCATCTGCAGCTGAATGTGCTGGTATGGCCCAGGTCCAAAATGCCCCCATCTCTTCAGAGCCCGATCTAATGTCTGTGGGTGAAGCACGGCTGGCAGCAGAAAAACTACCCTGCAGCTTCACACATGGGTCACCCTTATTGAACGGCCCAGAGCACCTCGGAAACCTGATCTCCGCAGCCTTCAACGGCCCAGAGGAGAAGACACAAAGAGCCCCTCGGCCACCGGACGTGCCGAATGTGACTCCCTAACTTAGATCCAGCCACAACCCGACACTGCCCGTGCAGATTCATTTAGGGTTGACTCAGCTCCTCAGCATCACCAAGAGCTTGCAGCACTCCTGAAATGTCCCGTGCCGTCCCTGTCCCTGGAGGAGTGTCTCAGATGAGGAGGAATCCTCACGTTGCAGCCTGCCTCTCTCCTAGCAGGTCTGATGCCTCTTTTTGGATGTCATGAGGTCCCCAAGACTGGACTGATGGTGGGATATTGTCCCTTGCTCAGGGCAAAGTGAACTGCAGTGAGCAAACAGCTCAGATCATGTGAATCCAGCGAATTTCTCTCCACACACCTTGCAGAAGATGCTGCAGTCTGGCACTGCAGTGCAGACCACAGCGTTTTCTCCCCATCGCTACCTCTGTTGGCTTTCTGGAAAGAGCACGTGCCTTAGGGCCTGCAGCATCACTGCGGGACTTGGGGACCGCACAGGCTGGCACATGTACCCTGTCCACAGGCTCTCCTGCTGCTGATCAGGCAGCTTTCAAGCCTCTGAGTACCTCCCCGTTCCACCGCCATCCATGTACCAGCAGCGGAGCTGAGCAGAGGTGTGGTCGGTCACCCAGCTGCGCTGGCTGGAGATCAGCAGATGCAGTTCTGCGAGTCGAACGGCACTGTTGCATCCACATGAAAAATGCTTCAGGCAGCACATGTGTCCAAACGTGGCCCTGAGCAGAACAGCAACCCAAGGGCAGGAGGATGGAGCTGAGCAGCCGCGGTTCACAGGACGACCTCGTCCCTGCTCCCCATTGCGGTCGCTAACACCGGTACGGCGGCTAGCACAGCACTGCTGATCCCGAGCTGGGAAGGTGCTGTGTGTCCCTTCTGCCACCAGTCACTTCCATGAGGACCCCAGTGCTGTTTCATTTGCAGGTCCACTTCCTTCTCTCCCTGCCTAGCTCATAGCTGGCCCCTCATAGTCTTGTAGAGTCCTCTGCTTGCCCATGAATTTGCCTCTCCCCTTTCCAGCCTGAGAGACTGCCAGGGAATCATGGAGCAAATGTCCTCTTTACCCCATTTCCCACCACCCTGCAGCCCTGATGCTGCACTTCCCCAGCCTTTGCAGCCATCACATACGTGGTGACGTGCATCCCTAGGGACACCTCTGGGTAGCCATGGATCAGTCTTAGTAGCTGCCTGACAGCACATCGAGCTGACCAGCCTGTCCTCTCATGGCAAATGCTGCCCAGGGCTTTGCACATTAATAGACAGCAATTAACCAGGTGAAAAATAACAGAAAAATCCGTGGAGCGAACGTCACTTTGATCTGTGCTTCCTGCTCCTCAGCAAAGCACGTTCCTTGCCAGGCTTTGCAGGGGAGAAAACACTTCTGCGTGGGAGAAGCTGTGTCTGGTAATAGCAGCCTCGACAGCATGAACCTTATAAATCTGACGGCGGAGCATCCTTAGCCAGATCAGGGCTCTGCCTGCTGCTTCTGGGACAAAACCCCACGGAAAGACCTGGAAACAGCTCATCCAGAGGATCCCAAGCAGAAAAGAGGGGATCCAGCTCCACTACCAGCAAGCCCAAATCCTGGTGCCGCTCTAGACCCTCAGTTGGGGGAAGATGGACAGAGACGCAGTATCCGAGTGGGGTTTCTAGGAGAGCTCCATCCTCGCCGCTGCAATCCGGCTCCCGGGGAGCGGGCTGTGTCCTGAGGAATGTGGCTCTTGAACTGAACTCCAAAGGCTTTTGCAAGCCTTTCAATCCCAAACACAGAGGCTGAAAAGGGGCGAGTGCCCCCGCGGAGGGGAGAGCGCTGGGGTGGGATTAAAGCCGGCACTAACGCCCTGCTCTCAGCAGCGACGTCTGAGCAGCGCCGGGAGAGGTCAGGATTAGGGGAAATCCTTTCAGACCAAAGGGGAGTTAAGCAGCTCTCTCCTTGCACTCACAGAGGGGGCACCCCCGAATCTCTCCCCTGCAAAAGGCCGTGCTGGGGGCAGGAGGCAAGGGGCAGCCTTTGTCCCTTGGATTCAAAGCAGAGGGCAATTAGGTGATGGACTTAGAGCCCAGGGAGCACCGCTCCCCGCCTCCGCAGGGATCTCTCCCTCTTTCTCTGCTTTCTTTCATCCTCCACCCCAGCTCCTAAATCCATCTGCGATAGGCCTTTAATTGAATTAGCCCAGCACCTTTCACTGGGAACAAGTTAAGGCGATTTCAATACAGTGTGATTGCTTTTTACAGCCCCGGATGGGTTTGACAGCGACCACAGGGCTGAGTTTAAGACGAGGTGATTTATCTTACACCTGAAGTACTGTAGGTACTCTTAAAAACCCAGCCTCTGGAGCCCTGCGACAGCCTGGAATCACAGTTTTCATGAAAAAAAAAACCAAACATATTTCTGGACTTTGTGAGAAGACAGATCTTGACAATAGGAATCCCAAAGGGACAACCCAGAGGCTGTGGTCTCTGCAACTCTGAGGACCTGATGGCTGCTGTTTGCACCACTGAACATCACCACAGGTCGTTTGGACACAACTTTGGAGACCAACGGCACCCCCTCAAGCTCCAGAGGCACGGCTCAGCCGGGCCAGCACAGCGGCTAAGGCAGCCCCTTGGGGGTTGGAAAGGTGCTGCTGCTGTCCCCAAAACCTCCTCCATCCTTTTCCACTCCTGTGATGGTTCCCCCACCTCTGTAGAGATGCAGGCACCAAACGCTGCCAGGTCCTTCCTGCTCATCCTCTTCCTCCCACTTTAATGCATTCACAGAAGATGCTCTGGAAGTGCCTCTGTTAACACTCCGTATTTTTAAATGAAATCAGTTTCCAGCAGGATAAATCTCTCTAGAGAGATCCTTCCAGTCCCCGGGTGCTTTGGGGAGGAATTTATTTTGCATATATGTGCACAGCACGAGGGAGGGAGGCAGGCCAAGGGCATTTCAGTACCTGCCACATCTCCATGCATAGGTCTGCGTGCCCCCTGCCATGTGGGATGGCTACGCTCCCATCTCTTACCCCCCAGGAGGAACTGTCCTGAGCAAATAGAGATGGATTTCAAACCAGACCCACACACTGCAACAACGCGCAAGACTTCTGTCTTTCTACCGGCTCATGATTTCAGGGTATGTTACAGAGGCGTTGAGCTAGGTGTGTTAGCGATCACTCCAGAGACAGCTGGTGAGGAGGTGGGTTGTGAAGGAGGCTGTCTGGATGGGTTGGCACGCAGATCTGGGCTGCTCCAGGCCCATCCACTCAAAGCCCAGCCTGAGGAGACAGCCTCTAAATCACAAACAGCCCTACCCTGACCGACGCGCTGCCCGCAAGGGATTTATGCAGCAGCTTTACCAAAAGGGAAGATGGTATCAAACCAGCCACCTCCTCCATTTCCCGTGTTCCTTGCCTGGCAGCATTTAATAACGAACGCACCGCAACCTGGGATGGATCCGGGGTGCTCAGCCCATGGAATTGAGCAGCCTTGCTCTGCTCAGGTCCCGATCTCTGCTTTAATTTGGTCAAGGACAGGAGACATCCCACTGTCTGGGAATGGCCACAGAGCCACCCTATGTCTGTCTCCATTCCCAGATAGGCTCTGAGAGGCCAGGAGCTCGGCAGGGGCAGGGGAAGCCGCTCCAAAAGGCTCAGGAGAAGCATTTCTAGGTCTTTGCCTAGAGATTTCTCCCCCAGTGCTGCTTGCACCCACCCCATGGGCTGCTTACGTGGAAGCACCAAGGATATTATTAATAAGGGGAGAGCAAGGAGCAGGTAGACAGAACTGTGCAATTAATCATCCCTTTCACAGGCTGAAAACATCCCTTTCTTTATCCCAGCCCAGAGCTGTTTGTTATGAAAATCTTTCATCTCTGCTCAGGCTCAGCTGTGTGGTCCTGCACCCCACGCCCTCATCCCTGCATCCCCAGGGAGGGGGCAGTGCCGGAAGGTGGGTGGGTCTAATAGGATTTGGGAGCATCTGCAAGTTTTATCATACAGATGCTATAATGGGGAATGACACATGGGTCATGGAGAAGATCCCCCACCCAGTCCTTCCTTTCCTCTTAGTATAGCTACACGAGAGCCGAAAGCAAGCAGACCTTGGAGGAAATGGAGAAGACATGGCAGATTTCAAGGGATTTCGATCTCATCCTTCTGAAGGGTTGTCTCCATATTTCCTCCAAGGCCGAGATGCACAGTCCAACATCTGTCCTGCCACCCAGGAGAGAGCAGTGGCATCTCACCCTCCTCCTCCCAGCACCTTGGCCAGGGTAGTGGTGGGTTTGGCTGGAGACTGAAGGCAAATAGTGGAAATGCTGAAGTGCAGTCTGACAGGCTTTTCCATATGACAAACCAACACTTGCGGGGTGAAGGTATGGCTGATGCACCTGAAAAGCCAATCATGACTTGGACAGTCTGGGGGGGGAAAATGTCCAGATACGCCTTAAGCTGAAAGGCAGTGAAACGGGCCAGATTCATTATCCCTATGTTTGCCACAGGAAGGTTATAAGACCTATAGGATCTCCATCTTACATAAAGACGAGGCGTAGTTTTGCTCCCTGTGCATGTTCACAGCTGCTGGGGAATCTCACCCGTGCGAAGCAGAGCACTGCATAGGTACAACCTTCCGTCTGTATGGGAGAGACTAGGAAGATTTGTGTCTCCTGATGCTCCCACAGTACTTTTTCCAATCCCCACTGTGCAAAAAAAAAATCCAGGCTTCATTTTGCTAGGTGCTGGAAATGCACTTACAGTCAGTGTCGGGTAAAAAGTATTATTACCTAGAAACTTGTCTAGAATCCCTCAGGGAACGAATGACAAACTCAGGAACTGAATTAAGCTGTAGGGCACTCCTGTCTAATACCTTAGCTCCAGCCCATTTTCCCTCTCCTGCTATCTTTCATTTAACGCACACCTTGGAATTGCACTGAGTAATTAATAGATGTTCTGGGCAAAACTGCAGGTTACACCTCTAGCCGCATGGCTTGTGATTTGCAAGGCGGAATGTGTACAAGCGAAGATGCCTTGGAAGAAGCAATTTGCAAATCATTTTACACGATGAATTATAGAATTGAACAAAAATGTAGGTCAGATGGGCCCTCTGGAGGTCTCTCGTCCAACCCCCTGCTCAACACAGGGCTAAATTTCAATTTAGATCCGATTGCTCAGGGCCTTGTCTAGTTGAGTGCTGAAAATCTCCAAGGATGGAGGGGTTTTTTGGCCACGGCTTCTCAGGGCCCCTGTTCCAGTGCTTGACCACTTCCAGGATGAAGAAATTTTTCCTTATGTCCCATTAGAATTTTACACGGTGCAACATGTTCCCATTGCCACTGTCCTTTCTCTGTGCACCTGAGTTGGCTTTTTCTTCTGTACAGTCGCCTTTAGGTAGTGGCACGGACAGTTAGCTTCCCATCAAGCTCCCCTTCTCCATGCCCAGCAAACTTGGTTCCTTCCACATCTGCTCAGACATCACATCCTCCAGCCCCTGAACACCTCTGTGGCCCTCAGCTGCACCCACTCCAGCTTGCAGACACCTTTATTTTTAAGATGAGCTCAAAACTGGGCACAGGATCCCAATTTGTCCTTCCCAGCATCCTTTTACATGAGGATAATCCATCCCAGGTGCCACGATCTGCATTTGCCCTGACCCTTATGAATTTCCTGTGACCCTCTTGAGCATGTTGAGGTTCCTCTGAACAGCAGCTCTGGCCTCCAACGTATGGTCCACTTCCCTCAATTTGGTGTCACCCTCAAATTTTCTGAGGTTGCATCCCCTCCTCTCATGTAGGTCACAGCAACCCAGGGTATCTTCATTTTATCCTCCTAAACAGAAAAAAATTGGATGTTTCCAAAGCAAAAAGGCCTGTGATTTTGGACAGGCATAGTGTTGGTCGGTGCATTGGTCAGCTATGCCTTTGAAGAGCAGGGATGGGATGGTTTCAGAGAGCGATGGGGCCAGCCTGCCCTCCACCAGCACAAACCATGGGATGAAACTTCTCACCAAGTGGGAAGCCCACGAGTCCCTAAAAGGCTGCTGCAAAGAAAATAAATCCTCCCCCAGGGGCACAACACGGGGCAGAAATTGCAGCGAGGGATATTGGAGGGTGAGATGCTGAGGGAGAGTAGGAGCTGAAGGGCAGGATCTTGCTGGCTGATCTTTCGGATCTTGGTGACCTTCTCAGCAGGGGACCTGGACCATGTGCCTCTTGCCAGGTCTCAGCTTGGCTTCACCTCTGAGGAGCTGAAGTTGTACAGGGAGTCCAAGAAACTGCTGGGCTACAGCTCCTTTGGTGT
The DNA here is from genome assembly GCF_964195595.1 of Calonectris borealis. Taxonomy (NCBI): domain Eukaryota; kingdom Metazoa; phylum Chordata; class Aves; order Procellariiformes; family Procellariidae; genus Calonectris; species Calonectris borealis. Next base: position 7,292,720 of record NC_134334.1, read on the forward strand.
TTAAAGGAAAAAAAAAACAGCCTGAGATGGACAGCACAGCCTTCTCCTCTCCTCCTCTACTGGGGGACAAAAGGGGTCCTCAAGGGCAACAGGACCCAGGAGCCAGCGACACGCACAGCCAGGAGAAGCCCTGCAAGGTGCAAAAAAGCCCAGAGGGAAAGCCCATGCCACCGCTCTCCGCATGCTCCTACCTCTCCTTGCCCAGATGCCCAGGGCTGGAGCAGCAGCTCCAGCTCCTGCCTGCGGGGCCGGGGCGGGTGAAGGCTCCTGGGCCGTCAGTGGTGCAGGCAGGGTGCAGGCAGCAGCGAGCCGGTGGCCAGGACCGACAGCCGGGCAGCCCACAGCTGAGAGCTGTCAGGCAGCTGCCCGCCGGGGTGGGCTGGCCAGCCTCTCTGGCAGGAAGATCAAGGGCTGGAGGGTGGGAGGAGGACAATAGTCCATTTTGGGGCTGAGCAGGAAGGGTCTTTCGGAGGAGAGAGGCTGAGCAGAAAAGGACAGAGCCGGCTGGAGAAGGAGGTTTTGCAGAGAGGAAGAGCCTGCGTGGTGAAACGAGGGATGCTTTGCAACGCAGGGGGAATCTGGGATTTTCCCCACCGGCCCGGGCAAACGCAGGACACTTCTGCCTTCCCACAGATGCTCGGGACAGGGCGACACGGGACACTGAAACCCTTTTGTGCCATGCCGGGATGTCGTGCGGGGGGGACCCCAAAGAGCCTGGGGCCGGCCAGGGCTAAAGCTCCGCAAATAACCTCAGAAACCAAGGAGGCAGCCAAAACGTGTCCCGTAATCGCAGATAAACACATAATCTACTCAGGTTACGCTGGGGGGAAACCACAAACCACAAGCAGACAGGAGAGGAGAGAAACAACAAGCCAAAGGGAGAAAGGAAAATCCACCAGGAGAGACGAAAGCAAGTCAGTAAATCACAGGGGCTGCTCCTCTTCTCCTGACCCTCCCCTTGTCTTTTCTACCCGGGAAACTTCATCCTTGTAAATTTTGCAAGGAGGAGCTCAGAAACTGGGAGTATGAAGCTCAGGCAGGACCAAGAGTCTGCATCTCTGTCAGACATCTCTGCGGGGGTGCGTGAAGAAGTGCACGGAGAAGCCCAAGCACCCAGGGCAACAGGGATGTTGGCCAAGCCTCTGTACTCCAACTCCAAGAAGGTCTTGGAAATACTTTGAAAATAGTGGTGGAAAGGATCAGTTCCTGCTACAAAGCCCAGATCCCACAGAAAGGAGCAAGAGAGGATGCCATGAGCCGGGCTGAACGGAGACAACTACTCTCATCCAGGGAAAACTTTTCAGAGAGCATTGGACTGAAGATGTGCAGATGGTCTGGAGTAAGAAAACTGCAGGCATTTCCTCCTTTCCTGCCGGTGCCTCCTGACCAGCCCCACGCTGGTCTGCCGGAGCGGATTCGCAGATGAGTGCAGGCACAGGAATGCAGTGGGAGTAGAGGCTCCTTTGAACATCCCAGCCACGGCACGGCCGGTGGGAACGCGTAGCCAGAGAGGCTGAGCTGGGAGATAGCCACTGCTATGAGATCTTCCGTGAAATCGGTTCCCGGGAACGTTCTGCCAACCAGCCACGGCTTTCCCGGCAGGGGTAAACATCCACCAAAACAAAAGATTTTGCTTTTCTTTTGGAGACGTAGAAGTAAATGCAATCCAAAGAATATCTTCGCCCTTTGCGCTCCTGCCCCAGCCCTCCAAGGCCTGGGTGAGCTTCAGCAGGTCATTGTAGGGTGAATGTTGGGCATTGCTCGCTGGAGGAGAGCCCTTCCCGAAAAAACAGGAGCACCTGGCACAAAAGACCCCACCAGCGCTGTTGCCTTTGGGTTCCCTTAGCTCTTTCCGTGGTGCAGGGGTCTCCAGGCTGCCCACACATTGCATTACCCTGACAGCAACACCTAAGTGAGACCTGGCACAGTTCACCCTTCTCCACAGTTACCAAAACACAGACGAGCTGGAGGGTTAGGATTAGACTTTTAGCGACCAACCTGAGACCAAAAGGTGACAAGTAAAAACATGTGCTGGCTCTTCTGGCGCTTGAGGACCAAGTACCTGCCCAGGTGCCCCCCATCCAGCTGCAGCAACGGGCACCAGAGCAGGGGGCTCAGCACTTGATGATGAAGCATCGTCTCACCCTGGAAAACCAGACAGGGTCTGGCCCTGCCACGGGATGCACAGTCCTGTCCCTGTACCTGCTGGTACGGACTGTCCCTCCATTCAAATGCTATGTCCCAGGTGCTCCAGATGAAACCAGGACATTCCCCGGCTCAGGGCAATGGGTGGCCTGTGTGGGAGTAAGTGATGCTCTTCTGGGATCCAGCACCAGGGCTGCAGGAGGGCTGTCCAGACCCAGTTCCTCTGCCGTGGTAACAGGTATACAAAAAAATAGAATACACAAAATATTCCCCAGCCATCAGCCAAACACCCCTCCTGCTCAACGCGTGACCTCTCTGCATTACCAGCTTTCTGTAGAGACCACACATAATGCCCGTGGATAAATCTCCCCTCTCCGGTTTCCGTTTCCATGAGGCCAAACTGCTGGCTCACACCTTCCTCTGCTCTTCACGGGGCATCATGCCCTGAGCGAGAAAAACCACCTGCTGCTTCACTTCCCTCCCAAGACACCCACAAGGGACCACAGCCTCAGCCCCCCCCGTCCCCCTGCGGCCCGGGCGATGCTTAAGAAGCTCCACCAGTCCAGGCTGAAGGATACTGCAAGCAGCAGCATGGGGAGGATGCTTGCGAGAGCAGAGGCACTTTCTGCCTGCCCATGGAGGAGACGGGAAAAGTGTAGCTTTCCCCAGCATGTCCATAAGTCAGGACCCCTCGCCCTTTTCTCGAAGGCTTACTTGACCTCCAGCCCAGGTGTAGCCATCCATGGGGCAGGAGATCGGACCATGCAGCCAGGACCACCCCAGATGGGTTTGAACCCTGTGGGAAATGGATGCCAATCGGTAAGAGAAAAGGATGCGGAAGGATGTCAGATACTGGGATGGTGGGTTGGGTGGACCTGGGCAGATAACTGGGGGTAGGGGGAGAGTTGTGTGGGTGAACTGGGACCCCAGAGCTCAAAGGAGGAGACAGTCAGAGCGAGTGTTGGGTTGGCAAAGGACCGGAGGTGGCTGATGGGTTCCCTGTGCAAACGCAATGGGAGCTGGTGGCAGAGGGGGTGGGAGGGTGTCCCACCGGGGTCTGTGGCTGGATGCAGGGCTGCCACGTCCCCAATTCACAGGAGAGCAGGCGGTCCCCAACCACACAAGCAGCGGTGCGGGATGACACTGGAATATCTCCTGAACGGAGGTCAAAGGCCAGGGAGAGCCCAGCTTCCTTTCTTCATCACTGGCCTTAGCTGAGCTGCTCAGAAATAGATGCCACACACCTTCAAATAACCAGGCTGAGCGTCTTTGCAGCCTAAATCCTGCCCAGAGGGGCTGCAGAGACCATGAGTCAGCTCTGTATTAATAGCAGGGCAGAAGGCAGGCAGGTGTCAGGGGCTAACAAGGGCAGGAAAGACACCACGCTCCCCTGGCCTGAGAAGTTATTATTCCTCCAAGGAGCGGATATTTCCCTTTCCCCAGCCCTCCCGAGGGGCTGGATGGGTCTCGCTGTCCCCACCAGCTCCTATCTGCTGCACCGGATGGATGTGGCTCCCCACAGGGAGGGAAGGATCCGACACCGCTGGCAGCATCCCAGGCAGCGGAGCAGTTTGGGGAGGGGTGCGGAGCTCGGTCCCAAAACAAACCCCGGCGCAGGGGAGCTCCCCGAACGCGCATCCCCCCGCCTGCCCCGTCCATCCCGTGGCAGAGGGACGCAGGGTGTATCCCTCGGAGGCTCCCGGCACGCTGTCCTGGAGGGCTGGGAAAGCCTCGGCTCGCACATGCCGCCCGGAGCAGACTCCCAGCTCACTTCCACCTGTTTCCGATAAGCTCGCTAATCCATCCCCATAATGATTCTTTATTAATGGATGCTGCTGTCTTCATTACATGCCTTAATTAGTGTTTTGTGAGCAAATTCAAGGGGATAAGAAGCGTGTCACATTTTCCAATGGGGGGTTTGCGCACAGCTACCAAAATAACTCCGTCTGTGAAGCTGGAGTTCCTGTTTCACCCTGCCCATGAGCCGTCGTCGCGAGAGCTGTTTCTGCCTAATCCGGCAGGCAGGCTGGGTGAGCTGAGCTGCTGCCCGCTGCCCGGCCTCCCCTCCCTTCCTCCCTGGCTAGGCGCGCTGAGCTCCCACAAGCCAAGATGAATTTCAGTCATGCACAGACTTGAAGAGAGATTTGTCGCCAGGAGTCAAAAAATCCTGGAAAAGTCCAAACCGCTGCTGCCCTGCTCGCCGGACCACTGTCCCCCCTGTCTATTTTCTGGGGATGGGGATGGAGGGCAATTGGGGCTGCTGTGGTCCCTGCTGACCGATGCTGCTCCAGCTGGTCACTCGGGCTTAAAGTATGAGGATGTTCCCTAAAAAACCCCCGGCGTCCTTGGGGAAATGGCAAAATCCCGTCAGAGTCTGCTTTCTCCCAGGGGCAGGAGTGACCTGGGACGGCTCCGGCACAAGAGGACCCAGAGAGCCACATCCACAGCAGGAGCAGCGCCGGCCACCACCAGCCTTGCTGGGCAGAGGGAGACTGGCAGGAGCCGGTCCCACGCAGGCAGCGCCGCCGGGATGGGACCTGGCAGGGCCAGCCCTCAGCTCCACCCGAAAGGGAAAAAAGCCAAAGCGATTTGTTAATGTGACCAGCACCGCTCCTGCCCCGGGCGGGACGTGTCCTCCACTGGCACAGGCTGTTCTGTACCCAGCACCTTCCTGAAGCCAGCACAGTCCCTGGCACCCATGGGTGCTTTGGGACCAGCCCCTGCCCCTCATACAGGTGGGGACATGGCAGAGGTGTCCCGGTCCTCCTGACCCCTTCCCCGGGGGCGGCCACCATCCCACCATCCCAGCGCAGTGGGTCTGAAGACCCACGACTTTACGTGGCCCTGACCCAAGTCGGCAAACCCTCTTTATCTCGATCCCACGGGTGCACCAACACCAGGTCTTGGTGTCAGAAATTTCCTAAAATCTAATTTCATCTTAAAAAAAAAAAAAAAAAGTGTCGCTTGCCATTGTGCCCAAGCTGTTTGCAGGAACAGCCCAAGGCTCCTCCCGGCTTGTGCCTGATCCGAGGGTCCTTATGCCAGAATAAGGGAGAGGATCCCGGCACCGGGGAAAGCTCTCCTGCATGAAGCAAGCAGGGATGCCAGGTCCTGGCATTACACGGAGGCTCAGCACAGCCGGCATGAACATGGATCGTCTCCCCAGGTGCTGCAGTCCTTCCCCCTTGCATTAACCCCTTGGCATCCCCGCCAACACGTTTCGGTTCCCATTAGGGCTTTTCCCACTTTCCCCGAGCGTGAAATGAACCAAAACTTGCCCCTTCGTCATGGCTCTGAGGAGAATTTAATTCCAAGGTTCAAAGCTTCCCCATCCCTTCCCAAATAAAAGGGTGATCAGCAAAAGGGGATGAGCTGGTTAATAAAAGCCGAAGAAGAAAGCGGGACAGAAGGGCTGCGCCTATAGAGCACAACCCAGCAGGAGAGCAGTAGCTTTTCTCCACACAAGCCTTTCCCCAGTTAATAATTACAAGCCAGGCCCGCCAGTTCCAACCCGCTGCTCCGCAAGAAAAGGCAATTAATTTAAGACTAATAGGATTTTAAAATCAAAACAATCCCAAGCGGGTTTGTATGGCGGGCTGTGAACGCGCCGCAGAGCCAGCCAGCAGCAGGCGGGACGGAGGCTGGATTTGGCAGAGCGGCTGGAGGAATTAAGGGCGAGGAGATGAAATCTCCTCTCCTGCAGCCGCTGGGCTGGTGATGGCAGCTCCTCATTCACCAGGCAGCTCGGCGGGGGGCTCTCCTCAATGGGAGGATGGCGAGGAGGCGTTTCGTTGAGCTCACACCAGCGGCAGCGGCTGGACACAAAGAGGAGCCGCTAGCCCATGCCAAGCCCAGACCACCTTGGCTGGGGCCAAGGGACTCCAAAGCCCATCCCCACCAGAGGTAGCCCTGTGCTGGCCCAGGGACCATGACCATCCCCTGGCTTCTCAGAGCAGGTCTTCTCTGAGGTGTAAGCATGCCCCAGCCATCCTCCTTCTGTCCTGGCGTGGAGACCTGGGGTCCTGGGCCTGGGGGTCTCCAGGCACCTGCAGCTCAGCCCGCAATGGTAGAGATGGTCTCGGCCCCTGCAGGCACCTCATGGCTGGGTTTCCACCTCCCATCCCAGATGGGCTGGTACCAAATTTCCTCCCAGTCCCTGGAGGACTCTCCAGCAGCACCCAGCCAGGCTGAGCTCAGAAGAAGGGAGCAATGCCAGCCCACATCCTAAGAGAGGGCTGGGAGGGCAGGGGACTCATCTGTCGTGGGAGTTGCACGGTGGGGAAGGGACGGGCGCAGGGGCCCTGCCCTCATCCCCTCCTTGGCAGCCAGAACCCTGCCGACTCACCAGCATCTGCTGGGAGATGCTGGAGCAGGAATCCATGTGGAGCCACCCAGCACCAGAAGTGTGTGTAGAAACAAGAGAGCAAGGAAAATAATAAAAGTGCTCTGCTATGGGCTGCGCTGACAGGGATCTGCAGCCTTGCTGACCAGAGCCATGAATGGGGCTTGAGCCCACAGTTCCTCCCTCTTCACACTGCAACACTGCAAGGTCTGGGATTTACCATCGCTGCAAGGAAAGGCTCCTCTAAGACTGACTCAAACAGCTTCCTCCGAAGTATTTTAGCATGAAGGCATCTCTTCATTTCACTTCAGAGCAGTTGGAGATGTGGGCTCAGACTCACAAGAGGGCTTAGATGTCACAACACACCCAAACACCCTTCGTGAATGTGGGTTTTGGCCAGCTGGTGTCACTGGAGCGATTCCCTGCTTTGTCTGCAGGGACACTGGGGACCCCAGGGACACCCCATGCATCTTCAGTGCCATCAGCCATCACAGGAGCATCTGCCTCTCGCAGTGTATGTTCAAGGCAGGAAAAGGGAGGCTACATTTAGGCACACACAGCTCTTCCACAGGTGCGTGAAGAACATTTTCTGAAGGTCCCCATGGAAGTCAAGGGATTGGTTAAGCCCTCTCAAGATCCCAGGGAGCTCAGCCTGGTAAATAAGGACTGTTGGTGTCTGTGCAGTGCCCTGCACCAACCTCAGTCCCTCTGGGCTATGGAGAACCACTCGCATTGAACCACAGTGACCCTGTCCCTTGCCAGGTCCCCGAGGAAGCGTTGTCCAGACTAGGGGCTGAGGTCACGTCTCGCACACCGTATCCATCTCCAAGGCAAGACAGATGGAAAAGACGGCCCTTGGCCAAGCATGGGAAACATTCAAGAGGGAGATAAAGAAGAGCTTCTCAACACCAGACTGTTTCTCCACCAAACTTTCCACACCCAGAGGCACCAAGCCTGTTCCTAACCTGGGTCAGGCTGTGCATTCCTCCTGGCCTTATTTTGAGAGATTATTTTTACCAAATTTCCCACTTTCTCTAGTAAAACAAACTCCAAACACTGGCCTGGGGGACAACTCCAGCCTCAGCTATGAGAGTTGGCAGAGTTGTGAAGCACTCAACGCTGAGTCTTTCATTGTGGGAAACACTGAGCGACCTACGTGCAATGGGTGGAGTTTCTCCAGGCAAACAGGAGGAACATATGGACTTGGCCATAGGTTGGAGGAGAGCTCCCATGAAATGTCTTTGTCACTAGCCACAGGAAGGACAAGACCTATAGTGCTGCCCTCACGGGCCAAGGATCTGCATGAAGCAGGGGGCTGGTCCCACATAGAGATCCCACATGAATAAGATAAAAACTCAAGAAGGTTCATCCAGTTGCTACCATCAACTGAGTTCCAGCTGGACACGCTTAGCAGGGAGATATAGGGATGGAGAAGAGTGAGACCCCAAACACACAAGACTCTGACTGTGGAGGTAGGAAGATGAAGGTGGGCTGATATTTTGCCCCACTGCTGATAAAGGAAACTGTCAAGAAAGTAGGACAGCAGATGAAGAGGAACAGTGGAGGGGGAAATGGAGGGAGATGACGGGGGCCTGAGGAAACAGTCATTGCCAAGGCTCCCCAAAATCTTGCTGCATTCTCCCATGTAAAAGCACCAGTGGGAGGAGGAAAATCCAGTACATTGCAAGATGGCCGAGAAGTCCAAGAAAAATGGCCACGTGGTTCTAGCATAGACAAGAAGGAAAAGAAAGTCTGTCTTTGCTGCAGGTCTTGGTGAGGAGGGAGCAGAGCACCGTTCTACGAATCCAACATCAACAGCCAGACAAGGGACCTCTGGTGTGGTTGGATGTCGATGGGACAACAACCAGCTGCTTCTCCTCCACAAGAGGAGTGAAGCTTTGTCCCGTCTGGACATCATGGTGAGAGAGACAGCACCCAAAGCCAAGCAGGGTCCTGCTCTGCTCAGACCACAGTGTGCAGAGGGTGGGGATCCCGCACAAGTCTGGGACTGGATGTGAAGGAAGCCTGGGGAAAACACAGATGCAATGTTTATTGGAGCAGGAGGAGGACCTCACATCCCTGGTGCAGAGACAGGCCAAAGCATTATTAGAAAGCATCACCCAGCAGAGAACAGCCGCTCCGTGGAGCAGAGTTCTTTCTAGCTGTGGCTTATGCCACTGTAGGGAAAACGAAAAGCTACAAGAAAGGCAGAAAGAAAACACGCGGTTGTTCCGAGAGCAAAAGCAGCAAAAGGCTCATGGCTGGTGGAGGAGAAGCCTGTTGGGATGTGACGCAGAGCTCTGCCGCTGACGTGGGGTCAGCCCAGCTGAGAAGAAGTCCGTTCTCCTGGGTCAATAACGTCGATTGGGTTTGGGATGCTCAGAGGACCAGTGACAAATGCTGGCCACCAGCCATTCAAATAAACAGTAGGCAGCCAGTTGGCCAGTGGCCACTCAAATAACCAGCCCCAAGCTAAAAAAATACAGTAAGCTAGTAAATTTAGTAACCTAAAGAGAAACATTCCTCTACCAACCAGCATGCAAATAAGCCAGAAGGGGATATAGAGCTGACACAGTCCCCTGTTCGGCTTTTGATATTCGATGGCCCTTATCCAACTGGCTGCCAGTTGGTTATTTGCATTGGAACAGGAAACAAATTTTTCTCCTATTTATACTGCTTACCTCAGGAATAAACTAATTACTGTTATAAAATCCCATTCCCACAGTGTCCAGCACACATCTGTAACCTCTGGAAGGGACAAATGCACACAACTTGCCAGCTGGACTGTCCCATCGAAACGGCCAAATCCCAACTTGCTTTTCGCTGGCTCTCCCCACTGGATGATGAAGCAAAGCCCTCGCTGCAAATACCCCGCCGCATCGGCTGTTTACCTTGCTCATAAACAGATCGCTGCTACAAAACGCTCTTCCAAAGCTGCCCAGCGCACGGCAAGAGGAGCAGGGAGCAATCTGCTGGTGTTTCGGTTCCTGCAGCCAAGGACAGGGCCAGCTGGTTGCTCCAAGTGTCCAGGCTGTGGAGTGGCTGGGAAGGAGATGGTCCAGCCGTGCTGAGGCCCAGACGTGCCACTAGATGGAGTTTGACAGTGGGATGGCCCCGCGTCCCTGTCCGGCTGCCGAGATGGTCTCCAGTGGAGATGGTCTCCAGCTGCACTGGGAGAAGGGGATTTCTGAGGTCCAGCACTGGCAAAGGACTCCAAGCCCCACCACGGTGGAAGCCATCCCATCCTCAGGCACACATGGAAGTGTCATGCCATGGCTCTTGGCAGAGAGGCCCTGTGCTGCCTGACACCTTTCCTGGTGTGGAAATCCCACCCAGTACCTTCCCGCCAGCTCAAACACAAGAGGAAGCTCCAACATCAACCACTGCCCCGCGTGCATGAAGGGACCCAACAGCCATGGCCATGCCCAGAAGCCCTAGTCGGGATGGGTCAAGCAATGCCCAGCAATGCAGCAAGAGACCAGGCTTCCAAGGACACTGCAGTCTGGCCAACTCTCAGCACACATTTTGCAGGATTTGCTGTTTCCTTCAAGACCCAGCTGCTGGAGTCAGGGGATTAGTGAAGAAAGGCGACATTCTTCCTCCTTCTCCCCGTCCGTAAAGACTTTCCTGTAGCATGCCATTTGCAGATGGCATCTAAGGAGCATGCAGAGTGTATGCTTTGCTTGTCATTTCATTTTTAAAGCCAGACTTGTGACTTGCCAGGTCCTGACCCATGAACGCTTTGCAAGTGCATGGTAGAGCCACCTTCCTCGCTGCAAACACCCTGCTGCCTTTGGCTCCCTCCCCACAAGGACTCTGCTCCTCCTGGCAGAGGGAAGATGCACTGTGGTTCCCCCTTGCCAGACCCCCGCTCACCTGAGCCAGGTGAGCACCCCATCCCTGAACTTTGTGGGGTGCCATGCCGTGCCATCCCCTCTGCAGGGCCCTGCTGGGCTCCGCATGGCTCCCTGGATTTGGAGGCAGGGAAGAAGTGATGGGTGATACCCAGTCCCCTGGCTGAGCTGCCTGCAGGTTCAGGCAGATGTGGCCACGTGCACCAGAAACAGGTTGAAGAGTCGCTCGGCAGGGCTGGGAACTGGTGTAACGACGTGCGAGTGGCAGAGAGGCAGGCTCACGAGGGATCCTTAACTATATCTTACCTGGGATGCACCTCATCTGGCATTCTTCATGCGAGCTGGTGAAACCAGGCTACAGGAACAGATCAGCAGAGATGAGGTGAGAAGATGAGGAGGAAGGCGGACTGGGGAACAAGGAACACAGCGCTAGCTAGGTACTGCATCCACAGGCTTGGCTGCTGGGATGTGGATGGAGCAACAAAGATAGTCCTGCTCTGGGCTTGCCTGGTTACCGAGAGCTGGTGATTCCCTCACCTTTGGCATTTAAGTACTAAAGTACTTAAGTACTTTAAGTCTTTCTTTGCACGTGAGTTTGTCCCCACGTGTGACCAGGCTGAAGTGTGCGTGCGTCTTCAAATATGGCAACAGGGATGGGGGCAAGCGTTATCTGAAATGTGCGTGGTTGCAAGTGACACAATGGTACTTTTTTTGTGAGGGTGCAGTAGCCCATTCACGTGTTTAGAAACAGGTTTCTATCCATATGTTATGGAGATGCTAGGAGGAGCCACATCGGGAGAGATCAGACCATCATGCCGAGGAGCCTTTTCACATCACTTTCTGAAAACATCCAACTTCTCTTTTCACTTGTGGGGGTGTGGGCTGTTTTCCTTCCTCCCTCTCCCCGGGAGTGTTTGTCTGTCTGTCTGTCTGCTGTCTGCACATCCCACTCCCGAGTACATCTACCCTCCTGCTCCCGTTGACCAGAGCATCAGCAGAGGGAGAATCAGAGAAACGCATCCAGTTTGGATGAAATACCAGTTATGACCCACACCACTGAGCCTGGTCTGGATAAACCCCCAGCCCTCTGTGACTCTGTCATAACAGTCCACAGTCAGCCCAGGAAGGTGGCCTGGCACGGGTCCTCGCCGTGGACATCAGATCCAGGAGAAGGCTTGGGCAATGTATTTCTGAAGGTTCATTCCTGCATGTTGAGGCTTCACCTCAGGGGGTTCAGGACCCATGAAGAGTCCTGGAGAGCAGCTCTAAGAGTTAGGGGCCCGGGTGAGAAAAGAAGATGCCACATGGGTACAGCTCATCACCCAGTCCTTGCCGGAGGTCCCGTGAAGGTTGTTGCCCGCTAGAGCCCAGCCTCTACCCAGGGAGAGGCTCTAAGAGCAGGGTGCTGGAGGGGCTTGGAGCTACTCCCCCATGTTTCTGATCCACATTTGGATTGGCCAGCTCCCAGGGAGAAACCAGTATCTTTAACATCACTGGGGCTTGTGACAAGGGCTAGACGTGTCCTTAGCACCAGCCCAAGCCATCCCTGCGTGGGACAGCCCAGGCAAAGAGCGTCTGTGCTGGAGCAGAATCATTAACCCAGGAAAATAGTAGGACATTCAGAGGGCCATGTGGCCTTGCTGGCCACAATGCCTGTGCAGTCGCCAGGCACCCAGACAGATGTATTGAAATGAGCTACAAAGAGATCCATTCAGAGAAATCCAGCCCAAATGGCTTGCTAAGCTGGCAGGCAGGCCCTGGCAGAAAGCAAGGCTGACATGAGCTGAAGGGACTGTCCTGGTCTTCATTGGAGCTGTCGGCATTGTAAGAAGCTGGGAAAGGAGAACAGAGCTCAGGACTGCAGAGCAGGACCACCCCTTGCAGATGGGAGAGAGAGCAAGTGGGGCAATGGCAGCGGGAGAGGTGGGGTACTGGAGCAAGAGCAATGTGCTGGGCAAGAGAGCAGGAGAGCAGGGACACATGGGATGGAGGTGGTTGAAGATGGCCTGCAGGTAAAGATGGAGATTTGTCATCGCAGGTGTAAGCAGCGGGGGTGGGATAGGTGCATGCCTGGCCCTGCAGGAGGCAAGCAGTAGGTGAACATGGAGTCAGGATGGGTGATGGATCAGTGAGCTTCCTGGGTCCACTTCCCAGTGATGTGCTTTCCTATCATCCCTCCTATCTCATGTGCACCATGATGGGCTTTCCTATCATGAGCAGGGCTGAATAAGAAAGGCCCCTCCCATGACTCAGGGCATGGCCGAAGGGTCTCTGTCACGCAGGGCAGCCGTGCACCAGGTCAGGAGGTTCCCTGGGCTCTGACAGCAGCTTGGAAATTCTGTGCTGCAAGATTTGAGCTATTTCTGAGCTGGCAAGCCCAGCTCAGCAGAATGCCAAATCCCCCTCCCCACCTGCAAATCCCAAATCCAAACACCTTCCCTGAGACCTGAGCAGAGACAGCCCCAAGGCCTGGAGTCCACCCAAGATGGAGAAAGAACCTCTGAGGTTGGGGGGAAGCCAGTGGTGCCCCCAGGGATGTTTCCACTGGGCTCCCTGTGCAGCACCACAGCCAGCTTCATGCAACATCCCTCTCAGTGATGCTCTCCTGAGAGGGACCTGAGCATCCCCCAGGATAACTCATGAGAGTCAGATGGACTCAGACTCAGAGCTCAAGGCCCTCTACAGTAGACGGTGTCTCAGACAATCCTAAACAAAGATTAGAAAGTTAGAAAAACTGGGAAGGGAGTTTGCCTTTAGAAGACATCCCTTGTCAGGAGGGCCATGGAAGAAGAGCCTTTCCTTTCTCCTGAAGGAGGGACACCATGCTGAAGAGAAAGCAAAGCCTACAGATGTGCCAAAAGCCCTTTTTGGAAGGGTGCTTCTGCGGGGATCTGGCAGAGGTAGAAGACCCAAGTGGCTCACAGCAAGAGGGACATGAAAAGGGGAACTGGTGTGACCAAGCCAGAAAGTGTTCAGAAGGACAGATGTCTTGGGGACATCTGACAGCTCTGTGGAGTCAGCCCTGAACAAAGCAGAGTGGTTGGTGGAAACAGGCACATTTCTCCTCTGCTTTGGCCATGGCAACATACCTGGTGAGGAGTCCACACGAGACCATCCAGAGCCTCTTGTGATCACCTTGGACCTGCCATAGCTCACCGAAGACCGAAGACCTCCTGCTCTCTGCAGATCACCTCTCTGCCCCTACTCTTGTGTCCCGCAGCCATCACCGTGGTCTTGGAGATAGTGGTTTGTGTGACCTGATCCCTTCCCACTCATGATCTCAGCCTCGTGTCATAGCTTCCCCATCCGCATGCCGGTGCAAGGCTGCTGCCACGCAAGCATGTGACCTTCGCTTCGGGCTCAGCCTGCCCCAGCAGCAGCACCATCACCAGTCCCCCGTTTCCAACTCCTGTCATTTGCTTTATTGGCCAAGTGTCCGACGTCTCCTCACACATATCTGGAGGCAAGTCACCACCGTGTGGAACAGGCAGAGCCCAGGACAGAGAAGCACTCAGAGCGGATTAGATTTGAGATTGGGTTAATTGCGCCTTTCCATCATTTGTTTGGCTTGGGATAGGTCCAAAACATATGAATGAAATCCCCCCATGCACGCTACGCTGCTGACAAGCGGATATTGCATCTGGTTTGAATATGGCAAGTGGCTGCAGAGGCAGAGAGAGTGTGGAGCTGCTTGAAATACAACACACGCCTCCTCACGCTCCCGGCCCCCCTGGACCATGTGCCCTGCAGTTACATTATGCTGCAAGACCCCACCCTGCATCCCCAAACTTTTCCCACCACCTCCACACGCCATCGGCTCAGGTCCTCGTCACCCTGGCCCACGGCACTGCCGGGCGGTTCATACCCCTGGCCAAAAGGCAGGAGCAGGAGATGGAGGAGGAGGAGGAGGAGGACAAGCCCTCGGACCAGCACGGGGTGATGTCCGTAGGGTGGGCTGTGATGGCCAGAACGGCTGTGGATGACACAGATGAAATGGCGACGTTCCCTGGCATCGGGAGAGGGTGGGAGGGGAGATGCAAAGGGAAAAGAAAGCAGGGTGGATGCCAAAGGCTTATTTCTCTAACCCTCCCCAGAGCCCCCCGTCAGCCCGTGAGCAGCGGCATGTGATCACTGTGGGGGGCTGCAGCGCGCAGGACATGAAAGGACTGGTGGCCGAGCTGTCCCCAGGGTGCTGAGGCTGGCTCAGGAGGAGGTGGAGCTGATGCCAGGAGAACTTCAGTGGAGGAAAGTACCCTTTGGTCTAACATCACCGGCTGCAGGGTGCCGGGGGCAGCCCCTGAGGCAGTGGCACCAGCAGCACCGGAGAGCACGGGGTGCCCTTATTCCCCCCGGATTCACACCCTGATCTGCAGCTAGCACAGGTCAGGGACTTTGCAGGGGCTTTGAAGGAAGAAAGATCCACCAGGGCTTTGCAACATTGCATGGAGACGTGGGAGCCTGCAAGAGCTACTTGCATACAGCCCCTTGGATCATGGTGCCACGCAGCTGCTGGAGGCGCAGGGAAGGATGCCGGGTGAAGGGGCACCCCGGCAGAGGGAAGCACGGGATAGAGAAGATACAGGCTGGGAAACCACTTTTCCCAGGGTGAACATCGTCAGGAAATAAAAAGGGAGTCTGGTCTTAAGTTGAGGCACAACATCGGGGTTTGGCAAAATAACTTTTGCTGATGGATGACCCAAAAGTTCATGAATAAACTGAAAGCAAGCCCAAAGCCTAGCCCCCTCCCCGCAATGCTTCCGTTCCTTGCTTTTCAGGAGGAAGATGGGAAAATATTGCCCTACGTTAAGGTGTTCCCCATACATTGTCATTTTAGTCTATCTCGCAGGGAAACGTGCCCCCGAGGTGCGGTGGTCACTTTGTTGGTCGCTGCAGCAGCACCGTGCCCAGAGGACCAGGGTGGAAGCAGGATCCAGCCATGGAGATGATGGATGTGCACTGGTTTCCCTCCTGGGCATTGCTGCTGGCCCATGCCCCCTTGTCCATCCCTGCCCCAAAGCTCAGCTGCCTCCTCTCACCTCCTCTCACCTCGAGCACCTGCAGAAGTGGGAGATGGGGCAGGCAGCAACTTTCCCCCCTGGTGGCATGTGGTCCCCGGCCACTGCCTGGAGGGCAAAGGGATTCCCCTGCTGCCACCAGCACCCAGGCGTAGGTTCGCTCCAGCTCCCACCGTGGCACGCCGATGCCCACGCCGGGAGAGCCACGTAGGACCGACCCTTCCTCCTCCTTGCAGGGCAGCGGAGCCCTGATTTGCACAGGTGTTGAGCACCCTCCATCCCCGGCGGCCCTCAGGGCTGTCACGATCACTCAGCACCTCCCAGGATCTGGCCTTTTTTCCACTGTTCTTTTATGAAGACGTTATTTTACGGCTTGTTAATTTGTACTTTTTCGAGCTTTTAACAGGGAGCAGGGGCCAAGTCCCCAGGCAGCCCATTGGCCGTGAGAAATCCCATTTGGTATCATATAAATTATTGCAGATATTACTAATATTGCGTCTATTGTGTAAATACTGACTAAATGTTTGAAAAACACAAATAAATACGAGCTGAGCTGATGGCTGGAGCAGCTGCCTATGAGCCATTCTGGGCCCCCGGGGGAAAGAATCCACATTTTAAACTAATGTGTAAATATGTAACCTGCCTCCATCCCCCGCCAGATCGGCGTGAGCAGTCCTTGGAAGCGGCCCAGTCCCTCAGCTGCACGGCTATGATTTAAGAACAGCTATAAATACATCTCATCCGCCGGGCAACTGCACAAACAAGGGCTCACCTGGCAGTAAGGGGTCACCGAAGAGTCTCCCACCTGAGACCACTGCGCACGGAGGGGCGCGTGTTGGTGGGAGATGCTCAGGGCTGCTCGGTCCTTAATGCCTCCCTTGGGTGCTGGATCTCATCAGCCCAGCCTAGCAGACCCCAGTGTTGCACGTTGTGGCCAGGTATGAGCTGATGGACCGCCGTCAACTGATGGGCCACCAGGATCGACAAGGATGCTGCTGCCAAGCCAAGCGAGCTTCCCTTGTTGGGGCAGGTGCCCCGCCTCGCTTGCAAGCTCTTTCCCCCATTCCCCGTTGTTGCAAAAAAGTCAGAGAGTCCTCTAGTATCCCGGTCCTCAGCAGCATCCAAAGGCCCAGAGCAACATGCCCCTTGCCGGAGGGCAGAAGGACCGGCCAAGGACCATGTCCCTGCATCCCACTGCCTCCCGGCCTCAGATGCTGGAAGTTTCCAGCCCCTCCTTGCAAGTTCCCAGTTCCCCCCATCACCCAGGGCTGGCTCTGAACGGGATGAGGAACCTTCTTAATCTCTTCCCCACCCAAACCAGGGGTACTGCAAATTGTCCTCTTGGCACAATAGAGTGGTGAACCACAGGCTGCAGCGAGGGAGAGGAGACAGCCTGCATCCCTGGGCTTTGCCTTTGTCGGCTGTGCAATGATGCTGGGTTCTTTCCCCAGCCTTTTTTTTGTGACCTTCCCAATCTTTTCAATCAAATTTAACCCATGGCCTCTACTCAGTTGGGTACAAACACCTCGGGGTTTGCCCAGAGCTTCTGCAGAGGATGAGAGCTGCTGGGTTGGCTACAAGCAACGGCGTGGGGTGGATTTGCTCCTCAGCTGATGGACGGCAGCACGGCAAAGGTGGTGCCAGGCTGTGTAATGGGTCCTATCGCCCGGGACTGCAGAGGGAGGTGCCGCAGCCGCGGGGCCCCCAGCACCCTGCCAGCAGGCGGGTAGAGCAGGCAGGGAGTGAGAGGAGAAGCCGGGCCAGGAAGATGTGAGTCAGGGCAATAAGGTCATTGCAGCGGGAGCTGCTCGAGACACTTCTGGGCGGATGCCTGTCCGCTGGGGCAAAACATGGGATTTAATGCCATTTCTCTTCAGAAAGGTGAAGATCACGGTATGGGTTCCCATTTCCAAAGCTGCAGGTATTTTTCAGGCATGGGGTGCCAGCTCTGATCTTGGCTGCAGATGACAAAGACTAAACCCACATGATCTCCACGGGACCAAACGCTGCAGGGAGACTTTCCCCAACAACTTCTGCCTCCTACCCACTCTCTGGGACAGCCAAAGAGATGTTACTGATTTTCTTAGCTACTCCCACATCCTGGGGATCAGCCCGGTGCAGCATCTGCTTGTGAGCTTGGACCCTCCCCGGGGACCACCGTGGCCACAGACTCCTCCAAACCCCAGTTTGGCTCCTCCAAGGCCGTGCAGTTGCTGTAGGTGCCCAAGTGCCCAGGCTTGGCTCAAAAGGAGCAAATCTCCCTCGCAAAACTACCCTTTTGGCTCTTACATGTCACATCTCTGAGCCCTTATATAGGTCCAGGCGTGGGTCCTTGGCCAAATGCATCAAACGGAGCCAAGCAGGGTGAGGGACCAGGGGGAGGACAGCGCAGGATCGGGTTGTACATCAGGGCTCAGCTCTTCCCCTGTAACTACAGATTAAAACAATAAACTCAGAGAGATTCAGCATTTGGCACGGCCTACGAAGAACCGATGTTTGACTCGCCCTCAGCTCACAGGCACACCCAAATAAATAGCATTGTTTATAAGGACTGAAAATTAAAAATTAAGGGCTGTGATTTTCAAAGCTCCCCGAGGAGCCCTGACATTGAACTCCCATAAAAACTAATGGCATGAAATCCCAACCCTACATTTCTCTGGAGTGATAAAAAGAGCTATTCATTGTGCAATCAATTGCAGAAATTCATAATAATTTATAGTAAAGAAATCCTAAGTAATTTCACTGCTATGGAGGGTTTCAGTTAGCAATAAATCTAGTAAATAAAGTACCTACCATTTGAGTGGGAGAAATGACTGTAAGATTCAGCAAATTAGCTAACGCAACGCAACGTAATTTCACTTCTTATTATCTGCTAGGAATTGCAAGCCACCAATTTAAATTCATTTACTCTAGTTTGAATTTTAAGTCATTTTTGCCTGCAGATGAAAAGCAAAACTTCTGTGGCTGATCAAAAAACATTTGAGGAAAATGGGGTTTTGCGTGGTTTTTGACAAAATCATGAGCTGTCAATCAATCTGCATTGACCACTGCTTCTTCTAACAACCTTAGTTTTGTCCAGAGTCAAACATAACCAGGAGAGAGTTTGATGCAGAGCCTTTGGCCTTCCCTAGACATCTCTGCTGAGTTTCTGCATATTTGCATGCACCTGCAGGTACTGGGATCCCCTCCCATCACCCCTCACTTGCAGAGAATTGGTCCGTTTGATATCAGGCACCCTCACCACCCTTTTCTGTGGTCTGCTGAGGACGAGATAGATGGTGCATGGGACTAGATACGCCACATGAAACACCACCGCTGGAGACATGCCATGGAGTCAGTTGATCCCATCCAAACACACGCACACAAACACACACGTGCAAGTCCCATGTCCATCCAGACCACCCATGTCCATACTGCAGGCATACAACGGGAGGTCACCAAATGAATGAATGCTGAATGAGCATGTGAAAAGCACCCAGGTCATCAGATGCCAT
This sequence comes from Calonectris borealis, assembly GCF_964195595.1. Classification (NCBI taxonomy): domain Eukaryota; kingdom Metazoa; phylum Chordata; class Aves; order Procellariiformes; family Procellariidae; genus Calonectris; species Calonectris borealis. Next base: position 7,311,570 of record NC_134334.1, read on the forward strand.
GGTTGGACCCTACATCCCTCTCTGAACACTGTGGTCCTCTCCCCACGGCGTGTCTATAGCTGGGCATCACACCTCTGGCTCCACTCAGCAGATGGACCCTGCAGCCACGCAACAGCTACCTCACTTCCAGACGAACAGAAGATCAGCAGCATCATTCACACCCAGGTATAATCCATTTTGGGGGAATTAGATCCACAAAATTGTAGCTTTCAAAGTTGGCTGAAGAATTAACCATTGATCTCATAACCATTTAATAGGAATCATGTCCCATTCTCCTTTAGGTTCCTCTGAAACCCTGCCCTACCTTCAGGTCTTTACATAGGTGTACATCCAAGATGAAACTAGCTGAAACCATCAGAAGTGACTGCAGATAAGAGTCCCCAAGAAAAGGTCTGGGAGGAAAGTGAAGCAGGAGGCTGCAGGTCACCACACCAGGCACGCACACAGCCTGGTTATCCCAAATTAGTGATCTCTTTTTAAAAAGATGCCACAGTAAAGGGAAAGATAAAGTGGAAAACTCTTGAAACTCTTCCTCTCATTTGAGTCATTTTTGGGTCTTCCCCGCAGGTCACATCCCACCATGCCATATGCCCACTCCACGCACTGAGCAGACCCAATGCAGGATTTCCAGGATTTGCAGACCTGTAAAATGCCAGCCAACCTCCGGAGTCATACTAATGACGAGCGGGAAGAGTGAAGAGCGAAGTCCACCCCATCCCTCATCACAGCCGTTGGCTTCACCATCAACCAAAGGGACAGAGAGTTTTACATGCACGTTGCCTTCCTGTGGCTGGGTACGAGCTGGCTGTAAGCACCATGGGCAATCGAGGTCCAGAATGTCCGAGACGGCAATGGCTTACCCTGGCCACCTGGTCACTGGGCCACTGAGTCTGCCCCACAGGTCCACGCTCGTGGCCGGTGGCCACGTCCCGTTACACGTGGCTGTGTCCCCCTCTAGTGGCGTGTCCCAGCCAGCACGCTCCTGGCCACTGTGGTGAGCCGGACACGCTCACCCTTGGCATGGTCACCACAAATTCACACCTCTGTGATTCCTCCATGGTCTTGTGCTGGGTGGCAGCATGGTCAGACCTGTGATGCACAAAGAGGACCTCCAAGAAAAAGTGCTGCTGGCCCGTATCGAGTCTCCATCGGCCAGGGCAGGGCAAGGTTTTCCTGTAGGGAAGGGCTGGTCCATCAAGGCGAGCAGGACATTCCCAGTCCACCAAACCTCTCCAGCGGTTGGACTAGGAAGGGCTGGAGGATGGCTTGACCAAGCAGGACAATGTTACAGCCAGTCACAGGTACCAGAGTTTGTAACCGCTCCCCTGCCTCATATGAAGGGATTTTTTTGAGAGGGCTGGGAGGATTAAGTGGAATTCACTGCTGGCAGCTGCTGCCTGCAGATGAAGAGATGAGTTACGGCCATCCAGGCTGCGAAGTTAGCAAGATACCTCCTCACCACAACTAGGATGTAGCCCTCTGCATCACTGTTAACTTGGACTTCCTCAACGGTTCTGGTTTCGTGTTCCCCCCATCCATAGTATCACCACAGGGCAGGATCAAAATTTGTTTCCTTGCTGCGTTTATGGCTGAAGATTGTGTTTAGTCCTGAAAAACACAGCAGGTCAGGCTCCCCGTTAGCTGTCTGCGCGCCACGGGACGTAGCTGTTCTTGCTTTCCTAAACATTTAGTGTTTGTTTTGCTGGCTGATTCTCTTAAGCAACCCTAATTGTTTCACAGCTTCGTGTTTCTATATATACTGGTAGAGTAAGCAATGCAAACTGCCCTGGTTTGCTCAGGGGAGCAGAACTGTAGCGAATCAGCACGGCGTTTCCTTTGGTGGGAGGACAGACCCACTCCTGGTTTTGAAACGGTGCTAAAGCAAGCGACCGTAAGAGCTCGAAGAGATGATGGGGCACCCTGGGAATCTGCTGAGCACGCTGGGATTGGGCCAGATCCTTAAAAGTGCATCTCACCACAGTGTGTTTCAATTTCCTTCTAAATTGGGGTCCCCAAACTAGGCACCTTTGTACACTTAGCATCAGAGTGGCCGCTGAAGAGGGTGCTGTGAGTGCTGCAGGCTCTGCTAGCGTTCACTGTGAGGCTCTTGCCATCATCTCCTGCACCTCTGGAGAGGAACTGCTTGGAAACCAGCGCTCTAAATATTTCCCAATTTTCTTGAAAACTAGGAATTTCCCCAAGCAACAGAAATCAGTAATCTGAAAAATGAAGAAATGACCAAAAAAAAAAAGGCACTTTGGGGAGGAAAAAATAAAAATGAAAACTTTTGAGTATTTTTCTACTCATTTCAGCAGGCCTGAGTCCATGCACACTGGCCACTCTGTCCTGCTCATCTCAGCTTGGTAGAAAGCCAGAGAGATGGTTAAACATCTTCCCTTCGGCTTTCCCTCGATGCCAGACGTGCACCAAGGTATTTCCTGAATCATGCAACATTTTGGGGCTGTATGAAGTCTGTCACTTTGTACAGTGTTCCTAGGGTGGAAGATGACCCATATATCAATGTCAGCATTTACAACCAGGAATCCTTTGAGACCCTTGAGTCACCCACGACTGCCTTATGAATTCTGGCATCTGTGGCAGCAGCTCTGTGGGCCTGGGTAGCCTGACTCGCTGCTGTCATTTCCCCCTCAGAGACACCCAGGGAAAATGCCTCAAATCAGCAAGAGGGTCACAAATTTCATTTTTGAGTCCTCCTCACATGGGCTGCCAGGGATGAATTCATTTCACCCACTCAACCCCAAAAAAAGTCCAATCTTGAGAACTTACATGGGCTTCTCTACAGCTTTGCCAACCACTGCCACAGGCTCTGCAAGAACAACCCACTGGGGAGAGACTGGGTGAACACCCACTGGAGGGGCCAGCATTTATAGATTAAGAAGGGATCCTGGCTGATTATCTTACAGCTGACACCCATTTTCAGGTGGTTACACTTAAGGAAGATGTGTTGAACCCTTTGTGGTGGACTGCCAGGTGTGAGCTCCTCGCAATGTGCTGGGTATCTGGCCTTTGTGGGATGGTCCATCCTGCAAATCACAGCAAAGGACCTGTCTAAGGACCTTGAAGGGGTCCAGCAGGCCAATGATGCCCTCCAGGCTCTCAGGTGTTTCAGAGACCACTGTGGTGTGTTACGCATCTCAGCATGGCATCCCCACCCCGAAACCTCAGCATCCCCAAGGCTTTCCTTCCCCCCATGGGTTCTGCTATTTCTCCCTCCCCAGAGGAGGAATAGGGGCCCATGAGGGGAAGGAACCCACCGGGGTCCAAGTCAGAGGACACTGAAGAAACCCTTGGGAGGAGGAACACGGCCAACCTCTCAGCTTCAGTCTCCAAGCTGGCTACTGCCTAGAGGGTCTTGACCTAGGACATTTCCCTTGATGCTGAGCATCTGCCGCAGAAAATATCTGTGTTAGGAAGCTCCTGTACCCATAACATCCCTCTTCCCTGAGGCACCCGGACACCCAGGGGTGATGGGAAGTCCGCATCCTCCATCTCCACTGCTGGGTTTCTGTGCTGTGCCTTCCTGCTCCTGGCGTCTCTTCCTCCTCGGCTGGGTCTCAAGAGCACTCTGTTAGTGCCTTCCTGGTAGGTAGCCCCAGGGCACTGTTCTTCTGTGTCTGCCTCGCTAACGCCATCCTGGTAGGGCTCCTGCATCTCAGCACTCAGCGATCCACCCTGTGGCTGGACACGCTTGTGATCCTGCTAGCCCAGAGTGCTCTTCGTGTGTCCAGGCCACAAAGGCCAAGTGCTACCCCTTTGATGGGAGAGGACATTGGGTCTAGCACCCCTAGAAACAGTGCTCAGCTCCTCCTCATCCTCCGCCAGCCATTCCTTCACTGGCCTTTGCCCAGACCCCCCCCAGGAGTTACTCTGGAGCTGCAGGTCCCCTCAACAGGGAGACAAGATGTTGCTTCTCTATCCATCACCACCTGGTTACTGAGTACAAGAAACACAGGTACATGGACAACACAATCTATCATTTTTAATCTCCTCGCCACTTGCTATTTGACCTTCTCCAAGGAGTCCTGGCTCCTTCTACCTGCCCATGGCTTGTCCCCCAAACACATGGAGTTCCCCCTCTCTTTCCTCCAGCCATTTCATTCTTTCCCACTAACCTGAGTGAGACTGTGAACATGTGCCTTTCTGATCCCGTCTCCTCCCCAAATTTCCTGTGTCTGAGCCCCTCTGCATTTCCCCCATTTCCCTGGCTCCGTGGTATTTACGACCTATCTCTTTGTTCCGCTCTGGAGAAATCCCAGTGCTGCAGACTCGGCTGGCCGGGCTCGCTCGGCTGCAGCCACTGCATCGTCCCCAGGAGCTTTCCCATGGACAGGGGACAGGCGATGGATGCGGCACTGCCAGCGCGGGACTGATTTCCCATCCCCTGACCCGTGCAACATTTTCCTGACTTCAAGCTGAATTCACAGATCGAAATATATATATATATATATATATATATATATATATTTTCATGGATCAGACATATGCAAGCACCCACAGCCATTGCTCGCCTCAACGGTCCCGTTCCTGGTGATTTCTGTTAAGAGGTTTTCTGGAGCACGTCTGCCCCATGACTCGGGAACCCCTCTAAATTCAATATGCGAAACGATTCACGTCTAACTGATTGACCGTCTCCCATGTATCTCTCGGATCTGCACTTTTGAACCTCTGATCCGCAAATCCCTACTTATGCGGGGTCCACAGAAAGTAACTCATCAACCTGGAGCCTGTTATCAGTACAGTTAAGTTGGTTTAGAAGGGGCTGCATTGCCACAGGAAAATTTTTCGGACTCAGCAAACCGAAGCAGGTTGAAAACCACTGACCAGAGGTTTTGGGATTCTGGGGAATGTCTAAGATGATTCAGAGGCTCTGCACTTCTACAGCTGAAATGTTAATAAGAAACTATTGACTTTAGTTGGGATGAACACTGCTATATTGACGTGAGAAGGAAGTACCGACCGAGGGGGAAAAAAAAAAATGAAGTCAATATTTGCCAGGTGGGATAATAAATCCTGATTTATGATCAATGCAAAAGGCAGTGGTTGCGTTGCTATATACAGTCCATCGGGTAAACCGAGCCACTGCGTTTCCTTTATTTCAATTAGCTGCAAGTAATTTGCTGAGATATTCAGGGTAATGTGTAACCGAGATGTTCTGAGGGCCGTTCCCAGCCTACGGCTAAATAACCTGACACCTCTAAGTGATGTGGAACATTTTTAGCCTTTGCTAGAGGCAAAACCGAAAGTTAGACACTGCGACCCTAATTCTTCCCCAGATTGCTGGGATGGTTTCTGCTGGGTCCCTGCCCCACAGCCGCCCAGCCTGGGTGGGAGTCGGGGGTGAGGAGGCTGCCCGAGCACCCCGGGGGAGGTTGGGTGCAAGGGGGGGTCCCGTGCTCCAGCTCCTCCCAGCCTTCACAACCAGCCCAGGCAAGGGGCGGCTCATGTCAGCATGGAAAATTCACCCCGTTGTCTCCCACCCCAAAGTGACTTTTAGCAGATGGGAGACGAGCCGTTGCCTTCCTCCACGTGCGTTAGGCGGCTTTTTTGTCCCGTCTTCTGTACACCTCCGCAGAGCCATAAAACTCTGCCTTTCTTCCCTGCCACAGATATTTCAAGCTTCACTGATTAGGTTTGCATTGTATATAGCTAGCTATTAAAGCCAAGCATTTATGGCCCTTCCAGTTTTGCAGGATAATTTCAGAAGCAACAGCCCCAAAGAAGTCCTTCGCTGTAGTTGAATAACCTGATTTGTACAAATATTTTAGCAAAAATCTGGACTATTCTGATTTCTACATGGCTTCCCTCCCTTCCTAAGAATAATTGCGCCAAATCCTCCAAGACACAGGATAAACACAGTGGTTTCACTTTATTATAACAAAGTATAGATTTTTCACTGCTGCGTCACCAGGTCTCTCGCTCGCCTTTGTCTCTGAAAGGTTTTGTTTTCATCATTTTACCACCATATTTACGTAGAAATGCACTGGACAGCTGAGGGGATTTTACTGTCTCTAACATTTCCTGTTCTGTTGTTTAATTAGTCATTTCTGAAGAGAACATTACTTAAAATAAGAAGTTTCCTGCTGCAAGAGAAAATTAAATTAAGAGCCCCATACAGCCCAACACTGCTGCGCAGCTTCATTCCTGATGTGTTTCAGGAGAAACACGGATTTGGATAGGGAATCAAATTCGATTATCGAATTTTGGCAAAGCAGCGGACTCAGAGGTGGTCTGAGCGCAGGAACTGTTCTCTCCCAAAGCCCAGCCCTGCATCTTCCTCCCAACCACGAGACAATGCCCTATCCATGCGCCTTCATCAGCCACCAGCATGAAGAAGTTGTAAAGCCACAGCCAACACTTTGCTCCACGCGCACCTGAGAGGCCCCCTTAAGCAAAGGACCAGCTCTCCAGAAGATGCTGCTCCTACCTCAGGTTCCCGTTTCCTCCACTGTGTGGATGCAGGTTGTACATTAAGCCAATAGAAGAGATGGTTCAGCACAAACATTGGGACCTCCTGGAGACCTTTGAGGCGCTTAGGGACATGGTGTAGTGGGCATGGTGTGTTGGGTTGACGGTTGGACACGATGATCCTAGAGGTCTTTTCCAACCTTAATGATTCTATGATTCTATGAGATGGGTGTGGAGGGGCAATGCTGTCCTCATTTAAAACATTCCCTGCTGATGGAAGGGGAAGATGAGTTGATGTCCTCCAAACATAGCCATGCTCTGCCGGAAGGCCGGTGCCTTGTCATTTGTCTGGTAGCCAAAGACAGAAGAAACTCTGTTCCTTACTGATACTCCATATGGCCTTCAAAGGGCTTTGCCAAGGCAGCTCCGCAGTCTCTTTGCCGAAGAAAAGAGGGGGAATTTATGCATGGAGAAGGCAGACACCTTGGGCGAGATGCAGCAGAGGACTTCGGTCCTGGACTTCTCCACCGGCACAGACAAGCTCCCTTGTCCCAGTCTGCCCTTGTCCCAGGAGGAAGCTTGGAGGCTCTTTCCAGGCTCTAGTGCGCAGGTTTTCTTGACGCCTGAGATTTAGAGGATTTTCTCCAGCAACATTTTATTCACCATCAGTAGACTCAATATCCCAATCAGCATCTCTCTTTTCCTTGATTTTCTTCTGTTCCTTCCCACCTCTGGGTTGGTATCCCCAAAAGGCTACCTCTGCACAACTAAGCAAAACAGGCCAGGGAATGGTGGCACAGAGGGTTAAATGGTATGGACCTGCTAGGGACCATATAGCTAAGCCTAACGCAAAGCTGCCTCATCTATCCCATTCCTTGGGACAAGACCTCCCTTGAACTTTGCCTAGCCACTGCCTGGCGGGGTGCAAGCTGGCTGGGGCAAAACCACACCGGCAAGAGCACTAACAGGCTGGGTGGTGCCAGGAGCAAGACACGTCCCCGCAACCTCCTTTGAAAACGGCCACAGGCAGGAAGAGAGATGTGGACATCTCTTAAGCTGAGCACCTCGGTATTGGTAACACCACCTGGTGCGGGAGGAGGTCTCATCTGCCACGTGCTGAATGTGAAGACAATGTGAAGACAACTCCACCGCAAATCACGAACGGTCAGAGATGTTCATCCCTGCCCAGTCCTTTCCTGGCCATCACCAGCCTGGAAGACCCTTTGCAATCCTGATGGCCCCCATCCCTCCTCCCACCCACCCTGCTCAGCTGAGCGTGGTTCCCCACCAGCTCCTGCGACAGGGGGTGAAGTCTCAGTGCTCCTGAATGCCTGGAGGTATAATAAGCACTGAAGAGGAGTCGATCAGGGTGTTATGTATCCGACCAGCCTGCAATCTCGTTTTCTGCCTGGGCAGGGTGAGTAGGGCAAAGGTTGCAGGAGCTGGCTGTCACTCCAACGCTGGCTCGTTGCACGTGCACCGCCGTTTATGACCACTTGTCCGGCACCTGGATCAAGATTTGTTTCGGCAGTGCTACAACCTGTTTGGTTTGGACGGCACCCGGCTGAGTGGTGAAGTCAGTTGTGATATATTTTAAACCCTGGAGCCTGGGATCGTGATACAATCTCCTTTGAAGATAGCACAGGCCAGGAGACAATTCATTCACAGCCCTGTGGAAAAGGATATATTTGGCTGGTGGAAAACTTGGCTCTTTCTGCAGTGGTATGGTTTGAAAGCATTCACCATATTCAGGGATGCTCTTAAGTTCCCGCATGGACAGCACCCACAAATTCACCATAGACGCTCGTTTTTCCCAGAGAAACTTTCACGGTGTGTTCAGAGGCAACATCTAAAAGCAAAGACCTTAAATCCCAAGCCGCTCTGCTTTTTTTTTCAATGCCCTATTTGACAATAAACTCAGAGGAGTGAATTTTTTCCAGCCTCGGCGCCGGATTTCAGGTGATGGCACGGCAGATTTGTTGGGACTGAACGTCCGCGCCTGCGGCTTCTGAAGACTCACCCAAATAAATGCACATCCCCAAGCACGCATGCTGAAGTGCTCTGCAATCCGCGCGGAGCTAAAGGCTTCCTGTTGCAGCTGAAAAAGGACCGTCTTGATTTTTTAGTGACCGCCGTGTTGTATTTAGTCGACCAGGTGAGCACGGGTTACAGCAACCGCTCGCTTTCTGTTTATAATGCACTGGACACAGTTCTTTTGTCAGAGCAATTTTCATCTTCGCAAAGCTGCTTCTGTTTGTGAACTGCACTCCTATACAGCACCTTCTCTGAGCAGTCATCAGCGCCGCTCTGAAATGTTTGGATAGTTTGAAATAAATTTCATCAGAAAAACCACAGGTTTCTATAAAGGAGTACAATTGTCCTGTGTTTTCTGGTATGGAGGCTCTCCGAACAGCTTCTCCTTTCTCCAGGACAGGATTAATACATGTACTGTTGCTAAGTGTCCGATATTTATGTTCCATTAAGTTCAAAACAGAATTTATTTCTATTCAGCGTCAACCCCCACAGCCTCAGATTCACCCACGAGTTTTGCCTCCCTCTTTCTCACAGCTCTTCTCCCCATTGCATGCCTCAGACCACTGTCCAAATTGCAGACTACCCCACTTTCAAGCCCATTTGGTAAGCCCCAGGGGCATCAGAAAGCCGAAAAGAACCTGTAAAATATCTCCCACAACCTCTGTGACTAATAGCACTGGTCAGATCCAGGAGTTGAGCAAGAGTGCTGCCTGCCTGCACTTATTCTTCAGCGTAGTTGTATTTCCATCACTTCAATCCAGAGTCCGGCTACACCTTTGCACGGACCTTTGCAAGCTTTGTGCTTTCAGACTGGTCTCAGAGTTGGAAGCCCCCTTCCTGCTACCACCGCTGGGAGCTTTTCCTCGCCTGTGATCTGGCGATGGCCATTTCTCTGCAGCCTTTGAATAGAGAAGCACCTGGGCAAGCCTGTGAAACACTCCTCAGGTGCATTTTGTTCCTCTTCCCATCCGCTGAAATATTTACACATCAAAGGGAGCCGCCTTATCTAATGGGGTTTTGATTAAAGCAACACACGGGCAGTAATAAAAAGCGATGCCCTGCAGCGCTGGGGTCGTCAGCAGGCGCTGAGCTCCAAGCCACACCGGGGGTGACGAGGGCTCTTTGCCCCCGGCTGCTGTCCTGAGAGGGTGGCAAAGGAGGGGCTCCGCTCTGCAGGGTGCTCTGCACCAATGCACAAGGCCAGGAGACCTGGTACCTCCTTAAATGCTCTCCTGGATCGGGGCCTTCCTCTCTTCCAAATCAGCTGTGCTTTGAAGTCTTCACAGCCAGCTGGCATCTTCTGAGTAAGAGGCCAGCTTGCAGGAAGCGCCCAGTCTGCAGGTAACGACTGAGTAGTGTTTCATGGGCATCTTTGACAAGGCCACGGGCCCCCCCTCTCCTGGTGAGCCCCCAATTCCATATTCTGTCCGTTCACACTCATCATCTCCTCCACCGCAGAGGCTGTAAAATAAACACCCCTCCTGCCCCGCCACGCCGTTATCATCCCCGAAGACAGCTCACGCTGCACTTCCCTTCAGGGTGACTCACTCCAGATGTGTCTGCATCTGCTTTCCCTCTGGCATGGGGCTGCCGCCCATCACCCTGTGGACACCCTAGTCCCAACGCATCCCGTGGACGCGATCCAAAGCATCCCGTGGACGCGATCCCGTGCTGCAAATGGCCCGGCATTCGTGCTCTCTGCATATACCTCCCTTCCTGCTGGGTAAGTAAGATGGGCCCCTCCGCTCTACGCTGGCTTGAACCTCCTGCAGAAGGAGGTGGACATGCTCTACAACTCCTCGCCCAGGCCAGGAGAGGCGTCAAGGCAGGCATGTTGCAGGCAGAAGGTGGAAGTGAAAGGGAGGAAGGAGCAGACCCAGGGGAGAACATCTCCAGGGGTGCTGGGGCCAAGTGGCTGGCAACCTCTGCTGCTGCTAGCACGATGATGGAGCAGAGTGACCGGGGGGTCTGCCTTCGCAAACACCTCCTTGACCCACCTGCCCTTAACACAGGGCCGGGAAAATGAGTCTGGAGGTGCTGGGAGGGGACATCAGAGGGCAGAGGAGCATCCCACATCTTCCAGAGCACACGGGGCCCTGGGAAATCATACTATGGCATCTCGCAGAGGTCTTCCAGCTCATGTCAGGCACTCGCCATCACAGCTACCCCGAGAAGAGCCGCAGGGCGCCCTGAGCCTGCCAGCAGCACCACCAGCCCTGGCACCGGGAGCATCTCAGCCAAGGATGCTCCTCGGGCTGCAGGTGTCCACACCAGCGAGGGTGCCCCGGGACCCATGCAGAAATCTGGGACCACCCCTCTGGCTTCTCTTGAACTCTCTGGTGTTTCTCCTTGGGAGGGGAATAACGCATCCGAGGCCCAAAAATATGATATTCCCATGGACCCACGTGGCTCTGGCCAGCCAGCCATGGCCCTCTAACCTCTCATTCCCCTTAGCCTTTCAATTAGCTCTTGCCTTCCTGACGACTTCACTCAACACCCAGAGCGATTAGAAGCCAGAGGAAGGCCACGGCTTTGTCTCGAACGATGAGCCAGATTAATCAGCTCCAGTTGCACTGAATTACCCAGTCGGGGCTCACAGCAACAACCTCCGATTCACCGGCAAAGCAGCCAGCATCCCGCTTTCAACCGGGATAATCAGCAAGGACGTGAAAGCCAGATGAATGACTAGGTGAGGGTGGGCTGCCGCCTGTCAGGAGCTGGAATATAAGTCAAAGCACTTTGAAATTAAATCCTCGCTTTGACAGGGAACTAATGCAGAGATTTTAAAGTAGGTGTAATACACTTAGACAGGCATGTGTGCAGCCCAGTGCAAGTTGCCGTGCTTTGAATAAGTGTGTCCCGGCTACGCTGAGAGCAGGAAAATGGAGTTGAAAAGACAAAGGGAATTTTGAATAGCTCCAAACCAGCTTGGCAAGATTTTAGAGATGGTAGCAAGAGGTTTTAGTAATGGACCTAACTAACAACATTGTCAGGAGGAGATTTGGTGCACGGTTGTTGGCTGCCTGGGATCTTGGATTTCACACCAAGCAGCCATCTCGTGTCGCTCCTGGCTTGAAATTAAGTCATTTGTGCCCACGGGGACCACTGGGGATAGACGGAGGTATGGTGGGTGGGGGAGGAGACGGGGACCCCCACTGCATCTCTTGGCCTCCAACAGCAAGCCATGCTGCTGGTAGCTCCCGGGATTCCCAAGAGTTGACCTTTCCAGGCAACTTCAGAGGTGGATTTAAGCCTCGATACTTGGTCAAGCATCACCTTCCACGTGCGCAGCCCGGAGCCCATCACCAGAGCGCTGCGGCTGCTCTCCACGGGGGCACCAAGAGGGTTTGCAACCTCGTCCCTGCTGCCGGCTCTGGCTGCTATTCCCTCCCGATAGAACCCAGACCCCTCTCCTTGTTTGTGAATTTTCAAATGCCAAAATTTGGCATTTACGGCGAATCCTCAGAAACTGGGATCTGGGAAACCCCTCCCGATCGAAGGGGTGGTGGCTAAGGGGGAAGGCAGTCCCGGCGATGCCTAGGCTGCTCCCAGCAACAGGGAAACCCGAGGCTGCTCCAGGCCCCATCCCGAGGGTTCTGCTTTTTCACAGCCACACGGAAATTACCCTAAAAGCATCAAATGCGAGAAAAAAAACCCAAAACCTTCCTCCCCTTTTCCAGATGCTCCCATCTCTCCCTGCACCTCCAGGGAGAAGCAAACCCCCCCTCCAACCCCGGGCCCCGATCCCACCGCACCCACCAAACCCACCCAGGGGGGTCGTGGCCGTCGCTGCGGGGATTTTGCGGGGCGGGGGGGGAGCTGCAGCGGGACGCCGGCAGAGCCCCCGGTGCCCTCCCCGCCGCCGTCCCGCCTCCGGGGGTGTCCCCGGCGGCGGGTCCCGCCCAGGTAGCGGCGGAGCCGGGGCGGCCCCCGGGGCTGCTCCCGCCCCCGGCCCGCCCCCGGCCCGCCGCTCCATCCCGGGATGGGCCGGCCGAGCTGACAGTCGGGCTCGGCGGCCGCCGCGGGCGCATCCACCGGGCAGCGCCCGCCGCCGCCGCCGCTCCTGCCCGGTGCCCACCTGCGGCGGCGGCTGCCCCGGGCGGGTCGGGGGGGGGGGCTGCCGCCGCCGGCTCGGCTCGCTCTATCCCTGCCTGCCCTCCAGGATGAGCCCGGAGTATTTCCTGCGCTCCTTGCTGCTCATCATCCTCGCCACCTTCTCGGCCAACGCCAGCAACTGGCTGTGAGTAGCCGCGGGGCGAGGAGCGGGGAGAGGGGCGGGCGAGGGGCCGCCGACACTTGTTGATGCCCCCCGGGGGGCGGCGGAGCAGGTGCCGACCGGGGTCGGGCAGCATCGGGGGCACCTGCGGGGTGCATCGGGCCCGGGTACCCGCTGACCCCCCAAAGCAGTGCCGGCGGGGGTCGCAGCCTGCATCCCCGGGCAGGTGGGCTGTGGGGGATGCCGACCCTCCCCAGCCGCTCACGGGTGTTGTCGAGGCTGGTTATTGAGCCCCCGTCCCCTTTTTTTTTTGTCCTTAAGTTATGAATCCGGACCATGCCGGGGGAGGACGGAGGTCGGGGTGTCGGGTCGGAGCAGGGCCCGGGGGTTGGCGAGGCGCCGCGCGAGGGCCAGCGGTGCAGGGAAGGATTTGGCAGGGCTGGGGCGGCCGAGCGTGCCGGCCCCAGGGATTTGCGGCGGGCAGGGCTGCCCGCGCCCTGGACCCCCGTTCCTGGCGGGAGGACGGGTGGCGGGGGGCTGTTGCACGCTGCAGAGGAGCCCGGTGACATTGGGAACCCGCTGAACAAACGCCGAAATAATGTGTAAGGTAAACAGGGGCGGAAATTGTTCTGGAAAATTCCTGCGTGTTTGCCAAGGCGGTGGGACTGTCTTCTGGGGAGACCCCCCCGGGGCAGAGGGGATGGAGCACGACAGCACCTTCCCACCTAACTTTGACCGAAGGCGCCGGTTCCTCTTAATTAATCTTGTCTGGTGGGAGATGGCACTTCCCCTGCTCCCAGCGTCGCTGGCTGCCGTGAGCTAATTAGTTCCCGGTGCACGCGCCCAGCGGACCTGCTCTCAGGCTGGGAACGTGAGCCACCTCCATCTCACCTCCCCGGGTCTCCATCGGCAAGGGCAGGTACGCTGCGGCCGGGCGGGGAGTCCCTGGGGCTGTCGGCGTGAAAGATCCCGAGTGGCTCGTGCCTCTCCCGACACCCGTGCCCAGGTGGGCACGGTCCCACAGGCACATCCCCTGCGTGAGGAGTCCTCTCCCGTCTCTCCTGCCTTTAGATTTGGCTCGCTGGAGGCTGTGGGAGGTGGGTGGGTTTTGGAGGATGCTCCCTACGCCTGGGGAAAGTGCCAGGTCAGCGGCGTTCTCCAAGTGTCCTGCCCGTGGGAAAAGGTGCTCGCCCATCGGTAGCTGCCGGGGATGCGTTAGCACTTAGTCCTCCTCCCCTCCTCCTTTGCCAGATGGAGCGACTTGCGCGCCACGCGTCTCCGGCAAGTGGTGGGTGGATCATAGCAGCTATCAAGGTGGTCTTTTAAGCTGTCATGCTTTTGGTGAAGGTATATTGGGAACTGTGGGAGTGTTTTTCCTGCAGGGAGAAAGTCCTGCTGAGGAAGACGATGGCAGGTCCCTGGAGAGGAGCAGCCTCGGCTGCCCCGGGACGGGGCAGTGCCTGGCAAAGGGGGATTCCATGAGCGAGGTCGACAAACCACCCGGCGCGGATGCGCGGAGGTGGGACCCCCCCACCCCGGTGCCGTGCGCGGCTGGGACCGTATTTGGGAAGCCGAGGCGGAGGGGTGGCTGGCCGCAATGGACGGGGAGGGCTGCGTGCAGCCGTCCGTGCTGGCGAAGCGAGGGGTGGGCGCGGGGGGCTCGGCCGCGGGAGAGCGGAGGGCTCATTCCTGCCAACAGGGGAGGAAAAGCAGATACATTTCAGTGCGTTCGAAAGGAAGGGGGGTCAACTTTTTTTGATGCTGCAAATGTATCGTGATAAAAGGATCGTCCCCCGCTCGGTGCTTTTTATTCTTTGCCTTTAGGATTAAGACAATTCCCATTGTTTATCTTCTCACATCAGAAACAAAGGCTGCCGGAGGCAATAAACAGAGTTAGAAGGATCCCAGGAGTTATCAGATATTTGAGGAATGAGCGTGGCTCGTAGGTCTTCGCGAAGCCTCACGCGTGTGGGCTCCGGCGTGCTCTGCTTTATCGCAGAGCCGCCCGGGCGCTGCCAGCCCGCGCCCAGCACACCGGGGCCGATCCAGCCTCGCCGGGCGCATATTTCTGCACATAGGTGTGTGCGCTGGGTGGCAGCGCGCGGTGAAGTTTGCTTTTCCAGAAACCTGCTGGATTAGTGATTAAGCTCAGTCGTGACTTTTTTTTTTTTTTTTTCTTCCCTTTTCTTTCCTCCCCTCTAAAGCTTCTTTCGACCTGTCCGGACTCGCATTCCCCCAGCACTTCGGAGAGACGCCGCTTGCAACACTTGAGCTGAAGGTTTTCTGTAAGCCCGGCTTTGTGGGGAAGGGCTCGTTCTGGCCATGCAAATGGTGTCCTCTGAGCCACCCCATCCCACGGAAAAGGGAGACGGTGTAGGTGTCTCTGGGAGGGATCGCTCCGCTACAGCGAGCGTTGAGCTGGAAGGGACTTTGCCAAATCTTTTCATTAAACAGACCAAGCTACTTTCTCTCCGGTTAGGAAGCAAACCTCAGGTGTGTTTTCTCGGTGTCTTGAGTTTTGGGAGTCGCTGCTTGGCTTGCTGCCTATCCAGAAAACCTCTGCTCTCCAAATCTGCAGAGATGCTCTGTTCCCCCTTCTCGTGAAAGCCTCAGGCTTGCTTTTCCTCCTGCCTTCGGAGGCTCAGAGAGTTTTAAGTCTTCTCCTCCTGCCTCTTCAGGCACGGAATTGTAAAATGAAATAAAGGGCTGTAGTTAGTGCCTTTTAGATCTAGCACGGGAAGGTCCCTCTGGCTTCTGCTTTCTCTCTGGAGGAGTCCAGGGACGTGCTTTATACAGGGGAAACAGCCGAGTTACTTTCCAAAGCAACTCGCATTTCACAGACTCGATTCAGCTCTTGAACCTGCACGTGCAGTGGTGTGGTTGAATTTGGAAGCACACCCTCTCGGTGGTCCAAAACCATCCCCATGCTGGGGGTGTTTCAGCGACTGAGCACCTCTCTCAAGCTGGCGTGGGAGCGCAGGGCTCTGGTTTCGGTGGGAGGTAAGGGGGAAGCAGTCATGAGTTATTTATTTATTCATTTATTCGTCTATTTTGGAGGGAGGGAAGTTCCACCTGAAGAGGTGAACTAGAAAATGTGCAAAGTGGGGTGTGGATGTTAGCATCCACTGACAGCACACGGCACTGGGGCTGCTGTGAGCTGTGGCTCTTTGGGTGGTTTGAATGACGAGAGTCAATTCCCGTGCCTGGAAAACATCGGATACAACAGGGCAGGGGTCCGTTATGGGTGAGGCCCCTCGTTATCAAGCTATCTGGGAATCATTACAGCCTGTCTCCATTTTCTTGCAGCTAAAACTGGCTTTGGAGGAGGCTCTCCATATGGACGCTGAATAGCCTGAGATGCGGTTATGCCGCTGCAGAGCAGGGTGTGCCACCAGCAGCTCTGTCTACCCCCTATTTACGGGGGTTTAAAACTTCCATCCGGGCTTGAGACTTGGCTTAAAGGGCCAGGAGCACAGATGGGCTTTTAAACCCTTTAAAAAAATCAAATTTGAGCGCTCTGGGAAAGCTTGAAGACCTTGCAAGTGTCCGAACAAGCCTGGCTAAGCAGCTGCTCTCTAATATTAACCACTTTCGAGGGCTGGAGAGGGAGGGATAAAAGGAGTTTGGGTTTCTCTGGCCCCCTTTCATCTGAATGTCACAAGGTGCTTTGCAAACGTGGGGCCCGATTCTCCGGGCTCATCCCTGCCAGCCTGGCAGTGGGGACATTGCAAGGGAGCCTGAACACTCGTTTTGTGCATTTTGTGCCGGTTTGGGTCATTCTGCAACGTAGAGGATTTGGGAAGAAGCACGCCTGGGTCCTACACTTGCATCTCTCTGTTTTTAAACTTGATTTTTTTTTAAAGTGAGTGTCCCCAGCTTTGGTAGCGGGAACAGCTTGCTTCGCCTTGAGCCTGGCTTGGTTGAATTTTGTACGAGATTCTTTGCATTGTCGTTGCGACCCTCCCATTTTCCACCTGACGAGGAACCGGTCCAGCATTTTCCCGGAGGATGCCGTGCCGCCGCGGCGCTGATTCGGCAGGTGCAGGTAGCTGCAGGGCAGAACTGCTCCTGCCCAGCCCCGCTCCCCTCCCCGCGCTCTTGTTTTTTGGTGCCAGGACAACGTCAAGAAGGTTCCCCGGTCACGTCTGCTCTGACGGACGAGATGGCGGATTGCACCGACTGGGTTTGATGGAGAATTTCCTTGCTTTGAGGGCCACTGCAGGGGTGGATGAGTCGCTCTCCACTTTTGGGGTGCCCGGAGCGTCTTTGCATTGCTCTGGGGATCCTGCCGGGTCCGTGAGGTTGGTGCATGCAACCAGTGACACCCATTCCCCGAGGGCATGGGGATGGAGAGCTAAACCGGCAGCCTCCATTGGAAATATTTTTTATTTATTCATTTATTTATAAGTCTTGCCGCTTCTGACAAAACCAGCTAATTTTAGCTCAGCCGTGAAAACAGACTGGCTTTAAGGGTTGCATCCTGCAGAGGCAAGAGACCTCTGCTAATCTTGGCGCTGGACTTCCAGCCAGCTTGGCTTGTCTCTGAGCTCTGGTCCTGCCTGGCAGCAAGACTTCAGGGCTGCGTTTGCCAGGGTGTAGGAGGGATCCGTGCTCTCTGGCTCCTCAGCGGTGATGGGCATTTTTGTTTTTTCCTAAGGAAGCCTCGAATAAAACTATTCCCCAATCTTTAGTAGCACAGCCTTATTCTAGGGAGGATGGACACGAGCGAGATAAAACCACCCTGCACCCCAGGTTGTGCAGAATTGGATCAGCTCCAAATACGAGCAACAGCAAGAAGCAGATTTTTTTGCAATGGTTTGCTATGACTCCATGAGTCAGAACCGGACTTTTGCACTGAAGCAAAAAAGTGTTTATGTTACTCTGCTGAGAGCCACTGTCCTTTCGATTAATTCATCCTTGCGGATGGAGAGAAATGCATTACAGCCGTTTATTTGGGATTTCTTAAAATGATGAAATTGCTGAGCAATCCTGGAGGTTAACAGTTTCCAGGAGGTTCTTCCGTATTTCCTTACAAGTGCAACGATGCTGGCTCTTACAATACTTGGTGTTTTTTTTTTTCTTAAAGCTTGAAAGCCTTGCAAATCCACACAAAAAAAAAAAATCTCAGTCATTCAAGGCTGCTCGAATGACAAACTCTGCTCTGGATACAAAGTGCAGGTAACCTTGGTTTGGCTCCAGCCGCCGGGTGTCTGCCCCCCATGCCTGTGGGTGACCCCCGACAGCATCCTCCAGGCTCTCCAGGAGCTGCTGCCGTGGGCTGTTGCGGTTTGCAGCTGGGAAGGTGGCGGGCAGGATCTGGCTGGCTCAGCAGAACCGGAGCCAGTATTGTGCTTTCATAAAATTACTTGGGGAAAAAATTAATTGAGTATCTTGGCCGATGGAGAGCAGCCTGGGGTCTGTTGCAAGTTGGGCGAGATCAAACTAATCCTGCAGAAGGCTTCTCTCGCCACGTATTTGCAAATTCTGATCGAAACTAAAAACTCATCAGATTTTCTCCAACCAGGTCTAGCCTGAAGCGCTGCACGAGGGGAACTCCCACAGAGCTCAGCCCGGTGGCCTGCACTTGCCTCCTCTTGCAACGAGGCATTGCTCGAGCCCAGCAGTAGCTGCCATTGACTTAGAAAGGAAGATGCGGTAAAGGATATTTCCTACACATCCAAAGCAGATTTCCAAAGTGGACACTGCTCTCGGGGTCTTCCCAGCTTCCATCCTGGTCTTCCCAGCTTCCATCCTGGTCTTCCTCATCCCAACGTGGAGATGTTGCCCCAGGGTGCTCAGAAAGCCAAGAAGCAGGCTTGGGACCAGCAACTGGGCCATCTCGCTGTCCCCAGAGCCTTGTGATGGGGGAGGCAGGCCACCACCAATGGTTGGTGCATGGGTAGGTGGGTGTTTGCTGGGTGCACACGGTGTTAGGTGCAGGGTCCAAGGTGTGGGGGGGACAGGATTTGAGCTGTAGGTTCACCTTCGAGCTCAGGCGGCGGAGCTGCACCCTCAGGTCTGTAGGCAGGTAATGGTGAGCGTGGCAATGCCTCCCCCTGTTTTGGGGGAGACTGTTTTGGCAGCTGCTAATTGGAGGTGGAGATTAGGGTGTGAAAAGCAGAGTTTCAGCCAAGAGATGAAACGCGCAGTAACTGTGACAGGAAGGACCAAGCCAGAGAGCTGCTTTTCTTCCAGGGAAGAAACCAGCCAGGCTCTCAGATGATGATTTTGTAAATCATGGTTTACACTTAGAAGGGATGGAAAGGCAGGATATCTAATCCCAGGAGGGGGATGCCTTGTCTCTGGGAGGGACGTGTCCTGCTGAAGAACCATCAGCTGGATAAGGGCAACCTTGCAGGTTGCAGGTCTCCAGCAGATCCTGCCAGGGGCATGCCAAGTTGGCAGACCTGCTGAACCATGCCAAGTATGTGGGTGGTACCTACAAGCTTGGCCATGCTGGCACAGGGGAAGTGGTACTAAGCCCAGCGTGGGACACCAAGAGAAAGCACGTGGGCTCTTTGGCCCACCTAGAGCATCCTTTGACCTGCCAATCCTGGGACATCTCCCCATGCCTTCTTTCTGCTTGGAAGGGAAAAACAAGAAGGAAAAGATGATCCCCTTCTCCATAGCTGCATGTGCCTGGTCAGTACATCTCTCTCTTTGCATCTATCTCCACGCGCTTCTGGTTTTTGCATCCTAAACAAGCCTTTTCTTCTTCCTCAGAGGAAATCTTTCTGCACAAGGCAGTCTCAACCCTAAATACATCCCCGAGTCACTGGCTGACCATACATCCAGCCAGAAGAGGCACAGGGACGCACTGCTGATCCAGGCTGACTTTGTTGCTCCGTGAGCAGGGAGGATGTTTGCAGAGGCTGCCTCTCGGAGAGGAGCAGAGCTGGAGCATCTCCGCAATTCAAGACTTGAACAAGCCCTTTGTGGCCTTGGCCAGGCAGGTATCCCAGGCAGGTTGGGTGTTTGCTGAACAGGGTGAAGCTTCTGAGCTCTTCCGACTTCTCAGCATCTCTGAGTGATGTATCAGTGATACCACCGGCCTGGGTCCGACGGTAACCATCTTCAGGAAAGTATTCCCAAAATGAGAAAATATGAAGAGTTTTCACACTTGAAACTCATTTGTTTAAATAAAAGGAACACCGGAGATTTCTGCTTTCTCCAAGACATCCGCTACATCTTCCCTGACCCACCTCTATTGAGAATTTGACAATGACTCCAATTTCCACACCTTCCCACGGCAGGGGATCCCCTCCCCTTCTGGCTCCATCTGCCAACCGCTGTGGCTCTTCCAGTGTCTTCTTGTCATTCCACCAATTATTCTTCCTCCTGAAATTATTATCATCATTTTTATTTAAATAGGGCCTTCCCCCCCCCCCCCCGGCTTTTCAAAGCTCACTGGATTTGAAGTTTCCTTATTTGCCATCTTGCAGGGTGGATCAACTGCAGCTGCTTAAATTACGGGGCTTCAATCTTGATCTATATGCTGTGGATGGAAAAAAAAAAGGAAGAGCTTTCTGTCAGCTCTGTGTTAAATCAGTGACTTTTATTAAAAGGGAGCTTGTTCTGCAAGTGACTCGTCTGGATTTAAAAGCAGAAGAAACGAAACATAAATCTCATGATGAAGTAAGAAGACAAAACTTGAACAAATGGCTTGGACAGCAGCTCACCCCTTGAAACATTCTTTGCCCAATCTTGGAAAAGGAAGAAAATATGCCATTATTTGGGGTTTTTTTTCCACAAGCAGGGCTGTTTTGAGGCTGCATGTGAGACTTAAGTCATAATCTAGAGCTCTGCACAGCAATCCAGGTGTGACATCAGGATGGAGATCTGCACCGAGACCTTGCAGAGGGCAGGAACTGTTGGGTTTGCTCCTGTTGTACCCATCTTGCTGTCTGCGTGGGTAGAGGGAGAAAGGCTTTGTCCGTGGTTTTTACCACCTCAGTCCAGGAAAACGAAGTTTGGAGCGAGGTCCTCGTTAAGGACCAGGCGCAGTGCTAGAGCCGGGTTTCCATGGTGACCGTAGGATGTTGCAGATGGGTTTGGTGCCTTGCTTGGGCTCCACAGCCCTGAGGAACACTCGTGAGCCATGGGGTGGAAGCATCTTTGAGTGCTGGTGAGGGCAGAGCACGTTTCCCAGCTCTTATCTCGCCCTTCAGCTGCCCAGAGAAGGGAAAAGAGGCGAGATGTTTCTGCCCGGTGCCCCTGAACGTGGTGTAGAGAGATGCCATGTGAAAGCCTCAAAGCTGAGGTCCTTCAGCAAAGGTCCTTCCTTACGTCCTTGACTCAACCTCTGGATCCTTCCTGGACCAGGGACCGGGATGGGAGCCTCCCCACCACCAAAAAAATGCCTCGTTTGGAAAGCAGTGGTGGTACTCATGGGATGTAGGAGCCTGGTAGCAAGCTGGGACTTTGATGGGGCCATGGCATTTTAGGCAGAGTTGCCTCCATCCCCAAGGAGAGGCAGACACACGCGGGCTGAGGAGGGGTGATGGCACACAGAGGATCTGTCATGGGGGAGAGAGGCCAGAGCACCGTTCTGGATAGCTTCATCTTATTTGCCTGCCTTGCAAAACAAATTACCAGACCTGTTCTTGGAGAGCTGTACCTAGCTTTGAAGCATCCTTGGCCTTCATTTTATCATCCCAAACAGCATCAAATGCTTGTTGGGGAGGCATCTTATCAGGCGCATCTACTTGGAAAGGCTTGAAAGACCCTTGTCACGTTTTTCTTCATGTGTGCTTTGAATTTATAGCTCCCCATTGCCTGGAGAAACCCACCGAGCTGGGAAATATATTAGAAAAGGAGATGATGCCCCCATCCTGAGCAGAGCTGATATTAATGTGGCTGCTACACCTGCGGCACGGCTCTCTCCTGCCAAGGTGCCTGCAGTCGGACTGGGCACTGATTCATCGACAGGACTGGCCGTGCTGCGTTGCCGGAGCTGGTTCCCTGGTATGATAAATGCTGCTTAAGTTGCAGGAGGGGGGAAAAAGCCAAATCAGCACAAGGGGTTAGTACTGGAGGCAGAATCTGATTTTCTTGGCTTCCAGGCTCAAAGCTGATCAACCGACCCGTGGTGTCTTGGGATGAATCTCACCACCCTGCTGTACGTCAGCTTCCCCGTGCCCAAACTGAAATGATGGCTGGACCTGGGAGGGGACAGAGCTGTCACAGTCACTCCGGGCTTGCTCGGCATCAAACATCCTCAAAGCTCCCGAGGGTGGTTTGGTGCCTTCACCCTGGGTCAGCCGAGTGCAGCGAGATGCAGGAACAGCAATTGTCGCACCCCATGTCCGGGACCGCAGCACGGGAACGGGGACACTCATCGCATGGTGTGGGGACCAGCAGAAAGGTGACAACCCTGGGTTTTGGCCACGGTGGGGTTTCCAAGCCAGCCGTGCGCCTCAGGGAGCCACGCAGCCGGTCCTCTGCAAAGAGGGCTGTGCCCTTGGAGGAGCAGAAAGCCTTGGGCAAAGATGCTTAGCTGGTATAAAGGCTAGAAAAGAACTTGGCTCTGAAACCACGGCAGCCTGCCACTTCCCGCTGTCCGAGAGGCGTTGCATCAAGTGATCTCCACGCACAAGGAAAGCTGAATGCTTTTGACGGCTAGCCATGCAGACTCCCCACGGACGCTGCAAGCCAAGCCGGCTTTCTCACCATCTCCCACGGCCCCCCAGTTGTAAGCGTGAAACCAAGCTGGTGAATAATTCTGCTGATGCACAGAAGAGAAAATCCTGTTCTCTCCTCCTGGGGCAAACTGGCAGGGCTAATGGGAGGAAGAGGCTGTGACAACTTGATTTTGTGGCTGAAGTCAGCAGATCTGGCTCCTGGGACACATGGGAACAGGCAGGGAGCAGGAGCCACTTTTGCACAGTCACTTCTCGGAGGCGAGCAGGGCTTCAAAGGAAAAATCCTTAGCAGGATGTCGCAACTTGGGAGGAGGAGGAAAAAAACAAGCAAACAAAAAAACCCACAAGCTCTGTAGGGCTGGGAAATGCAGAGTCAAGGAATGAGGTTTCCAAAAAGCCTTCGCTCGGTGCTCGCATCTCTGTGCAGACGAGGTAGCGACGTGAGCTGACGCTGGCGATTCCTGAGGACGTTAAAGCTCGGTGCAGGTGCAAGCGTGAGTTTTGCCTGTCCAGTGCAGGGATCTCCCTTCTCCACGGCAGGATGGGGGCTCCACTGGTGGCAGTGTCACTTCAAGTGGGTGGCAGCAGCCACGGGAAGGAGGGGGGCTCAGCTAGGCGTGCGCCGGCACAGATAGAGGATCTGGGATTATCCAACAGCCTGATGAGCTGTGTGGGTCTATCTTAAAACCCCTCTGGGATCCAGACGCTGGGGCAGGAGGATGGACCTGGGAAATGCAGTGGGTTGGGTTACTGGGATGTGCAGGATGGACCATCGTGCCCACGTGCTCGGTGGGGAGATGCCAAGATCTCGCGGGGGTGCTTGCCCCGAAAGGGTGAGAGTCGTCTTCTTCCTAATGCTGTCACTCAAGAGCAGCTCTGTAACTCCTTCTGCTGAGGATGGGGTGATGGAAAGCAGAGCACGCGGTCACCTCCACGCAGGGCCAGTCTTTTCCAGGTCAGCAAAGACCTCGTGGCCATGTTCACGAGCTGGGCTGGCGGAGGAGATGCCCAGAGTGTGCAGGCTCCTGACTCCGTCCTCCCCACTTCAAGCCCTGCTCGAATCCCAAGTGTCGGGAAACCTGGCAGCTCCCGGAGGCCATCCTTGCCTGCTGGGGGCCGGGGGGAGCTAAAAGCAGGCTCCAGGAGGGAAGTGGTTTGGAGGATGATGTTTGTCAGTGATGAGCACACAGCCACGCTGCGGGAGCAGTGTGGCAGCTGGAGCTGGCAGCCGAGCGCCTGTCCTGCTTGTTTTGGCTGACTTCAGAGACCTCTGGCTTTTCCTAGTAGCACTTGGATGTGCCGGTACTCAGGAGACCTGACCGGGCACATTCAGACAACGCCGAAAATATCTTCCTTGCAGGCAATAGAGGCAAAGGGGAGCCAGCAGCTGGGCTCCCCAAGAGACGGGGGACCAGGCTGCAGAGGGATGGTTGTTTTGCTTGGGCTTTTTCTCTGCCAGCCAAAAACGCATCCTTTGGATCCGCCGCAGCGGCACATTTAAGGTGACCCCAGATGGGCACCAGGTCTCAGCTGTGGAGGGGATGAGAGGTCTCCTCGCTTTCTGCGGTGCAGGGTGTCCCAGCTGAAGATGGGTTCATGCTCCCCCAACCCTTGCCTCTAACCAGTTGTGCTGGCTGTCGCCGCAGGTACCTGGCGAAGCTGTCTTCAGTGGGGAGCATCTCCGAGGAGGAGACCTGCGAGAAGCTGAAGGGCTTGATCCAGCGCCAGGTGCAGATGTGCAAGAGGAACCTGGAGGTGATGGACTCGGTGCGGCGCGGAGCCCAGCTGGCCATCGAGGAGTGCCAGTACCAATTCCGCAACCGCCGCTGGAACTGCTCCACGCTGGACACCCTGCCCGTCTTCGGCAAGGTGGTGACGCAAGGTGAGCCGGGAGGACACGCGCCTGGGGTGCTGCTGCGTGGGGGGATGGCTGCAGCAGCAGTCCGGTGGGCTGCAGGCAGGTTTTGCTTGCTTGCCCCTGAGCCAGCGGCTGGGGAGAGTAGGGAACAGCCCAGTGTTGGATCTTGCGGCGGATGGGTCCTCCCTGGGCCTTTCAGCAGGGCTCTTCTGATGGCGTTGGGGCAGCATATCCAGACCCCTGCAGTTCCCCAGCTGCTGGGTGCTTCCTCTCCCGACCCTTTTTCACACCCAGCGGTTGCCCATCACATGGAGGCACCAGCCCAGGGCATCTGGAGAGCCTGGACCTTTTAAAAGACACGCTAAGTTCGAGCAGGGCCCTAAAGTCACCCTGCGGTCTAATCTCTGCCCCGCCAAGCCCAGGAGCTTCGCTCCGCAAAGCCCCAGCTGCAGCGGGATGCTGGATTTATTCGGTCTCTTCTCCGGGCAGCGCCGAAGCGGTGACCACTGCCAGACCGGCGTGCCGCTCTCGAGCGAAGCCGTCTGCGGGCGAGACCTTGGGAGGACAGCCCTCTGCCGCCCGATGCGAGTAAAACACACGGCGGCTGGACCCTCCGAGGACAGCATCATCGCCCGCCACCACCCAGCTGCCAGCCTTCAGGGGGGATTTATGGCCCCCAGCCCCTCCGATCCCAGCTGCACGCAGGCGTCCCGGAGGCACAGGGCTGTGAGCAAACCAAGCAAGGACCCAGAGCATCGGGGTGAGGAGGGGAAAGCCCCTCTGCAACCCCTGGAAGACCACCGAAGCGGCCCTTGCCTCCCCTCGGGTGCATCTCTGATGCACCGTCTTGCTTCCCATCCCCAGGACCCATAGACCAAAGCCTCCCCCCCGGCTCCTTGTTTGACTTTCCTCCCCTCCACGCAGGGGTGAAGATCTCTTCTTGTGAAGGTTCAGGGACTGGAAATACCAGAAATACCAGAAACTAAAAGTCGTTTCTTTTTAGGCAGCCACAGCACAAACCGACCAACACGATCCTACTATTAACCTCGATTAACTTGGAGGCGGTTCAGTCCCCGCGCTGGCT
The DNA here is from genome assembly GCF_964195595.1 of Calonectris borealis. Classification (NCBI taxonomy): domain Eukaryota; kingdom Metazoa; phylum Chordata; class Aves; order Procellariiformes; family Procellariidae; genus Calonectris; species Calonectris borealis. Next base: position 7,336,829 of record NC_134334.1, read on the forward strand.
GGGTCCTCCCCAGCCACTGCCGCCCGGGCCAGATTACAGCTGGGCCACCAAAGTCTGGGCTGCGACCACCAAAGTAGCTGCCCTCTGTCCGACTGGCGAGCTGGGGCGATGTCTGCTTGCAAGCCATCCCCCTCCTCTACCCCTAGCATGGGACAATCCCAAACGCCAACCCTCCTTGCTCCGAGACGGAGAGGCTGTGTCCTCAACCGGCCTCGGAGGACGGTGGGGATTTGGGTGTTGCAAGAGCTGATCCCGGGCCATGCCGCCCTGTGTGTTTATGCCCAGGGATGTCCCCTGACTTCCCAAACGAGCTCTTCCTAACCCTGTGGCACCACATAGGTAGACGCAAGAGCTGGGAAGGGGCTGCAACCCTGGGGACCAGCGTGGTTTTGCAAGGCGCTTTGGGAACGGAGCGGGGTTTTGCAGGGTAGTTTTGGGAGGTGCTGGGAGCTACAGGATCCTGTGTGAGAGGATGGCAAGGATCTGCAGCTGCAGGGGATGTTCCTGGGTGTGGAAAGCAGCCAACTATTTTGGATGCAGGAGAGATTTCATGGCAGAGGTGCCCTGCCAGCACCAGGCAAGCTCCGTATGAGCTCCGGAGAGCTCTCCCCACATTGGCAACACAGCCTTCGCATCTCCCTCATTGCCAGGTTATAATTTGCCCATCGCATTCATGTTTTTAACCTTGTGGGGCAGTTCCCAGCTCCTTCACTATTGCAAGACAGGGCTCTCACTGCTGCAAACGATCTCCCAGCGCCGAGATGTCTCTGCTGAGACTGGTCCAGGCTTGGCACTAAGCAAAGCGCGTGCGGGGGAGTGGGGATGATGAGCGTTCTGCGTGGGGTTCCCCATCTTGGGAGGAAGAGATGGAGCAAAGGGCTTGACTCGATAGCTCCGCATCTTTGCCGAGAGCCAGTTTTCAGACCAGCTTTTCCAGGGGGTTTATGTGCAACACCAGCGTTAGGAGGGAAGAAGAGCAGAGACAGCAGCACACGAAGCGCCTTTGGCTACCTGGCTCCAGAAAGCCCTCCGGCACGTCTCGGACTTGCTGCCACATTTCCCACCATCGTTTGTGCTGTTGCAGGGACGCGGGAGGCAGCATTCGTCTATGCCATCTCTTCGGCAGGGGTGGCCTTCGCAGTGACCCGAGCCTGCAGCAGCGGCGAGCTGGACAAGTGTGGATGTGACCGCACGGTGCAGGGGGGCAGCCCACAGGGTAAGAATCGAGCGGGGATGTAAAACGGCCGAGCGTGGAAATGCCCATTCTCTGGAGCCATCCAGAAAGGAAGTAAAAAAGAAAAAAAAAAGCCTCCTGTTAGTCTACAGGGTCCCTCAAAAAGGCATCTGGGAGCATCACCCACGGGACAGAGAAAGCATCTTGTCCGTGTCCCCCGCCCTGGGCCATGCTCCCAGCTTCCCCAGTCCCCTAGGCAGCCCAGCCTAGTGGGGGGCGAGACAGAAGAGGGGGCAGGTCAGCTGTGGTTTAGCAAGAGCAGGGCTGGGGAGGATGAGCAAGGCAGGCCGGCTGTATCTGCCTCATCCGTGCTCTCTGCCTTAGGCTTCCAGTGGTCGGGCTGCTCCGATAACATCGCCTACGGCGTGGCCTTCTCCCAGTCCTTCGTCGACGTCCGCGAGAGGAGCAAAGGAGCTTCTTCCAACAGAGCGTTAATGAACCTCCACAACAACGAGGCAGGGAGGAAGGTAACGGTGAGGGGGAAACCTGGGCAGCTGGTGCGGCTCTGCAGCATCCCAGTTGGGGTCTGCAGCGTCCCAGTTGGGGTCTGCAGCGTCCCAGTTGGGGTCTGCAGCGTCCCAGTTGGGGTCTGCAGCGTCCCAGTTGGGGTCTGCAGCCACTGCTGGAGCCTGTTTGGCTTCATTTCATCCCATCAGCTCACGTGCATCAGCATCGCTTTCTGCACGACCCTTCCAGACCCCGTACGCCGCACCCTTCTTGCTGTGTCCATCCCGAGCTGACCGTCCCGTCTCGTTTCTCGTGTCTGTTCCTCCAGGCGATCCTGAACAACATGCGGGTGGAGTGCAAGTGTCACGGCGTGTCAGGCTCGTGCGAGTTCAAGACGTGCTGGAAAGCCATGCCCCCCTTCCGCAAAGTGGGCAACGTCCTGAAGGAGAAATTCGACGGTGCCACGGAGGTCGAGCAGAGCGAGATCGGATCCACCAAAGTGCTGGTGCCCAAAAATTCCCAGTTCAAGCCGCACACGGACGAGGACCTCGTCTACCTGGACTCCAGTCCCGACTTCTGTGACCACGACCTCAAGAACGGGGTGCTGGGCACCAGCGGCCGGCAGTGCAACAAGACCTCCAAGGCTATCGATGGCTGCGAGCTGATGTGCTGCGGCCGGGGCTTTCATACGGACGAAGTGGAGGTTGTGGAAAGGTGCAGCTGCAAATTCCACTGGTGCTGCTCCGTCAAGTGCAAACCCTGCCATCGGGTGGTGGAAATCCATACGTGCCGGTGATGCACGGAGGGGAGCGTCCGTCCGTCCCCCTCTCTAACTGACCCTGCTTCTCCCTTGCCCCACGGCCAGGACTGAGGAAGGAACCCAGACGCTGCGGGGAGAGCGCAGCTCTTTACAGAGACAGAGCCCCAGAGGAAAACAGATTTTAAAGAAAAAAAAATATTTAAAGTTTCAAAAAATTGATCATTGTTGGCTTTTTTTTTTTTTATTATTATTTTGTTTTGTTTGCTTGCTTTATTTATTGCTGAAGCCAGAGCCCCTTGGTGTCCTGTGCCAGCGGGGACGTGTCTGCTCTCGGCGGCTGGCTGGGGACCTACGTGATGCCTGCTCTCATCGGATGAGCTCCTGCTGACTCCGGAGCATCGCAAACATTTAAGCCGAGGCGAGCGTTAGGCGCTGGGTATCTTCTCTTGCAGTTATTTTTATTTGTTTGAGGCATGCGCTGAGCATCCCAGAGCACTGCTTGCCTCGGCTGAGCCTCGGGAGGGGATGGAGCGCAGCCAGCAAGTGCAGCCAGGTGCCTTGCAGAGGATGGGCAGATGGTGACGGGGTGGCACCGTCCCCAGGAGTTAGGCTCAACCAGGGTGATCAGTGATGAGGGGGACGTGGGACATTCCTGCATCCCATTGTTGTGGGATACTCGATGGCTTCCTGGGTGTTGGATGGATTTTGGAGCAGCTCCAGTGGCCACTCTGATTTACAGAAGCTCCTCAGCAGCCGCCCAGGGCTCTCGGAGGACGCAGTGTTCCCACCATGCTCCCCTTCCCCTTGCAAGCCCCTCACTTCTCCAGCATCTCTCAACTGGAGACTGTGGAGAGGGGCCAGAGAGGCCATGGTCTTGCAATCCAATGACTCTTAAGGGAGGAAATCCCAGGGGATTTTTTTTCCTCTGTCCCATAATTGCCCCCACCTCGCTCACCAGCATCCCACAAGCCGGTCTCCTCTTCTTCCTCCACATGCCTCTTCTCCACACCCGGTGAGGGGACGGGCTGGGGACAGTCCCCATCCCACTGACTGCTAAGAAAAGCCAAAGTATTAAGTGGAGCAATTGGGGCGGGGGAAAGATGCTGCTGGGGGGGGGAAAGGCACCGCTCGTGCTCTGCCGCTGCCCTCGGGCAGAGAGGAGGGCTGAGCTGCAGGGATGCTGCCGGGTCTGTCCCGACCACCGGGATTTCGTGCAGCAGCAGGGCCCCAGCTGCCCCGTCTCGCTCCCCGCAGGCTGGCCTGGAGCGATGCCATGAGGATAACGCGCTGTCCTCCCCGCTCCGGCTTCCCTCCTGCCTGGGATCGGGTTAGTGCAGAGTCCTTGCTGCCGGGCCGCAGGACGAAATATTTGGAGAACTAATAAGCAGAGGGGCACTGCGAGGGGAGGTGGAAAGCGAATCAGTTCCTCTCTCCCTCACCCACTTGTCTGCGAGTCGAGAGGCAAAAAGGGAGCAGAGAAAAACCTCGAAATGGCACCTCGAGCCAGCAGGAACATCTGCCCGCGGTGCAGCGAGGAGCTGGCATGGGGTGGCATTGCTGAGCCCTCCTGCGCAAGCTGGGAGCTCCCTGCGTGGTCCAGAAAAGCCCACGGAGCTGAGACCATCGCCCTTTGGGCTGGGGGTCTTTGCAAACCTGCAAAGTCTTGTTTTTCCTCCTTGCTTCATCTTGAGAGGGGAAAGGTTGGGGGAACGCGCAGACATACGTTAAATCCCGTCTGTGCTGTGGCAGTGATGGGCTGGGGGAGAGTCTGTGGTCGCTGGAAGGTCTCCAGACACCGTCCGGCTGGAAGGCTGCTGACAACTGACTCGAAGCAGCGCAGGGCGAGGGAGGTTTGCATCGAGGCATCCCCCCAGTAGCCCCCCAGCTGCCTCCCTCCTGCCTGCCCAGCCCCAGCTCCAAAAATCCTTCAGCAAAGGGTGCCAGGTGGCGGGGGGACTGACCCCGGGGGGACACCCCGAGGTGGAGCCACCGTGGGTTGATCCACTTCAATGCAAACCAGAGATCTCCTCGTCCGAGCAGCGCAGAGCAGGGATTGCCTCTCTCAATGGCTCGGTCGGCCAAGGGTGCAGTATTAAATCCTCAGGGAAGGAACAAAGCTTCACCCCCTCCAGCTCCATCTCTTTTTAGCCCCGCAAGGCTGCAAGTTCTCAAGTACCTTGGAGACTGTTCCTCCTCTTCCCAGCTCACGCAGAAGAGGCCACAGACCTCAGGCCACCGGCCAAGTTTTCTGCTCGTTGTCCATCTAGGATGAGGGCCAAAGCTGAACAAGACAATCCAGATCAGTGTGGAGATAATCTCTGCGCAAGGGATTTTTTTCAAGCTGCGATGAAAGCTGAGCCCTGTAAATGTCACCCGGAGATAGCCCGGCTCCGCGGCGCGCTGGCTCTTCTCACAACTGTAAATTTCAGCACCAGAGGGGAGGAAAAAATGCCTTTTTTTTTTTTTTTTCATATTTACTTTGTCTATTAAATAATGAGTTTGTGCTGAAGGAGCCACAGGCTTTTCTTCTCCCTAGCAATCAGGCTCCGCTGGGCTGTGTAAAACCAGCACGTGCTGCAAACACCAAAGAGTTGTTGGTCTCCTCCCGAGAGCCCTTAGCTGGGAGGAGAGGTGCCCAGGCGGTGCCTCTTGACAGCGAAAAGGGGACGCTACGGCTGTCCTTGTCCCTCCTCCCGTCTCTCCTCGGGAGATGCTGATGTTTGGACCACATCCCTGCTTTCCCATCAGCGGAAGGAGAACTTGCTCGCTAATCTTCTGCCTTAACCACTTGACACACCGCTGGCTTAAGAGGCCACTTATCTTAGATTGCAGTCAGTTTGTGACTTCCTCCTGTCGAGAGGACGACGATATTCATCTGCTTAAACCAGTGCTCTCCTCCCCTGCCCGCAGCCAAGGGGCCACAGCTGCTACCTGTGGGAAAACACCCTGCCAGGGGTCTCGGGGTGCCCTCGAGCTGGGAAGGGGCAAGAACTGCCCCTAGATGCAGAGTCGGGGACCTGCCGCCTCTTGCCTCCAAGGCCGGGTGCTGGATTTGGAGGGGATGCGGTGCCCGATGCCCGGCACGCTTCAAGCTGCCCCCAGCCACTGCATTTCACTTGTCCCTTGTCCTTCCACAAGACAGGGACACTCAGCTGCATCCTTTTCATGCCGTTCCCTACGGTCCGGAGCTGCTGCTGGGTCCGGCTACACTAATGCTCTGCCTCGTCTCCTTTCTTTAGCTGTAGCTCTCCATTTCTGTGCTCTCCAAGCTCACCTTTCCACAGGGTTCATGGTAAAACCAATGGCTTCTCTCACTTTGGCCTCCGTGGGTGGCAGGGGTTGAGGGCTATTTTTTTAAGTTCAACCGTTGTTGCAGAAATAGGGTGGTAGGATGGGAGAAAACGAGCCCCGAGGCTCCCAAAAAACCCTTCCTTCAAACGGCTCCGCTCTTGCCCTGGTGGATCCCACCCCATAACCTCCCGGCTCCATCCCTTCTCCTCCCCACTCCAGCTTCAGCCCCAGGCGAGGGACTGTCTCCGCTCCTCCACGCAACCTCCCAGCGTGGTGGTGAAACAAAACATGCTTCACCCTCGTGCTGAAACAAGGTGCAGGGAGATGCCAGCTTCTCTGTGACGTGGATGGAGCAAGACGTTCTTGTCCTCCTCCTCCAGTGCCGCTCATCCTGACCCCTACATACCCCGTACATCCGAGAATCACAGAATCATAGAATCATTCACGTTGGAAGAGACCTCTAAGATCATCGAGTCCAACCGTCAACCCAACACCCCCATGCCCACTACACCATGTCCCTAAGCGCCTCATCTACACGTCTTTTAAATACCTCCAGGGATGGGGACTCCACCACTTCCCTGGGCAGCCTGTTCCAAGGCCTGACCACTCTTTCAGTAAAGAAATTTCTCCTAATGTCCAATCTAAACTCCCTTGGCGCAACTTGAGGCCATTCCCTCTCATCCTATCGCTGTTACTTGGGAGAAGAGACCGACCCCCACCTCGCTACAACCTCCTTTCAGGGAGTTGTAGAGCGCGATGAGGTCTCCCCTCAGCCTCCTCTTCTCCAGACTAAACAACCCCAGTTCCCTCAGCCGCTCCCCATCAGACTTGTGCTCCAGGCCCTTCACCAGCTTCGTTGCCCTCCTCTGGACACACTCCAGCACCTCCATGTCCTTCTTGTCGTGAGGGGCCCAAAACTGAACACAGGATTTGAGGTGCGGCCTCACCAGTGCCCAGTACAGGGGCACGATCACCTCCCTACTCCTGCTGGCCACACTAGTTCTGATACAGGCCAGGATGCCGTTGGCCTTCTTGGCCACCTGGGCACACTGCCGGCTCATGTTCAGCCGCTGTCGACCAGCACCCCCAGGTCCTTTTCCTCCGGGCACTTTCCAGCCACTCTTCCCCAAGCCTGCAGCGTTGCCTGGGGTTGTTGTGGCCGAAGTGCAGGACCCGGCACTTGTTGAACCTCATACATTGGCCTCAGCCCATCGATCCAGCCTGTCCAGGTCCCTCTGCAGAGCCTTCCCACCCCCAGCAGATCAACACTCCCGCCCAGCTTGGTGAACATCCCCTAAGTCCCTCCCCACCACCCCATCCCTCCACACGCTCGCCCCCGTCCCAGCCCCACAGACTCAGCATTCGGTCCTCGTCCTCAGCCCCCCTTGACACCCCCTCCTGCTGAGCTCATCTCTCCTCCGAGCACTCGCAGGCCGACATCTCCACCCAGCCTCTCCCGCTCATAAACCTTCCTGGATGTCCCACTGCCAATTCGAGATCATCGTGGCAAAAACAGGACATCCCCTCCAAGTCCTCCCCACCCTGCTCCAGCAGATGGGTAACTCCATGTTTTTTTTTCCCATTCCCCAAACTCCCAACTTCACCATCATCTTCTCCTCCTTCTTCTTTCACCCCCTTTTCTGCTGGAAAACCCACCCCACGTGCCACGTACCTTCAACCTCAGCTACTCCATGTTCTGGGCTTCACGTTTGCCAACTCTCTGCCCTCCGGTCTGAGCACGGCCAAGCGCGTGGGCAGAGCTGATGTTTCTCTCCAGCTGTTTTGGCCACATCACCCTCGTGCCCTTTATTGGCCATGAACACTTTCATCATTCCCAACTATCTCATCCTCCCTCCCTGGGCATGCTCAGCCTCACCCGCTCTCCTCGCAAAGCAATTAAATCCCCGTGGATGACATTAATAGTCCTCATGCAGAGCATGAATTAGCACTCGCATCCTTTCCCTCCCTTACACCGTCAGCGAACCTAACAGCAAATCCTGCTGCATATTCCTGCAGCGGTGACCACAGTAATTTTCCCGTATCTCCCGCTCTCCCTTTATCCACATGAATTTACCGGCCGGCTGTCGGGAAGCCAGGTGATGGAGTCAGCAGGAAACAAGAGCCTGGGACCACAGAGAAAAGATGCTTTAAGGATGGGACGGTGTCTCTCCGCATGGGCAGAAGAGGATGAGTCCTCCTTAGAGCTGCCACGTCCTGGGAATTGGAAACGATGGGGTCTCACCTCGGTCTGGCATAAGAGCACCCACGCTGGGGTGACCACCGCTCCCACCGCCACTTGCCGAAGATGTCAGTGGTGTCTTGGCCGCCCGGGCGCTGCCTCCATCGGCCCCGAAGCCACGGCAGAAGGCCACGCTGAAGGACGGCCGGCGGAGCAGAGCCTTTGACAGCAGCGTGATCCCGTGACAGCGGGAGGGCGCCCAGCCAGCGCTCCTCAGAGAGGCCTCCCGACCCCGACTGCCAAAATCCTGCTTTAAGTACAGGAAAATAAATTGTGCAACCTGCCTTAGACTGGATCGTAACACCCCGTGCAGGCGGAGGGGGAGGAAGGGGCAGGAGCCGGGCTGAGGATCAGGTCCCACATCTCGGCGGCTGAGGATCAGGTCCCGCATCTCGGCACTTAGGCTGGACCATGCTCACCTCGGGCGCTTGAGCAGCGCCTGCACCGGGCGCTCCCCTCCTCGTCTCTCGCAGGTCATGCTCGGGATGTTTCTGCAGCCGCAGAGCCCCTCCTCAGGGGTCCCAGAGATGTGGCCACACACAAGCCCTGTCCTTCTTCTCGGACCTAGGCTGTCCTCCTGACCTGGCAAGACATTCCTCCCCCCATCCCAAATCTGACCCTGAATATTTCCTCGAGCGCAGGAGCAAGGCATGGTGGCAAGAAGTCTCTGTACCACTGCAGATCCCCAACCTGCCCCGGGCAGTGCCTCAACGCCAGGCGCTTGGTCCAAAGCAGCTAAATCGTACATCAGGGGTCCTCTCCTCCCAGACCTCCAAAAGCACAAATTGCAAGCCTTAATTAGAATCAGCAGCGTGAAAAAAAAACCACCCAAAACCCCTGAGCGGCTGTTGAGCCCACTTGTTCCTCGGGCTCTGATCTAGGACAGTTGTCACACTATCGCGGCTTTGCTCGTGTAACTGGGGTCACGCGAAGCAGAGGCAAGACAGGACAGAAACGTCCGGGTGAGCTCCTCCGCATGCACACCACAAGTGAGAGCTATTATAGCAAGGCATAGTAAGAAGGGGGTTGGAAAATGCACTGTCCTGTTTCTTCAGATGTCCCAGCCTCCCTGAGCTGGGTGGTAGCCAAACTCAGACCATGAGAAGGTCTCACCGCTGCCTCCAGCCCTTTCCAAAAGAATACTGTCAAGCAGGGTTGCAAAGCAGGCAACCACCAGTTAGATAAACTCCCTTCCCAAGTGACTACTGGTGTACAGACCAGGAACCAAAACCGAGATGGCTGGTCACCTCTCTCACCTGCCCTATCATCCCCAGGTGCCCAGAAGATGGTCTCACGCGCTCTTTGCCAGAACAGGACCACTGCTCACCAAGCAGGAGCTCGGCAGAACTGTGACTTCTTCCCCACACCACAACCCAAGAAGCCATCAGCTTCTCCAGTTCCCACCTTTTGGCCTGCAAGATGATTTCAACCACACGTATGTACAAGCATTGCCTTGCTGGTCCAGAAACAAAAGATGCATGATCTGTTCCCACCACACGTTAAGGAACTGTCAGAAAAATTGCCATGGCCAAGAAAGGATGTAGGACACCAAAAGTGCTACCGCATCTTCTCTCTTATCTACAGTTTCCACCAAAGAAACCCAAGAGACTCAGCACCTGACAACGCATGCAATTTACAGCCTCAAAACCTCAACTTTTCCGAAGGAGAAAGGTGGTGCGTGGAAGTTTATCAGCGAATTCTTGAACCCAAGAATTAGAAATTTAAAAAGGAGTTTTCAGCCTGCTTCTGAAAAAGACAGTTCAGGCACCCTGTTGTACTGCAAAAAGCTGCTTGCTGACCTACTGTCCAGGAAGGAAGTTGCGCAGAAAATCCCATGTGGCAGATACCTTCAAACTTGAAATTTGGCTATAAAACAAGATGTCCAAGAAAGACCAAGAAATACAAAACATGGTCAGAGCCAGGGGTCAAGACACTGTGGTTTATACGCAGCTCAGTTAGAAGAGTGAAAAAATCTGGAATCCTGGAAAAAAAGGAACATCAACATTCATGTTGCCTCACAGAATTACCAGGGGTAACAGACCTCGCACAGACAAGCTATCTGACGCCAACCACAGGGTGACCGTCAGCTGGCAGCCACTTCCAAGGACACCATGAAGGTGTTCTGGAGTCTCTACCTGCGGCAGGATATTTAACTTATTTTGCATGGTAACAACACTCTCCAGGCTCATGGGGGGCTGTAGGAAACGCATCTCAGAAGGGTTCATGGTGCAGCTTTCTACTCTAGAGCAAAGTCCTCTCTCTGGAAAGTCAGGGGCAGGTGACCTTGAGCACTTCATCTTTTGCTTCATTAGCAATGAGCCACGCTTCCTTCTACCTGGTTTGCTTTGTTTTGGAGCAAAAGGCAGGCTTGTTCCAAGCCCATCAGTAGACCTCACTAGATTTGCAGTAGTAAAGACAATTGGGTATGGAAGAGGAGGTCTTGCAGCTCCAGGGCTGCCTCTCGCATTCATGGAAGCTGGTGTGATGGTGTCACATCTTTGCTGTTTCATCAAAGCCGAGTGAAGAAAGACACCAGGTCTGATGGAAAGCAGGATGAACAAGTAACCGACGGGGCGAAAGAAGGAAGAAACCACAACCCATGGCACAGCAGGAAGACACATACTCTCCAGGGGACGGGGATCACAAGGGGGAGAGTGGGTCAGACAGGACTCCCAGGATGCTATTAAGAAAGATGAACTTTGAGATGAACATGGGGAAAGGCAGAACAGCCAAAGTGAAACAGCGGCAGTGGAAGCCCTGCAGATAGCTCATTTGGGACTTGGCCTGGTGTAAGTGCTCTGCTTTCTGTGGCCAGCTGGAAAATCTGCAGCCGTTTCATTTCCACCAAGAAACCCGGAACATCTGGGAGGGCCTCAGAGCTGAATTAGATGCAAAATAAATCAGTCCTTTGTGTCTTTTTTTCCTCAATAAAGTCACTTTGCCATCTCAATTTTCCACGTGCTGCAGCTAGGAAAAATCAGGCTGATAAAGAAGCACGCTGGGATGATGGTCACCTCGGAGTCCTTGCTCTGGGCTGCCTGCAGCTTCAGGAAGTCAATGCATCAATTAGACTCCACTCTTGGGCTCCTTCCTTTTACCTTCTCTTGGTTAGAGAAGGCTGGTGTCTATTGTTGTACCTGCAAACCACACGGAGGTTTGAACACAAACCTGTTCTCCTTGGTGAGCATCAAAGCCCTGAGAAGAGAGGACAGTCATGCAATGGAAGGGGATCTTCCAACACCACGGCCGAGAGAGAGCTGCCAACATAAAGGCTTTAGCAGGTGAAGATGCTGGAGGTGACAACATACCATCTAGAGGAGCAGAGGTCAGGACAAAGATGTGGCTGAGGAGGCAAATGGAGATTCTGGAGCTGAGGAGCCTGTCCAGGCAGGAGGCTCGGGACAGAGGCAGTGGTGGAGGTGCTGCAACTTCCCCAAGCCCTCTCTGAGTTTCACAGCCAGCATGAGCTGGAAACCTCCCAGAACCGGGCAGACAGCCCAGGAGAAGCTGAGCTCTGGACTAGTGAGGATGGTGCCTGGAGAGCAGATGAAGCCGAGGTCGTACAAGCCAATTAAGAGTGAGGGCAGTGGGACAAATTTACCTGAAATCCTCCTGCACGGCTCTGCCACAGTTTTAAGAGGAGGTGCCCGAGCTCTCCTAGCAGTAGTTTCCCAGCTGCATCCCCTGCATCTTCCCATGGTGCCAAGACCCACCTGCCCATGTCCCCACGAAGAAGATCCCCCAACGCTATGGAGACAAGAGCAGAAGTAGATGCTTGGTTGGGTAGGTGGAGAGCAGTTGTTTCATTGCTGCTGTAGAAAGCGCTCAGCCCATCGGAGATTTGGGAGGAACCCAATTCTGCCGTGGGGCTGAGCACCCGCAGCCCAGCACACCGGAGGAGGAAGGGAGGGATCCCAGCACTCGGCCAGGGATGGCACTGCGCGTTTCGCAGGTCATCTGAGCGCAACGGCCATTTCCAGGGATGTTCTCGGGCACGGTAACAGACTCTGCCCATGTTTTTCCAGCCAAACCCAGCTCGGGAGGGTCTGTTCTGCATCCTCATGTAGCAGAGGCCCTGAGCTTAATTCTGAAAGTACAATAAAAATCCCCTCTAATAAACAAATTCACAATGGTCTTAATAATGCCAACCCCTTTTTTTTTCCTTTGTAGCAACCAATAGGGAAGCCACCTCAAGCTGTTTTTTCCCCATCCTATTTCTGTCTCCATCTCCCATTTCCTTCTATCCAACGTTACCTTCCAAATTCCAGCTCTGATCCTTGGATAATTCGAACATATTGCATTGCTTTACAAACTGTGTTATTTTATCCCTTTCACCTGCCACTTTTCTTTTAGATAAACACTCGTAACTCCCAACATATCACTTTAACTCTTTGACCGTCACTGGAAATTGAACCAGCCGAGACTTTCACGGGGAAAATTCTTTCCTCTCCTTTTCTTCTCTGTTTTGTGCGTTAAGCCAAGCAAAATCTCACCTGCCTTAGCACTGTCTTCAGATTATTTTACTTAAGCTCTGCCTAAAAATTTCACCAACTTCTGGGGTTATTGTATCTGTCCGGGCCGGACTTGTGGTGTAAAGCTGTCTTAATCACAGCTCCTTGTTGAGGGCTACTCATTTCCTGCCCCAACCGTCACCTCTCAGGATTTGAAGACCCTGGGCTGTGCACAGGGCACCAGATTTAGGTACAGGCGTGCCCCCAACAACGCAGGGAGCTGACACATCTCACACCCGTTTCCCATCCCAGTGCAACGGGCATGGACAGCACCATGAGCAGGAGCTGAGCAAACTGCTCCCAAATCATAGAATAGAATCATTCAGGTTGGAAAAGACCTCTAAGATCATCGAGTCCAACCATCAACCCAGCACCACCATGCCCACTACACCATGTCCCTAAGGGCCTCATCTACACGTCTTTTAAATACCTCCAGGGATGGTGACTCCACCACTTCCCTGGGCAGCCTGTTCCAAGGCCTGACCACTCTTTCAGTAAAGAAATTTCTCCTAATGTCCAATCTAAACCTCCCTTGGCCCAACTTGAGGCCATTTCCTCTTGTCCTATCGCTGTTACTTGGGAGAAGAGACCAACCGCCACCTCGCTACAACCTCCTTTCAGGTAGTTGTAGAGCGATGAGGTCTCCCCTCAGCCTCCTCTTCTCCAGGCTAAACACCCCCCGTTCCCTCAGCCGCTCCCCATCTGACGTGCTCTAGACCTTGGAGTAATGAGGAGCATTTTCCTGGTGCTCCTTCCATATCACTGCCAGCACTCAAAGTCCAGCTGTGCCTCATCCTTCCTGTTGGATCTGAGCTCAGAGTTGCTCCAGCATCACCTCTTGCACATCAGCGAGCCAGAAACAAGCCACGGTGAAGCTGGGGAACAACAAAAACATGGGGCAAAGGGAAAAAATTGCAAGTTAGAAATCCCTTTTTCCCCTACAAACAAAAATCAGGAACACTTCACTCATCATTCTCACATCCATCACCCAGGGATCCCTGTTCAGCTCCTCGGGCTTTGCTGTGCCTGGTCCCCTCCTCAGGACCCAGATCTACCTCCTGTAATCATGGGATCAGCTAAATCACCATCCTTTAAAATGTCTGATCCTCTCAGTTTGATCCTTCCCAACCTTAACTGCCTTAAAATCTGTTGTCCTTCCCCAAACTTCTTCCTTCAGGACACTGGACCAAAGGGGGTTTTTGGTTGGAGTTTGCTAAGGGGGGGGGTTTTGCAAGGAAGTCCCTGCACAGGTCAGAGCCGACAGCAGCCGTTCAGGTGTGCTAAAAGGAGACCAGCATTGAACATCTCCCTCTTCACCCTGCAACAGCTGGACCCACACTGAATCCTGCTGAAAATCCTACCTTGGTCAAGTGCTCCTCACTGCTGGGCCACCACGGCCAGCAGCCTGGTCCTCTGTCTCCCGTGCGCCTCACCACCACCATGTCCTCAGTTTGGGTGTCACCCCAGTCCAGATGGGCTATGGGAACATGTCACACATGGGGCAGGCGAGGTGGTAACAGAGAGAAGCTACTTGGAGCGCAACTTTCTTGCTCCCACGTGAAAGCATCTCCTGGTTTCCACCAGTGGATGCAGTGCTTACTGCCACCTTCCTCCAAGGCCACCTTCACCAGCCTTCAGGCATCGTTTTGGGGGTAAAGAGCCAAAACACGAGGGTTTTGGGGTGTCCCACACTAATGCAGACTGACGTCCAGGCCTCAGCGCTCCACCGTGGAGCCACCAGCCCTTCCCACCAGCACCACTCAAAACCAGAACCCAGGAGCCACCATCCCCTTCCCACCAGCACCACTCAAAACCAGAACCCAGGAGCCACCATCCCCTTCCCAGCAGCACCACTCAAACCCAGAAACCCAGGAGCCACCAGTGGGACCAGATGGACTAAAGCTCTGATATGAGGGATAGCTGGGACGCCTCACAGTTCAGGAGGGAACCCACAGCTCTCCGAAAACTGCTGCTGGCTCCCTTGCCATGAGCCTCAAAAGGCTGCCGGGAGAGGCCTGGGTTAACAGGGCTGCTCCGCAGAGGTCCACCCGCTCAGCCCAGGGTCACAGCCGATCTGTGTCGCAACGTCTCTCTGAGTCATCCGTTTCCTCCCAGTCACCGAAAATGGCCTCAAAGTTTGCACAGATGGTGCTTAATCCCCGTTTTGGACAATGGGCGTTTGGGCTTTTAAAGGACAATTGCTAAATGAAAGCAGGGGGAGGGAGGGGAGGCGCGAGGGGTGGGAGAGGGCACCGGCAGGACTGCAGGACGGAGGCCAGCGGCGCAGCGAGCCGGGCAGCACCCAGCAGGGATGCGGGCAGCACCCTGGTTTAGCCCACAGAGGCTCAAAGCACCAGTCAATGCTAAATCTCAGAAGGATAAGGACCAGGGGACCACGTCCACCCCAGGGACCTTAGCCTGCCTGGGGCTTTCTGTCCTTGACCTGGCCTAGAGCCCTCTCCCTGCACATCACCCTGAGGATGCCATGGCTCAACAGCATGGTCATGGCTGCATGAAAGACGGTGGTAGGCTTGGTGGCCTCTTCCCAAGGCCAGGAGAGCAGCTGGCAGGTCCTCCTCCTGCCCTGGAGCCCACCCACCTCTGGGAAAGGACATCCCCTCCCACCACAGATGGATGGCTGATGCTGTGGTGAATGTGGCCTCCTCAAAGGGGAGTGATGCTGAATGATGCCATGTCCAGCCTGCAAAGGCACCCTACGACGTGCACCCAGGGCTGTGGTGCTGGCATGGCTGGAGGTCCCAGAAACGCCCTCTACAACACGCAGGGTGATGCTTTCAAGGTCTCTCCTCTCCTGCCTGCGCTCAGCTGGACTCACCTTGAGGTGGGGGAACCGGACCCCCGCGCGCCACCCCCCCAGCCCCAAAGCTATGGCAGGACCGGGTACAGCGAAGGTTTAGGGATGGAGGGGGTCAACCCATGCTTGAGCAAGGGGGAAGCCCTTCTGCAGGCAAAATCCTCCTTTCCCATTGTCCTTCCCAGCCACTGGTCCCACCAGTCAGAGCACTGGGGGATTTACAAACAAGTGGAAGAGCAAAGCTGGGCTGAGAGAGGGCAGAGAGAGGCGGCAGGGCTCCGCATGGGGATTCGGGGCAGGGAAAGGCTCTTCCCTGCCAATTCCCCCTCTCCAGCCCAGGAGAGATGACGTGGGGCAGGGAAGGGGGTTGCTCTTTCTCCCCCAAAAGCAGAGCATCGCGTCTAAGTCCCGGGGCTCCCGAGCAACCGGGTTACGGCCGAAAAACCTCTGCTCCCTGTGGGTTAAGTGGGGCTGATACAGCCGGGAGAGGGGAGGTATCGAGGTCTCGAGAGCCCCGAGCGAAGTAGCACGGGGCCAGCTTTCCTCCCTGGCTGCGCTCGCTGTCCCCGTCACGCGTCCACGTCCGTTCGTCGGAGCCCCGCACTTCAGAAGCAATTAGCAGCTGAGTTGAACTAATTCCCCGCGTGGCAGGTCCAACACAAACAGCGCACGCTGGCCCGCACCCCACACCTCCGCGCGCATTCACCTCTGTTTCGGAGGGCCAGGGTGTCCCTTGCCAAGAGCAACACAAATAACCCGCTGCTTCTCCAGGTTAAGAGGCGGCCCTGGAGAGCTGGAGCTTGGTGGCCGGGGCCGGTGCGCGCTGCCGTCGGCTCCGCAACCGGCAGAAAAGCAGCCTCTGTTAACAGCTCGGGTCAGGACGGAGGCAGGCAACAAGGATTCGTGTATGCAGTCCTTGTCCCGGGGGGGCCGGGGTGGGGGGAGAGGCGTGAGGTCTGGGGGCGGGCGGCGAGGGAGTCCCGAGCCGGGGAGCGGGGGATTTTTGGGGCGGAGGGGAGAAGGTACTTGCAAACAGCACCTGCGGGGTGTTTGTCAGCCCCGCGGAGGCTCCAGCAGCTGAAATAACAACTTGGGGAAGGCGGCGGGGGGGGGGAAATGCTGCTGGGCCCCCTCGCCCCAGCGCCGGTCCCTGCTGCTCGGCTCGGGCACTGCTGGGACGCAGGACGGTGGGTCACCACGGGGATCGCCCGACCCCTTCTGGAGCCAGGGATGTTCCTGGGGTTGGTGACAGCCCCTGGCAGGCTTTTGGGACTCACCCAAGGGCTCCTGCTGCTGTTCAACCCCCGCGATGCTGAAGCACGAGCAGGATTGCCAAGCTTTTCTGAGGCGCATTTTGATTTTGGGTGCAACAGGTTTGCCGAGTTGAAATCAAGCCCCCTCTCTCCAAGGAGAGAATGCAAGACACGTCTTGTGACAACCAAAGGAGCCAGGCTGCTCTCCAGGAGACAAACCCGCTGACGGCTGAAGACGGGAGGGAAGATGGCAGCAAATCCTCCCCCTTGGCACGCCAGCTCGCATCGGGCCAGCTCTGCTGGGAGCCCTTTGGCGCAGGGCACCGCGCTGCCAGGCCAGGATGCCACCCACGCAGCCCCGAGCAGGTCAGGGCTGCCCACCCTGCGCAAGCACGCCGGGACAGCCCCAGGGCAGCAGCTGAGCACCCGTCGGAGCCGGCACGCGAGGAGACGTGCGGGGAGCGGAGCGGGAGAGCAGCCGGTGGGGTTATGGTAGCGCTGAGCACCGTGCCCAGGACCAGCATGTACTGGGACCAGAGACCCCGGTGTGCCAGCTCCTCCCCGACGTTCGCTGTTCCTGTAGCTGGGGACGTACTTCTCCCACCCGTCATCCATGCCAGGACACAGCCGGGATGGTGCTGGGAGCACCCGCTACAGGAGAGGAGATGAGAGCCGCATCACCAAGCATCAGCCCCAAATCCACATCTCCCCTGGGTGGCCAGGGACAAACCCCTGCCTCCACAGGGTCCCTTCAAGGACCCTGGGACAGGCAGGGGCTTGGTTGCCCACCCTGCCCGTACTCCCCCAACCAGCAGAGGGGTAACCACATCCCCCCCTGCAGAAGTCAGGCTCACACAGCCCATCTAGCCAGGGGGACCGACATCTCCAAGAGTCACAGAGCAACACGAGCCTTTGGCCCACAGATGCTCGGTCCTCTGCTGCGAGCAGAGGTCTGTCCAGCCCCTGTTGCAACGCACGGCCGGAGATCCACCCCAGCGGAGCAACGCCTGGCTCGGGACACGTTCCCACAGGCGCTGCAAAATCACACCCGCTGCCCCAAGCAGGCGATGGAGAGGTCCCAGGGTCAAGCTATTAAGCCTCCTATCTTTTCAACCCTTAAGCTGTCCTGTGATCTTGGCCAGGCATCTCCGTGCTGGAGCCCATGGCGGGGAGGGAGAGGGGCGTTCGGCGAACGATGCCTCGTGCAAGCGCCCCGAGGAGCCAAGGATTGGGGGTTGCCAGGATTGGGGGGGGGGGGGGGGGGAGTGGCAGGAGGTGGAGGGCTTGGGGGGCTGCCAGCGGGCTGGGAAGGCCCCAGGACACAAAGCAGCCCCTTTTCCACCTCTGCCCAGCCCTTGGGCTCCTTTCCACCATGCCTGCGTGCGCCCAGCAGCTTCCAGCCCCTGAGTGCATCCGCAAAGCCAGAGGAGAGGAAAACGTGAGGGGGCCAGAGCAGAGGCTGGCGGATGGACGGGGTGGATGGACGCACGTTTTGGCCTCAGAGGGAGAGCCAGCCAGCCGTACCTGGCAGGACCAGGCTGTTCTTGGGCACTTACCCCAGTAAGGGCTTGGCCAGCTGCTCAGTGTCTCCTCAGTGTGTTCCACTGCTCCGGTGCAGCCGGTGGCTGGGATTCAGCTGCTGCCACGTCCGCAGGGTCTTATCCTCAGCAGGGCAGGAGGAGGAAAGAAGCCATAAAATGCAAAACATGCCCTGAGATGGGCTACACGGATGCCACACCAACGCCAGCTCATTTCAGGAATGTCGCGCAGGCTGGAGAACTCCTAGGACATCTACCCATGAGATCTCACCCTACCCACGCAAGGTCTTCGGGGACAAGGAAAGAGCCAGGACCACGGAGGGACAAACCTCCAAAAGCCAGGACTGAACAGAGTCTGCCCCGCAAGCTCCAGGCCAGCTGGGTCTGACCCAGCGGCCGTGCCACCAAGCAGACCCCAGCATCGCCACAGCTGCAGACAGGATGCACAAGGTGTATTGCCACCCACTGATGTCCCCTGAAACCAGGGACCTGCTACAACCACTGCCCAGGCTCGGGAAAGCTTGGAAAAAACCAATGTTTCCATGTTTTCTTGGTTCCTCAGCTGTCAGCACCTCCCCAAAACAGAGGGGACCTTCCCAGCCAGCCCTTCGGAGACGCCGATATACAGCCATCCAGCCGACACGCAGCCAGGTCTCAGCCTCTGGTGTTGGCTGTGGTGTGGGTCTCTGGTCCTTCAAGCCCTGACAACACCCAGAGCGACCAAAATGATCCATTTTGTCGCTGCGGCGACATCACGACAGATGCAAGTGCTCGTTCTGCCCGTGTCCGTGCCTTCCAACCAGCCTTCAGGAGGAAAGCAGGCAAGGAGCCAGAGCTGGCAGGCTAAGCTAACAGGTTCAGGGGTTTTTTGGACAGGACGGTGTCAAAAGACTGACAGACCCAGCTGCATACCAGAGCCCTGGTTCTCCGAGCTGCTCCCAAAAACGAAAATACAGCGACGCAGACCTTCCTAAACCAGCACCCCGGTCCCGAGACGTTCCCGTGGGTCATCAGAGCCAGCAGCAGCTCCTCCGGTGTGGTTTGTTTTCATGTTCCCCCCTTACTCATCCTCATTCTCCAAGATTCCAGATCCCAGTGTTGGTCTTTGGGATACAGACATCACCCATGGAAAGCTGCAGGATTGCTTGGGTACCCAGGAAGGAGCCTTGGTCCCCCCCCAACTTTCTTGGGGTGCCTTGGGGGTAAGTTACGGAGAGAGAAGGGGGGCTGGTGATGAACACACGGCTCCCCGACAACCCCAGCCCTGACAGGACCCGCAGGGTGCCCTGTGCTCCCTCCAGCCTGACATTTGCTGACTCCACCCAAGACAGTAATAAAACGCATCTGGCGTAGATGGGGAATAACGCTGCTGTAGCTCTCGGGCTTCGTTATCTGCGTGCGATTAGATCTCCCCCCCTGAAGGCAAAGGGCAGGCAAGGAAGGGACTGGAAACCTGGCTTCGCTCGTAACGCCTGCGCAGAGCGAGCCTGGAGCAAGTCCCGGGCTCTGGGGTTGGGCTGCGATTCCTGCTGGGCAAGGCAAGGTGGGAGCCAGGCTCACCCGCACCTCCAAGAAGCCTGGGTGCCATAGCCGCCCTGAGCACCGCTGCGTTGGAAACGCACCTCCACAACCACGCGTGCAAGTCCTTCTGCGGACGGAGAGCTGGGCAAGGGTGCTGAACATCACCTCCGGCCCCAGCGATGGCACCTCTGGGGGACTCAAAAGCGATTTCAGAGACTGCCGTCACCTTGAAGCTCCCCAGGGTAGAGATGGACGGCGCTCCATCCCCCTTCCCATCCCACCACTCCGCCTTTGAGGCAGCGCCCCGAGGCTCTGTGCTTTGGGAAGAGTGGCCAAAACCTGAGCTAACCCCCCCCACGCACTCTGCCCCACGCAGAGATGTCCATCCCCAGGTCCCCTGCTCCCTTTTGCAGGCTGTCCCCGCACAGGACATTAGCAACAGGTTGAGCGAGCAACGCATTCGTTTTGCAGTGCGCTGTGCTAATTTTTAAACACCGCAAGAGTAACTTGAACCTTTTGCAGAGCTGGAGCCTACCACATAAACTCGGTTATCTTTAGCAACCAAACCTGCAATCTCCCCAGAGAATGAAATCAGGTCTGTTAGACCAGGACTATTGTTCTCAAACCCAAATTGCCGTCGGTCGCTGGAGGGGAGAGGGGGCAGAGATCCGAGATGGTTTATTGTCTGGGTGGGTTTGTTAAAAACAGTTTGACAGATTAACCCACGCTGGAGCCAGGCTAGAGCCAAGCCAGAATGAAACTAGAAGGGAGCAGAGTAAGGGGCAGACGCTTAAAATGAGGGAGGTGGAGGCAGGAATCAAAATCCAGGTGCCCTTCCTCTGCGGAGGCAAAGCCTGCACCACGCAGCGGGGCAGGGACCCTGCCGCAGGGGTCCCAGGAAGGACCAGGGCAAAAAGGAGGTGCCCACAGCACCACGCTACGGCTTTCCTGCATTCACAGCCAAGTTCATGACTGAAGGGCAAGGCAAGCACTGCACGCACTCCACGCCTGCCCCGCTAACACTGTGGACCCATCACATGGCCCAGGCTCTTCCCCGTTCCTCCCAGGGTTAGGAGTGCATCTGAACACCCACCTCGGTCAGAGCAGGCAGCCCCAGGGCAAATCATCCCCCATCGCGTCTCCAGACAGGGCTCGGGAGCAGGACAGGCTCGATCAGGGCACAGGGTCAAAGCTCACATTTCCAAAAGCCCCCTCGAGCAACAAAGTCCCATCTTCAAAAGCGATACTGCTTTCTAGGCACGGCGGCTGAGCTCTGGCCAGACACGACGGACAGATTTTCAAAGATTTTTCAAGCCCCTCAAGATACAGATTAAAGTCTGGAGGGGTTTTCAGAGGCAGCTCTTCGGGCACCTCAGTACCTGCATCCATCAAGCTCCTGAATTACTTGGGCATCTCGAAAAAGTCTCCTGCTCTGCTGCACGAGGCAGCCACGTCCCCGGGCTGGGCAACATTTGGAGCTGGTAGCAGCTCTTCCACATCAGGAGACACGTCAGCCCGGCAGAGTCAAGCTTTCTCGCTCTCAGGAGACAGAAAACGCTCCCGCTGTTTCGCTGAAACCTCAGAAGAAGAGTCCCAGCTCACAAACCTCAGCGGCATCTTCCCTTCACGCAAGAACCTGAAAAGGTCCAGAAGCCAAAGCTGGGGACGAGCATCAGCCTGGCGGCAGCGTCCTTGCTAGGACAGGTTTGTCCCATCCACCTTAGCGTTTTCGTCCACCAAAGGGACCAAACCACCCCAGGTTCAGCAGGACCGAGACACCGGGGAACAGAGAGCAGCACTGAAGGGACATCTACAAAGAGGGATGGAGCTTCTGGGCAGCGTCGCAGCTGGTACAGGCTTCTACAAACCCCCGGTCAGGGTACCCGAGAGGGGCTCAGCGCTTTGTGCCCGCTCTCCTACCCCACGGGGACACAGCTTCAGAGCAAACAAGCGCTTGGGATGAGCTTGCTCCGGAGCCAGGGAGATGCAGGGAAACCCGGGTTGTTCAGCACAGTGGAAACAAACTCCCCCACTAAACCCCCTCGCCTCTCTCCTCTTCCTCCTGATCCTCTCTAAACCAGGGCCGGGTTCATCTGGAGGAAGCCAAAACCAACAGAGCCTAGGCTGCTCTCTGCAGTCCGGCGGCAGTCGGAGCCCAGCTGGACGCCGCTAATTCAGCCGCGCTCTGTTGATGGCGGAGCCCCGGCGCAGTTGTAAACAGCTCAGCAGTTTGTACACTCTCCAGTATTGATGTTATACAAAGGAGCTGGAAATGTAAATGATTGCATTAGACCTACAGCCGGTGGCTGCTGGTGCAGACGGCCCCCGGCAAGAAAAGAAGAAGGAAAAAAAAACCAAACCAAAAAATCTCTCCAGCCCACTCCTTGGCATTGCAAACAGGGCCTGACTCTGGCCAGGAGCGGAGGAGCAAAGCTTTTACGTGTTTGCCATCTAGTGGGCTTGGGAAAGCCTGCACAGAGGTGCTGCCCTGCAGCGCAAAGCCTCGCCAGGTTGCAGGACTGGAATAAAATCTCTGCGATTTGGCCAAGACGGGTCCGTTCGGTCACCGTTTCAACCCGCTGGTGCTTTGCAATGGAGTCAAGGTGGGGCGGGTGGACCAGGACCTTGCAAAGCATCCTGCTGCTGAGACCCCAGCGCTGGAGATAACACCTCTTGGGACAAGCCAACCTCCGTCAGGAGCAAGGTGTCTGTACCTACGCGGCAGGGGCCTGAAAGTCCACCCCAGGACAGCTAAGGTGGCCACACGTCACACAAGCAAGGATGCTGCCTGCATTACATCTGCTTCGCCTGGTCGCAGAAGAGGCTAAATACTTTTTTTTTTTAAGGAATAATATTTTCATTTTTAAAATCAGCGGTTTCAAGGGAAAGGGGCTTAACATTTCCACCACGCTCCCAGCCAACTTGGCTGCTAGCTCAAGAAAGAATCATTTGGGCTGTACGGACCCACACAGCCCGCTGCCCCAGAGCCCGCTGGAGCGTCTTTAGGATCGTAAAGAAAAGGGGACGTAAAAAGGAAAGAAAGAAAAACACATGGTACTATGTAACGGCACTAACAAGTAAACTGTTTTAATTTTCACCCGAATAATAATTCCTAAGGAGGAAAAACAAAGTTTGTTCAGCTGTAGTTAAGGTTGAGCAAACATAACACTAATCACTTTTGCTTCGCCTCTTGGAAAAAGCTCTACGAGTGTCACATTTTTAAAAAAAAAAAAACCCAAAACAAAACACAACAGTACCAACTCCCTGGGAAAGCTCTGAAGAGCTGGTGCCACTTCACCCCCACCGAGAGAGGGGTTTAAAAGTCTCGCTGTAACCCGGAGCAAGCAGCCAGCTCTCCCCACGCCTGCTCGGGAGGCTGCAGCAAGGCCAGCCCAGCTTCGGCAGCACGTTCTCACCCTCCGAAAGGCTTCAACGATACGTGATCCCACGGGAATCGGGTGCACAAGTGCTGGCAGATCCTACGGCACGCCGAGATGTCTGCAAGAAGGCTTGAGCACACGGGATCTGCTGCCTGGCCGCATCTCCTGGCGTTACTGGCCGGCATCTCTCCGCGCTGCTCCACACACAGGTCCCCTCTCTGGGGAAGGGCGGACGCAAGAAGAGGCAGCGCAAAAGGACGGAAGGCAAAAGGGGGGCAGGGGGAAGAAGAGAGAAGGAAGCTGTGGAAGGAGGGACAGATGGAAAGGGAGCAGAGGATACGAGACAGCCGGAAGGGGTTAGAGGTACAACAGGGAAGAACACGGCCAGAGGATACTGGGAAGACACGTGGGGAACCAAGACATGGAAGAAGACTGCCGGTAGGGGAAGGAAAGGCAGAGGAAAATCAGCAGGAGCTTCCCCCTCCCCTCCTCCAGCCTCGCAGGGAGAGCTCGTTGCAGCGCAGGGCTCACTTGGGATTAACTGGAGCAGCGACACCCCCTTTGGAAACACCAGGCTGGTCCTAAACTGCTCCTTCCAGGTCACCAAAGATTTGCCAACTCGCCCAGCAAGGAGCAGGCGATAAGCATCCACAGAGGAGACGGGGGGACCCTGTCCAGCCCTGCAACCCCGACCTGCAACCGACACGGATAAAACACCCCTGCGGTTCATCCCCGCGGGACCCACGCGCAGCAGAGGCCAGGCTTGCACCACCTCCCTCGGACCCCGCGTCCCTTCCAGCTTCACCCACAGCTCTGGCGACGGTGCCGCAGCCACCCCGCAGGCGACAGGAACAGGAGCAAGGAAAACGGAAATCCCAGATGCTGGATTTGATGCCAAGGAAAGCCACCGTGAGCAGAGGAAGGGGACAGCGCCGTGGTTGACGGGCACCATGGTGAGGTTAGCTGCACGGGCCGTAACGACCCGTGTGCCGAGCAGCGGTGAGGAATTCCACATTATTTCTTGCAGCCGACTCCGTCCCCGCGCGTTCCCCCGCTGCACGTAGGTGACAAATTACCATCTTTGTTATTCAAGCACATACCAAATCAGGGTGATCAGTATTTGTCAAATAAGGGAAGAAAAATATATTGCGCAAAACATTTCAAGGTTTATTTTAACAGGGCTTTAAATATCAGTGAGTGCCAGGTTCATGAGCTTCTCTTGGGACGGTTGGCCCTGGTTTGCCATAAGAGACTTATTTTTCTTCTTTTTTTTTTTTTTCCCCTCCCTTTTTCTTTTCTTTAATTCAAAGGAAATAAAAAAAAAAAGCCTGCTGCCTCCAGGGGCAGCAATAAAGACGCCTATCCCATCAGAGGACACTCTGCTAGCAACGCCAGCTCTGCCGTATCGCAGTGACTTACGCACACCTCGTGCTTGCCCTTGCCTCCACGTGAGCCTGATACGGGCAGCAAAGGCCAAATCCCTGCCTGTACGTGGAAGGCAACACTTCTCGATCCCCAAGCAGCCACGGGGCTGGCCTTGCCTGACCCTGCAGCAGCAGGCAGAGCTCCCAACAGATGCCAGTTTGCACCGTTAGACGCTCCCCATGCCGGGCAGAGCGGAGAACCGCAGCAGCCTTCACGGCTGCTGGTCTCCCGCAGGTGTCAGGCACACTCACAGCATCCATGGAGCTCGGGTACCGACCGCAGATCCAGCGCAGGAGCCCAGATTTATCTGCCTGAGATAAACGCGCAGCTGGCCATCCTCAGAAGAGGTTGGTGCGCTCATTTCTTTGCCCCCAAATCCAAAAAACACCGCAAGTGCTCCCCAGCCCTGTAAAAACCGTGCCTACAGCAAGCAATACCTGCCTGGTTTACACCCAGAGCCCTGCTCCTGCTGCCGAACATGAGCGGAGAAATGCAGCGTCATGGAAAAGGCTTTTTCTTCTGCTTCAGAGCCAGATCTTTGGGTGCTAGAAAGCTGCGATTGCTGCTACGTGCTCTGGTTAGTTAGATTGAATGAAGACAACGCAATAGAGGACAAGCTTCAGAGCTACCCACAGGCAAATCCTGACAGCGAGCAAAGGGTGCAATGCCACATCAGTTATGCCCACGGTATCTCCGATTTACTCCAGAGGAGCCACCAAGTGTCCAGTTCCCGTTACTCAGCGATGCACTGGGCCTGGAGAGCTGGGCAGACCCCATCCTCCGCCAGGATCTGACCCAGGGCCAAGACAAATTAATAGCTGAATCAATACTCGTTAGCTCACCCTTTACTGGCACAGGAGGCTCCAACTCCTAAGCAGGGCTGAACGCCTCCAGGGATCTGCCATAACCACCTCCTGGGTTGCCAAGTATCCCCGGCTGTCGGTGGCGACCTCAGCGGCCACCTGCACATCCCAAGATTGCCACCACTTGGGATGAAGGCAGGGACATCGTGCTCCAGGGTGGGCCAGCCAACGCCTCTTAAAACCAAACTTTGGATAAAAACGACCACGCAACTATATTGCAGCCCCCCCTCCCGTCCACCAGCCCTTCTGCTTCTTCCCGCTTCTGCTTTTCAGAAAGCGGCACGGCTTTTCCTCCGCAGCTGCGTTGCTCGGACACGGCCAGATCTCCCCGTCAGCGCAGGAGTGCACCGGAGACCCAGCCCTCGCGTCTCCTCGCAGGAAACGAGCAACAGCCTCTTGGCTGCCAGGACGATGTCTCAGCAGTTTCTAAAAGTAGTTTCTAAACACTCCCCAGGAGAAAGGAAGAAGCCAGATCATGTTTACAGGGCAAGCCTTTCACATGCCGCTAGCTCCTACATATATTCAAGCATCCCCTCTACACCCAGCACAGCCCTGCACCCCCACTGCACACATGCAGCCCACACAGGGCACGAAGGAAGGAGCTGACTGCGCGGGCAGGCCACGGATGAGAAGGCTGAAACGCTCCTCGAGGGCCGAAGTAGTCACTTACCTCGCTTGGAAGACATCAGTTCTCAGCTCGTGCGTGAAGGTGATCATCGCGAGCTTCCAACCGCCGTTTGAGGTTTCTGGTTTCGCCCCGCTCTGTACCCATGGTTGCATTTAAAAGGAATTGCTTCTCACCCTACACTGGCCCTTGGATGTAAGGAAGGTTCACAGCCCAGAATTGGGACAGGCAGGTGAAAGACAACTCAGAAACCATCAAGAAGTAGGAGGCCACCCTGCTGAGAGCTCTGGGAAGCGTGCTGCACTGTGCTGGCATCTCAAGTTCTCCTTGGGTACCAAATTGTGAAATCTGGGAGGGAGAATATTTGGGAAACAAATGACCCAAACCAGGACTAGTCGCAGAGCAGGAACGCCTTTTTGAAGGCTCCCAGCTGATGGGAAGGGGAAGAGAAACTCCTTCAAACCAGCAGAGCATCATGAAGGAGGAGGCAAGATACCTACCTGCTTCACTCCTGCCGCGGCTCTTGGCAAGGGAACCTCCCCACCTATCTGATGCTCCCAAAACATTCAGGAAGGGTCAAGAGCTGCGAGTTTCTCCTGGGTAAGCTCCCTCTAGCTGTAACCATGTCATTGGGAGCACAGGGAGGTCATATCTATGTGAGGAACAGCACCCTAGGCTCTAGAGCCCATGCTACATTCAAGGAAAACGTATGCAGCACTCTGCTTACTGCCCATCCATCTTTCCAGGGCTGTATATCGGATAAAGTAACCGTTCCCCTCTGTGTGAACGTGAAAAATCCTCTCCCCTCCCCATGCAATCACAGGTATGCTTTGGTGAGCATGATCACCCCAAAAGAAGAGATGCTCCCACACATTGAGCGTTGGCAGGTCGTCAGTATCCCAGACTTGTGCAGAAACCACTTTTATTCAGGAAAGAGAGGAGCTGGACTTTTCAGCAGCAACATTTGCCGAGATGTCCGCACAGTACCTGCAGATGTCCTACATTTTTATACAGCTCACCCGTTGTAACCGCTACCAGGGAAATAT
Source organism: Calonectris borealis (assembly GCF_964195595.1). Lineage (NCBI taxonomy): Eukaryota > Metazoa > Chordata > Aves > Procellariiformes > Procellariidae > Calonectris > Calonectris borealis. The sequence continues at coordinate 7,363,777 of NC_134334.1, forward strand.
CAGCCCATCAGACAACATGCAGACACATCTGGGGTCACCCCAGCAGGAATAAACCACACAAACCTGCACAGTGTTTGTCCAACTCCAACCAGTGTCTCCAGTGACTGTACAGACGGGGCCAGTAAACTCCTTGTACTGTGGGGAGCGTTTTGCTTGCACACTTACAACTCCCATCTTTCACACAGGCGCTCCTCTAGCTTGAGTGGTGCAGCAAGTAGAGGCACGGGAGGAGTGAGCAGATGCACGGGTACTCCCGTGTGTGCAGGCAGTAACCCCACGCTGCACTACACAACCCTCAGCAGAGTCCTGATTTCTTCTTCAAAACCAAGGAAATTTGGAAATTCAAACCTAACAGAAGTATTTTCACACATGTGAAGTCTAAAAATCAGGAACTTAGTAAATATCTAGTTCAATTTTATGTTTATGTAGTTTATCCCAGCACAAATACTGATGGCAAGGGATTAAAGGCGATAGTAAACCTCTGCTTCAGAGGTCAAGCCCATTTCTTATCAGAGAGCCCATGAAGAAGCTGCTGTAGGGCCTTTAGCCTGCACTTTCCTGCTCCAGTACTCCACCACCTCACCCCGAAACACCCAGTCACCTCCCGTGCAGATACCAGGCTGTGTCACCCTTACAGCCGATTCGTTTAGTCCCTCACCAGGCTTTATTAGCAGCACCCATGACCCAGGCACCGCCGCAGGCCATCCAGGAGGCCCAGAGGGCTGCTGGAGTTGCGCCCACCATGTCCCACCCTGCCAGCTCCAGCTCCGAGTGCCGCTCAGCCCCGGAAGCTCCCTGGGTGTGGTGCGGGGAGCGCTCAGTCCAATTTGCTGCAGAGGCTCTTACGAGCGGCTGACGTCAATAACGCAGGCTGGTTTTTCATCTCAGTCCTTCTGTCCGAAACCACCAGAGGGCAGCTTGAAACGTAACGATTTACAGGCTTGGCCACGTTAAATATTCCATTTCGGAGCGCTGAAACCTGCTTGCCCCACTACCGCCCCACAGTAAGTAAAAAGACACCCCACCACACACTCTCTGCCCTTTAGATGGGCTTCAGGCGTGATGAGATGAACGCTAGCGGCTCAGGGAAGCCCTCTTCCCTGCTGCAAAGCAGTCCCAGAGGCCTGCCAGCACACATCGCAGGGGGTCCGTGTCAATTTGGTCCTTAGCAGCGATGCTTACTTTGACAATTCAGGCCCAAGAGCTCCTTGGGGTAAGGAAAAGACTTTGCTAATTTCCAGGGACCACTAGATTAAGGATGATCAGACAAATACACTGCCTTTGTTACCCTCAGCCTCCGACAAAGCTGAGAAGCAGGCAGAGGGCAGCAGCATGAGGCTAGGTCTAAAAAAAAAATACAGAATCTGTACCCAAGAGAGTCCTCAAAATCAGATGGGAGCCCTGCTGCAGCATCAGGAGTTTCCTTCCCCTGCCCCTCATCCAGGCTCCTCCGTCCAAGCTAAAGCCAATTTCTTTTTTATCCAGGCTTTTTATCCTGGTCCAAAGCCCAGGACAAATGATATTTTTATCTCACCTCACTACAGTGAGCAGGAGTTGGTCAGTTGATACCAGCTTACCAGGGAAGAAGAGGGAGGAGGTCCTGGACTTGCCAGCGTGTTTATGACCGGGCAGCAGGATCTCCAGTTAAGATAACCTTGTTGCTGAGCTCAAGCCTGTGCCCTGCTACCAGTTCCTTGCGCAATCCCGGACAAGTCATTTAGGGCAGGAGTTCACAGGAGAGCTCCAGCCAACCATCGACTCCCTGCTCATGGTTTCTTTTTTGCCAGGCTGGGTTTCAGGAACTGATTCAGCTCATGAAAGGGACAGATCACCAGCGGGACTAAGGTAACAAAACCAGCAGAAATACACTGCCAGGAGCAGGGGCCTGCTCCTTTCGCCAGCTAGAACTAATTTATTCTTAGTTTAACCACTTCAGGATTCTTCTTGACAGATTTGGAAGCAGTACTTTCCTCTTTCATGCTTGATCTCTCTTTGTTTTGCTACTCACTAGCAGGAGGGTCTCCAGGCACCCAAACGGTGACTTGCAGTCCTCAGACAGCAGACCAGGGGTTGAAGAGGAACAACAGTGAGGAATGTTCCTCAGAGGAAGAAGAGTATGGGCAGCCAGGGAAAGCAAAGCAGTGCACCTCGCCAGCGCAGGACCCCAGAAGGACCCCACGTAAAATAGCTGCACGGTGAGAGAGAGAGCGGTTCGTGTAAGTTAAGGCAACAGGAAGGCTGGGTCAGGGGCAGTGCTGACACAATGGCTCTCGCACGTCCCACTCAAAGTCTGTTTTTAAAAGGAGGCAGCTGCTACCATCTGCAAAATGAGACCTAGATGGTGGCCAAGTAACAGAGGACATTGCTGCCTCTTGGGAACACGCCAAAATCATCAGTCTGTTTTTAGCTGTGTCTACAGCAGCAAACGGCAGAGACGGCAGGAGCAGATCTGCCAAGTGAAACCATACCCAACACTGCGCGCTCTTCAGGGGGCCCTTCAGACCAACTCTAGCTGAGTCCCGAAGACCCACACTCCATTAGCTGCTGGAGGACAATATCCATTTAAATTTTAGCTAGCACAAATCCAACTAGCACACTCCAAAAACACTCTGGGACGTGAAATAGAGCACATCGAGTACGGACAATTTGGAGATTTGCACATCGATCTGACCTAACACGCTAAAGTAGCTGCACCTTGTCAAATCTCCCTTCTGAGAGCCCCTTAAGAAAGGAAGAGCAGGCAGACGTAACCAAAGCAGAGGGAGTAAACGACAAAGAGGACCATCCCAGGTCAGATGAGATAGCACACTGCTTGAAAAGCCCTTCAGGCAACGGGCAACGTTCGCCCGGTGGTGTACCGCAGTTTGGGGAATGCCATGAAACAAAGCACTAAGGGGCCGGGGTGACTCAGTGGTGCTGGTAAAGATGCAGTTGCTCCAAAAAGCTCTTCTCTCAGAGGTCTTATCAGATGTCCTCATCTTTCCTTACACGATACCCTACCCGTGTTTTAATAAGAGCCACACCTAGTTAAGTATAATGCACAGCGCTGACGGCAAGAACTAGCACATTACAGGGAAGGAGAGGGAGGAGAGGAGTAAAGAATATGGCTGAGCAGAGGAAAGCTTTTCCTGGGAAAGCTGCAGAGCTCAGCCTGTCTCACTGATAAAAGCCATCTCCCAAACGCTGCTGCTCTTCAGCAGCACCATTTCTTCCAAGGCATAACATAGCTTCCCGTGGCCCCACAGGGAAAGAGGCAAGGGAGAGCAAGAAAAAGCTCACGCCTCCAACGTGTTCCTGATGGCACAGCACAGGGAAGCGTGGAGAGAAAAAACAGCCACCAGTTTAACACAATCTTAGCACCAGTCTGAGTTATAGCAGCCCTGCAGAGACCATGCCTGCACCAGGAGCTACAGAAACAGTAGGGTTAGTTAGATCAGCTTCCACACAGTGGGAGATTTCCACATACTAACTAAATCAGCAAGGGAGGGACTGAGCATAAGGGTGTGCTTAAAGTTATCTGCTGCTCGGGAAAGCAACTGCTGCCCTGGAGCACTCTTCCCACCAGTAATCAACCCTGGAGTCCAACCTCTTGTTTCGGATTTCTGATGCAAGTGTGTCCCTTATGAGAGAGGCAGGACTTTTCTCCACATTAAGTACTTGCTTATTTAGCCAACAGTCCTCAGTTTCCATATTTCAACTCTGTTGACAACAGCAGAGTGGGAAAACAAACTGATTCATGCTATTTGTCACCACGGCATACATGCGTTTACCTGATACAGCTGAACTGGTCAGACTGTGTGCACGCTCCCACCCCCTCACTAAGCCTCTACACCAGATCTGGTTCTCCTACCTCCTCCCTTGCAGTCATTTTGGCATCAAAATGACCACGAAAAACAGGCAGTAGAGTCCACTAGTTCAGCAGGAAAGCATCCTGCAAGATGTTACATTTCCGTGCAATTAGTGAATGTCATCGTCTCCCTGTACAGCTTAATGGAGCTGATGTGAAGGATGGCGCGGGAAGATGCAGCCGAGGCAGGGAAAGGAGATGATCGCTGCTTCAGAGACAACAAGCAGCTGCTAAAGATACAGAGCCACTTGTTCGGAGTAGCCAACAGAAGCAAGAGCTCCGCTCGCTACCTGCTTTTAAGCAAAACTGGTTTAGTATTAGGAACTAGAGGTTCACATGAGAGCCAGACGAAAACCAGAAATCACTAACCTAGTCCTTGTGCAGGATAAGTGGCTGTTTAATAGAAGAGTTACAAGAATAACCGAAAGATTTCGTTAAGAGATTGCTGTGTGTCCCAGCTATTAAAACAAGAAGCTGCTCTTCAGTTTCCACGCAGCCTTCGGTCCTTGGAGCAATTTTAATATGATCCTCAGATGCCTCCCCATCAGAGATTTTTGGCCCTTTCAAGAGACATCGTTAACACGTGCAGCAGTTGGTTAAGCAGCCAGCCCAGACCTCACGTACTACTTGCGCTACTGAGCTCCTACGGGTACTTCAAGAACCCTCACAGGTGAGAAGGAAGACAGCCCTGCGCTGCGGGTGCATCTTCAGATAGGCGAGTCCTCTATTTTAAAAGCAGTAACATGAGGCAATCCCAGCTCATACCACATACTAGCTTGCCACACTAGTATCAAGGGAAGTGCCAAATATTCCCACCCGCTTCCAAGACCTTTGCTTTCAAACCTGCTAGCTGAAAATGGCACTCCCGGAAGGGGAAGAAAGCGGTGGTTTTGCCTGCTTTTGCCCCTGTTTTGCACGCCTTCGCACAGGAAGGGAGACAGTCACCAAGGTGCTCTTATGCTCATATAACCTGGCAACACAGAGCACATCTCACACACCCGGCTCGAGAGAAACCTCACTACTGAGGCTCCAGAGAAAGAGGAGTTAATGGTGTTAAACAGCCCACAAGCTAAGTTGTTTGAGCTTGTTTAACCAACTCCAGCATCTCGTCCTCTCTGGACTGGGACAGCTATGTCACTGCAGATTCACGGAGCTATCAGACAGACTTTTGCAAAGCTAATGCAACGCTGAGAGGAAAGAAGAAGCACCACTCCTTGAAAAGGATGTTTTTCCATTACCCAGTGCCTCCAGGATTCCCTCCAGAGCCAAGTTTAACCTCGTGGCACCGATTTAACCAAACAGACTTTATTGCTTAGCCAAATGGACCTGCGTGAAAGGACTGGCACAGGTCACTGCCAGAAAACATATGCAGAGGGACCAGATAGCTATAGGCAACCCCCAAGTAAGGATGCATCCAAGACAGAAGCAGCTTGACAGGGTAACTCTGCTACTTAAAGCCCAAGTCCTAAAGGGTTCTCCCCCCATGTCAGAGGCAGTTTCCTGCCTGATTTCATGCAGGCAAATCCCTTGGTCACCAGTCTTGCTGCTGGCTTTAGACATATGAATTCGGTTTAGCTATTAGAAGCAGAAGCCCATTTCAGTCTGCTGTAAGCACACGGAGCAGCCACCAAGTGTCAACTGTCACCGAGCATTACAAGTACCAGTAGTACTTTCAACTGGGAGCCAGAGACCTACAGCCAAGCCTCCCCACAGGAGACAGCAATTAAAAACTGAACTGCAAAGTTGAACAGCAACACTAATCACTATGAGAAGCGAAAAGCACACATTTTACACTAAGCTTTTGGATTACAGCACCCACAAGTCAGCTTCTTAAAATAAAAGTGACCTTTAATGAGGCTCTTTGGAATGTGTTTTAATAATTAATACAAATTATGCATCGACAGTGTAAGACTTCACCGTTTCTGTGGAGCATTAACAAAAAGGTGTAATAAGTCCTGTGCGTTTTTGGGAGGGAGATAGCTATGATGTCGTTCATCGCTTCAGGGTTTTTGCTATCTGCCCACGAAGAGGGAACAGGAAACTTCCACAAAGACTAGCTTCTTGACAGAGGAGGTGCAAGAGCCCAGTAAGCCCCAAAAGCCAACTTTTAATATTTGGGAACATGCACAACAACGAGTATTCCCTTCGTTAAGGACCACCACGCCCTCTCTTCAGATTTGGGTATGACAGCAAAGACTCTGCATCAAAGATCAGAGCAACCTTGACAGAACTGAGGCCAGCAGCAGAGATGAGGGAAGACATGAACTGACAGGATTAAGCATTAAGGAAAGACCCAAACTAACTTGCAAGGAGGAGAGTGGGGCTCGCAAGGGATAAAAGCCATATTTACAAGTCCTTCACACTCAAGAGAAAGGCAAGGGAAATAACTACCCTCAGGCAGGCTTGTGAAGATACTTTATGTTTAATACATCTGAAAAGAATGCATATACAAAGAACTTAGACATGAAAAAGCATCGGTTCAACACTAATGAGTCTACAAGAAATCGGAATTTTGGAAGATGGAGAAGATTCCTTAAGTCTTAAAAAACTTTGAATTTGCAAGCCAAAATATATTTTTGGTAAAATCCCTACAACACTGCAGTCAGTCTGCGTAGAGACCCTGCACACAATCCTCAGCGGGCTGGAGCCCATCTTCCAGGTTCAAGGTTACTTGAGCAAAATGCAGAGAAAGGGGATTCCCTTAACTGGTCCCTATATGGTGCCAAACTAAACTCTAGAAACCCCTCCCTGCAGTTCCTTCCTACTGACACAGGTCTATCTTTCCACCCCTCTCTGAAGGATGCCAAGCCATCCAGTAAGAGATGCACCACCAGGGCCAGCTCCAAAACTTGTCTTAACATACACCGGGTCCTTTCAGAGTGTCCGAACAGCAGTGTATATGCTGGTCATTGTACGCGTTTCTCTAATAATTAAGGATTGGCAGAAGATGGATTTGTTAAAAGCCAACTGAATCAGTTGGGCATGCTTACAAAGGTGCAGTTATTTCTTACCACGTGACAAAAGCTTATGATGTCAAGATTAAGGAAGAGACTGGCAAGCTAGTTTCAAGTCTGATGGTGCATCCAGAGAAAAGGATTCTCCTATTCCTAAGGCTTCATAACTTAGAGGATGGGGTAGAAATTTATGACCTGCACAGTGGAAAGCCAGGGGAAGAGATACAAGGCAACTTCAGAGGAGATGCAGATACATTTTCTACAGTCCTCCTTAGAAGAGCACCAGCTTGGGACATTTTACTTTCCTGTATTTGTCTTTAGTACTAAAGTCTGCTCACACCCAGGCTGCTGGCTGGCTGGCTGCAGAACAGCCCTACAAGTTCTTGAAACCAGAACCAAGTCTTGCCAGACTGGCGTAAGGGACAAGGCTTCAGTAAAACAGCCCAGAATTAGTCTGTTACAGAAAAAGTCATCACAAGCATGCCTGGATTTTAAACAAAAAAAATTAGAAACAGTAAACAAAATAAAAAACTAGTACTGATCAGTGTTTTCTGATAATACATAATTACTCAAAATTAACTAGTTTAACTGAATTGAGGGGGCACTGGGGAATAAACACTAACATTCTCATCTCACACAGGGATCGTGTGGGGGAGATGGGAGTGCAGGGCATTTGTCATTATTGCGAAAACAAATTTTAAAATTTGTATCTTTAGTTTGATTTAAACATTGCTTTTAGTATGACATCAAACACCAGCTTTGCAGAAGGGGCTGTGGAGGGACGTTCATAGCAGCACACACCTGCGAGTCTTCTTCGGCTCCGGAGGCTCCAGGGCAGCCAATATCGCTTCGTCAAATACATTCTTTAGGCCTTTCTGAAAAGGGGCAAAGAGAGAAAGGGGCAGTCTCATTTTTGAGTTTTCACACAAACAAAACCACAGAAAGCCAAGTGGCGGACAAACCCCTCTAACGACGAATCGAGGTTTGCCATCTACAAGTCCCAGAGTCTCCTCCGCTCAGCTAGGCTCTGTCCAAGCTGTGTTGCTGCAGTCAGCAGTTCCTTAACACAGGATCTGATTTTCTGAACAGGAACGCGAATCCTTTGAGACCAGACCAGTACACTTCACAAGAAGCAAAACACACGTACCAAAGTCTTTCCTTAAGGCAATTTTTGTGATTAGTTGGCTACTAACACGTTTCACATGCTAATGACAAAGCAGAAAGTGCTGCATTCAAATGGAAGAGCTCGATCTGGAGCACGCCGGGTACAGCAGTGCAGACACCCGTGTGTCAGGGGAGAGAAGAGACAAGGCAAGCATGCAACCATAAATGGGTCCGGTACACGCTCTGGTCAGGCTGCCGGCCCCAAACACCCGACGGTTAGAAGCAGCCAGGTAGAGCCCAGAAGCTGTGCATGGTATCAGAGAAGTCAAGATGGGAGGAGTACGAAGCAGGTACTGTACATTGCGTTAAGTGTTAAACTGAAGCCAGGAAGTGCAAATCGGAATAAAGCTTCATCAGTCATTTATACAAACAACTGCAATTTTTAATTTCAAAATTTAAAGACAAGCTACAATCGATGTTTTCTCCTTAAAACAATAAAAATCAGAAGCATGAGAGTAAGAAGCAGCTTTACATCTTACAGTAACAGGCTTTAAGGATCTATTATTGAAATGACGAGGTCTACCATGTTAGTGAAAGCAAGAATTTTAACAGTTCATAAAGCAGTAGCAAGTACATTGATATTTCCTTTCCCCCAAGGACTGACAAATACTCCACTACAGCACAGACAGCCAAAGCAACAGCAACAGAAAAACATCTCACTGCACAAAGGAGAACCAGAAAACCCTTCACATTACAGCGTAACTTGCAGATCACCATTTCATGTACTTTTGTCATGCAAATACAGTTAACAAGAGTCACAAGTAGAAATTGAAAAAACACGCATCGTTTCTTCCAGTTGGATTCAGGAAGATCAAACATCACATCTTAGTCTTTTGATCTTTCTTTAAATAATGATGTAACCAGATCCTTTCCCCAACAGCCTGAATTATAAAGCTACCCACATCTGGCAACCCAAGCAGCAGAGAGTTAAGCGAGTCCAGTTCATGTTCCACGGTCACAACGTTTTACTAAAGATCTTAAGTATTGTTTTCAGTCCAAGAGCTAATACAGAGGTTGCTCTAAGATGGTAAGCAGACACAACAGCTTTCAATCGAGGAGGTTTTATTCATTTTTTAACCAGGTTTCTACAGTAGTGGGACAGAGGAAGCAGCAGCAAGAGGGGAAGGAGAAAGTTTAGAATATACAGCACTTCCTTTTGGGCTGAGTTTCCGGAGGCTCGAGGGCAGCTAGGATAGCCTCATCAAACACATTCTTCAGACCTCTCTACAAGACAGAGGGGAGGAGAAAAAACAGCAGCCAGGTTAGAGGATTAGAGAAAAACAAGCAGATACAAAGAGCATTCAGGATAGACCAGGCTGAATTCACAGAGGCAGTAAACAGATTTACTTTGCAAAAAACAAAGTAGATCCCAGGAGGAAATCTTATTTAGATGACCCAGAAGTCAATGTCAGAGACAGACAGACCATGTGACGGACCAAATTAGACAAAATGAACACCCAGAAGGGCAGAGGCACAAACACAGCAGCAACCGGCAAGAACAAGGGGGTGCGAGGGGCCTCACAAAAGATGGTGGTTTCCACTTAACTGCTGAATATACACTTGGGGATTTTACAGGGGAATAAACACAGTGGAGAGCAGCTTGCCCCACCACAGGGATCCAAAAGGTCAGGTAAACCTTTTGTAGTCACCCACTGTGGATAAGCAAGCACCTCAGACGCATGGACTTACTGCTCCCAACTACCCCAGTGGCAGCTACTCCAGAGCAAAGGCTCCGGACGACTCTGCTTTGTGAATTCAGCCCCTGAATAACTGAAGATCTCCAGATGGCTGGGAAAACATGATCTGGGATCGAAGCAGTACCTCTCTGGTAAGCCATCATCATCTTCAGACATTGGCTATCAGCCTGTTAAGAAGCGATGCAATACCTTACCAGTGCTGCTTATTTTGGCATTGAGAGCCAGCATGGAAATGGTGCATTTCAGTTATTCAGTTTAGTTACCAAAGCAAGTATAACCACTCAAGTCACGGGAAGACAGAAACGGTGTTAGGATTGGAATAACTGCGATCCAACACCAGACAAGCAGTCAGAGAGCTGCAAGGAGTCTGCAGGGATTATACCAGAGCACGAAGCATGCGATGCATTTGCTATAAGCACAACAGGAACACTGCAGTGTGTTACCACTCCCACACAACTCTGCCAAGTTACACGTAACACCAGAAGTGAAACCTGGCTCCGTTTATGCTAACTGGACTCGCCTAAATCTACTGTCATGAGTGCAACCTTCAAATTCAGTGCAACCTTCATAAATTCAGAACAACTGCTTTATCCCAGCTAAACATAAACAGAAGAGCTTAAATTACTTCCTGTAAACAATTGTAGTCTTTCCAAAATTAAGATTTTTTTTTTTTTTATCATTCAAATGTAACTGGTTTCTCCCTCACAGGTTAGACTGGATATATCCCTTTTAGAAGGTCTTTAAATCTTATTTTACTGCAGCACATACATGGGAGATCTCTAAGGCAATTCCCTCTGGAAACATTTAAGTCCATCATGTTCCATGCAACACTATACTTGAAAGAACAGAAGTTAAGGAAATTACCATGTACAATCATTCCGTACATCCTCCCTAGCAACTTTTTTTTTTTTTTAAATGAGTTGCAACCCAGGCTGACAAAAGAGCTAGAGACTTCAAATAAATAATGCCTATGTGAAGTCTGAGTACTAATTAGATTTTCTTTCTCTGCGAGCATAAGGCCGTAGTATAAACTCAATTATGTACTGTTCGATAGATTAAGAACCCAGGCGGGGCAAGAGTCAAGAAAACATGCTTCCTTAATTCTCCTACTGCGGGACTCCTCTTTTGTTTTCCTATTGCACAGGAGAAATTAATTTGTTCAAGAGAACAGAATTTGGGATTTGTTTTGAAGGACCTAAGAAAAAATTGGGATAAGGGAAGGGAAAAAAAAAAACCAGGACAGGGACAAAATTGTTGTGAAAATGGGACTGAGGTTAAAAGCCTGGATGACACAAGAGTAACCACATGAAGGGAGAGTGTTTGATACCACTGGCAAACAGGCCTCGATATTCCGGTTAAAGTAACACGGCTCCTGTGCTGCACTGGGAACAGGCTGAGCTCAGGCTCCCTTTGCCCTCTCCACTCATGGACAGTTCAAGACACTTTATAAATCTCACTGTGTCAAAACTGTCAACCCAGCATCAAGGGGAAAAAAGGAACCGAATTCAAAGTTCTCCCTTGTGTTAGGTGCTAGCCCTGAGCTTCAGAAAGTCCGCTCAGACATTTAACTCCTAAGCAACGACCGTTTTAGTTGTAATCTCAGTCACCCTTTCCTAACAGCAAAGTGTTATCCACTTTCTACAGTGGTACTGGGTACTATTTTGGAGAGAAAGGTTGAAGACATTGAAAGTGCCTTCATCACAAAAGGGGATTCCACAACCTGAGGAAAGGGGGGATAGAACTGACTCCTCAGTACTGCAGCCATCCAAACTCAGGGAGGTGTTCTGTCTTTACAGAAGAGACTCGGAAACTCAGCCTCTCGGGACTCACCTAGTCCTTTCAGAACATCAACTCTTCCACACAGACAAGCAAATTCTTCCTCCCAGGAAAAAAAAAAAAACAAAACACACCCATGCTCTGGCTCCATGATTTTATGATTACTTGCTACTGTGGTGTCAAAGTCATTTGTAAATTAGTTGGGAAGGAAAAAAACACCCTAGACTGCTGAAGCGAACTGTGTAGATGGAAGCCAAGGTAAAGAGAGATTGAACGACCCAGCTGAGTCTAGCTTCAGTTGAAACCAGCTACTACAACATTGCCTTGCAGGTAGGAAAACAACCCTCCTGGCTAGCAAAGCCAGCTGCTTCTGTGTTTAGCAAGCTGCCAGCTAGATCACCGCCGGGAACTTCAAACAACCCTTCGCAGATAATCTACATTTCTGTTTGGCAGCTATTACTGACAGACTGAGAAAAAGGTGTTTTGTGAGGGGAGTCAACAACAAATGAAGGAAGAAGAATAGAGCAGATGCCAACCGACTAGTCTTCCAGGTGAGAAGGCTTCTGAACCCTCCTCCCAGGTTACTCTTGATTCCTAAAACCATCAACAGGTATACAAGCACTAGGGCTCTGGAAGAAATTCAGGCTTAGCTTCCAAGTGCATAAAGCTGTTCTCTGCAACAGATACAGTTTAGTCTATCTGGAAATAAAAAGAATGGATAAATACTGACATTTTTAATCATATCAACTCTTACTCTGGTAATTCTAAGTGCTTCCATGCAATTTGAGCAGACTAAACAAGGCAAGTTTAAAGCTTGAGGAAAGGGTCTCAGTGAGCGATATAGGACAAAGTCCTGGTATGTATTTAACCAACTAGCATTTTCTACAGCCTAGTTAGCAGCAGCATTCAGGATGTGCCAGACACCATCTAAAATGGTATTTCAGGACCAAACGGATCTAAGAGAATTACAGCTCAAGCACAAATAACCCTCAGCTTGCATGTGGGCAGCAAGGAAGCACAGCCAAGACCACCTTTTGATCAGGGATTCCCAGGATGAACTGCAGTGTGCCTCGCCACAACACCTCCAGTGCCAGTGTCCCACACAATTCCATCAAAAGCCTCTTCCTTCTCAGCAAACACTCAGGCAAAGCTTTGTTACAAAAAGAGAGTCTCAGGATCCCAAATGGAAGGGTCAACATGCAATCTGGGCAAAAGGTGCAAGATAAGCAGAACTTCAGGCTTCATGAAGTTTAGCAAGAAAGCTTTGTGCTCAAGATACTCGAGATGAATGCACAACAAAACTGAAAAGAGTGAGGGACTTGATACTGTGCACCCCTAGTTCCATGCACATTAGGTAGGGACAAATTCTTTACAGAGTAGCATTAAGGAAATTGTTCAAGAGTTGTAGTCAATTCTGCAAGAGGAGGCACATGAGATTAAGTTCCCAGGGCATCCAAAGTCAAGGCAACATGCCAGCTAGCCAGCCGATGGCTCCCATCCATCCCATCCTAGTATTCCTAACTTAAAAGGGAAAGGATAATCAGGTTTCCTGGCCTTAAATCAGCTATTTTAGTTGGCTTTAGACTCATGTTCACAAGTTAGTTCACACAACAGCACCACGTTTATGTCTTAAGAACTATTTCATTGTTATTTTCTGTTTCAACAGAACTTCCATCTTAAGGCGGACACAGGAAACATAGCTCACCACCAACTGCACAGGAAGAGAAAGAAGCTCTCACAAGTATGAAGACTTCTAGTCTTAGCAGTGCCAGACCTGACTTTTCTGAGAGGTTTTTTCTTTGCCTGGTCTCTTCAGTAGTGAGGTGCATTCTGTGTCCTAACCCACTTATTGTCTTTAACACATCTTCTAAGCTTTCAATAGCTATTTTCCTCCAACACAAAAGCAAACACAGCGAGCACATCCTCTTCCATCACCCCTCTACACTATGTCTAATCTTCACAGGCTGATTTTCTTTCTACCACCGCCAACTCCTTCTGCCTTAGAAGAGGACAAAGAGAAAGCTACTCTGTCACCAGCAGAAACAGAGCTTATACCCCTTCACATCCATATTTAGCTGGTTTTCCCCATAACTGAAAAAAGCATGAAATACAAGCAAGCAAAAATGGTCAAAGACCAATCCTCACCTGCGTAAGCGCAGAGCATTCCACGTATTTGACAGCCTTCAGGTCCCGGGCCAGTTTTTCAGCCGTCTCTGGAGTTATGGGCTTCTGCTTGTTCTTGGCAAGTTTCTCAATTGTTGAGGGATCATCTCTTAGATCAATTTGGGTCCCAACAAGCAGGAAAGGAGTCTTTGGACAGTGGTGAGTAATTTCGGGTACCCACTAAAGACAGAGAAGACATAATATTTGTTACCAACCACCTAAGATAACCCCTCACATGTTTCTGAAATCACTGCAGCAGCTCCCTTTTTAGGCAGAGTTCGACCAACCTTTTCTTTCACATTTTCAAATGAAGAAGGAGACACCACTGAAAAACAGACCAGAAATACATCTGTCTGTGGATAGCTGAGGGGTCGTAATCTATCATAGTCTTCCTGACCTAGAAGAGGAGAAAATCAACACAGTATTAGACCAAGACAATGAAATACTGCCCTTTACAGGTGGTTAGAATGCATATTCCAGCACAACAGCATTATTGTGATTAATCCTAACTCTTAAGCAAATACACATGCCCTGAACCCAAACATTCAAAGATCCTAGTTCTCAAATACAGAATTCATTCAGTTGCTACGTAACAAGCTGCTTAAAGTCACAGCAGAGCTGGGAAGTCTGACAGGAGTACGCTCTAATAAATTTTTAGATCGAGCACCCTCAGACTGCGTAACACTTTCCTCAATTACAATGAAAAGTTGCAGAACATGGATCTGGTTATAGATGAGGACTTCTGCACCTGGTCCATTCATTGAAAGTATCATGCCATCAAATTTCATTACCCCTCAAAAACCCTGCAGTTTGGAGAGATAAAAAAAAAAAAGCAGTTTTGTTCACTAGAGCTATCTGATTTATGCTTGCAAACACTGTGAAGCGTCCTCCAAGCAGCAAGAGGAGAATGCTGCTGTTACAGGCGAGTGTGTTCAGGCCGTCCAGCAGCATTCCCCTAAAAACGCACTGAAGTCCCAGCGCGGGCTGTGCTTCAGAAGCAGCCAGGCTCTTCCCTCTGGGTCCGTAAAAGAGCAGGCAGTCCCTGCGGGGCACCACTAGCACTGACCCAGCAGCCCAACTCTGCCTGAGCTCATTCTTAAACCTGCTCCTGCTCAATTCAACAGCATTCTGTTTTTAGAAAACAAACCTGGCTCTAAAGAAGCTGTCGTACTTGCTGGCAACCATATCAGACACACTTGTTCAAAATGCCTCAGATTTCAGCTGATGCTCTCTAGCCTATCATACAGGACAAAGACCTTTGCGATCTTGAAGGAGATGACTCAACACCTGGGACATCTCAGTAGAGGAAGATCTACAGTTTGAAGAGGGAGGTCTAAACAGCTTGTTACAGCTATCATGCCTGGCTGGACACAGAGGAGCTAAGCACTGACCAAAATATCTTGTTGAGATTAGCAGACTACTCCAAAAAGCTTTGTCTTCATAGCACAAGTTCAAAACCAAGATACTTTTTTTTTTTTTAGATTTGACAGCTAGTAGTAGGGGGTTTATCCATTGTTAAGTTCTGTAACTTGTGCTGGCTACTATTTAGCAAAAAGCAGGTGACCTTTAAAGAACAAGAAAGAACAAAAGCCTCCCACTTCAGAAGCCCAGCTCCAAAAGCGAAGCCTGTATATTCACAAGTGCATAGAGTCACCTACATGCACTAAAGCCACTTGGTAAGTTTTCAGAATTGCTAGATGGGTTACTGCTCTCATGTTGATAGACAGCACATGGATACACATATCTACACACGCACCAGATTCCAGAGGCCTGAACCCAGAGGACCTCAGCAGGAAAACAGGCAGAGAAGGACCTAACGCAGCTTTTACCTGTGCAGGTACCAGCATGCTGTAGTTGAGAGCCATCTAAGTACTGGTCCCTACAGCAGCCTACACAATGTGTGTCAGAAGGAGCCTCTCTTCTCTACTTAACTCCTTATCCGACAACTAGGGAGTCTGCAATAACTAACACACAAATCGCATTTGGGAGAAGAATGTGAAGAGATAATTGGAGTCATAGTGCTTAATAGGAAGCGTAAGATCATTTCATTAATCACGTAAGACACTAGTGATGCATCTGTAAGAATACAGCTGGAAACAGATTAAGTTCTACCAAGACAATTTTAGGTAACAGCTTATCAGCTAAGCTCTCTGGAAGGACTCTCTTGAAGGAGAGTTCACAATAACAGAAGCTGCCATACCATTTTGGTATTATTATGGGTTGGGGACTTGGTAACTAGCAGCTGAACCAGTTTCTACCCTTTCTTGCTATATTTTCACATGTGCAAAGCAATGTGTGTAGCTGTTTAATCATTGTATATTTCTCCAGCCAGAAACTGAGATACAGTCTAATAACCATAAACAAAGAAGCCTGCAGATTTATTTTTAATTTAAAAAAGCACACAGTGAGAGGGCTTATGAAACTCCACACAACATCCTGATTTCATCCATGTTAAGAACACAGAGACATGCCACATGCACATCTAAGATGTTCTAATGTTAGTCATTCTATCTTGACATTTGGTCAAAAAATAGGCTATTTACTAAACAAAAACCACATACAATCCACATATTTTATTCAACACAAGTTTCTCCTTTAATTTTGTTTAAAAACATAGAAACCCCTTATCCTTCAGATATCCCCTAGATTAGAGGTGAAAGTTTGAAACTTGTCATCTGGTGTCACAAAATAAAACAGCTCTAAAAAGTGGAAGGTTTTCTTGTTTTGGTTTGGGGTTTGTTTTGGGTTTTTTTGGGGGGGAGGGGGGAGTTGTTTTTGTTTGGTTGGTTTGTTTCTTTGTTGTTTGGGTTTTGTTTGGTTTTTTTAAACAAACTCAATTTAGCAATTCCCCAAAGGTCAGGAAAGAAGAATCAAAAAGATTTTTCCTTTCTTAAAAATAAAAAAAGAACCAACTGTACATCTTCACGTTCAACAACACCTCAACTAAATCTTGGGCAGTTACAATGACACAAGCACTTGATTTCTCACCTGCAGTATCAAAGAGGCCTAGGGTATAAGGCTCTCCTCCAATCATCACTGTTACAGCATAGTTATCAAAAACCTGGTGAAAAAAAAAAGAGAAACACATTTAAGAGGATGCGAACAAGCCATCTTTCAAACCATCGTCCTACTTACCTTGCCAGACCACCTCCGATTTGTACAGGAGTCATCTGCACAGGATAACAGAGGCCATTAGGCTTACAATGCGATTACCATTAAGGCTGTTAACAGGACAATTCAATTTGGAATTGGGATGCAAGAGCTGTTTCCATGAGGTATCTAAAGCACAGGCACACTAGGTACACCACTGCCTATAACAGGGTAAAAGCCACTGAGCAAAATACCTGCCAGAGCTCTTGCCTGTAATTGCAAAGAGGTTTCCCACATTGCCGCAGAAATTTCAACCTTCACACTTGGTCTGACACAGTAAACACATCCCCACAAAGACAGAACTGATAAACTTCAGCCCTGCCCTTCAGGGCACAGAGCTACGGGGCTGCTTCTCACAGGACCAGAGTCCTCTGAAGCTCATCCTTCTGAACACCTAGGGAATTCAATACAGAGTCCATCTTTTCAACAGGAATTTATCCTCCATCTTTGGAGGAAGCAATATAGTTGGTCAAAGTCAGTCTGTGTCAAATTCACTCTCAGTCTAAATGGAGAATCTAGCTCCAGAAGACCAAGTTATATTGTCTCTGGACAGCATCTGGCACAATAGTCCTGTCCTCAAGGGCAGACCCGCTACACAGATCAAAAGCTAACGCTACCAAAAATGCTTCCCCCAGTAACTTGTTGACAACACAGCTGAGCATGAGGACCTACCCAAAGCCTTCTCCTTTAACACCCACATACTCAGCATTAAGGAGTGTCCTGTCTGAGGTCAGCATCCTTAATTTCAATAGCCATTTTATCTTCAGAACCACAATAGGCACTATTTCAGAAAGTACCTTTGGCAAAAAATCCTTCCCACTGCAAAAAAAAAAAAAAAAACCACAACACACCAAAAAACCACTGTCCCTGCATACTGTGCTGCAAGGTTACTCAGAGACAGCTGAGAGCTCCGAATAAGGATAGGGAAGCTCTGCTTCAACACAAAACTGAAGTCTGAGCAGCTCCCACAGCTGAAATCACAACATTAAAGAGGCTAGCGGTCATCTCAAAACCTTTTCATGAAATGAGGAGGGAGGGACATGGAGAAATAAGCAGTCACATGCATCTATTTACAGGGCTTTAGTAAGAGCTGAGGTCCTTGAGAAAATCCCACTAAAAACTGAGGTAAGACCAGCGAGACAGCACTTCAAAGCTGAACTTCCAGGAGTTCAGATCTGTCTCCTTTCCACCTGACTGTCCTGGGTAAAGCAATACCTGACACCACACTAATTTTTTCAACTTGTCACAACTCACAGCATCTGAGAAAGCAGCTGTGGCCACAGCATGCTGCATATCAGCTAGAAGTCGTCCACATCTCATACTATTTTGGATTAGCATTCAAGATTTTGAAGTACTGCAAGAGATGTCAGGGTTTTGAAGTACTGCAAGAGATGTCAACACTCATTTCCATTACCTGCAGCCCAATCCTTTACACATTGCCCTCAGCTTGCCCTACTGAACACCCCAGAAAGTGTCCAGCTACATATAAGATCTTCAGGCTGGAGAAGGGCAGAAGGCATTTCACAGGGCGTATTAACATGCAATGACTACAACTTCAAGGCTCCAAAGGACAGGTCAGGATGAGAACTCATCTATTGGTAGGTACAGAACAAGAAACTGGAATGCTCCGCATTGAAGGTCAGAGCATTTGCCCTTTCAGATGGTCGGCAGCTTAATCCCCCAAAGACAACTCCTCATTTTTGCCCAGTGAACAGCAAGTCAATAATACTACCTGTAGCTGCCCTTTAGGAGGACTACCATGTATTTTCCCTCACGTTTGTTTGTTGGTTGGTTTTTTGTTTGTTTTTTTAAGCTGTCTATCTGCAAAATGGGATTTTTTTGAATTATTTTTTTTTTTTTGTACAGCCACTATTGAAAAGGTCTGGGGTTCAGCCCTAAGGAGGCCAGGGTTACAAGGCTAGCCTTCAGACAAATCTGGCAACTACAGTCTCATTGCATAATCCATAGACAATTTCCTTAATCCTTAATTGTGCCAAACAGGCTAAAAAACAGAGCAACAATTAGCCTAACAAGAAGTTTCAATTCCTGCCAGTGCCAGACAGCCCATTACAGCTGATGGCATGAGCTTTCCTGTTACAGGACTCACACCTGATCTGCCACCACCCAAACATTGCCAGTGCCTCTCCACTGCCCTTTTTGAGAACAGCAATGACATCAAAAACACGCAGGTGACAAACCACGTGCAGTACCAGTACGAAACCCATATCGCACTGGGAAATATCCCCAAAAACCAGAAAGAGCTGCAAAACACAGAGCCAAGTGAAAAAGAAGCTAATCTATCAGTCTGAACTGGTGCATCCTCCATCGATGTTTTGGCCACACCGCCGCAGCACTGCTCCGACTGTGGTGCACAAGTACAGCTACGCAAGGCAACAGCACAGGCGGTTTACACCAGCCAGTCCAGTGTCTACACACACAGAGCAGCTCAGTTTGAAGCCAGACTGTTAGTGATCTGCTAAAGCACCCCTACCTTCTACTAACTGCTTTGTGCCTTGTAGCACTGGAGACGCTCAAGGAAGAAGGGTGCCACCTTCCTCTCAAGAGAGACTTCGCAGTAGCTGCTGCAGTTGGGTTCCTGGTGTTTGTCAGTACGCTGGCCTTGAGCTACCACCAGTATTTACCACGTTCTCAAAATCTGAAATTTATCTCCAGGTTCTTTTCCCGCTTAAACACTTTTGTTAAGCAGTTTGAGTCCTGCCCGCTTTACCCTAGGGTCCTTATTCAGCCACAAACATTCTGGGGATATTAAGGCTTGCTGACGCTCAGACAGCTTGCTCTCATTTTGGGAACAATGCTATCTATTAGATTTCTTTGCTTGTTTATTACTAGAAGCATTAGCCAGAATATCAGAGGTTACTTACCAGTTTCCAGAGTTTGAAATACACTTCTAGGCCATACACAGAATTAGGGATAGGCCTGCGATATCCCCAAAACAGCGAGTTCCTCAAGCCATGAGGTCGAGAGGTAAATACTGTTCCAGAAACACGGGACAGTTTTAAAAGGCACTATGAATAAGTCTTAGCACACCTTGAACACACTTCACTGGCAAGTAACTTTGTTTCTTTGAGTAGTTTTTCCATATCGCTTGTTAGCAGGGATTTATAGACAGTACTACCATCTGCAGGACAGCAGACAAACTCACAAGGTTTCAAAATACGTATTTTTAAGATTATAACATTTTTCAACATAATTAAGGGTCACTTCACTAAGGCTAAGTATAGAAACGCTCACTGCCTGAACTCACTGACGACTTTCGTTTTGGCTTGACCATAAAGAATAGCTTAAATAGGGCAAGCAGACTTCCACAGGTTCAGCACGGGATGTGGTTGTCCTAGGAGCATCACACCAGGATACTTGGCACCACTCAAAATCTTGAGAACGGCAAAATGCAGTTTCAAATGCAACTTCTCTACCAGTCCATAATGAGAGGATCTCCATGAGAGAGGCTGAACTTGGGTCTCCGTGCCTAACAATGGTCACTGCATCCAACCTGAATACTCTTGGGTTTGGGAGTCCTTTCATCTTTAGTTCCAGATCTACAACTAAACACAAACATTTTCGTTCTGTGGAAGTCTGTCCTATTCCTAACAAACCTTAAACGTTGAAGATCTTTGGATAGTGTACAAAGCCAATACCTCAAAAAGAGGCAATGAAGTTCATTGCAACTTCTTTTCCACAAAGAGAGGACATTTTTATAAAGAAATAGCTATTCTGAAAGAGCCATCAGGCAGGAGCTACCCAGCATCTCAGAGGAGCTATCTGTTCTTTTAAGTTGCTTCATAATAACAGAAAAGATCATTGACCTTTTCACCAACAGGCATTCAACCTCTTCGCAATGCATTTCCAGATCCAAATTTGTTTGAGGTATCTGGATGAACTCTTCAATTTTTGTATGTGTAGAAGATGGCTTTTTCAGGTCCATAACAGAAAACTAATAAAAAGAGCATCCAGATGTCAAAGTCTCTTGCAGCAACCTCACTAAAGAACTGAACCACCTCAGTGTCAGTACGCTGATCTTGCATATGCAATATTAAGAAAAGCACTTTTCTATTAGAAAAATAATGCACATGTGCCTTGCAGGCATTCAGCAAACTGCTCCCAACTTGATCTTTAGATAAGCCAAGGGATTCAGTAGCTCAGAAAACTGAGCCTGTAAGACTCAAAAAGGTTACTCAGAAATAGTCAAGGACTACAAACAAAGTTAGCAAGTGTTTGAAGTACAAATGAATGAGACTGGGCAGCCTAGATCCAAACATGACTTCAGTAAAGCATGCGAGAAGTAACTAGCCACACTCCATAGTTCACTGCACGACCTCTGGATCTTTCAAAGTTGCAGAGCAAAAACAAGCATCAGAAAATGTTAACTGTAGTCAACTGACTATTCTAGCAACATAAAATACTACTTTCCCTAAAAATGAAGATGTGGCAAGAACTGAGAGCGCAAGCTGGCGAGCAGGTGTTCCTGCTGCTTGCTCTCCACTTAGCAGTCCTAACAACTTCAAATAATCTTGGTCACAGAATCCAGCCGGTGGCCATCAACAAACAGAACTGCCCAGATACAGGAAAGGCATCCCAACACTACCAGGTAATGCGAAGATTGGTAGCAGCACTGTACCAAACACACTGATCGTTACTTTTCCATGACGTATTAGTCAGTCTCCAAGAGGAAAGCAGGCTATAAGAACAAGTATTAAGGCGTGCATGCCACAAAGGTTGGTTAGGAAGGAAATTCATGCTGCCCTACCCCACCATGCCCGAAGAACAACTGGAGCCATTCTCTCACTTACCGTTGGTACATATTCCGATGGGAATTTATTTGTTGTGTAAGAAATTAAGAGACAGGTTTTACCAACAGCACCATCACCCACGACTACACACTTGATCGTCTGCATAGCTGAAGTCTACTAGAATATCAGCTCAACGAGAACCTAGAAGAAAAAAAGAGAGATTTTGAGATTTAGATGTTTCTCATTCTCACTAGATAGCAGTACATATCATTGATGAGCTTTGACTGGAGCCCAAACCACTAACAGCATGTATGGGATCTGAAAACGAGACATTCCTAGATGAGTTGGTAGACCCATTCTCTCCATCATACACATAAGATAGGAAGCTGCTCATTTTCACAAATGCAAATACCTCCTCCCTACAGCTAGACCCCTCCCACTGCATACAAGTGCTAAACACCAGCTAAGACTCTGGCGTGGTCGCTTTTCTACACTGGGAAGAAGGCCTAGGTAAATTCAGTCACTCTAATATACAGTGAGATTTTTGCCTAGTTACCTAGAGGTGGGCAAAAAAGGTCTTTAGGCTTTCCCAGACTGTTTTTAATGCATGGAAGCATCCAGCCTTAAATGCACTGAAATTTGAAAGTGTAAGCTTGGGTCTTGATAGCTGCCCAAGTAACATACATGCCTCCCAAGAGATCTTCCCTCTGGAAAACACTTCAGTGAAGAAAGCTCAGCAGCAAACACAGCAGTATGAGCTTTGAAACTAGTTTATGGGATAAAAATAAGCAGGTACAGACAGAAGTAAACACGATTAATTCCTCCTCCTCCTGCTTTGCTTTTTTTTTTTAAAGCCCAAGTACAGTTCTACAACCTTTTGGTTAAATTTGCTAATTAACACGTGCCTTTATCCCCGTTTTGAGGTGGCAATGAGCAGCTCAGGAGGGCATCCAAGGAATGGCATTACTCTCCAGACATTACAAAACCATGATGCACCCAGCTACTTCAACACTGACCCAGCACAGACTTTAGCACATGAACTAAACCAGTATTTGCCATCAATACCTCCTCCAAACACTAGTTAGCAACCTCCAGAGCCAGACACAGTTGCCTTTCATTAATATATTACTTTAATTAGAAAAAGTACAAGGCCTCTGGCCATTCATTCCCATACAGGTGTGAAATCCTGACCCCAGCAAGTCTAGTGGCAAAGCTCCCACTGACTTTCAACATTTCTGTATTATTGGAAGTACTTTTACTTACAGCAGCAAAGGCTTGCAAACTGAGTTACCCCCTGCCAGGGTGTGGGGGGAGAGGACAAGAAGAGACATCCATTGCAGCAAATTTACCCTCCGAATGGTGGCAATGCTTTATATACCACTAGCTTTTCTGCAGATGCTGCAGGGATGCTCAAAGATTTAGACAGAGCCAGCTACCCTGATAATAAACATCCTCAAAAGTTCCTAAAAACAGGACTTGTGGGGCAATACTAACCACCACCATTCCCACAAACCCTGGAGAGATCCACAAGCGGTCACTTTTATGAAATGGCAGCAAAGACTCTTTCTCAGAGCAGGACATCAGCCAGCATCTGGTATGTCACGCACTCACAACACTATCTATACATCTTCTCTTAACATATACAAAGACGAAGGATTTGCGTAGGCATCAGGCATTATCAGTCCTCTACTTGGTGCCGTATTTCAATATCAAAATAATAGAATCTGTTGATCCATGCAGCAGACCTCAGTTTCACACAGGACGATCAGCAGTATGCACAGTGAAGCCGTATCAATAGGCCCTTCATTAATACTACCAAAAGCTCTGAAATTTGGCCCTGAAGCACACACACATTTACTCAGAAGGACAAAGCAATCGTTTCCATTTCAAAAGACATCTTCTGCATTCAGGTCAGCTCAACTGTTTATATCTAAGTAATATTGGTCAATATTGCCTCAACTGCTAAGGTGCTCACATAGTTCTGTTTTGCCACACTGGTGGCACTGATTTGAGAAAAAGTCACATTTTCGAATAAAAAAAAGTCACCAGAAAGAAAGCAGGCTCAGGCCCAAGTTAAGAAAGGCTTCATGCTCAAAACAAAGGTGGAAAGCGGTGAGTCACTTAAGCAGATTTTAAAAAGAAAACACCTCAAAACCAGTATCAGGCCTAGCTAACCAACTCAAGCACACTCCAACTAAAACCAGCCTAAATCACCAGCGTGCCTCGCTAGCTTGCCAGCCTTATCCATGCGGTAAGGCACCACCATCTGCCTTTTGTTTGGGGATTTACCCAAACACAGCCATTCAGCTGCGTCGCTGCACAGCACAGGTAGGAGCCTTCCTTTCCGAGCTAATAGATGAAGTACAAAACAACGCTCCACGCTGGATTTCCCAGCCACTTCTTGTACGCTTTTTTCAATTTCAACTGGAATTCATTACACTGCCCGCCCAGAATCAGGAAATCTCTGCTCCAGCTGTCCCTGCTCACCCCAAGTGCTATCGCAAGAGGACAAGCACAACCTAATCGCCCCTTCCACCGTGCCCTCCCCCTGGCAGACACCTCCTCCTCCATTCTGTATTCCTCCCCTCCCTTCCTGCTCTACCTTCTCTTTTACCCTCTTGCCCCAATTATTTCTATTTCCTTGTTTACCCATAATTTGCAGGTTACACATCTGCTTCAAGACAGCCTTTCCAGAATCCGGAAAGCACACTAGAGGAAAAATCCAGATTCTGAAGCACTTCCTATGCTCACTGCAGCACACCAATCCATGATTAACTCTAAATCTTAAGATTCTGTATATGCATTCGTACAAGAAAAGCTCACATATGCCTTTGTTTAAAAAAAAAAAAAAAAGGATGTGTTTAATGTTACTCTTTAAAACTCATTGCTCCAGAGAGCATCAAGCAAGCAAGAAAATGAAACCACAGGATCAGAAAGCACATCAGATCACATGAGTGTACTGCAAACCTCTGCTTCTTTCCTGTCCTCAGACACAGCCAAGTCCCCATGCTGGCTCGGGAGAGAAGCTGCCGTACTCTGGTAAGGGCTCAGGTCAAAGACTCCAGCTAAGACAAAGCCGAAGCTGTACACGCACGCCCTGCACGCAGACCGCATTATTCCTGCAGCAGTCAATTCTGACTCTTGCAGTGAACGATCAACTTTATCTACATAATTACTCTCGGCCAGTAGAGAACACCAGCAGTTCAAATTAAGAGGGTTTCACATAAAAACACTGCTTACTCTCACCCTGCACCTCAGATTGACTCCTAAAGTAAAGAGTTGGTGTGGTCCACATCACCCATTCAAACGTGTGCCGCCCTACGCTGGGTGTGAGCGTGAGGCAAAGGCTCCGAACTCAAACCAGACGCCACTTTTCCTACCAGGTGACCCGATCCTTGAAGGTTTCTGGCAGTGGGAATGAAATAAGAGTGCAAATAACCTGAGACCTCATTCTGGAACACAAAGCAGAAACTGAACAGGGGACCTGGAAAAGACTGGGGGGGGGGCCATGTTGTTTGGTATTGTTTGGTGGGGTTTTTTCTTTCTAAAGGAAGAAATTAACAAAATTTACCACAAAAAACCACTGAACTGGCCCACTAGAAGATCTCTAGGTACCAAGCAACTACCACTTCTCTCACACAGTTGTTTAATTGCCCCCCCTACCCCATTAGACCCTTCAGGATTACATCTTTAAAGGACCAAAATGCATGCAAGCACGTCTTTAGGTAAAGGGATCCCCTCACCCTTTTTTTTTTTTTAAATGGATATACAACTTTCTCTTTAAATACTGAAATAAAATAGCCTAAGTTTTAAACAGATTTAGAGTCTTAAGCATAGGCCTCCAAAGTCTTACCAGTGGGAAAGTGGAGTTGTTGAATAAGTTATTTTACTTGGATTAGTAGGCTTTCTAGATTAGCTGGATGAGCTACTTTGTTTTCCACTTCTAAGAGTTCCACAGAACACAGCTGAAAACAAGCTCATTTTTAGGGAGCTTAGATGCACTATCCTGGGACCTGCTCTTCCATAGGAAAAACTTGAAAGACACATACATCATTGACTTGTGGTTTAAAAGTAATTTAGTTCAATATGAGATACGACTAGAGAATAACTCATCCTCAGAGTACAACGCCAAGGGAGGGAGAAACAAAGAAGTTACAAGGAGTTTGGGTTTGTTCCCCCTCCAAAGTAACCTAATAAAAGGAAGTCTACATATACAACACCCAGCAGGACTAGAAAACACTGCAAGTAATTTTAAGTATCTGAGGGTATTGAAACAGATTGGAAAGCGCTGAAGTCATCCCAGTTTGAGCGCAGTGAGTGAATTTTGAGACATGTAATCGTGAGCCATCTGGCCAAGCCCAGAGAGGGGAGCTCATAAAGACTGGGAATGTAATGCAAGTCAATGTGGCTTAGTTCTGTTCAACAAGATCTAAACACATCTTAAAAAAAAAAACCACACAATACTGAATTGATTTAATTTCTCAAACCTCTCTGTATTGGCATAAAAAAAACTTAAGTGCTTCAGTAAAATACAAGTTAACTGATTATACTTCGAATATTTGTTGGATTTTTACCTGTTCAGCACGTGATCACACCAGCGGGATTTCAGAACTCAACGGTATCCTGGAAAACTAGGATCTAGCATCCTGGAAACTGTGGATTACAAAGCCTTGTAAACTTTGTCAAATCCATCAGATGGTCCTATTCCAGACTCAATAGGCCCATTTTACAGAATTTTGTTTTAAAGTTGAGTTACATTTTTATGAAAGACAGCTGATCTGTATTTAGGATTAATCCCGAAAAGTGGTTACTTAGAGATGCAAGCATTGCAATGAACAGTTGACTGAAGTCTCCAGCAGGATGTTGTAGGTAATCCTTCCCAGCGCAAAGGAAAATTTGGAATTTCGCACTCTCTCCACGCAGGCCCGTACACACACCAGAAGACACTGACAGATCACAAAAGGCTGAAGAAATCCATGGTGCCTATGGCAGGTTCTCATTTACTAAGCACAAGTTGCAAGAAATGCTGTCCTAAATGCACCCTGACACTGAGGGCCACAATTCCTCTTGCGCAAGCCTAATTTTCCCATTTTAATAGCAAGCACATGAAATGTGGTGTTACTATGGGAGCTCCTTAGTTTTAAAAACCTGCCTGTAATGCAGAGTAGTTGCAATATATTCTAGCAGCAATATGAACTACTGACTGTGAAGAATTAAGTGAAATTTTGTGGGTCTTTGTACACAATCAGTGTTCCCTCCTAAACCAAGAGGTAAGGATCTGCATGATCTTGCCTTCACTCTTGCCGTACAAGCAATTTGACGCAGAAACCACAAGCCTTCAAGCTTGCTAAGATTCCTTTTACTTTTAAGCTACTGAATTCTGTTTTCAGGTTAAAATGTGTACATTCTCCTAGCCAAAGGAAACCGAGCTGTCAAATCTGTCTACACATCCTGCACTAGTTTCCTGTCGAGCCTCGGCAGCACCCCGACTTCCTCTTTTAGGCGGGACTGAAACTGCTGCCATTTCATCTCAGGTACCGGCTAAACACAGCTTGCTGCAAGCGACTGCCGGCTGATGACCACGAACCATTTCATGATGCTCTTCAGTACACACCATTAACTCACGAGTCGAAGCTTAACCAGCCCGTCACAGCTTCCAGATCCTGTTTGAGAGCCTGCTCCACATTGCAAGAAAACAAACAGCCATTTCTGAAAACTAAGAGTAAGACCATTTTTTTTTCCCTCCAAACAATGTAATTTTACAGTAAACAGGTTACTCATCTAACTTCTGTGGGGTCAAAGCACTCAGGAGTCCACAATGAAAAGAACAATATTCACAGGACTTTACTCATGCTCTCTGTTAACCACTCTTACCCTTCCACACTACTTTCATTTCATATCTTACAAAAAAACCACACATTTCTAAATAAAGTATTTGTTTGTAGTTGATAATTTGTTCCTAGATTAATCACATCCATTTCAAGGCACCCTTGCCTGACCATTTCAAGGTCCTTGCCCTCTGCCACCTCCTCTATCCCTACTACAAACTAACACTTTTGCTTTTCAAAGTGACAAGTCTCCCAAATCAGGGGCACCAAAGATAATCAGCTACTACAATCCAAGCAATCAGATTTTCCCCACCAGAGATACCTACCAGCATTATATGGAGCAGTTCTAATTGCATGCCTGTATTACAAACCTGGCGCGGCAAACACTTCATCACAAAGATCACTGCATACAACGCACCAGTTCTCTGCAAAGATCACAAACCACTAATGAAGGGACCACACCAGTTCAGCTGTCAAGACCTTGGACCTCTTGGTACACCAATACCGTTGCAAACCTATGATGCAAAACACCAACAGAAGCCTCTCTCTGATTAAGAGCTAACTCCAGAAAGACTAACTGGCACAGAAGGCAAAACTGGTTTCAAGAGCGGTATTACCACGGCCAGTGTTCTCCTCTGCAGGTGTACAGCAGCCATTCACAGAAGTTATCGAGATCTTCCAGGCCAAAGCCCACCTTTCAGCCTGTGAGGAATATTCTTGATGGACATCTCACCCCAGAACTAAACACATCTGCCACCATGACGGACCTAACTGAGCTCTCAGGCTGATGTTCTTCTTGAAATCCACAAAATTTGCTATCATTATGGGAAACCCTGTTCGAGACAAAGTATGGGTCCGGAATCTTGGAGCATCCCTAAGTCAGAGCCTGTGTATCCCAACACCTCTGTGGTTTTGAAGCACCCATTTCTGGACAAGTTACTACAAATTACCACGGAAGAAGTAAGAGATCTCTTCTCAAAATGCAACTGTCCAAGATCAACTGGTATTTTCTACACTCAATGCAAATTTCTTTTTCTAATTATGTAAGAATTGACAGCTACTCTGCACATCTTCGTAGAGGCTCCTCACAACAAACTGGTAAAGCAGAGACATACACAAGATAGGAAGTGAAGACAGCTGGGTGGGGGAATTTTAAAAGCCTGAACCTAAACTACCAACACGTTTCAAGTTCTACAACTTCAAAAAAAGAAGGGGAAAGCCATGTCATCCCGTTTTAGTCCTAAGTTGAAAACAAGAAAGCTGCCCATGCAGCCTGGTCAGATAGAGAGTACAACTCAGAGGGCTCTTCGCTGTCACACCAGTTACGCTGTGGTGCAGACGTTCTTCATCTGCCTTAGCACTGGCATTGCCGGTCTATCCCGCTTCACGGCTCGGAACGACGACCTTAACTTTATCACAAACTTAACAGAAAAAAGCAAAAGTGTCAACTTCTCTGTTATCACTCTGGTTAAGGTTACACTGTCAAAACCAGCCGTCAGCACCGGGAAAACCTGCCCCAGATTAAACACTGGGAAGTATGTGGGCTTACATTAAATCCTTTTCTGTCAAAGGCATTTTAATCTTACATTATTACTCTTCACTTTCATATTCTACAGGAAGCTGTTCTACTCTACCGTGTAACAAAATCCTGTTCAGTATTTTAATCCCACGTTAAAAAAACCTATCTTTATTAGCTTAGTCTCATACTGTTAATATTTAAAAATACAAGCTGTACCTATACTCCTATTCACACATACCACCAAATCATGGCGCGCACTAGCCTTGATGTTTCTCTCCCCATACCCATAGCCAGCTACACTTAACAGTGGTAAAGCAGACACTGGCAGAAGTTCCTCTATTTTAAGGCACATTTTTGCATAACGGGAAGCACCCTGCATGCACATCAGTTGCAACAGATCACCCCCCATTCCTGTTACGCTCAGGGAACGGGACAGTTGTGGGTGCTCCGTGCACACAGCCTGAAGGGTGCCTTGAGGAAGCAGTGCGTCCGGGGGGATAGCTCAGACCGAGCAGCAACATACTGTCTGAGGACTAAAGGGATGAAGCTTTGTTAAAACACATTCCCAAAGAGATTTTTCCCAGCCTGAGCTACCTTGGTGTTTCTATTAAAAATAACAAAGCAGCTGGAAAGCTCGCTAACACCAGAACTGAAGCGGGAGAGGTTGCCCTGCACTCACCTAAGCAGAAGAGGGAACCAGAGCAGCTGGAACCACCCTGCCTTGCACGGCAGAAGACAAGCCACCCACAGCACCGTGATCACGGCCGAGGCAGCGGGACCAAGAGCCTGTTGGGCAACGGGCAGTTCCTCAGCGGTAGGTAAATGTAGAAGACGCTCAAGAAGAAGTAACAGCCCCAACTGCAGGACACGGAAGAAGAGGACCCTTCTGAGAGGAACTAAGCCTTTAGCTCAGCAACGCTTCACAAGCACTAAAAAAAAAAAGTCACTAAACTCGAGCTAACTGCTCAAACGCACCAAGGTGAACCACAACCAGAGCGTGCCCGCTGTCAAAGCCGAGCCCAGCACGCAGCCCCCCGACAACAAACCCCTTTGCGTTCAGCTGTTTACCAACCACAGCTGGCCCAACGCAAACAGCTACACCAGTGGATGAAGCAGCAGATGCCTTCTTTCCTTACATCCAAAGCTGCAGGAGCATTTTTGTCATTTTTTTTCCCCAAAACAGAACACTCATCATTGGCCAAAAACACAGCACAGCATCTTTCAACTTGAGAAGAACTGAGCAATTCAGAACAGCTTGTTACAAACCAAGACAATTCTGGCAGCCTTAGCTATTGCTGCGAGTCTGGCACTACAAGTGAGAGCAATCCTCTCCCCCTGCACCCAGCAGTCAGCCTCCACGAGTCCCGCTCCACTACACAGTTTAAGGTTTGCTCTAACACGGTATTAGCTTGGTAAAAAACCTTCACCTTGCCATAGTTTGGTCTACACTTAGAAAACACGCACTGATACCACACAATCTGGCCACAGGCACAGAAGTCTTAGTACAGACGAGCTGGTATCTGCACACCACCTCCAGACAGAAAGGCTCAAAGAAGCCCCTGCGTTGCTATATTAAAAAAGGTTTTGGTTTGGTTTTTGAAGAGGCAAGAGAACAGCGCACGGAACAACTCTCCCGCTAGGAATTACACCGTAACATTCAAAAGTAATGGGGTGAATTAGCAGCACAAGAGCTTAAAATAGAACAACGGTTTTTAAAAGCTTTTGCAAAACAAACTCTTTGTTTTCTTTTTATAAAATGTTACTTGTTTAGAAGAAAAGTCAACACATCAAGAAAAGGACAACTCCTTTACTGAAAACAGGTCAAGCAGTATTTTGAGATTTTAAAACTCTCTGAAACAGAAGTCACTATCTGAAGCTCAAAGAGACGATTACAGAGATCAATTACATGACAGCAACGTTGAAACTCTGCTTCTCATATTCACTATTTCCAGTTTACTGCACAGCCAGGACTGGATAAACAAACCCAGTTTTTCCACCCAACAACAATCCACCACCAGAAGCTGGGAATACTTTGCCTTAATGTCATTTTTGTCACTTATCTCAGGCATTTACTTGCACACCACCATAAAGATGCAGGAGGAGCTGCAAGAGGCAACTAACCCCTACATATGGGTGGCCATACATACTCAGGGAGGGGTAACTTTGTGCCAGCCTTTAGCCCTGGGAGATGCTCTGGTGAAAGAGTTTTACCTGCCATTTCTAGGGGGAATCCTTTCTGATGGATACCCTTAGTTAGCATGGTGTAAGCTATTTTAAACAGGGCTTGAAGGAAGCCACCCTGTTAAATGATGACAGGCTCCAGAAGCGTAAACGTACTTTAAAAACTCAGCATAAAAGCTTATCTAGTCAATAAGTTGTTTCATTTGTCATATATTAAACACTAAAAATAGGGTTTTTTTCGCCTGCATTTAGCATAATGGGGTGACAGGAGACAAGGCAGAAGTCTACAATATGCTAAGTGGTTAAAGAGAGCTTCTTGCTACCTGGAGTACCAGAAACCAATTTAACTTTCATTTAATTTCACAGCACCTTCATCTTCTACAAAAAAAAGGTGGTGTTCTTTCCTCAGGAACGGAGCCTCAAGAGCGAGGGTAACGACATCCCCCTATAATTCCTCCTTACTCTAGAAGCACGAATCATTGAAATTCATATGATCAAGCCTAATGACAATGTGAAAGCTCGGCTGACCACAAAAGGCAGGCAGAGGAAAGAGAGGGCTAAAATACACAAGCCCATAGACGACTTTTAAAAGCTGTGAGCACTCACATTATCGTAAAACAGATTACACACACACCTCGACAGCAAAGATGCATATTCATTTATCATACAAGTTCTCAGGAGCCAGAAGCAGAGCTGGAACCCAGCTACATCAATATGCTCTATTAACTTTGAAGCTTGTAGGGTAACAGATAGCTGTTGAAAAGATTTTAATTAAGATGTCCGGCTGTCTATGCTCATAAGACTTGGAAATTTATTTTAGTACTACAGCTGCATTTTAACCAGGAGGAACTTTTGCATCAGGATTAGCGGTCAACTTCAGATCGGCCTCTCATATGCTTTACAGGAAAGTAAGAAAAGCACAGTTGCACACTCATCAGGGAAATCCCTCGGAGTTTCAGATGGGCTCCATTTCTGTTTATTATTGTTCTTTTAGTAGAAGATCTACGGTTTCCATTTTAGATACTCCAGACACTCCAGGACTTCCAGAACGTTTCTATTTAACAGTGAAAACACAATAAACTTCCCAAAACTGGCCATCAGTTTCAGGCAAACAAATAACCCCAAAGCAGGGTATATAATGAACTAAGAGCATCATTGCAGGTCATGAATAACCAAGTTCAAAGTATGCAAATCTAATGATTAAAATTTCTGCCTAGAACATGTTACCAAACTGCAAACATGTTTTATCTTGCATCACAGTAGTTTTTATTCCCTACCAAGACTTAAAAATCCTTTTCCTCATTGTTACTGAAGCATATAACAAGTGAACAGTTTAAACACAGAATCACTTCTACAGTTGGCAATATACTGATTCAAGTCTTGCGTGCGTCCATAAAACCTGTTTCAAATATACATTTGCCTATACTGCCTTCCACAAAATCCTACACTAACAAGAAGGAACAGTTTACAAAGCAGAACAACAGATTCTCCACGTATAGCTAGCTGAATACAAAGGCTTTCTATCTAAAGTTGGTTTTGCATAAGACCCTTTTGCTAACTGAAAGAGAGCAGCTTTAAGTGCTTTACTGAGTTATTCCAATTAGCAATACAAGGAGCTTGATCCAGGTTTTAAATACCCTTCCAAAAAAAAGGATATTTGGGGCACTGCAATTTAACGTTTTGAATAAAGACAGCTAGCACCTCCTTTCCTAGGAGAGAAGAAGCACAGATGAACACGAGACAAAGACAATCACAGATGGCCAGACCGAACTACTTCTGACTACACAGTTGTCATCTAACATGGCCTCCTCGTAAAGGCCTCGTCTTCCCCGTGCTTTTATCAAAAGAGGGTAGCAAAGCCGCCCTGGCCCTACCGGCTGCAGTACCCACGCAGACGGGACAACAGGAATTCTGACCATTTTGCAATTCTTCATTAAGCACAGGTTTCACAACGCCAGTTGTTATGTTCACAGCCACCTGGCTATACGAATGTCTCCCACTGTTGCCACCAGCTCCAAGTTCTACCTGCTCACAGGAAAAAACACTACTAAGTCCAGATCACTAAAACAAACCTTTAAGCCACAGCTAGGTGACACGCTGCTGTAGTATATACATCTGGATGAGATTTCAAAGGAGAAAGAGACACGCATGTCAACACCAACCCTCGAAGCAGCACTGGCTCCTACCCTAGCCAAAATCAGCGACATCGTTGGCACTGTATAACGACAGCTTCGGGACGGTCTTCGAGTAAGCCAACGACCTCGCACCTAGGGAGGCAAAAGACAAGAAGCGCCTCCCAACTCCTCCTCGTGTAGGAACCGACTTTTTGCAGGGCATACAGCTTAAGCTAAGCCTTTCACAGGGCCTGCGCCCCCGCTGCGGCTCAGAGCTACTATGGTGCCCGGCGCCGCTCGCCTGAAAGAAGCCGGAAAGCCCAACCCACAGCCCCACAAGCACAAGCTGACCCTCGGGGCTCTTCTCCACAGCCCCCGAGTGCAGCCAAGCCGGGCCGCGGGAAGCGGCCGCCGCAGCCAGGGCCGGGGGGAGCAAGGCCCGGGCCCCCGCGATGGCCGATGCACCCGGCCCAGGAGCGGGAGCGCTTCCTGCCGCCGTTCCCGAGCGCCGAGGGTCCGGCCCCCGCCCGCCGCGCCAGGAAGCGGGGGAGGGGGGGAGGAGGAGGAGGAGGCGGCGGCGGCCCGGCACCACCGCCCCCCGGCAGACCCGACCCCGCAAAGGCCGAGCCCCCCGGCCCAACAGCAGGCACCGGGGGGGCTCCGCGCGGGCCCGCACCCCCACCCCGCCGGCGGCTGCCCGGGGAGGCCCGGCACACACACCGCGGGCCTCGGGAGGGCGGCTCCCGCACGGCGGGGCGACACCGGCCGGCGATGTCGGGCCGGACGATGGGGAAAAGGGGGTGGGTGGTCGCGGCGGGGGTCGCGGCGGTACCGTGCCCGCCCCGGCGCGGCCGCTCACCTCAGAGTCTCCGCCGGGCGTTGGCAGCTCGCTGCGGGGTCTCCTCGGCTCAGGCACAGGGGCACGCCGCCGTGACGTCACCACGCAGCGGACGCTGGGCGGGGCGGTGGCGAGGGGCAGGGCCGGCAGGGGAGGGGCGGGGCGGGGCGGGGCGGGGCGCCGCACGGCCGGCAGAGGGCGCTGCTCGCGCTGGCACGCCCCGCCCCACCGCGGGCGCGCACCGCCCCCGGCGGCAGCGCGCGCCGGTTCCTGCAGGGCGGGGCACGGCGCGGCGGGGGGAGCCCGGCTGCCGGCCCCCCTGCACCCGGGAGCCCCGTCCACCGGGGGGAGGCCCTGGGCCGTGCCCGCAGCAGCCCCTGTGCCAAGGATGCACGGCCGTGCACGCACCCCGGGGGCTGCGGGACCCCGCACCTGCACCACCGTGCATGCACCCCGGGGGCTGCGGGACCCCGCACCTGCACCACCGTGCATGCACCCCGGGGGCTGCGGGACCCCGCACCTGCACCACCGTGCATGCACCCCGGGGGCTGCGGGACCCCGCACCTGCACCACCGTGCATGCACCCCGGGGGCTGCGGGACCCCGCACCTGCACCACCGTGCATGCACCCCGGGGGCTGCGGGACCCCGCACCTGCACCACCGTGCATGCACCCCGGGGGCTGCGGGACCCCGCACCTGCACCACCGTGCATGCACCCCGGGGGCTGCGGGACCCCGCACCTGTACCACCGTGCATGCACCCTGGGGGCTGCGGGAACCTGCACCTGCACCACCGTGCATGCACCCTGGGGGCTGCGGGACCCCCCACCCCGCACCTGCACCGCTGTGCATGCACCCCGGGGGCTGCGGGACCCCCCACCCCGCACCTGCACCACCCTGCACGCACCCCGGGGGCTGCGGGAACCTGCACCTGCACCACCGTGCATGCACCCCGGGGGCTGCAGGAGCACATGGAGGGTACAAAGTCTCCCCTACAGGGTGCCCGTGCACCCCTGCATCACCGTTTCCAAATTCCCTCAATTTTTTCCTCCTTTCCCTCCCCCCCCCCCCCCCGGAGCTGAAGCTGAAACAAAAACGGCCAAAGAGCCACAACTCCTCTTGTTGGGAGACTCCTCCTGGTTGGGAGACGACCCTGCGGGCCAGTGGGCACTCACGGGGGGTTATAACCAAATCTCCCTAAACCCCCCCAAATAAAATAAAAACTACCCTTCAGGAACAAGAGCACAAGAAGAAAATCACTGGGTGCTGCCAATCTGGAAAGCAGGAGCCAAAATCTGGCCTGAAACAGAAAACTTTATAGGTTAATTCAATTTTTAAATGCCATGAAGACCTGCCGGTCTTGTAGCACGGCTCAAGAAGGCGACGTGGAAGCGGCAGAAAGCCTGTGGTTAAAAATCCCTGTTGTGGGCAGCTGAAAACCATCCGAAAAGGCTGAAAAAAACCCTCTGTATTGTTTTTAATTTTGCCTGCAGTGCCTGGTCCTGGTTTGGTGCCTCCTGCAATTTTAGCACAGCCGGAAGATGTTTTCCCTCACTCAGTTATTAGTGGCCATCAAGCCATTAATAAATCCATCTCTCAGGACCAGAAGAAGACAAGGCGGCTCACGGCAGCCCTAGGAGTCAGCAAACATCAGCTCTGGGGAGCATCCAGAAGAGGATCAGACATTAAGAGCATCTTTCTGCCGGCCCTTTTAAATGAGCCCTGGTTGATCTCTACGTCCGAAGATGGAGCAGAAGCCGCTCTGCCCAACATTAATGGTGTCAGAAGCCCATCTGTGTCTTCTCCTGCAAAGATTGTCCATCCCTGGGGATTTCGGAGCGAGCCATTGCCTTTGGACCACATTCACTGCTGCCCTGAGCGCTCACAAAAGAGCAAAAGGAGAGAAATATTTTCAAAATGAATATATAAGATGAAACTGTGAACGGAAATTAAGTCTTGCAGGAGACAGCTGATTTTTAACCTTTTTACCCGGGAAACGCATTATGTTCTGCAGCAGGAACAGCAGCCGCGAGCCTGCGGCCTCTGCTTCTGCCTCGTTCTTTCCTCACCTACATGGTTGTTCCTCTAAGCAAAGCAGAGGGCACACGCTCGTCTAAACGAAAGGCTTGAAAAACATGTAGGAGCGAGATGTGACCCATACCTCATCTGCGGACAACCCCTGCCCTCCGGCACCGCGTCCCGCTGCCTCTTCCCAGCTGATTTTTTGATTAAATCCCTGTCCCACCGAGCCACAAACCCATAAAGGCAACGGCTCAGTAGAGGCTGAGCCGAGTGGATGAGATCGTGAACACGGAAGGGCTCGAGGAGTCCTCCACCGAGCACCATCTCCTCGATTCTCCAGAAACTCATCCTTGCTGCAAGCGTGGCAGGAGGCTCCAACCCATCTTTCTGGACCAGCTCCATCCTTGCCCGCTTTCCAGAGGATGGGTTGCCCGGCTCTGCAGCAGCACCTTCCAGTATTTCTGACATTGCCTCAGCTCTTTGGGTTTAATTAGATCAAAAACCAGTCAAGATGAACAACACTGGGCGAGCTGTTTCAGGGGAACGGTGTTTTGGGGGAATGGTTCCCCCTTTCCGGCATCACCTTCCTGCTCCGCAGCAGGACCGTTCGGCAGCCGCATCCCCGCTTCCCGCAGCGCAGAGAGCACCGAGCACGAGCATGAACCCCCCATCTCCACGTCTTGCCTCTTGATACCTTCTGTATATTTTCGTACAAAGCTATGTCCATAGTGGTTTTGCTCTTTTGGGGCAAATCCAAGAAAAAGACTTGCCAGCACCCAGAGGAACTGCAGGACACCCGGGAGTTACGGGGTACGGAGGGTCAGGGGTGTTTGCTGGAGATGTAGGAAAGCACGCGTGAAATCCCACCAAAGGCCAGCGTGTGAAATCACAAGCTACGGAGATCTACGGACATCACCCCGATCCCCTTGCGCATGGCGTCGGATTTTAATGATGGGAAAAAGAGATAAAACCGGGGCAGGAATCCCCTCTTCCCAGAGGAGCATAAATCAACACATGTGAAGATCTCTGATGTTGCTGTAATTAGCACCATGGCAAAGCCCGTGCAGTAATTAACTTTCTCCCTTCCAAGTTAAGATTTAATAACATGTAGTAAAATAAGACCTGGGGCGACGAAACAAGCAGGGAAAAAACCCATCAAATTAGACACATGTGACTCGATAAGGAATTAATTATACCCCGGTCTAATAATAATAATAATAATAATAATACATTGCTTTTAATCTGCCCTTGTGCTCCAAGTTAGGGAGGGTGAGCTGGGAAAAGGCGATTAAAATGTCCTGCATTGACTCCGAGGACCGGGTTTCTGCCAGCCAGAGGCTCAACCACGCTGGGATGGGGCTGAGCTACTGCATCTGGCAGAGCTGGGAGAAGAAAATCTAGGACAAAAAAAAAATCCTGGGCTGCCAGAGAGCTGTCTCATACCTCCCATCCTAGCAGGGAACGGCTCTTCCCATGGGGAATCGGTGCTGCCAGCAGCCCCGAGCATCTCTCAGGGCAACTCCCAGGGTGGGGACCAGAGGAGAGGGAGACTGGAGGCTGGAGGAGAGGCTGAGCCCTGCCGAAGGGGGAATAAACCGCAGCGGTGGCAAGTCCCAGTGACGGTGCTGGTCCCCAAGGGACTCTTGGGGATGCAAAGAGGTCCTCCCTCCCCTTGGCAGAGTCACTGCAGCACCTAACCTGAAGCAGTAGGTTCAGACATTGAGATGGAGACGCATGAGTTGAGGGTGACCTGGGAGAACGTGGTGCTGCAGCATCCTCCTCCACAGGACTCCAGTGGGGCACCCAAACCCCTCCCAGCCACCGCGAGGGCCAGGAGGAGCAGGACGCTCTGGGGACTCAGTGTAAGACGAACAAATCAACGCTAGAAAGGGAACAAGGAAGTTTAGAGGAGTTAAAGAGATTATTTTGAGCGCGTATGCACGAACCGATCCAAGCCTGACGCACAGACTTAGCCCCGAATTGAGTCAGGCATCACCCAGCAGAGCTGAAGGCAGCGGTGTCTTCCTCGGCAGTGGTTAAGGAGGGATGGGGCAACGCCTGGGAAGGTCACTTGGAGCTGAGTGACCACCTGGAACAAGCAAGGTGAGCGACCGCTGCACCCAAGGTCATGCCATGGGAAACAGAGGACACCACTCTTCCATCACCACCTCAGAAGTGAGGAGAGCCCAACTGCAAATGCGGGTGGAGGTGGTGCTTCTTGGTGGAGCCCAAGTGCACTTGCGGTTGGGCTCCACCAAAAAGCACCACGTCCACCCTTGGTGGACCCAGACCACAATTCTCCTTCCACAAATGGTCCCCAACCTTCACACGTCGCCAGCGGAGGAGGAAGCTAAGGCCAGCGTGCACGCGCGACGCCTTGAGCAGCACGTAAGGTCACCACCTTGTCATCTCAGGGAGGTCAACAAGTCATGGGAGGATCCAACCAGATCTGAGGTTACATGCCGGGATCCAAGCTGGACATCCCCTTCTCCACCAGTACATTCCCACCTCGGCTCCTCGCAGAGCAGGCGAGCTCCTGGAGGAGCCCTGCGCGGCTGGGCAGAGGGAGGACATCTCCTCATCAGCTCTGATCTTTGCCTCTCCCCAGTTCTTGGTGGAAAAAGAGTGGCTGGAGATGTCCTACCAGCCCCACATGCCACCAAGTCTCCCTGGTAAAGCCAACGGGATGCTTGCCATGCAGGCAGGACACAGGGCCTGTCTCCATTTCAGATCAAGATTGATTTATTTCATTTTCTCCACTGCTCTGGCACAGAGGCAGTCACGTTCCTGTCTCACCCTGGCAGCTCAGCCACTCGAAGCCACACGAGGACTGCAAAACACCCACCTTTTGAAGAGCACCTCAAGCCTGCACGGCACTTTTGAGGATGCTCTTCCCAGAGAAGAGAGCTCCAGGCCACCCCGTGTGACAGACTCGGGGGTTCAGACCAGCTGGGACAGAGACCAACAAACTCAGGTCACACCAGACCTTTCTGTGCGGGGTTTCAACCGCTCTTCCCAGGTCACAGAGATTCCTAAATATGGGCATTTTAACGAGGGGCAAAATCCAGCCCTGAAATCATTACCTGCCGCAGGTAGTCACAGTGAGGTACACCAGAGCCGGACAGGTAGGACATATTTTATATCACATCTGCCCCAAGCAGTTTTGCTTTTTGCCCCAAGCCCTCTTGGAATTGATTCCACCTGATATTATCTGCCTCTCGCTACAGCTTGGCATAAGTCAAAGAAATAAATTACTCAATTACTAGAAAATCCAGAAAGACTGAATGCAGAATTAGTCTCTTTAAAGCACAGAGCAAGTACTGGCGGCATCAGCATTTTTGTTTCTTGGTCTCTTTCCTTGCTCTGCCTTTGGCAGGGACTCTGACACAGGGGGTCCCGTACGGTCACTCGTGTCACTTGGTGAGGCCCTGGAAGTTGGGCTCTGTGCACGGGGGCAGCGCTGACTGCCGGCTCAGCAGCTTATCCAGGATATTTATTTCAGCATCTCGTCTCTCAATGTCCTCAAACGGAGTCCAGGACATGTCGTGCTGGAGCTTATAGGCACCAAGAAATTCGTGAGGACTGGTCCCCCATTCCTGGAAGAGAAAGGAGAGATTCACATCGCTGCTCAGTCTCCCTTGGAGCTGGGCTGTGCTGTCCCTCAGCCCATGCTGGATAGCCCCACCACATTTGAAGCAGTCCCAGCTATGTGACCATCCCATTTTCTAATCTAAAAATAAGCTCAACTACCCCGAGTACGAGACCAGGTCAAGCTACAGTGCTGCTGACGCAGGGAGGCTTGGGGATACAAGATCTCCCTGACCTGCACAGAGCTCCTCTACGTGCTCGGTGCTTTGCTCTGAAGCCTTCACCCTGCACGTAAGAAAACGTTGCCTGGAAGGAGGATACCTCCAAGACCAGCCCCACCAAGCTGCAGACAAACTCACTCCCTGGACTGAAGCCCCTGAGAAGACCGTACTGCCAGACAGCCACACCGGAGAGCGAAGGCCCAGGGCATGTTTGCAGTTCTTTACTTCCAGAGAAAGAACTGCAGGGACCGAAAGGCAGAATTCGGGTCCACGGACCAAAGGTCTTCTTGCCCACCATCCACCAAGAGCTAAGAGAACTTCATAATATGGCTCTTACACCAGCAGACTAACGCAGACCAAAGACAAACACCAACTGAGCAGGAGCCAACAAATGCCTCCATGATTTTGTGCTTTTGTCTGAGGTCCAGAAGTGCCCAAGCACCAGAAAAGTGGTTTCCCCCCCACCCCTGCTTCCTCAGGGGCTATTACCACCCACCTTGGGAGACAGGATGGAGAAGTATCTCTGGCCACTCTCCCGTCTGTACATGTAGTAAATGTTTCCTGGCTTCTTCACGATGTTGCAGGCCACGTGGTGCAGATCAGCATCTCTGTTAGCTTCATCCAAGACCTAAAAAAACAAATTTAAAATTTCCACACTTGAAATAAAACGAGAGCACGCAACTGCCTCTCAGCCAGAGCCCAAGATACATCACTCGACACACCGCTCGCGAGGCCTCATCCTCCCCGGCGCACGTCTGGCTTCACGCGGCACATCTTTACTTGCCCCAGGAAGGAGATGCTTTCTTCAAGTTTCCCCTATCAGCTGGACCTCAGAGCTCCTGCACCCCTCCACGGAGGTGGAGATACCTCCAAGCATCAAGGACCTCTTCACCACAGCCCCAGGTTCACCCCTGTGCCTGTCCCCACCATGTGCTGGACTCGTTCCTCGTCTCCGAACACAGCTGCCGGACCCTGGGGGCTTCCCTGCTGCGGTCCCCGAGGGAAGAGGACAGCAAACAAAGGGGAATTCATCTCCCCAGTTCCACCAGCTGACTGCTCCGCAGCTCCAGCTCCACCAGTTAACGATTATATGACATAGTGGCCTTGATGGCAGCGGGCCAGTCGCAGTGACTGGCAGATCCTTTCCCACTCAGGCTCCGAGATTTCACCCCCAAGGGCGAAGTCTGAATTGAAGAGGACAGCCGAACCCCGCTGGGCTCGCTGCCGGAGCCATCTGCTTCAGCAAACGAGCTGGGACAAGCTGGAAAGCCAAGCCCATCGTCAGGTAACAGCTCATCTTCTCCCAGGGGCTCAGATCCAGCCAGGGCCACGTCGTCACCCCTGTCACTCTCCTGGGAGCACAGCACACACGCTACAGTGACAGGAGTTGCCTGTCCCAAAACCAGAGTCACTTCTCTGTCCTTTGACTAGCCGCCCTCGCTCCTCCGCCTTAACAGAAGTCCTCCCTGATGCGCAGAGGACTCAGGGAAAGCACCAAAACCATCCTCCCCTGTCCCCAGTTGATACCAGACAATAAACCCTCGTTATTTTCCCACTGAATCTTCTCTACTTGGCTTCTGGCCACGATTCACACC
The DNA here is from genome assembly GCF_964195595.1 of Calonectris borealis. Lineage (NCBI taxonomy): Eukaryota > Metazoa > Chordata > Aves > Procellariiformes > Procellariidae > Calonectris > Calonectris borealis. Next base: position 7,405,181 of record NC_134334.1, read on the forward strand.
CAGGCCACAGCTCTTCCCAAGCGTCTGGCCGTTCAGACAGACGCTAATCTCCCTCCCCTGGCAAGCACAAGGCAACGAACCTTCTGCCCAGCTCGCGGACGCGTCCTCACCTTTCGAGCCTGCTCCTGCAAGTACCGGATCTGCTCGGCGATGACGGTCAATTTATTGCAGGCGTTCGCTCGGATGAAGTCGTCCGCCTGCGAGGAAGAACGAGGTTTGTTCAGGACGGGGAAGAGCTGTGGCCCTTCACACCTTGCCATGCTGGGCGTGCGCTGGAGAAGCGGCAGTCGCGGCCTCACTCGAGGCTTTAACTGGGCTGTGGGTGGTGCAGAAGCTGCCCTGCATGTGGCTGGGGGGCAGCCGTGGCACCCCCGGGGTGCCTGGACATGCTGGGTGGCAGTGGAAGGGGGCAGTAGGACATACTGGGAGGCACTGGGGTGGACCGAGAGGTAGTGGGATGCACTGGGAGGAGGCAGTAGGACATACTGGGAGGCACTGGGGTGGACCGAGACGCAGTGGGATGCACTGGGAGGAGGCAGTAGGACATACTGGGAGGCGCTGGGGTGGATCGAGAGGCAGTGGGATGCACTGGGAGGAGGCAGTAGGACATACTGGGAGGCACTGGGGTGGACCAAGAGGTAGTGGGGTGCACTGGGAGGAAGCAGTAGGACTTACAGGGAAGCATTTAGGTGGACTGAGAAGCTCTGGGGGATATACTGGATTAGGACGTAGCACCAGAAGGCAGTAGGATGTACTAGGAGGCACCAGGGGCATAGTAGAACATACTGGGAGGCACTGGGATGGACTGGGAAGCAGTAGGACATACTGGGAAGCATTTAGGTGAACTGAGAAGCTCTGGGGGGGACACATACTGGACTAGGACATAGTACTGGAAGGCAGTAGAATGTACTAGAAGGCACTGGGGGGATAGTAAAATATACTGGGAGGCACTGGGATGGACTGGGAGGGGTACTAGGACATAACAGGAGGCATTGGGGCGGACTGAGAGGCACCGGGATGGACCGGGAGTCACCGAAGGGGGAATAGGACACATCAGGAGGTGCTGGGACGGACTGGGAGAGTGGCCGGTATGCCGCCGGGGACAGCGGAGAGCAGCGGGAAGTGCTGGGAGGCACCGGGGCCGCCGGCGGCTGAGGAGGCCCTGCAGACACCGGGTACCCGCGCGGCCCCGGGCCCGGCCCTGCCTCCGCGGTCCGGCCCTCACCTGCTGCACCTGCCGGGCCAGGGCCACCAGGTCCCCGGGGTCCCCGACGCGGGCGGCGCGGCCCGCGCTGCCCTCCACCAGCGCCAGGCCCGCGCCGCCGCCGGGCTCCTCGCCGCCCTCCGCCGCCATTACCAGCCCGCCAAGCCCCGCCCCTTCCGCCCAGCGGGGCGGAGCTTCCGCTGCAGAGCGGGGCTACGGGAGAGCAGCGGGACGGGGCTACAGGCGTCGCGGCTGCGGGCGCTGATTGGTCGGCGGGCGGGGCGAGACGGGAGGGGCGGGGCGAGACGGAAGGGGCGGGGCGTGGTGCGCTCCGGTGCCCGGTTCGGGGGCGGGGCGCCGGCGGGCGCGGGGCGGGACGGGGCGCGCGCGGGCGCGGCCCCGAGGCTCGGCCATGGCGCTGCCCGCGCTGCTGCCGGTGCTGCCGCTGCTGGTGCTGCTGGCGCGGGCGGCGACGCCACCGGAGCCGGGACCGGGACCGGGACCGGGGCTGGGGACGGTAGCGGCCGACCCCCCGCTGCCGGCCCAGCCGCCGGACGCTCTGTTCGCCGCCGGTGCCGAGGCATACGCTCGGGGCGACTGGCCCGGCGTGGTGCTACAGATGGAGCGAGCGCTACGGGCCCGGGCGGCCGTGCGCTCCCGGTTGGTGCGGTGCCGCCTGCGCTGCGCCAACGCCACGGCCGGACCGGCGGAGGGGGCCGAGCCCCAGCCCGAACCGGTGCTCCGCGACCTGCTCTTCTTCCGGGGGCTGCTGCGCCGCGCCGCCTGCCTGCGGGGCTGCGGGCCCGCCGCGCCCTCCCGGTACCGACTGGGTGACGAGCTGGACCGGGAGTTCAGCAAGCGCAGCCCCTACAATTACCTCCAGGTCGCCTATTTCAAGGTACGGGACCGGCGGCGGGACCGGAGGGTGGGTGGGGGGGGTGACCGGGGGCGGCGGGACCGCCAGCGACCCCGGGAAGGGAAGGGGGGTGTCCCGGTGCGGGGGGATCCGGGATGGGGGGGATGCCCGGAGTGATCCTGGGGCGGGGGGGACGGGACCGAGAGAACCGGGCGGGGGCGATCCCGGAGCGGGGGGTGTCCCGGGAGGGGTCCGGCTGTCCGCCCCGTGTCGGACGGCGGCCCCGGGCCCTGCCCGTCCCTCCCCCGCGCCCCCCCCCGCAGTGCCACGTCGGAGCTCGCCGGAGCCGCCCCCCGTCACCGCCCTCCATCCCGGCTGCGGGACCCCCGGCCACCGCTGTGCCCCGGGGATGGGGGTCCCCTCCGCACTCCATGGGGGGGTCCGTGCCCTGGGGCGGGCACTGTGTCACCCCCCCTCTTCCCAACCCCGTCCCCCCCAGATGAACCGTCCGGCGCAGGCGGCGGCGGCGGCACACACCTTCTTCGTGGCCAACCCCGGGCACCAGGAGATGAGGCAGAACCTGGAGTACTACCAAGCCATGGCCGGCGTCCGCGAGGATGACTTCACCGACCTGGAGGCCAAACCCCACCTGGTGAGACCCCCCACCACCACCACCACCGCCGCCTTGGGCAACCCCTCCCAAAACACTCCTCCACTGCCTGACCTGGGGAGGTCACACCACGACTGTTGGCTTGGCAAGCTCATGAGATGCCACCTTGGTGCTGTGAGGTCCATCCCATGAGGACAAGGCACCCTGGGTGCTCTGTCACAGGGAGTGGGGTGTTGAGCCCCCCCCGCCATCATTTCTCATCCCTCCGCAGAGCGAGTTTCGGCTGGGCGTCCGGTTTTACACGGAGGAGCAGCCGGCCGCCGCCATCCTGCACCTGGAGAAGGCCCTGGAGGAGTATTTTGTGGCGGATGCTGAGTGCCGCGCTCTCTGCGAGGGACCTTACGACTACGAGGGCTACAACTACCTGGAGTACAACGCGGACCTTTTCCAGGCCATCACAGGTGGGAGCTGCACATCCCATCTCAAGAGTTGGAGACAATCCCAGGGGGTGGTGGTTCCCAAAGAGGTCCCCAAAGATCTGGGGGGGTGGTGGGTCCCCACAGAGGGCAAACCCCATCTTAGGTTTCGCTAGGAGGAGCGTGGCCAGTAAGTGGCAGGAGGTGTTTGCCCATGCTCAACACTGGGGGTGATGCCCAGGAACCCCCAAATTCCAGAGGGATGTGGAGAAACAGGAGAGGGACTAGCAGAGGGTCACCAAGACACAAGGGTGAGAGGCTGAGGATGGTGACTCCTTCCCCAGAGAGCAGCACAGCCCACAGAGGTGGGCAACCACCATCCTTGAGGGTTTCCACCACCGAAAAGCTGTCAACAGCCCTGCTGCGAGCAGGAGGTTGGAGTGGAGCCCCCCAAAGTCCTGTCCTTGGGCCACCATGTGCAGTGACACGGGGTTTTTCTCCACCAGATCACTACATGCAGGTGCTAAGCTGCAAGCAGGGCTGCGTTACGGAGCTGGCCTCCCAGCCCGGCCGGGAGAAGCCCTTGGAGGACTTCCTGCCCTCGCACTTCAACTACCTGCAGTTTGCCTACTACAACCGTAAGCAGCTCATTGTCCCATCCTCTGTTGGCCATCGGCGCTGGGCGTGGTGCTCTGCACGGGCCGTTCTTCATGGGCAGAAGTCATAGGCTGACAGAATGGTTTGGGTTGGGAGGGGACCTTCAAAGATCATCTAGTCCAACCCAAGATGCAGGGACATCTCGCACTAGATCAGGTTGCTTAAAGTCCCGTCCAACCTGACCTTGAACTTTTCCGATGATGGGGCATTCACATCTTCTCTGGGCAACCTGTTCCGGTGTCTCACCACCCTCATCATAAAAAAATTCTTCCTTATGGCCAACCTAAACCTACCATCTTTCAGTTTAAAACCGTTGCCCCTTGTCCTGTCACTACAAGCCTTGGTAAAAAGTTGTCTCCATCTTTCTTGTAAGCCTACAGGTAAGGCTACAAGAAGGTCTCCCTGGAGCCTTCTCTTCTCCAGGCTCAACAACCCTAACTCTCTCAGCCTGTCCTCACAGGAGAGGTGTTCCAGCCCTTGGATCATTTTTGTGGCCCAACTCTGGACCCACTCTAACAGGTCCATGTCCTCCTTCCCGTGCTGTGGACCCCAGAGCTGGACGCGCTGCTCCAGGTGGGATCTCATGAGAGCAGAGTAGAGGGGGAGCATCACCTCCGTTGACCTGCTGGCCACGCTTCTTGTGATGCACCCCAGGATACTCTTGGCTTTTTGGGCTGCGAGCGCACGTTGTCGGCTCACGTCCACCAGTATCTCCCAGTCCTTCTCCACGCGGCTGCTCTAAACCCATCCATTCCCCAGTCTTTACTGATACTGGTGCAGAACCTTCCCCTTGACCTTGTTGATCTTCACGTTGAGGTTCACGCAGCCCCGCTCCTCCAGCCTGAAACGTGCCACGGGAGAGCTGGGTCTTGCTGCGCCTGGTTGCAAGAACCCTCCACGTCACTTGAGATGCTCGATTCCTGGGCAGCTTCGCTTTCCAAGTGAAATAACAGCCTCGAGAAGCCTTTTTGGTTTTTTTTCCTCCTGCCAGCTGTCCACCTCTTGCTCCAAACCACAGAGGCATCTTCCCCCTCCAGAACAGTTAGTTATAACTCAGGCAAATATACCCGATTTTATTTTAATTTTTATTCTCCTCCTTAGAAAAACCTAAACTGTTTCTATGCAAATTTCTCCAAAAGGAGTGGGTAGGGGGAAATATAAAGTCCAAGAAGATTGAAAGGCTGCAATCCTTTGCATGAAAGTGGGTCAGGGTGCTCCGGTGGCTGAAAATTGCAGGTTAGCCTGGAAATGGTTGGGTCTTGCTGCCTGGAAATAGGCTTCAAGATGTTTTCCAAGTGAAAAAACTACCCAAGCCGCAGCCCTGATTGCTGGTGAGATGATTTCTGGAGGCCGGAGAGCGTTTCGGACTCTTAATTTTGCCTTTGTGGCAGCAGTTGTCTTTGTTCCAAGGGTATCTGCCCTACTTGGGAGACCCTTTGGAGAACAACAAGGACTTTCTCTCTTGTTTCTCCTCCGTATCCGTGTTTGCTCTGTCTCTGATGCCCCTGGATGTGCCGTAACAGCCCCCTTTCTCTTTACAGATGGGAATTACGAAAAAGCCATTGAATGCACCAAAACCTATTTGCTCTTCTTCCCAAACGATGAGGTGATGAACCAGAATTTGGCCTATTACACCGCCGTCCTGGGGGAAAACCTGGCAGGACCCATCCAACCCCGAGAGGTGAGCGACCGGCTGGGATGAGCCGTTGCAGGGACATCTTCTTCCTTCCTTGGGAACCTTTGCAAAAGTTTTGGGGTCTTCTCTGGATGGATCTGCTCTGGTCCAGCCACCCTTCGGTGGTAAGGTGGAGAGGAACGGATGGATGCAAGACCCCACAAGCTGGAAAATAGCTGAGAGAGTGAAAAACATCACTGGTAAAATATCTTTGGCCAAGTGAAGGCTTGATGGCTTGCACAAATGGACCGGCTCTGGTGGGAGAGGTCCGCGAGAGGCAGACGGACAGACCTTTTAGGAGGATCTGAGCCCACCTCTGCTACACACTTCCACAACTGAAGTGAAATTCCTTAAAAAGGAGAGGATTTGGCTTCAAAATAGCTGGATCCGGATGCTCGGGTGCTGCCTGGGAGGTGGTAGGCAGGGCTGGAGGTCTCTACCCCACATCAGCTGGAACAGGGAAGGGAATCTGCTTCTAAAGAGCTTCCTGCAGGAGGGACACGCATGTGCCTCTGTCTCCCCCGTCCTCTCCCCAGGGCTCATCCACATGGGACAGGGAAGTTCATGCAGGATGGGGAAAGCCACTTGCTTCCCGGCTGCCAGAGGGACCGGGAAACCAGGGCTGCGGGTCTGGAGCAAGGACCGCGGGAATGATGTAAACCCTGCACCCTCCTGCCCTCGCTCGGGGTCTTTCCAGAGCCCTCGTGCTGTGCCCTCACCCCGTCCCTCTGCCCCTCGCCGCAGGAGATCCAGGCGTACCGCCAACGAAGCCTGATGGAGAAGGAGCTGCTCTTCTTCAGTTACGACGTCTTCGGCATCCCCTTCGTGGACCCGGTGAGTGGTGCTGGACCAGGCTGGACACGGCGGCCAGATGGGAAGGGGAGGAGGGGTCTGCGTCCCAGCCAGGTCTTCATCCAGCTCCTGATGTTGTTCTTCTGGCTGCAGGACACGTGGACTCCTGAAGAGGTGATACCAAAAAGGCTGCGAGAGAAACAAAAGTGAGTGCTCTCCCAAGCTAATGGCCAAGCCTACCCAACGGGGGGACCGATGGGACGTACCCCCCTTCCTCCATGGTGAAAGGCCATGGCCACAGAGCTGCTGCCAGGGAGGTTTTTTGGTGTTGGGGCTGGAAGAAGCTGCTGGAGGGCAGAACTTTGCTCCCCATCAGCCCTTGGGGTGATGGGGATGGGTAGGTCATCCTGAGCAGCTCAGGGTGAGGGATGTGTTGAGATGACTCTCTCCAGCCTTGGGCTTTGTCACCGGCCCCTGGAGACAACTTGTCCTGCCCTTATGCTGGTGCCCCTCGTTCCCGATGTGGGGACAGTGGGACGGTGGAGCTGATGGCTGCCGCGTGCCCAGGGTGGAGCGGGAGACGGCGGCACGCATCTCGGAGGAGATCGGCAACCTCATGAAGGAGATCGAGACGCTGGTGGAGGAGAAGGCCAAGGAGTCTGCTGATATGAGCAAGTTCATCCGAGAAGGTGCGGAGGGCCGGGAGGGGAGGTGGGATGGGGACCTCCATGTCCCCCACTGCCAGCTCATGGTCCCTGCACGTGGGTGGTGGCAGGAGCAGGTGGCAGGACCACAGCTTCCCCCAGTGCTGTACCCCAGGTTTGGTAGCACCCATCCCTGTGTCCCTCTGCTCGCATTTGTGCCACAGGTGGCCCCTTGGTGTACGAAGGAGCCAGCGTCACCATGAACTCCAAGACCCTGAACGGCTCCCAGCGCGTCGTGGTGGACGGGGTCCTTTCCGCTGAGGAGTGCCGGGAGCTGCAGAGACTCACCAACGTGAGCGGGGAGGGCAGGGATGGGGCAGGGGATGCTGAAGGGTCCCATCCTGCGGCTCAGAAGGCAGATCGGTAACCCCGATTGGGCTTTGCAGGCAGCTGCCTCGGCCGGGGACGGCTATCGTGGGAAGACATCTCCTCATACCCCCAGTGAGACCTTCTACGGCGTGACTGTCCTCAAGGCCCTCAAGGTTAGGGTGGCTACGGGGAGGGGGGAGAAACAGGCTGTGGAGACCAGGGAGGGGGGGTTTGAAGGCAAGCAGCTGCCCGTGCTTGCCCAACCCGCCTGGGGCTGAGCCCGTGTCCTTTCCGTCCCCCGCAGCTGGGCCAGGAGGGCAAGGTGCCCCTGCAGAGCGCCTACCTCTACTACAACGTGACGGAGAAGGTGCGGCACATGATGGAGTCCTACTTCCGCCTGGAGGTCCCGCTCCACTTCTCTTACTCCCACCTGGTGTGCCGCACAGCCATCGATGGTGAGCGTGGCCTCGGAGAAGTACAACCCAAGGAGAAGAAGGTCTCCTTCAGCCTCTTGTCCTGTCTGGGTCCCCTCCAACAACTGGGGTGGTCTGGTCTTGGACCTTTCCTTGAAGACCTCTTTGCTGCTCCCTAACCTGCTCCTTTTCCCAAAAGGAAGGTGTGGGGAGCTTGTCCCTAAGCCCGGTTTGGGAAGATGAGCAGCTCTGTTGGTTGCCTCCAACGGGGCAGGTGGCTTCATGCCATGCAGGATTTCCACGCTTGGAGGCGTTTGGGATCAGGTGCTGGGAGTGACTGGGTCTGGAGGGCCATGGAGATGCCATGGGACAAGGCAACGCAGGCTTGTGCCACCCAAATGGCCTCTCACGGTCCACGCTCCTGCGAGCGCAAGGGCTTTAGGCTACAGGTGACTTTCTTGTCACCTGCAAGCATATGGCACTTGGGTACAGACCCCAGGGACAAAGAGGTTCTGACGTGCCAGGTCTCGTTCCACCCTAGAGAAGCAAGAAGGCCGGAGTGACAACAGCCACGAGGTGCACGTGGACAACTGCATCCTCAACGCAGAGGCCCTGGTGTGCGTGAAGGAACCTCCAGCCTACACCTTCCGCGATTACAGGTACCGGTGGTGTCTATCAGCCAGGGCTTCCCCCCCTGAGGGCACCATGGCTTGGTGGCACCAGGGTTGGGAGGAGCAGGGTGGCAGGGCAACCCAACCTGGGCTCTCCAGCCTCTGGCTCTTGCTGTGGTGGTGGGGGAGCTCCCAGTTGCTAGAACTGTGGGGTGATGGTCACCACCTCTGCTTGTCCCCTGCTTTCTTTAGTGCCATCCTCTACCTCAACGGGGACTTTGAAGGAGGAGCTTTCTACTTCACCGAGCTGGATGCCAAGACCGAGACCGTAAGTAGCTCAGCTCCTTGAGGATCCACGTGCAGCACCAACCCCAGCTCCTGCCTGCTGGCCAGGGATGAAGTTGGGTTTGGGGGGACACCAACTCATCCCCTCACCCACCGCGTGCATCCTGACCGGGGTCTCCCATCCATCGCAGGCGGAGGTTCAGCCGCAGTGCGGCCGCGCCGTGGGCTTCTCCTCCGGCTCGGAGAACCCCCACGGGGTGAAAGCCGTGACCAAGGGCCAACGCTGCGCCATCGCTCTCTGGTTCACCCTGGACCCTCGGCACAGCGAGCGGGTAAGCTCCCTCCCCAACGGCGGGTGGGGTTTTTTTTGGGGGGGCCAATGACCACGCTTATCCCCGTGGGTCTGCCCCACAGGAGCGTGTGCAGGCGGACGACCTGGTGAAGATGCTTTTCGGCGCGGAGGAGGGGGATTTGCTGCAGGAGCCGGAGCAGGAACCGCCGGCTGCCGTTGCGGTGGGGAAGGACGAGCTGTGACGTCCCGTGGGGACCAGGACGTCCCTGCCGGGACCAGTGCCACCAGCGTTGCGGCTTCAGGCTGCTCAGCCGTGGGGCTGCCGGACGGGACCCCCCCCCCTGCCCCCAACCGACGTGGGATGGGGAATTGGGGGATGCTCTGCACCACCCCCGCGGCATCCAGCATCCCCCTGCGGAGCTGCCCTGGGGTACCACGGAGACTCGGGGGGGGTGACACGAGGGACAAGGGAGGGATGCTCTGTTAGGGGTGAGGACCCGGTGCCACGGTAGCAGACCACGTGCCTTTCCGCTCGGCTCAACCTGCGGCTATTTAAGTGCCTTCTGCAGAAAATGGGTGAATAAAGGTGGTTTTTTTCTAAGCTGTCGCTTGCTGAGCGGGGGGCTCCTGTCACTGCCCCCCACCCTTGGCCGTCATCCGCTGTGGGGACGCATCCTTCCCTCCTTGCAAACATTTACCCGAGGCTTTTGCAGCCATGCAACCCCAGAAAGGCAGGGTTTTTTGGGGGGAACAAGGGGGACTTTTTGAGGAACAAGCAGGTCCCGTGGGTGCCATAAGCCCCGCAGCATCCCCTGCATCCCGCTCCTGCGGCGTGGGAAGGGACCCACCATTTCAGGGAGGAGGGAACCGTCCTTGAACAAGAAGGACATTGAGCACCCTGGCACCCCCCGAACAGGGCATCGAATTGTTCCCGCGGGTGTCCGGCCCCGGCCATTACCATAACCATCCCGGGAATGTGAGTAAATAAATCCTACCCCACGCCGCCGGAGCCAGGAACCCCCATAATATTTGGAGAGGGCGTAGGGCAGGTCCCGTTCAGCATCGGGGTGGGAAAAAGGGGGGGGTTCTGGGGGACGGTTTCTCCAGGATGAATGGATGGTCCCGCTGGTGGTTGCCCACCATCCCGGTATCCGACCCCGGCCGGCCGAGCGCGTGAGCAGACTGCTGATGAGGCCGGGGCGGTTAACGATTGCCAGGTCCTGGGGCTGCCACTTGCTTGGTGTCACCGGGGCGGTGGCACGTGTCCCCCCCCCCCCCCACGCACACACCCTGTGTCCCCCCCCTTCCTGCGGGGGGGGACGGGGACGCCGCCGTCAATGGCGGCTCTTGTTGATGGTGGCATGGCCCCGCGGAGAGGCGAGGGTCAGGCCTGGCGGCGTGGGGGGGCACGACCCCCTTCCCCACTCCCCTGCCGAATTCCTGCAGCCACCCCCGGGGCCTCTGTGGCTGGAGGGGGGGGGTCCTGGCCCCCCGGCAGGAGTGCGAGGGGTCACGGGTGGGGTGGGGGTTCACCTCCCCTAGTCCCCCCCTTCCTGCCTCCCTTGGGGACCCCCGTTTTCCCCATCTCCTTCCATTGTCGCTTGGGGGGGCCCCATCTCCCTCAAGACCCAAATCCCCCCCCTAGGACCCAAATACCCCCCATGGCCCAAATCTCCCCCCCCCAAGGCCCCAAATCTCCCCCCAGAAGACCCAATTCTTCCCCCCAGGACCCATCTCCCCCCTCCAGGACACATCTCTCCCCCCCCTTCAGGCCCCAAATCTTCCCCCCTAGACCCAAATCTGCCCGCCCCAGGCCCCAAGTCGCACCCCAGCCCGCAAACCTCCCCCCAAGTACCCAAATCCCGCCAGGACCCAAATCTCCCCCCACCACCACCCTAAATCTCCCCCCCCCGACCCAAATCTCCCCCCAAAGCCCCAAATCTCCCCACCCTCCCGGACCTCAAATCTCCCCCCAGGACCCAAATCTCCCCCCCCCCCATCCCAAATCTCTCCCCCCCCGACCCAAATCTCCCTCCCAGGACCCAAATCTCCCCCCCCCGGACCCAAATCTCGCCCCCCACATCCCAAATCTCCCCCCCGACCCAAATCTCCCCCCCAATCCCAAATCTCCCCCCCCGACCCAAATCTCGCCCCCCCCATCCCAAATCTCTCCCCCCGACCCAAATCTCGCCCCCCCATCCCAAATCTCCCCCCCCGACTCAAATCTCCCCCCCAATCCCAAATCTCCCCCCCCGACCCAAATCTCCCCCCCCATCCCAAATCTCCCCCCCCGACCCAAATCTCCCCCCTCCGGACCCCGATCTCCCCCTCCCACATCCAATCCCCCCCCAAACCCTCCCCATACCCCTCGTCCCCTCCAGGCCCCCCCCCCCCCCCCGCCCCAAGCTCCCCAGGGGCGTGGCCGGGTGGGCGTGGCCGGGTGGGACGTGGGCGTGGCCGCGGCGGGCCGTGGCGGGGGAGCGCGGGGCGGCCAGGCGTGAGGCGGCGGCGATGGGCGGCGGGGCGCGGGAGCTGGCCGGGTACCTGGCGGCGCTGGGCGGGTGGGTGGCGGCGCTGGCGGCGGCCGTGCTGCCGCAGTGGAGGCAGAGCTCGTACGCCGGGGACGCCATTATCACGGCCGTGGGGCTTCACGAGGGGCTGTGGATGAGCTGCGCTGCCCAGAGCACCGGGCAGGTCCAGTGCCGCCTGCACGACTCGCTCCTCTCCCTCGACGGTGGGTACGGGGGGGGGTCCCGTGGGGATGAGCCCCGCTGCCTTCCGTGGGGTCTGAGCTCACCTGTGGGTCTGAGCTGCCCTTGCCCCCCTGCAGTCTGAGCCCCTCTGTGGGTTTGATCCCCCCCCCATATGGGTCTGAGCCCCGCTTATGGGTTTGAACCCCCCCATATGGGTCTGAGTTCCTCTGTGGGTTTAATCCCCCCTATATGGGTCTAAGCCCCGCTTATGGGTTTGAACCCCCCCCCATATGGGTCTGAGCCCCTCTATGGGTTTTAACCTCTCCCCCCATATGGGTCTGAGCCCCTCTTATGGATTTGATCCCCCCCATATGGGTCTGAGCCCCGCTTATGGGTTTGATCCCCCCCCCATATGGGTCTGAGCCCCTCTATGGGTTTTAACCTCTCTCCCCATATGGGTCTGAGCCCCTCTTATGGATTTGATCCCCCCCATATGGGTCTGAGCCCCGCTTATGGGTTTGATCCCCCCCCCCCATATGGATCTGAGCCCCTCTGTGGGTTTGATATCCCCCCCCAATGGGTCTGAGCCCCTCTATGGGTTTGTTCCCCCCCCCATATGGGTCTGAGCCCCTCTATGGGTTTGTTCCCCCCCCATATGGGTCTGAACCCCTTTTGGCCCCCAACACCCCCCCAGGTCTGAGCCCCTCTTGTCCCCATGGGTTTGAGCCCCTTCGTGTGTCTGAGACCCCCCTGGGGCCTCTGTGGCTTTGGGCTCCAGGGCGGGCATCACATTTGGGGTCCGATGGTGCCCCATGGGGACATCACAACCCCCAGGGCTGTGCATCACCCTCGTGGCATTTGGGGACGGTGGTGCCGCTGTGGGCAAGGTGTTCCCCAGCCCAGGAAATCATGGCGAGGATGAGTGTGGCAGGGAGGAAGGTCAGGGAAGGCACTGGGAGCAGTGCCCTGAGTTGAGCTGAGGTCTCCCCACCAGCCCTGCGGGGAAGGGGTGACACGGGAGCCACGCAGCGAGGACAGGGTTAAGGACAGGTTCATCCCCAGCGTGGGACGAGGTGACCTTGCTTTCGGAGAGACCGGCTGTGGCCGAAAGCACACGCTGGCGAGCGGCTTTTCTTCCACCCCCCTCCCTTTCCCTTGCAGTTCACATCCAAACCTCCCGGGCTCTCATGGTGATTTCTCTCCTCCTGGGTTTTTTCGGCATCATTGTGAGCGTGGTGGGCATGAAATGCACCAAAGTTGGCGAAGAGGATCCCGTTACCAAGAGCCGCATCGCTGTTGCCGGAGGTGTCCTCTTCGTCCTCTCCGGTAAGGCAGCTCCAGCCTTTGCAGAAGATCTCAAATATCTTTTAAAAGCAGTTTGATGGAGGAAGGGGAGAGGTTTGGGGATGGGCTAGGTGTTGCTGGTGTTCAATGTCTAGTTGAAGTTGTCCCTGCTCATTGCGGCGGGGGTTGGAGTAGATGCCAAGTTGAAGTTGTTGGACTAGATGACCTTTAAAAATCCCTTCCAACCCAAACCGTTCTATGATTCTATGTCCAGGTCTGTGCACGTTGGCCGCCGTCTCCTTGTACGCAGCACGGGTGACGTACGAGTTCTTCAGCAAAAGCGCCGTCCCCGCCAACGCCAGGTGAGAGCCCGGCTCGGAGGATGCTCTTTATCTGCATCCCACCTTCTCCCTGCGCTTCCCATGGGACCTTTCCCTCGCCCGTTTTGGCAACGCGCGGGGTCGTAGGCAGATGTGCCACCCAGGCTGGGACCTACGTCACCCCGCCGCTGCCGTGTGGGGCGATCTCCCCAATGCTAAAGCTTCGGTCGGTACCACGGCCGACTTTGCGCTGGGACAGAGTAGGAGCGTTCACGTGGAGTTTTAGCCCAAGGGAGGATTAAAGCACGGGGAAACCCAGTAGCTGGATGCGGCCAACGTGAAAAAAGGGGATGGCCAGAGAGAAGAAGACCCAACATCTGCCTCGACGTCGCCTGTAGCCTCCTCAGGGCTTCGAGCATCCTTGTGTCCGTGAGGTCCTCATCTCAATTCGCACCTCTGCCTTTTCTGCCCCCCCCCCCCTTCTCTCTCTCTCTCGCTGCAGGTACGAGTTCGGCTCGGCTCTCTTCGTCGGCTGGGGGGCCGCCAGCCTCACCCTGCTGGGGGGCTCCCTCCTGTGCTGCTCCTGCCCCGCCAAGGAGCGGCGAGGACCGCAGTACTACCGGCAGTCGCAGCCTTCGACGGCTCGGGAGTACGTCTGAGCCCCAACCCTGCCCTCCCGCCGCCCAGCGCCTCCCTCCCCTCCCCAAAAAAACAGCCCAGACCCCCCCCCTGGCGCTCCCACCCCGCCTGGTCCCTGGAAGCCCCATGAGACCTTTCTCCTCCTCATCTTCCAGGTTTCAGCGCCGGTTGCAGCACCAGCCTCTAAAATAGGGGATTTTTTGGGGGGGTCCCATATCCCATCACTGCCAGGCTCCCCCCAGCCCGGCACCGCTCACCCCCCCCCGGGGTGGCCGGGACGGTGGGTGGCTGGACCGCGGAGCGACGGCAGCGGCGGGGCGATGCCGGTCCCGCGGGGGTGTGCAGCACACAGGCGCTTTGTGCTGTGCTCCCCCCCCCTCTGCATCCTGCAGCCCTGTTTTGGGGAGCAAACGGGGCGCTTGGTTTTCCCGGGATGAAGCTGCTGCCCACCTCCATCAGACCCAGCCGGGGCTCGAGCAGCCCCGCGCCCCGCTTTTGGCAGAGGGATGCTTTCAGGGTGCAAGAGTTCCCCTGCCTCGTTGCGACCCAAAAGCAACATTTTTTTATATTATTATTATTAATTCTTGATTCGAGCAGATGAGGAATTAGAAACCCCCCGGTTGCTGGTGCTCCCGCTGGGCTCTGCCAGCTAAAATCCGCCCTGGGCTTATTTCTCACCAGGCACAAGTATGTGGCTTTGTTAAGTAGAAAAATAAATGGCGTTGGGCAAATTAAAGCAGGCAAAAAGGGGACTTTGAACACAAAGCAGCCGTTTGTTTTTATTTTTGGTGCCCAGCGCGGCTATTTCGGGTGGCAGATGGACAGACCCGTGAATTTTGATGCCTGCCCGCTGTGTCCAAATCCCTCTTCCCCCGACAGGATCCCCCGGAGCGGGCGGTGAAGTCTTCAAACGCCGACGGGCTCCTTGCCTCCACCTCCTTGTACCTCGGCTCGACCGCTACTAACTGCTCCGCAAGCGCCGTATTTCCAATTTCATCCGTAAATCCCCCCCAAACCCCCCGTACCTCCAGCCGTCCATCCATGTTGCATGTGCTATGCCAGCTAACCTGCAGGAAAAAAGATGCAAAGGGCTTGATATTTTATATATATATACACACATATATATATTTTTAATCCAAATTAGCTGAAGTAGCTGATTTTTTTTATTTTGCTCAATTTTTCTTATTTTACTCTATTTTATTTTACTCTATCTTATTTTATTTTACTCTCTTATTTTATTTTACTCTATCTTATTTT
Organism: Calonectris borealis; assembly: GCF_964195595.1. Taxonomy (NCBI): domain Eukaryota; kingdom Metazoa; phylum Chordata; class Aves; order Procellariiformes; family Procellariidae; genus Calonectris; species Calonectris borealis. Next base: position 7,420,198 of record NC_134334.1, read on the forward strand.
ATTTTACTCTAACTTATTTTATTCTACCCTATCTTGTTTTATTCTACTCTATCTTGTTTTATTTTCCTCTCTTTTATTCCATTTTCCTCTCTTTTATTCCATTTTCCTTTCTTTTATTTCATTTTCCTCTCTTTTATTCCATTTGCCTCTATTTTGTTTCTTTTTCCTCTCTTTTATTCCATTTTTCTCTGTTTTCTTTCTTTTTCCTCTCTTTTATTCCATTTTCCTCTCTTTTATTCCATTTTCCTCTATTTTCTTTCTTTTTCCTCTCTTTATTCCATTTTCCTTACTTTTATTCCATTTTCCTCTATTTTCTTTCTTCTTCCTCTCTTTTATTCCATTTTCCTCTCTTTTATTCCATTTTCCTCTATTTTCTTTCTTTTTCCTCTCTTTTATTCCATTTTCCTCTATTTTCTTTCTTTTTCCTCTCTTTTATTCCATTTTCCTCTCTTTTATTCCATTTTCCTCTCTTTTATTCCATTTTCCTCTCTTTTCTTTTCTTTTCCACTATTTTATTTTATGCCCGTGCGCTCCTTTGGGCCCTGGTCCGTGCTGGAGGGGAAGCGATGCTATTTTTGCCCCGGGGCGGGTTGATTTCTCTCTCTCCGGCGGGACTAACGGCCCTCTTTCTCTTTTAAATTGCAGACCCCCTGTAAAAATGTCTTCTTCACCCATCAGGGGAGAGCAGTGCTTATAGTCTGTCTTCACCCATCAGGTGCTGGGTTGGCCGAACCCGACTTACGGGGTTCCCCCCCAAAAAATACACACCAAAAGCTACTGCAGTGAGGATTGAAAAGGAAAAGTCGTGCTTTAAAAAAAAAAAAGAAAAAAAAAAAAAAATCCATCAGAAAGGCGTTTTTTTTGTATCAAGGCGTTGTGTAGAAGAATGTTTTTATTCTTTTAATATAAAACGGCATTAACTTTTCTATGGGATGCGTGGCCGTGGGAATGGGACCGGTTGGGATTTTTAAATGCATTTTTTTGCTGATTTGTTTGTACTAAAAATTGTGACTCAGTGGTATTAAAATTTTTCCGATCATGGGCATCTTTCTCAAATCGTCTCTTTGTTCTCCCCCCCCTCTTCCCAAATCTGGGCCAGTCCCCTGCACGGGACCCCTTTGCTGCCTCAAAGCAACTTCTGCAGCGTGGGCCACGGAGCTTCTCCCCCACGCTGAACCTTCTTTGCCCTCCTGGGCAGGTGCTAGCCAAATATCTCGAGTCTTTTGCCACCTGTCGCTCTCGAAGGAGGAGATGCGACCTTAAAAATTGCCTAATTTAAGGTTAAACCCATGGAAAAGCCCCGACGTCCCTTGCAGCAGGGTTGCACCCATCATCTCCTGCTTCCAACCACCACTTGGTCCCTCCAGCATCCTCCCCTTGCTGCCCCTCCTATGGACCCTCAAAGCTGGGCTCTCCCTTATTTTCTCCCATTTTCCATGAATTCGGAGCTGGCTTGTGCCTAATTGGGCGTTTTGCTAATTTAAGCTGATTATTGCTTTCCCCGTGGAGGGGCAGGACCCCCCCCCCCGGTGATGCTGTGCCTGGTTTTCCTTGGGGGATGACGCTTTCCATCCAGGTTTTTGTACAGCCAGCGTCTTCTCTCAGCATCCTCATCCTGCCCGTGGCACCTGGTCCACAAACGCACCCCATCCCATCTCCAAAAACAGGGATTTGCGTCCTTGGTGGCTCCCGTGACATCCCCACGGGTCACCCGAGGACTCCCTGGGGATGGGCGCCCGGGGTGGAAGCGCATCAAAGCGGGGGGGGGAGTGGGAAAATAACTGAGCAGCGATAACGTGTTCGGGGGTATAAATGCCCCCACTGTCCTCCGGACAATCCCTCGTGTGTTTTGCACAGGGCAAAGCGGGATAAAATATGGGAATGGGACGCTGGGCTCGCTGCGGTACGTGGGATCTGCCTCCCTCCACATCGCAGCCAGGCTAAAATATGGGTTTTCCTCCCCAACACAACTGCTTTTAGTTAATAAAAGCGGTCTGAGGAAGAATATTTAGGTTTTTGCTTGCATCCAAAACCCGGTGGAATAATATTCATTTTTTAAACAGGCAGAAATGAGGGAAAATGACCCTCCGGATGTCAAGATGGCAGCAAATCTCACCAAATTGACACGGCGCTGAAATTCCACGTAAATAATAGAGTAAGGGGAAAAAAAAAAAATCACCTTTTTTCTTAAAAAAAATAAAAAAATTATTAAAATAATTTAAAAATCCATTTCAGGGCCCCTTGTTATATTTAGCACGAAGATGTTTCTGCGGCAGCGCTGCCCTTGGCCGGGGGCCCGCGGCCGGTCCGCACGCAGAGGGGCTGTTCTCACGCCTCTGAGCCGCGACGGCTTTTATTCAATGGTGGTTTTATTCATTTTTATTCATTTTTCTTCATTTTTATTTATTGGCCTCAGCATCTACAGAGTCCTCTCCACCCCTGTGAGACGGTCCCATCAAAGAAAACATCTTTCTTTCTTTTTTTTTCCCTCCTTCCAGCCACAGCAGGTTTCCCCTGCGCGACGTGTCCTAAACCGCAAAGGTTTGGGTCTCCTGCCAGCACCGTTTTTCTAACACAGGGGTTTTACAAACCTGGTGGGACACAAGATCTGATTTTTCACCTTCATTAACCAGGGAAATGATCTTAATTATTCAACTACCGATAGATCTGCCCCTCTGCCTGCGTCTTTTCAACCCCCCAAAAGGTTTCGATTGAGAATTGACGAGGCGGATTAGTTCGATATATAATAAACCACCTGTTTAGATGAGCAGAAAATAAAAATAAACCTATTTTACAGGTGTGGCCAGGGCGTGCAGCTGCAGTTTTGTATCGCTTGGGGTCACACCAGAATTTCACGTCGCGGTTGCCCGAGTACCATAAACCCCTGAGCTGTAAATGTTGGAAAACGAAGGTGCACGAACCCTCCTGGATGTTTTCAGTCCTAATGCCCAAGCGTCGGACCCGCCGTGTGCCGAAATCCGGGAAAAACAGGATAACCCAAACTCAAGCCGCGGCAATCGCACCCCCCCCCCCCGGTGCCTCCGCGGGGCTGAAGCTCGAGGATTTGCCAAGACCCTGATGCGTTGCCAGAATCCCCCAGGGGATTAACTAGAGGGAAAAAAGAAAAAAAAAAAACACTAAACCAAAACAAACCTAAAAAAAAAAACCCGAGCGCATCTCTTAAATATAACCCGCGAAATGGAAACAGGGACGTCTTTCCCAGGGGTCTGGGAGGGGAGGACGTAGCGATGCCGGAGAACGTGGGGCAGCGCCGACCCCAGGGATGCTCGGAGGGTGCCGCAACACGAAGAGAAAGCGAGAAAGCGAGAGCAAAAGCCTATTTTTTTTTTTTTTTTTCCCCAATAGTCGGGGCTCAGGGAACAAACCTGAGGTTTTTAGGGCAGCTCCAAGTGCCGGGAGCGGGGTACCGCTTTCCAGGGTCACAAAAACCTCCTCGGGGACTGACCAGGCACGTTACCTGAGCCATAACTGCTGCGGTCGTTATCACTTGTTTTCCACTTCATGGGGGGGAAAAAAAAAAAAATAAAATAAAAAGGGTCTTAATTATTGGCTGCATGCCTGGCCAAGGGGTTTTAATTATCCTCCTTGCATTTTAGCTTCGTTCTCCGGCCACCTCCACCCCTCTGACTCCCTTGCACCACTCCTGGGGACCCAACATACCTTAGGCCACTCACTCCTAGGCCAGTAATTAAAAAGTCTAATTAAAAAATGTGGGATATTCGCCCAGGACAAAACGTCCCCCACCTAGGGAGCGTTCCCAGCGGGTTTCCCACAGATTTCCCCACGTGATTTTTTTTTTTTTGGGGGGGGGAGAGGCTCCATTTCCAACCTATTACCGTTTTAACCGCAGGGATGCCCATCACGCCTTGGAGCACAAAGCCCATCGGACGTGCCTTGGAAAAAAAAACCTTAAATAGCCCGGCACAGGCTCCGGAGTTGCATTTCCCCCACTCCGTCAGGTGGATCAGGATCAAATCCCATCGGCACTTGAAAGCCTTCAAGACCCAACGTCCCCAGCCCCAGTCATCGGTGACAAAGAGCTTTTGCCATCGTCCCACCCCAGCCAGGATGAGCCTGCGGTGAAGGTAACGCTCCCCCCCCCACCTCCCCGAGCCCCTTTTTATTGCTAACGGGGTTCAGGGCTGGTTTTTGTTGGGGTTAAGGATTTCTTTTCTTTTTTTTTTTTTTTTTTCCTTGCTTATATAACTCAAATGGCTAAACAGCTTTTCTTCAAAGGCTCCAAACCAGCCAAGGTTTAGTGGAAAAAAAATCAGGTTATGGAAAGTTAGCTCAGAAGGGAGCTTGGGAAATTAAAAAAAAAAAAGGTTGTAAATTGGGGTGTGAGGCTGTCAGTAACGTGGGCTCGCAGAGCGAAGCTGATGGAAACGCTCGAAGAGCCGGGGTGAGCGGCACCCAGCGCCGGCCCGAGGGGGGACATGGTGGGAGATCTCCCACACAGGAACCGTGAGCCTCCTTCCCACCTCTGCCCCTGTGCCCTGCCAGCGCCGGCAGCATCTGGCTGGAGGTCGCAAACTCTGCCGCGGTGAAGAGTCGTCACCCCGCCATAACGAGCCCACGCAGGTCGGAGACCCAGCAGGTCTCATTAATTAACCCGCTCAGGGGAGCGCCTCTGCCCAAAGGGCTGTCGCAGCGGTTGCAGCTTCGGGCAATATTTAGCATCTTGAGTTGCAAAGCGGGATTCATGGCCAGGCGGTGGAGATACGAAGTTCTCCGCTCCACACCTTAGGCACAGCTCCCCTCTCTGCAAAGTCCCTCCAACTCTGGCAAGGATGGAAAGCAGTTGGCCCCATCCCCTCTGGTCTTTGGAAAGCTTCGGCAGCACCCAAGGGCACCCACATCAAGTTCCAGCAGCCATCATCCACCTCTGTAATGGGAGCTGCTTTCTTTGGGTTTGCCGTTTGAGATTAGGACATCTCCATGGGACCCTTGCTTGTGCTCCAGCCTGGATGTTTCAACACTTCATTGCTTTTCTTCAAAAAAAAAAAAAGCAAGAAGGTGATCTTCCCCCGGAATCACATGGAGGCGGGGATGGAGGCATCAAGAAAACCTCAGGATATCAGGAGACCCATGCTCAGATCACAGGCTTTGACAACAGTGGTGGTTTTACAAGGTTTTCCAGCAGCTCTTGATTCCCAAAGGGCAAGTACTAACGGTTGGCAACTTCAGATGGTCTCTTTGGAAGAGAGGAACATCTAGCGAGCAAGTCGGTATAGGTCTGTCTCCACTGCAAAGTTGACGTGTCGCCGAAGGCCCCGTCTACATGCAAACCTGGTGGCCCAACCTCAGCTGGGGGTATTGGAGCATTTTGGCAGCACTGAGGACCATGAGATGGGTCCAGGATGACTCACAGGGATCCAAGGACACCCTGGCCTAGGTGGCACTTTGTCCTTGGGGGATCAGGTATGTGGGAAGCGGCCACAGCAGAGGTGGCGGACGTCTCTGTGCCCTTGCAGGTAACCCCATGAGTGCAGCCTTGCAGATGACGGCGTTCGGTCTCGTTCTTCTCTCAACCCTCTTCCTGCTCCTCGCCACGTGCACCGACTGCTGGATGGTGAACGCTGATGACAGCTTGGAGGTGAGCAGAGCAACCATCTTCAAGGTTAGCAGCTGGGAGCAAGGTGGGTACCTTGACATCCATGGGCTTGCACCATGTCTCCAAGGGCTTGGAAGGGGGACGTGGTGGGACAAAGCCACTGCTTTCTGCATGAGTTGGAGGATTAGAGAGAGAGAGAAATGCTGGAGCAGAAGGAGGAGACAGGGAGCAAGGCACGGCTAGGGAGTCACCAGGGACGTGTCCAGCTGTGGTGGTGAGAGCCTGAAGATCTGCCCTGCTGGGCTGGGATATCCCTGGGGTGCTTTTTGGTGCTTTTTGGTGCTTTTTGGTGCTTTTTGCTTGAGTGTATTTCTCCTGCTTCCAGGTAAGTCACAAATGCCGGGGGCTTTGGAGGGAGTGTGTCACCAACATGCAGGACGGGGTCAGGACCTGTGACCAGTATGACTCCATTTTGGCGGACCATCCAGGTAAGCTGGCGGGGCCTGGAGGCATTTCTGAAGTTCACAGCTAAGAGTTTTCCCCTCTTCCCTTTTCGAGAAGATGATCCTTGTTGCAAAGGGCTGACCTTCACCAGTTTAGCAATGCAGACCCGGGGCTTCTCTTGGTCTCCTGCCCCATCAACATGGCCTGGACAGCAACCCATGCCATGGGGTCACCAAGCAGGAGAGAGGCCGTGAAGCTGTGCCACCTCACAACAAAGGTGTTTTGGCACCCAGAGCCCAGGTGCAGCTCCTACCCCCCCATGGTGGGATCTGCAACCCCATTGATGATGTATGCAGCGGTGAGGACCATTCCCACTGGCCAAGGACTTGCGTCCTCAGCTCACGGACATCATCTCATGGAATGGAGACTTCTCCCGGCCTGCACAGGGCACGACAGGCCCTGCACAGAAGAACCGTCGTATAGGATGATGACATGGGACGACACAGATTCGGGCAGTGCAGAAGGGAACAAGAAGTCAGCACGGACCAAGTCAGGCTGTTGTGCTGCTCTGGGGAAAAAGCTTTGTAGGGAGAAGTCGTCTTGCACACAGCTGGTGGTGTCAACCCTGCCAGCTCTCCTGTTTTTCCCTGGTGTGTTGACATTTGCTGTTCAAAACTCCAGCTACACAACTTGGAGGAAAAAACAGCAGCATCTTCTGTCCAAGCCTGTGTAAGAAGGTCTTGAGTAGGTGACCACATCCCAGGGGCTGACTGGTGCACCTTAAGTTGTTTGGTTTCTTGAGATGGTCTAGTAACAGGCTTATTAAGTCCTGTTGCCAGGTTTCAGGTGGGCCTGATGAGCACCTTGCCTACAGCACGTGGCAGGCATGGGGTTGGTGGGCCCTAGTGTAGATATCTCCTATGAACATGCCCACTGGTGAGCTGGGTGACTCTAACAGGGACACAGGCGGCAACCTGGAGTGGGGAGACCGGTTCCTCTGACCATTCCTCAGTCCCTTTTCTGGTTTTTTTTTTTTCCTTCCCCGCCCAGTGAAGATCGTGGTGACGCGGACCCTGCTGATCACAGCGGACCTGTTGGCTGGCCTGGCTTTGGCTACGTTGCTCCTTGGGCTCGACTGCATCAAGTTCCTCAAGGAAGAACCTCGTGTCAAACTGAAGATGTGCTACGGGGCCGGTGTCACCCTCAGCATCGGGAGTGCGTGGCTGGGGGAGCTTCATGGGAAGCTGGGGAGATGCTGGGAGCGAGGGGGATCCCCTCAGAGGGGTCTTGGTGAGCATGGGGGGATTCTACGGCTCTTTCTTAACCGGCCCCGTTCCTCCTAGGCATCCTGGGTCTCGTGGGCTCCGTGTGGTATGCGGTGGACGTCTACGTGGAGAGAGCCATGCTGGTGTCACACAATATATTCCTGGGAGTCCACTACGACTTCGGGTGGTCGTGCTGGCTGGGGATGGCTGGCTCAACAGGCTGCTTCGTGGCATCCGTCCTGCTGACCTGCTGCCTCTATGCCTGCGCAGGTCAGTCTGCCCGGTCCCACCCCATCCCACCTTAAGTAGCTTTTTGCCCTGCAGGGATGCAGGTGGGGTGAAGGACCAGCTCAGAGGGTGCGGGTACTTCTTGCAGGGTCCAGCCAAATGAAGGGGAACCCCCTCCCCGCTGGCCTGTGCACCTTGGCTGGGCAGGCTGGGTCATGCCAGGCAGGTCTGGGCTGAGTGAGGACCCCATAAGCCCCGTAAGGGCATGGAGGGGGTGCAGAAATGCTCCATCCACATCTCTGGGACCTCAAGGTCCTGGTGAAGGTGTGTTGACACCTACCCAAAGCGGTGGCCGTGCTGGAGCTGTGTCACGGTGACCAGCCAAAGCCTGAGCCGGTGGCCACAAGGATGCGTGGGTGGAGATCTGGCCGTCCCACCATCAGGGACGTGGGGCAGGTGATGCCCCACCAGACATCATCTCCAGCCCTTACGCCCACTGGTGGAAGTCAACCCCACAGCGCTGCCTGTCCGGGTTCATTTCTCCTGCCGTGCCCCCCCGTGCTGTGGCCCCCCCCGAGCCCCCCCGCTATTGCCGGCCGTGACACAACCCCAACTCTTTCCTGACAGACCCCAGCAGCCGCTGGCAACTCCAGAGGCATCCCCAGCCCCGGGGCCGAACGGCCACCAGCAAGATGTACGCCATGGACTCCCGCGTGTGATGGGCAGCAGCACCTCCCGCAGCCGGCCCCCGCTCTTCCCCCTCCCCAGTCTGACCCCATTAAAGCACCGTCGCCTATACTGGGACATCTCTGCGATTGCTTTACGGGTCCCGTTGCAGGGTCTGCGCGAGGTGTAGCATCAGCGGCTGCAAAAAAGCAAGGGTGCTGCAGAAGTCACCCGCAGAGGAGGCTTTTTTTCCCCCGCTTCCAGCCAGGTTTCACAAAAATAAACCCCAGAAAAGCGTTGCGTTAAGAAAAGACATCCCCAAGTCCCCTGGGGAAGCAGTTGGGACACTGGGGGTGAAGGAGCTCCTCCGACATGGCTCAGCCGCCGCTTTGGAGGAATTTAGCGGAAAGCCTTTTCCGCACAGAGCAACACTGACTCCACGCGGCTGGTGGCCCCGATCGCTCATGCGCCAGCCTGCTGGAAACCGCCCCTGCGCTCAGAAATTTGGCAGGAGGAGGTTTGCATTCAAAAACGGGGTAAAGCTAGAAGCCTGGAGCATTTATTGTTGTCATGGGGTTGTCAGCGGAGGAACTCTGCAGCCGTACCTGTCGGGCACAGGGAGGTGAGTCAGTCTGAAGCCTAACGGAGGTGCTCTACCTGCAAAGTTGGGTTTTTAAGTCCACACGAAAAGGGAATTCTGTTTTCCAAGTGAATGATTATCCTTCTTCACCTGCAAACCATTATGAAAACAAACCAGAACCCCAAAGCACCAACAACCCCCCCCCAAAAGCCGACTGCTTAGTCTTTGCCTTTATCCCTTACTTCTCACCCAAAGATTAGCACAGAAACCCTTGCAGCGCAGGGAAGCTGGGCAGAAAGCTCCCCGGTAGGGGCTTTGTGACCCCGAAAAGCAGCAGACCAAGCCCCTGGCCCGAGCGGACGTTGCTGCAGGGCTACAGACGGTCCCTGCAACGGAAAGACGCAGAAGAGACTCGCAGTAACGCTTTTGTAGCCTAGGCAGGCTGTAAAACACCTGCACCCCCAAACCAGAAGAGTTGCAAGGGTCCTCCCAAGCCGCCTGTCCCCAGGGACGTTGGGGACATCATTTCTAACGTCACGCAAAGCTGAAGGGCAGCAAACCTCCCGCTTCGCTGCAGCTCCCGCTTTGGGGGCTACGCAGAAACGCCGCCGGCCAACTGCCGCGTCCTGCAGCGCGGGAGCAAGCCTGTCAATATTATCAGCATAGGTCAAAGCGATGCCCCGGGGACCTGAAACATGAAGAAATCCGATCGTTAAAGCTGTGTGACAGAAATCAAGAGCATGCCTGGCAGCTGGCTGTCGAAGAGCAGGACGTCTTGGTCCCGAGGATGGATGGCTCACAGCTGACACATCTGGAGGCCGGGCGGTCCGGAGCGTTAGAAGGTAGAGAGCAAAACCCAAAGGCAGGGGGCTGTTAACAGCTGGCACTTCAGCACACAGGAAAACAATTAAAAAGAGCAAGCGTTTGCATGATACGAGCGTAGAGCTCATTAGTGCAGAGAAAGCTCTCAAAAGCTGCCATTAGAAAACCATACATTCGTTACGGTAATTTAAGTGGTGTTAGAGCACAGCACAGAGCTGCGGGGCCCTCCCCGGCCCTCGGCCCCTGCCCTACCGCAGCCAGAGCCGGTTTTGCTGCCAGGCGCAGCTCACAGGCGGCTGGTGGCCGCAGGGACCCCGTCACCATCCGGAGGAGGACGGCCAAGCCCCGCTGGCGCGGGCAGGAGGCAGCTGTTGGAGGCTCTGGATTTCAAACCCCGCTGGGAACCTGCCTTTTCCCCTGGTTTTCCCCAGATTCCGCTCCCCACACGCCGGGAGCGAGAGAGCAGCAGCTCTGGCAGTGACGCAGCTGTGAAGACGTCGCATCGCGTTGCGAGAAGCCAAGAGCAGCTCTGCTCCGCACGTCTCCAAAGACGAGTTTTGGGGGTGGCTTTGTTTTTTTTTTTAAGCCCCCTCACAGCAGCTCAGGTTTGCCAGGGCCGTATTCCAGCGGGGAGACAGCCGAGCTGCTCCAGCAAACGGCTCTTGGAAACACACCGGACCGACACCAAGCACCTCCCCTCTTCACCCTCCGAGAGCCTTCCCACCCCGGCGCGGTGGGGCTCAATTACTTTTTAGGGTTTTTTTACTTTAATTTTTTTGTGGTTTACCCCAACAGCCTGTATGCTGAAGAAATTAAGCAGTCATTTTTTCCCAAACCTTTTACGAACACTTAACTTGAAATCTTTCATACAAAAGTGGGTTTAAAACGACCAAGCACACAAGGTAATTCTTTAAGACCTTTATTAACAGATGCTTGCAGTTTGACTTGAAAAAATCAGGTGTATATTTCATACAAATTAAAAATGAGGTTCTTAAAAATCTCAACTTGACCAGATATGAAACAATTTAAAAACCTTTAAAGGTATATTGAGAAAAAACAGGCTTTTAAAAAACGTGTTTATCGTTTCCAAAAGGAGACTTCTTTAGGTAAAAATAATAAAAACCCCATGCTGCATAGATAATGCAGATAGTTCTAGTAATCTGGTCAACAGCAAAAAGCAAGCACTTAAGGTCTTCAGTTCCAATTCTTTTGTTCATTTCTTATTGCTGGAATTTCATTTTCTTTTCTTCTTCATTTCTTAAGTCTTTTCTTTGATGACTAAACTGAAAAAGAGAAAAAGAAGGACAGTCAGGCAGGTGTCAGAGGGTTACAGAGGTGTTTTGTCTACAAAGACTCACCTGCAATTCACAAATTCGCACCGAGCTAACTTTCATACACACAGAAAAAAACTTTACCAGCTACAGCTCTTTCATCAGCCCACTTTCAGTGACCAAAACTGCCATCTTTCACACAAAAAAACCGCAAAGGACTCCCGAAAGAGAAGACACTAAACTTAAACCCAAAGGAATCCCATCTACACCTCTCGCCCCACCAGCCTCCTGCTTCAGCCTGTTCCGTGACAGCCTCCCGGGAGAGCTGCTCACGTCGGGCTCTGCGCTGCGGGACCAGGTCTGGAAGCGTCGCTGGTGAACTCCGAGCCAACCCCTGGAAGGCAGGAGGACAACCGACGACCTTCAGAAGATGGCTGAAGAGCACATTTCTACCTGTGCCTAGCAGAGGCAGCGCGGCATCAGTAAGCTGCTGCTCAGACCGCAGAAACCACAATTTATATTCTCCAATACTATCACTAGACAGAAAGAGCAACCAAGTGTCATCTTGGGGTTTCTCTGAAGCCCACGGTATTAAGAATTCATCCAGCAGGTGTTAACCGTTAAGATGAACACCAGAATAAAACAAAGGTTCCCATCAAGCACACAGAAAACGCTGCAGCGAGGCTTGAAGAGGGATCACGTAATCCACCTGCACGACAAATCCAGCAGCACCCCGGCCCTGGACGAACGAGTCCCTAAGCTCTCACAGCCGGGAGAGGTCTGCGGCTGCTGGTGACACCAAGCTGCTACCCACGCCCAACTCCTGCACTCCCTAGTCATCCCATTAACGTGACCGTTCGTTACCGCTCCCACCAGAGCCTAAATGTGTCTTTCCATTTGCCTGCCCTCCAGGCAACGGGCGATGAGTGAGACACAACAGGAATGGGACAAATACGCTGGCGAGAGAGGAAATACAGAGAAAGAGAGAGGAAGAACAGGCAAGGAAGGTGCCAGAAAAAAAGCAGAAAAAGTAGAAAGAGACCTAGCAATGAAAATATTCTCAAATTAGCAAAACTGTCCTTCAGAAGACAGCCCCAAACAAGTGCCAAATCACAGCCAGTCTACCTCACACCAAAACGTTTTAACATTAAACTTTACGCAACCCTCGCAAGCAGCGAGCCGCACCGGTACTGCGGCGCTTCAACCACAGGCACCCGGGATGCTCTGTAAAAAGGACCACCTCTACCAGTTTTTCCACCACATTTTTGTTTAGATAAAGAGCTGCTACCAAGACGCTCCTGCAAATTCTGCATCAACTTTCTAGAAATTAATGTCTAGAGATCTTAATGCTATTTACTCACTTCCCTTTTGGGAGCGAGCGATAAAAGCTCAGACGCTTACAGAGCTGAGTACCAGTACCCGTTTCTCCTAGCGACTTTCAAGTCACTGTACCAGCACCGCTGGAATTACTGTTTCTGGGTGGACAAAGGCTGCCGTAAGCCCGAGCTACTGGGCACAGTCAAGATTTTAAGATTAACAGTATTCTAGGCAGTGACTCCATCAATAAAAATTAAAGCCTGGTAACCGAGTCCTCCCAATTAATCAGCATTTGTACAGCAAAGTCTCACAGCTTGGTTTTGCAGGCATTAGCGAGCATGCTCACAAGTGCAGCCAGTTTGGCTACAACATGCATGAGCAAGAATAGTCCAAGCCTTTTAAGGCAAAAATTAAAAGGAAAGCGTCACAAGAAAGAAGTCAGTCATCACATCGTATCCGCAAGAACCTCCGGCCACGCACCCGGATGATGGTAGAGATGGTAAGCCGGTATTTACTCAGCCCCGCCCTGCTCGGCCTCGGGAGCGGACGTGTTCTCAGCTGGTGGTTCGGCTGTCTTCGTCTCTTTGCCATCTTGTGGTTTAGGGTTCTCTGGGCGTCTGCGTCGGTAGTTGAAGTTACGACGGTACCGACGTTGAGGTGCCTGCTGACTTTGGGTCTCATCCCCTTGGTTCTCTTTATCTTCTTCGTTCCCATCCTCTCTAGGCTGTCTTTGACGAGGAGGACCCCTGAAAGTCAAGCTAGGCTTTAACAATGCAGCATCTGACCATCGCCATGTTCTGTCTCTGTTGCTAAAAGGCAAAGTTAAAAAGAAAAAGTTGATCTGCAGCATACCTGCGAAATCGTGGTCTATAACCTCGATACATGTTCTGCCTGACTGGTCTGCCTTGTTCTCCTGCACCCTGGTTGTCAGCACCCTGGAAGACATGAGGCAACAAACCATCTCAGCCACACGCAAAAGCCTACGAACGCCGCAACTAGTCAAGCCGCGAGGAAGATGGCTGTCAGGGAGGCGGTCAGGTTAAGTCTGAGGCGTACGAGGCGGGCAGAGGTCCTAGGGCATGAGAGCACGCACCGGCAGAATTTGTGCTTCTTCCAGTTAATCATATAGGAAGTTAACACAAATTCAAACACGCTCTGTTTTGTAAAAGCTGTAACATTAAGACCTTCAGCTTATCGACGTCTGCTCCAATGTTGCATCTTACTGCCAAACCTTACCAAAACCATCTTGAGTATCTACAAAAAGCGGCAAAAAGCTGCGTCCCATCACCCTGCTCCAAAGCAATCAAGCCAGCTTAGCATCACACTTTAAGCAAAGGTTACCTCCACTATCTCTCCCTGCACGGGAGGGTTGGAATATTGTGGTCGACGCCCGTAGGGCCTACGCATATAGTAAGGTGGGTACCGCCGCCTGCGATAGGGACGGCGTTGCTGGGCTTGACCTTCTGGTATGTTCTCTGCTCCTTCGTTCTTTTCCCCACTCTCACTATTCTGGTAGTTTTGCTGGTAGTTGCGTGGAGGACCCCTACGACGTGGATATCGTCTGTAATGGTTACGGTCTGCTGCGTATTTACTGCCTTGCACTGGAACTCCACCAGGACCTGTAACATTAGCTGCCTCCGCACCCTAAAGAGCAGGGATAGCGTTAGGTAGGTAAACAGTCAGCATCAAATCAGTTACAGCATAATATAATTCAGTACTGAGCAACGATTTACATCCACATTGTAAAGCAATGAAAAACCATTCATCTCCTTGGATGTCATCAGGCACCGACTCAAACCACAGGCACCACACCAAAGCCTGCAGACCAAGTTTTCCGTGCGTACTCGTAACACCCGAGAGATGTTTTACCTTTTCTCCCTCGACCACATCAAACTCCACGGTCTCTCCATCTCCTACGCTGCGGAGGTACTTCCTGGGGTTATTCTTCTTTATGGCAGTCTAACGAGATAATATTGCAGAGTTACATTTACAGGCACAGCGTGAAAAAACTACTTAGCATATCTGAAGACTTTTTTTAACATTAAGGAATTTGATTATTTAATATCTTAGGAGGAAGACCTGTACTCCTGAAAAAGCAATTAAAACACTGAAAATCCAGGAAGCCATAAAATTTACCTGTATTACTATAGTTCTGGCCCATCTGAAATGTGTAACAGCTGACTACAAACATCTGTCAACATGCTGCCTGCTAGCTGGAAAAGCAGTTTGAAAACAAACAAACAAAAAACCCCCACAATACACACTGGCCATAGTACTCCTAACCCGAGTTTAGCATTAAACACCCCCATAGTATTTATACATTTCTCTGAAGTATATACGCCAATATATAAGCCTTTCCAATCATACACTCTGATTTCCAGCCCTCTACCGTTTCCCACACCACCGCAGCGTGCAGTGGCCCACATGCAGTGAGGCTGTCCCAAGCTATATAAACACAGTGACAGCCATAAATCAAGAGATTTCTTTCTCTGAGGCTTCCAATATCATTGCTTCAGTCACAGTATTTACCAATTAATCACAATCTACTCTAGCCGTGTATTATACACCAAGGATTAGCCCTTCCAAGGTGTCAGCACCAGACAAGCCTTTGTATTGGTATCTGCATGTTAAATGACGTTACTAGAAAACACTGAATCTTCTGTGCTATTCAGCAGTGGATTAAATTTTTGACAGATGAGTTAATACTCAATATGCACTCTCAGCTACATTCTGCTTATCAAACACTTTAACTGAACAATAATACATGTGTAACAACTTTACAAAAAATACCAGCAACAGAATTTGACTAGATTTTCTCCCTAAATGGAACAAAATCTATGGAAAAACATGTTCACAAATCTCAGCCTATAAAGCAGTGGTTTTAGGGAAAGACAGAAAACCTTATTACAACAGTAGCTGAGTGTAACAGCTCTTCATGAGACCCAGGCTTGATAATGGGGATGGGAAAAAGCATACACAGCTGTAACTCCTAAAACAAGCTGATTTCTTTCAGATCAGACCTTTAGAAGTCTTTTATTGTGAAAATTATTACATTAAAACAAATCACTGCCAAACTGTGCTTTTAGAAACACAGAGAGTAGTTACATGACAAGTCCTGAAATCTGACTTGTAAGTCAAGGTCACTTGCAGGCTACCCTACCTGCAAAATTATTACTTGCAGAGTAATAAAGTCTGAAAGCTTTCCTTCAGGATATATATTCCTGCCTCAGTACACAGAAACACAGTAGAGCCACTTGGCCTTTCTCCACTGCCCATTACAAAATAACCTTTTATAAAAAATGCCTCTACATTTTAATAGCGGGTAATTCAGACACAGCACAGGCAAGAAGCTGAGAGATGGCAAATCAAGCTCAAAGCAAAACACTTCCCAGGGGTTACTTTTTCCTCCCTTTGTTTACAACATCAGCAGTATATCCCTAACTCGAAACAAAAGAACAATCCATGGGCTCCTAAATGCCAGAAGTAAGCCATGCTCCACCAAGAACTCTTTGTGGGCAGCTTCACAACAAGAGATCCTAAGACAGAAAGGGTAAGAACACATTGCTGATCACACAGACTTACAAGTCAGACACAAAGGACTAAACTAAGGCCAACCTGCTCCATGAAATAAGCCACAGGTGTGGTGTGCAGTCTCACTCCGGTCTAGTTTCCAGAGGTTTCCAGAGATAATATTTAAGTGTACATATCTGTTTAATTGAAAAAATATCTATTAAAATGTTCTCAGGCTTTCTTTGAAAGCCTGGAGCCATAAATTCCATAAAAGTTTTCCCTAAAAAAACCTTCACTGGCACTTCATCCCTATTAAAGCCCAATTTATTTCTCTCCCTGCTGCAAGCTTTTCATTTAACTTTATTTCCATATGCTTACTAACAACTATATGAATCCACAGGGCAACTTAACTGGACTTCAAACAGTTATCCCCAACTCAACAGAGCATATCTGCAGACAGTGCAATTTTCATCACTGTACGGTATCAGCCTGCTCAACCCCACGTATCTCACGTCCTCGTGACGGATGTATGTGGATACGCAAAACCCCCAAGTACGAGCAGGCTCTACTTGCAATCCAATAGTGAGAAACAGTTGTTCATGTTCAAGTAACACTTCTTGGAAAACACGAGGCTCTTTCACAACTTCAATCCTACTCACATAGGCCATGCACAGCAAGTTTCAGAGAGGCAGCATGTTTCAGTTTCAAGGAAGTCTTACCTGATGGACAAACACATCTTCCTTGGTGTCATTCCTGCAAGACAACAGGAAATTGAAATTCATGTATGAAACGCACACTAAATTAGCCCAGTTTACAAATTCAATTGTTTGGGGTGGGGACAAAACAGGGAGCTGTCAAGACAACTAACTTCGCATCAGCCTTGCTCCTCAACCTTCCATAGAATCATTAAGGTTGAAAAAGACCTCTAAGATCATCGAGTCCAACCATCAACCCAACACCACCATGCCCACTAAACCATGTCCCTAAGCGCCTCATCTACACGTCTTTTAAATACTTCCAGGGAGGGTGCTCTCAACTAGTCCCCTACTAGCTCACTGCTTAAGTAAAGAGACTGTCAGGTAGCCTAGGCAAGGTTCAGAGCACAGGTTGAAGTCCAGTAAGTCTCACATGGAAGCATTCTTCCTCCCTCCTCCACACCCCTCTGTCCTTCATATCCCACCGATGGAGATGTTTGAAGAAGAAAGAACACCTGACCAGCCAACCATTTCTAACAGGGCTCTGTGTGGGAGATCGGCTATCGCAATCCTCGAAACAAGCTGTAAAACCACTGCTCAGGCTTTGGGTGATCTCTCCAGAGCTACACCCTCTCAGCCTCGATGTTTCCTTCATTTAAGGAGTAACACCACTAGCTGACGGCTGAAGGCAGTAGGGTTAGTCAAGCTGAATTTGTGAGCACAGAGGGAAGAGCTTGGGTTCCTCCCCTCGCAAGAAACGGAAAACAGCTCAAGCCTGTACCTACAAGAATCCAAAAACATCCTTCAGCGCCATCATGATACCGCTGAGGCTGGACAACCACAATATGGTACCAACGGAAGTCAGAAAAGTTTCTCTTCTGCAAATAAAAGGCACAGCCGAAACAGCCTCTGCGCTGGTTTGAGCGCTGCACATGCCATTTCCACCACTCATAACAAACTTACAGCCATACATCCAAGCTCACACTGTGCCAACTGAACCTCGCTGCGGTATTAGTTTCATTAGTCTGTGAAACGGTTTGAATCAATAGCAAAGTGGCTTTTATTTCCTAGAATGACTGGTTAAAGACATCACAAAGCAAGCTTGTATGAAAATGCACTCAGAACTGGAGAGTTTACAGGTATGGGTAACAGAATAAATCTTTTTTTTTTTTTCAAAGATAAAACCACTGGTTTTAAAACACGAGCATGACAATTAAGACTTTTCCAAAAACTCAATCTGAGCTATGGCTAGACAGCACCAGTAAAAATAAGTTACCTTGTTTCCTCATGGAATTGATGCCTACAAACCTTAAAGGTTACTGGAAAAAGGTAGTCAAAAGGCAACAAAGCAGAGCCAGTCTGATCATCATGAGGCAGCTCATCCCCAACGCCCCACAATGCAGCGTCCAGAAGCTCTTGCAAAGCCTGCACCTAAATACTTTCTTCTTTGTAATGTAAGATCTCTTACCAGATGCTCCAAAAGCTGAAAACCTTCAGAAGAGCCCAGTAACAGGTTTTCAGTTGGGAAAAAAAAAAAAAAAAGCTTCGCACGTTCCTTCACTCTCAACTGAAAAATGGTGTAGGAAGTGCTCATCGTCTGTGCTCTGCAAGCATGGACGCTCTGCGCTCTTGCCCAAGTTTGATTTTGGACAACCATAGCAGATGCTTGTTTTTAAAGTCCTTTTGAAAACGCAATTTCCATTTAAGAGGATGCTGGAATTTTAGACCAATGAATGACTCCGTTACACAGGTACAGCTCAAGGTGTATACATGGTTAGTTAAAAAATTTACTGGTCAATTTTGAAGCCCAGTGCCTGCCAGGTGATTCCCAACGGTGTTTTCCAGCAAGCCTACTGCCGGACAGTGTAATAGCAATAGCGATCACTTTCTCAAAGAAAACTTGAAATGGTACAAGAGGAACCCCCATTCTGAAGGTCTAACAAGCCCTTTAGCTTATCTTCACACTAAACGATTCTCCCCTCAACACCTTTAACCCTTAAAATAAAAAAAAAGGCATCAGACAAGCAGACAGGTTAAGAAAATGCCACTGTTAAGCCCAGCAGAGCACTAAATACAAAGCCAGAAATCAACGTGCGGCTCCAAGTATGGTAAGAGGACCAAGGCAGTGGCCTGCACGTTCATTTATTATTTTGACAACTGTGAGAAACAACTGACAGATGCTCTGAATTCAAACATATTTCAGAACAGAAATGCACTTTTAACATTAAAAGAACACAGGAAATGCTTGATGTTAACACGCACATACATCAAAGCTAAATTTTAGTTCCAAAGCTAATTTTAGCTGCAAGCAGACCCGGCTGAAGCAAAGACAAGCAAGGGCAGGAGCTCCCGCAAAGTTTCCCTTGCAGCAAGCCAGAGAGATTCCAGAGTTTAGGAAATGTCCTCCAGTTCAGTTCTCAGGCTGCGGTTCTAATCTCTTGATAACACGAGATCACGCTGGGTTTCTCATTAAAAATGGCAACCTCGCCATCCCCAGGAGGGATTAAACAGCTGACAAATTAATGACTGGGGAAGCCATTTGGATGTCTTAACTAGCTGCTGTTGCTTCCTTGCTTGACTCACATCACTGAGCATTTCCACTACTGAGGGAAACAGGAAAAAAGCCTTCCCTAGAGGTAGAGTTTGTGGCCTATGACTTTATACGCGTTTACAAAAGCCAAAGACGCTAAAGCTTAACAGCACCAATGACTATACGACATTTAACACTGAAACCTACAGGAAGAATGCAAACAGGGCAGACTCAGAGTCAAGTTTTTAAAGTTGCAGACACAACACCAATTAAGGAGCTTGGCAGACACTTAAGATAGGGTCATAAGGTAACAGACAGTTTAAAAAAGCAGTATTTTAAACAACCCTAAATAAAAGGCCCAATAAAAGCAGCAGTATCTACACTCGCTTCCCTGAAGAGGGACTCTGCCAAATTCTGAACCACTGGGTGTGAGGTACTAGGTGTTTAAAGGGGAACAGTTCTTCGAAATATGCCCTCTGCAAAATAACCCGCGGGGAGGCCCGCCAGAACCAACAGGTACCAGAATTTCCCATTTTTCCAGAACTGGTTTACAGTGCAATTCCAGGACTCCTCTACCACTGGACAGCTTCACCGATATGCCTATTTTAAGTATTTACACAACTCCTGAAGCGTTCAAATTTTTCTTTAAAATCAACTACTGTCATAAAAAGAATATTCTAGGCCCTTGTTTCTTGAGACCCCTTTATACACTCCAGTCTTGCGATATAGAAAAAATCTGAATTTTGCTCATTTCCCCATACATTCAGGGTTTCCTCAAGAGAGAGCACTTTTAACTACCAAGCGCTCAAAACAATTTTTGCTTGCATTGCTGCGACTGAACTTCACGCAGGAGTTTAAACAAATAATTTGTGTGTGCTAACAGCCAGCAGACTTTTATACCCTTAAGAGCAAAAAAAAAAAAAACCCAAACCACCATGAATAAAAAAATCTTAATCTAAGAAATATCACGGCGAAAATAAATTCACTACGAGAGCAAGGCCAAGATTCAAGCACTAAAAACCCAACCCAATAAAAACCGACGGGGTAAAGGATCCTGGGATGGCGGCAGGACACATCTTATCAGTTTCTTCCGCCAAGTGCCACCACGCAGGGTGACAGAGGTGACAAAGGCGTCGCCCCTGCCGCCCAGCTCCCAGCAGCACGCTCGATCTCAGGTCCAACGTCTGCAAGGCCCGAGCACAAACCGCACCCGCCCCGCGCCCTCTCCCCGCTGCTCCCCGTGGCGGAGCGGGGGAGCAGCCTCCGCCGCCCCCGGGCCCTCACCTGTTGATGAAGCCGTAACCGTTCCTCACGTTGAACCATTTCACTGTTCCCAAAACCTTCGTTGCTGAGGAGAGAGGAAGAGGAGGGAGAGAGAGGAGAGAGGCGGCGGCGTCAGGGCGGCACGTGGCGGGGCGGCGCACACAAAGGCCCCGCGTGGCGGACATTTTGAGCCGCCCCGCCCCCACCCGCCGACACGCGGGGCCCGGCGGCGCGCGCGGGAGGAGGAGGAGGAGGAGGAGGAGGGGGAGGAGGGCGCCCAACGGCCGCCGCGGGCGCGAGCGAGGGGGCGCGCGCGCATGGGAGGCGGCGGCGGCGCGCGCCGCCCCTCAGTGAGGGGGAGCTCGCGCCGCCCCTCAGCGATGGCGGGGGGGGGGGGGGTTCGCGCCGCCGCCGAGGCCTCCCAACCGCCGCGGACCCCCCCCCTCACCGATGACCTTCTTGTCCCCGCCGGCGGGAGGCGCCGCCGAGGCCAGGCCGCTGCCCCCATTCCCGGTCCCGCCGTTAGGCTTGGAGTCGGCGGGGGCGGCGGGGGCCGCCGCGGGGACGGGGGCGGCGGGCGGCTGGGTCTCGGCCTCGCTGCTCATGGCGGCGGCTGTTCGGTGCGGACGGTGGTGGTGACTGGCTGTTTGCGCCGCCTCCCGCGGTGTGATGGTGACTGAGGCCGGCCGTGGGGGGGGCTGCTCCCTGCTCCGGGCTCGCTGAGCTCCGCTCTCCGCTCCCGATACCGATCGAACTGGCCACAATGGCGGCCCGCACCGGCTAGCCACCCCGCGCGCCCCGCCTGCGCGCGACGCTATTGGCCGCTCAGGCCGCCCGTTAAACGGCGAGCGAGCCCATTGGCTCCTCCCCTGCCGGCCACCGCCCCTCGCGGAACGCCTATTGGCGAGGACACCTGCCTTTCCTCAGGAGCGCGCGCCCATTGGCTGCTCCGGCCGCGGCTGCCAGGCTCTCTTTTCTTACCGGCCTACCCGCACTCCCCGCCCCCGCGCGCTGATTGGCCGCCGCCGCCGCTGCCGTCCCCACCGGGCCCGACCGGGGAAGTGCGCGCGACCATGTGGCGGCGGCGGCGGCGGCGCCCGGGGCCGCTCCGTCCCCGCCCGCCCTGGGAGCACCGCGGCCCCCGGCTCCTCCCGCGCGGGGCCGTCGGGGCCTCTCGATCCCTTTCACCCCAGCTGAGCGGCCGCCCCAGCCCCGGTGTCACCGGGACTCGGCCCAACGGACGCGCTGGCGGCGTTTCCCCTCGCTTTAAAGACACGGGGCAGAGCGATCGTGCGGGCGGCCCCCGCCTCCGGCCCCGTTACAAGGGCTGGGTGCAGCCCCAGCGCTCCCCCGGGGCGCGCGGCTCCCATTAAGAAAAACAATCATCAGTAGGAAGGAGCCTGGGAGCGTTAATTAACGGTGGGAAATGACGGGTCTGGAGACATGGCCGAGCTGCTCAAAATAGTAATTACGGGCAGTTACAGCACGGTAATCGGCCTCCTGAGAAGCGGCGTGCTGCGGGGAGGGCTGCGCCCGCGCGTAACGGATTGGCCCAAGTGCCGCACCTTGGAGTGGGGTGGGGGAGCTGGCCTAACCCCCCCAAGGGAGCGGGCAGCCGGGCCTAACCCCCCCCCAAGGGAGCGGGCAGCCTGGCCTAACCCCCCTCCAAGGGAGCGGGCAGCCTGGCCTGACCCCCCCCAAGGGAGCGGGCAGCCTGGCCTGACCCCCCTCCAAGGGAGCGGGCAGCCTGGCCTGACCCCCCCCCAAGGGAGCGGGCAGCCTGGCCTGACCCCCCCCAAGGGAGCGGGCAGCCTGGCCTGACCCCCCCCAAGGGAGCGGGCAGCCTGGCCTGACCCCCCTCCAAGGGAGCGGGCAGCCTGGCCTGACCCCCCCCCAAGGGAGCGGGCAGCCTGGCCTGACCCCCCCCAAGGGAGCGGGCAGCCTGGCCTGACCCCCCTCCAAGGGAGCGGGCAGCTGGGCCTAACCCCCCCAAGGGAGCGGGCAGCCTGGCCTGACCCCCCCCAACCAGGGAGCGGGCAGCCTGGTCTAAAGCCCCCCTGGGGAGCAGGCAGCCGGGCCTAACCCCCACCCCAGGGTGCAGGCAGCCTGGTCTAACCCCCACCCCAGGGTGCAGGCAGCCAGGCCTATCCCACACTCCAGGGTGCAGGCAGCCTGGTCTAACTCCCACCCCAGGGTGCAGGCAGCCTGGTCTAACCCCCACCCCAGGGTGCAGGCAGCCTGGTCTAACCCCCACCCCAGGGTGCAGGCAGCCTGGTCTAACCCCCACCCCAGGGTGCAGGCAGCCAGGCCTAAGCCCCACCCCAGGGTGCAGGCAGCCTGGTCTAACTTTCCCCCTTACCAGGCAGCCTGTTCTAACCCCAGCAGGCAGCCTGGTCTAACCCCCACCCCAGGGAGCAGGCAGCCTGGTCTAACTTCCCCCCCCCACCAGGCAGCCTGGTCTAACACCAACCCCCCAGGGTGCAGGCAGCCTGGTCTAACCCCTGCAGGCAGCAGGCAGCCTGGTCTAACCCCCACCCCAGGGTGCAGGCAGCACGCAGAGGTCCTGAGCCCTGTGCCAGGCCTCCTGGTGAGGAAGGGAAAGGGTCTGGAAATTTGGGACCTGGTTGAGGAGCTCCTCGAGCCCCTCCAGGCTGGAGAAGCACTGCAGGGGCTCTGCTGCTCTCCTTGTGTTTGCGTTGCTCCCCAAGGAGCTCCTTTGATTGCACCGGCCTGGGCAGTTACTCAAGATAAATGCCTCCTAATTGAGCCATTTAGGAGCCAGGCTGTAGCCCTGGGTCAGAGGTCTCGTAAAAGTCTTGTCTTTAATCAGCCTTTTCCTAAGCATCTCATCCTTCCTTCCCAGTGGAGCTTCTCTGCCAGAGGGATGGGGAGAGACTGGGGGGCAGCTCCCCTTACCCTGAGCCCTTCTCCCCGCCCAGGCAGTCGGGAAAGCATCACTGCTGGGTTCTTTATCTTGATGGAGCCCTTCTCTAACGACCACCTTTCACCTCCTCTTTGCCCCCATCCCCTATGTCTTTACGTTACACCAGCTCAGAGAGATCCGAGATCTTTGCTGGATTCCCCGGAGGGAAGGTCCAGGGGAAACCCAGCATTCTTGTCCAGCAAGTTATTTTCCTTGGGCGCTTGAAAAATGTGGTTGTTGGCCACAGATTCACAGCCCTGCCCTTGGCTATGTCATTCCTCCCACAAAAGAGGAGGGAAAGGTCACCAGCAACCACCAAGAAGGGCGCTGACCCCATCACTCCACCATCTTTGCAACGAACGCGTATCCCCTTGGGATCAGCCCTTAGAGCATCACCCACAAATTATTGTCGCTCTCTCCATCCCAGCATGAAGAATAGATGCCGGTTCCCCACATTACACCGTGGCCAGGCGAGGGGCTCTGGTGGGGCCAAGGTCAACCCACCACAACAAGCAATGTAGGTTTATGGACACAGGTCTTGTCAAGTTATCTTGGTAACTTTTTCATGAGATCTCCAACTCAGCTAACAAAGGAAAAAGCTTTAAAACAGTAATACCATCCCGCAAGGGATCTGCATCAGAATTCTGACTTTGATGAAGAAACTAGAATGATATCAAAATTGGATGATGCTCAGGAAGTCAACTGAAAAATAAATCTTAAAATATAAGGGCAAATAGGGAATCCACCATGCGAGAGACCCTAGAGGGAGAAAATTGGGGTGAAAACGTCAAATCTCAGTGATGAAGCCTGTGAGGATGTCAGGGCCATGCACCCACAAAAGAAAATGTGGGCCACTCAACAGCTAACAACGTCTTTTGGGGGGGCAGCACTGCAGGGCCCAGAGGCTAACCTGATCCTCAGATGAGTAGAGAGGCAATCAGAAACGCTGTCTCCAGTTGCAGCATCCAGAGTTGGAGGAAGACGCTGAAGCTCAGAGAGAGAAGATCCATCATCTGCTCTACAGCAGGAGATTCCAGGACTTGCTACATAACTGAAGGGGGACTTCATCATCGGGGAATTAAACCCAAAAATGTGGTCTTTGAGAAAACTTTCAGCCAGTAGATCAGGAACAGCAAGATACATAAGCTGGAAAGCTGAAACTCTGCGCATTCAGTGTCAAAGAGAAACGTAACGGGATATAATTAGCCATTGGAACAACTTTCAAAGAGGCTGTCATGGATTTGCCGCTGTTAATTAATTTGGGGAAGCTCTGTGACCCCTGCTATGCGGGAAGCGAGACTAGCTGATCGCAGTAACATAAATACATCAGGCTGAGAAAGTGCTGCTGAGTGGACCCAGAAATAACTGGTTTCCCTGGTCTAAAAGTATAGTGAATTTGGGTACCTGCAGCCAGAACTGCAAACCTCAGCACTGCGGCTGGCAGGCAGAGCTCCCTGGAGCTGCCTGGAGCCAAGCTCCTGCCTAAATCCCACAGGGAAGGGCCATCTGGACACGTTTCCTGAGCAGGACCAGCAGCCGAGTTTCTTTTTGGTCACCTCTATCTCACAGCTGTTATCTGGGCCTGGTTTTCTCCTCTGTATTGGGAATTTTCCACCCTCATCTCACAGGAAAGAGCCTTCTGCAAAGTCTTTTGGGGCCTGGAGAGGAAAGGGATGGTGTCCTTCGTGTTTGTTTCATCACCTAATGTTCTGCAGGTACAAGAAGGTGAGATGCCTTGAGCTGGAGAGAAGCGAGCAGAGTGTGTGTCCTCAGCAGCTGGGCAATCCCAGGAATGGAGACCTGGAAATCCTGACAGCCAGAGCCTGCTTCAAGGACTTTCTAAACAGCCACGAGATAAAAGAGCACACCAAAGCACGCCTGCAGGATCTGTCCTCCAGTACCCAGCGCTTGCTATCTAGCGCACAGAGCGCACCTCCCCGAGACAGCCCCACGCAATACACTGCCGCTGCCCAAGGAGTGATGGAACGTGTCCGGACGGGATGAGGCGCCTGCATGTGACAGAACAGACTTTGTCCCAACTCCTTTACGTTTAATCTGCTGGATGAGAAAAGTCGCGCTGTAGCCCAGCCCCCAAGGAGCTAGCTGAGCTTGCAACCCAATTCTGGGAGAAGAAAGTCAGTTTTTCCACCAACCTGCAGCCCCAGCTGCGCTCTTTGTAACCACGCAGGGTAAGGAACCCCGATTTCTACTCCTACAGCGTAATCGTTCTCTGCTTCCCAGCCCAAAGCCCTGCTCTAACACCCTTGTAGCACCCCGGTAAATTCCTGTAACACCCATGGCACGTAACAGCCCCACCGCCTAGCGCCGCAACGTGCCAGGGGAGGTTTTACAAACGCTTGTTTACAACATAACTCACCATGCTGCTTTCACCCCTCTTTCCCATTTTGCAAATGCCAGCAGCAAAGCCCCTCACCACGCGCAGTACGTGTTCCCTACTGAAACAGCTAGGGATAACGCACGATGCTGAAGGAGCTGTAGCTCTTCTCACCTGAAGACGAATCTGTTCCCAAGCATGTTAACTGATGTGCACTGCACACATTTTTAACAAAATTCTTTATTTACATTTCAAAGTGTAAAAAAAAAAAAAAGATAGATGCCAATTATTAAATAATTTCAGGAGAACATCAAGAGCGCAGATCTGGCCTGGGAGAGGACTGGGGCAGTGGGGGAACTGGCTGGAGTTGGAACTGCATGGAGCCAGCACAGGCCTAACCACTGGTGAAGGAACGCTGAAACAAAGAAGAAACAGATCCAAAATGCTGGACAGCCGTTCCCAACTCATCCTACAACAGCAAGACTGTGCAGTGACACTGGGTGCCGCGATTTCCAAGTGAGTGCTGCTTGCTGCATGCACCAGCTCACGTCAACCCTGAGCTAGAGAGCACAGGAGCCCTCCTGGGTCTCCGTGCCAGGCATCTGCATCTACCTCTGAACGTGAAACCAACAGTCCCTGGTTCCCCTGGCTGATTTTAAGGGATCTTGACAACTAGCCGATTTAGCTGTCTGAAGTTATGTTCTTGTCTACAGGCAAATGCTGTTCTTGTCTACAGGCAGCCGAGAGGCAGCAGGGTGCAGAACGGCAGTTCCTAAGACCTGGCTGGGAAGTAAGCAAGGTGCCACCAGCTCGTACCTAAAAATGAAAAGCTTCCAGTCTCAAGTTAGATACTGGCCAGAGATCACGTACTCCAAACTGAAATGATCAACGAGTCTGGGCCTGAGGACAACCCTAAAAGGGACCCAGCCCATCAGCACGGGTCTGCCCATCTGCAAGAAAGCCTGTTAACAAGGTTGTCCTTATCTTTAAAAGCCTATAAATGCCTCCAGAAGTACCAGGGAAATGAAAGAATGATCACATTCCCTGTTGTCACTTCATCAAATAGGAGGAGCTCTCAAGTCTGAAGCGCTGCGGATCTGAAAGACTTTATTACGGAAGTGGGGACGCCTTTGTGGGTTAATTCCAGATGTCTTTGGAAATCGTTTCATGGAAGGTCAAAAAGTGTGGGGATTTGCTTTTGTCAGTGCATGCCTGCCTGCTGAGATTTGAAAAATCAGCAATCAAAAGGCTAATACAGCAGATTTTTGACAAGCTGCAGCCTGACACATTGAAATCTAGACAGATTTGTTTAAATGCTTGTGTTTTTTTACAGTGAAGTGGGCGGACAAATGGAAACAGAATACTGTACGTTAGCCTGAGCTTTGTCTTGAGCCTATTGGCTTAACCAAAATAAAGCCTGAATAATAGTAAATGCTGGAAACATCTCCCTTCAGATGAGGACAGTGGTATTTTTTTGAGTTAAGGTAAGACTACGTAACATGATAATTCCTTGGCCCTTCAGTGGTGGCAGTCCTATGGCCGTATGGAGCAAGGAGGCTCAAGTCCTCTCTCTCTCCTCTTCTTTTCTTGATCCCTGCCTGCCCCACACATGGATGCTCTGCTTTCTGTAGCAATCAGTGTTCACCAACCTGCAGGTGAGAGTGAAGCCCCCCACCCCCTAGACTGCCTGGGTAATACCAGCTGGATTCCTGTTGCAGTTCTCTTTCATCCACTGGTTTCTAAAGCCGAGGCTTCACGGCAGCCTAACCCCATCCAAGGCACAGCTTCCCCAACCCCATCTTCCCCTTGATTGCAGCTGCAAAATCTTAACCCTCTAGCACTGCCTTTGATGCTTGGGTAGCTCAGAGGGAAGCCAGTTCAGGGAGTTGAGCTGGCAAAAAACGAACGCTCTTAGAGAAGCGTTTTCTGGTGTTTCACCGAGCTGAGTCAGCTCTCTGCAGACTCATATGAATGTGAAAATAAGTCAGGAGAAAAGTAAGAAGCAGAGCAGCCCACAGTTCAATTGCACTGGGTGCCTGTGAAGACAGACTTACCACATTTCTGTTTCATTGCTTTACATCTCCCCACACTGAGAGATCACAACCGGCAGCTTGGGTTTGTTATTTGGACCCGTAGGCACATTCTGGGGACAAACAAATATATAACGTTAAACCTTATAAAAGCACGGCAAATCCAGTGAGTGACAGGTACTTGAAGACTGGCCAAGAGGTGTCTGTGCAGCATCAGGAGCAGGGAAATCTAGACACAGCTCTGAGTAACATAGAAGCACCATCGTGCGTTTTGGCAACGGACCCGGCCATAAGCTGGTGAACTCTCCCTGTGAGCAGAGGTTTGGGATACAGACCGGACCCCGATCCTTTGAATGGGAGGGAAGGAACAGAGCAAAAACTGGAGAGCTCCTCATGAGATAGAGCAGGCGTCATGTCACTTGAGGGTGCTCTGCCTTAAATCTTTAAAGTTACTAATTACAGCTGCAACAAGCAAAGCAAACTTGTATTTGTACAGAAGGGGAATCGGTGTACGAGATAGTCACAAAGCAACTCTCGTTCCGAACCTCTCGTTCTGCTGGACTTGGCTGCTTTCTCATGAACGTCTGTTTTATTTCCTTTAATTCACCCCTCACTGCAGTGATGCACAAAGCAGGCACACCACAACCCTTCCATCCGTGCTGCTGGTGAAGAGGGCTAGCAACACATGGATTATACCATGCCGTACAGTTCCTTGCACGCGACCTTTTCTCAATACCTAACAGTTGTCATCTCTGTTTGTGCCCCGCTTTTTGGATTCACTGATGGCAGAGGCCCTTGCGCACATTATCCCGTGCGTGTGCCATGAAGTTTGTATCGGCTGTCTTGGAGAACTCACTGCTATTTGTTAAATCTACTCATTATCCTGCCATGACACCCAGTCACGTTGGTAGCAACCACCACCCCTGAGCGTATTTATCTCCAGCTCCTAAAAGCCCATCAGAATATTCGTTTAATTTTTCTTATTAAACATGCTGATCACGGATCAGCAGAACTGATGATTTAGCGTCCAATGAATAATCCCAGGCAATGGCACAGAAGTGATCTGCTTTACACTCTTGTCTGAGTTGCTGATGGAACAGCTTTTCAATTCAGCTTCCTGAACAAATGCAAAGCATTGCAAATAAAGCCACAAGAACACAATCCCCGCTCAAAGACTAACCAGCAACCACGAAAGCACAGCATTTCTAATGTCAATCTATATGACAGCCTTTGCCTCTACAGATTTCCTGCTATTTTATAATGCTGACAACCGATAATACCAGTTATCTACACTGGTATTCCCTGGTATCCTGTAAACAGACAGCGAGAGCGAACAGAACAACCCTCGTTAATCCTCTACATGACTTTCCAACGTGGACATTCACAGAGAAATAGGCCAATTCAACTTACCTCAATTTTTCTCATGACCAACAGCCCATCGACAATTTTACCTAGAATGAGAAAAGGTATCCACTTCAGTATGGCCAGTTTTCACCTTTGCTCCCCCCCACTCACCACAGGTACATGAATTTTTGTTCCTCCTGAAAAGTCTTGTGCAGTGTATAGCTATTGGGCACTTCAGGGTTTGTTACTGATCTCTAAACCGATAAAGGAAACAATCCCTCTTAAAACATTTTCCACATTCAGAACAGACTAAGTGCATTTTCCCATCACAGGGGCGGCACGCGTAGAAATCTAGGTTTTGAGACCTGCCGCCACCAGCTGTGCTAAAATACAGCACAAACTACCTCTCTGTCAACACAATCTTTGTAATGATGCAAACCCAGCAATGAACAATATCAGCGTTACTTAAGAATTGGAGGAAGTATAAGTAGGACATCAGCTTAAAGGCCGGCCTTGAAATCCTACAGCTCAAGTGGCAGTACACGAAAAGTTGGCAGACACGGTTTCACGGAATTACTATCTAAAAACTCTGCTGAAAGCTCAGTCCTCTCTGACAGTGGAGAATAAAGGTATCCCTCCACTCATCTGTCTGTCCCTTCTGCTCTGGCACAAGGATTTATGTAGTAACACGATACACCGATGAAGGAACTGATCTGGATTAAAGCTAACATGGGAAAAAAATCTTTCATTTCCACAGTGATCCATCTCAGTATCTGGCTGCACAGATACCTCCGCTAGCACAAGCGAGGGGGGAAAAACAAGCCGTCCACGGCCGTTTATTTTAGCAGCTGCGCCAGAGGGAGCGTCCGTGAGCTGGTACGCCAGGCCTCCGCTGCAGGTACTCACCGAACACGACATGTTTTCCGTCCAACCAGTCACATTTGGAGCACGTAATGAAAAACTGACAGCCGTTGGTACTTGGACCACTGTTTGCCTGGGGGTTGAGAATGGCAAAATATGAAAAGTGTACAAGTCAGGACTTCCCAAAACTGAAGGCAGACGCATCTCACATAGGAAAGAACTGTTGCTCTAGACCTAGCCTAGCTTATTTTTAGCTTATTGCTACACAATCCAAAGGAAGCAAGATACACATCTGCAGGAGAGTACCCTGCGCTGGGACGCGGCACGCCACCACGTCTGGTTGTGCCAGTGTGCGCAAGGGCCACGCCACCAACTTTTTATTATACTTCGATGAAGGCACGTTCAGCACAAGGCTGTGCTGAAATCTGGGCTCTAGACCATGCTCCCGAAAAAAGGCTAAAATTTCTGGTGATGAGTATCTTACTGCTGCGGTATTGTCCTGGGGAACACTGAAAGGCAGGAACCAGGGCAGACAAAAAGAAGCCGATTCCTGCTATTTGGAAGGTTTCCTCAGAATAAAAAAAAACAGGTGTCTGTTCTGATGATCAGGATGAGAGAAAGGTAACGACCATATCAGCAGAGGGTTCACAGGAACGGTGTCATGCAGACGTGAAATTTAATTCACACCCAAGCGCAACACCCAGAGCATTTGCACTCTGCTAAGAAAACGTCTCTGCAACGCTTAAGTCCATTTCAATTTTTCAAAGCTCTCTTGACAACCAGGAGGTACTAAAGCAGGTTTCTGTGCTGACAAGTGAACTGGACAAGTTTTGCAGCTGCAGGACTGCACAGGACACGGTGACATTGGATCTTTTACTTATTGCTAGCCAGCTTCGGAAGGATCCAGCTGGGATGGAGCATGGTTTGGCCCGGAATGACTCCACAGAGCTGTGCCACTTCAACACAAGGCTGGTAATACCAGCGTGGGATCCCTTCTGCCACATTACAGCACACTGTTTGCTTAGCTGTGTTGTGACACCTCTTTTAGGCGATGTTTTGAACAGGATGAATAACTAATCCAAATGGTAAATGCCCAAAGCAAGTGGTTTTAAGGGCAGGGCAGCTGAAAGAGCTGGGGAAGAAGCAGCTGTGGATACGAACACTGAAGCACTGGCTCCACTTGCTTTCTATTGCAAAAGTCAGCGTATTGTTCCTACCAGACGACATGCAATGGTTGCAGTTTTTCCTACAATGTTGAACAGGAAGCGCATGTTATAAAAGATACCATGGTAACGCTGCTATGGCTTTGAAACTCCCAAATCTCTTTGTTTCACCCTTGCCGAGGTCAGTGTTTGATAACACTATCAGGAAAGAAAGAACACCACCACTTGCCACCGTATGAAAACTGTACGAACCAAGCTATTCTGAAAGCTGATCAAACAAAGCCTGCCCCAGCACTCCGACAGGTAAAAAGGAAAGGGTGCTGCAGGATCGGGACTTTTGTGTTACTCAGAGCATTAACCCATGAGTAGCCTTCTGACTAGTAGTTACAAAGCTGGCCTTTCAGACCTTGTATCCAACGGTGGAAATTTCTGTTGTCTAGCAAATAACTTACGTGCTTAGGAAAAGGGCACAGAGAAAGTACCAAATGCTTTTCAGTCTTATAATGTCATTATTTTATACTCACCATAGAGAGCAGCCCAGGAGCAGAGTGTTTCAGCTTGAAGTTTTCATCTGCAAAAGGACCCCTATATATACTGGCGACTCCAGTGCCGTCTCCCTGCACGAGAGAGGTGCCCAGTCAGCCACAGGATTTGTTCTGTAGCAATTGCTAGAGAACAATTCAATTTAAAAATTCAATTTAAAATCCCCAAGCAAAAGGACAGGGTTAAACTCAGCCCAAAATGGATGCTGTGCTGCCATTTATATACACCAGCAGTGAAGACATTCAATGTTACATTTCTGAAGAGGAACAGCAACTGGTTTCTAACTGCACAGTACATCATTTGCCACCCATATGTTGGCAGAAACCCGCGGAGATAGTAAGGATTAAGTCCAAGCCTCCCAGAGTGAGATGGAGGCTATAGATTGCTTGGTATGGACCCACCTCGACTTGGCAAGGAAAAGGGAGGGGACATAGAAGTATGGGCTGGTGTGACAAGGAAAGCAGAAGCGGTTGTGTGGAAAAAAATCGGTTGATGGTATGCTTACTTATTTCACCCTATTTTCTGTGACTTCACTGGAAACAGGGAAGTGATCTCTCTGTTCAGCAAGGACAGTTTCTAAAATACAGAGTTTCTAATTTTTGCTGTACTTTCTACCAAGTCGAGACATCTTGTACTTAACTACAAGCCCTAGCACCCAGGCGTCAAGACACTTACAAATTAAAGCAGCGTGGCCCGTAACAGCTGCAGATTGCAAGCTTTGACTGCTCACAAGTTTATAACTTTGCAGAGGGCTGACGCATGGTTCAGGTAAGACACGTAGCTTGTGGGACTGCCGAAAGGCCATCCTGCTCTTTGGTCCAGTGTTGCAGAGACACTCCTGTACGATGCCAAAAGGCCATCCTGCTCTTTGGTCCGGTGTTGCAGAGACACTCCTGTACGATGCCAAAAAGACTGAGCAGGGACCCTTCAGTGGAACAGCCTTAAAGATGCTGCAGTGAGGAACCCTTCAGGGAAAGCTGCAGAAGCCACGCAGACAGGTACCTCTGGCACGGTCAGTTAAATTTACTTTTCTGACAGTAATTTCCCTTTCTGTGTTGATTTTCCTCTTCTGTGTCACTTCAGCCCCATTTCTTCTGCCATGCTGCAACCTGTCTCCCTTCGTTGCCTTTCTACTTAATGTATACTTTCTTTATTAGGCCAAACTTAATAGGAAAATAAGATGCCAGTAATATACCATGTGCAGCTCCACCTCTTCTGCTCTGCCCTTGCTTCTTTTCCTCCTATTCTCTGTGGTTTACTTAAACTGTCAGCTCTGAGACAGGAACGTATACCCTATCTTAGCGGTCAGTGTGACCGTTCTTGCTCCCCCAGTGGCTTTGTAATAAGTGTAATTTATAAATTACAAATACTGGTGCAATCTGTAATGCTTGTTGAGCTTCAGTGGAAGTAGTAAAGCCCACTGGGACATTTGAGCAGCATCACAATTAGCAACTACCTAAAAGTCTGCTGTGGCTGAGCCATCCGCTGTGCGGTCAGTTCTCAGTGACTTTCATTCAACCAAGTTTTATAAATTTTGTATTAAAAAAGCTTTATTACCCCCCTCATACTTTGAAACGCTTCCAGAAATGAAGTAATTTTACTGGGTCCTAGGACAGCGAAGAGACCCAGCAGTCCTCCAGCCTTCCCCATATACTCGATTTATCCCCAAGTCAGAGTACGACCACCACTGCGGCACCAAGTCTCTTCTATATTGAGACAATTCACTAACAAAAAGTTAGTTTTGATTTAAACTATCTCTTCCACTAGATGCTTGGTTCGTACTTAGGGTCTCTGACCACAAAGCTAGTACAAATTCGCAGGGTTTCTTGTTTGGGGGGACAGGAGAAGGGGGAAGGACAACAGGGTAAAAAAGTCTCTGCAAGTTTGAAAAGCCTCTAGCTGCACTGCCGTGCTTTTTTTATAGAGGAAATATTTTGGGAAGGAGAAGGTATGTTCACCCAGGACTCCGTATTTGTTTTCAAGTACATTACAGTCCGTTGCAGTAAGATGGCAGCAATGCTATGAGGAAACCTCCAGTTACTACTGGGTACCTCAAAAGAGAGCCAACAGATCCCATAAATCGGCACGGACTTCTGGAAACAGTTGGTATTATACCAAGTAGGAAAAGTACAAAAGGAATATACAAGTACATACGTTTACAAAGTCACCTCCTTGGATCATGAAATCCTTTATTACCCTGAAGAAGTAAAACAATACTTTAGTTCTCAGTAGAAAAATGCCTCAAGAAGCTTCATATGTGATAAAAAGGAGTTCTGCCTCACAGCACAACAAAAGTTATCAGGGCCTACGAATGCTACAGTCTAAAATCCACAATAAATATTAACTACTGGTGGCTCTCAGGTAATTTGGGACCCACTGCTGTCCGACCAGGGATAGCGATTAGGTGACAGATGCCAGGAAACGATCCCCGACCTGGCACACCAGGAACGGGGGATCCCTCCCAGTGACCCCAGTGTACACATCTGACAGCACCCCCAAATCCCCCAAAGCGACAGAGGGACGGTATCAGCCGTGACGGACAAATGCCTCCCCGACCACCAATGCCTTTGGAGCAGGTCTCAAACCACATCCAGCTCAGCCTGCTATCTAAGTGCCCAAACCAAAGCAGAAGAATTACCTGTGGAAAGTGCTTCCTTTATAACCTATAGGGACACCATCTTTCCTGCAAGGAAATAAAAAGGAAAATCATTGCAGCTTACTGAATATCCCAACGCAAAACCCTCCCAGGAGTGCAGAGTCCCAAAGGGTTGCCCTATACGTTAGTAGCTGCTTTGATACACAACCAAGCGCTGCAGCCTGGCTCTCAGCTGGTGCTACCAGAGGCCGAGGGAAACCTCGAGTGGGCTCTGCACACTAAATGACACAGTTCCCTACAACATCTATCCCATCACCTTAACAGGATCCCACTGCAATTTGCAGCATGAGCGGGTGGGATTTGCAGACAGGGATTTTCAGAGCAACTTGAGCATGAACCATGCCCAAAAAGGGAAAGTTTGCCATCTCCGTGACCGACTGAGCCCATCATAATTTCATCAGAGCAGACTTGCATAACTCTTTCATATTGTACTGGTATAGTAAGAAAAAACTTCCAAGTGAGCCTTCTTCCTACTCGCCCAGCCCTGTTTCTCCGAGTAGGCTACTTAAAAGGATGCTATAACGCACTTACCTGAATTCACCCGTACAAAACTGCCTGGAAAACAAAAAAGAGCAGAGCGTGAGCCACATTTGAACTCCGAGGACACAGAGGGCCGCATTCAGCGAACATGCGCTGCCTGCTGTGCAGGACCTTCCTTACTGCATCGGGGATACCCCCAATAAAACGGGAACCGGCAGTAACTCCTCCCCACTTCCATTTCAAAACAGGCTTCTGCATTTTCTGCAGTTGAGGAGGCCAGATATTTAACACCGAGGTTGTAAGAGACTGAAGGTGGAGGAGGCACTGTGTTTCACAGAGGACAGGGTATATTCATTTCTCCCGGGTCCAGGCTGAGCTGCAGGAACGCCGGCTGCTCCTTACCTGAAGTTTTCCGCCGTTTTGGGTACAACGTCGGCGAACAGCTCGATCTTCATGCGGCCGACCTCCTGGGGAGGCAGCGGCCAGATCAGCCTTCTGGGCCCCGCTCAGGCACGCCAGCCCCCCCACCTCGGCACCAGGGAACTCCCACAAATTCAACCTCCTGCTGCAGCCCCCCTTCCCTGCAAGCTCCCTCCTGATGCAACCCTGCACCCCTACCCCCCTCCCCTGCAGCACCGCTGCAGGCCCTTTGCAATGCACCCCTGTAGCCCCACAGCCCCCCGATGCTCCCCTGCAACTCCCTCCCGCCACGTCCCTCCACACGCTTTCAGTCGCAGCCCTGCAAACCCCACAATGAACCCTTGAACCCCCCCGCAGTGCACCCCCACCATCGCCTTTTGCGCTTCTACCGCCCCAATTAATCCCTGCAGGCCCCCCCGCCGTGCACCCCTACAAACGCCCTCCCAGAGCACCACTGCAAGCCCCCCCGCGCTCCGACCACCCCTGGGTGCCTCACGCCAGTGCACCCCTGCCAGCCCTCCCGCCCCGGTGCTCCCCTGCCAGCCCTCCCGCCCCGGTGCTCCCCTGCCAGCCCCGCTCCTCTCCCGGTGCACCCCCACAAGCCCCCGGTGTTCCCCCCCAGGCCCCTCCCGGGGCAGCCCGCAGCCCCCGACCCGGCCCCAGCCTCCGCCGCGCAGCTCCCGAGCCCCGCCGGGGCCGGGGCCGGGGCCGGGGCCGGGGCCGGGGCCGGGGCCGGGGCCGGGGCCGGGGCCGGGGCCGCGCCCTGGCCCACCTGCCCGCCGATGGTGACATCGAAGAAGACCACGGGGTTGTTGGGGTTGGACGCTAGCACCGCCATTAGGGCCGCCTCTCCCAGAAGCGGAAGTGGCACCGGAAGCGGAAGTGGCACCGGAAGCGGAAGTGGCAGCGGGAGGCGGGGCGGGACACAGGCTTTCCCTCAGCTGCCCTGCCTGCCCGCTGAGAGCGGCAGGCAGCGGCGGCAGGAGGCAGCAAGCAGGCAGCAGCGGCAGGCAGGCAGGCAGGCAGCAGCAGCAGACAAGCAGGCAGCGGCAGCAGGCAAGCAGGCAGGCAGGCAGCAGCAGCACCAGGCAGGCAGCAGCAGCAGCAGCAGCAGCAGCAGGCAGGCAGCACCAGGCAGGCAGCAGCAGCAGCAGCAGGAGGCAGCAGCAGGCGGCAGCAGGCAGGCAGCACCAGGCAGGCGGGCAGCAGCAGCAGGCAGCAGCGGCAGCAGCAGAAGCAGGCAGCAGCACCAGGCAGGCGGCAGCAGCAGCGGCAGCAGCAGCACCAGGCAGGCAGCAGCAGCAGCAGAAGCAGGCAGCAGCAGCAGGCGGGCGGCAGCAGCAGGCGGGCGGCAGCAGCAGGCGGGCGGCAGCAGCAGGCGGGCGGCAGCAGAAGCAGGCAGCAGCAGCAGCAGCAGGCAGCGCAGCCCCACGGGCAGCACTGCAGGGAGCTGGTGACCCAAGAGCACTTTGCCCATGGAGCCCGCCGTCCCTGCGGTCAGTCCTGAGACAGGTACTGACCTGTGACGCCAGACGGCGCCAGGAGGGTGTCAGAGACGTGTCAGGGCGGTTTAGGATGCTGGCGTTATCTTGGTTGTCCAGGGGTATCCTTTATCCCTCATGGACAGCTCTAAGCTTCCCAGAAGCAAAGCCCTTATTTCCAGGGCCGGGCTGCTGCCCTCATCCCTTGGGGCAGCCCCTCTTGTCCCTCAAGCGGGGTGCGTCGCCCGCTGTGCAATGAGCCGATCTCACACACACAGCCGAGACGTTTGTTTCTTCCACGTCTGCGCAGAGATGGGTGCTGGGTGGTAACTCCACAAAGCTGGCACCCCTCAGTTCACACACGGTAAGCATTTTATACGTCCAGAGCAACAGTTATCTGTACTTTTTACATTTACACTCCGTCACCCTTACTTCTATTGGTTCTTGTATGACCCATCTTCACTTAAAGTCACAGCGTCCTTTCTTTTTACTGCGCATATTCAGTGGGGAAGGGGGTTTGCTGGGTAGGGGGCTTTCCTGCCCGGCGGTGGATTTTTTACCGTGCTAATTAGGGTAGTTCACCCGTAGTTCAAATAGTTGTTTCTTTTTCTGTTCTCTTAGTGCTTATCTTGGTACTCCCTTATTTGGCCGACTCAGCATGTTTCTTCCCCAAGGCCATGCCCAGTTCGCTCCCTACAGAAGTTGCAGAACGTCTTGTTTCATTCCTCACCAGAGCCTTCCCGGGATTCACCATCCTCGGTGCATCTAATCCCTCAGCTAAACAACGTCGATGTAACCTAAAAGCTAACTCTTTGATTAGACTACAGCCCCACCGGGGAAACCCCTGCCTGCTCCCTCCAAGATGGTTCCCTGCCACCGGGGCTTTCCTGGGAAGAAGCAGAGCCGTGCTTCAGCAGGGTTCAGGGCCTGGTTTTCAGGCATGCCTCCTCCTTCATTTGTGCAGACAGACTGCAGTGCAGAGGGTAGGTACAGAATCTCCCATGCCCTGTTTGAGATTTTCATGGGCTCTGGCAAGGGGCACCTGGGGAGAAGGTCTTGACGTGCATCAAGGTGACCATGAAAGTCACCGCGTGGGCCTTGATCGAAGGCAAGGACTTTGAATTTGTGTGAACTTCGGCATCCTGGTGTGCCGAGGAAGGAGACTGCTCATGAAATTTTTCGAAAACCTCCTCTGAGACGTGGATAAGACCGGGATCCTGGCTAATGCTTTTCGCCATGTACGTTCGGCACGTTTTCAGTGCTCCCTCTGACTCCTTTGCCCCCAGGTCAAAGCCGTGGCCTTCGACAGGTTTTCTCCTGATTCCAGAAAGCCATGCCTCAGGGACGAGCTTATCAGGGGTATCTGGAAAGGCACACGGATGGGTCCAGAGTCACCAGAAAGGCACATCCAGGGGTCTGTGACGCACAGAAAATCACATTGAGAGATGCCGTGCGCCCTGAAACGCACATTGAGGGGTGCGGGGAGACCCAACAGGCACAGCCAGGGTGCCAAAAGGCACGCTCAGGGGGACCAGGCACTCCGGGAAGCAAACCAAAGTGTAGGGGCGGACAAAACGGACCCCAAGCCCCCCAAAAACGGACACCAGGGGATCGGGGTGCCCTCAAAGGGACACTCGGGGCTCCAGGGATGCAGAGAGGGGCACACCACGGGGTCCAGGGTGCCCCAAACGCACACCGAGAGCCCAGGGAGCACAAAAAGGCACATGGGGCGTCCAGCCACCGCCCCGCCGGCCTCTGCCCCTGGCCCCACCCAGCCCCCACCACCTTATGATGTCACTGAGCCATTCATGACATCAGCACACGTTCACTAGACCTGGGGCGCTGGCGCAGGCCTTGCACACACAGTACCTGGTGGTGCTGCTGGAGCAGTGCTGGTGCTGTGCTGGTGCTGAACTGGTGCTGTGTTGGTGGTGCTGGTGCTGTGCTGGTGCTGTGCTGGTGCTGAACTGGTGCTGTGCTGGTGGTGCTGGTGCTAGTGGTTGCGGCTGGTACTGGTGCTGTGCTGGTGCTGCCGGTGGAGGTGGTGCTGTGGTGCCGGTGCTGCCGGTGGAGGTGGTGCTGTGGTGCCAGTGCTGTGCTGGTGGTGCCAGTGGAGCTGGTGCTGTGGTGCCGGTGCTGTGCTGGTGCTGTGCTGGTGGTGCCGGTGCTGCCGGTGGAGCTGGTGCTGTGGTGCCGGTGCTGCCGGTGGAGCTGGTGCTGTGGTGCTGGTGCTGCCGGTGGAGCTGGTGCTGTGGTGCCGGTGCTGCCGGTGGAGCTGGTGCTGTGCTGGTGGTGCCGGTGCTGCCGGTGGAGCTGGTGCTGTGGTGCTGGTGCTGCCGGTGGAGCTGGTGCTGTGGTGCCGGTGCTGCCGGTGGAGCTGGTGCTGTGGTGCCGGTGCTGCCGGTGGAGCTGGTGCTGTGGTGCCGGTGCTGCCGGTGGAGCTGGTGCTGTGGTGCCGGTGCTGCCGGTGGTGGCTCGGCCCGTAGGCAGCTGCCCGTGCCCTGCCGCCCCTCGGGGCTCGGCTCCTCAGTTCGCAGCCGGCCCCCGGCAGCGCCCGCCAAGCCCTGCCTGCCACCGCTCCCCGGGGAGAGGCGCGGCGCGGCGGTGCCATGAAGAGGGCTTGGCGGTTCCTGCGGAGCAGGAGGGTGCGGGAGGGCCCCGCGGCCTCCGGGAGCAGCGGTGGCGATGAGCTCCGGCCGCAGGGCCGGGAGGGGCTGTGTCGAGAAGCTGTCAGGGCGAGCGAGAGCTCTGGTGGGGAGGTACGTAAACCCCAGGGTTTTAATCTGGAGTCTTCGCTCTGGGATTATATCGCACGCTAACGCGAAATAAGACTTTTCCATGAATAACGTCTAACGCAGAGTTGTTGACAACTCTTTTCTAATCTGACGTCAGGTTGGTTATAGGACGTGCTGCCACTGTCTCCTGCTTTGAGCTGATTTCCTAAGTTTTGTCAATTTTTATTCTTTCACTTGAACAGGCAGAAGATGTCAGAGCCCAAATACCGACGGCAGGGTCCGATTCATCCCCTTCCCACCTGAGCTCTGGAAGTCAACAGACGTCGGAGAGTATCGAGGTGCAGAGGTTTCTGAACGAATGTGACCGACGGCTTACTGTGCACGAGCAGACGTCTCGGGTGGTGGACACCAACAAGCGCTTGTCTCAGCAGCTGAGCGATGCCGAAAGAAAAGCCAGCGGGCTGGAAAAGGAAGTGAAGCAACTGAAAAAAGCCCTCACGGAAAAAACATTGGCAGGGTCCGATTCATCCCCTTCCCGCCTGAGCTCTGGAAGTCAACAGACGTCGCAAAGTGTCGATGTGCAAATGTGTCAGAGGGCGTATGAGCAATGGCTTCGCATGCAGGAAAAGGTCAATGAGGACATCATTGACATGATGGAAACCAACAAGCACTTGTCTCAGCAGCTGAGCGATGCCGAAAGAAAAGCCAGCGGGCTGGAAAAGGAAGTGGAGCAACTGAAGGACACTCTCTGGGAAAAGTCATTGGCCTTAAAAATGGCAGAATGGGAGTTACGCCAGGCCCAGAGGCAGGCAAAGGAGCAGCAAGATCTACACCTTGAGAAAGACCAAGCGAGGAAAGATGCCATCAAGAAGGCAGAAGGGCTGCAGGAACAACTGGCCCAGCTCCAAAGTGAAAACCTTTCACTCCGTCAGCAGCTGGAAGCCGCGCGGAACAAGAGCGCCCAAGAACAAATGGTGAGTGATGCCTTTACGTGCGAGGCCAACAGAGTAGAAAAAGGTGACCAGTTTTGTTCCGGTTTTGTTGGAAATGCAGAAGGTTGCGGCAAGCCTTCAGACACGCTTATACGTCTGTACGTATATGTATGTATCTACCGTCGTCTACCTGGACTTGTGCAAAGCATTTGATACTGTCCCGCCCAACGTCCTTGTCTCTAAAACGGGGAGACATGGATTTGGCGGGTGGAGCACGCGGTGGATAAGGAATTGGCTGGATGGTGGCACTCAAAGAGCTACAGTCAAGGGCCTGATGTCTGGGTGGAGACCAGTGACGAGTGGTGTCCCGCAGGGGTCCGTACTGGGACCAGTGTTATTTAACACCTTTGTCGGGGACAGGGACGGTGGGATCGAGTGCACCCGCCGCAGGTTTGCGGGTGACACCACGCTGAGCGGGGCGGTTGATACCGAGAGGGAAGGGGTGCCATCCAGAGGGACCTGGGCAGGCCGGAGAGGCGGGCCCGTGGGAAGCCATGAGGTGCAACAAGGCCAAGTGCAAGGTGCTGCCCCGGGGTGGGGGCAGTCCCAAGCACGGACACAGCCTGGGGGATGCGTGGCTTGAGGGCAGCCCCGCCGAGAAGGACTTGGGGCACTGGTGGATGAAAAGCTGGACGTGAGCCGGCAACGTGCGCTCGCAGCCCAGAAAGCCGAGTGCATCCTGGGCTGCATCACCCGCAGCGTGGCAGCAGGTGGAGGGAGGGGATTCTGCCCCTCTGCTCGGCTCTGGTGAGACCCCCCCTGGAGCACCACGTCCAGCTGCGGGGCCCACGGCATCAGAAGGACACGGACCTGTTGGAGCGGGTCCAGAGGAGGCCACAAAGATGCTCGGGGGGCTGGAGCTGGGATGGATAATGCTTCGCCTTTCTTTATGTGCTGGGATACCGACATCGTCACTAAGAGGTGACATTTCTTGTCTCCCCAGAGAGCAGTGGGACAGCTGCAAGCAGAGCTCGCTGATGCTTTCAAGCAGCATTTTATAGCAGAAACCTCACTGAAAGCTTCTACACGCCAGTGCGATTACCTGACGAAAGAGAACTCCCGCTTGCAAGAGGACTTGGACAAGACCAAGGCCAAGGTACACGAAGTCTGTAAACGTGTCAGTAGATATGAAGCCGTTCTTTTCCTTCAGTGGCCAGAAGAGAAGAACATATTCTGGGAACAAATACAGGAGAGGTTTCTCTGAGGACATTATGAGCTTCAACGTCATTAGCAACTCTTTTCCAGACTAGAGGGTGCTTTTAGCTCCTTTCTCCTCCCTGCCTCCTCGCTTCTGTTCCGACACCGTCCAAAAGTTGTGGCCATGATGTGATACCGCAAGCCGCGCGCTCCCAAATGTCTTTGGGCTTGGCTGCTTTCTTTGCAAGGTTTTTCTGCTCTCGGCCTCTGCGCAAAGATGGTGTCTAGCTCCCTGGTAGGGGTGTTTTTGGGGAAGGAAAGAGACCTTTGGCTTCCCTTTGTCTCATAAGCCAGGCTTCACCCTCCCTCTAAGGCCTTGAACCTCTTGTCTCTGCCCCCCACGCCCTCCGCCCCAGGCATTAGCACGGGGGGGTGCGTACAAGAAGGAACGGGGCAGAACAGGAGCGCGATGGAAGCGAAACGAAACGCGGTGAACGCGCCGAAATGCAAAAGCGCGTCTTCCCGGGCAGGGAAGCTGTGTGATGCTGCAGAAGGAGTCGAGTGCCTTTGCCACGGTGCCCTTTGGAAAGGAGGACGGATGGAAGCTGGAGCAGTCTTTTCGGCAAGGGCCCGAAAGCGTTCTGACCTTCGAAATCCAAGCGGCTTTTCCCTGGGTCGAAATACAAACTCGGTGGCTTACAGCTATGATCTCGATCCTTACGTTCGGTTGAGTTTCCCAGAGATCTGAGAGCCCTCTCCTTAAGACGGATTGTTTCTTCCCTGCATCCAGATGTGTGAAGTCTCCGCGCAGCTGAAGTTGGAGTCCCAA
Organism: Calonectris borealis; assembly: GCF_964195595.1. Lineage (NCBI taxonomy): Eukaryota > Metazoa > Chordata > Aves > Procellariiformes > Procellariidae > Calonectris > Calonectris borealis. The sequence goes on from NC_134334.1 coordinate 7,462,293, forward strand.
AAGTCTCTGCAGCTCGAAGCTAGGAATCAGGAGCTGAGAAGGCTGGTGGCTCTTCTGCCACATGGCTCGGCGACTCCTGGGGCGGGTCATACCCCAGCAGCGCCTTACGGGAAGGAGTGCGAGCGGCGAGCGCAAGACGTGAGAGAGGAGCAGTATCACAGCCTCCTTTTGCAGGTCAGTTTAGGGACCATTTGTATCTGTAGTCGGCGTTGCCTTCATTTGCGGTGGTGGTCGTGGCTTTTGGGTGTTTTGCCGGGGCATCTGGCGCTCTCTGTTAGCGCCGTGGGTTTGGCTTTCCTGTCGGGGAGCGGGGGAGCTGCAAAAGGCTGCGTCAGAGCGCTTCTGTGTGTGCGGTGGGACCTGTGAGCAGGAAAAACCTGCAGCCTTGTCCTCGTCCTGTCCGTGTAGCGTTGCAGGCTGTTTAATACTAGCTTTCCTATAAAAATGGCAGAAAGGAGGTTTTTTGTGAGGGCTGGGCATTGCCTTTTTCTTCCCGTTTCTTGAAGTTGTATCTTCTGCTTTAGACACAGGCAGCCGCTCGAGCCAAAATAGAAGAGATCAACACCACCAGTGCCTCTTGGAGAAAGCTGCTGGAGCAGAGGATCAGAACTCTGGAAGCGGAGCTGGAGAGAGCACGGAGCACGCAGGAGGCGAACGCGCTGCAACTGGCATGGGCGCAGGCGGAAATAAAAAGCTCCGAAAAGCGCTCCGTGGTGGACATGGAAATTAAAAGACACCTCACAAAGAAATTACAGAAGTAAGTCCAGACGTTTTCTTTCCCCCCCACGTAACACCACACGACCCTTTTCATCGCGGCTTTTCCATCCCACGTCCCTTTCTTGGCTCTGCTCAGCACGAGGTGTGCCCCTTCAAGACCGCGTACTTCCCAGAAGAGTACCCCTTGGGCTCGCCCATCACGGAGGCCTGTTTTCGGTTCTCTTTACTCACCCTGAAGGAGCAAAACTCGTCGGGCCTCTCTGGAGGATGTTTTAGTTCGTCTTCTTCTAACACTTCTCTGTAGCCATCTCCTCTTCCTGCATGCGTGGTGGAAAAGAGGAGCTTCACTTCTGCGGCTGTTATCCTCCAGCTTCGGACAGACACAGTGGGAAAGGCAGAGGGGACAGAAGAGGGGCCTGGGAGGCAAAAATCCTCTGTTCAGCTGCCGTTGTGACGGGGCATCTTCAGTCTGAGGTTACACTGGGAGGAGGGGAAGAGCCCGGGGTCCTCACCACCTTCTAGGAAAGGTCCCGCAAAGACGTAACAGCGACTGCTCGGCAGCCTGAGGAGCGGCGCATTTGCACGGCTCGGAAGTCTATGTGCATACGTCCGACAGCGTGCTGCCGCGCTTGGGGAACGTCTCTGTGCCAGCGGGAGCAACAGTCGTTCCTGCAGCTCCTGCATTTTCCACAGGGCTAACGAGATGCTAGCGGAAGCCAGAGCTAAGAGCGCTCCGGAGCAGCGGCGCAGGGTCTTCAGGCGCCAGGCAGAGAGTCTGAGCCGGAGCAGGGGACAGAGCGGACACCCATCGGGCTCCGGTAAGCGGCTCCAGATGTGATTCCCCAGCGGTCAGGTGGGTTCGGGATTACGGTTGGGTTTTGCCCGTGATGCTGAAATAGGGGAAGTCTTTTCCGTGTAACTCCTGGCCGGCGGAACTAGAGGAAGGAAGTTGCTTGCTTACCGTGCCCAGCACAAAGCAGGTCCTGTTAGGTGGCAACCCAAAAATCCACGTAGCCAGTTCTCCGGAGAAGAACTGAGCCTATTTCATGGCCATTGTTCCTCTGGAGTCCCCAGGTCCCAAGTCGCTGATTTGCTTCTGAGGCTTTGTCTGAATACGGTGGCTGTAGAAAGAAAGTGTTCTGGCAGGACGAGTCCTCTCTCTCTCCACCCGGGAAGGATGGGTCTGGGCTGTGCTGGGAGATTTCCTTGGCCTGGCCTCGGCAGAGCAGCTTGGCCTGATCAAAGACAGACGACCCCGTGCTTTGGTGGGGAGGCATGCAGAAGCTGGTGGAAAACCTTGTGCTCCACCGAAGCCTCTTTTGAACTCCCAAGGACAAGGGGGCACTTGAAGGCAAAGAGGTCTCGGGGGTCTCACGTGTAAGCCGGTGCCGTTTGTGAGGTGTGCGCGGGTTTATTTGTTGTGCGCAGCCTCTGGAATTTCCTTCTCGGGCTTTAGAAAGCTCGTTGCCTGATGGTCGAACGTGGAGAATCTTATTTCTTCCTTTGCGCGTGTCCCTTCCATCCTTTGTTTCCCCGGGTGGGCTTAAATCTCTCCAGATCTTTACAGTGTCCTGTCACAGTGACAGCTGTCCGTGGACTTCTTGGCTAGGTCTGCTGCAGAACTAACACTGGATCTTGCTTTTTCTCTCCCTGCCACAGATGAATGTAAAGCTGGATCTGCTGGCGATTCTTCCTGGACAACTCCTGCTCGTCCGCCAAATGTAAATAAAGCCCAGGATGTCCCCCCTTCGGAGCAGCACCGCCCAAGCACGATGCGTTGAGGGAGCAGTACTAAACTGGTGGAAAGCCTGGTGCCTTCCCTTCTTGCCCCTTTTATTTTCTTGGCATCTTCTCTTCATGTCTCAGGTTTTGGGTCTGCCATTGCCTGGCGTTAAGGCATTAAGTGACGTTGAAAGTGGAGAGCAGCCATCCGTAGAAAGTTGTTTTGGGTTGACTTGGATGGAGGATGCTCTCTGTGTGAGACAGCTGAATACATACCTTGTACTCTTCCCATTTTTCCAAGAATTGCTAGTTTTGTAAAGAAATATAGCACATGATATAAAGCCCTGAGAACTACAGATGGGCAACAGAAAGATGAAATCAAGCAAATAAATGTGATTTGGTGATAGTTTATACGCAGCTACGTCCCATGCAGAAAAAAGGATTTGCACGTGTATCTTCAAGGGTGAAGAACTACAATAATTTAGCTACAGAATCTCAAGCCATGTCTTGATGAAGCCCCCAGACTGCCTTGTACTGCTCAAAAGGTTTCCGTGAGACCAAAGAAAATCAAAGTTGTGGTGTCTTCTGACCTTACAGGTCTCTGAACTCCTACAAGAAAGAGAACAGATTAACAAACTCGAGCAGAAACATGAAGATCTATGTACAGATGAAAGGATGTATGAAGAACAGATGGCTAAAGTAGTATTTTTGGAAGAACAGATCAAAAACTTGAGGGATGAACAAGAACTGCTCTGGTAAACCTTAACAAAGCCTGTGGTACTTTCTGCTCCTTATCTTTGCTGACTAGTTTTTTAGTCTTTTAAAAATCCCCATAGGGCTGCTTCTGGCAAAAATGGGCACAGCAGCTTTGTGTTTTCCTTACCGGGTAATTGTCTCTCTGTAGAGATTTTGGTGAATAAGCATTTCCCTTAGTGACATCATGATCAGTCAGGAGTAAACCTTTTTTTTTCCTGCAGCTATTCCAGATTCTGAACGGCATAAATGAGAGCTGTCCTTAGGGAGGAGGCTGCTTCTCTTGGAGTGAGGAAGTATTTGGACGGTCCCAAAAAGCTCCCATCATGGGCTAGGGCTCCCTGGGGCTAAGTGCTCCAGCAGCTGGTGATATACATCCTGCTGTGGATTTTGGTTGTCCTTGGAGGCAGGTGTCAGCAGGCGTTGGGGTTGTAAACGAAGCTCTTACAGGTCCCCTGACTCCCTTTTTTCAGTAGAGCAATACAAATTTGGAGTTGGAGCATCCATGCCCAGGCTCTCATTAAGTAAAAGCTTGAATTAAATCCAGTGTAGTTACAGTTATCTCAATTACCTGGATAACTAGGTACTGAGGTAAAGTAAACCCGGGATAAGACAGGTAGGCTAGCTTATAGGGGCATACAGTTTGGATTGAGAGAAGTGAGACAGCTTGACTGAGAGCCCTGAGCCCCTTCTTCCATACGGTGGGGCGTTGTGCAAGTGCTTCTGCGCCGCTCGTGAGCGCAGACCAGCTCACGTGGCCCCACGCGAGTGCTTCCTTAGCCAGCAGTTAACCTACTCGTGAACGACTGAGAGCTGACCCTTTGGACACAGGTTTTTCTGTGGGTCAGTGTCCAGGGGGGACTGACCCTTGCCCAGAACTGCTAGATCCAGGATGAAATCCCCTTTGGAGCCTCCCGAGACACTTGAGCGTTGCCTTGAGGATTTCACTGGACTCTCGTATCCCAAGTTTTTCCCCTTCAGAGAGTGGTTTCCCTTGAATGTGTATAGTTATCTCTCTCCTTTACTATTTCTCCTTCAAGTTCTGAATTACTAGAAAGCAACAAGAAGAGGGAGGAGCTAGAAAAGCAGCTAAAAGAGAGCAATGAAGAAAAACGGTTGTTACTGGAAGAAATTGCCCAGCTAAAACAAGATATCCTGACTACCCGGGAGCAGGGCGACGGCATGCTTGAAGAGATTTTGAGGATGAATCAAGGCATGGCGCATAGAGAGAACAGGTTTCTCGTGTCGCAGAGCTCTGCAGGCAGTTTAGATGGGAGCGTTAAACAGGTATGGGCAGCTTTGCCATCCTCACTGTACTTTTTTTCACTAATTTAGTGGCAAAACCTAATTAAAGTGGACTGGAAGCCAGTCCTTGTAGTGTTAGCATGCTGGGGGAGATGAGAGGCTGACTGATTTGCTTGGGGAAAATGTTTGGAAATTAGGAATGTCATCATTTCCTTCCGTCATGTTTTTGGACATAGTGGGAACTTGGATAAACGGAATGACCGCCTTAGTACACATGAAAGAAATAAGTTATACAGTCCTTAAATGATGTTTTAAACCTTTGGGAGCTCTTTCTCAGCTCCTTTTTGGAGTGTGAGCAATAGAGCTGGCTTGCTATTCCCACAACAGTCTTGCTCTTGCTGTAGGCAGAAGCTGTTCCTCTTCCCGGCTCCTCTTCGGGGTTTTCTGCTCTTGCACTCCAGTGCTTGATCTTATCCCACAGCTGCTGCCCTGCAGCGGCAGCGCACAGGCAGCTGGGTTTTGCTGCAGCCGGTGTCTGGGTTACTGCTCTCCGATTGCTCTACCAGCTGGCGGGCAGGACCCCTATTTGTCACTAGGTTTAGCTGTGTTTTAAATGCAATTTGTTCACCTTTCTTACCGTGCGATATAAAAAAGAAGGGGAAGACCTGCTAGCCCTGCCAAAAGGGGAAGAAATGATGAAGGTACCCAGGACGGGGAGTCTGAGGAGGAGCAAGGATTATATGCAAGAGTTTGAAGAAAAGAGAGGACAGGGTGGCCTGTAGGCAGGAGTGGGAATGGAAAGGAGAGGATCAGAGTCGTGCTGATACCAAGCAGCAGCAAATTGTACAGTTAGAGCAGACCAAAGCAAGATACAAGGTGTAGAGGGGATGCTGAAAAGGATCCTGGTAGAAGCAGGTGGAGAAAAAAATCCACAAAACCTAACTGAGGACAAATGACATTGCCAGATCCCACAGTGCTGGATCGAGACTTCCCAGCTTGAGAATTTATCTGGGGATTTATCTGAGAAGGGAAGCTTGATCTTCAGTGGATTTCATCTGGTCCCAAGAACAGGGGGTGAAGACGCAAAGTGGGAATGCAGACCAACAGATGGCTGAAAGTGATGCTGGGAAGAAGGGTTTTGGTACACCAAACATGGAAAGAACTTTTGGTCTGTGTACAAGGCACTTGCAGGAAGATGGGTGAACCAAAGAGCTCAATTATCTTCTGAAAGCCATCATAGACCATTGGTGACCACCTCATGGTGTCCAGGCTGCTGTCACATTGTGCCAGCGTGTTCTGTACCGCTGCCAGGACTCGCTTTGTTCCTGCCACCTCTGGGAGTTGCGGCTGGCCGTGCTTAGTTGCCTTAGTGAGACTCTGGCACAAGAGTTAGGAGTAACCTAGGTGGTTTTGCTTTTGTTTGACAGGGATTTGTTCCCTCATCCAGGTTATTGCATCTTCTCCCTCGACCTCAAGAGTTGTATCGGCTTCTCTGAGGGGATGGACAGGGTAGGGAGCAGGACATAGTGTCGGGGCAGAAAAATCGCTTGCCTGGCTTTACCTGTCTTCCTACTTAAGGAAGGGGTAAATTAATTTAAATTCCTGTAAATCCTACTGGCATACCTCTACCTTTCTTAATTACCAGTCTTTATCTTTCCTTGAAGTTCATTTCCATTTAACCTTTGTCGTTTTACTGTTCCTGCAGAGTCTGTCCGACGAGAGATTCCAGCAGCAGGAGGAAAAAATGCAGCAATTGCGGCAGGACTTGCGTCGCGTTCAGAACTTGTGCAGCTCAGCCGAGAGGGAGCTGAGATACGAAAGGGAGAAGAACGTCGACTTACAAAAGCAAAACCTCTTGCTCCAACAAGAATGCACCAAGGTGGGAGCACAGCAGGGAGAACTGTTTAAAGACAGCATCACATCGTTTTACAAGCTATGGGAGGTCTGAGGTGCTGGATATCAACAGAACGGACCTCGTTTAGATTTGACTGTACAGTACCTGGGGCTCTCAAGCGTGCTCTGCCGCAGCTTCATGGAAATCGCACTGCCTCCAAATAAAGCTTTGAGCGTGCGCTGTACTTGCTCCCTGTATTTCTCTCTTATTCTTGTTCACTCTCTGGTAATCCTGTTGCCCCTTTCCTAATCAAGACATTTCAGGTGATACATGTTGAAGTGCAAACTTGATTTCTTTTTCTTTTGAAACTCAGGTCAAAGCTGAGCTGAAGCAAGCCCGGGCAAAACTCTCGGACACAACTGAAACATGCTCCTCTCTCTCAGCACAGTGGGAAAAAAGCCAGCAGAAGGTCAAAGAACTCGAACAAGAGCTCTCCAAGTGCTCCCAGGCTGACAAACTGCAGAGCAGTCTGCAAGAGAAACTTGCACAGGAGAAATCCAAAGTATGCGAAGCTCAAAAAAAGGTAACTCGCCAGCGTGAACTAAGTTAACAGGAGGTATGTTTTTAGCAGTTTTGTGCAGCTGTAGTTCAGAAAACAGAAGCACTAGCAGCTCATGAATCGGTTCCTGAAGTCCATTTTGCTAATCCATTTTGAGATCGCTTGGCTAAATATTTTGGAAAAATGTCTGTTATTAGTGGGAGCATAATCAAGGCAGTAGAAGCCAAATCTGATGGCTCAACTCCTGTCTCTAAAGCTCAGTATCTTCGAGAACACTGGTGGTAGGGCTGGCAGGCGCAGGGAGCCCAGATCACGTTCTTGCCGGGGAGATTTGCTGCTGTTTGCTATCTGGTAAATTGCAAAAGCTTGTGTTTTCCATGGCATCGATTCTGCCATGTTCCTGCACTGATCGTTGGATTTGGTTTTGAAGAGCGCAGGATCAAATTAGGTGCAAAAAGGATTGTTGCGAATTCAGGACACAGTATCTGATCCAAAATCTGGTAGCCGTTGGAAAGGTTTTACTTTTAATGGACTTTGACACAGAGACATGCAGAAGTACTTTTGAGTAGAAGCAAGCTAATCTTTCATTCCCTTAACTCCCTTGGATTCAGATACTGGCCTATAATTCAGAAAGTTTAATCCGTGTCCAATTTTTATCTGAGATTTCAAAACTCCAGCAAAAGCTAAAAGATTCCCAACACCAACTCCTGCTGGTAGAGGCCCGTGTTTCAGACAAGAAACTCCTGGAGGAGGAATTGAAGGAGGCTCGAGAAAATGAAGCCCGTGTGCAGCAAGAACTTCACGAGGAGCAGCTGAAAAGGTACCCAGAGCTGGGTAAGACCTGTTCTGCGTGCGGAGGGCAGGTGTGTGCCAGCAAATGCTGCTGTGCCAGCCTGCCCAGCTACCTCCTGCAGCTCCATGCCTGGCCCTCGGTGGCCTCGCAGTCATTGCACCCCTGGTTTCGCTTCCTATCTCTCCTTTTGACCTGCCAGTGTGCCTGGCAGAGGTCCACAGGATCCCCTCTTTGAGATTTAAAAGATTTTTGGAGTCTTCAGCTGCCTCAGAAGGTGCGTGGCCCCTCCTGCCAGCCCAGTGATTTGGTTTACCCTCTAGATGCCAGCACTCCCCTTTCTTGTGCAGCTGGGATTGATGATCCCAGATACATCATGCACCTTTTCACGTCCCACGGGGACAACCAGGACGTACTGATTTCTTTCTGCCCCCAGTGTTGCCCAGGGCGGGTGCAGAGCAGTGTGATGTTGTTTTTAGATCGCAGCCAGCCTTGAAAATTCACGGTGGCACATCACGGGCTGGTCTCCACGTCAGTGTCTCACTGTCACACCAACGTGCTTTTAGGAAGCTCCTGGAGCAGCAGGTGGAGGAGCTGCGGCAGCAGCTCCGGCATTCGCGGGAGACGGAGGCGTCGCTGGCCAAGATGCACAAGGAGCTGCAGGCCAAGACTCTGCACGTCCTAGAAGATGAGAGGAAAACTGACTCGTGCGAGGTGAGCTGCAGCACGGATGGGTCCTCGTCACCCAAGGGGGATGCTGTGCTGGTGGCTGACTCCAGAGCAGACCACTGAGCTCTAGGGGGAAATGGGACCGTGCCAGTGTGAAATCCGTGCCTGGGAACTGCTGAAATAGGGTCAAATCCAGCCAGGTGCTGAGCCCTTGCAGATCCCACTGATTTAAACAGGAGCTGGAGGAAAAGCACTATCCCATCCTGTGTAGGATTCCTGGGGATGCAGCTCTGAGGGCACAGGAGGAGGACTTGATGGCTTCTTCCCCACTCCCTTCCCCTTTTCTGGCAGAGCATGGAGCTTTTTGCAGGAAAATTTTGGCAGAGTCCGCTGTCTGGGAGGATGCATTACCTCTCTCTGCCCTGTTGAAGCCTACAGCAGCACAGACACCCACACCCCCCCTCTCTAAAGGGAGGAGGCAGTGGCCTTGGGGGGCAGAAGGGATGGATATTATCTGTAGTGGGCACCACTAGGATTTGTGACAGAGAAACATTGGAGACCAGACTGAAAGGAGGCAGAGGGACCCCTACAGCTGAGGACACGCACACAAATAAAAAATAGATGTTTTCCAGCACCTCCAGTGTCAGAAGGAGAACCAGAAGCTTTCAGAGCAACTTTCACTGCTGAAGGAGGAAAACAAAGCCCTTTACGAGGAAGGAGTCCGTCTCCTGAACCAGAAGGACCTGTGTGTCAGGTAATGACTGAAGCCGCAGGGGATATGTAAACACACAAAAACCTCCCCAGGAATTGCCGTTTATGTGACTGGCAGTGACACCGGATTTGACTGTTCTGTAGCCTTTCTCGTCTCTCCTGTTCAAGGCATTGAGCACGGAGAGATCTGCCTTAACCTGACAGCCCTGCGTGCATTTATGTTATGCATCGCACGTCTGCTGCCATGTTCTGCTTGGCAGCTGAAGGCAGCGCAGAAAACGAGGGGGTGCCTAGGGAGGGCTGCGGGTGCTGCTGTGTAGGGTCTGGCATTGGCAGAGATGCTCCACGGAGCTGCTCGTTGTACTTTTGATCTAATTTGAAGCACAGTAGCCTTTTTGTCATGAGTTTTAAGCAAACGTGGGCAGATGTCCTTTATATGGTAGAGATTTCTCTTTTTTTTTTGACATTATTTTCCCTTCTATCCCAACTGGATAAAAATAAACAAGAGCACTGCCTGAATGAGACAAGTTTGAGGGGAAGAGCAACGATCGCAAGTCTCAGTAGACAAAAATAATTAACCCCAGTGTCGCAGCTCTAAGAAGCGCCCACTGAAGTAGCTCTTTCTGCAACCTGTTTGCCTGACCCATGCTGTTTAGGATTCTTCTTTGTTTGCCTTTCTGCCCCCATACTTCCCCTTAACCACCCATGTCCCCACCCACCCAAACAGCTTGCTCCCATTTACCCCTTCCCTGTTACTTCCAGTTTCGGTGACGTTATAACCCTGTTTGGTATAAAGAGCTGAGAGGAGCGAGCACAAGGATTTGTAAAGCTGGGAATCAGTTTTGGGAATGCTTTGGGTCCCTTTCCCTCAATCGATTGCCATTTGGTTGACACTTAACAATATAACTTTTGCAACAAAAAAACCCCAAACTGATCAGTGAAAAAGACATAGCCCGGAAAGTCAGTGTGCTCATTCTGCCTTTAGCTGCGCAGCCAAAAGGAGCTGGGGAGATGGCTGAGGCTCCCAGTTCAGGCTTTGAAGAGCCTGAATAAATACAGGATATCTCCTGCCTTGCTCTTGACCCAGAACACAAAAGCATTTCACAGCCTGATATTTGTCTCTCTGCCTCCTCAGGAAATACAACGAAATGCAGCTCCGCCACAAAGACAAGATCCGCAGAGCCAAAGAGACCTTTATCCACGAGGTGAAGCAAAGGGACAGCAGGATTAAGCAGCTTGAAAATGAGCTCAGTGAGTCAAAGCTCCAAGTGGAAAAGGTGAGAGGATGCATCAAGGGCTTCTCCCACGAGGGAAGGCAGGGGAGCAGGCTCGGGTGTGTCTGCAGGAGCATCCCTTCTTCCAAAAAGAAACGCAGTTCAGGAAAAAAGGAAATGAGGTTTAGGAGTAGCTGGTTTCAGGCAACGGGATAGCACTGTTAAACACCCAGACAGTTGGAGCACGGAGAGCTCTGCCTGATGTGCTGCTCCTGCTCTCTGCGCAGGACTGACGCTGCCCTGGGAAACGGCTGCGTTGCCAAGGGCCACCGGCCCGTCCTTGTAGGAACAAAAAGCCAAAAGGAAATTCTTGGCTCAAGTTTGCCCTCGGGGGGAACCCGTGTCCTCAAATCCCATTCAGGAACTACCTAAGCTCCATCTTCTTTTGCCTCAGAAATATTACTGCTGGGAAGTGACTGAAAAGCTGCTTTTTGGGGTATGTTACCTCAAATAGTATATCACTTCTAGGAGTGAACATGCTTGGTGGTGACCTCTCTGGTAAAGCACTCTAAGGTTTACAGAGGACAGAGAAGAGCGAAGCATAACCGCTGGTTATTTCCTTCCGCAACACTGCTCAGGGGAAGGTGCTGATTGCACAGATCACTGCTGAGAATGAGAAATTACTCCAGGAAAGCAGACGGCTCCTCCAGAAGATCACTGACCAAGAGGAGACCCCTTGGAGCAACCGGTCTACGATTGCCACCCTGCAGAACAGGTAGGCACTCAGTGATGTCCACACCTCTTCCCAGCGCTTCTCTGGTTTTATGCCTATTTCTCTTAAGAAATCCAGAGGAAAACCTGAACTGTGCCCCAGTCACTAGTGCTGTGGCTTTTAATTGCTGTGGGATGTAATTAGCTCCTTTCCCCATCAAAGCTCTCAGCATGCAGCTGAAGGCTGTGGAGGCCAAAGGGTCCGAGGTTGAAAAAGAAGATGCCCTTTTGAAAACGTAGCGTGGCCGGAAGAAACATAACTTGTGCCTTGTATGTGTGATGTGTTTAGAGTGAAGATCCTGGACGAGGAGAACGTGCGGCTGCACGAGAGCAAACTCCAGCTCTCCGGCCACATGCCCACCTCGCAGCGCGTGCCGAGGAGCATCCACGCTCCCAACACGGAGGTGAGACTCTGAGAGGGCTTGGTCTCAGCAGACAGGTTGCAGGAGCTGATGACTCCTGTGAATGAATCACAGAATCATAGAATATGTCAAGTTGGAAGGGACCCATAAGGATCGAGTCCAACTCCCTGTTCCTCGCAGGACTTCCTAAAACTAAACCATATGACTAAGAGCATCGTCCAGGCGCTCCTTGAACTCTTGAATGAGGGTTGGTGCTTGTAGCTGCAGCTGAGGGTGCCGGAGAAGAGCTGAATCGATCCTTCGGTTGGGATGGAAAGGGGCACCAAACACACGGTAGATTGGAACCGCTCTGTCCGTGAGGAGGGACTTTGTGGGGAGCTGAAAGCTCAATGCAGTTGCCAGACCAGCCCCATCCCCAAGCTGCTGTGAGATGAGATCCTTTCCGCAAGGACAGAAATTTTACTTTGGCTCTTTGGGGGTGCTGATTGACAGCCGGCTGAACATGAGCCGGCAGTGTGCTCAGGTGGCCAAGAAGGCCAACGGCATCCTGGCCTGTGTCAGAAATAGCGTGGCCAGCAGGAGTAGGGAGGTGATCATGCCCCTGTACTGGGCACTGGTGAGGCCGCACCTCGAATCCTGTGTTCAGTTTTGGGCCCCTCACCACAAGAAGGACATTGAGGGGCTGGAGCGCGTCCAGAGAAGGGCAACGAAGCTGGTGAAGGGCCTGGAGCACAAGTCTGATGGGAAGCGGCTGAGGGAACTGGGGGTGTTTAGTCTGGAGAAGAGGAGGCTGAGGGGAGACCTCATCGCTCTACAACTCCCTGAAAGGAGGTTGTAGCGAGGTGGGGGTCGGTCTCTTCTGCCAAGTAACAGCGATAGGACGAGAGGAAATGGCCTCAAGTTGCGCCAAGGGAGGTTTAGATTGGACATTAGGAGAAATTTCTTTACTGAAAGAGTGGTCAGGCCTTGGAACAGGCTGCCCAGGGAAGGGGTTGAGTCCCCATCCCTGGAGGTATTTAAAAGACGTGTAGATGAGGCGCTTAGGAACATGGTGTAGAGAGCATGGTGGTGTTGGGTTGACGGTTGGACACGATGATCTTAGAGGTCTTTTCCAACCTGTATGATTCTATGATTCTATGATTCTATGATTTTGCAGATTTAGAGTCATTAAAAGACCTTAGTTTTAAAGTTAGCTCTAAAATTAGGAGAAATAACCCAGAGCAGTGTGGTTGGGAATGTTACTCCTGTAAGCCAAGAAACCTCAGAGGAAGCTGACCGATAATATTGACTACATTGAACTGAATGAAGATATGCCTTACCTAAAAATTCAGTTTCGGATTACCCAAGTTAATAAAGAACTTTGGGGGGAGAAATGGAGAAAAATCCAGGAAAATCAAAGATTGTGTTTCCACAACTCTTCAAATAAAGCAAGTGGATTTGGAAGTTTATTAGTACATTTTGAAATCTGGAGGGAACCCAATTGAGTTGGAAATGAGCTGTTGAGGATGGAAGTGGTGTTTGGGCTGGCAGAAAGAGCTGTTTGTGTGTTCCACTGTGTTTTATTTCTTTCTCTTTGTTTCACCTGGGCTAGTTAGGGGTTCTTTTAGTTTAAATTCAGACCCAAAGGACAAATCTATGATTAGTACCTCTGTGTGGCTGGAGTTCTTGGGGAGAACTGTCAGTGGAGTTGGGGGCACCTTGAAGACCAAGACTGTATGTTGAAATTCAGGGTCTGACATGCACCTTTGAAAGTCTCTGTTCCTCCTTCCAGGACTCGAAGAGTGTTAACTTCTCCGAACGCCAACTACAGAGTAAGGTGTTGCCATCTCCCCGTACCAGGTACTGTGGGGTAAAAGGAGGAGGCAGGGAATGCCTCTCTGCATGTGGTGAGGGAGAAGTTGAGCATTTTGGCTGCTGCACCCTGTGCTTTCACCTCCAAGGGTCTTTTTTTGTTGTTGTTGTTTCTTTTTGTCAGATTATAGGGAAAATGGTATTAAAAAGACTTTATGAAACTAATGGGATGGAGAAGTAAAATTTTCAAAATATGTTGGGGAACGCTGTGGGATTTAGAAATCAGCTTGGTGCCCAGAGTTTTGGAGGAGTGTCTTTACACAAGAGGTTATGAGGCTTAGAGGACCATGCTGCCTGGAGCTGTATGACCCACGTCCCAGGCTATGGGGCAGGAGGGAGCTTGAGCTCTTTCTCCACCTCTGTAGCCAGAAGCACCACAATCCGTGCCAAAACGGGCAAGGGGGAGGCAAAGAGACTCTGCAGCTCTGGTCTCTGCTTGCTGGAGACCCAGCCCAGCGGGCTTGCTTACAGCCTTCGGGTGCTGTGGAGGGTGACAGACCGTCTGTGGCAAATCAGAGTAGGTTCTGGGGTAGATGGGGGCTGTCAGCTACTTGGCTGGAGGAAGACTATCGGAGCTGTAGTCCAAGTGAAAGGCATTGACCGTAGCCCTGCACTGCCTCGCGGAGGTGTTGGGAGGAGCGTTGGGGCTGTGCAGGTGGCAGAGGGTCAGATGGAGTTTGCAGAATGATTTGAGAGAGGAAATTTGTTTTCAGCTTCCCATCACAAGAACCGCCAGACTCCCTCAGCACCCTGAAGGCCACGCAAGACACGAAGCCTGAAGGAGAAGCTGAAAGCCAAGACTCCTCCTTTTGCTTATCCCCCTCTCAACCTTCTGAGATCGGGTACTTAAATGTGGCTTCGCCTGGAGACACCACAGCCTCCCAGCTGCAGGAGGAGAGTCAGAGCATCAGCTCTGAGAACTTCTAAACGGGGAGAGATGTTTGTAAAATGCCAGCGGGACTGCAAGGTTTTGGGCTCCTGTTGCTGTGGGATGACAAGGACTGCAGGGGGAGAATTGCCAAATGGACTGACCTGGTGATTTCTGTGATATATTTCAACTAAATTATTCAACAGCTTTTTTAGAACTTACCCAACTGTAGATGTGTGTGTCTGTCATCCCAGATCCACCTGGAGGCTGGAAACCGTAGATAAATTCAGTAAAGTGGAAGAAGGGTGGGGTGAAGCGTTATCTTCCCCTGAACCCTAATTCCTTGTCCAGTCAAAACCTACAAGCTTTGTAAATAAAACTCAGAAAAGTTCCCTTCCGCACTCTGATCCCGACCGTTCCCTGCCATGTGCCCACTTTTCTCCGTTCCCCTCGGTCTGTGCACGTGAAGGGAGATGGAGGGGACGAGGGAAACGGAACAGGAGCATGGGTGGAGAAAAAAGGAGGAGATCTGAACATCCGGAGGAGGAAAGAGGGTAGATCTTAGAATCATAGAATCATAGAATCATACAGGTTGGAAAAGACCTCTAAGATCATCGAGTCCAACCGTCAACCCAACACCACCATGCCCACTACACCATGTCCCTAAGGGCCTCATCTACACGTCTTTTAAATACCTCCAGGGATGGTGACTCAACCCCTTCCCTGGGCAGCCTGTTCCAAGGCCTGACCACTCTTTCAGTAAAGAAATTTCTCCTCATGTCCAATCTAAACCTCCCTTGGCGCAACTTGAGGCCGTTTCCTCTTGTCCTGTCGCTGTTACTTGGGAGAAGAGACCGACCCCCACCTCGCTACAACCTCCTTTCAGGGAGTTGTAGAGCGATGAGGTCTCCCCTCAGCCTCCTCTTCTCCAGACTAAACACCCCCAGTTCCCTCAGCCGCTCCCCATCAGACTTGTGCTCCAGGCCCTTCACCAGCTTCGTTGCCCTCCTCTGGACGCGCTCCAGCACCTCCATGTCCTTCTTGTGGTGAGGGGCCCAAAACTGAACACAGTATTCGAGGTAAGCATCTTGAATGCTTACTAACAGTGATCGAGGGTCTATGAGGACGCTTGGGAAGCAGATCACGCAGAACAGGGGTGTGGAGGGGATCTGTGTATGCAGAGAGGGAAGCAGAGAGGATCAGTGTGAGCAGTGGGGAAGAGAAGGGATCTGAACGCACGTGAGTGGGTATGGAAGAGACCTGTGCGTACCGAGGAGGACGTGAGATGAATAGGAATCACGGTTTGCATGAGGGGGAACCAAGGAAATCTGAGTGCTCCGAGGAGGAAGGGGAGAGGGTCCTCAAAAATAATGAATCAGCCTGGAGGGCATCTGAGCGTGCCTGGAGGGGAACGGAGGGGATCTGAACTGGCACAGAGGGCCACGGTGGGGATAAGAGCGGTCCCCAGTGGGAAGAGAGCAGATCTCCCAAGGGAGGGAACAGAGGATCTCTGAGGAGAGTGAAGAGGATCTGAGCACACATCAGTTGAGGTTTATTCAAAGCCTACTTGGCTCCAATTGCAATTCCAAAAAAATATAATTTTTTTTTCCCAGTCTACCATGCTCTTTTGTATCTGTGCTGAAATCCAGTGTTAAAGATATTTGCTTGGAATTTGTCGTCTTGCTCTCCACTCAGGCTACACTTTATACCCATCTCAAAACAATTTTGAGCAACCTTTTCCGAAAGCACGTGGTCCCCTGCATTTAGACGTTCTCTGCTTGTGCGACTTGGGAGCAAGGGCTCCTGAAACTTAAGCTATCTTTGAGGGTTTTTTTATTTTCAACTTGATTTTCTTCACCCTTCAAGTCTCTTAATCTTGTTTCTCTGGAATCGTGTTTGTGTCTGCTCAGGTGAGGTTCAACAGTGCTTGTCCGTGACAATTTGGGTCTCCCTGTGGAGAGGGCATGGGTAGATGGGGGACAGCTCCCCAAAATGCCCCCCGTGAAACGGGCTCACTGTGACACCTTTTCTCTCCGCACGGCGCCCCAACCCGCGCTTCCCTGCGAGTCAGGGACGAGCCCAGGCGTGGGGGCTGCTCTCACCACCGCTTTGCAGCCGGGAGGAGAAGGCGGAGGCAGGCAGTGCCGTAGCGCCGGGGCTGTTCGGTGAGGTGGAGAGGAGTGAAGGAGCTCGGCCAGGAGGAGCTGCAACCATGGAGTGCTTCTCCTCTGCTTTCCTCCATGCGCTGTCTCCACACCTCAGGGATCTCACAAAGAAGGGTAAGTCCTGCCAGAAGGTCCCGTCCTCAAGACGGATCGCTATGAACTCGGAGACGCCTTCCCATCGTGGATGGAAGGACGTCCTTGTGCAAAGCCTTCTCATGTCTTTATTTCAAGTACAGACCTCTGTCCCCAGCACGGGAGGTCTTCTCATGGGGACACAGTTCAAACTCAGCTCTGCAGGTCAATTCCTGCATGGGTGATTTCAGGGGGAGGCGGTGGTGTAGGATGATGCCTGTATCTGCTGGCTGGGCAAGGTGGTGAGCTTATTGACTTCAAGCATGGCCCGTCTTCTTCTTCCCCAGAGATCGCAAACATTTGGGACAGCGTGTCGGAGTGCTACCGCCAAGAAGAACAAGGTGGGGCTGCTTTCCTCGTCCTCCCTCAGACCCATGTGTCCTGACCCCTCCCCCTGCCCTTTATTCCTCCCCCAGCTTAGAAAGCAGAAAAAATGCCCCAGAAGGACACTGCAGTGGAGAGCTTTGCCAGAGAGCAACTTTTGGGTGAACGGAGAGAAAAAGCAAAGCTTTAGATGAAGATGATGATGGGCTTTCTTCTTTGGAGTCTTCCCTAGCCCTGCTGGCAGGGTGTCATGACCAGGCAGAGAGCTCAGGGCTTTTCCCAGGGGTTGGCACTCCTCGGACCTTCTCGGGCTCCAGGTGGTGTGTCCTGCTTCTCCTTCACCTTGCGTGCCCTGGGAAGAGGGTGGGAGGGTGAAGAGGAGAGAGAGGGGGGAACAATCTGGAGGGCAAGGCTCTTCTCCAAAGCTTTCCAACGTTCCCCACCTTGTCCCTGGGGACCGCAGGGGTGGACAGGCCAAGGGTTAAGCCTTAGCATGCCCAGACAAGTCTTCACGCTGTTCTCCCATCAGAAAAACTCCAACTTCTGTTTCTTTCTCACCCTTGTTTGCAGACTACCAGACTAATGGGCATGGGCACCGTCTGCATCAGGGAAGAGGACTTCTGTAATGGGAACAAGGCAAGTTTCAAGGTCCAGAGACCCATGTTCCACCTGGACAAGCCAGTTCTGGTGGGGACCAAGCCCTGCTATGAGACCAGATCATGGCCTGCTAAGAAGAGACCTTTGGACCTCTGCTTCCCCCTTCCTCGTGATGGAGGGTTTCCCCTCCATCTCTGCCTTGATAGGGGCAGCAGTCTGCGTGGGGACAGGGTCCCCCAAAGACCGGCTGCTTGCTGCTGAATGGGGAGTCGGTGGGGTGGCAAGAGGGTTGGTGGGCTCTTGAAGGGTCCTTGTGCTGAAAGGTGATGTGAGACTGTCCCTCCTCTGCCAGGGCATCCGCACCCAGGCACCTTGCCTGGAGGGCCGTACCTGTCCCCTCCCAGGTCTCAGCCCCGAGCTGTGGAGCGGGGGGTGTCTCAGAGTCCACAGAAAGCCTCCAGGACCAGACCTGGTGGGCAGGAGGTCTCTGCCCTCCTCTCTATACATCCAACTGAACCGCTTTTGGTTTCTCCTTTAGCTCTGTGTAATGGAGCACTGAGACCTCAAAGAAAAGCAGGAGGCCATCCCCACAACGCTGTGTTCCTCCCAGAGATGCCAAATAAAGATGCCGGGGGCCTGCTGCCAGCTGGTAACAACGAACGAGGAGAAGGCTGAGGTACTCAACAACTTTTTTGCCTCAGTCTTCACTGGCAGCCTCTCGTCCCACACCTCTTGAGTGGATGGACCACAAGACAGGGACTGGGGGAGCAAAGTCCCTCCCACTGAAAGAGAAGATCAACTTTGAGACCACCTGAGGAACCTGAACATACGTAAGTCTATGGGACCTGACGGGATGCATCCCAGGGTTCTGAGGGAACGGGCTGATGTAGTTGCCAAGCCACTCTCCATGATATTTGAAGTCGTGGCAGTCAGGTGACGTCCCCGGTGACTGGAAAAAGGGAAACATTGGACCTGTTTTTGAAAAGGGTAGAAAGGAGGACCCTGGGAACTACCGACCTGTCAGCCTCACCTCTGTGCCCGGGAAGATCATGGAACAGATCCTCTTAGAAGCTGTGCTAAGGCACGTGGAGGACAGGGAGGTGATTTGAGACAGCCAGCCTGGCTTCACCAAGGGCATGTCCTGCCTGGCCAACCTAGTGGCCTTCTATGATGGAGCGACTATATCAGTGGACATGGGAAGAGCTATGGATGTCGTCTATCTGGACCTCTGTAAGGCCTTTGACATGGTCCCCCACAGCATCCTTCTCTCTAAAATCGAGAGGTATGGATTTGACGGGTGGACTGTCTGGTGGGTGAGGAATTGGTTGGATGGTCGCATCCAGAGAGTAGTGGTCAACGGCTCAATGTCCAGATGGAGATCAGTGACAACTGGTGTCCCTCAGGGGTCCATACTGGGACCAGTACTGTTAAATATCTTCATCAGTGACATGGACAGTGGGATCGAGTGCACCCTCAGCCAGTTTGCAGATGACACCAAGCTGAGTGGTGCGCACGACACGCCTGAGGGACGGGATGCCATCCAGAGGGACCTGGACAAGCTGGAGAAGTGGGTCTGTGTGGACCTCAGGAGGTTCAACAGGGCCAAGTGCAAGGTCCTGCACCGGGGTCGGGGCAACCCCCGGTACCAGCACAGCCTGGGGGATGAAGGGGTGGAGAGCAGCCCTGCCCAGAAGGACTTGGGGAACCGGTGGAGGAAAAGCTGGACATGAGCCGGCAATGTGCGCTCGCAGCCCAGAAGGCAACCGTGTCCTGGGCTGCCTCACCAGCAGTGTGGCCAGCAGGGCGAGGGAGGGGATTCTGCCCCTCCGCTCTGCTCCGGTGAGACCCCCCCTGCAGGGCTGCGTCCAGCTCGGGGGTCCTCAGCACAGGACAGACATGGACCTGTGGGAGCGGGTCCAGAGGAGGCCACAGAAGTGATCAGGGGATGGAACAGCTCTGCTGTGAGGACAGGCTGAGAGAGTTGGGGTTGTTCAGCCTGGAGAAGAGAAGGCTCCGGGGAGACCTTATTGCGGCCTTTCAGTACTTGAAGGGGCTTATGAGAAAGATGGGGACAGACTTTTTAGCAGGGCCTGTTGTGACAGGACAAGGGGGAATGGTTTTGAGCTAAAAGAGGGGAGATTCAGACTAGATGTAAGGAAGAAATTTTTTACACTGAGGTGTAAACCCTGGCACAGGTTGCCCAGAGAGGTGGTGGATGCCCCATCCCTGGGAACATTCCAGGTCAGGTTGGACGGGGCTCTGAGCAACCTGATCTGGTTGAAGATGTCCCTGCCCACGGCAGGGGGGTTGGACTAGATGGCCTTTGAAGGTCCCTTCCAACCCAAACATTCTATGAGTCTATGATTCTTTTCTCCCCTGCCAAGCCTGGACTTGGGAGGCTTCTACCCAACTGTTAAATTTCTGTTACCAGCCACATCAATTCACCAGCAAGCTGTTTCTTTCTTCCTTTCCCTGTTGCAGCAATGATGTCACTTTTGTAGAGTCTGTCCTTGTCAGGATTCACTTTTTGAAGTTCTTCAGGGTAAAACGGCCCCTCAATTGCTTCGTGATCATTAACCAGTGCACAGGTATCCGTCCTCTTCTCACAATTTCAACTACTCTGAATGTTTCGTTTGTCAACGTCTGTTCATAACCCTTCTCAAATCTCTCTTTCATTCTAGACACCCTGACACGGTCTCCCTTTTTGAGCAGAGGTGTGGAGTCTTTAAAAGACTGCCGTGCACGCTTCTCTAAACCCTTGATGAGTTTGAAGCGTTACGTCTGCAGGCCCGGCTCTGGTAGTGCTGCAGAAGCTCTGGTTATAGCTCTTTATGAACTCCGACAGCAAATAATGTAGCAAAAAGTGTAATGTGCTGTACAATACCTCCACATCTCTGTTCTGAGCATCCCGTTAAAATGCTCGATGACAGAGGCTTTTCCTTCATTATAAAATCTCTGTGAAACTCGATCAAACGTATGGATCAAAATCATAGCTGTAAATCCAGTTTGTATTTCAACCCAGGGAAAAGCTGCTTGGTTTTTTGAAAGCAAGCACGCCTTTCAAGCCTTTGCCTCCCCCAAACACCCCCATCCCAGCGAGAGCCCCTAGGGACCCCCACCCTGCCCTGGGACTGGGACTGGGCCCAGACACCCCCGGCCCGGCAGCAGTCTGCGGGCGGAGGGAATGGCCCAGCCCCAGCCCTGCGGCCGCCTGAGGAACAGCGATGGGAAACCACGCGAAGATCGGGGTAGACGAAGAATTTTCACAACTTTCGTGAGTATTTCATTCCAGTTTAATAATTTTTGTTCTAAGCATCATGATCGGGCGGTGTTGCCCTGGAAGGGGGGACATCCTGGACTTCATTTAATTTGGCGGACGAGCAGGAGAGAATCGCCAGGGAGAATCGTCCAGGAAGAATCGCCAGCAGATCCAGCTTTACATTCATCTGTGGCAGGGAGAGAAAAAGCAAGATCCAGTGTTAGTTCTGCAGCAGACCTAGCCAAGAAGTCCACGGACAGCTGTCACTGTGACAGGACACTGTAAAGATCTGGAGAGATTTAAGCCCACCCAGGGAAACAAAGGATGGAAGGGACACGCGCAAAGGAAGAAATAAGATTCTCCACGTTCGACCATCAGGCAACGAGCTTTCTAAAGCCCGAGAAGGAAATTCCAGAGGCTGCGCACAACAAATAAACCCGCGCACACCTCACAAACGGCACCGGCTTACACGTGAGACCCCCGAGACCTCTTTGCCTTCAAGTGCCCTCTTGTCCTTGGGAGTTCAAAAGAGGCTTCAGTGGAGCACAAGGTTTTCCACCAGCTTCTGCATGCCTCCCCACCAAAGCACGGGGTCGTCTGTCTTTGATCAGGCCAAGCTGCTCTGCCGAGGCCAGGCCAAGGAAATCTCCCAGCACAGCCCAGATCCATCCTTCCCGGGTGGAGAGAGAGAGGACTCGTCCTGCCAGAACACTTTCTTTCTACAGCCACCGTATTCAGACAAAGCCTCAGAAGCAAATCAGCGACTTGGGACCTGGGGACTCCAGAGGAACAATGGCCATGAAATAGGCTCAGTTCTTCTCCGGAGAACTGGCTACGTGGATTTTTGGGTTGCCACCTAACAGGACCTGCTTTGTGCTGGGCACGGTAAGCAAGCAACTTCCTTCCTCTAGTTCCGCCGGCCAGGAGTTACACGGAAAAGACTTCCGCTATTTCAGCATCACGGGCAAAACCCAACCGTAATCCCGAACCCACCTGACCGCTGGGGAATCACATCTGGAGCCGCTTACCGGAGCCCGATGGGTGTCCGCTCTGTCCCCTGCTCCGGCTCAGACTCTCTGCCTGGCGCCTGAAGACCCTGCGCCGCTGCTCCGGAGCGCTCTTAGCTCTGGCTTCCGCTAGCATCTCGTTAGCCCTGTGGAAAATGCAGGAGCTGCAGGAACGACTGTTGCTCCCGCTGGCACAGAGACGTTCCCCAAGCGCGGCAGCACGCTGTCGGACGTATGCACATAGACTTCCGAGCCGTGCAAATGCGCCGCTCCTCAGGCTGCCGAGCAGTCGCTGTTACGTCTTTGCGGGACCTTTCCTAGAAGGTGGTGAGGACCCCGGGCTCTTCCCCTCCTCCCAGTGTAACCTCAGACTGAAGATGCCCCGTCACAACGGCAGCTGAACAGAGGATTTTTGCCTCCCAGGCCCCTCTTCTGTCCCCTCTGCCTTTCCCACTGTGTCTGTCCGAAGCTGGAGGATAACAGCCGCAGAAGTGAAGCTCCTCTTTTCCACCACGCATGCAGGAAGAGGAGATGGCTACAGAGAAGTGTTAGAAGAAGACGAACTAAAACATCCTCCAGAGAGGCCCGACGAGTTTTGCTCCTTCAGGTGAGTAAAGAGAACCGAAAACAGGCCTCCGTGATGGGCGAGCCCAAGGGGTACTCTTCTGGGAAGTACGCGGTCTTGAAGGGGCACACCTCGTGCTGAGCAGAGCCAAGAAAGGGACGTGGGATGGAAAAGCCGCGATGAAAAGGGTCGTGTTGTGTTACGTGGGGGGGAAAGAAAACGTCTGGACTTACTTTTGTAATTTCTTTGTGAGGTGTCTTTTAATTTCCATGTCCACCACGGAGCGCTTTTCGGAGCTTTTTATTTCTGCCTGCGCCCATGCCAGTTGCAGCGCGTTCGCCTCCTGCGTGCTCCGTGCTCTCTCCAGCTCCGCTTCCAGAGTTCTGATCCTCTGCTCCAGCAGCTTTCTCCAAGAGGCACTGGTGGTGTTGATCTCTTCTATTTTGGCTCGAGCGGCTGCCTGTGTCTAAAGCAGAAGATACAACTTCAAGAAACGGGAAGAAAAAGGCAATGCCCAGCCCTCACAAAAAACCTCCTTTCTGCCATTTTTATAGGAAAGCTAGTATTAAACAGCCTGCAACGCTACACGGACAGGACGAGGACAAGGCTGCAGGTTTTTCCTGCTCACAGGTCCCACCGCACACACAGAAGCGCTCTGACGCAGCCTTTTGCAGCTCCCCCGCTCCCCGACAGGAAAGCCAAACCCACGGCGCTAACAGAGAGCGCCAGATGCCCCGGCAAAACACCCAAAAGCCACGACCACCACCGCAAATGAAGGCAACGCCGACTACAGATACAAATGGTCCCTAAACTGACCTGCAAAAGGAGGCTGTGATACTGCTCCTCTCTCGCGTCTTGCGCTCGCCGCTCGCACTCCTTCCCGTAAGGCGCTGCTGGGGTATGACCCGCCCCAGGAGTCGCCGAGCCATGTGGCAGAAGAGCCACCAGCCTTCTCAGCTCCTGATTCCTAGCTTCGAGCTGCAGAGACTTTTGGGACTCCAACTCCAGCTGCGCGGAGACTTCACACATCTGGATGCAGGGAAGAAACAATCCGTCTTAAGGAGAGGGCTCTCAGATCTCTGGGAAACTCAACCGAACGTAAGGATCGAGATCATAGCTGTAAGCCACCGAGTTTGTATTTCGACCCAGGGAAAAGCCGCTTGGATTTCGAAGGTCAGAACGCTTTCGGGCCCTTGCCGAAAAGACTGCTCCAGCTTCCATCCGTCCTCCTTTCCAAAGGGCACCGTGGCAAAGGCACTCGACTCCTTCTGCAGCATCACACAGCTTCCCTGCCCGGGAAGACGCGCTTTTGCATTTCGGCGCGTTCACCGCGTTTCGTTTCCCTTCCGTCGCGCTCCTGTTCTGCCCCGTTCCTTCTCGTACGCACCCCCCCGTGCTAATGCCTGGGGCGGAGGGCGTGGGGGGCAGAGACAAGAGGTTCAAGGCCTTAGAGGGAGGGTGAAGCCTGGCTTACGAGACAAAGGGAAGCCAAAGGTCTCTTTCCTTCCCCAAAAACACCCCTACCAGGGAGCTAGACACCATCTTTGCGCAGAGGCCGAGAGCAGAAAAACCTTGCAAAGAAAGCAGCCAAGCCCAAAGACATTTGGGAGCGCGCGGCTTGCGGTATCACATCATGGCCACAACTTTTGGACGGTGTCGGAACAGAAGCGAGGAGGCAGGGAGGAGAAAGGAGCTAAAAGCACCCTCTAGTCTGGAAAAGAGTTGTTAAAGACGTTGAAGCTCATAATGTCCTCAGAGAAACCTCTCCTGTATTTGTTCCCAGAATATGTTCTTCTCTTCTGGCCACTGAAGGAAAAGAACGGCTTCATATCTACTGACACGTTTACAGACTTCGTGTACCTTGGCCTTGGTCTTGTCCAAGTCCTCTTGCAAGCGGGAGTTCTCTTTCGTCAGGTAATCGCACTGGCGTGTAGAAGCTTTCAGTGAGGTTTCTGCTATAAAATGCTGCTTGAAAGCATCAGCGAGCTCTGCTTGCAGCTGTCCCACTGCTCTCTGGGGAGACAAGAAATGTCACCTCTTAGTGACGATGTCGGTATCCCAGCACATAAAGAAAGGCGAAGCATTATCCATCCCAGCTCCAGCCCCCCGAGCATCTTTGTGGCCTCCTCCGGACCCGCTCCAACAGGTCCGTGTCCTTCTGATGCCGTGGGCCCCGCAGCTGGACGTGGTGCTCCAGGGGGGGTCTCACCAGAGCCGAGCAGAGGGGCAGAATCCCCACCCTCCACCTGCTGCCACGCTGCGGGTGATGCAGCCCAGGATGCACTCGGCTTTCTGGGCTGCGAGCGCACGTTGCCGGCTCACGTCCAGCTTTTCATCCACCAGTGCCCCAAGTCCTTCTCGGCGGGGCTGCCCTCAAGCCACGCATCCCCCAGGCTGTGTCCGTGCTTGGGACTGCCCCCACCCCGGTGCAGCACCTTGCACTTGGCCTTGTTGCACCTCATGGCTTCCCACGGGCCCGCCTCTCCGGCCTGCCCAGGTCCCTCTGGATGGCACCCCTTCCCTCTCGGTATCAACCGCCCCGCTCAGCGTGGTGTCACCCGCAAACCTGCGGCGGGTGCGCTCGATCCCACCGTCCCTGTCCCCGACAAAGGTGTTAAATAACACTGGTCCCAGTACGGACCCCTGCGGGACACCACTCGTCACTGGTCTCCACCCAGACATCAGGCCCTTGACTGTAGCTCTTTGAGTGCCACCATCCAGCCAATTCCTTATCCACCGCGTGCTCCACCCGCCAAATCCATGTCTCCCCGTTTTAGAGACAAGGACGTTGGGCGGGACAGTACCAAATGCTTTGCACAAGTCCAGGTAGATGACGGTAGATACATACATATACGTACAGACGTATAAGCGTGTCTGAAGGCTTGCCGCAACCTTCTGCATTTCCAACAAAACCGGAACAAAACTGGTCACCTTTTTCTACTCTGTTGGCCTCGCACGTAAAGGCATCACTCACCATTTGTCCTTGGGCGCTCTTGTTCCGCGCGGCTTCCAGCTGCTGACGGAGTGAAAGGTTTTCACTTTGGAGCTGGGCCAGTTGTTCCTGCAGCCCTTCTGCCTTCTTGATGGCATCTTTCCTCGCTTGGTCTTTCTCAAGGTGTAGATCTTGCTGCTCCTTTGCCTGCCTCTGGGCCTGGCGTAACTCCCGTTCTGCCATTTCTAAAGCCAATGTTTTTTCCGTGAGGGCTTTTTTCAGTTGCTTCACTTCCTTTTCCAGCCCGCTGGCTTTTCTTTCGGCATCGCTCAGCTGCTGAGACAAGCGCTTGTTGGTGTCCACCACCCGAGACGTCTGCTCGTGCACACTAAGCCGTCGGTCACATTCGTTCAGAAAACTCTGCACCTCGATACTCTCCGACGTCTGTTGAGTTCCAGAGCTCAGGTGGGAAGGGGATGAATCGGACCCTGCCGTCGGTATTTGGGCTCTGACATCTTCTGCCTGTTCAAGTGAAAGAATAAAAATTGACAAAACTTAGGAAATCAGCTCAAAGCAGGAGACAGTGGCAGCACGTCCTATAACCAACCTGACGTCAGATTAGAAAAGAGTTGTCAACAACTCTGCGTTAGACGTTATTCATGGAAAAGTCTTATTTCGCGTTAGCGTGCGATATAATCCCAGAGCGGAGACTCCAGATTAAAACCCTGGGGTTTACGTACCTCCCCACCAGAGCTCTCGCTCGCCCTGACAGCTTCTCGACACAGCCCCTCCCGGCCCTGCGGCCGGAGCTCATCGCCACCGCTGCTCCCGGAGGCCGCGGGGCCCTCCCGCGCCCTCCTGCTCCGCAGGAACCGCCAAGCCCTCTTCATGGCACCGCCGCGCCGCGCCTCTCCCCGGGGAGCGGTGGCAGGCAGGGCTTGGCGGGCGCTGCCGGGGGCCGGCTGCGAACTGAGGAGCCGAGCCCCGAGGGGCGGCAGGGCACGGGCAGCTGCCTACGGGCCGAGCCACCACCAGCAGCACCGGCACCACAGCACCAGCTCCACCGGCAGCACCGGCACCACAGCACCAGCTCCACCGGCAGCACCGGCACCACAGCACCAGCTCCACCGGCAGCACCGGCACCACCAGCACCAGCTCCACCGGCAGCACCGGCACAGCACCAGCACCAGCAGCAACCACTAGCACCAGCACCACCAACACAGCACCAGCAGAACCAGCACAGCACCAGTTCAGCACCAGCACAGCACCAGCACTGCACCAGCAGCACCACCAGGTACTGTGTGTGCAAGGCCTGCGCCAGCGCCCCAGGTCTAGTGAACGTGTGCTGATGTCATGAATGGCTCAGTGACATCATAAGGTGGTGGGGGCTGGGTGGGGCCAGGGGCAGAGGCCGGCGGGGTGGTGGCTGGACGCCCCCATGTGCCTTTTTGTGCTCCCTGGGCTCTCGATGTGCATTTGGGGCACCCTGGACCCCGTGGTGTGCCCCTCTCTGCATCCCTGGAGCCCCGAGTGTCCCTTTGAGGGCACCCCAAGCCCCCGGTGTCCGTTTTGGGACGCCCCTAAGCCTTGATTTGCTTCCCGGAGTGCCCGGTCCCCCTGAGTGTGCTTTTTGCTGCACCCTGCACCCTGGGTGTGCCTGTTGGGTCTCCCCGCACCCCAGGGCAATCGGTGGGCCTTTTGGGGCACCCCTGGTCTCAGTGCATCCCGTGCCCCTCGGCATCCCTTTTGGCACGCCCTGGACCCCTTCCCGATCCCATCTGTCTTCTTTCGGGGGCATCCTGAACCCCTTGGTGTGCTTCCTGGGGGTTCCTGGAACCCTCCGTGTGGCTTTCAGGGTGCCCTGGACTCCTCCATGTACCTTTAGGGGCATCCTGGTCACCATGATGTGCCATTTGGGACAGCTCAGTGTTCCTTCTGGTGCACCCACAACCCCCTGGATGTGTCTTTTTGAGCACCCCAAGGCATCCTGGGGGCATCCTAGAATCATAGAATAGTTTGGGTTGGAAGGGACCTTTAAAGGCCATCTAGTCCCACCCCCTGCCATGGGGGAGATGGGGTGCAGGAAAAAGCACACCGAGGGGCCTGGAGATGCACCCAAAGGCACACCAAGGAGTTGGGGTAGCCCAAAACGCACACCGAGGGGCCTCGGGGGGCTCAGAAAGGCATCCTTAGGGGCTCCCAGCAGCCTGAGTCGCACACCGATTGCCCTGGAGAGCACTGAAACTCACACAGAGGGGACCGGGGCACCCGAAAGGCACAGCCAGGGCTCGCGGGAGCATCAAAAGGCAGACTGACACGTGCAGGGGAACCCCAAAAGGCTGACCAAGGGTCTCGGAGCACCCCAAAATGTACACGGAGGGGTCTGGGGCGGCCCTCTGGCAGACAGAGGGCTCCAGGGCGCACCAAAGGGCACACCGAGGGGTTTCGGGTGCACTGAAAGGCACGTTGAGGGGTGCGGGACATCTTCAACCAGATCAGGGTGCTCAGAGCCCCGTCCAACCTGACCTGGAACGTTCCCAGGGATGGGGCATCCACCACCTCTCTGGGCAACCTGTGCCAGGGTTTACACCTCAGTGTAAAAAATTTCTTCCTTACATCTAGTCTGAATCTCCCCTCTTTTAGCTCAAAACCATTCCCCCTTGTCCTGTCACAACAGGCCCTGCTAAAAAGTCTGTCCCCATCTTTCTCATAAGCCCCTTCAAGTACTGAAAGGCCGCAATAAGGTCTCCCCGGAGCCTTCTCTTCTCCAGGCTGAACAACCCCAACTCTCTCAGCCTGTCCTCACAGCAGAGCTGTTCCACCCCCTGATCACTTCTGTGGCCCCCTCTGGACCCGCTCCCACAGGTCCATGTCTGTCCTGTGCTGAGGACCCCCGAGCTGGACGCAGCTCTGCAGGGGGGGTCTCACCGGAGCAGAGCGGAGGGGCAGAATCCCCTCCCTCGCCCTGCTGGCCACGCTGCTGGTGATGCAGCCCAGGACACGGTTGCCTTCTGGGCTGCGAGCGCACATTGCCGGCTCATGTCCAGCTTTTCCTCCACCGGTTCCCCAAGTCCTTCTGGGCAGGGCTGCTCTCCACCCCTTCATCCCCCAGCCTGTGCTGGTACCGGGGGTTGCCCCGACCCAGGTGCAGGACCCTGTACTTGGCCCTGTTGAACCTCCTGAGGTTCACACTACCCACTTCTCCAGCTTGTCCAGGTCCCTCTGGATGGCATCCCGTCCCTCAGGCGTGTCGTGCGCACCACTCAGCTTGGTGTCATCTGCAAACTGGCTGAGGGTGCACTCGATCCCACTGTCCATGTCACTGATGAAGATATTTAACAGTACTGGTCCCAGTATGGACCCCTGAGGGACACCAGTTGTCACTGATCTCCATCTGGACATTGAGCCGTTGACCACTACTCTCTGGATGTGACCATCCAGCCAATTCCTTATCCAAAAGAAGGGTGGCAGATGTGAGTTTGTACATCACACTACCCAGCAATGCCAGAGCCTTTCCACAAAAACATAATAAAATCCTTGAACTTGACCATACTTGACCAGGGGAGGCCCCCGGAGCTCTCCGGTAATGAGAGGTGGAGCTGGTGGAAAAACAGGACCCACACAGCTGGAATGGCATCAGCAAAGACACCATGTCTGAAATAGCACTGCAGGGAAAGACACGGCAGTCTGCTTTGCAGAAAGGCTGCTATCCCTCCTTCTCCATCTTGACGGAATATAGGAATCATCCTCTTAACCCCCACAACAAAGCTCCAGCTCTCAACTCTCCACAGTGACAAGGAAAACAGAGCTCCAAATGGATGAAAAGTCTCACACTTCTTCTACGACTGGGGATCTGGCACACAGTTTGCGGGGTTCTCTGGAGGGTTTAAGTGTACCTCTACACAGATCTGGGGTATATACCAGGTTTTTGGAGACTTTGCTGTGTTCCGACTGGTGGTAATAACAAAATCCTGACAGTGATAAGCCACGCTACTTGCTGGTGAACTGAACCTCATACAGTTGGCCTTGGCCCATCGATCCAGCCTGTCTAGATCCTCTGTAGAGCTCTCCTACCCTCAAGCAGATCCCCTCGTCCAGATCGTTGATAAAGATATTAAACAGAACGGGCCCCAACACTGAGCCCTGGGGAACACCACTCCTGACCGGCCGCCAACTGGAGTCAACTCCATTCACCACAACTCTTTGGGCCCGGCCGTCCAGCCAGTTTTTTACCCAGTGAAGAGTTCGCCCACCCAAGCCATGAGCGGCCAGTTTCTGCAGGAGAACGCTGTGGGAAACGGCGTCAAAGGCTTTACTAAAGTCTAGGTGGACAACATCCACAGCATCTCTCTCACCACTGAGCAGGTCACCTTGTCATGGAAGGAGATCAGGAGAGTCAAGTGGGACCTGCCTTTCATGAACCCATGCTGACTGGGCCTGATCACCTGGTTGTCCTGTACGTGCTGTGTGATGGCACTCAAGATGATCTGCTCCGTAAGCTTCCCTGGCAGTGACGTCAGGCTGACAGGCCTGTAGCTCCCCAGATCCTCCTACCGGCCCTTCTTGTAGATGGGCGTCACATTTGCTAACCTCCGGTCAACTGGGACCTCCCCAGTTAGCCAGGACTGCTGATAAATTAAATCCAGTTGTACGCACTGCTCATCGCAATAATAACGGCCCGTTATTATCCACCTTTCCGTATTTACAGTGAACTGCAAAAGAGCAGCACACACTTCCTAGCAGATACTTAAATATATTTTCACTGTGTGCTACAATTTACCAACAAGCACTTCCTCAAACCAAGGCTCCTAGGAGACACGAGGCGTGGGGAAAACATCTTTGGTTTCCCTGCAGAAACCCTGAAGCAGGCTTTACCCCTGATGACAGCCCGTGACAGACCCAGGCACCCTTTTGTCCTGCTTCCAGGTGGATTGCTTCCTTACTCGCAACCGAAACCCGTTGGGTTTTGGACGTTTCAGATAAAAGCACAATCTCTTTGGGAAAAGGATCATGAACGACGTTGTCACCTGCAAAGTCCTGAAACAAATCTCTCCTGTATTTCCTCCCAGAACATTTTCTACTCTTGTAGCATTCAGAGCAGCAGAAAAGCCTCAGCTCTATGAACACAGAGACCGTGTCTGTGCAGCGTGGCGTTAGCCCCGTCTACCAGGGTGCTGGGGAGAACCCTGCCCGGTCGGGGGCGGACTCCTTGCCAAGGCCGTGTCCGTCCTTCCCCTCATCTCCCGCGCTTCCCAAGCAGCGGACGCAGCAGCCAGGGCCGGCAAACACCTCCCCGGGAAGCGCTTCTGTTGGCGAGGCTGCTCTAAGCGCCTCCGGGCCGGGCCGGCACAGGCCCCTGCCCTCGGGCCCCCTTGGCTGGCCTGGGAGGCCGTCTCCGCTCCGGAGGATCCTGTGTCCGCCTCCAAGCCCCGGCTCCCAGCATGCCCCGGGGCGAGGGCGGGGCCCCGGCTCCCAGCATGCCCCGGGGCGAGGGCGGGGCCCCGGCTCCCAGCATGCCCCGGGGCGAGGGCGGGGCCCCGGCTCCCAGCATGCCCCGGGGCGAGGGCGGGGCCCCGGCTCCCAGCATGCCCCGGGCCCCACACACGCACACTGACCCCCGGACACCCCCAGGCCGGGCCGGGCCCTCTTCCGGGCCGCTCTCCATGGCTCCCCCGCCCTGCCCAGGCCCCCCGCCCCGCAGGAGGGAGCAGCTCCGGGCAGGGCCGCGCTGCCCCGGCCCCAGGGAGAGCCCCCAGGTCCCCACCCCGCCCCGGTACCGGGACTGGGCCTCCCCCCGACACCCCCGGCCCGCAGCAGGCTGCGGGCGGAGGGAGGGGCCCTGCCCGCCCCCGTGGCCCGGCCCCCAGCACCGCTGCCGGGCTGAGCAGAGTCCCGCAGGCCTCGCCAGCCCCCCCGAGCCGGGACGGCACCTGCAGCCCCTCCAGCAGCCCTGAGACCCCCGTCGGGGGGGAGGCCGGGAAGGGGAGGTGTCCAAGGGCTTCGCCCTCCCCAGCCACTGAACCCTGCTGAGCCCGACGCGGTGGTGGCGCAGAGGGGACAGCGGTGGGAACGCACGGGAGTCGGCGTAGACAAAGAATTTCCACAAGCTTTCGTCAGTGCTTTCCACCAGTTTAGTACTGCTCCCTCAACGCATCGTGCTTGGGCGGTGCTGCCCCGAAGGGGGGACATCCTGGGCTTTATTTACATTTGGCGGACGAGCAGGAGTTGTACAGAAAGAATCGCCAGCAGATCCAGCTTTACATTCATCTGTGGCAGGGAGAGAAAAAGCAAGATCCAGTGTTAGTTCTGCAGCAGACCTAGCCAAGAAGTCCACGGACAGCTGTCACTGTGACAGGACACTGTAAAGATCTGGAGAGATTTAAGCCCACCCAGGGAAACAAAGGATGGAAGGGACACGCGCAAAGGAAGAAATAAGATTCTCCACGTTCGACCATCAGGCAACGAGCTTTCTAAAGCCCGAGAAGGAAATTCCAGAGGCTGCGCACAACAAATAAACCCGCGCACACCTCACAAACGGCACCGGCTTACACGTGAGACCCCCGAGACCTCAAGTGCCCTCTTGTCCTTGGGAGTTCAAAAGAGGCTTCGGTGGAGCACAAGGTTTTCCACCAGCTTCTGCATGCCTCCCCACCAAAGCACGGGGTCGTCTGTCTTTGATCAGGCCAAGCTGCTCTGCCGAGGCCAGGCCAAGGAAATCTCCCAGCACAG
Source organism: Calonectris borealis (assembly GCF_964195595.1). Lineage (NCBI taxonomy): Eukaryota > Metazoa > Chordata > Aves > Procellariiformes > Procellariidae > Calonectris > Calonectris borealis. The sequence goes on from NC_134334.1 coordinate 7,494,069, forward strand.
CCCAGATCCATCCTTCCCGGGTGGAGAGAGAGAGGACTCGTCCTGCCAGAACACTTTCTTTCTACAGCCACCGTATTCAGACAAAGCCTCAGAAGCAAATCAGCGACTTGGGACCTGGGGACTCCAGAGGAACAATGGCCATGAAATAGGCTCAGTTCTTCTCCGGAGAACTGGCTACGTGGATTTTTGGGTTGCCACCTAACAGGACCTGCTTTGTGCTGGGCAGGGGAAGCAAGCAACTTCCTTCCTCTAGTTCCGCCGGCCAGGAGTTACACGGAAAAGACTTCCACTATTTCAGCATCACGGGCAAAACCCAACCGTAATCCCGAACCCACCTGACCGCTGGGGAATCACATCTGGAGCCGCTTACCGGAGCCCGATGGGTGTCCGCTCTGTCCCCTGCTCCGGCTCAGACTCTCTGCCTGGCGCCTGAAGACCCTGCGCCGCTGCTCCGGAGCGCTCTTAGCTCTGGCTTCCGCTAGCATCTCGTTAGCCCTGTGGAAAATGCAGGAGCTGCAGGAACGACTGTTGCTCCCGCTGGCACAGAGACGTTCCCCAAGCGCGGCAGCACGCTGTCGGACGTATGCACATAGACTTCCGAGCCGTGCAAATGCGCCGCTCCTCAGGCTGCCGAGCAGTCGCTGTTACGTCTTTGCGGGACCTTTCCTAGAAGGTAGTGAGGACCCCGGGCTCTTCCCCTCCTCCCAGTGTAACCTCAGACTGAAGATGCCCCGTCACAACGGCAGCTGAACAGAGGATTTTTGCCTCCCAGGCCCCTGTTCTGTCCCCTCTGCCTTTCCCACTGTGTCTGTCCGAAGCTGGAGGATAACAGCCGCAGAAGTGAAGCTCCTCTTTTCCACCACGCATGCAGGAAGAGGAGATGGCTACAGAGAAGTGTTAGAAGAAGACGAACTAAAACATCCTCCAGAGAGGCCCGACGAGTTTTGCTCCTTCAGGGTGAGTAAAGAGAACCGAAAACAGGCCTCCGTGATGGGCGAGCCCAAGGGGTACTCTTCTGGGAAGTACGCGGTCTTGAAGGGGCACACCTCGTGCTGAGCAGAGCCAAGAAAGGGACGTGGGATGGAAAAGCCGCGATGAAAAGGGTCGTGTGGTGTTACGTGGGGGGGAAAGAAAACGTCTGGACTTACTTTTGTAATTTCTTTGTGAGGTGTCTTTTAATTTCCATGTCCACCACGGAGCGCTTTTCGGAGCTTTTTATTTCTGCCTGCGCCCATGCCAGTTGCAGCGCGTTCGCCTCCTGCGTGCTCCGTGCTCTCTCCAGCTCCGCTTCCAGAGTTCTGATCCTCTGCTCCAGCGGCTTTCTCCAAGAGGCACTGGTGGTGTTGATCTCTTCTATTTTGGCTCGAGCGGCTGCCTGTGTCTAAAGCAGAAGATACAACTTCAAGAAACGGGAAGAAAAAGGCAATGCCCAGCCCTCACAAAAAACCTCCTTTCTGCCATTTTTATAGGAAAGCTAGTATTAAACAGCCTGCAACGCTACACGGACAGGACGAGGACAAGGCTGCAGGTTTTTCCTGCTCACAGGTCCCACCGCACACACAGAAGCGCTCTGACGCAGCCTTTTGCAGCTCCCCCGCTCCCCGACAGGAAAGCCAAACCCACGGCGCTAACAGAGAGCGCCAGATGCCCCGGCAAAACACCCAAAAGCCACGACCACCACCGCAAATGAAGGCAACGCCGACTACAGATACAAATGGTCCCTAAACTGACCTGCAAAAGGAGGCTGTGATACTGCTCCTCTCTCACGTCTTGCGCTCGCCGCTCGCACTCCTTCCCGTAAGGCGCTGCTGGGGTATGACCCGCCCCAGGAATTGCCGAGCCACGTGGCAGAAGAGCCACCAGCCTTCTCAGCTCCTGATTCCTAGCTTCGAGCTGCAGAGACTTTTGGGACTCCAACTCCAGCTGCGCGGAGACTTCACACATCTGGATGCAGGGAAGAAACAATCCGTCTTAAGGAGAGGGCTCTCAGATCTCTGGGAAACTCAACCGAACGTAAGGATCGAGATCATAGCTGTAAGCCACCGAGTTTGTATTTCGACCCAGGGAAAAGCCGCTTGGATTTCGAAGGTCAGAACGCTTTCGGGCCCTTGCCGAAAAGACTGCTCCAGCTTCCATCCGTCCTCCTTTCCAAAGGGCACCGTGGCAAAGGCACTCGACTCCTTCTGCAGCATCACACAGCTTCCCTGCCCGGGAAGACGCGCTTTTGCATTTCGGCGCGTTCACCGCGTTTCGTTTCGCTTCCGTCGCGCTCCTGTTCTGCCCCGTTCCTTCTCGTACGCACCCCCCCGTGCTAATGCCTGGGGCGGAGGGCGTGGGGGGCAGAGACAAGAGGTTCAAGGCCTTAGAGGGAGGGTGAAGCCTGGCTTACGAGACAAAGGGAAGCCAAAGGTCTCTTTCCTTCCCCAAAAACACCCCTACCAGGGAGCTAGACACCATCTTTGCGCAGAGGCCGAGAGCAGAAAAACCTTGCAAAGAAAGCAGCCAAGCCCAAAGACATTTGGGAGCGCGCGGCTTGCGGTATCACATCATGGCCACAACTTTTGGACGGTGTCGGAACAGAAGCGAGGAGGCAGGGAGGAGAAAGGAGCTAAAAGCACCCTCTAGTCTGGAAAAGAGTTGTTAAAGACGTTGAAGCTCATAATGTCCTCAGAGAAACCTCTCCTGTATTTGTTCCCAGAATATGTTCTTCTCTTCTGGCCACTGAAGGAAAAGAACGGCTTCATATCTACTGACACGTTTACAGACTTCGTGTACCTTGGCCTTGGTCTTGTCCAAGTCCTCTTGCAAGCGGGAGTTCTCTTTCGTCAGGTAATCGCACTGGCGTGTAGAAGCTTTCAGTGAGGTTTCTGCTATAAAATGCTGCTTGAAAGCATCAGCGAGCTCTGCTTGCAGCTGTCCCACTGCTCTCTGGGGAGACAAGAAATGTCACCTCTTAGTGACGATGTCGGTATCCCAGCACATAAAGAAAGGCGAAGCATTATCCATCCCAGCTCCAGCCCCCCGAGCATCTTTGTGGCCTCCTCTGGACCCGCTCCAACAGGTCCGTGTCCTTCTGATGCCGTGGGCCCCGCAGCTGGACGTGGTGCTCCAGGGGGGGTCTCACCAGAGCCGAGCAGAGGGGCAGAATCCCCGCCCTCCACCTGCTGCCACGCTGCGGGTGATGCAGCCCAGGATGCACTCGGCTTTCTGGGCTGCGAGCGCACGTTGCCGGCTCACGTCCAGCTTTTCATCCACCAGTGCCCCAAGTCCTTCTCGGCGGGGCTGCCCTCAAGCCACGCATCCCCCAGGCTGTGTCCGTGCTTGGGACTGCCCCCACCCCGGTGCAGCACCTTGCACTTGGCCTTGTTGCACCTCATGGCTTCCCACGGGCCCGCCTCTCCGGCCTGCCCAGGTCCCTCTGGATGGCACCCCTTCCCTCTCGGTATCAACCGCCCCGCTCAGCGTGGTGTCACCCGCAAACCTGCGGCGGGTGCACTCGATCCCACCGTCCCTGTCCCCGACAAAGGTGTTAAATAACACTGGTCCCAGTACGGACCCCTGCGGGACACCACTCGTCACTGGTCTCCACCCAGACATCAGGCCCTTGACTGTAGCTCTTTGAGTGCCACCATCCAGCCAATTCCTTATCCACCGCGTGCTCCACCCGCCAAATCCATGTCTCCCCGTTTTAGAGACAAGGACGTTGGGCGGGACAGTACCAAATGCTTTGCACAAGTCCAGGTAGATGACGGTAGATACATACATATACCTACAGACGTATAAGCGTGTCTGAAGGCTTGCCGCAACCTTCTGCATTTCCAACAAAACCGGAACAAAACTGGTCACCTTTTTCTACTCTGTTGGCCTCGCACGTAAAGGCATCACTCACCATTTGTCCTTGGGCGCTCTTGTTCCGCGCGGCTTCCAGCTGCTGACGGAGAGAAAGGTTTTCACTTTGGAGCTGGGCCAGTTGTTCCTGCAGCCCTTCTGCCTTCTTGATGGCATCTTTCCTCGCTTGGTCTTTCTCAAGGTGTAGATCTTGCTGCTCCTTTGCCTGCCTCTGGGCCTGGCGTAACTCCCGTTCTGCCATTTCTAAAGCCAATGTTTTTTCCGTGAGGGCTTTTTTCAGTTGCTTCACTTCCTTTTCCAGCCCGCTGGCTTTTCTTTCGGCATCGCTCAGCTGCTGAGACAAGCGCTTGTTGGTGTCCACCACCCGAGACGTCTGCTCGTGCACAGTAAGCCGTCGGTCACATTCGTTCAGAAACCTCTGCACCTCGATACTCTCCGACGTCTGTTGACTTCCAGAGCTCAGGTGGGAAGGGGATGAATCGGACCCTGCCGTCGGTATTTGGGCTCTGACATCTTCTGCCTGTTCAAGTGAAAGAATAAAAATTGACAAAACTTAGGAAATCAGCTCAAAGCAGGAGACAGTGGCAGCACGTCCTATAACCAACCTGACGTCAGATTAGAAAAGAGTTGTCAACAACTCTGCGTTAGACGTTATTCATGGAAAAGTCTTATTTCGCGTTAGCGTGCGATATAATCCCAGAGCGAAGACTCCAGATTAAAACCCTGGGGTTTACGTACCTCCCCACCAGAGCTCTCGCTCGCCCTGACAGCTTCTCGACACAGCCCCTCCCGGCCCTGCGGCCGGAGCTCATCGCCACCGCTGCTCCCGCAGGCCGCAGGGCCCTCCCGCACCCTCCTGCTCCGCAGGAACCGCCAAGCCCTCTTCATGGCACCGCCGCGCCGCGCCTCTCCCCGGGGAGCGGTGGCAGGCAGGGCTTGGCGGGCGCTGCCGGGGGCCGGCTGCGAACTGAGGAGCCGAGCCCCGAGGGGCGGCAGGGCACGGGCAGCTGCCTACGGGCCGAGCCACCACCGGCAGCACCGGCACCACAGCACCAGCTCCACCGGCAGCACCGGCACCACAGCACCAGCTCCACCGGCAGCACCGGCACCACAGCACCAGCTCCACCGGCAGCACCGGCACCACCAGCACCAGCTCCACCGGCAGCACCGGCACAGCACCAGCACCAGCAGCAACCACTAGCACCAGCACCACCAACACAGCACCAGCAGAACCAGCACAGCACCAGTTCAGCACCAGCACAGCACCAGCACTGCACCAGCAGCACCACCAGGTACTGTGTGTGCAAGGCCTGCGCCAGCGCCCCAGGTCTAGTGAACGTGTGCTGATGTCATGAATGGCTCAGTGACATCATAAGGTGGTGGGGGCTGGGCGAGGCCGGGGCAGAGGCCGGCGGGGCGGTGGCTGGACGCCCCCATGTGCCTTTTTGTGCTCCCTGGGCTCTCGGTGTGCATTTGGGGCACCCTGGACCCCGTGATGTGCCCCTCTCTGCATCCCTGGAGCCCCGAGTGTCCCTTTGAGGGCACCCCAAGCCCCCGATGTCCGTTTTGGGACGCCCCTAAGCCTTGATTTGCTTCCCGGAGTGCCCGGTCCCCCTGAGTGTGCTTTTTGCTGCACCCTGCACCCTGGGTGTGCCTGTTGGGTCTCCCCGCACCCCAGGGCAATCGGTGGGCCTTTTGGGGCACCCCTGGTCTCAGTGCATCCCGTGCCCCTCGGCATCCCTTTTGGCACGCCCTGGACCCCTTCCCGATCCCATCTGTCTTCTTTCGGGGGCATCCTGAACCCCTTGGTGTGCTTCCTGGGGGTTCCTGGAACCCTCCGTGTGGCTTTCAGGGTGCCCTGGACTCCTCCATGTACCTTTAGGGGCATCCTGGTCACCATGATGTGCCATTTGGGACAGCTCAGTGTTCCTTCTGGTGCACCCACAACCCCCTGGATGTGTCTTTTTGAGCACCCCAAGGCATCCTGGGGGCATCCTAGAATCATAGAATAGTTTGGGTTGGAAGGGACCTTTAAAGGCCATCTAGTCCCACCCCCTGCCATGGGGGAGATGGGGTGCAGGAGAAAGCACACCGAGGGGCCTGGAGATGCACCCAAAGGCACACCAAGGAGTTGGGGTAGCCCAAAACGCACACCGAGGGGCCTCGGGGGGCTCAGAAAGGCATCCTTAGGGGCTCCCAGCAGCCTGAGTCGCACACCGATTGCCCTGGAGAGCACTGAAACTCACACAGAGGGGACCGGGGCACCCGAAAGGCACAGCCAGGGCTCGCGGGAGCATCAAAAGGCAGACTGACACGTGCAGGGGAACCCCAAAAGGCTGACCAAGGGTCTCGGAGCACCCCAAAATGTACACGGAGGGGTCTGGGGCGGCCCTCTGGCAGACAGAGGGCTCCAGGGCGCACCAAAGGGCACACTGAGGGGTTTCGGGTGCACTGAAAGGCACGTTGAGGGGTGCGGGACATCTTCAACCAGATCAGGGTGCTCAGAGCCCCGTCCAACCTGACCTGGAACGTTCCCAGGGATGGGGCATCCACCACCTCTCTGGGCAACCTGTGCCAGGGTTTACACCTCAGTGTAAAAAATTTCTTCCTTACATCTAGTCTGAATCTCCCCTCTTTTAGCTCAAAACCATTCCCCCTTGTCCTGTCACAACAGGCCCTGCTAAAAAGTCTGTCCCCATCTTTCTCATAAGCCCCTTCAAGTACTGAAAGGCCGCAATAAGGTTTCCCCGGAGCCTTCTCTTCTCCAGGCTGAACAACCCCAACTCTCTCAGCCTGTCCTCACAGCAGAGCTGTTCCACCCCCTGATCACTTCTGTGGCCCCCTCTGGCCCCGCTCCCACAGGTCCATGTCTGTCCTGTGCTGAGGACCCCCGAGCTGGATGCAGCTCTGCAGGGGGGGTCTCACCGGAGCAGAGCGGAGGGGCAGAATCCCCTCCCTCGCCCTGCTGGCCACGCTGCTGGTGATGCAGCCCAGGACACGGTTGCCTTCTGGGCTGCGAGCGCACATTGCCGGCTCATGTCCAGCTTTTCCTCCACCGGTTCCCCAAGTCCTTCTGGGCAGGGCTGCTCTCCACCCCTTCATCCCCCAGGCTGTGCTGGTACCGGGGGTTGCCCCGACCCCGGTGCAGGACCTTGCACTTGGCCCTGTTGAACCTCCTGAGGTTCACACTACCCACTTCTCCAGCTTGTCCAGGTCCCTCTGGATGGCATCCCGTCCCTCAGGCGTGTCGTGCGCACCACTCAGCTTGGTGTCATCTGCAAACTGGCTGAGGGTGCACTCGATCCCACTGTCCATGTCACTGATGAAGATATTAAACAGTACTGGTCCCAGTATGGACCCCTGAGGGACACCAGTTGTCACTGATCTCCATCTGGACATTGAGCCGTTGACCACTACTCTCTGGATGTAACCATCCAGCCAATTCCTTATCCAAAAGAAGGGTGGCAGATGTGAGTTTGTACATCACACTACCCAGCAATGCCAGAGCCTTTCCACAAAAACATAATAAAATCCTTGAACTTGACCATACTTGACCAGGGGAGGCCCCCGGAGCTCTCCGGTAATGAGAGGTGGAGCTGGTGGAAAAACAGGACCCACACAGCTGGAATGGCATCAGCAAAGACACCATGTCTGAAATAGCACTGCAGGGAAAGACACGGCAGTCTGCTTTGCAGAAAGGCTGCTATCCCTCCTTCTCCATCTTGACGGAATATAGGAATCATCCTCTTAACCCCCACAACACAGCTCCAGCTCTCATCTCTCCACAGTGACAAGGAAAACAGAGCTCCAAATGGATGAAAAGTCTCACACTTCTTCTACGACTGGGGATCTGGCACATAGTTTGCGGGGTTCTCTGGAGGGTTTAAGTGTACCTCTACACAGATCTGGGGTATATACCAGGTTTTTGGAGACTTTGCTGTGTTCCGACTGGTGGTAATAACAAAATCCTGACAGTGATAAGCCACGCTACTTGCTGGTGAACTGAACCTCATACAGTTGGCCTTGGCCCATTGATCCAGCCTGTCTAGATCCTCTGTAGAGCTTTCCTACCCTCAAGCAGATCCCCTCGTCCAGATCGTTGATAAAGATATTAAACAGAACGGGCCCCAACACTGAGCCCTGGGGAACACCACTCCTGACCGGCCGCCAACTGGAGTCAACTCCATTCACCACAGCTCTTTGGGCCCGGCCGTCCAGCCAGTTTTTTACCCAGTGAAGAGTTCGCCCACCCAAGCCATGAGCGGCCAGTTTCTGCAGGAGAACGCTGTGGGAAACGGCGTCAAAGGCTTTACTAAAGTCTAGGTGGACAACATCCACAGCATCTCTCTCACCACTGAGCAGGTCACCTTGTCATGGAAGGAGATCAGGAGAGTCAAGTGGGACCTGCCTTTCATGAACCCATGCTGACTGGGCCTGATCACCTGGTTGTCCTGTACGTGCTGTGTGATGGCACTCAAGATGATCTGCTCCGTAAGCTTCCCTGGCAGTGACGTCAGGCTGACAGGCCTGTAGCTCCCCAGATCCTCCTACCGGCCCTTCTTGTAGATGGGCGTCACATTTGCTAACCTCCGGTCAACTGGGACCTCCCCAGTTAGCCAGGACTGCTGATAAATTAAATCCAGTTGTACGCACTGCTCATCGCAATAATAACGGCCCGTTATTATCCACCTTTCCGTATTTACAGTGAACTGCAAAAGAGCAGCACACACTTCCTAGTAGATACTTAAATATATTTTCACTGTGTGCTACAATTTACCAACAAGCACTTCCTCAAACCAAGGCTCCTAGGAGACACGAGGCATGGGGAAAACATCTTTGGTTTCCCTGCAGAAACCCTGAAGCAGGCTTTACCCCTGATGACAGCCCGTGACAGACCCAGGCACCCTTTTGTCCTGCTTCCAGGTGGATTGCTTCCTTACTCGCAACCGAAACCCGTTGGGTTTTGGACGTTTCAGATAAAAGCACAATCTCTTTGGGAAAAGCATCATGAACGACGTTGTCACCTGCAAAGTCCTGAAACAAATCTCTCCTGTATTTCCTCCCAGAACATTTTCTACTCTTGTAGCATTCAGAGCAGCAGAAAAGCCTCAGCTCTATGAACACAGAGACCGTGTCTGTGCAGCGTGGCGTTAGCCCCGTCTACCAGGGTGCTGGGGAGAACCCTGCCCGGTCGGGGGCGGACTCCTTGCCAAGGCCGTGTCCGTCCTTCCCCTCATCTCCCGCGCTTCCCAAGCAGCGGACGCAGCAGCCAGGGCCGGCAAACACCTCCCCGGGAAGCGCTTCTGTTGGCGAGGCTGCTCTAAGCGCCTCCGGGCCGGGCCGGCACAGGCCCCTGCCCTCGGGCCCCCTTGGCTGGCCTGGGAGGCCGTCTCCGCTCCGGAGGATCCTGTGTCCGCCTCCAAGCCCCGGCTCCCAGCATGCCCCGGGGCGAGGGCGGGGCCCCGGCTCCCAGCATGCCCCGGGGCGAGGGCGGGGCCCCGGCTCCCAGCATGCCCCGGGGCGAGGGCGGGGCCCCGGCTCCCAGCATGCCCCGGGCCCCACACACGCACACTGACCCCCGGACACCCCCAGGCCGGGCCGGGCCCTCTTCCGGGCCGCTCTCCATGGCTCCCCCGCCCTGCCCAGGCCCCCCGCCCCGCAGGAGGGAGCAGCTCCGGGCAGGGCCGCGCTGCCCCGGCCCCAGGGAGAGCCCCCAGGTCCCCACCCCGCCCCGGTACCGGGACTGGGCCTCCCCCCGACACCCCCGGCCCGCAGCAGGCTGCGGGCGGAGGGAGGGGCCCTGCCCGCCCCCGTGGCCCGGCCCCCAGCACCGCTGCCGGGCTGAGCAGAGTCCCGCAGGCCTCGCCAGCCCCCCCGAGCCGGGACGGCACCTGCAGCCCCTCCAGCAGCCCTGAGACCCCCGTCGGGGGGGAGGCCGGGAAGGGGAGGTGTCCAAGGGCTTCGCTCTCCCCAGCCACTGAACCCTGCTGAGCCCGACGCGGTGGTGGCGCAGAGGGGACAGCGGTGGGAACGCACGGGAGTCGGCGTAGACAAAGAATTTCCACAAGCTTTCGTCAGTGCTTTCCACCAGTTTAGTACTGCTCCCTCAACGCATCGTGCTTGGGCGGTGCTGCCCCGAAGGGGGGACATCCTGGGCTTTATTTACATTTGGCGGACGAGCAGGAGTTGTCCAGGAAGAATCGCCAGCAGATCCAGCTTTACATTCATCTGTGGCAGGGAGAGAAAAAGCAAGATCCAGTGTTAGTTCTGCAGCAGACCTAGCCAAGAAGTCCACGGACAGCTGTCACTGTGACAGGACACTGTAAAGATCTGGAGAGATTTAAGCCCACCCGGGGAAACAAAGGATGGAAGGGACACGCGCAAAGGAAGAAATAAGATTCTCCACGTTCGACCATCAGGCAACGAGCTTTCTAAAGCCCGAGAAGGAAATTCCAGAGGCTGCGCACAACAAATAAACCCGCGCACACCTCACAAACGGCACCGGCTTACACGTGAGACCCCCGAGACCTCTTTGCCTTCAAGTGCCCCCTTGTCCTTGGGAGTTCAAAAGAGGCTTCGGTGGAGCACAAGGTTTTCCACCAGCTTCTGCATGCCTCCCCACCAAAGCACGGGGTCGTCTGTCTTTGATCAGGCCAAGCTGCTCTGCCGAGGCCAGGCCAAGGAAATCTCCCAGCACAGCCCAGATCCATCCTTCCCGGGTGGAGAGAGAGAGGACTCGTCCTGCCAGAACACTTTCTTTCTACAGCCACCGTATTCAGACAAAGCCTCAGAAGCAAATCAGCGACTTGGGACCTGGGGACTCCAGAGGAACAATGGCCATGAAATAGGCTCAGTTCTTCTCCGGAGAACTGGCTACGTGGATTTTTGGCTTGCCACCTAACAGGACCTGCTTTGTGCTGGGCAGGGTAAGCAAGCAACTTCCTTCCTCTAGTTCCGCCGGCCAGGAGTTACACGGAAAAGACTTCCACTATTTCAGCATCACGGGCAAAACCCAACCGTAATCCCGAACCCACCTGACCGCTGGGGAATCACATCTGGAGCCGCTTACCGGAGCCCGATGGGTGTCCGCTCTGTCCCCTGCTCCGGCTCAGACTCTCTGCCTGGCGCCTGAAGACCCTGCGCCGCTGCTCCGGAGCGCTCTTAGCTCTGGCTTCCGCTAGCATCTCGTTAGCCCTGTGGAAAATGCAGGAGCTGCAGGAACGACTGTTGCTCCCGCTGGCACAGAGACGTTCCCCAAGCGCGGCAGCACGCTGTCGGACGTATGCACATAGACTTCCGAGCCGTGCAAATGCGCCGCTCCTCAGGCTGCCGAGCAGTCGCTGTTACGTCTTTGCGGGACCTTTCCTAGAAGGTAGTGAGGACCCCGGGCTCTTCCCCTCCTCCCAGTGTAACCTCAGACTGAAGATGCCCCGTCACAACGGCAGCTGAACAGAGCATTTTTGCCTCCCAGGCCCCTGTTCTGTCCCCTCTGCCTTTCCCACTGTGTCTGTCCGAAGCTGGAGGATAACAGCCGCAGAAGTGAAGCTCCTCTTTTCCACCACGCATGCAGGAAGAGGAGGTGGCTACAGAGAAGTGTTAGAAGAAGACGAACTAAAACATCCTCCAGAGAGGCCCGATGAGTTTTGCTCCTTCAGGGTGAGTAAAGAGAACCGAAAACAGGCCTCCGTGATGGGCGAGCCCAAGGGGTACTCTTCTGGGAAGTACGCGGTCTTGAAGGGGCACACCTCGTGCTGAGCAGAGCCAAGAAAGGGACGTGGGATGGAAAAGCCGCGATGAAAAGGGTCGTGTGGTGTTACGTGGGGGGGAAAGAAAACGTCTGGACTTACTTTTGTAATTTCTTTGTGAGGTGTCTTTTAATTTCCATGTCCACCACGGAGCGCTTTTCGGAGCTTTTTATTTCTGCCTGCGCCCATGCCAGTTGCAGCGCGTTCGCCTCCTGCGTGCTCCGTGCTCTCTCCAGCTCCGCTTCCAGAGTTCTGATCCTCTGCTCCAGCAGCTTTCTCCAAGAGGCACTGGTGGTGTTGATCTCTTCTATTTTGGCTCGAGCGGCTGCCTGTGTCTAAAGCAGAAGATACAACTTCAAGAAACGGGAAGAAAAAGGCAATGCCCAGCCCTCACAAAAAACCTCCTTTCTGCCATTTTTATAGGAAAGCTAGTATTAAACAGCCTGCAACGCTACACGGACAGGACGAGGACAAGGCTGCAGGTTTTTCCTGCTCACAGGTCCCACCGCACACACAGAAGCGCTCTGACGCAGCCTTTTGCAGCTCCCCCGCTCCCCGACAGGAAAGCCAAACCCACGGCGCTAACAGAGAGCGCCAGATGCCCCGGCAAAACACCCAAAAGCCACGACCACCACCGCAAATGAAGGCAACGCCGACTACAGATACAAATGGTCCCTAAACTGACCTGCAAAAGGAGGCTGTGATACTGCTCCTCTCTCACGTCTTGCGCTCGCCGCTCGCACTCCTTCCCGTAAGGCGCTGCTGGGGTATGACCCGCCCCAGGAGTCGCCGAGCCATGTGGCAGAAGAGCCACCAGCCTTCTCAGCTCCTGATTCCTAGCTTCAAGCTGCAGAGACTTTTGGGACTCCAACTCCAGCTGCGCGGAGACTTCACACATCTGGATGCAGGGAAGAAACAATCCGTCTTAAGGAGAGGGCTCTCAGATCTCTGGGAAACTCAACCGAACGTAAGGATCGAGATCATAGCTGTAAGCCACCGAGTTTGTATTTCGACCCAGGGAAAAGCCGCTTGGATTTCGAAGGTCAGAACGCTTTCGGGCCCTTGCCGAAAAGACTGCTCCAGCTTCCATCCGTCCTCCTTTCCAAAGGGCACCGTGGCAAAGGCACTCGACTCCTTCTGCAGCATCACACAGCTTCCCTGCCCGGGAAGACGCGCTTTTGCATTTCGGCGCGTTCACCGCGTTTCGTTTCGCTTCCATCGCGCTCCTGTTCTGCCCCGTTCCTTCTCGTACGCGCCCCCCCGTGCTAATGCCTGGGGCGGAGGGCGTGGGGGGCAAAGAGGTTCAAGGCCTTAGAGGGAGGGTGAAGCCTGGCTTACGAGACAAAGGGAAGCCAAAGGTCTCTTTCCTTCCCCAAAAACACCCCTACCAGGGAGCTAGACACCATCTTTGCGCAGAGGCCGAGAGCAGAAAAACCTTGCAAAGAAAGCAGCCAAGCCCAAAGACATTTGGGAGCGCGCGGCTTGCGGTATCACATCATGGCCACAACTTTTGGACGGTGTCGGAACAGAAGCGAGGAGGCAGGGAGGAGAAAGGAGCTAAAAGCACCCTCTAGTCTGGAAAAGAGTTGTTAAAGACGTTGAAGCTCATAATGTCCTCAGAGAAACCTCTCCTGTATTTGTTCCCAGAATATGTTCTTCTCTTCTGGCCACTGAAGGAAAAGAACGGCTTCATATCTACTAACACGTTTACAGACTTCGTGTACCTTGGCCTTGGTCTTGTCCAAGTCCTCTTGCAAGCGGGAGTTCTCTTTCGTCAGGTAATCGCACTGGCGTGTAGAAGCTTTCAGTGAGGTTTCTGCTATAAAATGCTGCTTGAAAGCATCAGCGAGCTCTGCTTGCAGCTGTCCCACTGCTCTCTGGGGAGACAAGAAATGTCACCTCTTAGTGACGATGTCGGTATCCCAGCACATAAAGAAAGGCGAAGCATTATCCATCCCAGCTCCAGCCCCCCGAGCATCTTTGTGGCCTCCTCTGGACCCGCTCCAACAGGTCCGTGTCCTTCTGATGCCGTGGGCCCCGCAGCTGGACGTGGTGCTCCAGGGGGGGTCTCACCAGAGCCGAGCAGAGGGGCAGAATCCCCGCCCTCCACCTGCTGCCACGCTGCGGGTGATGCAGCCCAGGATGCACTCGGCTTTCTGGGCTGCGAGCGCACGTTGCCGGCTCACGTCCAGCTTTTCATCCACCAGTGCCCCAAGTCCTTCTCGGCGGGGCTGCCCTCAAGCCACGCATCCCCCAGGCTGTGTCCGTGCTTGGGACTGCCCCCACCCCGGTGCAGCACCTTGCACTTGGCCTTGTTGCACCTCATGGCTTCCCACGGGCCCGCCTCTCCGGCCTGCCCAGGTCCCTCTGGATGGCACCCCTTCCCTCTCGGTATCAACCGCCCCGCTCAGCGTGGTGTCACCCGCAAACCTGCGGCGGGTGCACTCGATCCCACCGTCCCTGTCCCCGACAAAGGTGTTAAATAACACTGGTCCCAGTACGGACCCCTGCGGGACACCACTCGTCACTGGTCTCCACCCAGACATCAGGCCCTTGACTGTAGCTCTTTGAGTGCCACCATCCAGCCAATTCCTTATCCACCGCGTGCTCCACCCGCCAAATCCATGTCTCCCCGTTTTAGAGACAAGGACGTTGGGCGGGACAGTACCAAATGCTTTGCACAAGTCCAGGTAGATGACGGTAGATACATACATATACGTACAGACGTATAAGCGTGTCTGAAGGCTTGCCGCAACCTTCTGCATTTCCAACAAAACCGGAACAAAACTGGTCACCTTTTTCTACTCTGTTGGCCTCGCACGTAAAGGCATCACTCACCATTTGTCCTTGGGCGCTCTTGTTCCGCGCGGCTTCCAGCTGCTGACGGAGAGAAAGGTTTTCACTTTGGAGCTGGGCCAGTTGTTCCTGCAGCCCTTCTGCCTTCTTGATGGCATCTTTCCTCGCTTGGTCTTTCTCAAGGTGTAGATCTTGCTGCTCCTTTGCCTGCCTCTGGGCCTGGCGTAACTCCCGTTCTGCCATTTCTAAAGCCAATGTTTTTTCCGTGAGGGCTTTTTTCAGTTGCTTCACTTCCTTTTCCAGCCCGCTGGCTTTTCTTTCGGCATCGCTCAGCTGCTGAGACAAGCGCTTGTTGGTGTCCACCACCCGAGACGTCTGCTCGTGCACAGTAAGCCGTCGGTCACATTCGTTCAGAAACCTCTGCACCTCGATACTCTCCGACGTCTGTTGACTTCCAGAGCTCAGGAGGGAAGGGGATGAATCGGACCCTGCCGTCGGTATTTGGGCTCTGACATCTTCTGCCTGTTCAAGTGAAAGAATAAAAATTGACAAAACTTAGGAAATCAGCTCAAAGCAGGAGACAGTGGCAGCACGTCCTATAACCAACCTGACGTCAGATTAGAAAAGAGTTGTCAACAACTCTGCGTTAGACGTTATTCATGGAAAAGTCTTATTTCGCGTTAGCGTGCGATATAATCCCAGAGCGGAGACTCCAGATTAAAACCCTGGGGTTTACGTACCTCCCCACCAGAGCTCTCGCTCGCCCTGACAGCTTCTCGACACAGCCCCTCCCGGCCCTGCGGCCGGAGCTCATCGCCACCGCTGCTCCCGGAGGCCGCGGGGCCCTCCCGCGCCCTCCTGCTCCGCAGGAACCGCCAAGCCCTCTTCATGGCACCGCCGCGCCGCGCCTCTCCCCGGGGAGCGGTGGCAGGCAGGGCTTGGCGGGCGCTGCCGGGGGCCGGCTGCGAACTGAGGAGCCGAGCCCCGAGGGGCGGCAGGGCACGGGCAGCTGCCTACGGGCCGAGCCACCACCAGCAGCACCGGCACCACAGCACCAGCTCCACCGGCAGCACCGGCACCACAGCACCAGCTCCACCGGCAGCACCGGCACCACAGCACCAGCTCCACCGGCAGCACCGGCACCACCAGCACCAGCTCCACCGGCAGCACCGGCACAGCACCAGCACCAGCAGCAACCACTAGCACCAGCACCACCAACACAGCACCAGCAGAACCAGCACAGCACCAGTTCAGCACCAGCACAGCACCAGCACTGCACCAGCAGCACCACCAGGTACTGTGTGTGCAAGGCCTGCGCCAGCGCCCCAGGTCTAGTGAACGTGTGCTGATGTCATGAATGGCTCAGTGACATCATAAGGTGGTGGGGGCTGAGTGGGGCCAGGGGCAGAGGCCGGCGGGGCGGTGGCTGGACGCCCCCATGTGCCTTTTTGTGCTCCCTGGGCTCTCGGTGTGCATTTGGGGCACCCTGGACCCCGTGGTGTGCCCCTCTCTGCATCCCTGGAGCCCCGAGTGTCCCTTTGAGGGCACCCCAAGCCCCTGGTGTCCGTTTTGGGACGCCCCTAAGCCTTGATTTGCTTCCCGGAGTGCCCGGTCCCCCTGAGTGTGCTTTTTGCTGCACCCTGCACCCTGGGTGTGCCTGTTGGGTCTCCCCGCACCCCAGGGCAATCGGTGGGCCTTTTGGGGCACCCCTGGTCTCAGTGCATCCCGTGCCCCTCGGCATCCCTTTTGGCACGCCCTGGACCCCTTCCCGATCCCATCTGTCTTCTTTCGGGGGCATCCTGAACCCCTTGGTGTGCTTCCTGGGGGTTCCTGGAACCCTCCGTGTGGCTTTCAGGGTGCCCTGGACTCCTCCATGTACCTTTAGGGGCATCCTGGTCACCATGATGTGCCATTTGGGACAGCTCAGTGTTCCTTCTGGTGCACCCACAACCCCCTGGATGTGTCTTTTTGAGCACCCCAAGGCATCCTGGGGGCATCCTAGAATCATAGAATAGTTTGGGTTGGAAGGGACCTTTAAAGGCCATCTAGTCCAACCCCCTGCCATGGGGGAGATGGGGTGCAGGAGAAAGCACACCGAGGGGCCTGGAGATGCACCCAAAGGCACACCAAGGAGTTGGGGTAGCCCAAAACGCACACCGAGGGGCCTCGGGGGGCTCAGAAAGGCATCCTTAGGGGCTCCCAGCAGCCTGAGTCGCACACCGATTGCCCTGGAGAGCACTGAAACTCACACAGAGGGGACCGGGGCACCCCGAAAGGCACAGCCAGGGCACGCGGGAGCATCAAAGGGCAGACTGACACGTGCAGGGGAACCCCAAAAGGCTGACCAAGGGTCTCGGAGCACCCCAAAATGTACACGGAGGGGTCTGGGGCGGCCCTCTGGCAGACAGAGGGCTCCAGGGCGCACCAAAGGGCACACCGAGGGGTTTCGGGTGCACTGAAAGGCACGTTGAGGGGTGCGGGACATCTTCAACCAGATCAGGGTGCTCAGAGCCCCGTCCAACCTGACCTGGAATGTTCCCAGGGATGGGGCATCCACCACCTCTCTGGGCAACCTGTGCCAGGGTTTACACCTCAGCGTAAAAAATTTCTTCCTTACATCTAGTCTGAATCTCCCCTCTTTTAGCTCAAAACCATTCCCCCTTGTCCTGTCACAACAGGCCCTGCTAAAAAGTCTGTCCCCATCTTTCTCATAAGCCCCTTCAGGTACTGAAAGGCCGCAATAAGGTCTCCCCGGAGCCTTCTCTTCTCCAGGCTGAACAACCCCAACTCTCTCAGCCTGTCCTCACAGCAGAGCTGTTCCACCCCCTGATCACTTCTGTGGCCCCCTCTGGACCCGCTCCCACAGGTCCATGTCTGTCCTGTGCTGAGGACCCCCGAGCTGGACGCAGCCCTGCAGGGGGGGTCTCACCGGAGCAGAGCGGAGGGGCAGAATCCCCTCCCTCGCCCTGCTGGCCACGCTGCTGGTGATGCAGCCCAGGACACGGTTGCCTTCTGGGCTGCGAGCGCACATTGCCGGCTCGTGTCCAGCTTTTCCTCCACCGGTTCCCCAAGTCCTTCTGGGCAGGGCTGCTCTCCACCCCTTCATCCCCCAGGCTGTGCTGGTACCGGGGGTTGCCCCGACCCCGGTGCAGGACCTTGCACTTGGCCCTGTTGAACCTCCTGAGGTCCACACTACCCACTTCTCCAGCTTGTCCAGGTCCCTCTGGATGGCATCCCGTCCCTCAGGCGTGTCGTGCGCACCACTCAGCTTGGTGTCATCTGAAAACTGGCTGAGGGTGCACTCGATCCCACTGTCCATGTCACTGATGAAGATATTAAACAGTACTGGTCCCAGTATGGACCCCTGAGGGACACCAGTTGTCACTGATCTCCATCTGGACATTGAGCCGTTGACCACTACTCTCTGGATGTAACCATCCAGCCAATTCCTTATCCAAAAGAAGGGTGGCAGATGTGAGTTTGTACATCACACTACCCAGCAATGCCAGAGCCTTTCCACAAAAACATAATAAAATCCTTGAACTTGACCATACTTGACCAGGGGAGGCCCCCGGAGCTCTCCGGTAATGAGAGGTGGAGCTGGTGGAAAAACAGGACCCACACAGCTGGAATGGCATCAGCAAAGACACCATGTCTGAAATAGCACTGCAGGGAAAGACACGGCAGTCTGCTTTGCAGAAAGGCTGCTATCCCTCCTTCTCCATCTTGACGGAATATAGGAATCATCCTCTTAACCCCCACAACAAAGCTCCAGCTCTCAACTCTCCACAGTGACAAGGAAAACAGAGCTCAAAATGGATGAAAAGTCTCACACTTCTTCTACGACTGGGGATCTGGCACACAGTTTGCGGGGTTCTCTGGAGGGTTTAAGTGTACCTCTACACAGATCTGGGGTATATACCAGGTTTTTGGAGACTTTGCTGTGTTCCGACTGGTGGTAATAACAAAATCCTGACAGTGATAAGCCACGCTACTTGCTGGTGAACTGAACCTCATACAGTTGGCCTTGGCCCATCGATCCAGCCTGTCTAGATCCTCTGTAGAGCTCTCCTACCCTCAAGCAGATCCCCTCGTCCAGATCGTTGATAAAGATATTAAACAGAACGGGCCCCAACACTGAGCCCTGGGGAACACCACTCCTGACCGGCCGCCAACTGGAGTCAACTCCATTCACCACAACTCTTTGGGCCCGGCCGTCCAGCCAGTTTTTTACCCAGTGAAGAGTTCGCCCACCCAAGCCATGAGCGGCCAGTTTCTGCAGGAGAACGCTGTGGGAAACGGCGTCAAAGGCTTTACTAAAGTCTAGGTGGACAACATCCACAGCATCTCTCTCACCACTGAGCAGGTCACCTTGTCATGGAAGGAGATCAGGAGAGTCAAGTGGGACCTGCCTTTCATGAACCCATGCTGACTGGGCCTGATCACCTGGTTGTCCTGTACGTGCTGTGTGATGGCACTCAAGATGATCTGCTCCGTAAGCTTCCCTGGCAGTGACGTCAGGCTGACAGGCCTGTAGCTCCCCAGATCCTCCTACCGGCCCTTCTTGTAGATGGGCGTCACATTTGCTAACCTCCGGTCAACTGGGACCTCCCCAGTTAGCCAGGACTGCTGATAAATTAAATCCAGTTGTACGCACTGCTCATCGCAATAATAACGGCCCGTTATTATCCACCTTTCCGTATTTACAGTGAACTGCAAAAGAGCAGCACACACTTCCTAGTAGATACTTAAATATATTTTCACTGTGTGCTACAATTTACCAACAAGCACTTCCTCAAACCAAGGCTCCTAGGAGACACGAGGCATGGGGAAAACATCTTTGGTTTCCCTGCAGAAACCCTGAAGCAGGCTTTACCCCTGATGACAGCCTGTGACAGACCCAGGCACCCTTTTGTCCTGCTTCCAGGTGGATTGCTTCCTTACTCGCAACCGAAACCCGTTGGGTTTTGGACGTTTCAGATAAAAGCACAATCTCTTTGGGAAAAGGATCATGAACGACGTTGTCACCTGCAAAGTCCTGAAACAAATCTCTCCTGTATTTCCTCCCAGAACATTTTCTACTCTTGTAGCATTCAGAGCAGCAGAAAAGCCTCAGCTCTATGAACACAGAGACCGTGTCTGTGCAGCGTGGCGTTAGCCCCGTCTACCAGGGTGCTGGGGAGAACCCTGCCCGGTCGGGGGCGGACTCCTTGCCAAGGCCGTGTCCGTCCTTCCCCTCATCTCCCGCGCTTCCCAAGCAGCGGACGCAGCAGCCAGGGCCGGCAAACACCTCCCCGGGAAGCGCTTCTGTTGGCGAGGCTGCTCTAAGCGCCTCCGGGCCGGGCCGGCACAGGCCCCTGCCCTCGGGCCCCCTTGGCTGGCCTGGGAGGCCGTCTCCGCTCCGGAGGATCCTGTGTCCGCCTCCAAGCCCCGGCTCCCAGCATGCCCCGGGGCGAGGGCGGGGCCCCGGCTCCCAGCATGCCCCGGGGCGAGGGCGGGGCCCCGGCTCCCAGCATGCCCCGGGGCGAGGGCGGGGCCCCGGCTCCCAGCATGCCCCGGGCCCCACACACGCACACTGACCCCCGGACACCCCCAGGCCGGGCCGGGCCCTCTTCCGGGCCGCTCTCCATGGCTCCCCCGCCCTGCCCAGGCCCCCCGCCCCGCAGGAGGGAGCAGCTCCGGGCAGGGCCGCGCTGCCCCGGCCCCAGGGAGAGCCCCCGGGATCCCCACCCCGCCCCGGTACCGGGACTGGGCCTCCCCCCGACACCCCCGGCCCGCAGCAGGCTGCGGGCGGAGGGAGGGGCCCTGCCCGCCCCCGTGGCCCGGCCCCCGGCACCGCTGCCGGGCTGAGCAGAGTCCCGCAGGCCTCGCCAGCCCCCCCGAGCTGGGACGGCACCTGCAGCCCCTCCAGCAGCCCTGAGACCCCCGTCGGGGGGGAGGCCGGGAAGGGGAGGTGTCCAAGGGCTTCGCTCTCCCCAGCCACTGAACCCTGCTGAGCCCGACGCGGTGGTGGCGCAGAGGGGACAGCGGTGGGAACGCACGGGAGTCGGCGTAGACAAAGAATTTCCACAAGCTTTCGTCAGTGCTTTCCACCAGTTTAGTACTGCTCCCTCAACGCATCGTGCTTGGGCGGTGCTGCCCCGAAGGGGGGACATCCTGGGCTTTATTTACATTTGGCGGACGAGCAGGAGTTGTCCAGGAAGAATCGCCAGCAGATCCAGCTTTACATTCATCTGTGGCAGGGAGAGAAAAAGCAAGATCCAGTGTTAGTTCTGCAGCAGACCTAGCCAAGAAGTCCACGGACAGCTGTCACTGTGACAGGACACTGTAAAGATCTGGAGAGATTTAAGCCCACCCAGGGAAACAAAGGATGGAAGGGACACGCGCAAAGGAAGAAATAAGATTCTCCACGTTCGACCATCAGGCAACGAGCTTTCTAAAGCCCGAGAAGGAAATTCCAGAGGCTGCGCACAACAAATAAACCCGCGCACACCTCACAAACGGCACCGGCTTACACGTGAGACCCCCGAGACCTCTTTGCCTTCAAGTGCCCCCTTGTCCTTGGGAGTTCAAAAGAGGCTTCGGGGGAGCACAAGGTTTTCCACCAGCTTCTGCATGCCTCCCCACCAAAGCACGGGGTCGTCTGTCTTTGATCAGGCCAAGCTGCTCTGCCGAGGCCAGGCCAAGGAAATCTCCCAGCACAGCCCAGATCCATCCTTCCCGGGTGGAGAGAGAGAGGACTCGTCCTGCCAGAACACTTTCTTTCTACAGCCACCGTATTCAGACAAAGCCTCAGAAGCAAATCAGCGACTTGGGACCTGGGGACTCCAGAGGAACAATGGCCATGAAATAGGCTCAGTTCTTCTCCGGAGAACTGGCTACGTGGATTTTTGGCTTGCCACCTAACAGGACCTGCTTTGTGCTGGGCAGGGTAAGCAAGCAACTTCCTTCCTCTAGTTCCGCTGGCCAGGAGTTACACGGAAAAGACTTCCACTATTTCAGCATCACGGGCAAAACCCAACCGTAATCCCGAACCCACCTGACCGCTGGGGAATCACATCTGGAGCCGCTTACCGGAGCCCGATGGGTGTCCGCTCTGTCCCCTGCTCCGGCTCAGACTCTCTGCCTGGCGCCTGAAGACCCTGCGCCGCTGCTCCGGAGCGCTCTTAGCTCTGGCTTCCGCTAGCATCTCGTTAGCCCTGTGGAAAACGCAGGAGCTGCAGGAACGACTGTTGCTCCCGCTGGCACAGAGACGTTCCCCAAGCGCGGCAGCACGCTGTCGGACGTATGCACATAGACTTCCGAGCCGTGCAAATGCGCCGCTCCTCAGGCTGCCGAGCAGTCGCTGTTACGTCTTTGCGGGACCTTTCCTAGAAGGTGGTGAGGACCCCGGGCTCTTCCCCTCCTCCCAGTGTAACCTCAGACTGAAGATGCCCCGTCACAACGGCAGCTGAACAGAGGATTTTTGCCTCCCAGGCCCCTCTTCTGTCCCCTCTGCCTTTCCCACTGTGTCTGTCCGAAGCTGGAGGATAACAGCCGCAGAAGTGAAGCTCCTCTTTTCCACCACGCATGCAGGAAGAGGAGATGGCTACAGAGAAGTGTTAGAAGAAGACGAACTAAAACATCCTCCAGAGAGGCCCGACGAGTTTTGCTCCTTCAGGGTGAGTAAAGAGAACCGAAAACAGGCCTCCGTGATGGGCGAGCCCAAGGGGTACTCTTCTGGGAAGTACGCGGTCTTGAAGGGGCACACCTCGTGCTGAGCAGAGCCAAGAAAGGGACGTGGGATGGAAAAGCCGCGATGAAAAGGGTCGTGTTGTGTTACGTGGGGGGGAAAGAAAACGTCTGGACTTACTTTTGTAATTTCTTTGTGAGGTGTCTTTTAATTTCCATGTCCACCACGGAGCGCTTTTCGGAGCTTTTTATTTCTGCCTGCGCCCATGCCAGTTGCAGCGCGTTCGCCTCCTGCGTGCTCCGTGCTCTCTCCAGCTCCGCTTCCAGAGTTCTGATCCTCTGCTCCAGCAGCTTTCTCCAAGAGGCACTGGTGGTGTTGATCTCTTCTATTTTGGCTCGAGCGGCTGCCTGTGTCTAAAGCAGAAGATACAACTTCAAGAAACGGGAAGAAAAAGGCAATGCCCAGCCCTCACAAAAAACCTCCTTTCTGCCATTTTTATAGGAAAGCTAGTATTAAACAGCCTGCAACGCTACACGGACAGGACGAGGACAAGGCTGCAGGTTTTTCCTGCTCACAGGTCCCACCGCACACACAGAAGCGCTCTGACGCAGCCTTTTGCAGCTCCCCCGCTCCCCGACAGGAAAGCCAAACCCACGGCGCTAACAGAGAGCGCCAGATGCCCCGGCAAAACACCCAAAAGCCACGACCACCACCGCAAATGAAGGCAACGCCGACTACAGATACAAATGGTCCCTAAACTGACCTGCAAAAGGAGGCTGTGATACTGCTCCTCTCTCACGTCTTGCGCTCGCCGCTCGCACTCCTTCCCGTAAGGCGCTGCTGGGGTATGACCCGCCCCAGGAATCGCCGAGCCACGTGGCAGAAGAGCCACCAGCCTTCTCAGCTCCTGATTCCTAGCTTCGAGCTGCAGAGACTTTTGGGACTCCAACTCCAGCTGCGCGGAGACTTCACACATCTGGATGCAGGGAAGAAACAATCCGTCTTAAGGAGAGGGCTCTCAGATCTCTGGGAAACTCAACCGAACGTAAGGATCGAGATCATAGCTGTAAGCCACCGAGTTTGTATTTCGACCCAGGGAAAAGCCGCTTGGATTTCGAAGGTCAGAACGCTTTCGGGCCCTTGCCGAAAAGACTGCTCCAGCTTCCATCCGTCCTCCTTTCCAAAGGGCACCGTGGCAAAGGCACTCGACTCCTTCTGCAGCATCACACATCCCCTGCCCGGGAAGACGCGCTTTTGCATTTCGGCGCGTTCACCGCGTTTCGTTTCGCTACCATCGCGCTCCTGTTCTGCCCCGTTCCTTCTCGTACGCACCCCCCCGTGCTAATGCCTGGGGCGGAGGGCGTGGGGGGCAGAGACAAGAGGTTCAAGGCCTTAGAGGGAGGGTGAAGCCTGGCTTACGAGACAAAGGGAAGCCAAAGGTCTCTTTCCTTCCCCAAAAACACCCCTACCAGGGAGCTAGACACCATCTTTGCGCAGAGGCCGAGAGCAGAAAAACCTTGCAAAGAAAGCAGCCAAGCCCAAAGACATTTGGGAGCGCGCGGCTTGCGGTATCACATCATGGCCACAACTTTTGGACGGTGTCGGAACAGAAGCGAGGAGGCAGGGAGGAGAAAGGAGCTAAAAGCACCCTCTAGTCTGGAAAAGAGTTGTTAAAGACGTTGAAGCTCATAATGTCCTCAGAGAAACCTCTCCTGTATTTGTTCCCAGAATATGTTCTTCTCTTCTGGCCACTGAAGGAAAAGAACGGCTTCATATCTACTGACACGTTTACAGACTTCGTGTACCTTGGCCTTGGTCTTGTCCAAGTCCTCTTGCAAGCGGGAGTTCTCTTTCGTCAGGTAATCGCACTGGCGTGTAGAAGCTTTCAGTGAGGTTTCTGCTATAAAATGCTGCTTGAAAGCATCAGCGAGCTCTGCTTGCAGCTGTCCCACTGCTCTCTGGGGAGACAAGAAATGTCACCTCTTAGTGACGATGTCGGTATCCCAGCACATAAAGAAAGGCGAAGCATTATCCATCCCAGCTCCAGCCCCCCGAGCATCTTTGTGGCC
This sequence comes from Calonectris borealis, assembly GCF_964195595.1. Taxonomy (NCBI): domain Eukaryota; kingdom Metazoa; phylum Chordata; class Aves; order Procellariiformes; family Procellariidae; genus Calonectris; species Calonectris borealis. Next base: position 7,518,200 of record NC_134334.1, read on the forward strand.
TCCTCTGGACCCGCTCCAACAGGTCCGTGTCCTTCTGATGCCGTGGGCCCCGCAGCTGGACGTGGTGCTCCAGGGGGGGTCTCACCAGAGCCGAGCAGAGGGGCAGAATCCCCGCCCTCCACCTGCTGCCACGCTGCGGGTGATGCAGCCCAGGATGCACTCGGCTTTCTGGGCTGCGAGCGCACGTTGCCGGCTCACGTCCAGCTTTTCATCCACCAGTGCCCCAAGTCCTTCTCGGCGGGGCTGCCCTCAAGCCACGCATCCCCCAGGCTGTGTCCGTGCTTGGGACTGCCCCCACCCCGGTGCAGCACCTTGCACTTGGCCTTGTTGCACCTCATGGCTTCCCACGGGCCCGCCTCTCCGGCCTGCCCAGGTCCCTCTGGATGGCACCCCTTCCCTCTCGGTATCAACCGCCCCGCTCAGCGTGGTGTCACCCGCAAACCTGCGGCGGGTGCACTCGATCCCACCGTCCCTGTCCCCGACAAAGGTGTTAAATAACACTGGTCCCAGTACGGACCCCTGCGGGACACCACTCGTCACTGGTCTCCACCCAGACATCAGGCCCTTGACTGTAGCTCTTTGAGTGCCACCATCCAGCCAATTCCTTATCCACCGCGTGCTCCACCCGCCAAATCCATGTCTCCCCGTTTTAGAGACAAGGACGTTGGGCGGGACAGTACCAAATGCTTTGCACAAGTCCAGGTAGATGACGGTAGATACATACATATACGTACAGACGTATAAGCGTGTCTGAAGGCTTGCCGCAACCTTCTGCATTTCCAACAAAACCGGAACAAAACTGGTCACCTTTTTCTACTCTGTTGGCCTCGCACGTAAAGGCATCACTCACCATTTGTCCTTGGGCGCTCTTGTTCCGCGCGTCTTCCAGCTGCTGACGGAGTGAAAGGTTTTCACTTTGGAGCTGGGCCAGTTGTTCCTGCAGCCCTTCTGCCTTCTTGATGGCATCTTTCCTCGCTTGGTCTTTCTCAAGGTGTAGATCTTGCTGCTCCTTTGCCTGCCTCTGGGCCTGGCGTAACTCCCGTTCTGCCATTTCTAAAGCCAATGTTTTTTCCGTGAGGGCTTTTTTCAGTTGCTCCACTTCCTTTTCCAGCCCGCTGGCTTTTCTTTCGGCATCGCTCAGCTGCTGAGACAAGCGCTTGTTGGTGTCCACCACCCGAGACGTCTGCTCGTGCACAGTAAGCCGTCGGTCACATTCGTTCAGAAACCTCTGCACCTCGATACTCTCCGACGTCTGTTGACTTCCAGAGCTCAGGTGGGAAGGGGATGAATCGGACCCTGCCGTCGGTATTTGGGCTCTGACATCTTCTGCCTGTTCAAGTGAAAGAATAAAAATTGACAAAACTTAGGAAATCAGCTCAAAGCAGGAGACAGTGGCAGCACGTCCTATAACCAACCTGACGTCAGATTAGAAAAGAGTTGTCAACAACTCTGCGTTAGACGTTATTCATGGAAAAGTCTTATTTCGCGTTAGCGTGCGATATAATCCCAGAGCGGAGACTCCAGATTAAAACCCTGGGGTTTACGTACCTCCCCACCAGAGCTCTCGCTCGCCCTGACAGCTTCTCGACACAGCCCCTCCCGGCCCTGCGGCCGGAGCTCATCGCCACCGCTGCTCCCGGAGGCCGCGGGGCCCTCCCGCGCCCTCCTGCTCCGCAGGAACCGCCAAGCCCTCTTCATGGCACCGCCGCGCCGCGCCTCTCCCCGGGGAGCGGTGGCAGGCAGGGCTTGGCGGGCGCTGCCGGGGGCCGGCTGCGAACTGAGGAGCCGAGCCTCGAGGGGCAGCAGGGCACGGGCAGCTGCCTACGGGCCGAGCCACCACCGGCAGCACCGGCACAGCACCAGCACCAGCTCCACCGGCAGCACCGGCACCACAGCACCAGCTCCACCGGCAGCACCGGCACCACAGCACCAGCTCCACCGGCAGCACCAGCACAGCACCAGCACCAGCAGCAACCACTAGCACCAGCACCACCAACACAGCACCAGCAGAACCAGCACAGCACCAGTTCAGCACCAGCACCACCAGCACAGCACCAGCACTGCACCAGCAGCACCACCAGGTACTGTGTGTGCAAGGCCTGCGCCAGCGCCTCAGGTCTAGTGAACGTGTGCTGATGTCATGAATGGCTCAGTGACATCATAAGGTGGTGGGGGCTGGGCGAGGCCGGGGCAGAGGCCGGCGGGGCGGTGGCTGGACGCCCCCATGTGCCTTTTTGTGCTCCCTGGGCTCTCGGTGTGCATTTGGGGCACCCTGGACCCCGTGGTGTGCCCCTCTCTGCATCCCTGGAGCCCCGAGTGTCCCTTTGAGGGCACCCCAAGCCCCCGGTGTCCGTTTTGGGACGCCCCTAAGCCTTGATTTGCTTCCCGGAGTGCCCGGTCCCCCTGAGTGTGCTTTTTGCTGCACCCTGCACCCTGGGTGTGCCTGTTGGGTCTCCCCGCACCCCAGGGCAATCGGTGGGCCTTTTGGGGCACCCCTGGTCTCAGTGCATCCCGTGTCCCTCGGCATCCCTTTTGGCACGCCCTGGACCCCTTCCCGATCCCATCTGTCTTCTTTCGGGGGCATCCTGAACCCCTTGGTGTGCTTCCTGGGGGTTCCTGGAACCCTCCGTGTGGCTTTCAGGGTGCCCTGGACTCCTCCATGTACCTTTAGGGGCATCCTGGTCACCATGATGTGCCATTTGGGACAGCTCAGTGTTCCTTCTGGTGCACCCACAACCCCCTGGATGTGTCTTTTTGAGCACCCCAAGGCATCCTGGGGGCATCCTAGAATCATAGAATAGTTTGGGTTGGAAGGGACCTTTAAAGGCCATCTAGTCCCACCCCCTGCCATGGGGGAGATGGGGTGCAGGAGAAAGCACACCGAGGGGCCTGGAGATGCACCCAAAGGCACACCAAGGAGTTGGGGTAGCCCAAAACGCACACCGAGGGGCCTCAGGGGGCTCAGAAAGGCATCCTTAGGGGCTCCCAGCAGCCTGAGTCGCACACCGATTGCCCTGGAGAGCACTGAAACTCACACAGAGGGGACCGGGGCACCCCGAAAGGCACAGCCAGGGCACGCAGGAGCATCAAAGGGCAGACTGACACGTGCAGGGGAACCCCAAAAGGCTGACCAAGGGTCTCGGAGCACCCCAAAATGTACACGGAGGGGTCTGGGGCGGCCCTCTGGCAGACAGAGGGCTCCAGGGCGCACCAAAGGGCACACCGAGGGGTTTCGGGTGCACTGAAAGGCACGTTGAGGGGTGCGGGACATCTTCAACCAGATCAGGGTGCTCAGAGCCCCGTCCAACCTGACCTGGAATGTTCCCAGGGATGGGGCATCCACCACCTCTCTGGGCAACCTGTGCCAGGGTTTACACCTCAGTGTAAAAAATTTCTTCCTTACATCTAGTCTGAATCTCCCCTCTTTTAGCTCAAAACCATTCCCCTTGTCCTGTCACAACAGGCCCTGCTAAAAAGTCTGTCCCCATCTTTCTCATAAGCCCCTTCAAGTACTGAAAGGCCGCAATAAGGTCTCCCCGGAGCCTTCTCTTCTCCAGGCTGAACAACCCCAACTCTCTCAGCCTGTCCTCACAGCAGAGCTGTTCCACCCCCTGATCACTTCTGTGGCCCCCTCTGGCCCCGCTCCCACAGGTCCATGTCTGTCCTGTGCTGAGGACCCCCGAGCTGGACGCAGCTCTGCAGGGGGGGTCTCACCAGAGCAGAGCGGAGGGGCAGAATCCCCTCCCTCGCCCTGCTGGCCACGCTGCTGGTGATGCAGCCCAGGACACGGTTGCCTTCTGGGCTGCGAGCGCACATTGCCGGCTCATGTCCAGCTTTTCCTCCACCGGTTCCCCAAGTCCTTCTGGGCAGAGCTGCTCTCCACCCCTTCATCCCCCAGGCTGTGCTGGTACCGGGGGTTGCCCCGACCCCGGTGCAGGACCTTGCACTTGGCCCTGTTGAACCTCCTGAGGTCCACACTACCCACTTCTCCAGCTTGTCCAGGTCCCTCTGGATGGCATCCCGTCCCTCAGGCGTGTCGTGCGCACCACTCAGCTTGGTGTCATCTGAAAACTGGCTGAGGGTGCACTCGATCCCACTGTCCATGTCACTGATGAAGATATTAAACAGTACTGGTCCCAGTATGGACCCCTGAGGGACACCAGTTGTCACTGATCTCCATCTGGACATTGAGCCGTTGACCACTACTCTCTGGATGTAACCATCCAGCCAATTCCTTATCCAAAAGAAGGGTGGCAGATGTGAGTTTGTACATCACACTACCCAGCAATGCCAGAGCCTTTCCACAAAAACATAATAAAATCCTTGAACTTGACCATACTTGACCAGGGGAGGCCCCCGGAGCTCTCCGGTAATGAGAGGTGGAGCTGGTGGAAAAACAGGACCCACACAGCTGGAATGGCATCAGCAAAGACACCATGTCTGAAATAGCACTGCAGGGAAAGACACGGCAGTCTGCTTTGCAGAAAGGCTGCTATCCCTCCTTCTCCATCTTGACGGAATATAGGAATCATCCTCTTAACCCCCACAACAAAGCTCCAGCTCTCAACTCTCCACAGTGACAAGGAAAACAGAGCTCCAAATGGATGAAAAGTCTCACACTTCTTCTACGACTGGGGATCTGGCACACAGTTTGCGGGGTTCTCTGGAGGGTTTAAGTGTACCTCTACACAGATCTGGGGTATATACCAGGTTTTTGGAGACTTTGCTGTGTTCCGACTGGTGGTAATAACAAAATCCTGACAGTGATAAGCCACGCTACTTGCTGGTGAACTGAACCTCATACAGTTGGCCTTGGCCCATCGATCCAGCCTGTCTAGATCCTCTGTAGAGCTCTCCTACCCTCAAGCAGATCCCCTCGTCCAGATCGTTGATAAAGATATTAAACAGAACGGGCCCCAACACTGAGCCCTGGGGAACACCACTCCTGACCGGCCGCCAACTGGAGTCAACTCCATTCACCACAACTCTTTGGGCCCGGCCGTCCAGCCAGTTTTTTACCCAGTGAAGAGTTCGCCCACCCAAGCCATGAGCGGCCAGTTTCTGCAGGAGAACGCTGTGGGAAACGGCGTCAAAGGCTTTACTAAAGTCTAGGTGGACAACATCCACAGCATCTCTCTCACCACTGAGCAGGTCACCTTGTCATGGAAGGAGATCAGGAGAGTCAAGTGGGACCTGCCTTTCATGAACCCATGCTGACTGGGCCTGATCACCTGGTTGTCCTGTACGTGCTGTGTGATGGCACTCAAGATGATCTGCTCCGTAAGCTTCCCTGGCAGTGACGTCAGGCTGACAGGCCTGTAGCTCCCCAGATCCTCCTACCGGCCCTTCTTGTAGATGGGCGTCACATTTGCTAACCTCCGGTCAACTGGGACCTCCCCAGTTAGCCAGGACTGCTGATAAATTAAATCCAGTTGTACGCACTGCTCATCGCAATAATAACGGCCCGTTATTATCCACCTTTCCGTATTTACAGTGAACTGCAAAAGAGCAGCACACACTTCCTAGCAGATACTTAAATATATTTTCACTGTGTGCTACAATTTACCAACAAGCACTTCCTCAAACCAAGGCTCCTAGGAGACACGAGGCGTGGGGAAAACATCTCTGGTTTCCCTGCAGAAACCCTGAAGCATGCTTTACCCCTGATGACAGCCCGTGACAGACCCAGGCACCCTTTTGTCCTGCTTCCAGGTGGATTGCTTCCTTACTCGCAACCGAAACCCGTTGGGTTTTGGACGTTTCAGATAAAAGCACAATCTCTTTGGGAAAAGGATCATGAACGACGTTGTCACCTGCAAAGTCCTGAAACAAATCTCTCCTGTATTTCCTCCCAGAACATCTTCTACTCTTGTAGCATTCAGAGCAGCAGAAAAGCCTCAGCTCTATGAACACAGAGACCGTGTCTGTGCAGCGTGGCGTTAGCCCCGTCTACCAGGGTGCTGGGGAGAACCCTGCCCGGTCGGGGGCGGACTCCTTGCCAAGGCCGTGTCCGTCCTTCCCCTCATCTCCCGCGCTTCCCAAGCAGCGGACGCAGCAGCCAGGGCCGGCAAACACCTCCCCGGGAAGCGCTTCTGTTGGCGAGGCTGCTCTAAGCGCCTCCGGGCCGGGCCGGCACAGGCCCCTGCCCTCGGGCCCCCTTGGCTGGCCTGGGAGGCCGTCTCCGCTCCGGAGGATCCTGTGTCCGCCTCCAAGCCCCGGCTCCCAGCATGCCCCGGGGCGAGGGCGGGGCCCCGGCTCCCAGCATGCCCCGGGGCGAGGGCAGGGCCCCGGCTCCCAGCATGCCCCGGGGCGAAGGCGGGGCCCCGGCTCCCAGCATGCTCCGGGGGAGGGCGGGGCCCCGGCTCCCAGCATGCCCCGGGGCGAGGGCGGGGCCCCGGCTCCCAGCATGCCCCGGGCCCCACACACGCACACTGACCCCCGGACACCCCCAGGCCAGGCCGGGCCCTCTTCCGGGCCGCTCTCCATGGCTCCCCCGCCCTGCCCAGGCCCCCCGCCCCGCAGGAGGGAGCAGCTCCGGGCAGGGCCGCGCTGCCCCGGCCCCAGGGAGAGCCCCCGGGATCCCCACCCCGCCCCGGTACCGGGACTGGGCCTCCCCCCGACACCCCCGGCCCGCAGCAGGCTGCGGGCGGAGGGAGGGGCCCTGCCCGCCCCCGTGGCCCGGCCCCCAGCACCGCTGCCGGGCTGAGCAGAGTCCCGCAGGCCTCGCCAGCCCCCCCGAGCCGGGACGGCACCTGCAGCCCCTCCAGCAGCCCTGAGACCCCCGTCGGGGGGGAGGCCGGGAAGGGGAGGTGTCCAAGGGCTTCGCTCTCCCCAGCCACTGAACCCTGCTGAGCCCGACGCGGTGGTGGCGCAGAGGGGACAGCGGTGGGAACGCACGGGAGTCGGCGTAGACAAAGAATTTCCACAAGCTTTCGTCAGTGCTTTCCACCAGTTTAGTACTGCTCCCTCAACGCATCGTGCTTGGGCGGTGCTGCCCCGAAGGGGGGACATCCTGGGCTTTATTTACATTTGGCGGACGAGCAGGAGTTGTCCAGGAAGAATCGCCAGCAGATCCAGCTTTACATTCATCTGTGGCAGGGAGAGAAAAAGCAAGATCCAGTGTTAGTTCTGCAGCAGACCTAGCCAAGAAGTCCACGGACAGCTGTCACTGTGACAGGACACTGTAAAGATCTGGAGAGATTTAAGCCCACCCAGGGAAACAAAGGATGGAAGGGACACGCGCAAAGGAAGAAATAAGATTCTCCACGTTCGACCATCAGGCAACGAGCTTTCTAAAGCCCGAGAAGGAAATTCCAGAGGCTGCGCACAACAAATAAACCCGCGCACACCTCACAAACGGCACCGGCTTACACGTGAGACCCCCGAGACCTCAAGTGCCCCCTTGTCCTTGGGAGTTCAAAAGAGGCTTCGGTGGAGCACAAGGTTTTCCACCAGCTTCTGCATGCCTCCCCACCAAAGCACGGGGTCGTCTGTCTTTGATCAGGCCAAGCTGCTCTGCCGAGGCCAGGCCAAGGAAATCTCCCAGCACAGCCCAGATCCATCCTTCCCGGGTGGAGAGAGAGAGGACTCGTCCTGCCAGAACACTTTCTTTCTACAGCCACCGTATTCAGACAAAGCCTCAGAAGCAAATCAGCGACTTGGGACCTGGGGACTCCAGAGGAACAATGGCCATGAAATAGGCTCAGTTCTTCTCCGGAGAACTGGCTACGTGGATTTTTGGGTTGCCACCTAACAGGACCTGCTTTGTGCTGGGCAGGGGAAGCAAGCAACTTCCTTCCTCTAGTTCCGCCGGCCAGGAGTTACACAGAAAAGACTTCCACTATTTCAGCATCACGGGCAAAACCCAACCGTAATCCCGAACCCACCTGACCGCTGGGGAATCACATCTGGAGCCGCTTACCGGAGCCCGATGGGTGTCCGCTCTGTCCCCTGCTCCGGCTCAGACTCTCTGCCTGGCGCCTGAAGACCCTGCGCCGCTGCTCCGGAGCGCTCTTAGCTCTGGCTTCCGCTAGCATCTCGTTAGCCCTGTGGAAAATGCAGGAGCTGCAGGAACGACTGTTGCTCCCGCTGGCACAGAGACGTTCCCCAAGCGCGGCAGCACGCTGTCGGACGTATGCACATAGACTTCCCAGCCGTGCAAATGCGCCGCTCCTCAGGCTGCCGAGCAGTCGCTGTTACGTCTTTGCGGGACCTTTCCTAGAAGGTGGTGAGGACCCCGGGCTCTTCCCCTCCTCCCAGTGTAACCTCAGACTGAAGACGCCCCGTCACAACGGCAGCTGAACAGAGGATTTTTGCCTCCCAGGCCCCTCTTCTGTCCCCTCTGCCTTTCCCACTGTGTCTGTCCGAAGCTGGAGGATAACAGCCGCAGAAGTGAAGCTCCTCTTTTCCACCACGCATGCAGGAAGAGGAGGTGGCTACAGAGAAGTGTTAGAAGAAGACAAACTAAAACATCCTCCAGAGAGGCCCGATGAGTTTTGCTCCTTCAGGGTGAGTAAAGAGAACCGAAAACAGGCCTCCGTGATGGGCGAGCCCAAGGGGTACTCTTCTGGGAAGTACGCGGTCTTGAAGGGGCACACCTCGTGCTGAGCAGAGCCAAGAAAGGGACGTGGGATGGAAAAGCCGCGATGAAAAGGGTCGTGTTGTGTTACGTGGGGGGGAAAGAAAACGTCTGGACTTACTTTTGTAATTTCTTTGTGAGGTGTCTTTTAATTTCCATGTCCACCACGGAGCACTTTTCGGAGCTTTTTATTTCCGCCTGCGCCCATGCCAGTTGCAGCGCGTTCGCCTCCTGCGTGCTCCGTGCTCTCTCCAGCTCCGCTTCCAGAGTTCTGATCCTCTGCTCCAGCAGCTTTCTCCAAGAGGCACTGGTGGTGTTGATCTCTTCTATTTTGGCTCGAGCGGCTGCCTGTGTCTAAAGCAGAAGATACAACTTCAAGAAACGGGAAGAAAAAGGCAATGCCCAGCCCTCACAAAAAACCTCCTTTCTGCCATTTTTATAGGAAAGCTAGTATTAAACAGCCTGCAACGCTACACGGACAGGACGAGGACAAGGCTGCAGGTTTTTCCTGCTCACAGGTCCCACCGCACACACAGAAGCGCTCTGACGCAGCCTTTTGCAGCTCCCCCGCTCCCCGACAGGAAAGCCAAACCCACGGCGCTAACAGAGAGCGCCAGATGCCCCGGCAAAACACCCAAAAGCCACGACCACCACCGCAAATGAAGGCAACGCCGACTACAGATACAAATGGTCCCTAAACTGACCTGCAAAAGGAGGCTGTGATACTGCTCCTCTCTCACGTCTTGCGCTCGCCGCTCGCACTCCTTCCCGTAAGGCGCTGCTGGGGTATGACCCGCCCCAGGAATCGCCGAGCCACGTGGCAGAAGAGCCACCAGCCTTCTCAGCTCCTGATTCCTAGCTTCGAGCTGCAGAGACTTTTGGGACTCCAACTCCAGCTGCGCGGAGACTTCACACATCTGGATGCAGGGAAGAAACAATCCGTCTTAAGGAGAGGGCTCTCAGATCTCTGGGAAACTCAACCGAACGTAAGGATCGAGATCAGAGCTGTAAGCCACCGAGTTTGTATTTCGACCCAGGGAAAAGCCGCTTGGATTTCGAAGGTCAGAACGCTTTCGGGCCCTTGCCGAAAAGACTGCTCCAGCTTCCATCCGTCCTCCTTTCCAAAGGGCACCGTGGCAAAGGCACTCGACTCCTTCTGCAGCATCACACAGCTTCCCTGCCCGGGAAGACGCGCTTTTGCATTTCGGCGCGTTCACCGCGTTTCGTTTCGCTTCCGTCGCGCTCCTGTTCTGCCCCGTTCCTTCTCGTACGCACCCCCCCGTGCTAATGCCTGGGGCGGAGGGCGTGGGGGGCAGAGACAAGAGGTTCAAGGCCTTAGAGGGAGGGTGAAGCCTGGCTTACGAGACAAAGGGAAGCCAAAGGTCTCTTTCCTTCCCCAAAAACACCCCTACCAGGGAGCTAGACACCATCTTTGCGCAGAGGCCGAGAGCAGAAAAACCTTGCAAAGAAAGCAGCCAAGCCCAAAGACATTTGGGAGCGCGCGGCTTGCGGTATCACATCATGGCCACAACTTTTGGACGGTGTCGGAACAGAAGCGAGGAGGCAGGGAGGAGAAAGGAGCGAAAAGCACCCTCTAGTCTGGAAAAGAGTTGTTAAAGACGTTGAAGCTCATAATGTCCTCAGAGAAACCTCTCCTGTATTTGTTCCCAGAATATGTTCTTCTCTTCTGGCCACTGAAGGAAAAGAACGGCTTCATATCTACTGACACGTTTACAGACTTCGTGTACCTTGGCCTTGGTCTTGTCCAAGTCCTCTTGCAAGCGGGAGTTCTCTTTCGTCAGGTAATCGCACTGGCGTGTAGAAGCTTTCAGTGAGGTTTCTGCTATAAAATGCTGCTTGAAAGCATCAGCGAGCTCTGCTTGCAGCTGTCCCACTGCTCTCTGGGGAGACAAGAAATGTCACCTCTTAGTGACGATGTCGGTATCCCAGCACATAAAGAAAGGCGAAGCATTATCCATCCCAGCTCCAGCCCCCCGAGCATCTTTGTGGCCTCCTCCGGACCCGCTCCAACAGGTCCGTGTCCTTCTGATGCCGTGGGCCCCGCAGCTGGACGTGGTGCTCCAGGGGGGGTCTCACCAGAGCCGAGCAGAGGGGCAGAATCCCCGCCCTCCACCTGCTGCCACGCTGCGGGTGATGCAGCCCAGGATGCACTCGGCTTTCTGGGCTGCGAGCGCACGTTGCCGGCTCACGTCCAGCTTTTCATCCACCAGTGCCCCAAGTCCTTCTCGGCGGGGCTGCCCTCAAGCCACGCATCCCCCAGGCTGTGTCCGTGCTTGGGACTGCCCCCACCCCGGTGCAGCACCTTGCACTTGGCCTTGTTGCACCTCATGGCTTCCCACGGGCCCGCCTCTCCGGCCTGCCCAGGTCCCTCTGGATGGCACCCCTTCCCTCTCGGTATCAACCGCCCCGCTCAGCGTGGTGTCACCCGCAAACCTGCGGCGGGTGCGCTCGATCCCACCGTCCCTGTCCCCGACAAAGGTGTTAAATAACACTGGTCCCAGTACGGACCCCTGCGGGACACCACTCGTCACTGGTCTCCACCCAGACATCAGGCCCTTGACTGTAGCTCTTTGAGTGCCACCATCCAGCCAATTCCTTATCCACCGCGTGCTCCACCCGCCAAATCCATGTCTCCCCGTTTTAGAGACAAGGACGTTGGGCGGGACAGTACCAAATGCTTTGCACAAGTCCAGGTAGATGACGGTAGATACATACATATACGTACAGACGTATAAGCGTGTCTGAAGGCTTGCCGCAACCTTCTGCATTTCCAACAAAACCGGAACAAAACTGGTCACCTTTTTCTACTCTGTTGGCCTCGCACGTAAAGGCATCACTCACCATTTGTCCTTGGGCGCTCTTGTTCCGCGCGGCTTCCAGCTGCTGACGGAGAGAAAGGTTTTCACTTTGGAGCTGGGCCAGTTGTTCCTGCAGCCCTTCTGCCTTCTTGATGGCATCTTTCCTCGCTTGGTCTTTCTCAAGGTGTAGATCTTGCTGCTCCTTTGCCTGCCTCTGGGCCTGGCGTAACTCCCGTTCTGCCATTTCTAAAGCCAATGTTTTTTCCGTGAGGGCTTTTTTCAGTTGCTTCACTTCCTTTTCCAGCCCACTGGCTTTTCTTTCGGCATCGCTCAGCTGCTGAGACAAGCGCTTGTTGGTGTCCACCACCCGAGACGTCTGCTCGTGCACACTAAGCCGTCGGTCACATTCGTTCAGAAACCTCTGCACCTCGATACTCTCCGATGTCTGTTGACTTCCAGAGCTCAGGAGGGAAGGGGATGAATCGGACCCTGCCGTCGGTATTTGGGCTCTGACATCTTCTGCCTGTTCAAGTGAAAGAATAAAAATTGACAAAACTTAGGAAATCAGCTCAAAGCAGGAGACAGTGGCAGCACGTCCTATAACCAACCTGACGTCAGATTAGAAAAGAGTTGTCAACAACTCTGCGTTAGACGTTATTCATGGAAAAGTCTTATTTCGCGTTAGCGTGCGATATAATCCCAGAGCGAAGGCTCCAGATTAAAACCCTGGGGTTTACGTACCTCCCCACCAGAGCTCTCGCTCGCCCTGACAGCTTCTCGACACAGCCCCTCCCGGCCCTGCGGCCGGAGCTCATCGCCACCGCTGCTCCCGGAGGCCGCGGGGCCCTCCCGCGCCCTCCTGCTCCGCAGGAACCGCCAAGCCCTCTTCATGGCACCGCCGCGCCGCGCCTCTCCCCGGGGAGCGGTGGCAGGCAGGGCTTGGCGGGCGCTGCCGGGGCCCGGCTGCGAACTGAGGAGCCGAGCCTCGAGGGGCGGCAGGGCACGGGCAGCTGCCTACGGGCCGAGCCACCACCGGCAGCACCGGCACCACAGCACCAGCTCCACCGGCAGCACCGGCACCACAGCACCAGCTCCACCGGCAGCACCAGCACCACAGCACCAGCTCCACCGGCAGCACCGGCACCACCAGCACCAGCTCCACCGGCAGCACCGGCACAGCACCAGCACCAGCAGCAACCACTAGCACCAGCACCACCAACACAGCACCAGCAGAACCAGCACAGCACCAGTTCAGCACCAGCACAGCACCAGCACTGCACCAGCAGCACCACCAGGTACTGTGTGTGCAAGGCCTGCGCCAGCGCCCCAGGTCTAGTGAACGTGTGCTGATGTCATGAATGGCTCAGTGACATCATAAGGTGGTGGGGGCTGGGTGGGGCCAGGGGCAGAGGCCGGCGGGGCGGTGGCTGGACGCCCCCATGTGCCTTTTTGTGCTCCCTGGGCTCTCGATGTGCATTTGGGGCACCCTGGACCCCGTGGTGTGCCCCTCTCTGCATCCCTGGAGCCCCGAGTGTCCCTTTGAGGGCACCCCAAGCCCCGGGTGTCCGTTTTGGGACGGCCCTAAGCCTTGATTTGCTTCCCGGAGTGCCCGGTCCCCCTGAGTGTGCTTTTTGCTGCACCCTGCACCCTGGGTGTGCCTGTTGGGTCTCCCCGCACCCCAGGGCAATCGGTGGGCCTTTTGGGGCACCCCTGGTCTCAGTGCATCCCGTGCCCCTCGGCATCCCTTTTGGCACGCCCTGGACCCCTTCCCGATCCCATCTGTCTTCTTTCGGGGGCATCCTGAACCCCTTGGTGTGCTTCCTGGGGGTTCCTGGAACCCTCCGTGTGGCTTTCAGGGTGCCCTGGACTCCTCCATGTACCTTTAGGGGCATCCTAGTCACCATGATGTGCCATTTGGGACAGCTCAGTGTTCCTTCTGGTGCACCCACAACCCCCTGGATGTGTCTTTTTGAGCACCCCAAGGCATCCTGGGGGCATCCTAGAATCATAGAATAGTTTGGGTTGGAAGGGACCTTTAAAGGCCATCTAGTCCAACCCCCTGCCATGGGGGAGATGGGGTGCAGGAGAAAGCACACCGAGGGGCCTGGAGATGCACCCAAAGGCACACCAAGGAGTTGGGGTAGCCCAAAACGCACACCGAGGGGCCTCGGGGGGCTCAGAAAGGCATCCTTAGGGGCTCCCAGCAGCCTGAGTCGCACACCGATTGCCCTGGAGAGCACTGAAACTCACACAGAGGGGACCGGGGCACCCGAAAGGCACAGCCAGGGCTCGCGGGAGCATCAAAAGGCAGACTGACACGTGCAGGGGAACCCCAAAAGGCTGACCAAGGGTCTCGGAGCACCCCAAAATGTACACGGAGGGGTCTGGGGCGGCCCTCTGGCAGACAGAGGGCTCCAGGGCGCACCAAAGGGCACACCGAGGGGTTTCGGGTGCACTGAAAGGCACGTTGAGGGGTGCGGGACATCTTCAACCAGATCAGGGTGCTCAGAGCCCCGTCCAACCTGACCTGGAATGTTCCCAGGGATGGGGCATCCACCACCTCTCTGGGCAACCTGTGCCAGGGTTTACACCTCAGTGTAAAAAATTTCTTCCTTACATCTAGTCTGAATCTCCCCTCTTTTAGCTCAAAACCATTCCCCCTTGTCCTGTCACAACAGGCCCTGCTAAAAAGTCTGTCCCCATCTTTCTCATAAGCCCCTTCAAGTACTGAAAGGCTGCAATAAGGTCTCCCCAGAGCCTTCTCTTCTCCAGGCTGAACAACCCCAACTCTCTCAGCCTGTCCTCACAGCAGAGCTGTTCCACCCCCTGATCACTTCTGTGGCCTCCTCTGGCCCCGCTCCAGCAGGTCCATGTCTGTCCTGTGCTGAGGACCCCCGAGCTGGACGCAGCCCTGCAGGGGGGGTCTCACCGGAGCAGAGCAGAGGGGCAGAATCCCCTCCCTCGCCCTGCTGGCCACGCTGCGGGTGATGCAGCCCAGGACACGGTTGCCTTCTGGGCTGCGAGCGCACATTGCCGGCTCGTGTCCAGCTTTTCCTCCACCGGTTCCCCAAGTCCTTCTGGGCAGGGCTGCTCTCCACCCCTTCATCCCCCAGGCTGTGCTGGTACCGGGGGTTGCCCCGACCCCGGTGCAGGACCTTGCACTTGGCCCTGTTGAACCTCCTGAGGTTCACACTACCCACTTCTCCAGCTTGTCCAGGTCCCTCTGGATGGCATCCCGTCCCTCAGGCGTGTCGTGCGCACCACTCAGCTTGGTGTCATCTGAAAACTGGCTGAGGGTGCACTCGATCCCACTGTCCATGTCACTGATGAAGATATTAAACAGTACTGGTCCCAGTATGGACCCCTGAGGGACACCAGTTGTCACTGATCTCCATCTGGACATTGAGCCGTTGACCACTACTCTCTGGATGTAACCATCCAGCCAATTCCTTATCCAAAAGAAGGGTGGCAGATGTGAGTTTGTACATCACACTACCCAGCAATGCCAGAGCCTTTCCACAAAAACATAATAAAATCCTTGAACTTGACCATACTTGACCAGGGGAGGCCCCCGGAGCTCTCCGGTAATGAGAGGTGGAGCTGGTGGAAAAACAGGACCCACACAGCTGGAATGGCATCAGCAAAGACACCATGTCTGAAATAGCACTGCAGGGAAAGACACGGCAGTCTGCTTTGCAGAAAGGCTGCTATCCCTCCTTCTCCATCTTGACGGAATATAGGAATCATCCTCTTAACCCCCACAACAAAGCTCCAGCTCTCAACTCTCCACAGTGACAAGGAAAACAGAGCTCCAAATGGATGAAAAGTCTCGCACTTCTTCTACGACTGGGGATCTGGCACACAGTTTGCGGGGTTCTCTGGAGGGTTTAAGTGTACCTCTACACAGATCTGGGGTATATACCAGGTTTTTGGAGACTTTGCTGTGTTCCGACTGGTGGTAATAACAAAATCCTGACAGTGATAAGCCACGCTACTTGCTGGTGAACTGAACCTCATACAGTTGGCCTTGGCCCATCGATCCAGCCTGTCTAGATCCTCTGTAGAGCTTTCCTACCCTCAAGCAGATCCCCTCGTCCAGATCGTTGATAAAGATATTAAACAGAACGGGCCCCAACACTGAGCCCTGGGGAACACCACTCCTGACCGGCCGCCAACTGGAGTCAACTCCATTCACCACAACTCTTTGGGCCCGGCCGTCCAGCCAGTTTTTTACCCAGTGAAGAGTTCGCCCACCCAAGCCATGAGCGGCCAGTTTCTGCAGGAGAACGCTGTGGGAAACGGCGTCAAAGGCTTTACTAAAGTCTAGGTGGACAACATCCACAGCATCTCTCTCACCACTGAGCAGGTCACCTTGTCATGGAAGGAGATCAGGAGAGTCAAGTGGGACCTGCCTTTCATGAACCCATGCTGACTGGGCCTGATCACCTGGTTGTCCTGTACGTGCTGTGTGATGGCACTCAAGATGATCTGCTCCGTAACCTTCCCTGGCAGTGACGTCAGGCTGACAGGCCTGTAGCTCCCCAGATCCTCCTACCGGCCCTTCTTGTAGATGGGCGTCACATTTGCTAACCTCCGGTCAACTGGGACCTCCCCAGTTAGCCAGGACTGCTGATAAATTAAATCCAGTTGTACGCACTGCTCATCGCAATAATAACGGCCCGTTATTATCCACCTTTCCGTATTTACAGTGAACTGCAAAAGAGCAGCACACACTTCCTAGTAGATACTTAAATATATTTTCACTGTGTGCTACAATTTACCAACAAGCACTTCCTCAAACCAAGGCTCCTAGGAGACACGAGGCATGGGGAAAACATCTTTGGTTTCCCTGCAGAAACCCTGAAGCATGCTTTACCCCTGATGACAGCCCGTGACAGACCCAGGCACCCTTTTGTCCTGCTTCCAGGTGGATTGCTTCCTTACTCGCAACCGAAACCCGTTGGGTTTTGGACGTTTCAGATAAAAGCACAATCTCTTTGGGAAAAGGATCATGAACGACGTTGTCACCTGCAAAGTCCTGAAACAAATCTCTCCTGTATTTCCTCCCAGAACATCTTCTACTCTTGTAGCATTCAGAGCAGCAGAAAAGCCTCAGCTCTATGAACACAGAGACCGTGTCTGTGCAGCGTGGCGTTAGCCCCGTCTACCAGGGTGCTGGGGAGAACCCTGCCCGGTCGGGGGCGGACTCCTTGCCAAGGCCGTGTCCGTCCTTCCCCTCATCTCCCGCGCTTCCCAAGCAGCGGACGCAGCAGCCAGGGCCGGCAAACACCTCCCCGGGAAGCGCTTCTGTTGGCGAGGCTGCTCTAAGCGCCTCCGGGCCGGGCCGGCACAGGCCCCTGCCCTCGGGCCCCCTTGGCTGGCCTGGGAGGCCGTCTCCGCTCCGGAGGATCCTGTGTCCGCCTCCAAGCCCCGGCTCCCAGCATGCCCCGGGGCGAGGGCGGGGCCCCGGCTCCCAGCATGCCCCGGGGCGAGGGCGGGGCCCCGGCTCCCAGCATGCCCTGGGCCCCACACACGCACACTGACCCCCGGACACCCCCAGGCCGGGCTGGGCCCTCTTCCGGGCCGCTCTCCATGGCTCCCCCGCCCTGCCCAGGCCCCCCGCCCCGCAGGAGGGAGCAGCTCCGGGCAGGGCCGCGCTGCCCCGGCCCCAGGGAGAGCCCCCGGGATCCCCACCCCGCCCCGGTACCGGGACTGGGCCTCCCCCCGACACCCCCGGCCCGCAGCAGGCTGCGGGCGGAGGGAGGGGCCCTGCCCGCCCCCGTGGCCCGGCCCCCAGCACCGCTGCCGGGCTGAGCAGAGTCCCGCAGGCCTCGCCAGCCCCCCCGAGCCGGGACGGCACCTGCAGCCCCTCCAGCAGCCCTGAGACCCCCGTCGGGGGGGCGGCCGGGAAGGGGAGGTGTCCAAGGGCTTCGCTGTCCCCAGCCACTGAACCCTGCTGAGCCCGACGCGGTGGTGGCGCAGAGGGGACAGCGGTGGGAACGCACGGGAGTCGGCGTAGACAAAGAATTTCCACAAGCTTTCGTCAGTGCTTTCCACCAGTTTAGTACTGCTCCCTCAACGCATCGTGCTTGGGCGGTGCTGCCCCGAAGGGGGGACATCCTGGGCTTTATTTACATTTGGCGGACGAGCAGGAGTTCTCCAGGAAGAATCGCCAGCAGATCCAGCTTTACATTCATCTGTGGCAGGGAGAGAAAAAGCAAGATCCAGTGTTAGTTCTGCAGCAGACCTAGCCAAGAAGTCCACGGACAGCTGTCACTGTGACAGGACACTGTAAAGATCTGGAGAGATTTAAGCCCACCCAGGGAAACAAAGGATGGAAGGGACACGCGCAAAGGAAGAAATAAGATTCTCCACGTTCGACCATCAGGCAACGAGCTTTCTAAAGCCCGAGAAGGAAATTCCAGAGGCTGCGCACAACAAATAAACCCGCGCACACCTCACAAACGGCACCGGCTTACACGTGAGACCCCCGAGACCTCTTTGCCTTCAAGTGCCCCCTTGTCCTTGGGAGTTCAAAAGAGGCTTCGGGGGAGCACAAGGTTTTCCACCAGCTTCTGCATGCCTCCCCACCAAAGCATGGGGTCGTCTGTCTTTGATCAGGCCAAGCTGCTCTGCCGAGGCCAGGCCAAGGAAATCTCCCAGCACAGCCCAGATCCATCCTTCCCGGGTGGAGAGAGAGAGGACTCGTCCTGCCAGAACACTTTCTTTCTACAGCCACCGTATTCAGACAAAGCCTCAGAAGCAAATCAGCGACTTGGGACCTGGGGACTCCAGAGGAACAATGGCCATGAAATAGGCTCAGTTCTTCTCCGGAGAACTGGCTACGTGGATTTTTGGGTTGCCACCTAACAGGACCTGCTTTGTGCTGGGCAGGGTAAGCAAGCAACTTCCTTCCTCTAGTTCCGCCGGCCAGGAGTTACACGGAAAAGACTTCCACTATTTCAGCATCACGGGCAAAACCCAACCGTAATCCCGAACCCACCTGACCGCTGGGGAATCACATCTGGAGCCGCTTACCGGAGCCCGATGGGTGTCCGCTCTGTCCCCTGCTCCGGCTCAGACTCTCTGCCTGGCGCCTGAAGACCCTGCGCCGCTGCTCCGGAGCGCTCTTAGCTCTGGCTTCTGCTAGCATCTCGTTAGCCCTGTGGAAAATGCAGGAGCTGCAGGAACGACTGTTGCTCCCGCTGGCACAGAGACGTTCCCCAAGCGCGGCAGCACGCTGTCGGACGTATGCACATAGACTTCCGAGCCGTGCAAATGCGCCGCTCCTCAGGCTGCCGAGCAGTCGCTGTTACGTCTTTGCGGGACCTTTCCTAGAAGGTAGTGAGGACCCCGGGCTCTTCCCCTCCTCCCAGTGTAACCTCAGACTGAAGACGCCCCGTCACAACGGCAGCTGAACAGAGGATTTTTGCCTCCCAGGCCCCTCTTCTGTCCCCTCTGCCTTTCCCACTGTGTCTGTCCGAAGCTGGAGGATAACAGCCGCAGAAGTGAAGCTCCTCTTTTCCACCACGCATGCAGGAAGAGGAGATGGCTACAGAGAAGTGTTAGAAGAAGACGAACTAAAACATCCTCCAGAGAGGCCCGATGAGTTTTGCTCCTTCAGGGTGAGTAAAGAGAACCGAAAACAGGCCTCCGTGATGGGCGAGCCCAAGGGGTACTCTTCTGGGAAGTACGCGGTCTTGAAGGGGCACACCTCGTGCTGAGCAGAGCCAAGAAAGGGACGTGGGATGGAAAAGCCGCGATGAAAAGGGTCGTGTGGTGTTACGTGGGGGGGAAAGAAAACGTCTGGACTTACTTTTGTAATTTCTTTGTGAGGTGTCTTTTAATTTCCATGTCCACCACGGAGCGCTTTTCGGAGCTTTTTATTTCTGCCTGCGCCCATGCCAGTTGCAGCGCGTTCGCCTCCTGCGTGCTCCGTGCTCTCTCCAGCTCCGCTTCCAGAGTTCTGATCCTCTGCTCCAGCAGCTTTCTCCAAGAGGCACTGGTGGTGTTGATCTCTTCTATTTTGGCTCGAGCGGCTGCCTGTGTCTAAAGCAGAAGATACAACTTCAAGAAACGGGAAGAAAAAGGCAATGCCCAGCCCTCACAAAAAACCTCCTTTCTGCCATTTTTATAGGAAAGCTAGTATTAAACAGCCTGCAACGCTACACGGACAGGACGAGGACAAGGCTGCAGGTTTTTCCTGCTCACAGGTCCCACCGCACACACAGAAGCGCTCTGACGCAGCCTTTTGCAGCTCCCCCGCTCCCCGACAGGAAAGCCAAACCCACTAACAGAGAGCGCCAGATGCCCCGGCAAAACACCCAAAAGCCACGACCACCACCGCAAATGAAGGCAACGCCGACTACAGATACAAATGGTCCCTAAACTGACCTGCAAAAGGAGGCTGTGATACTGCTCCTCTCTCACGTCTTGCGCTCGCCGCTCGCACTCCTTCCCGTAAGGCGCTGCTGGGGTATGACCCGCCCCAGGAGTCGCCGAGCCATGTGGCAGAAGAGCCACCAGCCTTCTCAGCTCCTGATTCCTAGCTTCGAGCTGCAGAGACTTTTGGGACTCCAACTCCAGCTGCGCGGAGACTTCACACATCTGGATGCAGGGAAGAAACAATCCGTCTTAAGGAGAGGGCTCTCAGATCTCTGGGAAACTCAACCGAACGTAAGGATCGAGATCATAGCTGTAAGCCACCGAGTTTGTATTTCGACCCAGGGAAAAGCCGCTTGGATTTCGAAGGTCAGAACGCTTTCGGGCCCTTGCCGAAAAGACTGCTCCAGCTTCCATCCGTCCTCCTTTCCAAAGGGCACCGTGGCAAAGGCACTCGACTCCTTCTGCAGCATCACACAGCTTCCCTGCCCGGGAAGACGCGCTTTTGCATTTCGGCGCGTTCACCGCATTTCGTTTCGCTTCCATCGCGCTCCTGTTCTGCCCCGTTCCTTCTCGTACGCACCCCCCCGTGCTAATGCCTGGGGCGGAGGGCGTGGGGGGCAGAGACAAGAGGTTCAAGGCCTTAGAGGGAGGGTGAAGCCTGGCTTACGAGACAAAGGGAAGCCAAAGGTCTCTTTCCTTCCCCAAAAACACCCCTACCAGGGAGCTAGACACCATCTTTGCGCAGAGGCCGAGAGCAGAAAAACCTTGCAAAGAAAGCAGCCAAGCCCAGAGACATTTGGGAGCGCGCGGCTTGCGGTATCACATCATGGCCACAACTTTTGGACGGTGTCGGAACAGAAGCGAGGAGGCAGGGAGGAGAAAGGAGCTAAAAGCACCCTCTAGTCTGGAAAAGAGTTGTTAAAGACGTTGAAGCTCATAATGTCCTCAGAGAAACCTCTCCTGTATTTGTTCCCAGAATATGTTCTTCTCTTCTGGCCACTGAAGGAAAAGAACGGCTTCATATCTACTGACACGTTTACAGACTTCGTGTACCTTGGCCTTGGTCTTGTCCAAGTCCTCTTGCAAGCGGGAGTTCTCTTTCGTCAGGTAATCGCACTGGCGTGTAGAAGCTTTCAGTGAGGTTTCTGCTATAAAATGCTGCTTGAAAGCATCAGCGAGCTCTGCTTGCAGCTGTCCCACTGCTCTCTGGGGAGACAAGAAATGTCACCTCTTAGTGACGATGTCGGTATCCCAGCACATAAAGAAAGGCGAAGCATTATCCATCCCAGCTCCAGCCCCCCGAGCATCTTTGTGGCCTCCTCTGGACCCGCTCCAACAGGTCCGTGTCCTTCTGATGCCGTGGGCCCCGCAGCTGGACGTGGTGCTCCAGGGGGGGTCTCACCAGAGCCGAGCAGAGGGGCAGAATCCCCGCCCTCCACCTGCTGCCACGCTGCGGGTGATGCAGCCCAGGATGCACTCGGCTTTCTGGGCTGCGAGCGCACGTTGCCGGCTCACGTCCAGCTTTTCATCCACCAGTGCCCCAAGTCCTTCTCGGCGGGGCTGCCCTCAAGCCACGCATCCCCCAGGCTGTGTCCGTGCTTGGGACTGCCCCCACCCCGGTGCAGCACCTTGCACTTGGCCTTGTTGCACCTCATGGCTTCCCACGGGCCCGCCTCTCCGGCCTGCCCAGGTCCCTCTGGATGGCACCCCTTCCCTCTCGGTATCAACCGCCCCGCTCAGCGTGGTGTCACCCGCAAACCTGCGGCGGGTGCACTCGATCCCACCGTCCCTGTCCCCGACAAAGGTGTTAAATAACACTGGTCCCAGTACGGACCCCTGCGGGACACCACTCGTCACTGGTCTCCACCCAGACATCAGGCCCTTGACTGTAGCTCTTTGAGTGCCACCATCCAGCCAATTCCTTATCCACCGCGTGCTCCACCCGCCAAATCCATGTCTCCCCGTTTTAGAGACAAGGACGTTGGGCGGGACAGTATCAAATGCTTTGCACAAGTCCAGGTAGATGACGGTAGATACATACATATACGTACAGACGTATAAGCGTGTCTGAAGGCTTGCCGCAACCTTCTGCATTTCCAACAAAACCGGAACAAAACTGGTCACCTTTTTCTACTCTGTTGGCCTCGCACGTAAAGGCATCACTCACCATTTGTCCTTGGGCGCTCTTGTTCCGCGCGTCTTCCAGCTGCTGACGGAGAGAAAGGTTTTCACTTTGGAGCTGGGCCAGTTGTTCCTGCAGCCCTTCTGCCTTCTTGATGGCATCTTTCCTCGCTTGGTCTTTCTCAAGGTGTAGATCTTGCTGCTCCTTTGCCTGCCTCTGGGCCTGGCGTAACTCCCGTTCTGCCATTTCTAAAGCCAATGTTTTTTCCGTGAGGGCTTTTTTCAGTTGCTTCACTTCCTTTTCCAGCCCGCTGGCTTTTCTTTCGGCATCGCTCAGCTGCTGAGACAAGCGCTTGTTGGTGTCCACCACCCGAGACGTCTGCTCGTGCACAGTAAGCCGTCGGTCACATTCGTTCAGAAACCTCTGCACCTCGATACTCTCCGATGTCTGTTGACTTCCAGAGCTCAGGTGGGAAGGGGATGAATCGGACCCTGCCGTCGGTATTTGGGCTCTGACATCTTCTGCCTGTTCAAGTGAAAGAATAAAAATTGACAAAACTTAGGAAATCAGCTCAAAGCAGGAGACAGTGGCAGCACGTCCTATAACCAACCTGACGTCAGATTAGAAAAGAGTTGTCAACAACTCTGCGTTAGACGTTATTCATGGAAAAGTCTTATTTCGCGTTAGCGTGCGATATAATCCCAGAGCGGAGACTCCAGATTAAAACCCTGGGGTTTACGTACCTCCCCACCAGAGCTCTCGCTCGCCCTGACAGCTTCTCGACACAGCCCCTCCCGGCCCTGCGGCCGGAGCTCATCGCCACCGCTGCTCCCGGAGGCCGCGGGGCCCTCCCGCGCCCTCCTGCTCCGCAGGAACCGCCAAGCCCTCTTCATGGCACCGCCGCGCCGCGCCTCTCCCCGGGGAGCGGTGGCAGGCAGGGCTTGGCGGGCGCTGCCGGGGGCCGGCTGCGAACTGAGGAGCCGAGCCCCGAGGGGCGGCAGGGCACGGGCAGCTGCCTACGGGCCGAGCCACCACCGGCAGCACCGGCACCACAGCACCAGCTCCACCGGCAGCACCGGCACCACAGCACCAGCTCCACCGGCAGCACCGGCACCACAGCACCAGCTCCACCGGCAGCACCGGCACCACAGCACCAGCTCCACCGGCAGCACCGGCACCACCAGCACCAGCTCCACCGGCAGCACCGGCACAGCACCAGCACCAGCAGCAACCACTAGCACCAGCACCACCAACACAGCACCAGCAGAACCAGCACAGCACCAGTTCAGCACCACCACAGCACCAGCACTGCACCAGCAGCACCACCAGGTACTGTGTGTGCAAGGCCTGCGCCAGCGCCCCAGGTCTAGTGAACGTGTGCTGATGTCATGAATGGCTCAGTGACATCATAAGGTGGTGGGGGCTGAGTGGGGCCAGGGGCAGAGGCCGGCGGGGTGGTGGCTGGACGCCCCCATGTGCCTTTTTGTGCTCCCTGGGCTCTCGGTGTGCATTTGGGGCACCCTGGACCCCGTGATGTGCCCCTCTCTGCATCCCTGGAGCCCCGAGTGTCCCTTTGAGGGCACCCCAAGCCCCTGGTGTCCGTTTTGGGACGGCCCTAAGCCTTGATTTGCTTCCCGGAGTGCCCGGTCCCCCTGAGTGTGCTTTTCGCTGCACCCTGCACCCTGGGTGTGCCTGTTGGGTCTCCCCGCACCCCAGGGCAATCGGTGGGCCTTTTGGGGCACCCCTGGTCTCAGTGCATCCCGTGCCCCTCGGCATCCCTTTTGGCACGCCCTGGACCCCTTCCCGATCCCATCTGTCTTCTTTCGGGGGCATCCTGAACCCCTTGGTGTGCTTCCTCGGGGTTCCTGGAACCCTCCGTGTGGCTTTCAGGGTGCCCTGGACTCCTCCATGTACCTTTAGGGGCATCCTGGTCACCATGATGTGCCATTTGGGACAGCTCAGTGTTCCTTCTGGTGCACCCACAACCCCCTGGATGTGTCTTTTTGAGCACCCCAAGGCATCCTGGGGGCATCCTAGAATCATAGAATAGTTTGGGTTGGAAGGGACCTTTAAAGGCCATCTAGTCCCACCCCCTGCCATGGGGGAGATGGGGTGCAGGAGAAAGCACACCGAGGGGCCTGGAGATGCACCCAAAGGCACACCAAGGAGTTGGGGTAGCCCAAAACGCACACCGAGGGGCCTCGGGGGGCTCAGAAAGGCATCCTTAGGGGCTCCCAGCAGCCTGAGTCGCACACCGATTGCCCTGGAGAGCACTGAAACTCACACAGAGGGGACCGGGGCACCCGAAAGGCACAGCCAGGGCTCGCGGGAGCATCAAAAGGCAGACTGACACGTGCAGAGGAACCCCAAAAGGCAGACTGACTTGGGTCTCGGAGCACCCCAAAATGTACACGGAGGGGTCTGGGGCGGCCCTCTGGCAGACAGAGGGCTCCAGGGCGCACCAAAGGGCACACCGAGGGGTTTCGGGTGCACTGAAAGGCACGTTGAGGGGTGCGGGACATCTTCAACCAGATCAGGGTGCTCAGAGCCCCGTCCAACCTGACCTGGAATGTTCCCAGGGATGGGGCATCCACCACCTCTCTGGGCAACCTGTGCCAGGGTTTACACCTCAGTGTAAAAAATTTCTTCCTTACATCTAGTCTGAATCTCCCCTCTTTTAGCTCAAAACCATTCCCCCTTGTCCTGTCACAACAGGCCCTGCTAAAAAGTCTGTCCCCATCTTTCTCATAAGCCCCTTCAAGTACTGAAAGGCCGCAATAAGGTCTCCCCAGAGCCTTCTCTTCTCCAGGCTGAACAACCCCAACTCTCTCAGCCTGTCCTCACAGCAGAGCTGTTCCACCCCCTGATCACTTCTGTGGCCTCCTCTGGACCCGCTCCCACAGGTCCATGTCTGTCCTGTGCTGAGGACCCCCGAGCTGGACGCAGCTCTGCAGGGGGGGTCTCACCGGAGCAGAGCAGAGGGGCAGAATCCCCTCCCTCGCCCTGCTGGCCACGCTGCTGGTGATGCAGCCCAGGACACGGTTGCCTTCTGGGCTGCGAGCGCACATTGCCGGCTCATGTCCAGCTTTTCCTCCACCGGTTCCCCAAGTCCTTCTGGGCAGGGCTGCTCTCCACCCCTTCATCCCCCAGGCTGTGCTGGTACCGGGGGTTGCCCCGACCCCGGTGCAGGACCTTGCACTTGGCCCTGTTGAACCTCCTGAGGTTCACACTACCCACTTCTCCAGCTTGTCCAGGTCCCTCTGGATGGCATCCCGTCCCTCAGGCGTGTCGTGCGCACCACTCAGCTTGGTGTCATCTGCAAACTGGCTGAGGGTGCACTCGATCCCACTGTCCATGTCACTGATGAAGATATTAAACAGTACTGGTCCCAGTATGGACCCCTGAGGGACACCACTTGTCACTGATCTCCATCTGGACATTGAGCCGTTGACCACTACTCTCTGGATGCGACCATCCAACCAATTCCTCACCCACCAGACAGTCCACCCATCAAATCCATACCTCTCAATTTTAGAGAGAAGGATGCTGTGGGGGACCATGTCAAAGGCCTTACAGAGGTCCAGATAGACGACATCCATAGCTCTTCCCATGTCCACTGATATAGTCGCTCCATCATAGAAGGCCACTAGGTTGGCCAGGCAGGACATGCCCTTGGTGAAGCCAGGCTGGCTGTCTCAAATCACCTCCCTGTCCTCCACGTGCCTTAGCACAGCTTCTAAGAGGATCTGTTCCATGATCTTCCCGGGCACAGAGGTGAGGCTGACAGGTCGGTAGTTCCCAGGGTCCATCCTTTCTACCCTTTTCAAAAACAGGTCCAATGTTTCCCTTTTTCCAGTCACCGGGGACGTCACCTGACTGCCACGACTTCAAATATCATGGAGAGTGGCTTGGCAACTACATCAGCCCGTTCCCTCAGAACCCTGGGATGCATCCCGTCAGGTCCCATAGACTTACGTATGTTCAGGTTCCTCAGGTGGTCTCAAAGTTGATCTTCTCTTTCAGTGGGAGGGACTTTGCTCCCCCAGTCCCTGTCTTGTGGTCCATCCACTCAAGAGGTGTGGGACGAGAGGCTGCCAGTGAAGACTGAGGCAAAAAAGTTGTTGAGTACCTCAGCCTTCTCCTCGTTCGTTGTTACCAGCTGGCAGCAGGCCCCCGGCATCTTTATTTGGCATCTCCGGGAGGAACACAGCGTTGTGGGGATGGCCTCCTGCTTTTCTTTGAGGTCTCAGTGCTCCATTACACAGAGCTAAAGGAGAAACCAAAAGCGGTTCAGTTGGATGTATAGAGAGGAGGGCAGAGACCTCCTGCCCACCAGGTCTGGTCCTGGAGGCTTTCTGTGGACTCTGAGACACCCCCCGCTCCACAGCTCGGGGCTGAGACCTGGGAGGGGACAGGTACGGCCCTCCAGGCAAGGTGCCTGGGTGCGGATGCCCTGGCAGAGGAGGGACAGTCTCACATCACCTTTCAGCACAAGGACCCTTCAAGAGCCCACCAACCCTCTTGCCACCCCACCGACTCCCCATTCAGCAGCAAGCAGCCGGTCTTTGGGGGACCCTGTCCCCACGCAGACTGCTGCCCCTGTCAAGGCAGAGATGGAGGGGAAACCCTCCATCACGAGGAAGGGGGAAGCAGAGGTCCAAAGGTCTCTTCTTAGCAGGCCATGATCTGGTCTCATAGCAGGGCTTGGTCCCCACCAGAACTGGCTTGTCCAGGTGGAACATGGGTCTCTGGACCTTGAAACTTGCCTTGTTCCCATTACAGAAGTCCTCTTCCCTGATGCAGACGGTGCCCATGCCCATTAGTCTGGTAGTCTGCAAACAAGGGTGAGAAAGAAACAGAAGTTGGAGTTTTTCTGATGGGAGAACAGCGTGAAGACTTGTCTGGGCATGCTAAGGCTTAACCCTTGGCCTGTCCACCCCTGCGGTCCCCAGGGACAAGGTGGGGAACGTTGGAAGGCTTTGGAGAAGAGCCTTGCCCTCCAGATTGTTCCCCCCTCTCTCTCCTCTTCACCCTCCCACCCTCTTCCCAGGGCACGCAAGGTGAAGGAGAAGCAGGACACACCACCTGGAGCCCGAGAAGGTCCGAGGAGTGCCAACCCCTGGGAAAAGCCCTGAGCTCTCTGCCTGGTCATGACACCCTGCCAGCAGGGCTAGGGAAGACTCCAAAGAAGAAAGCCCATCATCATCTTCATCTAAAGCTTTGCTTTTTCTCTCCGTTCACCCAAAAGTTGCTCTCTGGCAAAGCTCTCCACTGCAGTATCCTTCTGGGGCATTTTTTCTGCTTTCTAAGCTGGGGGAGGAATAAAGGGCAGGGGGAGGGGTCAGGACACATCAGGGTCTGAGGGAGGACGAGGAAAGCAGCCCCACCTTGTTCTTCTTGGCGGCAGCACTCCGACACGCTGTCCCAAATGTTTGCGATCTCTGGGGAAGAAGAAGACGGGCCATGCTTGAAGTCAATAAGCTCACCACCTTGCCCAGCCAGCAGATACAGGCATCATCCTACACCACCGCCTCCCCCTGAAATCACCCATGCAGGAATTGACCTGCAGAGCTGAGTTTGAACTGTGTCCCCATGAGAAGACCTCCCGTGCTGGGGACAGAGGTCTGTACTTGAAATAAAGACATGAGAAGGCTTTGCACAAGGACATCCTTCCATCCACGATGGGAAGGCGTCTCCGAGTTCATAGCGATCCGTCTTGAGGACGGGACCTTCTGGCAGGACTTACCCTTCTTTGTGAGATCCCTGAGGTGTGGAGACAGCGCATGGAGGAAAGCAGAGGAGAAGCACTCCATGGTTGCAGCTCCTCCTGGCCGAGCTCCTTCACTCCTCTCCACCTCACCGAACAGCCCCGGCGCTACGGCACTGCCTGCCTCCGCCTTCTCCTCCCGGCTGCAAAGCGGTGGTGAGAGCAGCCCCCACGCCTGGGCTCGTCCCTGACTCGCAGGGAAGCGCGGGTTGGGGCGCCGTGCGGAGAGAAAAGGTGTCACAGTGAGCCCGTTTCACGGGGGGCATTTTGGGGAGCTGTCCCCCATCTACCCACTGCCCTCTCCACAGGGAGACCCAAAGAGTCACGGACAAGCACTGTTGAACCTCACCTGAGCAGACACAAACACGATTCCAGAGAAACAAGATTAAGAGACTTGAAGGGTGAAGAAAATCAAGTTGAAAATAAAAAAACCCTCAAAGATAGCTTAAGTTTCAGGAGCCCTTGCTCCCAAGTCGCACAAGCAGAGAACGTCTAAATGCAGGGGACCACGTGCTTTCGGAAAAGGTTGCTCAAAATTGTTTTGAGATGGGTATAAAGTGTAGCCTGAGTGGAGAGCAAGACGACAAATTCCAAGCAAATATCTTTAACACTGGATTTCAGCACAGATACAAAAGAGCATGGTAGACTGGGAAAAAAAAATTATATTTTTTTGGAATTGCAATTGGAGCCAAGTAGGCTTTGAATAAACCTCAACTGATGTGTGCTCAGATCCTCTTCACTCTCCTCAGAGATCCTCTGTTCCCTCCCTTGGGAGATCTGCTCTCTTCCCACTGGGGACCGCTCTTATCCCCACCGTGGCCCTCTGTGCCTGTTCAGATCCCCTCCGTTCCCCTCCAGGCACGCTCAGATGCCCTCCAGGCTGATTCATTATTTTTGAGGACCCTCTCCCCTTCCTCCTCGGAGCACTCAGATTTCCTTGGTTCCCCCTCATGCAAACCGTGATTCCTATTCATCTCACGTCCTCCTCGGTACGCACAGGTCTCTTCCATACCCACTCACGTGCGTTCAGATCCCTTCTCTTCCCCACTGCTCACACTGATCCTCTCTGCTTCCCTCTCTGCATACACAGATCCCCTCCACACCCCTGTTCTGCGTGATCTGCTTCCCAAGCGTCCTCATAGACCCTCGATCACTGTTAGTAAGCATTCAAGATCTACCCTCTTTCCTCCTCCGGATGTTCAGATCTCCTCCTTTTTTCTCCACCCATGCTCCTGTTCCGTTTCCCTCGTCCCCTCCATCTCCCTTCACGTGCACAGACCGAGGGGAACGGAGAAAAGTGGGCACATGGCAGGGAACGGTCGGGATCAGAGTGCGGAAGGGAACTTTTCTGAGTTTTATTTACAAAGCTTGTAGGTTTTGACTGGACAAGGAATTAGGGTTCAGGGGAAGATAACGCTTCACCCCACCCTTCTTCCACTTTACTGAATTTATCTACGGTTTCCAGCCTCCAGGTGGATCTGGGATGACAGACACACACATCTACAGTTGGGTAAGTTCTAAAAAAGCTGTTGAATAATTTAGTTGAAATATATCACAGAAATCACCAGGTCAGTCCATTTGGCAATTCTCCCCCTGCAGTCCTTGTCATCCCACAGCAACAGGAGCCCAAAACCTTGCAGTCCCGCTGGCATTTTACAAACATCTCTCCCCGTTTAGAAGTTCTCAGAGCTGATGCTCTGACTCTCCTCCTGCAGCTGGGAGGCTGTGGTGTCTCCAGGCGAAGCCACATTTAAGTACCCGATCTCAGAAGGTTGAGAGGGGGATAAGCAAAAGGAGGAGTCTTGGCTTTCAGCTTCTCCTTCAGGCTTCGTGTCTTGCGTGGCCTTCAGGGTGCTGAGGGAGTCTGGCGGTTCTCGTGATGGGAAGCTGAAAACAAATTTCCTCTCTCAAATCATTCTGCAAACTCCATCTGACCCTCTGCCACCTGCACAGCCCCAACGCTCCTCCCAACACCTCCGCGAGGCAGTGCAGGGCTACGGTCAATGCCTTTCACTTGGACTACAGCTCCGATAGTCTTCCTCCAGCCAAGTAGCTGACAGCCCCCATCTACCCCAGAACCTACTCTGATTTGCCAGAGACGGTCTGTCACCCTCCACAGCACCCGAAGGCTGTAAGCAAGCCCGCTGGGCTGGGTCTCCAGCAAGCAGAGACCAGAGCTGCAGAGTCTCTTTGCCTCCCCCTTGCCCGTTTTGGCACGGATTGTGGTGCTTCTGGCTACAGAGGTGGAGAAAGAGCTCAAGCTCCCTCCTGCCCCATAGCCTGGGACGTGGGTCATACAGCTCCAGGCAGCATGGTCCTCTAAGCCTCATAACCTCTTGTGTAAAGACACTCCTCCAAAACTCGGGGCACCAAGCTGATTTCTAAATCCCACAGCGTTCCCCAACATATTTTGAAAATTTTACTTCTCCATCCCATTACTTTCATAAAGTCTTTTTAATACCATTTTCCCTATAATCTGACAAAAAGAAACAACAAAAAAAAAAAGACCCTTGGAGGTGAAAGCACAGGGTGCAGCAGCCAAAATGCTCAACTTCTCCCTCACCACATGCAGAGAGGCATTCCCTGCCTCCTCCTTTTACCCCAC
This sequence comes from Calonectris borealis, assembly GCF_964195595.1. Taxonomy (NCBI): domain Eukaryota; kingdom Metazoa; phylum Chordata; class Aves; order Procellariiformes; family Procellariidae; genus Calonectris; species Calonectris borealis. The sequence continues at coordinate 7,548,476 of NC_134334.1, forward strand.
AGTACCTGGTACGGGGAGATGGCAACACCTTACTCTGTAGTTGGCGTTCGGAGAAGTTAACACTCTTCGAGTCCTGGAAGGAGGAACAGAGACTTTCAAAGGTGCATGTCAGACCCTGAATTTCAACATACAGTCTTGGTCTTCAAGGTGCCCCCAACTCCACTGACAGTTCTCCCCAAGAACTCCAGCCACACAGAGGTACTAATCATAGATTTGTCCTTTGGGTCTGAATTTAAACTAAAAGAACCCCTAACTAGCCCAGGTGAAACAAAGAGAAAGAAATAAAACACAGTGGAACACACAAACAGCTCTTTCTGCCAGCCCAAACACCACTTCCATCCTCAACAGCTCATTTCCAACTCAATTGGGTTCCCTCCAAATTTCAAAATGTACTAATAAACTTCCAAATCCACTTGCTTTATTTGAAGAGTTGTGGAAACACAATCTTTGATTTTCCTGGATTTTTCTCCATTTCTCCCCCCAAAGTTCTTTATTAACTTGGGTAATCCGAAACTGAATTTTTAGGTAAGGCATATCTTCATTCAGTTCAATGTAGTCAATATTATCGGTCAGCTTCCTCTGAGGTTTCTTGGCTTACAGGAGTAACATTCCCAACCACACTGCTCTGGGTTATTTCTCCTAATTTTAGAGCTAACTTTAAAACTAAGGTCTTTTAACGACTCTAAATCTGCAAAATCATAGAATCATAGAATCATAGAATCATACAGGTTGGAAAAGACCTCTAAGATCATCGTGTCCAACCGTCAACCCAACACCACCATGCTCTCTACACCATGTCCCTAAGCGCCTCATCTACACGTCTTTTAAATACCTCCAGGGATGGGGACTCAACCCCTTCCCTGGGCAGCCTGTGCCAAGGCCTGACCACTCTTTCAGTAAAGAAATTTCTCCTAATGTTCAATCTAAACCTCCCTTGGCGCAACTTGAGGCCATTTCCTCTCGTCCTGTCGCTGTTACTTGGCAGAAGAGACCGACCCCCACCTCGCCACAACCTCCTTTCAGGTAGTTGTAGAGCGCGATGAGGTCTCCCCTCAGCCTCCTCTTCTCCAGGCTGAACACCCCCAGTTCCCTCAGCCGCTCCCCATCAGACTTGTGCTCCAGGCCCTTCACCAGCTCCGTTGCCCTTCTCTGGACGCGCTCCAGCACCTCCATGTCCTTCTTGTGGTGAGGGGCCCAAAACTGAACACAGGATTCGAGGTGCGGCCTCACCAGTGCCCAGTACAGGGGCACGATCACCTCCCTACTCCTGCTGGCCACGCTATTTCTGACACAGGCCAGGATGCCGTTGGCCTTCTTGGCCACCTGGGCACACTGCCGGCTCATGTTCAGCCGGCTGTCATCCAGCACCCCCAAAGAGCCAAAGTAAAATTTCTGTCCTTGCGGAAAGGATCTCATCTCACAGCAGCTTGGGGATGGGGCTGGTCTGGCAACTGCATTGAGCTTTCAGCTCCCCACAAAGTCCCTCCTCACGGACAGAGCGGTTCCAATCTACTGTGTGTTTGGTGCCCCTTTCCATCCCAACCGAAGGATCGATTCAGCTCTTCTCCGGCACCCTCAGCTGCAGCTACAAGCACCAACCCTCATTCAAGAGTTCAAGGAGCGCCTGGACGATGCTCTTAGTCATATGGTTTAGTTTTAGGAAGTCCTGCGAGGAACAGGGAGTTGGACTCGATCCTTATGGGTCCCTTCCAACTTGACATATTCTATGATTCTGTGATTCATTCACAGGAGTCATCAGCTCCTGCAACCTGTCTGCTGAGACCAAGCCCTCTCAGAGTCTCACCTCCGTGTTGGGAGCGTGGGTGCTCCTCGGCACGCGCTGCGAGGTGGGCATGTGGCCGGAGAGCTGGAGTTTGCTCTCGTGCAGCCGCACATTCTCCTCGTCCAGGATCTTCACTCTAAACACATCACACATACAAGGCACAAGTTATTTTTCTTCCGGCCACGCTACGTTTTCAAAAGGGCATCTTCTTTTTCAACCTCGGACCCTTTGGCCTCCGCAGCCTTCAGCTGCATGCTGAGAGCTTTGATGGGGAAAGGAGCTAATTACATCCCACAGCAATTAAAAGCCACAGCACTAGTGACTGGGGCACAGTTCAGGTTTTCCTCTGGGTTTCTTAAGAGAAATAGGCATAAAACCAGAGAAGCGCTGGGAAGAGGTGTGGACATCACTGAGTGCCTACCTGTTCTGCAGGGTGGCAATCGTAGACCGGTTGCTCCAAGGGGTCTCCTCTTGGTCAGTGATCTTCTGGAGGAGCCGTCGTCTTTCCTGGAGTAATTTCTCATTCTCAGCAGTGATCTGTGCAATCAGCACCTTCCCCTGAGCAGTGTTGCGGAAGGAAATAACCAGCGGTTATGCTTCGCTCTTCTCTGTCCTCTGTAAACCTTAGAGTGCTTTACCAGAGGGGTCACCACCAAGCATGTTCACTCCTAGAAGTGATATACTATTTGAGGTAACATACCCCAAAAAGCAGCTTTTCAGTCACTTCCCAGCAGTAATATTTCTGAGGCAAAAGAAGATGGAGCTTAGGTAGTTCCTGAATGGGATTTGAGGACACGGGTTCCCCCCGAGGGCAAACTTGAGCCAAGAATTTCCTTTTGGCTTTTTGTTCCTACAAGGACGGGCCGGTGGCCCTTGGCAACGCAGCCGTTTCCCAGGGCAGCGTCAGTCCTGCGCAGAGAGCAGGAGCAGCACATCAGGCAGAGCTCTCCGTGCTCCAACTGTCTGGGTGTTTAACAGTGCTATCCCGTTGCCTGAAACCAGCTACTCCTAAACCTCATTTCCTTTTTTCCTGAACTGCGTTTCTTTTTGGAAGAAGGGATGCTCCTGCAGACACACCCGAGCCTGCTCCCCTGCCTTCCCTCGTGGGAGAAGCCCTTGATGCATCCTCTCACCTTTTCCACTTGGAGCTTTGACTCACTGAGCTCATTTTCAAGCTGCTTAATCCTGTTGTCCCTTTGCTTCACCTCGTGGATAAAGGTCTCTTTGGCTCTGCGGATCTTGTCTTTGTGGCGGAGCTGCATTTCGTTGTATTTCCTGAGGAGGCAGAGAGACAAATATCAGGCTGTGAAATGCTTTTGTGTTCTGGGTCAAGAGCAAGGCAGGAGATATCCTGTATTTATTCAGGCTCTTCAAAGCCTGAACTGGGAGCCTCAGCCATCTCCCCAGCTCCTTTTGGCTGCGCAGCTAAAGGCAGAATGAGCACACTGACTTTCCGGGCTATGTCTTTTCACTGATCAGTTTGGGGTTTTTTTGTTGCAAAAGTTATATTGTTAAGTGTCAACCAAATGGCAATCGATTGAGGGAAAGGGACCCAAAGCATTCCCAAAACTGATTCCCAGCTTTACAAATGCTTGTGCTCGCTCCTCTCAGCTCTTTATACCAAACAGGGTTATAACGTCACCGAAACTGGAAGTAACAGGGAAGGGGTAAATGGGAGCAAGCTGTTTGGGTGGGTGGGGACATGGGTGGTTAAGGGGAAGTATGGGGGCAGAAAGGCAAACAAAGAAGAATCCTAAACAGCACGGGTCAGGCAAACAGGTTGCAGAAAGAGCTACTTCAGTGGGCGCTTCTTAGAGCTGCGACACTGGGGTTAATTATTTTTGTCTACTGAGACTTGCGATCGTTGCTCTTCCCCTCAAACTTGTCTCATTCAGGCAGTGCTCTTGTTTATTTTTATCCAGTTGGGATAGAAGGGAAAATAATGTCAAAAAAAAAAGAGAAATCTCTACCATATAAAGGACATCTGCCCACGTTTGCTTAAAACTCATGACAAAAAGGCTACTGTGCTTCAAATTAGATCAAAAGTACAACGAGCAGCTCCGTGGAGCATCTCTGCCAATGCCAGACCCTACACAGCAGCACCCGCAGCCCTCCCTAGGCACCCCCTCGTTTTCTGCGCTGCCTTCAGCTGCCAAGCAGAACATGGCAGCAGACGTGCGATGCATAACATAAATGCACGCAGGGCTGTCAGGTTAAGGCAGATCTCTCCGTGCTCAATGCCTTGAACAGGAGAGACGAGAAAGGCTACAGAACAGTCAAATCCGGTGTCACTGCCAGTCACATAAACGGCAATTCCTGGGGAGGTTTTTGTGTGTTTACATATCCCCTGCGGCTTCAGTCATTACCTGACACACAGGTCCTTCTGGTTCAGGAGACGGACTCCTTCCTCGTAAAGGGCTTTGTTTTCCTCCTTCAGCAGTGAAAGTTGCTCTGAAAGCTTCTGGTTCTCCTTCTGACACTGGAGGTGCTGGAAAACATCTATTTTTTATTTGTGCGCGTGTCCTCAGCTGTAGGGGTCCCTCTGCCTCCTTTCAGTCTGGTCTCCAATGTTTCTCTGTCACAAATCCTAGTGGTGCCCACTACAGATAATATCCATCCCTTCTGCCCCCCAAGGCCACTGCCTCCTCCCTTTAGAGAGGGGGGGTGTGGGTGTCTGTGCTGCTGTAGGCTTCAACAGGGCAGAGAGAGGTAATGCATCCTCCCAGACAGCGGACTCTGCCAAAATTTTCCTGCAAAAAGCTCCATGCTCTGCCAGAAAAGGGGAAGGGAGTGGGGAAGAAGCCATCAAGTCCTCCTCCTGTGCCCTCAGAGCTGCATCCCCAGGAAGCCTACACAGGATGGGATAGTGCTTTTCCTCCAGCTCCTGTTTAAATCAGTGGGATCTGCAAGGGCTCAGCACCTGGCTGGATTTGACCCTATTTCAGCAGTTCCCAGGCACGGATTTCACACTGGCATGGTCCCGTTTCCCCCTAGAGCTCAGTGGTCTGCTCTGGAGTCAGCCACCAGCACAGCATCCCCCTTGGGTGACGAGGACCCATCCGTGCTGCAGCTCACCTCGCACGAGTCAGTTTTCCTCTCATCTTCTAGGACGTGCAGAGTCTTGGCCTGCAGCTCCTCGTGCATCTTGGCCAGCGATGCCTCCGTCTCCCGCGAATGCCGGAGCTGCTGCCGCAGCTCCTCCACCTGCTGCTCCAGGAGCTTCCTAAAAGCACGTTGGTGTGACAGTGAGACACTGACGTGGAGACCAGCCCGTGATGTGCCACCGTGAATTTTCAAGGCTGGCTGCGATCTAAAAACAACATCACACTGCTCTGCACCCGCCCTGGGCAACACTGGGGGCAGAAAGAAATCAGTACGTCCTGGTTGTCCCCGTGGGACGTGAAAAGGTGCATGATGTATCTGGGATCATCAATCCCAGCTGCACAAGAAAGGGGAGTGCTGGCATCTAGAGGGTAAACCAAATCACTGGGCTGGCAGGAGGGGCCACGCACCTTCTGAGGCAGCTGAAGACTCCAAAAATCTTTTAAATCTCAAAGAGGGGATCCTGTGGACCTCTGCCAGGCACACTGGCAGGTCAAAAGGAGAGATAGGAAGCGAAACCAGGGGTGCAATGACTGCGAGGCCACCGAGGGCCAGGCATGGAGCTGCAGGAGGTAGCTGGGCAGGCTGGCACAGCAGCATTTGCTGGCACACACCTGCCCTCCGCACGCAGAACAGGTCTTACCCAGCTCTGGGTACCTTTTCAGCTGCTCCTCGTGAAGTTCTTGCTGCACACGGGCTTCATTTTCTCGAGCCTCCTTCAATTCCTCCTCCAGGAGTTTCTTGTCTGAAACACGGGCCTCTACCAGCAGGAGTTGGTGTTGGGAATCTTTTAGCTTTTGCTGGAGTTTTGAAATCTCAGATAAAAATTGGACACGGATTAAACTTTCTGAATTATAGGCCAGTATCTGAATCCAAGGGAGTTAAGGGCATGAAAGATTAGCTTGCTTCTACTCAAAAGTACTTCTGCATGTCTCTGTGTCAAAGTCCATTAAAAGTAAAACCTTTCCAACGGCTACCAGATTTTGGATCAGATACTGTGTCCTGAATTCGCAACAATCCTTTTTGCACCTAATTTGATCCTGCGCTCTTCAAAACCAAATCCAACGATCAGTGCAGGAACGTGGCAGAATCGATGCCATGGAAAACACAAGCTTTTGCAATTTACCAGATAGCAAACAGCAGCAAATCTCCCCGGCAAGAACGTGATCTGGGCTCCCTGCGCCTGCCAGCCCTACCACCAGTGTTCTCGAAGATACTGAGCTTTAGAGACAGGAGTTGAGCCATCAGATTTGGCTTCTACTGCCTTGATTATGCTCCCACTAATAACAGACATTTTTCCAAAATATTTAGCCAAGTGATCTCAAAATGGATTAGCAAAATGGACTTCAGGAACCGATTCATGAGCTGCTAGTGCTTCTGTTTTCTGAACTACAGCTGCACAAAACTGCTAAAAACATACCTCCTGTTAACTTAGTTCACGCTGGCGAGTTACCTTTTTTTGAGCTTCGCATACTTTGGATTTCTCCTGTGCAAGTTTCTCTTGCAGACTGCTCTGCAGTTTGTCAGCCTGGGAGCACTTGGAGAGCTCTTGTTCGAGTTCTTTGACCTTCTGCTGGCTTTTTTCCCACTGTGCTGAGAGAGAGGAGCATGTTTCAGTTGTGTCCGAGAGTTTTGCCCGGGCTTGCTTCAGCTCAGCTTTGACCTGAGTTTCAAAAGAAAAAGAAATCAAGTTTGCACTTCAACATGTATCACCTGAAATGTCTTGATTAGGAAAGGGGCAACAGGATTACCAGAGAGTGAACAAGAATAAGAGAGAAATACAGGGAGCAAGTACAGCGCACGCTCAAAGCTTTATTTGGAGGCAGTGCGATTTCCATGAAGCTGCGGCAGAGCACGCTTGAGAGCCCCAGGTACTGTACAGTCAAATCTAAACGAGGTCCGTTCTGTTGATATCCAGCACCTCAGACCTCCCATAGCTTGTAAAACGATGTGATGCTGTCTTTAAACAGTTCTCCCTGCTGTGCTCCCACCTTGGTGCATTCTTGTTGGAGCAAGAGGTTTTGCTTTTGTAAGTCGACGTTCTTCTCCCTTTCGTATCTCAGCTCCCTCTCGGCTGAGCTGCACAAGTTCTGAACGCGACGCAAGTCCTGCCGCAATTGCTGCATTTTTTCCTCCTGCTGCTGGAATCTCTCGTCGGACAGACTCTGCAGGAACAGTAAAACGACAAAGGTTAAATGGAAATGAACTTCAAGGAAAGATAAAGACTGGTAATTAAGAAAGGTAGAGGTATGCCAGTAGGATTTACAGGAATTTAAATTAATTTACCCCTTCCTTAAGTAGGAAGACAGGTAAAGCCAGGCAAGCGATTTTTCTGCCCCGACACTATGTCCTGCTCCCTACCCTGTCCATCCCCTCAGAGAAGCCGATACAACTCTTGAGGTCGAGGGAGAAGATGCAATAACCTGGATGAGGGAACAAATCCCTGTCAAACAAAAGCAAAACCACCTAGGTTACTCCTAACTCTTGTGCCAGAGTCTCACTAAGGCAACTAAGCACGGCCAGCCGCAACTCCCAGAGGTGGCAGGAACAAAGCGAGTCCTGGCAGCGGTACAGAACACGCTGGCACAATGTGACAGCAGCCTGGACACCGTGAGGTGGTCACCAATGGTCTATGATGGCTTTCAGAAGATAATTGAGCTCTTTGGTTCACCCATCTTCCTGCAAGTGCCTTGTACACAGACCAAAAGTTCTTTCCATGTTTGGTGTACCAAAACCCTTCTTCCCAGCATCACTTTCAGCCATCTGTTGGTCTGCATTCCCACTTTGCGTCTTCACCCCCTGTTCTTGGGACCAGATGAAATCCACTGAAGATCAAGCTTCCCTTCTCAGATAAATCCCCAGATAAATTCTCAAGCTGGGAAGTCTCGATCCAGCACTGTGGGATCTGGCAATGTCATTTGTCCTCTAGATCAGTTAGGTTTTGTGGATTTTTTTCTCCACCTGCTTCTACCAGGATCCTTTTCAGCATCCCCTCTACACCTTGTATCTTGCTTTGGTCTGCTCTAACTGTACAATTTGCTGCTTCTTGGTATCAGCACGACTCTGATCCTCTCCTTTCCATTCCCACTCCTGCCTACAGGCCACCCTGTCCTCTCTTTTCTTCAAATTCTTGCATATAATCCTTGCTCCTCCTCAGACTCCCCGTCCTGGGTACCTTCATCATTTCTTCCCCTTTTGGCAGGGCTAGCAGGTCTTCCCCTTCTTTTTTATATCGCACGGTAAGAAAGGTGAACAAATTGCATTTAAAACACAGCTAAACCTAGTGACAAATAGGGGTCCTGCCCGCCAGCTGGTAGAGCAATCGGAGAGCAGTAACCGAGACACCGGCTGCAGCAAAACCCAGCTGCCTGTGCGCTGCCGGGCAGCAGCTGTGGGATAAGATCAAGCACTGGAGTGCAAGAGCAGAAAATCCCGAAGAGGAGCCGGGAAGAGGAACAGCTTCTGCCTACAGCAAGAGCAAGACTGTTGTGGGAATAGCAAGCCAGCTCTATTGCTCACACTCCAAAAAGGAGCTGAGAAAGAGCTCCCAAAGGTTTAAAACATCATTTAAGGACTGTATAACTTATTTCTTTCATGTGTACTAAGGCGGTCATTCCGTTTATCCAAGTTCCCACTATGTCCAAAAACATGACGGAAGGAAATGATGACATTCCTAATTTTCAAACATTTTCCCTAAGCAAATCAGTCAGCCTCTCATCTCCCCCAGCATGCTAACACTACAAGGACTGGCTTCCAGTCCACTTTAATTAGGTTTTGCCACTAAATTAGTGAAAAAAAGTACAGTGAGGATGGCAAAGCTGCCCATACCTGTTTAACGCTCCCATCTAAACTGCCTGCAGAGCTCTGCGACACGAGAAACCTGTTCTCTCTATGCGCCATGCCTTGATTCATCCTCAAAATCTCTTCAAGCATGCCGTCGCCCTGCTCCCGGGTAGTCAGGATATCTTGTTTTAGCCGGGCAATTTCTTCCAGTAACAACCGTTTTTCTTCATTGCTCTCTTTTAGCTGCTTTTCTAGCTCCTCCCTCTTCTTGTTGCTTTCTAGTAATTCAGAACTTGAAGGAGAAATAGTAAAGGAGAGAGATAACTATACACATTCAAGGGAAACCACTCTCTGAAGGGGAAAAACTTGGGATACGAGAGTCCAGTGAAATCCTCAAGGCAACGCTCAAGTGTCTCGGGAGGCTCCAAAGGGGATTTCATCCTGGATCTAGCAGTTCTGGGCAAGGGTCAGTCCCCCCTGGACACTGACCCACAGAAAAACCTGTGTCCAAAGGGTCAGCTCTCAGTCGTTCACGAGTAGGTTAACTGCTGGCTAAGGAAGCACTCGCGTGGGGCCACGTGAGCTGGTCTGCGCTCACGAGCGGCGCAGAAGCACTTGCACAACGCCCCACCGTATGGAAGAAGGGGCTCAGGGCTCTCAGTCAAGCTGTCTCACTTCTCTCAATCCAAACTGTATGCCCCTATAAGCTAGCCTACCTGTCTTATCCCGGGTTTACTTTACCTCAGTACCTAGTTATCCAGGTAATTGAGATAACTGTAACTACACTGGATTTAATTCAAGCTTTTACTTAATAATGAGAGCCTGGGCATGGATGCTCCAACTCCAAATTTGTATTGCTCTACTGAAAAAAGGGAGTCAGGGGACCTGTAAGAGCTTCGTTTACAACCCCAACGCCTGCTGACACCTGCCTCCAAGGACAACCAAAATCCACAGCAGGATGTATATCACCAGCTGCTGGAGCACTTAGCCCCAGGGAGCCCTAGCCCATGATGGGAGCTTTTTGGGACCGTCCAAATACTTCCTCACTCCAAGAGAAGCCTCCTCCCTAAGGACAGCTCTCATTTATGCCGTTCAGAATCTGGAATAGCTGCAGGAAAAAAAAAGGTTTACTCCTGACTGATCATGATGTCACTAAGGGAAATGCTTATTCACCAAAATCTCTACAGAGAGACAATTACCCGGTAAGGAAAACACAAAGCTGCTGTGCCCATTTTTGCCAGAAGCAGCCCTATGGGGATTTTTAAAAGACTAAAAAACTAGTCAGCAAAGATAAGGAGCAGAAAGTACCACAGGCTTTGTTAAGGTTTACCAGAGCAGTTCTTGTTCATCCCTCAAGTTTTTGATCTGTTCTTCCAAAAATACTATTTTAGCCATCTGTTCTTCATACATCCTTTCATCTGTACATAGATCTTCATGTTTCTGCTCGCGTTTGTTAATCTGTTCTCTTTCTTGTAGGAGTTCAGAGACCTGTAAGGTCAGAAGACACCACAACTTTGATTTTCTTTGGTCTCATGGAAACCTTTTGAGCAGTACAAGGCAGTCTGGGGGCTTCATCAAGACATGGCTTGAGATTCTGTAGCTAAATTATTGTAGTTCTTCACCCTTGAAGATACACGTGCAAATCCTTTTTTCTGCATGGGACGTAGCTGCGTGTAAACTATCACCAAATCACATTTATTTGCTTGATTTCATCTTTCTGTTGCCCCTCTGTAGTTCTCAGGGCTTTATATCATGTGCTATATTTCTTTACAAAACTAGCAATTCTTGGAAAAATGGGAAGAGTACAAGGTATGTATTCAGCTGTCTCACACAGAGAGCATCCTCCATCCAAGTCAACCCAAAACAACTTTCTACAGATGGCTGCTCTCCACTTTCAACGTCACTTAATGCCTTAACACCAGGCAATGGCAGACCCAAAACCTGAGACATGAAGAGAAGATGCCAAGAAAATAAAAGGGGCAAGAAGGGAAGGCACCAGAGTGCATAAGGACACAGGAACTCCCAGACTGGATCGGAACCAGAATCTGCCTAGTCTAATAGCCCCTGCTAAGCAGCAGCGAAACCAAATGCTTCAAAGAAAAATGCTATTAAGGCCACTAAATGCTAGCAATGACTTTGATTCCTAAAGCTTTTTCATCAATAGCTCTTCCTGAGCTAGCACTAACATTTCAATTCCAGGTCATCTACACCGAGAAGAATTTATTTATATTTGAGCAATATACACTAGCAGTTTCTGTCTGCATCAGACACCAGAACAACAGGGGTTTCTTTACATTTCTCACCTCTGTACCTAACAAAGTGTTATCTTTTTGTAGCTTCTCATGGGATACATTAATGAGACATTAATGAGACATTAATTGCTGATGTTCTTTGGAGACTTGGGAAGTTATTACAATGGTTTGTAAACTCTGATTTTTGAGTTGGGCAACCCCTGGTGAGGAAACAACAGGAGTTGGCGGATATAACACACCCCTAACTACAAGCTCAGAGAAAGCTTTCTCCTCTCAAATGTCCAAAAACCTCTTAAAAACAAGAAGAGAGTTCCAAACAAATGCAAAGAGCTCTTTGTATAGCATCAGTTCATAGCACATGAACCCATTTGTGAAGTCAGGAATCCCACCAAACACATGCAAAGTTCTCTATTTTAAAGACTGTTACAGCTGTCCAGTCTAAAAGAGGTCATTGGATTTCGTCTCATGATGCCTTTGATGGAAAAATAGTCCTCTCCTTAGGCAAAACCACCGGCCAACTGGTGGCTGAATTACAACCAAACTTACAGGGATGTATGATTTTGATTAAAAGGTCCCTGGACCATGAGTAGATTGAACTATTGGGATGCAAAGGTTAAAGAGTGACTCTTCCTGTTTTCCCCATCATCCCCCAAATCAGACAATTTCTTTTCATATGTGTATTCATAGACTGACTTAGCCCCTTCCTAAACTGCTCTTCTGAAAGGCTTGGTCTGCATCCCGAGCTTTTACAATGTGAATTTGTTGCTTAACAGCACTACAAAAGTCCTGTCCTCTAGATGCCACTGTTCCTCCAGTAAGGCCCTTGTGTATATGCAGTTGCGCCAACCGTTCAGGACTTTCATTGTTTTTTACTTACGTTCAAGGAAGTGATACAGTTTAAGGCCTCTCAGAGCACTAAAAAATGGGTTTTGTAATAGATGTAAAGACCCCCTTTTGCCAGTCTCCCTCAGGTCCCCCTTGTCTGCCTGATCCAGGCCACAGATCTGCAGCTCTCCTAAATTTTTAGCCTGATTTTCAGCCCCTATCCTGCCTATGTCTGCACCAGCCCTTGTGCAATTTGCTGGCATCACGCACTCTCCCTCCTCTATGGCCCAACTGGAAGACAAGAGCACCAGCAACTCTCCCAGCAGAGATAAACCTGCCAGAAGCCTACCTAGCAGTTAAATCACCTCAAGTGAAGTGTACTGAGGTAAGGTAACAAAAAGCAGCGCCAGGATCCCAACAAGCTGCTCATATAGACTTCTCTAACTCTTAGGTGTTCTGACTTCTTATCATGTCATATTCTGGTTAAGAAAGATACCATTAACATTAAAGGGTGCTCATGTTAAACAGATGCAGAATTAGCCAGTTGACTGACCTCAGAAAAGCAATCGCTGCTAACGGGTAACCGCAACGTTGCTCGCAGGGAGGTCTTGGCACAAATCTACAAGTACCCTGCCGCGTTGTGACACGGAGATGGTCACCAAATAACACAAAATACCTAAGTCTGAAAACTTCCACTCTACCCTCTAGAGAAGGGGGCTTTTGGCTACAAACTTTGAATTACTGTTTTGTTATTAGAAAGAAAAAATAAATTACGGAGTAGAGACAGTTCCAGTAAAGCAGATGGATTTAAAACCATCTACCAAAGAAGCTTTGAAACGGGCTGGAATAGAGAAATGCATCAGGAGAAGTCAAGCAACACATTTGGGGGGCAACTGGGGATGTTTTATGGAGTCACAAAAGGCAACTGCCTCCTGCAGGGAGTCCCACTGTAGGAGCTATACGTACCTGGCTGCCCAATACCTTCTTCTCAGCCTTCAGATCTTCTCGTAACAGTTCAAGCTCAGATGCAAGTTGCTTCCTCCGTTCTCTCCGCTCTCCCAGCTGACTTCCCAACTTTTCTATCGTTTCCTGACAGCTTTCCAGCATCTGGAACAAGCAAGATTAAGCATCACTTCCACGACATCATTTATTTTAGCAAAAGAGAAACAAATTGCAGAAAATGTGTCTTCTAGAAAAACAAGGCTGGGAAAAAGTGGTTCTCAAAAGTTGCCAGCAGGATTCCCGCACCTTATACCCAGGGCTGGCTGGACATCTCTGAAGGCCTGGAGCCACCGCCTGACCCAAGACACCTTGGGCAGGTCATCTCCCACATATAATAAGCTCCGTCTGGCTTAGATACCTGGCAGATCCAAATGTCTGGCTGGCAAGTAACAAATCGACAGCAAAGTCAGCCCAAAACCAGCTGGGAAACAGCCTTGTAAACGTACCTACGCACTATCTAGGTTTCACTAAACCCTAAACAGGAGTCAAGCACCTTTACATGTGTAAACCCTTCACCCTCACCGGGGAGTCAACAAGCTGCGCAGCAAGACAATAAGAGAGATGAGTTATCAGGAAGATAATATTGGCATGTTAGCTGCTTTCCTCCAAAGACATCCATCTGTCTTGCATGAGCCCATCAGGGCTACCATCCTCAGAAGATGGTGACAAAGAGCATTCACAGGAGATGCTCATTTAATACATTTCTAAACAAAACAATTTATTTCCCGAGGAAATCCTCTTACCTCTTTTATCTCTTGCGCTCCAGACGATGCCTGCTCTTCCTCACTCATCTCAGTTTTATTCTTCTGCGCTTCACGTAACTCTGTCTCTAAACTTGTGATCTTAACATAGACAAGCCACAAGTTAAAACCAAACCAGTGCTCCCAACTGGTACTAAATGCACAACTACTACTAAATTGCTCCTTGTGCAGCTGTTACAGAATAAGCCCCATGTTTGGAAGCGAGGAGTAGGAGGGGACATGGACAGCCGCCAGCGTGGGCTAGCTCCAGCTCACATCTTTCATCCTGCTGCTTCAAAGGGTGAAGGAGCCATCCAAGGCCACGTCAGAAAATGAAAGAACCCTGCTCCACAAAAGGAGAGAAACAACCCAGACATGCGGTGAAAATTCAAAGCGTCCACAGCTTGTGGGCCTTCTACATGCTGCTCTCCCAACATGGAGGACCCCACGAGACCCTGATTTATATCACGGGCCATCCTCCTTTCCCATGCCGTTGCAGTGCTCACTTCCCCACAGCTGATCTCATCCAAGCAGATGTTGGACCTGGTCCACCAGGACTTGTCCTGGGCCCAAAGGAGGTTGTAACTCCCTCCTGCAAGGCTCTAAGGACTCTCGACTTGAGCCAGCAAAACGCCGACCTCTGTGCTTCTCCTGGCAAGCAAGAGTTTGTCTGGATGAGTGCTCGCTCCACGTTTGTACACACACCCCCAAGGGGTCTACCCTTGTGGGAGATCTCGTGGGAACAATTATTAGTCCCGCAGTTTTAAAGGGCTTACAGGAGGTAGGAGCAGTCCAGCTTCTCCTCCTGATTATGGTTCCTGCAGACCTTTTTGCAAAATCCAAGTCCTGGCACTCACAGCCCAGCTCTGCTCCACTGCCAGCCAGCACAGCACTCAGCAGCCTTTCCTTTCAGCTCCTTAAGCTCGGAAAAAAGTTTGTGCTGGTTTTCTTATTTCTAAACCGCCAAGCTGGCCTCCCCAACTGCCCCAGCTGGGCTTTCATGGAACAAGGCTGCAGAGTGAGCAGGGACGCTGGAGGGAGATGAAGTCCAGCTGCAGATGAAATCTGTACACAGCACACACCGTACCCATACAAGCAACATCCATCGCCCCACTCATACAGATGAGTGTACGGTGAAGCATAGAAGATGCCTTACGCCTTTCTCACGCTCCTTTCTTTGCACTTATTCAGAGATCATTTTTCATTCCTTTCCAATGGGAAGCCAAAGCCAAAGAAGTGCCAAGTCTCTGCCAATCCCAGTCCATTTAAAGTGATTACAAAGCAGCATGTCAAAGCCCAGGAGCTTTGCTTCCACTGACAGGCACAAGATGGCTCTCTTGAAGCTCCCAGCAGGGAATGACCTCTAATAGAGTAAAGCTGCCGTGATACTGTTTTTTAAGACAGATGATGTTACCCAATGTGGGCGTTAAAAGGAAATCGGTGGGGTGAAACACCCAGGCCTCTTACAGAAGAGCTACAGGGCAATAAACCCTCCGCCTCTTGCATGACTAGATGATAGTTTGGAGTTCAACAGGACATTAGAGCTGTGGAAGAGATCTCAAAAGCACAATAAACCTCCTCCTCCCACCCCCGAGCCATGAAGTTTGTGGGCCTTTGGTCATGAAGTTGATACCCAGCTATGCATTTCCATCATTTTGCTTATTTTTCCTCCAAGCCGCTAACTTCTAAGCATTTAAGTTGCGCACATAAGTCCCAAGCCAACGGCAGAACAATACTCACATTGTATCCTGGTGTCCTCGTTCCAAGTCAGTGGCCTAATCAGCCAAGATTTTTGTAGCCGTGCCAAAACAGAAAAGACCTCCAAGTCCTTCTCACATGGGGCAGCCTGGCAAACACCCAGCAGCGCTGCTTTCTCCAGGCTCCAGCGCACCTGCCTTCGTGCAGTCCTTCCCTCATTACCTCCAAGGCACCCAAAAGCCCCTTGGAGATGAAGGTGCAGCTCTGCAGCCCTCCACCTGAGCAGACACTGGATTTAGCTGAGGTTTAACCCACCTCCTCTTCCATTCCACAATCTGCCTGTCTCTCCTCCGCTGCCCTGCGTGCCTCTTTTCTGTCTCTTTTTCAGCTACAGCGGCTGCCAAGCTCATGCCAGCCGAAATGCCTTGCCATCTCCTTGGCTACTCGGTGCTCCCCGCTGACTTCACCCTGTGTCCCCCAAAGCGGGGCTCCCAGGGATCTGTTTTAACAATGCACTGAGCAAAGAAGGGATTTCTCCAAACTGGAAATGCATCTTGTTTGATTTGTGGAGGGTTGTGTTTATTCTACTTTAGAAAGTGGGAAACATTTTAGTGTGTGCTGAACAAACCCTGATTTAAACAAAAGCACAGTCACGGTGGACAGACCTTTTGCCGTTCCCATCGGAGAGGCTGCCCTTGGCTCCTCAGCTACACGCTTAGAAACATGATGTCTGCTGGCATCCTTCATTAAGATATTTGAACATGCCTTCAGTCCGTTTTTAGAGACTTTTCTGTATTTAGAGACTTTTCCCTCACAGCCAGAGGCTACTAACAAGCGGAGGGGTAGGCAGATGACAACCACTATTTCCGAGGACACTTTTTGGTCTTTGCTGTTATCGATAGGATCAATATAATATTATTATTAGCAGGTAACGGTGCACATCACACAGTCGCTTACTCACGCGCACACTCACTCTTGGCTACCAGTGGGAGGAACAGCTGGGAGGCCAAACCCAGCCATGTACTGGGAAGCGCAGGGTCGTACCGCAGTGGCTTCTGGATGGGTGTCCATGAAGTCCTGCAGAGAATGTCACCTTCACCAGATGTAATCCTGTACTCTTCAAGTGTGCCCAGCACACACGGATGCCACCTGAGCCTCACGCAGTCGATGCCAGGGACCTTGCACAGGTTCAGCGGACCACCGGTGTCCCAGGTTTAGCACTTTTTGCAGATTTAACAGCACGGCTACTCTCTGGAGCTATCAGCCGTTGCAAAGCTTTCACACACCTTCTCAGCACGTGTTTTTCCTTTCTTCAGCCTCGTGCTATGCCTCCATCCACACCCACAAGCACCTGCTGAGCCCACTCACGGGGATTCACGCCACACAGACACCGGACCCTGCACGGTTAAGGCTCAATACTGCAACGGGTGCAGCGCACAGCGGGACGAGGTCAGTGTCCCACAGACCACCAAACCAGGGCCAGCTGGCCAGCCTGCTCCTCACCCGGCTGTTCGTAACTCACAGGCAGAAAAAAAGACTTCAGGATGCAGAACTCCTGTGGCTCATAATAAAGTACGCTTTCAGCTTCTACAAATGAAAAATTGTGGTTTTCTAACTTCTATGCCAATAGTATACCTCATTCCTAAGGAATAAAGGTAATTTGCTTTTAGCTTAACAACATGGTTGGTTGGAAGTGATTTCAGTCTAGCTACATTTTTTTTCTGTACAGAGAAAACCATACCTTACATGTATCTGTATATTTTTTGTATATATATATATTTCTTTTTTATACATATTTAAAAAAAAAAAATACACACACACACACACGTGTGTATGTATACATAGTGACTGAAAGAAGCAACGTCCTAACACAAAGCAAACGTTATTTAGAATAAAAAAAAGTAAACCGAGGAATATAAATTAAATAATAGACCTAGACCTGCAGACTCAGAAACAGACTGTCCCGTAAATCCAAGGTTTGAGATTAGATACGCTTAGACGCTATGCTAAGGAAGAACCAGCAACTTTTTTAAATGCAAGGAACAGAACTACATACTAAAATGTTTAAATCCTCAAATGTGAATAAATTATATTAAAGAAAGTAAGTCTTCGATATTATTGTAAAGAGATGGGCATGGTATTCTCAGAGATACTTATATTAATTTTAAAATACTCATTTTAATCCAAGAGACCCCCAAGACAGCTGCTGAGCTATCTGTGCTGGGATGGCATGAGTAATTATAGACTGCTGGCAACCAATTATAGGCTGCTGAAGGACTGATATAAAGAGTTTGAGAGTTAAGAACAGAAACAGAATTTGTGCCAAATGACACATTTTAATGGGAAACAGACTGTTATGTTAATTCACTACTGGCAATCTCAGTAAGGAACTATCTTGTTGATAGAGATTACTGCATTTAGAGAGTCCTAAATTTATTACGCCAAACATTAAACTAATGGTAATGGCATTCACTTAAGAAAGCCCACACAAAATGACAAGGAATAAGTTTATCTTCTACTGAGCAAATCAACGTAGCCACATTAAAAAGCCAAAGAGGCTGAGAGGTATCAAAACATGAGCAGAAATTTAGAATTGTTTAAAAAATAGCTGGTATTGGCTTTTAGACTAAACTTACTCACTGTCTTTAATAACAGTCCCCAAGAAAAGGTAGAAATGTTGCTTACTCTATTTACCCACTTGATTTTGCGCAAACATTGACTAGTAACAGAAAGCATCAAGCTGATCCTGTACACAGGGCACAGGAAAACATGTATTTCAGGGCTCTGTGCTGCCAGCCCTAAAGCACACACTCAGTTTGAGCACGCGCAGCCCCCTCTGTATTTGGTGAAGTATCGAACTCTTCCTGCGCTGAAGGATGCTACGAGAGCTGAATTTTTTTCAGGGATGCAGTAACAGCAGCTGCTTTAAAACTCTTTGGTTATTTATTCTGTCTGTTTGCCCAAGTTTATTACTCCATGAGCCATGAAACACCAGAACCGCAACTCTAGAAAGACTCACTATAGAAACGAGGGTAAATAGAGAGGCAGGGCAGGTTAAGGAGTAGGGCTGAATGTCAGGAGCCAGCCCAGGCTACGCAGCGGCTCGTTGGTGCCACGGCAGACCGGGAGATCGAGCAGCAGGAGATGGGTACTCACCAGATTGAGGAACGCTTCTCTTTCCAAGTCGAGCGTTTGGACCCGTGCTCGCAGCGCCAGAATTTCCTTGTCCAGACTGCTGTTGTGCTCCATGGCCTTCTGTAGCTCAGTCCTGTCTGTACAGGACAGAAAAATCTGGTCACCAACGCCGGTTTGGCCCTTGACCTCCACCAAGCTCAGAGGGGGGCTGTCACATGTGTAAGATTTCCGAAATTGCATTGCCCTTATGCACAGGTGTATGTGTGCGACAGCACAGAGGGGAGTTCCCCGTACATATGGGAACACGTTCTCTTACTCGCATAGTAGAGGTTTATGTTTCTGGAGATCCAGGTTCAACAGCAGTGCTATGTTTATTATAGGAGCACAGTCTCTCCATAGTTATTCCAGGGATTCAGTTTACCTCTAGATCATGGAAGGTGCCTCCCCTCAGATATTTAGGTATGAGTTTCACAAACAACTAGGGTAAGCTTTGAAAAACTAAACCAGCCATATTTCTTATTTACATCATAAAATTCATAATTTGCTACAAGCAGAAACACAGGCACAGTTAATGTATCAGTGTTGTGCTAGCATTAATATTTATGAAATGGCCAGTACAGTAAAGATTACGGTTGTATACCAACCCTTCAAGCCTGAATCAATAAACATATGCAACCATCACACCAATTAATGCAGACTATCTAGTATTTCAAGTGCAAGAAATAGGAAAAGATGTTTGTATTAGGAGCAGACTGACAGAAATGTGTCCGTATATACACTGGTAACCTAATCCTAAGCAAAACTAGTGAGAAGACAGTTTTCCTTACAAAAAAGGTGCACAGAGATTTTTCCCTTTTCAGCTTAACGCTGGGCACAGGAAATTTCAGCCTAAATTTGACTTTTATTCAGGCAAAAATAAAAACATCTTTTTTCTTGGTCCCAATCTGGCAAAAAAAAACCCCACAACTCCAAACCCCTGTTTCAAACAAGGATTCTGATATTGGATTTTTGATATTGGATTTTCAGTTTTGTAATTTAAAATAAAAGGCAAGGAACACCTCCTACCAAAATGTTCATTTTGCTGAAAAGCCTGTTTACCACTACAGAAAGCCTTGATAAAATTCCAGATCTTCTCTGCTTGTAAATAGCATGACTTACCACTCTCTCTCCATTCGTTCACCCCTTCTTCCCGGCTCTCAGGTGCTTGCAGGGCTGACCACGAGGCCGATTCTACAAGGACAATAAAGAGACAGTTTTGCTGTGGCAGTCCATTTGTATGCTTCTGACCACAAAACTCTGCAACATTTTTAATGCACTTTGTTGAATACAGAGTTGAAGGAAAACTAAAGAACAAAATTAAAGCAGCAGACAGCTAGGCACACAATTTAAAATCTCCAATCACCATCACCAAAGACCCAATAACTGGGCTACAAACTGGCCAGGAGCAATCTTGTATTTTCTCTTCAATGCAAGCAAGCAGCTGCAAGTTATCATTGAACCAAAATACACTGTTTAAGCAGAGTTTTACTAAAGATCAGAGATTTCATTTTAGGTTTTTATTAGAAAATCAATTCATTTATAGAACAGTTGGCTCTGAACCCCGTCGGGAGGAGAAGGCATGCAGATATACATCCATCGGGGAAGTCACTAAGATGTTATAACACTAATTTTGCATACTAATACTCGCAGCATAATAAACCACACAGACATAACAAGCATTAAACCCTTACTCACAGTTTGGAAAGCCTTATATTCATTTGATACTTAAGAAAATTATAAACCACAGATTTCCCCAGTCAGGCTACGCTCCACCGAGAGGAGCTGCACGCTGCAGCCCATGCGTGGGGGAGCAGCAGTACTGTTTGGAGGCTGCAACACCACGCTCACTCCATCCCCAGGGACGCATGTGTATCAATCGATACACAAAGCAGATGCCCGCAGAGTGTTCACTTCCCTGCCTTTGATTAAAAGGCTGTAAACAATGGTTTTGGAGGCTGGCTAGAAGGTTTAGCTAGGTCCGAGTGTTGCGCGTGAGCGGCAAGGTCAGCATCAGGACCTGCAATTCATACATAAACCCTACCCAGGTAGTACCAGTCTCCTTAAGTGAGTCAGTCTCTGCAAAGGCACACGGGGCAGGAACTGTTCTCTCATCACATTTTGCTGTTCTCCATTGACATTCCGCATCACACATTTTTACTTACAATGTAAGTAACGCAGAGAAAAGGCATCCAGAAACGAGCCTTTTGCTCAGGAAATCTCCTGTAAGAGGTAGCAGTGAAGCACCTGGCTTTAGGAGCCACTCCAATACGAGTTTTATCAAGCAGTTTGATTTCCCTCCAGAAAACTGTTTATTTTTACAGTCAGTATTTAAAAAAAAAAAAATCTAATACTTAAGGGTTGGTCAACAACAGTTATTTCAATAAGGTGGTTAAGCAAATATTAGCAGTGATAAGAATCTAACCAGTCATTTCAAGACTGCTGATAAGCTCCGGTTATGAGCGCTTGTTAACAGCTCCTAACAAGGCAGCGTCTGAAGAACCTGGAGATGAGTGGTGCAGCTGTGCTAACACTGTACATGGTATTTTAGCTGCTCTGTTTCTGGACCAAGTCGTCATTTCCTCTCCATCCCCGCCTAGGGCATGAATTTCTCCCTGTGTATGAGCCAGGGAGAGGAAGTCAGTCAAGACCCTGCTGCTGTAGTCACAGATCAGATAACCCCAAGTCTCAGCTTTCCCCACTCAGAATTAATTGATTTGTGACTGTTAACAACTGCATTCAGATCTCCTAGGTACCAGGTTAACATCTGACACTGATTTTTCCACTTTACAAGCAGAGAGGACACAGGACAGCCTTCCTCCAACTCCCCTGGGTGAGAAGTCCAAAGCTTACACTAACCAGGGGTGGGCTAAGCGCAGGCCAGTAATTAGTGGCCAGAAGAGAAGTGCTTACCTATTTTGCTCTGCTCCTTTCTTTGTGCATCCAGCTCATCTGTCAACCTCCGGATCTCTTCCTGGGCCATCATCAGCCTTTGTGTGGCCTCATCCAGATCTCGTTCAACTCTTGCACGCGATGCTTGTTCCCTCTCCAGCTCCTCCCTGTAGGACTGAAACACAAGGGCTAATGCTCCAACGGAAACGAGATAACCCTCCCAGTGATGTGACCGAGGCAAGTCCCCCCTCCGCACGACTCCTGACCTGCCAGAACAAGGGTGGCAACACAAACAGAAAGCAGGTGAGCTCGGGGAAGCCACTGCAGAGGCAGGAGACCGACACGCAGTGGATAACCCTCTTCGCCATGGACACATGCAAAAACAGAGGTGTTGAACAGCATGGTGTGGCTGTTTCCCTACACAGGGCTCTGTGTTTCCCTCCCTGAGAAAGCACCATTAATCACGATGCATTTTCAAACACATAATATATGAGGTTTTCCAAGCAGAGGGCTCCACCACACCCTGTGAGAGTTTGCTCCAAGGACAAGTCAATTCTGCACGTTTGTGGTCCCATGGCCGTTGTGAGAGCTAGCCCCAGGCCAGCCTGGCACTGCTAACCTCCTCTTCCACAGCTAGAGTGCAGGAGCCAGAGACCGCTCCCACTGACCTGTGATTCTGCAGAAAAGTCATTTCAGCTGATATAAAAAGCTGAAATGCACTCACCCCCTCAACTTTGGTCCACTCATCTCCAACGACATTTCTTTGTGGCTACCTTTAAAGGCACGTGAGTGCTTACAAGCCAGCCCTGACCCAAAGCTGATGAGATGTTAACCCTGGCTCTCAGCAGAAGGAATTAACTCGTGCGTAGCACCAGGCTGCTGTGGTGGCACAGCCTGAAGTTCAGAGTTCACTCACATCCCATCAGCTAAAAACAATAAAAAACCTCACAGCATGCTTAAGAACAGACCCACTGCTTGAAATCTCAACTATGTGCCACGTCATCAGCAAGAAAACGTGCAAATTTATTTTGCCTTATTCATTGTCTCTCCAGTAAGCCACGTCGATTCATGCTGTTGTTGGAGTTTGTCTTCTAATGTCTGATGAATGTGATCAAACTCATCCTTGCACAGAAAGAGATTTTAATAAATCAACACCACCAGAAAGCATGCTGCCATGTATCCCTCGACACCACTGTGTAGGATTTTCTGTTTCAGCATATCTTGATTAGAAGGGGTTTTGTAATCATACCTTATATTTGAAGAGAACGTTTCAACCAGAGTTACCCCAAATCCTTGTGAAAATCCCTCAGTTGTCTCACCTAGTACTGGGAACTCTGCGGGTTCACTACTTTTTTTTAAAACCTGTGATCTCCTTGGCATCTTCCTTGTAGAGCCTGTGGGCTCAGCTTTGCCCAAAGAAATATATTGGTGCTGAGTATGCTTGACTCACTTTATCACTGGGTTACTTGCCCATGTCCCTCTCTTTTGAGCCACTTATCAAGTCAACAGATTCCTGCTCCCTGCAGCCTGCACACATGAACCAGCATCAAGGATTTGCTAATGCTCAGGAAGCTGGTTGTCATTAATATCTTGCATCTTGGCTCTAGAGAGGTAAGCACGCTTGTACATGCCATGCCTTCTACCAGAGCTCAGAAAGCATTTCCCCACGTATATCTTTGAGATGACTACACAAAGACGCATGTTTGTACCCTCGCTTTTTTCATTAGGCAGGATGCATCAAAAAAATCAATTACGCTTGAGCAGTCTACCTAAAAGCTGCATTCATTTCTGTAACAGACAGGAACGTATCTGGACCTCCAGTCTAAGAGTGAAGCAAGTACGTGACAGGTCATTTGAGAATAAGAAAGGCTACACGTTCCAGTAAACAGAGTAACAAGAGCAATTAGCCTATTAACCTGTAACACTGCTGTGACTCTAATGATTCTGTAAAACAAGTGTGATGCTACCCCAAACAATGCAGTGCTTAATCAACAGTTTCTAGTTCACAGGCATGGACAGCAATGACATCATCTGGGGAGAAAAAACAGTCCGCTTTAGAGAAACTGTTTTCCTGGAACATGTGTCTTTCACCTGGTTTTAAAAACACAGGAAGAAAGGTTCCCAGTATAAGAACTGCAGAGAAGTTGTGTTTGATTAGCAACAAGGAGCATTAAAGCTTATAATGTGTTTTGATCACGCGAGAAGACATTTTCTTTTAATAAGTCTCACTCCTCTAAAGAGCTGCATGAAAAGTGGGTAAAAGTCAGGTAGTTACAGGCCTAGGGGACTCTGGCACCACGCACCAGGAGGAATTCGAGTAAACTCCACATTGTTCTTCACACATAGACAGCCTATATTATCTTGTACATCATGTACAAGACTTTGCCTTGGCTCTGTCCTTCACCCAGCCCAGCTGCAACAACACTCTCTCCTTCTTTATCCAGCATTCAAGACCAGTCTTGTTACAGAAACATGTTCATTACAGGATCATTAGAAAGAACGGTCCTGAGAGGGGACTGCTAGAAGTCAGCTGCATCCTCAGAAGGACAAGCTCCGTGCAAGAAGGTTTGAATTCAACACCAAACTTGCAGGCATCTGCATCCTTCATTTGCCCCGGCCCTACTTCCCTTACTCAGCCGTGGCACTGAAGGAAGAGCAAATCCGGTCACACCTGGTAAATGCTCGGTAGCAGATGTGGTTAACTGGCATTTCACTGGAAGGTTACAGCTCTGCTTCCCCTTTGTAACTGCAGTGGGGTTTCTATTACACCGCTTCGTAGGAAAAAATGCAAACATTTGTATCAAGTGACAGGCATTCACGGGTAGATTATTCAGGATTTGCAGAGAGGCATTTTCTATCCAAGAGTGGGAAACAGCGCATCAGGGAAGTTTCTCTGCCTCACTGCAAAACAGGTTCTTTGATTCCGAGATGGATATTTACCTCTGAAGGTGTTATTGTACCGTGGATGAATCCCAAATGATACCCGACCCTACAACAGTTAGGCAGACTAGGACTCTCCAGCCAGAAAGGGATGCTCTTGAGGTCGGTAAAATACCAAGTGGCACAGAAAAGGCAGATAAAAAGGCAATTGTTCACTGCCTCTTCATACAAGAGCTGGAGAGCGTCAAACAAAGCCAGGAGATGGTAGGTTGAAACAAAGGAACTTCATGCGACAGTAACTGAACTGTGAAAGTCCTTGCTACAAGATGCTGAGGATGTAAGAAAACTGCATGGGTTTAACAAGCAAGCAAATTCACGGAAGAGAAAAATTAATCAAGGACCACTAGACACAACGATAGCACCTCTGGTTCAGACACTGCATGCCGCTGGAGGCAAGGGGAGCATTTCTGATGAACTGTCATGACATATTTGCCCTCCTATGTCACTGTCTTCTGAGGTTTTGCGTTTGGCTTCTGGTCAGATGACACAACACAGCCCAAACCAAGCCGAGCTGTGCAGCGGGTGTGCTGAGCCTCCCTCCTCCAGTGAACTCACCCAGAAAAGGCCAAGAAGCTTTTCAACTCTAAACCAGTTTTATCAGAACGAAAAACTAGAAACTTAAAACTGTAGAAAGTTCAAGGTAGCAACAGAAGATGAGACAGAAGCGAAACGGTCTGTCTACAAGTTTTCCACCTACTTGTGCCTCAGCAGGCGGCCCTTGCTTCCAGCCAAGTCCAACTTTGGAGGTCACCAAACCCTGCCGGTCCCCTCTGTCCCCGGGGGGGCCTTCCTGTGAATCCTGGCTGGCTGCTCTTTGCAGGGGCTGCAGCTCCTGGCCCTCTCGTGTGCCCCTGGTAGCCTGGAGCCTTCTCCCCTAAGGGTGGGGTCCCCGGGCAGGAGCAACCCTTCTCTCTCCAGAGGGAAACCTGGCCTGGCCACTTCTGAAGTGGCAGAAGGAGATTGGGAAAAAGAAGAAAAACTTAACGCTCTGTATCACAAATACCGCAGGGCTAAATAGGCTCTAGACCTGGCCCAGTGCAACAATTTTTATACTCCTGTACATCCAACAGCCATTGCTGTCAGAACTAAGTGATGGATGAGGCCAGCAAGCACAGCAATGCAGGAGAAACAACCAGCCAGCAGCTCCTGGGTTCCAGTTCTGTGAAGTGGCCATATTGAGGAGTAGGTGGAAATCGGTGGCCTTGGTGGGAGGGAGATCTCCCTAACTGAGATGATCGGTCACAGTCTCTACAACATGCAGTAGCTGCTGCTCCTCCACCATTTGTCAGCGTTTTTCATCTTGACCTCAGAAAGCAAAAAATCAAGACACGCACGGTCCTCTCTAACCTGCCAATCATCAAGTCATGCCGTGAAGTTTATTTACTGAATTCAGTTTGTAAGTAGAGGTTTGCTCAACTTCCATCCGCTAGCTCAGCAGCTAGAAGACAAGGGAAGTGTTTTAACCTCACCTTAAGTATAGGGAAGGTTTTTTCCCTAAATTAATGATTTTCAGGGGAACTCAGTCATCTGAAATTAAATACCGGATCATCAGGAAAACTGGATTAGTAGAAAGTCACTACTACCCAACGAAGATCCTCAGACCAACTATATCAAACTCTTCAACACTTGCTCTGTTAAAATTAATCCTATTCACTATCCCTATGCAAGATGCGGGAGCAAATCAAGTGCAAATATACAAGCGTGAAAACTAACAAAGAAATCAACTTCAGCAAATATACAAGCGTGAAAACTAACAAAGAAATCAACTAAACATCAACTTCCTCATAGACAGGAGGAATATTTTTACTTAAAAAAAATATCTCAAAGACAACCTTTTCCCCAGCGTGCTTTCAGTCAGCGTGAGCCGCTAAAGCAGGCGGTACCTGAAGCTGTGCCGCACACGGCCTGTCTATGTAGCTGTGCGAATTCAACTTCTGATCTGCGAACTCCAGTTTCTCCAGCAGCGTCGTTCTTTCTACCAGTAAGCAAGCAATCTGTTCGCTGGCATTAGTGTGAGCTATTTCGGACAAGCCTTTCTGTTCCGGCATCTCTTCGACCGCCTTCAGCTGGGCTTCTGCAAGACAAGGCTTTCTGTGAGGAGAGGAACAAGTGAAGCCCGATTCCTTCCAGATCTGCGTCCTAGTTCCTCTGAACATTCCCCACCACAACAGCCCTGGAGCTCACCAACAGCTCATAAAATATGAGTCTCTTCTCCTGCTTCCCACCGCTCTCTCTGCCTCCTATCCCCTGTTCTTATCTCAGCCCTATTCCCACTGTCCCCATGTTTCTGATTTGTCCCAACGCTTCTGCTCACATCCACTACTCTGCCTGCCAAGCAAGTGATAGGACCTACTACATCTAGACTGAGTTCTCCTGCCTTGCTTTAGTGGGAGAGTTATTGCAACCATTTTCCTCTACCCAGCAGCTAAGTTTCACCAACCTGATTATCCCCAACCCTTTTACCCCTTAATACAGTTTGGTGGAAATTAAACAACGGATTAAAACGGCATTGAGAGAAACGAGATGGACAGGCAAACACATGAACATTTTCTTTGGAAGAAGAGACACAAAATATCGTATCACTCATATAAGCAGAACATCAGATTTTCCTAAGGATCGTCTGGCAGGGAGGTGGATCCGAATAGCTTGTTTTTCCCCATGCACGGTGATGCACAGCAGCACCTGGTGCATTGCGCGCAGCCCGTGGTGGAGATCGAGCTGTTGGATCCCGTGTGATATGGTAGGAGAGCACGGCGAGGAACCAACAAGGGCCTGAAGAGGTTGGAGAAACAGCACCCCGTGAGCACAAAGGGACTCGAAGTACTTAAAACATGACTTCAGAAATCACTCCCTGAACAGCGTTCCTGACCCATTCCTCCAAAACCAGCTACAAACCCAGGCTAAGGACTGATTCTGGTAACACAGACCTGTTGTTTGAAGGTCTCTTGTAGGATTAAAGGAGCGAAAAATCCTTGTAGAATTAAACTGTCAATTCTTCACCGTTTGTCCCAAAATTATAGCTAGGAAGACTCTGTTCTGGCCTCCAAGGCAAAGAGATGACAAGGACGTTTGCCAAAGAAGTTAGTTTATGGCTAGGCACCGTTGTGTTTGTGCAACAAACAGTTGCTAAAAAGAGCCCCTTGTTTGCATGGTTGGAAATTTATCTGCCAGAAGAATATGAGGAACCTTTGGTCTCCCACGTGGTCAGGGCAGCAATGCCTGCACTGGATCCAATAGCTCATTAAGCTAAGGAAAGGTTTTTCAAAACCTCCCTATGTAATTCATATTAAAAAGAAAACCAACAAACCCTTCTCCCAGTTTCTAGCCCAAACCAGATTCTAAAGGTTTCCAAGTGTTGTAGGATGGGAACTGGGGGGAGAGTTGTGGGGTTTGTATGGAGGAAGGAGGGATATTCACGCTCTTTCACTGCTTAGGGAGCTAGAGTTAGACATCTGAAGTTAAGCAGAGCAAATATCCCTTATACTCTTACACCGGATACGTACACAGCTCTGGACAAGTCTGTTCCTCGCTTCCATACACTGGATTTAACAGGCGACCCGGTGCAATCACATCCTCAGGCTCAAATCAATCACATGTTTCCACTCTGCACTTTGCAGCCAGCTCTATCCAGCACTATGGATGGAAAACACCCTGCGGTTTCCCGTTTGCCTTCCCCTGTGGTTACAAATTACAGCTTGTTCAATGAAGAGGTCAAATGTGGCTGACTTGCAGCTTTCCTCCGTGAAGCAGAGCAAAATATTGTGTTTTGTAGTTTAAAAATAGCTGACCGCTTGCTCCATATGCATTACGAAGAGCCCACAGCTCACACTCAACAGAAAAATCCCCCTTGCCTTCAACTTGCCTTGCAGTTTCCTCCCAGTTTTGCCAAATCCCATCTAAAATAAGCTGAAAGCTGCTCTGCTTTATGGCCAAAAACGGGACAACCATCTCCCTTTAGGACCAATGCTCTGAACTCATATGATGGCTCCTACACTGACAGTTTCACTTGCAAGTACCTCCCCTACATCTAAGCAGTATAGTTTGGGGTAACAAGACCTAGACATTTTCCACAAGCTGAAGAGGAAGAGGATTTGGGAGGATGAGGGGAGTCTGGGGCACACAGCACAGATCACATGCTTGTAAAAACCCACTAATTTCTTACGAGTGTCTCAAACACCTTCCCTACCACATCCAACATGTCCTATTTGAGAAGAGCAAACACCTCGTACAAGCAATGTTACACCACTGCATTGGTGCTGTTCCTACCAGCCCGTATCTCCTGCACCACCTCTGCACTCGCTTCTTTGGAAGCCAGTTTTATATTTGCAAAGGTGTCTTACCCCAGGAAGTTTCTCAGAGATAAGCAGTTCACCAGTATCCTCACACCCATGACAGAAGCTGCATCCGCTCGTCCACGCTAGGTACATTTAAGCAGTACAGCTGTTAAAATAACCAAGCTCAGGCCACGACTATTCTTTTTGTTTCACTTTTTAAACAAATCAAGGCAAGGCCCCAACAGCATTGTGTTTTACTGCCACTACATTTGTTTTTGAGAGAGGCTTTTGGTAATGTAGCGCACGAGTTATCGATCTGCCCTCCAAAAACACCGAGGCGTATTCGACAAGAACCATCGGAAATGGATTATGAACTGCCTCGAGGAAAGGAAAAATTTCACTCTGGGCAGAGGTACCAAATGAGGTAAAGCTCGGATCGATAGCCCAACATAAAACCAGCAGTGGCTGCTCTCTGCAGTAACCCTTCGAGCCCGTTCCAGCCAAGAAGTAAACGTGTAAGCAGAAACTTACTTTTTATCATCAGAAACAGCTTTTAGCAGATCGAATTGCTCCCAGCGATCCTCAGACCAAGCAGAGCTTCCGATCTGTTTGGCTGCTTTTGGAAGAGGGAGCGTGCTCAGTCCTGAGAGCCCACTCAAGTGATCTCCTGCATTTACCCGAGTCTTTGCCTCTTCCCTTTCCCGGTCTCTCAGCTCCCCAAAGCTGGGACTCCCAAATGTCACTACAAGCAAGATCAGGACAGATCCTGTCCACTTGCACCTCACCGTTCGCAGGTCAGGCCCCTCCTTTGTACCACAGGCTTGAACCAGCCTCTGTCCTCAACTGCCCTTTCCCATCCGAACTTGTTATCGTTTCAAGCCTCCCAAAAGCTCCCTACCACCATCCTCTGTCCTTGCCTTGCCCACATTTTTGTTTAACAATCCCAGTAGACTGGGGTCGTCTTTTCCACAACACCCTTCTCCAGCCCCTAACTTATCCCTAACTAAAGACAACCAGCTGCCCTACAAAAATAAAAGGGGGAGTAAGACCCAGAGGACAACCAACTTCTGGTTCAAGACCTTCAGCCTGCCCTACACCCCACAGGGCTCAGGAGGCATCTCTGGGTTGGTTTGCCCAAGCTCTGATGAAAAGCAGAGGCCCAGGGAATAGACACAGCGATGCAGCATCAAACCCTGCAGCAGAGGTACATTAGAGACCCGGAGCAGGCAAAGGCCTGACAGAAGACTTTGAGAAACTGCAGCAGCTAAAGCACAAGCACATCCATTCACCTCTGCCAGAGATGGCCAGTGGGGTTTTTTTGTGAAGAGGCTGACCTGCGAAGCAAAAGGCCAGTCCCTCAAGAAAACGATCTACAAGCATCCCAAAACACATCAGGGCTGGCATCCCTCACTGCAGAGGACAGCCTGGTGGAAATGGCTTCATCCACTGCCCAGATCACTAAGTTGTCAACGCGTATCGCAGGACCGCTGCTAATACCATCAGTAAGACTTAAAAACCAAAGTCTGACAGTGATATCCCAAAGTAAACTTCTCCAGAAAGCTGCACAGTAACACCGTATGGCATCGCAGAACCCCAAAAACCCCTCGGGGCCGGCTTGCTCGCAATTAGCAACCCACCAGGGTAATGGACATGGGTCTCTGTTTCCATTCAAGTGTTAATCATTGCTCAACAGCCACAAGAATCCTTAAAAAAAAAAAATATGGAGAAAGTCCAAAGGAGCAGAGCCACTACAAGGAAATAAATGCAAAGCCAGCTTTTGGGACATTTTTGTCCTTCGCCTGCCACCTCGTGGGGAAGAGGAGAGAAGAACCAGTAATAAAGTTTTCTGCCACTGCGATGCTCCCAAAGGCTCATTAGTCATTTAAACCCTTGCGTACCAGCATTTTCAATGCTAAACGATGGTTTTATGTGCCCAGAGGAACCAGATTTTCAGGCAGTGCTTAAGCACACCCATCTTTGAAAAGCCTCTCCATCGGATGTGCTCCCTGAAACCCGCAGGCTGGCCAAAACTGAACAGAGACTCAAAACTGCAATCCATTTCCCAAAATTCCCGTATTTGCCTCCCCAGATAAAGTGTGCATAACAAAAACTGTTCAAGCTATGCTATCACCCCCAATTTTACCTTAAGCCCAGGATAATACACACGACAGAAAGAGGAGTTAATGATATCAGTGTGCTATTAGCAGTACTCCAAGTACAACAGAAGACTAGGAAGACTGAAGAAAATCAAGAACTAAACCCAGCAAAATATATTTGCCCTTACTGGAAGTGATTCCAGGGTTTGAGAAAGCAAATCATTTGAAGTGAAATGTAAGTGAAATAATTTGTTTTAAACAAAAGGACTGTACTAAAATAAGCACACAGGACAAGTTTTGAATCACCATCACAAACATACCACCGTCCTTCAAAGTTGTTTTAAAAAACATGGACTTTGTCTAAACCAAAGCCAATGGCAAATTCACTGACTTCAGTGGGAACACAGCTAGGGAACTCAGTTACCCAAGGAGTCACTGGCAAATAATTTAGAGTTGGAAAACAAACAGCACCATCAATTCTGTTCTTCAAACAGCCTCTGGAAGATGCTTAGTGCAACAACGGAGCCACATGAAGTGAGAAACTGCCCGATTCACTGAATAAATGCAGTAAAAGCAGACAAGAATCTCTAAGTGAATTGCAAATCAGTTCTAATATTTCATTAACACTTCTGCCAACCTCCCAAACATACCACACTGGTCTAGCAGAACTCACTGAGAAACGCTGTTCTGCTCTCAAAGAAGATTTAAACCAGCTCTGCTGAAAGACCCGTACACCACTACCCGTTAATGCATCTCCTTGGACCGTGTTTCGGAGGGAAAGGATTACCCTGCTGCAGCTGCGTCAGCTCAAGCCTGAGCTGTTCATTTTCTTTTTCATATCTGGTGGTGATAGCATCCTGTTTCTCCATCACGTTATGGACGTGACCCACAAGGCTTTCCACCTAGAAATAAAGAAAACATGGCTATACCCAAGCGTGTTTACCAACGTCTCACCAGCGAGTTGTTGGCGGAAATAGCTTTTAATCCCCCAATATTTACAGGATAACCTCAAACATTTGTACGACACTACTTCTTTGTGCCTTTGGGACATCTGGGGATGTTAAAAAGTTGACTGAAAGGTCTGGAAGGCGGGAGGGGATTGAGGCACGAAGGTGCTGGGATGCAGGGGACTCTCGACACCGGCTCTGTGGGAGATGCTGGGCTCGCCGGGTGCTTTTCGGTGCCCCAAGGTGAGGAACCGGGCCGCACACCCGGGAGTTCTTGAGGGCAGGAGGGAAGCAGCTTTTGGCTGTAAACACCCGCGAACCTGCTGCTGCAAAACGAGGGGGAAACGGGCGTGCTTGGGCCCGGACGGGTTAAAAACCGAAGGGGCAGCTCTGGCCCCTTCTCCCGGCCCTTACATCTCTTATCTTGGCCCGCCGCCGCTCCAGGTCGCCGACCCGGGCCTCGGCGCGTCGCAGCAGCCGCCAGGCCAGGCCCAGCTGCTCCTCGGCCGGGGCGGCGGGGTCGGCGCCCTCCGCCCGCAGCCAGCGGCGGACGGTCTCTGCCGGTACCGGGGGCTCCGCCTGCGAGGGAACCGAGAGGAGCCATGAGCAAGGGGGGCCCGGCGGACCCACACACCCCGCCCCGGCCCGGGCACCCACCGGGGCGGCGGCGGCCGCCTCCATGCGGCGCAGGCCTGGGCCGCGGTCCCCCCCCTCCCGGCGCCATGGCAACGGGGGGCACCGAGCGCCCCGCCTCTCAGGCTGACGGGAAGGCCACGCCCCTCCGTCCATTGGGACACGCCCCCTCCCCGGCAGAGCCGCGGGAGCAGCGATGGTCCCTGCGCTCCTTCAGGTGACCAAGGGAGGAGAAATGTCCCCCTCCTGGCCATAAAACCGGTGGCATTCAGGGCTTCCCGGTCTTCGCCTGCGCTCCCTTTAAGGCCAGTGCTTCAAGTCCATTGCACAATCAAAGGATCGACCGAAACGCTTCTGCTGGCTGCAAAAACGAAGCAAAACAGGCTGAAGGTTTTTCTGGTTTTCGTCTAAGCCCCAAGTGAAGCTGCTGGAGACAAAGGGCTTCCCTCGAGGTAGAGCAAGCATGAAGCCGAGATGGAGAAACTGCAAGGGACAAAGTAGGCTTCGTCCTGCAGAGCCAACTCGCCAGCACTGCGCGAGAGGATGGCAGAGAAAGGAAAAGACCAAGACGTGGAGAAGAGGGACATGGCCGTGCACAGCGAGGACCTTCGACTGAGCAGAGTCTGGGATCCTCAGAAAGCAAAGTACAGACAGTCCTGGACCCGCAGGAGCCGCTTCCTACTTATAGTACCACAACCAGCACCCCCAAACGAGAAGGGCTGGTGCCCAACACTGCCGGCACTAGAGGCATTAGTGGGATGGGAGCTCTCGAGGTCTTAGTTCAACCTCCCGCTCGAAACAGGACCGTCACCGACACTGGATTGGGATGGCTGTGGCTTAGTTTGAGTTCTGAAAGTCTTCCCAACCTGGGCTTCACCACCCTCCTGAAGGAGGAGGAGCAGACATCACGCAGGGAAGCCCACAGCCGTGTTCCCGAGTCGAACGATGCAGCCTCTCGAGACTCCTGCAGAGTCCGAGGTGGGCGATGCCCGAGTTTTCTCCTCGAAAAGTTGAGAAGATTTCTCTCCTTCACAATCACCTTCCAGAGAAAGACCAGAATACTCCAAAGACAGTGTTTGTTGCACTTCTCCCACCCCTTCTTCTAACAGTCCTGCAAGGGCACATTCAATTTACACAAGTTTATATTCTCATCATTGCCAGCCCACCCCTGCTTTAAGTGCAAGACTCCAAATAAAGACAGCGGAAACCCCTGAACTAGCAGGACTCGAGGTTCACATTGATTACGTACTGGAAGATGAAGACAGGCAGCTCTCGGAGCTCATGAGCACGTACAACACGTGTGCAGGACATTCCACCATCCTCTCCTTCCCTATTTGCGAGTCTCCGACAGGCGCGTCCCACATCTATGGACGGTCTCCGCTTCAGTTCTCTCTCCACCTTCTGCAAGTATCGGTCCCGGCCACGTAGAAATTGTTAGTTCCTTCTCCTGACTCAGTTACTAGCTGGATCTCAGCACTCCTGACTAATCTGGACTGTTTCTCCCGTCACTAAACATATCCTCCCTGCACACCATAAGAGTCCTTCAGCGTTCAGTGCTCCCTGCTGATCCGCTGAGCCCATCCTCACGCTCTTTTCTTGCCCTTCTGGGTTTCTTATCCTCATTTTATGAGCAGGCTTAATTTTCAGGTAATTGGTGTCATTACAAAAGTTACTTCTTGAATGCTCGGTGGTTTTTAAATAGAGCAGAGTCTCACCTCTGGAGAGGCTTCACTGTGAGAACTGCATTCTTGTGCGTCATTGTCTTTCTTTATAGACTTCCACTGAATTTATTTCAAGGAAAGCATGTAAACAGACACACA
Source organism: Calonectris borealis (assembly GCF_964195595.1). Classification (NCBI taxonomy): domain Eukaryota; kingdom Metazoa; phylum Chordata; class Aves; order Procellariiformes; family Procellariidae; genus Calonectris; species Calonectris borealis. Next base: position 7,582,434 of record NC_134334.1, read on the forward strand.
ATGGACAGCCGTAGAGCCACAGTTAAGTTTTTTTACCACAGAATTACACTTCGCTTTTTGTAAACATGAGGAATACATGCTTAGAAGTTGGTAATCCTTTAGATTTAGAAAAACAAAAGGAATGTCCCGGTTCTAACTGGCTCCCATTTTAACTCCATCCAAACAGCCAAGAAGCAGTTCTCCTCCCGAGGCTGATCACTGCTATCCCATCCGTTTTCACCTCCCCACCCTCACTGCCTCCTCCTCCTCCTCCAACCTCTTGTCCCCAAGCCACGCTCAGAGACCACTGCTTGTGCTCCGTGCCACGCGTCTCCTTGCCTTTATCCCCCCGCAGCAACCTACTAACACCCACGATGGAAGGAAAACCTTTGTGAAACAGCTGCGCTAGGGACACTACGACAGTACCTATCTTTTGAGCCCTGTTTCTGAGCCGAGTTCTTGAAGCATAGATCCACTGGATCTCCCCCGGAGCAACAGATGCTCTCTCCAAAGTCGTTACCTCATTGCTCCTTCATCCCTTGCCACACTTGTTTTGCCGTCCACTTTCAATAGCAGCCGATTGCCAGCTCTGTCGCTCCACTCCCGTCATAAAAACAGAACATCTTATTCTCTGCAAAGCACCATGCCTTCCATCCAACAATTCGAAAAGAAACTTTGAAGAGGCAGATTCAGGAAAATCTTTTATATACAGACATATATACCATTTCTCCACCTCCCGGTTCTCCCAGCCCATGGGACAGAAATAAAGCAATATATCCTTTCCTTCTTTAGACACCAGAACAAATATTATCCTTTGGAATGTTTTCACTTCAGTGTATTTTTCTTTTTCAAAGCAAGCAACAATAACCATTACCAAGCTGTAGAAACGTTACACGGTTTTGGACGGCAGCCTTTCCCACAGTGTTTCACTGAGGATTGTTTTATTTACCTGGGATAGAGAATCGCTCCAGTTCCACTCCCTCTCTAGTACAATTTCACTTGTTTCATTCAGAGCCGGTCCTCAGACTTTCTTCTCTATAAATGTGGTATGTTGGCCCTGAAGATAGCTCACTATTTTTTCCTCTATTTCCATGCCTTGCGCTATTTCCTCATCAGAAAGAGATAACGGAGTCTGTGAGTCTTTGGTTACAATAATAACAGAGGTTCTCCGGGACTCCAGGATATTTGCTACCACCACCTGGTGACGATATTTCTCCAGAGCCTGCCGCGATTTATCAATTAAGATCAACGGATCTGTCTCCAGCTTAAAGGAAATAACAAATGCCTCTGGGGCCCATTCTTTGACGAGAGGAGAAAGCATTTTTGGCACCATCTTCATTGTGATCTACATTGGGGAAAGACAGCAGAGAAAAGTTTCAGTAAAAACATTATGATGCACATTAATTAAGAGGCCGGGGGAGGGGCTAGGGAAATTCCAGCTTCGTTTCACATGATTTTTACACTGGGAAGTTTTCCAAGGCAGTATTTCGTCAGATCTCACCAAACAAGGTTAAAATGTCACTGGCATGCCCTGTAAAACTAAATTAAATTATCAGTCTGGTATTAATAATAAGGAGGGTGTTCTTAAGCGATAAAGCAGGCCCACAGTAACTGCACAGACATTTTGTTATTTAAGAGCTAAAACCCACTCCAGGAATACATACACAAGCAGAGGAAGGTAAAAAAAGAATTACAACTGCAAAAATCTGAGTTTTCAGCTCTCCAAAATCCAGGCATCTTGTCAAATCTTAATCCTTCTTTCTAGCAAGACTTTAAGGCACATAAAGCATAAATACGCCAAAGCATGGGGAAAAAAAGTAGAGTATTTGTTCTCCAGCTTCTTAACCTCTGGGTCTGCCACTGGGAATCAGGCAGGGTCTCATTTTTTGTACACTAAAGAGAAAGAATTAAGCCCAGCAACTTGTTAAAAGCTAATTAAACTAAACAAATTTGGTATTTGTTATATACAGAGCTCTAGATCCACCTGCTCTCATAGCTGAAAGGGATCTGGGCATGAGACACATGCTACACTTTTGGGCTGTTGTCAGCGTTAAGCAGAAAGAAGGCAACACAAGTACTCCAGCAGCAACTATTCTTCAGCTATCCGAGATCCACCATCTACTCATCTCCATGCTGTAAGCATGTACAGCTTTAAAGGGATATTTCCATGGGATTCTGCTCCCGCAGAAATGCGCCCTCCCATTCCCAGAAGAAACGCAGGCTTTTTCAGCCAGCGAGCCGTTGCTCTGCAGCCTTTCCCGGGTCTTATTCATAGCCAGTCCCCAGGCAGCCGTGACCCCGCTGGGAGAGTCAGGATGTCTGGAGGAGAGGAGGGGGCGGCAGAGGGGGGCCATGCCCAGGGGTGCCTCACCTGCAGGGGCCCCTCCGAGGACTGGATCTTGTGCTCGGGCATCTCCGAGGCAGGGATGTAGAAATCCGACACGGCGGCTGCCAGGTAAAACATGACGCTGGATCCTGCGAGAAGCACAACTGCAGTCAGCCACCGCCGCCAGCATGTACCGAGCAGCCTGGCCCTCTTACCCCAGGGACGCCCGGGGTGGAGCAGAGCCAGTTGGGCCCCCCTCACACCAACTAGGGGAGCGCAGGGACCCCCTCTGAGACCCCCCATCACCTACCAGCATTGTCCTGAGCAGGGCAGCGCTGACCCCAAAGACTGGGGTCCCCTCAGACACGCTGCCACCCACTGGGGCCACCTCGTCCCCTCACACCAAGCCCCCAGGGATGACCCAGACCCTCATGGCGGGGTGCTGGAGCCCCCATGTCCCCTCACATCAGAGCTCCACAGTCACTGGGGCCACCTTGTCCTCTCATGCCTGGGCCCCGCAGCCACCTTGTCCCCTCATGCCAGGGACACCCCCCACCCCCTCCCGAGATCATCCTGTCCCCTCACACTGGGGACCGCCCACCCCCTGGGAGACCACCCCGTCCCCTGACGCCGGGGACCCCCTCCACGGGAGGCCGCCCCGTCCCCTCACGCCGGGGACCCCCTCCACGGGAGGCCGCCCCGTCCCCTCACGCCGGGGACTCCCCACTCCGGGGCCTCCTCGTTCCCTCACGACAGCGACCCCCCACCCCAGGGGGCCGCCCTATCCCATCACGACAGGGACCCCCCCACACCCCGAGGGGCCGCCCCGTCCCCTCACGCCAGGGACCCCCCACCCCGGGGGGCCGCCCCGTCCCCTCACGCCGGTCCCCTTCCCTCACGCCAGGGACCCCCCACCCCAGGGGACCGCCCCGTCCCCTCACGCCGGCCCCCTCCCCTCACGCCGGGGACCCCCCACCCCAGGGGACCGCCCCGTCCCCTCACGCCGGCCCCCTCCCCGCACCGAAGGGCGCCAGGGCGCGGGCAGCGGCTCGCAGCAGCGCCAGGTACTCGTCGAGCCCGGTGAACTCGATGGCCAGCAGCGCCCCGGCCTCGGTAGCGCGGCGGTACTCGCGGAGGGCGGGCAGCAAGGCGGGGAGAGCGGCGGGGTCGGCGGTCACGCCGGGCGGCGACCCGGGGGTGAGGCGGAGGGCGTCGAGCAGGGCGGGCCCGGGCGGCGGGAGCGCTCTGGCCCAGGGGAAGGCGGAGCGGGCCCGGTGCAGGAAGCAGACGCCGTAGCCGGACTTCACCAGCCGCTCGGCCGAGGCGGCGCCGCGCCGCCCGCTGCTGAAGTTCTCCAGGAAGCGGACGGCGCGCGCCTCCAGCGGCACCTGCGTCCCCCCCGACGTCACCAGCGCCACGCGCCGCCCGCGCGCCGCCTGCCCCGCCGCCCAGGCCCGCACGCGCGCCTCCGCCGCCGCTTCATCCGCGCCGCCCGCCGCCATGCCCGCCCCGCCCCGCCCCTTCCGCCGGAAGTGGGCCGCCCCTCCTCTAGCCGGAAGCGTCGCCTTGGTAACGCGGCGGCGGCACGCACGGAGGGGCGCTGGAGGGGTCCCGCCGCTGCGAGCTGTGCGGGGCGGCGGCGCGGGTCCGCTGCGGCCGCTGCCGCCTCACGTACTACTGGTGAGAGCCCTGCTGGCTGCGGGGGACGGGGGCAGGCCCCGGGTGAGGACCGAGAGGAAGCCCGGGAGGCAGGGACGAGGCGCAGGGCGCGGGGAGAATGCCCGGGACGAGGTGCAGGAGGCAGGAACAGGCCCTGGACAGGCCAAGAGGCAGGGAGAAAGCCCGGAACAAGGCTCAGGACACGGGGAGAAGGCCCAGGAGGCAGCAACAGCCCCGGGACAGGGCAAGAGGCAGGGACTAGCCCCACGGCAAGGCTCAGGACACACAGAGAAGGCACAGGATAAAGCGCAGGAGGCAGGAACAGGCCCAGGACAAGGCTCAGGCCCAGGAGAAGGCCCGGGACGAGGCCCAGGAGGCAGTGCCAGGCCTAGGGCACAGGGACAGACCCAGGACAAGGACTGGGACACAGGGACAGGGCAAGAGGCAGGGACTAGCACCGGGATGAGGCTCAGGACACAGGGACAAGCCCCAGGACAAGGCGTAGGACTCGGGGATGAAGCCCAGGAGGCAGGGACAAGGCCTGGGACAAAGCTCAGGAGGCAGGGATGAGGCCCGGGAGGGAGCCAGGGAGAAGGCCCGGGACGAAGCTCAGCAGGCAGGGTAGCAGGAACTGGAGCGGGCATGCTCAGCAATGGCTCAGCTGGAGCATTCTCCTTGCTTCCAATGGTCCCGCATCAAATAGAGAGCAGCGCAGCAGGCTTTCTAGACGTTTACACAAATATCTTCACTTAAACAGAGTCCTCAGTGAAGTCATACGTTAACTATATATTTCATTGGTTTCACAGTGGCTTGGAGTTTGTTTGGCTTTGGGGTTTTTTTTTGTGTGCTGCAGCGTTGAAAGCCAGGCATTTGCTCAAACCTAACTCTGTCAGGAATTTTGTGAGGGATTTAAATAAGGTTTTAACATACAGAATCATGTTCACTTGGCAGAACATGTGTTTGCTTGGCAGAGCACTGTGCTTCCGTTTGGAAATATCAAGTGTATGTTAGGTACAGTGTGAGCAGACTAAGGACTGATGGCTATTGTGAGTAATTCTTGCGGTGAAAGTCCAGAAGTTGCAACAGGCGATAATCTTTCCTTACATCATTTCCAAGCAAACAAAAATATCGTTCTTCCCTTATTTTGTTAGTGATGTAGGTCATCAAAAAGCTGACTGGGTTAGTATCCACGAGCGAATATGCCAGCTGCTGATTCCAATCCGTACGTCCCTCCCTTTTCTCCTTTCTGAAAAAGAAAGAAAACATGGCACGGAACAGCTGGTGAAGAGGCAGGTATGTACAAGAAAAACGAATACCACTTCAAAGTGCTGCCAGTGGGATTTAATTAGATCTCTTCTTCCTATACTTTGATGTACGTAGCATTGGGAGGGCATCTCATTGGTTGATCGGTACTTAGTTGCAGAGCTTTAATGTTTTCTTTTAAACAAAAGCTTTATAATAAGGGGAGTGGGAGCATCCTCTCTCCGAATCTACGAGCCTCTTGCCTTTTTTGCAGTCCTTATACGAAGTCCTGAGCTTCCTCAGGCAGCGGCAATCCTGGATCTCCCGCCTCCCGGTTAGTCCGGGATCCAGCTGAGTTTTGCTTCTTACGGGGTGTCCTCATCCTTCGCTGATGAGAGGGATTCCCCTTTCTCCAAGCAAGGGGGCAAAGAAATAAAGTCCCCTCCCTTTGTTTACCTGGCCAATTTTAAACGCCCTTTCCCACTAAGTACGGTCTTTTATCTCTGCTTTTTGGCCTCGTGGGCGGTGCAGATGTGCAGCTCCTTTCCAGCCCGCGTGGTTTTGAACTCTTTTTTTTGTTTGTTTATGGGGTAGCAGGATCTGCTTTTCCACAATGTTGATAAAATAAAATAACCCACCCAAATACATCTGCTACTTAAAATCTTGCCCATAAAAATAAATTATCCTTCTATCGTTGCATAACTCCTAATCACAGAATAACAGGACAACAGAACAGCTGAAAGGGAGCTGGTAACAATCAAACGGTGCCACTGAGAAGAACGTTAATCTTCTGGGCTTTACATCATGTATTATTTTTCAGGTTGTTTCTGGGCCAGGTGCTAGTACTTTGGTGACTGGCTCGTTGCTGCGGTCTTTCTTGGGAGCATCCAGAAATAGAAAGTCTAAAAGGGGTAGAACCTGCTTAGACAAAAGTCCTGCTTGATGGAAGCTTGTGACAGGCTTCAGGCAGCAGATTCCTTTAGGCTTTGTAGGAATTAGGCGCCAACAACCCGGTTTGGTTTTGAAAATCCCATCTGTTTGAAAATCACAGGCAAGATTGTTGACCAAAGAAGGTGTGTTAGAGCAGTATGTCCCAGAAGCCTCAGGAAAAATGCAAAAGCTCCTTTGTTCCAGATTACGTTTAAGTTGACCTTTTATAAAGTCTGCAAAGAAAAAAAGTTTAAATTGGTCTTATTGCAGGTGGTGGCAGGGTTTTTTTGCATCCTTAACTGCTTAAAGCTTTTCCAAGAAACTTTACCTACATATTGAACACTGATGTTGAAAGCATCTGTTATTACATTTGATTTGATTTGATTTGATAGCAACTAAAATTGTGCTATATACATTACAAAAGACCACGTGACCCTCAGATCAAGGAAGTACTCCTTGATTAGCTGGAAGCTAATCATTTGTTTTTATTAGGTTCCAGGGGAAGACAGCAGGAAGACGGGGCTGATGGAAAAGGCAGAGTCACTCCTCTTGATTGCAGTGCACACCTAGGTTAGCAGGGGCAGCTGCAAACCTCGAGCCGAGGCTTGGAAATGACTTTATGGGGAAAGTCACAGAGAGCAGACTCCGATTTTTTTTCCAAGTAAAGATTTTTATAGGATCTTCAACCCTATTACATTTGTTCTTTGACCTTTGTCTCCAGACTATTTAAATAAAACAGATTCTGGGAACGGTACGTGCAGGGACACTTGGTCTTCCTTCTCTCCTAAGAAAGGAGTGGAAAAAGCGGAAACATCTTGTTTGTTACCTGCTTGCTTTCACAGCAAGACTGCAGCTCCTAGCCCACAAATGAAGTCTGCCTTTACGTACAGCAAGGTATAGGGTAGGCAACGTTGTGCCTAGACTGGCTGACAAGTGTTGGAAGAGTGGTGTGGAGAGAGTGAGATTATTTACTGCCCTGTCTTGGTGGCTTCGTCACGTTTCTATTCACAGAGCCAACAAAATACTTTAAAAAAGGCCTTTGGAGCTCAGGGAAAAGCTACGTAGTGTCATGACGATCGGAGAAAAAACCTTCTGCTCAAAGGCAGTGCACAGGTTTATTATTTTTTGAACATTTCTGCTGTACTTCGCAAACTCCTGCACGGTGTTTGTTTAGAAAACAGCTCGAGCCTCAGTCAGGACACAGGAAAGCTTGTGCACATCAAAATGCCCTGTGGCTTAAGGGAAGGTGCACGAAGCTGAGAGCCAGGAGGTTATGAGTTTCATACCTCGTCTGTTCTCCAAAGCTTTGTTGATAGAAATCTGCTTTTGTCAACATAGCCGGGGGGGTGCCTGCAGACAGTACCTCCAAACTGACAAAACTCCAAGTTTCTGTTTGTAGAATAGCCTCACCTGCCTGCGTGATGTCAGCTTAGCGCAGCCTCTGGGTACGGGAAAAGATCCATGCCTCAGCCAGCTACAGCAGTCCTCCAGCACCGATGCTAGCCCCACCGACTGCAGGTTTCAACTCAAACTGACTGGAAGCCTGCCTTCCTCCTTAAACCATCGTTTTTTCAAGCGCCGCCATCATTTTTGGTGCCCGTGAGTGAGTAAATGAATGTGGCGCTGAACCCCAAGTGTGTTCCCAACCCCCTGCGCCCACCTGGAGCAGAGCTGGGGTCCTCAGCCTCCTCAAACCCCAATTGGGGGAAAACTGCGTGGGGGCATCTTCAGAGAAACCTCTGTAATTGCAACACACATGAAAAGAGCCCAAAGTGTGCAGGTCCGGGGGCGTGGGGCTACGGGCAAGATAAAAAACAGTGCAGGGCCAAAGCTAACGATCCCCCCAAGGCGTGTAACTGCGCAGTCTTAAATATTCAGTGCTGCAGGGCTTCTGTTGTCTCTTGCCCTTTCTTCTCCTGGGAGCTGTGCAAGAGTCTAACCCTTAGCTTGTCATCACTGCAGATGTTTTAAGATAGCTTACATCATGGGAAGCAGCGATGATCCTATTGACAAGGAGTAAAAAAAGAATGATGCTGATCTCCAACACCTCCCCAGATGACAATCTGCTCGATACCCACGCACCAAAGCCCGTGCCAGTTGCAACAGAGAAAGAGTGGCATGGACAGAAAAGGCAGCCTGATAAATAACAGCTTTTATTGTTCCTTGCCCTGAGCATGTGCTGACTTTCTCCTGGGCACCGCGTGCTCCCCCAACACGGCTTGGTTTTGGTGCGTGCCTTTTTCACTCTCTGTATGCTGATAGCTCAGGGGCTAGAGAGGGGATGAGCGCTGTGTTTCCCAGCTCTTGGCTCTCCTTGCTGTAGCAGGGTGCTATCTCTCTAGGGTGTGTTCTTCGAAGCTCTCATTTATCCAGAAAGGATGTCCCTTCATCTCAGCCAGGATCTCCAGGAAACACTCGCGGGCTGTCTTTGAGGTTCCCTATTCCTGTGCTGTTCCTTCACCCATGGCATCTCTCTCTGCCTCTCTCTAAGCACTTACAGCTCAGCAAAATGCCAAAGCCTGGCCTCCGAAAGGACTGGGATTTGGTTTTTCTGCCCTCTGCTCAGCCACAGCTGTAAAACAGAAGGCAACGAAGAGGTAAAACGGTATTTTCTGCCGGCGCTCGCTGCACAGGCCTGCCCGTGCCTCCTAGCAAGAGAAGAGCGAGTGCCTTGCTGACTTACCATGGCAGCACTGCTAGGCACACCAGCAACAAGATTTCATTCCAGCAGCTTTCCCGCTGCACCACTTGTGTGAAAAGCCGACGCAGAAGTGTTGGGAGTTGGCAACAATTACGCTGAAAGCAAAGAGAAACAGATAAATAAGCATCCTGGCTCTTTTTTGCTGGCATCCCTCAGCACGGGGTAAGGGCACAACATCTACAGTTGCCGTAGAGCTCTTGGCAATGAACAGGCATTCAAACGGGGATATGTTTATGGAGCTGGTGAATAGATCACATGCTGCAAAGGGTGAAAAGACCAAATGCGGTGTGGACTGCTAGAAGCAGCAAAAGGCAGGAAGCAACTATACGTACGGGAAACATTATGGAGTCTGACAACAAACAGAAATCCTGCGGAAGCTGCTTGACCACCAAACCCGGCTTGGGTAATGGATAAACGGGAGTATAAGTGCATTAGGGTGTTCTGATTTTGACCGGCTTTCCAGACTCCGCACCCAAAATACCAGGCCCAGGAGAGGGTGGGAGGAAGCTGCAGCACCATGTGAGGAGCTCTCTCCTCGCTTCCAGACGGTGTCTCCTGCAGCTGGAGGTGTGCCATGCTGGCACCAGCTTGGCAAACCACACGCTCCGCTGCCTGCTATGAGTCACCGTTATTACCGTCAGCAAAACCCCGCCGTAGCCCCTTTGTCTAATCTTTTCTATGGTCTTGTGATGATCATTTTCTGTGCTTCACAGCTTTTACTGCTGCAGCCTTATTAGCCCTTTTTTGTAGGCGTAAAGGATTCTTCGTCTCATAAGACACCACATGACCTAAGAGGATGTCCAAAGCTGTTCCTGCTAGAAGTAGGAATGAAAGCTAGGCTCTAATATGAGAGCTTTAACTTCCATCCATTAATTACAGACACAAACAACATTACAATCACTCTTTTACAGTTTGCAAACTTGAATGTAAAAAGAGACCATGCGTTTTATTTCTCCTTATCCTTTGCTCACTCTGTCCCATTACTACGTTTCCCTGCAGAAATACATCATCGATCTCGCGTACGGCACAGCCCAGGAGTTTGTTTTGGATGGAAAGCATAAAGAAGCGCTACCTGCAGCTTTGCATGCACTGCGTTTCAGTACTGAAGTGTACGGCTCAAATTCTGTGCAATTGGTGCCTGCTTATCTCCTCTTGGCTGAGGCCTCCACTGGTAAGTATTGTCTAAATAGTAACGTTGGCAAGGGCAAGACCTCCCGTGGGTCAGGTTTCTGGTTTCCTTTTACCATTTATCAGGGAAGGACCAGCTCTGCGTTTCAACATTGTGCCTCTACCCTGCCCTGCCTCAAGGGCATTTCAGAGAGATTTGAGAAGTCGCACCCCACCCCCCCTTTTTCTGTGTGGGTCTGGGGAAAAGAATCACTCTTCGGTGATGAGAGATCAATGAAAGCAAATGAAATGTTTTCTCCATCTCTACCCATTCCCACAAGAGAAACAGTATGAAAATCCATTCTTTGCCTCTGTGGCTTTGTATGACTCTCAAAAGCGTTAAATTCCCGAGGGTGGTTGGTTGTGCTCTTATCTCAGGGAACCAGCAAACATTTCTGAGGCCGTTGCATCAGAGGAGTGCCTCAGTTCATTCACAAAAGCGCACTCTGCCTGAAGAGGAGCTTTTTCTCATTGACTGTATGCTTTATAAAAGATGTCAAATTAGGACTCTGCATGTGGAGAACTGCTCTCCTGCAGCTGCAGACGTAAAGGACTGAGAAATCACTGTAAATCACTGCCATTACCGGAGTACACACAATGCTCTGCTGGCAGAACTGAGCTCTCTCAAGGATTGTCGTAAATGGTGTGGCGAGAGAAGGGAAAAAAAACCCCATGAGTAATTCTAGTGTGATAATACAGGAGTCATTAGTGGCCGCCTGTAGCTAACCTGTTTTGAACGCGTGTCTCAGAGATATTGAATGCAATACACAGTTTCTGGCTTCTTTTGTAGTTCTAAGCACTCAGCCTGTCTGTAAATTAGATTCTGAATACCTGCTCGACTAAGGAGCACTCGGGAGAGAAGTGGGGAATCCACAAACTAGCTCTCCGTATCAAACTACAGCAAAGGATTAAGGGGCAGTATTCGCTCATTTTCTAAATTAAAAAATGCTCTTTATCCTGCTTATTTCTACGTGTCATTTCAGGTGCTGGCCGTCTTCCGGAGGCATCTAAGTATCTCTCCCAAGCTCAGTGGATTGTCCTCAGAACTCCAGACTGCAGTGTTGCTCTTCAGTATAAATTACATCGTAGCCTGGGACTTCTCTGTGCTGCTGAAGGAAACTTTGAACAGGCTTTATATCACCTGGCAAATGATGTAAGCCAACTCAAATACAGAAACGCTTCAATTTTTCTTCCTTCTCTAACACTTCCAGATCGGTATGAAAACCGCAGCAGACAGACTTGTAATCCTGATTTTAGCTACCGAGAGGATACATGTTATGAACACCTGAGCTGTCTAGATCTAAGACACCTGTGTATCCATGTGCTACCAAAGCTGTGTTTTACCAGTTACCCTTATTCCCTTGAAGTGACATATACCTTGTCTTTACTGCATCTGCTTATAAATTTATCTGTCAGCTTGGTTATGGTCCTGAGATGAACAGACTTTCCTACCCCAAACTGGTATAGTTGCCTTTTATTCCACAGATACGTTACTTTATAGTTTGGCTGTCATTTTCCTCAGTACTTTTCTGTCAGACAGCGGTTCTCTGTCAGCCGTCATTTAATGAATGCCTTATTTAACTATTTAAATGTCTGGTTCAACAGCATTTTCCCCAATTCAATCTTTTTAGCCACTAGAGCAGTCTGTCAGATTTGAAGTGGTTGTTGCCAGCTGTGCTCCTGAGGATGCTTTGCCTGTCATTTGATCCCTCAAAGGCAGATGAATTCCACGACATCCTATTTATGTCCCGTGTAGACTAAATTTATCCAGTGCAGAGTGACGTATACCCTCTACTGTTGAACTTGATAGTAGCTTTGTGTGGGCGTAAATGATGACATACGGCTGAGGAGAATTAGATCCTTTAAAATATATACAACCCTGTCTTTGCTTAGTCTGTAAATCTTTTGGGAGAGATTCTCAGCTGTGCCACTGTTTTTTTAGGTACCCTGAATCTGGTGCCTGAAAGGGTGTCAGGTAATAGTTTTTCTGCTATTAGCAAGTCGCTGGTCTACGTCAGAGCAGCCCAAGACCTGCCTGAACTTTGGCTGCGTGTCTGAGATCTGCTGAGAGTCACACGCCGGCTCAGAATAGCTGGAATGCACCACTGCCTTCCCACTCCCCTGGCTTTGGCTGGGGCTTCGGGGGGAGAAACAGGCGCCGTGGGCAGGACTGGAGAGCTGAAAAGCGGCAGCAGGTTGTGCGTTTGAAGATGTGAGGCGTACGGGTTGCACAGTGAGAGGAGGAGATGTGGGAAACCTGCCCCGTGCTTCAACGGGGTAACACGTTGATGAGGTTCCTCTGCCCCAGCGAGCAGGGGATTTGGGGGTGTTGCATTACTTTGCATAAAACCCAAAATACAGCTTTTTTAGACCACATTTTACGGTCATAATCAGGTATAACTAACCCGATAGTGACGCAGAAAAAAACTGAACACTTGCAATATCATTAATCCATAATGAAAAATTTCCCAGGTTTGATATGAATGTTAAACTTCTGCTTTTTTTTTTTTTTTTTTTTTAAATATTGATTTCAGATTTACCTTGCTAGTTCTACGTTTGGACTAAAATCTATTGAGACCTCTGGAGGGTATTTCCACATGGCTAATGTTTTCTTTCGCCAGAACAAAATGGACATAGCAAACTCACTCTATGCTGAGGTTAGTAAAACCAAAGGTTCATCCTCTATATATTTCTCAGGTTTTTTCTGTGCTCTTTCCAATGTTTTTCCTGTTTCGGACTGCCTTTAATAGGATGGTGACCATATCAAGTGCCAGCGTTGCCTTTTAGAATCAATCTCGAAAACCCTTTTCATACTTAAATATTTCTCTGAGTTAAAACCAGGAGAGAGAAATTCTGTATTTGGTTAAAAATTGTTATTCAAGTTGTCTTCAATTTGGGCAGCCAAACCTTGTTAAAAAATAGCTTTGCTACCGAATACCCCACGCCAGAGGTTAAAGAGAGTCCCACAAGTAGAGAAGGTCTCCACGGAGTTTCCATAGCCAAGGAAGAGTCGCTGAGCAGCAACGGGATACAAACGAGCCACGTAAAATTTATGCTGAGAATCGATGAAAAGTCACGCTGATAAAGGATTGTCAGAACAGAATGATCAAGCAAGGGAAGTAACAATTACCTAATCACTCTAATAACTGGAAAAAATGAGCTTTCATTTGTTTAGCTTGATTTTCTGTGGAAACGAGGCTTTGGCAGCTCTGCAATCTGCCTCCGTTCCCCTTGCAAACTTCAACCAAATTTGCTTTTGGTTAACAATTTAGTTAGATTTATTCAAGTTTGATGAAAATGAATAGTCAGATGGAGAAGTGAGTTTCCAACTAAGGCTGCTGCTGGGAGATGAGCGGTCAAATCTCTACGTGAAACATCCAGCTTGGCAGCAGCCAGCTCACTAACCAGCAGGCACTCCGGTTATTGTGGTAGGGACGTGCATTGCAGGACACATTGTTTATAGAACAACTAGTTGCTAAATACCGTGTATTCATACGAGTGAAATAATTCATTTGCTTCCTGATAGGTAACCGACATCTGGCATGCCTTTTTGGTGAAGTCAGTTCAAGCGCAGGAGCAAATTCTCAAGTCACGACCGGAAATGTCTCCGTTCACCGAGGACAAGGAAGTCAGCGAAGACCATATGAGTAAGCACCGCTATTACGCAGAACCGTTTGGAAGACGGGATTTTAAAGAATCCATACATCCCACTGTTCGTATCTGCGGCGTTGGGTTTTGCGTGGCATTTCTGTAGACCCAATTTAATCGGAATCACAGGTATTTCTGATGTTGATCCTCAGTGGATTGTGCTGGATGAAACAAACGGGGCCACTTTAGGAATGAGGGTGTTCAAGTGGAAGCACAGCCTTGCCCTTTTTATTTACGTGCTCCTTTTCACAGCGCCCTTGGCAGTGACTGTAACGATACAAGATTTTGCCTTTCAAGATCCGATTCCACTTCACCATTCTCATTTCTCTGCAGCTCCTTTGTCTCCATTTAATTATGTGGAAGTGACATTTCATCTCACTTAGGCAGGTTTACAGCTCTGTCTTTTGAAGCAGTAGGACACGATGGAATAGCGTGTACTGATAATTGGATGTAATAATCTGGAGAATACTCTGGGGAGAGAAGCTGGGGAATCTCTCACTAGGATATAAAGGTGCATAAAGCATTAGGAACTACGCTAGTGTGCATGGTACTACTCTACGCTCCACTGAAGTCAGGCTGGGCTCTGGTCCTTCTCTTCTTTCTACCGTGTATGCTAATAAGAACATTGTCAGAAAAGAGAAATGTTTCTGTAAATCCTTTTACCTGGCATTGTCTCCATCCAGTAGGAACCACACCAAGACAGGGCTGCACGATACCATCTTCGGTTATGACAGGAGCATGAAAGTTGCTCTTTTCATGCAGCTGTTGTGACTCCACATCCTTACTAAAGGCTAATCAACACAATTACTGACTGGATGAAAAGATATCTGTTAATGGGTATGGAATTTGCATGGAGCTGGGATACCGCGTTGATGCTTGTAGCAGAAATGCTTTGATGTCTAGAAGAGATAATTGGATGGTTTTGAATACATTATCTTGCATGCATACATACATCCAACAAGATTCTTTCGTTCTCGATGCAGCTGAAGCCCAGCAAGCAGAAGCAATCCGAGTACTGAATGCGGTATTAGATATCAGAGAACGGGCACCAAAGCAACAACCTGGGGAAACCGCCAGAGTTTTGCATGCTCTTGCCATGCTTTATTACCTGATCATGGATTTGTCAAAGGTGAGTTTCGTCTGGTGAGAGGGTCCGGGAGGGTTGCCTCACTCTGTTTCGGTGCTCGCCCCATCTCATGAAGCCGGTTGCCTGGGTTCACCTGGCACCTCTCCTGAGTCCACAGCAGCCGTGCAGCGCTGGGTGACCGAGGACAAAGCTGCCTCAGCAGCTCTGCATGAAGCCAGCTCGCGATCTGCGCTCTGCCAAGGCTGATAAAGCTCCCTGGATCTGTTTTGCTCTCTGCCAGGCCTTCCACAGTGGATCCTGTAGTTATCCACGTTTTCTGGGTTCGCCCTTTATCTGGGATATCCTGGCAGTGTCGCTGCCTGTCACAGGCTGCGTTTAGACATCAGGTCAGACGTTATGCAGCGAGCAAGACATGGGCCTTGCACGTGTCTCTCCTTGAGCCAGACTCCCTGTAATTACCATTACATTAATGTAGGCTCACTCTATTGGACCTCGTGATTCAGTTTTGAATTTGCACCCCTGTATTTTTATGGCTAAAAATCTCAGATGCGACTGCTAACTTCAGAGTGCCCAATTCTCTGCCTTAAAAATCGTTGATTTTGAGGAAGTGCTGAGCGGTAAACATCTGGAAATCAGGCCTCTTTGTTCAGACTAAGTGCTCAAAAGCCCGAGTTTCTTCTGCCTGTGTTTTGGAGGGTGAAAATACAGATTACTAATGGTCTCTTCATTGTATCAGAGAAAGCCGTAATGATGTGAGTCAGTGTTTGGAAGACACAAAGAAACAAATGCAAATGAGAAAAAAGGCACAGCTTTATAATTGTGAGAATGTCTAAACCCTGGAAGACCTCCCAAGGGAAATGAGGGGTTTAGTTCAGACTGAGTCAATACAGCTGCTTTTTTCCTGAAATAGCTTTGGGAACGTTCAGAGGAGCTGCTGTATTAGACGGGAGGTAATGATCTCCAGCGCGGGGGGCTGGGGTTAGTAATCTCATCTGTCTGCACCACTGGATCCTAAATATGAGATCTGTTGGCAGCTTTACTCTCTCCTGTAAAGCAGCTTGTGCAGGTCACCCTCTGAAGCAGGCGGCTGAGTGGCTGGAGCCTGGATCTGCTCCAGTGCAGCTATTCCGATGAGCCTCTGCAGGTATTTTAACTACCTCTTGAGAAAAGCCAAATTCCTGACAATTACCTCGTCTTTTCTGTTTCTCTTCTGTTTCGTTCCAGGCTCGTGAGGTGGGGATGAAAGCCTTTGACCTGGTGAAACAACTGCCCCAACGCGAGTCTCTAGAAGCCATCGGTCATTTGTTAAAGTTGATTAACAACAAGCCTTCCTACACAAAATAAAGAACTCTTTCTACCAGAGCTGGGTGTTTGGCTAGGTTATCTGTTTGACTAGGTTGCTGAAAACAAAAAGCATTACAAGCTGTAGGTCCTTTCTGCTGCTGTCATCTTTCCAGATGTGTCCCTTTCTGTCTCAAGGCATTTGAAAATTAAACTTTTTGGTATAAGTTCATTTTCACGTGCTGATCAACCTCTGTAGTGGAGTAACAGCGTGAGGGTAGGAAACAAAAGCATCACCAACACGCGATGCATAAATCATTGTCTAATGATTTATGAATAAGCAAACAGCTTCTTACGTCCTCACGTCGTCTGTCCAGAAGCTAAGACCAGCTGAGATGTGTTTGTTACCCATTTCCTCAATTTGCCTTTCCGTTGGATGAGGGAGATACCAGGGAGGGGTGCGGGAGGGACACGGGGAAGGTCTTGGCTGCATACCTAACTTGGCTGGTTGACACCTGCTCCTCAGGACCTGGTTGGGCTTGATCAGGGGTTGCACCTCTCTGCAGCGCCCCTCCATCTCCAAATCTACCCCCTCTCTTTTTTGCAGAGCTTTAGAGGACTCTCGTAGCTCTGGGCACCGAGGGACTCGCTCGTTCCACTCGTGGAAGAACTTACATCCAGGAAGGGACCACGAGAACACCATGAGCAGTCTTGAGGGAAAGGATTAAAAGGCCAGCGAGCTCCAATCAGAGCTTCCGACCCAACGGAGACGCCGTTTCCTCATGGCTGAGAGCTCGCCAGCGCGTAGGCATCCCGTTAACTCCGACGCCAGCCTCGAGAGGAGGAAGTCCCTAGTGTCACCGTGCGCTTCTGCCCGCAGCCCTCGGCCCAGCACGCTCCTGACCCGCAGCTCTGAGGGGCTTCTGCCCTGGAGGGGTACGCGTGACCCTCGGTGTGGGGGCGGAGGGCTAGAGGAGACCCCGGGAGAGCGAGACGGGACACGGTCTGCGCGGTGAGCTGGGTTCAGACGCCGAAGCATGTGACAGCCTCGCACCGCTGGGAAAGAGGTTAAGGGAAACTTGCCCTGCTGCTAAGGTCTGAATTCAGCTGAGCTTTAAGCCTACGATTAAGTCTCATTTACTTCAGGAGGATTTATGAGTGCATTTAATTGCCTTGCTGAATTGGGATGGAGTCAAGTACGCTTTTTAAACGCTTCGTCAAGCTGGGACCTGAGCAATTAGAAGGGATTGATGCTGCTGGTAAAGGGAAAGCCTCCGCTTCAGCCGGTGTTCGTTATTCGGGGGGGGATAGCGCTGGTTGGGGTGCACGAGGGTCCGTACGGCAGACGGGCTTGGGGGTACGGGTGGGAGACCTCCGAATACTCCTACGGGAGATACTGGTGGACACGTCCACCCTCATCAGGTCTCGCTACGGACCGACCGCCTCCGTGGGACTGGGGACACTGGGGGGGGATTGTGCCCGCTGGCACAGCGCCTCGGGGCGCAGAGGATTTGGGTCACCGTGGCCGGGGATTTGGAGCTGTGGGCTCGATCGCGGCGGTAATCCCTCGGGCCGCTCTGCAGCCAGGCTGAGCCTGCCTGACGTGCCAGGCCAGCGGCTCGGTGTCACCGCTCCTGGCTGTTCAACGCCATAAAAGATGGTGTGAAAATTAACTTCGCGTAGGGCTGAGCGTCTCCAGGAGCGGTGACGGGCAAGGGCTGGGAATGGAAACCTTAGCGCAGACAATGAGAAGAGCCCTGGGCAAATAAAGAACATTTTTGGGAGCTCTGAAAGATTTTACGAGAGTAAAACAGCCATCTCCAGCGCGTGCACTTCAGGGCAAAAAGCCGTTTCAATAAATAGAAAAAAGCCTGAAGTGACCAAGATCAGCGTTTCTTTGCCCGAAAGTGTTCAGACTTGCAGCTCTTGGCACCTTGTCAGTTCAAGGGGAAAGAAAAAAAATCCGCCGAGAAGCAGCAACCTCCCTCCCTGCCTTGCTCAGGTGCTGGCGGCAAGAGGCAGGAGCTCCGTCCCGAAGCAGAGCCGTGGGGGCAAGTTTTGGGGTCTGGGGAGGGCGCGGGTGAAGGCTCCAGCCGGGAATGCCCCTGGCACCAGCTCCGGGGCGGTGAGGCCCGCGGGGGGCTGCAGGGGTCTGCGGGGGGCAATGAAAAGCCGCTCGGACACCCAGGGTTTGCAGCCGGCAGCGCTGTTCCCATGCTCCTGGCTTCCCCATCCATCCCGGAAGAACAAAGCCCTCCCGGCCCACGACCACGGATGCGGGGAAGGGGGAAGCCTGGCGAAGCCGAAATGAAGGCACGGGACACGGCCGGCTGGGTCGCTGCATACATTCTCCTTTATTGTTAGCACACCACACACCTTCCTCTTGGCACTTATTTTTATGTATTTGTTTTTAAAAAAAAAAAAGAAAAAAACACAACACACATGCCCGCTCCGTGCTGCGCAGAGACGCGACGAGTTTCTCAGGGGGTGGTTTTATATATGTTCTTCCCCCCCCCCCTTTATTTTCTTTCAAGTGTGGTCAAGTGTAATCACTTCCAAGACAAATAAATAAAAAAAAAAATACTATTAAAAAAAAAAAAAACCGCTTGTGGCTTTGGGAATGTGCCAGTAGCTCCCACACCAGCTGCACGGGGGGATGCTTTTTGTGAGGGGATTTTTTTTTTCAGTTTTGTTTGAAAAGGACAGTATTTCTCTTTTTTTTTTTTAATATCCTACAGCCTGAAATTCAGTGCAATAGATACAACTACAGTGCAGGTAATGAACTATACAAAAGTCATCCTAACCATGTACAAGCTTTTTCTTAGTCGCTATAGAAACTATACCTTTGCGTCTGTACCTTTTTGTATACATTATACAATGTGAATATACTCCAAGAATATTTACAGTACTTTGCTTGTCAAATCAGAAACGCTATAACTTAAATGTCTACTATTAACAACCATTGAACAAAAATATATATAATATAAATATCTTCCAGTCTATACACAGAGCAGGAGATGGATGTGGCCGCGTGAGGGTGGGCGGTGGTGGCGATGGAGGGGGGTGCGGTAGTGTGTGGCTGCCGGTTCGCTCTGCCGACGCTTCACCATCGGGCAAATATTGCCGAGATGAAACCAAATAAAAAAAAAAAAAACCCCAAAAAACCGAAAAAGAAGAGACACTCCCCCTCCCCTTTTCCCCTCCCGGATGAAATTCAGGCAAAGGAGACGAGAAGCCGCTGGCGGAGACGACGCTCTGCAACCTGCGCTGGGGGCCGGACCTCTCCGTCCTCGGCGCGGGGAAACCCCCATCCGCGAACCCACCGGGGGCTTGAAATCAATTCGACTGCTTGAAAAAATAACTCGTCTTTTTTTGTTTTTGTTTTTCTTAAAAAAAATCGTTGGTTTAGATTTAGTCAATTTACCTGATTTTTCTACGATTAGAACGTTAAAAAAAAAAAAAGTTTCCAGCTTTAAAAACTTCCACTACGTGATTTCTCCTTAAATAACCTATCGCGTCGTTAAAAAAAGGGAGCCGCCCTCCCGCTGGCAGAGGCCGCGTGGTTGGTTTTTAAAACATCTATTGGCTTTGAAATCCTGGACGCGAAACCAGCTAAAAAAATCGTTTCTAGCAGGAGGAAAAGAAAAAAAAAAGTTCAGTCTGTCCCCGATAAACCAGTGGGGGGGTCTGGGAAGGGGGCGCGGGCACAGGCGCCGCCCCCCGCTCCCTCCTCCCCGGTTTCTGTACAAAGCATTTTAAAAAAATAAAACCCCACAAACTCAGGAGAGAAGGTGGGTGGCTGGGCGGGGCCGGGCGGGGCCGGGCGGGGCCGCGGGCAGGTTAGACCTGGGAGTCGGCGCCCAAGCTGTGAAACTCATCCGGGGTTTTGTCGCTCTGGCTCGCTCCGCCCTGACGGAAACCCGAGGCGATTTCGTCGAAGGTCCGACCCTTCGTCTCCGGCACCTTGAAGTAGGTGAAGATGAAGAAGAGGACTAGCAGCACCGTGAAGATGATGAAGACGTAGGAGCCGCAGAGTTGCTGGGAAGGAGAAAGGAGGAGGAAGCGGTGAGCGCGTGGATGGAGATGGGGCTCCATCACCGGTGCCAGGAGCCGGGGGACGGATCACGGCTGAAGGACCATCTAGTGACCATCCCGCCCACCACGGTCCAAGACCTGGGTGCTCCTTCCCTTTCCCAGAACATCCCAAGTTGGAAGGGACCCACAGGGATCATCCAGTCCAACTCCCTGCTCCTTCCCCAGATCCCGGCCCTCTCCCGTTCACCCAACCAAACCATCGTGGTCCAGGTTTTAGGGCTCAAGATAAGCCAGGCAACCCAACCGGCGCTTGGCACCCCCAGCCCTCTTCCCACCGAGAGCCGGGAGGTGATTACCGCGATGTACTGGAAGCCCATGCCCACGATGAAGTTCGAGGTCCAGTTGGACAGCCCGGCAACAGCGAAGGCAGCGGGACGAGGGCCTTGGCTGAACAGTTCTGCCACGATAAACCACGGGATGGGGCCTGGACCGATCTCAAAGAAGGCCACGAACCCGAAGATGGCCACGATGCTGAGGTAGGACATCCAGGACATTTGGTCCTAGGTCAAGGGAGAGAGAGAAGGGCGGTTCGGTGGGGGGGACACGAAGCATCTGGCCATCGCAGACGATGAGACCCAAGCAGGCGTGGTGCTGCCAGAGAAGCCGTGAGGTTTCTCCAGATCGGAGACTGGATTTCTGGGACCCCAAGAGAGATCTGGGCCGTGGGGAGCACTCAGCCATCACCTCTAGGGTGGAGCCCTCCCTCTTCTCCAACCAGACCTCCCCCTCCAAGTCCCCACAGCGAGGGGCGGCGCGCAGGACCTCCTCCCAGCCCACCCGTCCCCCTCAACGCCCATCGCTCACCAGCAGCGTCAGGGCAATGGTCATGAGCACCGCACACCCCGCCATCCCCGCCAGGCCGATGAGGTGGAGGGTCCTGCGTCCGGCTCGTTCCACCACGAAGAGCTGTCGGATGGAGACAGGCGTCCATCAGCACATTCCCCGCCTGGAGGAAAGCCCCCTTCTCTCCACCTTCCCTGGTGAGAGCTCGGTGGGCCAAAACTCACCGAAACGACTGTGAAAGCCGTATTCACCACACCGGAGCCGATGGTGGCGTAGACGGGCTGCTCCACACCCGACTTCTCGAAGATGCTGGTGGAGTAGTAAAAGACCTACAAAGGGCAGGGATGTCAGGTCTGGCATCAACCCACCACGTGATGCTGACTTGGACCCAGCACAACCCAAGTTCTGGGTGAAACAAGCTGAGGCCACAGCATCCAGGTCC
Organism: Calonectris borealis; assembly: GCF_964195595.1. Classification (NCBI taxonomy): domain Eukaryota; kingdom Metazoa; phylum Chordata; class Aves; order Procellariiformes; family Procellariidae; genus Calonectris; species Calonectris borealis. The sequence continues at coordinate 7,603,774 of NC_134334.1, forward strand.
CCCCAAAACTCACCGCATTGATCCCCGAGAGCTGCTGGGACAGCTGCAGGATGATCGCGATGAGGATGGGCTGGCGATACATGGGGGAACGGAAGAGCTCCATTATGGTGACCTTCTTCTCCCTCATCATTTGCCGGCTCTCCTCCTTCATCTCCTGGAGGTCGCTGCTGACGTCCGTCGTGCCCCGCAGCTTCTTGAGGACTAAGGGGAAGAGGTGGAGTCAGGAGCAGCTGAGGAACCTCCTGCGTGGTGGGACGAGCTCGGGGACGGGGGTCACTCACCGCTCTTGGCTTTGTTCTCCTCGTTGCGGTTGATGAGGAGGAAGCGGGGGCTCTCGGGGGCGAAGGGCAGGATGATGCACTGCAGCAGGGCAGGGATGAAGATGAACCCCAGGAGCAGCGGCCAGAGTGATTCGTTTCCCATGATCAAGTCCAAACCGAACACCTGCGGACGAGAGGGGTTGAGCCAGCCTTGCCCAGCTCAAGCTGGACCCAGCTCTGCTGCTCATGGGTGCACTACAGGCTTGGACACCCATATTGGGGCGTGGACAGCTGTGTTGCTTCCAGGTGGCCAACAGATACCATATCACGATGCTGCCCATCCCAAACCTTAAGATCTCACAGCATCCCTGCTCCCGCTGAGCTCCAGGTCCATCCCTCCAGCCCCAGCTCCTTCTGAAGGACCACGCAGATCCACGGCACGGGCAGCGCCCTGCGCCACTGGACTAAACCCCATCCTCTGCAGACCTTGATGAGCATCAGAAGCAAAGATGGGGAACCCCTCGGCCGGTTCTCCGGCACTTACCTGCGCGATGAGGATGCCCAAGACGATGCCGAGCTGGTGGAAGGTCCCCAACGCGCCCCGCAGCGCGGTGGGCGACACCTCGCCCACGTACATGGGCACGAAACCGGTGGTGAGGCCAGAGTAGAGGCCGATGATGAAGCGGCCGAGGATGAGCATCTCGAAGGAGAGAGCCATCTTGGAGAAACCCATGAGGATGGCGGACACGAAGGCGAGAACGTTGGACATCAGCATGGAGTTGCGCCTGGGGAGGGAAGGGAGGAGGGTGAGGAGGACGGCGGGTGTCAGAGAGGCTGAAGGGGTGTCGGAAGAACCCAAACGTCAGCAGGAGGGAGGTGTCCCTGGGGTGCCAGGGTGGGGTGAGGCTGCACGACCCCCCGTTGGGGTACACCACGCTTGGTGCTCACCGTCCAAAGCGATTGACAAAGAGCCCCACGGAGAAGGATCCGATCATGCCTCCGACGGAGAAGATGGCGACGGAGAGGGACCAGAGCGTGGTGAGGGTGGCAGGGCTGATGGGATCCTCATATCGGTACAGCCAGGTACGGTTGTAGAAGTCCTCAATCACCTGCGAAAGAGGGGGGAAAAAACGAAGCTCTGGGTTAAAACCATCCCCATTTTTTTCTGCACCACCGGTGTTATGAGTTGCCCGGCCTCAGCCCGGCCACCTACAGGCCCTTGGCCAGCGAGCGCGGCTCACAAGACGATGCGTCACGGAGCCAGGAGCCGCCCAGCCAGTGGCTCGGCTCCAACCCAAGGGAGGAAACCTGATGGAATGCGCAAGGGAAATGCAGCCGGACGGGTTCTAGTCTCGCCCTGCCGAGAGAGGCTCGGCGTTGCCAAAATACCTCTTTTGCCTCGCCGGGCGGCCGCGGGGAGCTCACGCTCCTCCCCGGGGCAGGGGCGGCGGGGAGGGAGGCCTCCATCACCGGAGGAGAACATGATGGGGGAGAGATGGCAGAGATGGTGGAAGAAGGTGAGGAAGACAGCAGGGTCATCCGGGCAGCTGATCATTCCCATCCCCTTGGTCACTCCCTTAAATTTAATTTCTAGGGTTTTTTCCTGCAATACTTCCATAATGCAATACTTCTGCTCTAATTCTGCAATACTGCAATGCTGCTGCAACGCTAACATCCAAAACAGGCGCTCGTTTCTAATTACCGTCTTCACAGGACGCCCTTTTTTATATATCTTACATATTTTTAAAGCCAGCCCACTGCTGAAAGCTTCAACTAAGTTATTTAAGGGTCACCCATACCCAAGACAAAAAAAAGCAAAGGGCTCGATAACAGGCCCGACCAACCCTGGCTGGAAGGAGCGGAGATTTTGTGCAAGCAGGGGAAGCTGCTGCTGGACGTCAAGTGGCTCAGAGACCTCACTGCTTCAAAGGGTGTCACACGCGCTCGGCTCCCGATTAAGTGTTTGCACAATTGCACTTTGTTTTCTAGTTTTCCCATCGCTTCAAGCACAAACGAGAGCCGCTGGCAGAGGCAGCGCAAGAAATACACCCCGTGCTTCGCTATAAATGTCAATAATGTAATTTTTTAAGTTGTTCCTCTTACAAAGCCCCTAAACCATTAGGATTTTAAGTGATTTTGTTTGCCTCCTGCTTTGCCTGGAAGTTTTGATGCTTTGGGGGCTTTTCTCCCCTTTTTCTAACACAACAAAGAATGGATATTATTATTATTTGGAGAACCCAGGACTGGCTCAGGCTCTCGGTGGGGGTAAGCAGGTCTCTCTCTGCGCGGTGCTCTAAATTCCTCCCTACCTTCCTCAAAAGCCTCCAGCTCTCTCCCCTTGAAGCAGAAAAAAATTAATCCAAGCGACAGCGGATGCCCCTGTGCTGGCTGAGCCAGGCTGGGCTGCGCTTTGGCTTATCAAAAAATAACACCCAAATCCCCCCCTCCTGGCCCCCTTTCCTCCTGCAAAAAAGGATGGATGGAAAAACCCACCATGAATCGGTTGTTGGGAGAGGAGGAGATGGAAAATTATGAGTTTAAAGTGAGAAGCATGAAAAAAAATAATCGCATTTCCCAAAAGTTAAGGGTTTTTCCCCCTCTCTCGCCCTCATTTCATTTCAGGTGAGTGTTTTCTACCAGCCCTCGCCCAGTTTCGGGCCGTCCCCTCCACACGTCACGTCTGCAAGCACCCCACAAACACCAAGCCGCTGTTTCAGCAGCGGGGAGGACTATATTAAGAGGACCACAAAACCGGCGTTCAGCCCTCCGCGTGAGAAAGGAGCCTTTCTGCGAGGCCGCCGGCCGCGGGGAGCTGCTGCCAGCAAACGTTGCTGCATTTGCATCGCTGAAGCCAGGGGAACGATGCACCCCAGTCCTGCACCCCCATGCATCCCAATCCTACGCCCGCATGCATCCCAATCCCAGCCCCGATGCATCCCCATCCCAATCCTTCGCCCCTATGCGTCCCCATCCTAACGCTGCGCCCCAATTTATCTCGATGCATCCCCATCCCAACCCTGCGCACTGATGCATCCTAATCCCAATGCACCTCCATCCTGCGCCCCAATGCATCCCCACTCCAACTCCGATGCATCCCAATCCCGCACCCCGATGCGTCCCCATCCCAACCCTGCACCCCAATGCATCCCCATCCCAACCCTGCGCCCCAATGCATCCCCACTCCAACTCCGATGCATCCCAATCCCGCACCCCGATGCGTCCCCATCCCAACCCTGCACCCCAATGCATCCCCATCCTAACCCTGCGCCCCAATTTATCTCGATGCATCCCCATCCCAACCCTGTGCACTGATGCATCCAACTCCGATGCATCCCAATCCCGCACCCCGATGCGTCCCCATCCCAACCCTGCACCCCAATGCATCCCCACCCTTAAAGGTGGGATGAACCCCGGTGCCCAGAGCATCCTGCTACCCATCCTGCCTCCCCTCGTGCCCCGATACAGAGCACCCAAATCCTTTCCCCCGTCAGCTCTGCGCCCTAAACACAGCGTCACTCGCTGGGTGACTCGCCCCTAAAATACACGGCCCATCCCTGGCCTGAGCCCCAAGGGTTTAATCCTAAAACGCACGAGGGAAACTGAGGCAACACCCATCACGGGGGGATCTTGCTTGGCTGGGGGTCTGTAGGAACCGGAGCTCGGTCCCCAGCTCTGACGCGGTCCCTGCCCACGTCACCCAAAGCAGCATCTCCTGGGTCAGGAGAGGATGGAGAAAAGTCCTTCAGCCGCAGGGAAACCACGCGCCTCCTCGGGATGCGGGGGCCAGGCTCCGACGCAAGGCGGTAATTACAGAGCGCCTGCTCCCCGCGGTGCCGGAGTTCAGGGAAAAACGAGGGCAGATGCCAGAAAGCAGCTCCTCAGCATGTTTCCAGGGATTTCCCAGCTCGCCGCTGTTTCAAACACCGCTCCCGTCGCCCGTCTCCGGAGGAGGATGCTTGCCGCAGGCCAAGCATGAACGTCACCAGCGCGGATCGGTCCAGGGGTCGGGATTTTTTAGCAGGGTGATGCTTTCGGCAGACGGATGCGTGCACTGTGGCCGTGGGTGCGAGCACCGAAGGTGCTGGTCGGGAGTCGCGGCCTCCAGCCGCGTGAAATCCCACTCGGGCCACTCACCGTGCTTAAATACGACTTGACGCAACACCTCGAATAAAGGCAATTTGCGTCTTTATTGCTCTTTCCACGCTGATGGCGGTCTGGGAAGTTTTTGCACGGGGTCTTCTCTCCCGCAAAGAGTTTTTTTCACGCTCGAGGCGAGATTTTGCAGCCCGTTCGCTGGTAAAGGGGATTAATACTCTCGTGGCGTGAATCCCGCCTTGGTGGTTTTAATTATTTGGGATGGCGCACCAGAGGCTGTGACGATGCTCGGGGACAGGCTCTGCTCTCGGGCGGCAGCAGCTGGACCCCGCTTTGTCCTTCGACACCTTACCCCGGCAGTTGAGCTTTACCCAGGGCACGTCGCAAGCACCACATGGCATTTCTGAGCTAACATTTCCAAGTCTTTAACACCTCAAAATTTGGGAAAAGTCAAGTTTTTCAAGACTCCCACATACCTACGGGTCGCTGGAGGGTCTTGGCACTATGGTAGGGGAAGGAGCAAACACCTCCTGCTCTCCATCCCCTTTTGCACGCAGCCCGTCCCAGTCGACCCCCTCTCCTCCCGGGGACGTCCTGCCCCCGATGCTCCGGGATGCAAAGCTCCCATAGGAGCCATCATTCCCTGCTTCGAGATGACTCAAACCCTAATTAGCTCCCAGACCTTTGCTAAAAGCCGAGGTTAAAAGTTACGCCTGTCCCACCCGGAGAGCATCCTGCACGCGTTCCTGGGATTTTTCCCGGCAAAAACGCTAAGCAAGGAGGAAACTAATTCTCCTGGGAAGGCGGGAGCTACATAACTCCCTCGCAAATCCCATTACAGGCAGTAAGCTGCCTAGCGGGATGTACTATTTTAGCCGGGCTGGCAGCGGATGCAGGTTTGTTTTCGAGAGGGGGGTGGAATTTTGCTACGGTGAGGTTGCGCGGCGCACGCTCACCTTCTGCGGGGCGTTGATAACACCGGTGTTGTAGCCGAATTGCAAGGAACCCATCACCGCTCCTCCCACGGCGAGCATCAGGCGAGCCGTCATCTGCAGGAAAAAGGGGAAGAAAACAAAAAAGAGGGGTCAAACTTGGGGTCCCAGCTATGTCTGCCCCCCCCCTCCATCGGAGAGGTCCCCCAGCGCTTCTCCCCGGGGAGCAGCAAGAGGAGGAGGGCTGCTCGTGAGATTGTGAGCATGAATATGCAGGATAAAAGAGAAAACTTGCTTTTTTTATGGCACCCACGTGGGCTAGGGGAAAAAAAAAATTAAAAAAAATACTGTTTGGGGCTTAAAAAAAATACTGTTTGGGGATTCCAGGAATTTTTTGCCTCTGGACTGGGGCGGGAGGTTTTATCTGGGCTCGCAGGGTCCCCTCCGAGGGCTCCACGTGACGCCCGGGCGGCCCGCCAGCACGAGATGCTTTTGGGGACGCCGCAGCGACGACGACGCCGGACGGCCAAGCATCATCCCAGCACCGGCGCAAGGATGCCCTGGACAGCCGCCGCTAACGAAGTTTTTGCATCGAAGCCTAATTAACAGTCGCTAAGCAAAATCCCAGCTATTTGGCAAACCCTTCGCCCGCCTCCTCTTCCTCCTGCTTAAGCCGGAGCGACAATCAGATCCTTGTTTGGGAGTGGGGTCAGGGCAGGCCAGCACTTGGGCCACCTTCGTTAACGGCCCAATTATCCCAGGCAGGAGATTTTCCCGGCGCTCAGCTCCAAGAACCAGGATCCGACATTCCCAGTTAATCAGCTTTGGGATGATCCACGTGAAATTTATAAGCCCCTTATTTTGGGGGGGGGCTGGGCTCTCTCCGGTTATCCCAGGTACCAGTGCATCGCCCCAACGCAGGGATGCTCCCCCGGCATCTCGGATTAATATTCCCAAGGGATTGGTGCTGGTCAGACCCCACCTAAATACAACCCCTAGATCAGGAGGGCTGATTACAAAGCAAACACACACAAAAAAAGGATATTTTCTTATTTAAGAAGCATTTTGTTATTTTTTTAAAATAAATATTATAATTAAGTGCTGCTCACTGACCTCGCCTCTCTGGCCAAGCCGCCTCCCCCCACGTTAAAAGTTTGCAGGGAAAAAGCAACAGGGAATAAAGCCAGCCCCGTTAATGAAGCTCATTAATTAGGCTTGGCCCCAACACAACTAATCAGGGATGTTTTAGCACTTGGTTTTGTTCAGTGCTTCTGAATAAAGCCATCCCGAGAAGAAAATGCCCCACTTGGGAGGGCAAAAACAGGCTGGAAAGTTCCTGGCATCCCAGAAAAACAAGGAAAAAGCCCCAAAAAAATCCAAAATCCTGACTCCAATTTCATCCATCTGCCTGCTGCTCCACAAAAGTGCAACAGGCAACACTGGGAATGCTGAAAGCAACCCGTGCTTGAATAAGTGTCACAAAAAAGCGGGTTTTTTTGGTCTTTGGGTGGTTTTGAGGTGTTTATGGGGTTTCAGATTATTTTTCTTTGCTTTTTGGGGGCCACCCCTCGCTTTTTGGGGTAGCGATTTTTACTTTGCATCGCTGAAGGCCGGCTCACTCGCTCCGAAAAGCCGACGGGCGATCCCCCACGTACGGCGAAGGCGCGGGTGAGTCACAGCGGCACGGTGCCGCAGGGATGGGGATGCATCACGCCAGCGTGAACTTTGCTCCGAGAAGGTGGCAGGTAGCAAAACCTCATCGCTCCAACACCAGCCACTACCCCACAGAGAATTAAATAATAAAACTACTTTTGCAATTTTAACCGCTAGCAAAAAAAAAAAACAACCCCGTAGATTTTTAATCTCTAGCAAAAAAAAAAAAAAAACAACTTCTGTTTTTAGCCTCTAGCAAAAAAACCTTTATATTTTTAACCTTTAGCAAAAAACCCTTGTATTTCTATTAAACTCCAGCAGCTCGAAGAGGTGAAGGGATAGAGTTGGTAGGAAGGCTGCCGGCATTTTTGGAGGCTCTCCCCGGGCAGGGTCACTGTGAGTCAGCTCCTCCCGCTCGCTTCTGGCTTCCCAGCTCCAAACACGCTGCCCGGCCCGATCCCGCAGCCTTTCTGCTTTAACCTCGCCATTAAAGGAGAGGCTTAAGATGGCGAATTAGGGGGAAAAAAAAAAAATAAAAAAAGTTGATTTTTAAGGGCAGCCTTGCATGGGAAACTCCTGCAAAAGCACACGCAGGGTTTGCTGGGGTTTTTTTTTTTTTTTAGTGCTTGCAGAAAACTGCAGCTTTATTTGGAGTTTGGGGGGGAGGAAAAAAAAAAAACATATTTCCCCTTCTTGCTTTTATGCAATAAACTTATTTACAGCCTGGATATATCCAACACTTGTGGTTTCTTCCCTACTAACTCCTATACCTTATAGGAAGGTAGGCGCGGCGCTTGTAATTTTAATAAATTTGTAATTTTTTTTGCCGCTTCCTGCTTCCTTCGTCGCTCAAACACGGAAGCCAGGATGCTCGGAGCAGATATCGACCCGTGGGGTGACAGCAGCCCCCCCCAAACTCCCAGCAAGCTCCGTTTGGTTTACAACTCATCTTTTTTACTCTTTTTTTTTCTTCCCCCTCCAGTGCGGAAGGATTTCAGGATACTGCCTGCCTCATGGAACAAGGAAATTAATAATCCCTTTAAAAAAAAAAAAATTAAGAAAAAGTGTCCCAGGAGGGAATTTCAGGAAAATCCACATTTAAAAAGAGCCCGTAAAAATTAGCCACAAGGCTTTAACGAGCATCCCAGAGGCTGATTGCAAGAGGTCCCGTCCTGGGAGGGATGCAGGGGGTTATTGTGGGGAGGGGGTGCAGCCTTGCAGCATCTTGCACGCTTGTTTGCACACTTGTGCACGCTCGCCGGAGTGAAGATAACCGGATCCGGCCATTGCCCGGGATAACACGGCTGCACGCTGGCTCCCAGCCCAGGAAAAACTTACGCACCCACCGAGGGCCGGGTAAAACTTGCTCCTAAAGCCGCGGCATGTGCCACAGCGCCGGCGTTTACCGACGGGGCGGGGGGGGTTGCAGCCGAAGAATGGGGGTAACACCGGCACCACGGGGATCAGCCAAGATTTGGGGGGGATTATCGGTGTGAGGAAAAAACTCCCGGTGGGGGGAAGCGGAGTTAGAGCGGCGTTATTTTATTTTTTTATTTATTTTATCCTAAAGGTCAGCTGGGGACGGCGACACGAGCCCTCCCGAGTTTTGCAACCGCAAGAGTGTCTGCGACAAGCCCAGGAAATGTTTTTGCATGTGAAGAGCCGGAGCAGCCCAGCTCCATGGGCAGTAAAGCATCTCTGGCTTCAATAATATTAAATATTAAATGTAAGGGTGCGGGCTGAGCTCATCCCCCACCCCCCAGCACCCCTACCACCAGCTGCTTCAATAAAAATCTCTTCTTTCCTTGCAAAATGCACTCTGGATTTAAGCATCGCCCATCAGAGCGCAGCAAATTGTTCCTGCATTTAATTACCTTAAAAAAAAATTAATCATTTCTAACCCAAATTTATCTAATGGGGTAGTTATTAAGATGGAAAAGCAGAGGGAGCGCGTCTCCGGCTCCATTTCGGTAGCCGGGAGTTAAGCCCGGCCGGCAGCGCATCAGATTTCTTCGTTACGAGAGCAAATTTCTTTTTAATTCCTCCCCCCATGGACGCGCTGCCGGCCGTCACGTTCCCGGCTCCCAGCCCCAAACCCACACCTCGCCCAAAAAAACCAGCGCTGGGGTAGAGCCTGCTTTAAATAAAGTAATTTTAAAATACAATATATATATATAAATATAAATTTAAATTAAAAAAAACCTAGTATTCCCAATGCTCCAAAACCAGGGGGGGAAAAAATAAGGAGTTGTTTGCTGAGGAGAAAAAGAAGAGAAGTTGCTCCCGTAACATCTTTAATTGGAATAAAATTATTATTTTTGTTTTTAATTACACATTGCCCAGTGCTTTGCACCGCCACAGAGCGAATTTTTTATTTCCTTCCCTCGAAAAAAAAAAAAACCTTATATACTTGAATATATCCCAAAACACTCCCAGAAGGGACTATTTTGGGGGGTCAGCATCCCCAGGCGATGCCCGGGACAAGCGAACCCCGGAGTCTAACGTTAACGACCCTGCCGTAATTAACTCACCTTCCTCATTTAGGACCTGACGTCGCATCGCTTTAACTCACCTTTATTATTAGAAATCAATTTATTTGAGGCAGGTCGAGGCGTTGGGAGGACTCGGCTGCTGCTGACCAGCCAAGTGAGTTTATATTATTTAATAATTCCGTTTTGGGGGTAAATTGATGGGAATTGGGTCAAAACGGTGCAAAGAGCTGACGCCGTGATGCGACCCAGCCATCCCCCAGCATCGCCAGGGGGGTCCCAGGGGTGTCCCCGTCCCCCCCTCAGTGTCACCCCGGCCTCGCACCCCCCAAAAGCAAACTCAGCAGTTTTGGGGCCTTGTTGCCTTTTCCTCACCCCCAAAATGGGGCCAAAAGTGCCTTTTTTGGCTCTTTCCTTTGCATTTTCTCACCTCAAAGCGGGGGGGTGGGGGGAACCCCAAAACTCCCAGGTGCGCCACGAAGCGCCGAGGCTGCGGGGTGGGTTGTTTTGGGGCTTTTTCCCTTGTTTTTGAGGTAAATTTTTTAAAGAAATGTTTATTTTGCGTGGCGGCGCCCACGCGCGGGCACCCACGCGTGTCCTCGGCGCGATGCGAGCTGCGCCCTGACTGCTTGAGGGGGCCGAACGAAGCCCGGTTCCCCACCCCCCCCCCCCCCCAACCGGAGCGCGCCCGTGGACGACCGCTCTTTCCCCGGTTGTGTAACGCGGGGCGGGGGGGCGGGGAGGGGGAGGGAAGCGGGACGGCGGGGATTTTCCAGGCGCGGCGTGCTCACCTTGCTGCCGGTCTCCATGGCGGCCCCGGGGCGGCGGCGGGGCGGCGGGGCTGGCGGCGGCGGGCCGGGGCCGGGGGGGGCGGCGGAGCGGCGCGCAGCGGAGCGGAGCGGTGGCGCGCGGCCGCGGCGGGGGCATTGAAGCGGCTTAAGAGAGCGGGCGAGCAGGGGGCGCGCGGCGGCGCGGGGCGGCGGCGCCCATTGGGCGGCGCGGGGGAGGGGGCGGGGCCAGGCGGGGGAAGGGGGCGTGGCGCGGAGGGGGCGGGGAGGCGGGGCGGGGCGAGGAGGGGCGTGCGCGGGGGTGTGGGAGGGGGCGCGCGGGGGGCGGGAAGGGGCGAGCGCGTGTGGGTCCGCACGTGGGCGTGGGGGCGGGGGGGGGGGGTGCACGTGCGGGTGTGGGGGTGGGCACGTGTGGGGGTGTGCAAGCGGGGGTGTGCGCGTGCGTGCACGTGTTGCACGCGGGGGAGCGGGCAAGTGTGGGTGCCCAAGCGTGCAAGTGGGTGTGCGCCTGTGTTTGCACGCGTGTGAGTGTGGGTGCATGAGTGTGCAGGCGGGTGTGTGCACGTGTTTGCACGCGTGTGAGTGTGCAAGTGTGGGTGCATGAGTGTGCAGGCGGGTGTGTGCACGTGTTTGCACGTGTGTGAGTGTGCAAGTGTGGGTGCATGAGTGTGCAGGCGGGTGTGTGCACGTGTTTGCACGTGTTTGCACGCGTGTGAGCGTGCAAGTGTGGGGGTGTGAGCGTGCAAGTGTGTGTGTGCACACATGTGAGTGTGCAAGTGTGCACGCCTGTGCGTGTGCACATACGAGTGTGGGTGTACGCCTGTGGGTGTGTGCAAGTGCGTGTGCCGGTACATGTGTGTGTGCACGTATGAGTGTGCAAGTGCGTGCACGCCTGTACACACGTGTGCTTCTGAGTGTGCACATGTGAGTGTGCAAGCCTGTGTGCTTGTATGTTTGTGTGTGCTTGTGTGCGTGTGCACACGTGTGCGTGCATGTGTGTGCACACGTGAGTGTGCATGTGCGTGTGTGCCTGTACATGTGTGCGCTTGTGCAAGCACTTTGCTGCAAGCCCCTGTGAGCTGTATGTACGTGTGTGTGCGTGCATGCACGTGTGTCTGCGTACCTGTGCATGAGTGTGCATGCACCTGTGTGTGTTTCTGTGCACACGCACGTGCGTGTGCACCTGCACGCGTGTGCATATAAATGTGTGCATGCACCTGCATGCTTGTGCACGTGTGCAATGCATCAGGCTGCATGTGCATCTGTGCAGGTGAATGCATCTGTGCATGCATGTGCTTGCCGGTGTGTGTGCATGCAACCTCCTGCACGTGCTCACCTATCCACGTGTGTGCACACCTCTCTGTGTGTGTGTGTGCGCGGCTGTGTGCATATACATGGGTGCATGCATGCTGCAAAGCCCTGGTGAGCACACGTGCATGTGCAACAGTCCCTGGGGTCCTGGCTCCACCAGCCTCGATCCCAAAAAAATCCAGGAGCAAACTCCGGCTTCCCGGGAATGGCGCTGGAACAGCAACGTCAGGGAAGAAGGCGGCTGCCAGCAAGCATCTTCCTCTAGCATCGCTCCGATGCAAACCCTGCGGCCCAGTGCAAAACCCCACGGCCAGTGCAACACCCTGCGCCTGGTGCAAAACCCTGCACGTGGTGCAATACCCCGCATGCGGTGCAAAACCCCACACCTGGTGCAATACCGCATACATGATGCAAAACCCTGCACCCAATGCAATACCCTGCGTGCGGTGCAAAACCCCACAGCCAGTGCAATACTCTGGGCCTGGTACAAAACCCTGCACCTGGTGCAAAACCCCACAGCCTGTGCAAAACCCCATGCCTGGTGCAAAACTTGCGCCTGGTGCAATACCCCACATATGGTACAAAACCCCACATGCAGTGCAAAGCCCCGCAGCCTGTGCAAAACCTCGTGGCCTGTGCAATACCCCAGTCACAGTGCAAAACCCCACATGCAGTGCAAAACCCCGCACCCTGTGCAAACCCCCATGGCCTGTGCAATATCCCAGTCACGATGCAAAACCCCGCACCCTGTGCAAAACGCCATGGCCTGTGCAATATCTCAGTCACGGTGCAAAACCCCGCTCCTGGTGCAAAACCCTGCACCTGGCGCAATACCCCAGTCACAGTGCAAAACCCCACATGCAGTGCAAAACCCCGCCGCCCATGCAAAACCCCAGGTCTGGTGCAAAACCCTGCACCTGATGCAATACTCCAGTCACAGTGCAAAACCCTGTAGCCTGTGCAAAACCCCAGGCCCGGTGCAAAACCCCAGTCACGGTGCAAAAACCCGCTCCTGGTGCAGAACCCTGTACCTGGTGCAATACCCTGTACGCTGCAAAACCCCGCATGCGGTGCAAAACCCCACAGCCTGTGCAAAACCCCGGGCCCGGTGCAAAACCCTGCACCCCGTGCAAAACCCCGTGGCCTGTGCGCTACCCCAGTCACGGTGCAAAACCCCGCACCCTGTGCAAAACGCCGTGGCCTCTGCAAAACCCCGTGGCCTCTGCAAAACCCCGCACCCTGTGCAAAACCCCGTGGCCTCTGCAAAACCCCGCACCCTGTGCAAAACCCCGCACCCCGTGCAAAACCCCGTGGCCTCTGCAAAACCCCGCACCCTGTGCAAAACCCCGTGGCCTCTGCAAAACCCCGCACCCTGTGCAAAACCCCGCAACCTGTGCAAAACCCCGCAAGGCGCAGGGCTGGCTCGGAGCAAGCCGTGCACCCCCTCTCCCCCTTTTCCAGGGTGCAATGAATTTTTGGGGTGCACGCAACTGAAAATCCGGAGGGAAAACCAGCCGGGCAGGGGGTTCTGGGGTGGATGTGCCGGCGTGCACGTCCGCCAGCTCCTCCCATCCCGGCGTCCCAGCGCCAGGCCGCAGAAGGTGATGCCGGGGGTCCCGCGCAGGGACGCGCCTGCAGCTCTTTGTCCAGCCTCGAGTCCCAAAATCTCCCCTTTTTGCCCCAAAACCATTGAGAAAAATTATCCAAAAAATCATTCCAATCATAAAAGTGCAATTCCCCGCGTTAGTTTGTTTCCAATCCTCGTTTTTTTGCTAGAGCGAAGAACGCGAGAAAAAAAGGAAAAGTGAAAAAAAAAGGCCAAACAAAAAGGAAAAAAAAAGAAAAAGCCAAAAAAGCAAAAAAAAGGGGAAAAAAAAGGAAAAAAAAAAGAAAAGGAAAAAAAGGCAAAAGAAAAGGAAAAGAAAAAAAAAGGGGGGAAAAAAGCAAAAGAAAAGCAAAAAAAAAAGGAAAAAAGGGCAAAAAAAAAGGAAAAAAAAAGAAAAAGCCAAAAAAAAAGGCAAAAAAAAAAAAAAAGCAAAAGTGGAAATTGGACAAAAATTCCAAAAACTCAAAGTCAACGATGAATTTTCTTTTCCTAAAGCTGCAAAATTTCCCCCCAAATTTGGCCATTTTGGGCGAATCCTCGACTCTCAACTCCAAGAAACAGAAATTTTACCAATCCCAACCCTGTTTTTTCAATTTTTTCCCTTTTTTTTTTTTTTTTCCTTATCCCAAACGGGAACCGGGGAAATGTTGTTTTTTTTTTTTGGCTGATTTGGCATTTTTATGTGGAGAAAAAAAAAAACCACCCAAGTGGGTGTCGGGCGGGAATGCTGACGGAAGGGAAAAGGGCCGGAGGAGGGATAATCCCGGTCGGAGCCATGAGCTGGAGGGGGATTTAGGGGAGATTTTGGTCGGTCCCGTCCCTTTGAACGGGGAAAAAAAGGGATAAAATAAATATCCCGGGGGCGGGAGGGGACGGGAATGAGGGGAAAAAAAGGGAAATTGGGATTTTGGGGTTTTTAAGGGTCAAGGCAGGGGGTCTCATGGAGAGGCCAGAGGCCAGGGCGATGGGCTCAGGGAGTCGGGTGGCGGTGGAGGCCAGAGGCCACGGCGATGGGCTCAGGGAGTTGGGTGGCGGTGGAGGCCAGAGGCCACGGCGATGGGCTCAGGGAGTTGGGTGGCGGTGGAGGCCAGAGGCCACGGCGATGAGCTCAGGGAGTTGGGTGGTAGTGGAGGCCAGAGGCCACGGCGATGGGCTCAGGGAGTCGGGTGGCGGTGGAGGCCAAAGGCCACGGCGATGGGCTCAGGGAGTTGGGTGGCGGTGGAGGCCAAAGGCCACGGCGATGGGCTCAGGGAGTTGGGTGGCGGTGGAGGCCAGAGGCCACGGCGATGAGCTCAGGGAGTTGGGTGGTGGTGGAGGCCAGAGGCCATGGCGATGGGCTCAGGGAGTTGGGTGGCGGTGGAGGCCAGAGGCCACGGCGATGAGCTCAGGGAGTTGGGTGGTAGTGGAGGCCAGAGGCCACGGCGATGGGCTCAGGGAGTCGGGTGGCGGTGGAGGCCAGAGGCCACGGCGATGGGCTCAGGGAGTTGGGTGGCGGTGGAGGCCAGAGGCCACGGCGATGGGCTCAGGGAGTTGGGTGGCGGTGGAGGCCAGAGGCCACGGCGATGAGCTCAGGGAGTTGGGTGGTAGTGGAGGCCAGAGGCCATGGCGATGGGCTCAGGGAGTTGGGTGGCGGTGGAGGCCAGAGGCCACGGCGATGGGCTCAGGGAGTTGGGTGGTAGTGGAGGCCAGAGGCCATGGCGATGGGCTCAGCCTCCCCAAGGGATTCGAGTTGTGCTGAGGACGGAGGCCACGGTGATGGGCTCAGGGAGTCAAGTGGCACTGGAGGCCAGAGGCCACGGCGATGGGCTCGGGGAGTTGGGTGGTGGTGGAGACCAGAGCCCACAGTGACGGGCTCGGGGAGTCGGGTGGCGGTGGAGGCCAGAGGCCATGGTGATGGGCTCGGGGAGTTGAATGGTGGTGGAGGCCAGAGGCCATGGTGATGGGCTCAGGGAGTCGGGTGGCGGTGGAGTCCAGAGGTCATGGCGATGGGCTCAGGGAGTCGGGTGGCGGTGGAGGCCAGAGGCCATGGCGATGGGCTCAGGGAGTCGGGTGGCGGTGGAGTCCAGAGGTCATGGCGATGGGCTCAGGGAGTTGGGTGGCGGTGGAGGCCAGAGGCCACGGCGATGAGCTCAGGGAGTTGGGTGGTAGTGGAGGCCAGAGGCCATGGCGATGGGCTCAGGGAGTTGGGTGGCGGTGGAGGCCAGAGGCCACGGCGATGAGCTCAGGGAGTTGGGTGGTAGTGGAGGCCAGAGGCCATGGCGATGGGCTCAGGGAGTTGGGTGGTAGTGGAGGCCAGAGGCCATGGCGATGGGCTCAGCCTCCCCAAGGGATTCGAGTTGTGCTGAGGACGGAGGCCACGGTGATGGGCTCAGGGAGTCAAGTGGCACTGGAGGCCAGAGGCCACGGCGATGGGCTCGGGGAGTTGGGTGGTGGTGGAGACCAGAGCCCACAGTGACGGGCTCGGGGAGTCGGGTGGCGGTGGAGGCCAGAGGCCATGGTGATGGGCTCGGGGAGTTGAATGGTGGTGGAGGCCAGAGGCCATGGTGATGGGCTCAGGGAGTCGGGTGGCGGTGGAGGCCAGAGGTCATGGCGATGGGCTCAGGGAGTCAGGTGGCGGTGGAGGCCAGAGGCCACGGTGATGGGCTCAGCCTCTCCGTCTTCGCCCTCTTCCCCACCGCAGATCCCGGCTCTGACTCACAGCACGGCACACCCCCCCTCCACGCGGCCGGCAGGATTTCTGCAGAAAAACGTAATTCCCGGCAGACGAGGAAATCCGGCCCCTTTTATACCCCTTCCCTGTGTCGCATCACGTTGTTGTCTCACCAGGTCGTTATCTCGCGGCCTCTCCCGTCCCTGCCCATGTCCCCAGCCTTGGGGACACTGGGGACACGGGCGTCCCGGTGACACCCAGGATTCGAGGGGGGGGTTTTGGGCAGCAGCTCCTATTTTTTCCGGCAAAGTCCAGGGTGGGATAGCCTTTCCAGGGGTGGTGTTCGGGTAATAAAATCGGCATCACCAGACGGCGCAAGGGAGGGAATTTGGCTTTGCTGGGACTTGATGCCACCGGCGTCTCCATAGCCAAAAATCCTGGATTATCCCTAAAAAATTTAGGGAAAACTTTCACACTTGACCTCCGACGCCGAGCATCTTTGGGACGGAGTTAATCCACTTCAGGGGGGAATTTTATTTTAAATTTTCAATGCGTTTTGAGCCTCGAGCAGCTTTAAAAGAAATCCCTGAGCCAAAAGGTGGGGTTTTCTTTTTTAAAATCCAAGCAAAAATCCCCCAAAGTGGAATTTCCAGACATCCCCCCTCCCAATTTCTCCCCATCTCCCCAAAAAAATCACGGAAAATAAAAAATCCCACCGGAGTTTGTAATTCCCATCGCTGCTTACACAACAGCCCCAGCCCCCAACAGCTGGAAGCGGCTGTCAACATCTGGCCGGCGCCTCACCCCGGTGACCCCATCGCCGCGCCAGCAAATTGGGTCAAACCGCGGCGGTTTTGCCGCCGTGAGGTTTTTTGAAGGTGCGGGTTGAGACGGGGTCGGACCAGGAAGCAGTCAAAGCCGGAAAACATCGGCCCAGGTGATGAAATTCGGGGCAAAGTCCATACGGAAATCGGGATTTGTAATAAAATCAGGTTGGGCAATGCCGGCACAACCTTCCTCAGGGATTTCAGCCTTCTTGGGTTGACTTTTCCAGTGGGATTTTGTGTTGTTCCCGGAGAGACGGGGGGCGTTCGGCTCTGTCTTGATCCAGGGGATGGTCCTGCCGCATCCCGGCACCGCTTGGTCCAGCTCGAGGGATGCGGTGAAGCATCAGCCCCACCACCCCAACCCTGGAGACGTCAAAGCTCTTTCACATCCATCGGGTTTGGATTTACCAGCCATCACCTCTTGGATTTCACTCTTTATCTTTAAACCAAGACTAGTTAAACCCTTCTCCTTGTTAGGCTGGGATTAAAGTGCATTAAACCCTCCAGTCCGTAGGTTAGAATGAGACAGACGCTCCGCGTCCGAGAAAGCAGGAACGCCGAACCCAATAAAAGCAATTACTGTCATTTAATTTATCCCAATTAATAAGCAGCGAGCCTCGTCTGAAGTTTTCCAGGCTAGGCAGCGACTTTCTAGTCCTAAACTGCGCTGGGTTTGGCGGCTTTTCAACCTTTAAAGATGGAAAGGATTGGAAAATAAAGGGAATTTCTGGTTTATCCACTAAAGGGGGAAAACGATCCCCTACTCCCGGGTCTTGCAAAGGTTGATTTTGCATTTCAACTCTTATTTTGCATTTTTAGGGCAACCCGACGTGCATGGAAACATGGAGAGAAAAGAGACCGGGGCTAAAAATAACCGGGTGAGTCACGCCGCGGCGCTGGGAGGTGTCGTGCCGACGGAGCCGGAGCCGAAAACCATGGGAAGGGGCGGGGGGAAAAAATCCATTTTCCCTTCGGCTTCGCACGTTCATGCGAGCAGATTCCTCTCCCTCCTCCAAGCAGAAAGAACAAGGGAGATATATATATATATATATATACACACACACACATATATAGACACACATATATATACACACACACATATATACGTGTATAATGCTGCTTTTCCCTGCCCAGAAAAACTCCTTGGACTTCACAAATTACCCTCACGCAGCCAAAATCACACAAAAAGGGGAATTTTTTCCCCCTTTCCCGTAACATTGAGATAAAATAATTCCCCTTTGCCGGAGTTTTCTTCCCTTCAGGAGCTATTTATGGAGTAAAAGGAGAGCGGCTGTTAACGATAATAATTAATCATTAATGATAATAAGCAGATAACGGCCACTCCCGTGTCTTAATTTGCAGGGATGCTCCTTTTTATTTCATTTTTGATTAATTCGGTTATTTTTTTCATCCCGTTCCCATGGCGCGAACGATGCCAGGGGGGAATTTGGGGGGGGGTTGCAGGGGTTTTGGGGGTTCAACCATTGGGATTTTCTCCACCTGGGGAGAAAAAGGGTGAAATAAGGACATTTTTGCCTATTTGCTGCCCCGGGGCCGGGCAACCGGCGCGTCCCCAAGGCCACCGCCCTTGGCTCAAGGTCGTCGCGATAAGGGATGTGCGAGCAAGAGACACGACGGCGGTGCCCCAAAAACTGCCCCCTTGCACCCCATCACCTTGCAAAGAGCATCCTCTCCTCCCTGGCATCACCAGTGGGAATCCAACCCCAAGTTGCTCAGGATTTAGGAATTCTCCAGGTTTTGGGCGGGGGGGATTTTGCAGCCGCCGGATCCTGCCCTACGCCGAGCATCCCGCGGCGCCCGGAGAAATTGCAGGTTTGCTCCCCGAGCGATGGCTTTTTCATTGCAGGCAGATTTTGGACTTCCCAGCCCGTGTTCCCTGCCAGGCTTGGCAAAGCCAAAAATGCTGATTTTTCACCCCAAATAGCCCAATTTTGCTAATTTAAGGCATCCTGACAGCCTGCAAGCTGGGCGAGACGGAGGTGCCGGTGCGGAGGGAGCATCCCCGAAACTTGTGGGGAGCCTGGAAAGGAGCTGGAGGATGATTTTTTGGGGTGATTTTCAGGGTTTTTGGGGACGGGGGAGTTACATAAATGTGATTTTAGAGGCTGGGGGAGTCGTCGCCGTTGTGATATTAAATGCGAGGGTGGGCTGGGTGCTGCTGAGCATCTCCCCGGGGGGTGCAGGGCGAGATGCTCCACGCATCCCGCTTCAGACAGAGAAAGAAGATCTAAAGAGCTTTCGGGATATTCCATGGGACACCATTCCATTTTGAATTAATTAATTTAATTAATAATTTTCCCCACACACACAAGGCTGGAGCCGGGCAGGTTTTCCCCCCCCCCGCGCCCACGGGGAGCACGGCGGATGCTGGGCGCAGGCGGCGTTGGCATCCCAAGCTGTGAAACCCCAGAAAGGGGGAAAAAAAAATGCTCATCCTAGAGTTCAAAAATCCTCATATCTTGCATTAAAAAACCCTCCAGCTACAGGCAAGATGGGCTTTGCCCCCCCATCCCCTTACTGGACTGGGAAGTGCCCAGTTTCTGGACTGGGAATACGTCGGAGCAAGCTCGCATCGGCAATTACCGCCCCGCAGGAAGACGGATTAATCCCCATTACCTAATTAACTCCCTGAATAATAATTAGTTAGGTATTTCTTTGCTCTTCAGTCATAAAAACTTTTTTGCAGGGGCATGTTTTAAAGCCGGTCCCGTACATCAAACGCTTTTTTGCCAACTCAGAAGCAAAAAAGAATCATCACCCTTGCCCCGGGGCGGTGAGCAGCACCCTGCTGCCCTGTGCCCTCCCACTCCGGCAGCGCTGGGCTTGGGGTTTTGGGGGGGTCATCACCCTCCCAGGATGATGCAATTTGATATTTTAGGGGTCATCACTCTTCCAGGATGATGCACGTTGATTTTTTGGGGGTCATCACCCTCCCAGGATGATGCACGTTGATTTTTTGGGGGTCATCACCCTCCCAGGACGATGCACGTTGATTTTTGGGGGGTCATCACTCTCCCAGGATGATGCAATTTGATTTTTTGGGGGTCATCACTCTCCCAGGATGATGCAATTTGATTTTTTGGGGGTCATCACTCTCCCAGGACGATGCACGTTGATTTTTTGGGGGTCATCACCCTCCCAGGACGATGCACGTTGATTTTTTGGGGGTCATCACCCTCCCAGGACGATGCACGTTGATTTTTTGGGGGTCATCACCCTCCCAGGACGATGCACGTTGATTTTTTGGGGTCATCACCCTCCCAGGATGATGCAATTTGATTTTTTTGGGGGTTCTTCCAGCATCTCTCCATCTCACACAGACTCACCCGCCCTCTCAATAACCCCATTCCCCAAACTCATGACTCAGCATCTCCCGAAAATTCAGGAGGCGGATTGCAAAACTCATGACTTGACCCGTTCCTTTCCAAGTCGGAGAAGAAAAGCCACGCCGCCGGCTCGCCTCCAAAAACAAACCTCCCCAAAAGTGTCTCCGTCAGCTTTGGGATTTATTCAAATTTTTATTTAGGGTTTATAAATGATGAAGAATAAAAAGGTTGGATAGAAATTATCTGTATTATTATTAGCTGTGTCAGGTTGGGAGAGGTGAAGAGTCAGCAAACGCATGCCCTGAGCATCGATGGGCGAGATAAAGCGGAGCTTGCAACCCCTTTGCTCATGGATTTGGGGATATTCTCCCTATTTTGGGGGGTGAACCAAAGCCGTCGGATAAAATCGGTGGAAAATAGCCCCAAAAAACCCCCCCTTGGTGGATTTTCTTGCGGTGCCGGGTCACCGGCCCCTCGCTTCTCCCAATTAAAAGAATTAAAGAAAGGAAATTGGAAATGCAGCCCCTGCTGCACCTCGTCTGGAGTAATTAAAGCCCAAGGTTTTAATGAGCGGCTGATTAAATACAAAAGCAGAAGGAAAGGGAAATTCTCTGCTCATTAGAAGAAAGCGAGGCAGAGCAAGGGGCTTGGACCCCCCAAAAATGTGGGGTGACGTGGAGGGTCTTCCTGCAGCCACGGGGAAGGGGCATCGATGCCATTTGCCATTAAATCCCAAAATTTGGGGTTTTTTTCCCAGCTGGATTTGGCCGGAGGGGATGTCAAGAGGCTTTTTGCACCTTATCTGGGCAGTTTGCAAGGTTTAAAGCTTTAAAATCCAATTTCAAGGCTCCGATGGAGCCTGAAAGTCCCCGATGGCCAAACCGGCTCCGATATCTTCCAGGCTGGATTTTCCTTTCCCATTCCCAGGGGCTGTAAATGCAACAGGATCAGTTTGAAGCCCCGAATATTTGCCGAAGGGCTGCAATAGGGCCTGAGTCCGTCCCAAAGTGCACGGGTGCAAAATATCCCCCCTCGTCTTAATCCCGCATCCCCCAAAATCCTGCATGCACCTGCAGAAGCAACTTTCCCTGTTTTCAGGCTTTGCTTCCCATGCAATTATCCCATGCAGTCATCCCATGCAATCCCAATGCAATCCCATACAATCCCATGCAATCCCATGCAATTGTGATGAAATCCCATACAATCCCATACAATTATCCCATGCAATTATCCCATGCAGTCATCCCATGCAATCCCAATGCAACCCCATGCAATCCCATGCAATCATGTGACGAAATCCCATACAATCCCATACAATCCCATACAATCCCATGCAATCATCCCATGCAATCCCAATCCCAGGCAATCATCCAATGCAATCCCATGAAATACCAGGCAATCATCCCATGCAATTCCCATGCAATCTGATGCAATCCCATGGAGTCATCCCATGCAATCCCATGCAATCATTCCATGCAACTCCATGCAATCTGATGCAATCCCATGGAGTCATCCCATGCAATTCCCATGCAGTCATCCCATGCAATCCCATGCGATTCCTATGCAATCCCATGCGATTCCTATGCAATCCCAAAAGCCGGACCCTGCAGGCAGCATCACCGCAGCATCCCGCAGGGAAGGTGGGATTGAGCCGGCAAAAAGCCCCCCGGCACCGGATTTTTAGCACCAAATTCTTTGCATAGGAGTGGAGAGAGATAGGAAAATGCTGGAAAAGCGAGTGCTTCCCAGCACGTCCCAGCATGCCAGAAAACCGGCCGGGCTGCAAACGTGCCGGTGGGTTTGGGGGATGCTGAGCCACGGGGGATGCTCAGAGCATCCCAAAAGAGCCGGGTGTCCAAAAATATCCCCCCAGCGGGGTCCTTTAGGTGCTTCAAGCCCCAGTTTTGGGGGCGAAGGGGGGTCAGCCAAGCCCGCCGGGATGGTGAGT
Source organism: Calonectris borealis (assembly GCF_964195595.1). NCBI lineage: Eukaryota > Metazoa > Chordata > Aves > Procellariiformes > Procellariidae > Calonectris > Calonectris borealis. The sequence continues at coordinate 7,625,680 of NC_134334.1, forward strand.
GATGCTGGTTGGACGGACCAAAATTTTTTGGGAAGTCAGAACAAGGTCACCTTCGGATCCTGCCGGGGCTTGCGAGGTTCCCACGCAGCCGCTTTGATCCCTCCCTCAATTTTTAGCCTCCGAAATTCTTGCGGCTTTGGAATTACACCCTGCGTTACCCTGCCCTGGATTTCTGATTTATTTTTACCCCCTTTCCACATTCCCCAGCTCATTGCGGGGGGGGTGTCAATATTTTAGGGGTTCCCCCACCACCACCCTATTGCCTGGGACCCCCTCCCCCCCCAAAAAAAATGGCGCTCGGCTTCTGCAAGGGGAGCAAAAAAAAAAGAAATCCCTCGTTTCCCAAAACCGAGGTCAAATCCTGGCAACACCCACCCAAAAATGATCCATCCCGGAGCTGCAGGGACCTGCCCTCTCGCTGGTCCACAGGAGCCCCAAAATTTTTTGGGGGGGGGTGTCAGGCCAAGGCTTGTTGCCTCCTGTTGCAATAATTGGGGCCCGCTGCCGGCTGGTGGTTGGGGCGGGCGGCGGAGCTTTGCTCCGGCACGTCGGGCTCCCAGCCGGCATCAAGGGGAGACTGAGTCCTGAGAAGCTCGTGACACTGATAGGCGACATTTCCTGGTGGGCTTGGTGGGGTTCGTGGAGGGGTGAAGGACATCAGTGGAGTGAAGAACCTCCATGGGGTGAAGGACGTCCATGAGGTGAAGAACATCCATGGGGTGAAGGACATCTATGTGGTGAAGAACATCTGCAGGGTGAAGAACATCTGCAGGGTGAAGAACATCCATGGGGTGAAGCACATCTGTGGGGTGAAGAACATCTATGGGGTGAAGAACATCTATGGGGTGAAGAACACCCGCGGGGTGAAGGACATCCATGGGATGAAGCACATCCGTGGGCTGAAGGACATCCATGGGGTGAAGAACACCCGCGGGGTGAAGGACACCCGTGGGGTGAAGGACGTCCATGGGGTGAAGAAGGACATCTGTGGGTGACCACCAGCAGATGTTTTGGAGCATCTCCTGACCAGGGACCTTCACCAAGGGGACCGCGGTGGGGACATCCAGTGACACGTCACTATGGGATGGGGGTTGGATTTTGGGGTGACACCCTGGCCAGGTTCCGGCACCCCTTCCAAGATGTGGGGTGGAGGACAAGGAGGAGGAGGAGGAGGAGTTTCTTCCTCATACCAAGCTCTTGCACAAGGGCGGAGGGCAGCGGGTTTGGGCATGTAGTGGCCTGACGCCGGGGTGATGGGCACCGTCTTGCCCAGGAGCAGGCAGCTGCCTCCTCCCTGCTTCTCCTGGGCTCTTCATCCCCCCCTTTCCCATTTTTTGGGATGCTTCGGAGCTGGATTTACCCTCCTGGATGGAGAAATTCCCCCGGGATGAGGGATCAGCATCGTGGTGGAGCCTTTTTCCCAGGGTCACGGCCACCTCCAGCAGCCAAAAACACTCGCTGGCAGCAAACCAGGGGCTGGGGGGGGCTCATGTGTGTCCCCCCCAGGGTCACCCACTTTCCATCTGCTTCCTGATGAGCCAAATTTAGGCAATTTGCACCCAAAATATTCCTAAAAATGACAATTTCCAGCCCCTGGGTGCATGGGGGACGTGGGTGCTAACGCTGGCTGCTCGCCCGACTTGCAAGCGGCTTTTTTATAATATCTCGTGTTAAAAATGTCTTTTAGAAAGGCGAGGGGAAAAAAAAAAATAAAGCAAAATTAAATATAACCCCACACCCCCCCCCCCGCCGGTGATATTTTGCCCCGGGGGAAGAGCGGTGGGAGCCGCTGGCGGCGTTTGTGCTGCGTCTGCAGGGTCAGGGCGGCGGGTCGGGCCGTGTTGGCTTTGCAAAGCCCGGCTCCCGCCGCGCTCGGCTGCGCAGCAAAACCCCGCCGGCTGCGGGAGAGCCCCGAGAGCGCGGCGAGGGGCTGCTCCCCTTGCACGCTCGTTCCCCTTGCACGCTTGGCCCTTTGCACGCTCGCTCCCCTGGCATGCTTGCTCCCTTTTCGAGCTTGGACCCCTTGCACGCTTGCTCCTCTTGCATGCTTGCTCTCTTTGCACACTTGCTCCCTTTGCACGCTTCCTTCCTTTGCATGCTTGCTCTCGTTGCACGCTTGCTCCCCTTACATGCTTTGAACGCTTGGTCCCCTCGCACAATTTCTCCCCGTGCATGCTTGCTCCCCTTGCATGCTTTGCATGCTTGCTCCCTTGCATGCTTTGAATCCTTGCCCCCCTTGCACACTTGCTGCCTTGCTTGCTTGCTCCCTTTGCAAGCTTGCTCCCCTTGGGTGCTTGCTCCCATTGCATGCTTTGCACACCTGCTCCCTTGCATGCTTGTCCCTTTGCAAGTTTGCTCCCCTTGCATGCTTTGAATCCTTGCTCCCCTTGCACACTTGCTGCCTTGCATGCTTGCTCCCTTTGCAAGCTTGCTCCCCTTGCATGCTTTGAATTCTTGCTTCCCTTGCATGCTTTGCACGCCTGCTCCCTTGCATGCTTTGAATCCTTGCCCCCCTTGCACACTTGCTGCCTTGCTTGCTTGCTCCCTTTGCAAGCTTGCTCCCCTTGGGTGCTTGCTCCCGTTGCATGCTTTGCACACCTGCTCCCTTGCATGCTTGTCCCTTTGCAAGCTTGCTCCCCTTGCATGCTTTGAATCCTTGTCCCCCTTGCACACTTGCTCCCTTGCATGCTTGCTCCCTTTGCGTGCTTGCTGCTTGCAAAGAGATACCAAGCTAAACAAACCCAGGAAGGAGCAATCACCCTTTTACTCCCCAAAATGATCCCCCACTCAAAACACGGGTGCTGGGGGGGGGTTGCGGGCGTGCAAAACCCCGGTGACCCCAAAGAAGAGAACGATCGCTCGCTCTGCCGGCCTCGAGCGCGCGGGAAGCACGCTTCACCCCCCATCGCCATCACAGCCCCGGCCACGTAATCCTAATTTTGGGGGGATTTCAGGGTGCGGAAGCCTCTCGCCCCCTTTCCCACGGCCCCAGCCCCCCCCAGGGGGGGTATTTTCGCCGCCCCCCACGGCGTGAGCTTTTCTCTCCCTTCCCTTCCCCTGCCCAAGATTTCCTCCCAGCTTCCTGGCCCGCCTGTTTATTCCCTTTCCCGCTCCCAAATCCCGGATTTCTTTGTTCACCCGACGGTAATTTTCCATCGAGGCTCCAAATCCGACGCGATGCCGTAAATCCCTGCGTCGCCGTGCCGAAAAAGTCATGTCCCACCGAAAAAACATCATCGTTATGATTTTTCTAGACGCAAAACGCTCATTTCTTTTCTCACCGAATCCCTAAAATTAATTTCCAAAGGGGGTTGGAAAGGTGTGAAAATAAATTTGGGCGAAAGAAGCCAAAAAAAAAAAAAAAGAGAAGAAATATAATTCTGCATGGAATTTTGCCCCAAAGATCAAATTTTGCAAAATTTTGGAAAAATTGTAATTTTGCATCCATCGAAAATTAATGAACATCTGGATCTGGGATGCCAGGGAACATCTGGAAAGGTTTTATTCCCAGTATAAGATATAAGTACTTGGTGTTTTCCTCGGAGGAAAACCCTGAGGATGCTGATTTGGGATGAGCCGAGGGCTGGTACCCGCCGGGATGCCGGGATGCGGGGGGCTGAGCCGGGGAGATGCTCAGATGCGCCAGTTGCAAAATTATATATAAAAATATATGTATGGAGGGGTTTGGGGTCTTTTTTGCATTAGAAAGCTGCAAAATTATATATATAAATATATATATGAAGGTTTCGGGGTCTTTTTTGCACTAGAAAGCTGCAAAATTATATATAAAAATGTATATATGGGGGGGCTGGGGGTCTGTTTTGCACTAGAAAGCTGCAAAAGTAGATAAATAAATATATATGGGGGGGTTCGGGGACTTTTTTGCAGTAGAAAGCTGCAAAATTATATATACACACACATAAAATTATATAAACATAATATTAATATATTAATATAATTATATAGTTTATAATATATAATAAATATACTATACAGTATATTTAATATATAATATATATTAATATAATAATATAATAATATAATATAATATAGTAGAGTATAATACAATATAGTAGAATGGAATAATTCTATATAATTGAATATTAAAATCCAACAACATTATATAACTAGGACTACAATAAATATAACGACTAAATATACTAAATAAATGCTACTAATAACCAACTAACTAGACATTTTAAACTTTCAAATCCTTCCCGTGGAAAACCACTTTTTTAGTCCCTTTTTCGAAGGAGACGCGGAGCAAAAAATATCCCGGCGAGGGGAAAGTTGGGCTGGAGAGAAGGGAGCAACAGGGCTGAGACCGTGGCAAACTCCTGACACCTGTGGCGCCGGCCATGAGCCCTTGGAGCACCGTTTAAATCCCACGAAGGGGTGTGATTTTTTTAGGGGGAGGATTTTCCAAAATCTAGGAGAGCTCGATCCATGGATTAAGGGTTTTTTGGGAAGTCCCCCCCCCGCTTCGGCATCCCGCTTGCGGTGGGTACCAAAAGGTCGCCCCAGCATCCCGCCAGTGATGCGGGCAGGGATGCAGGAGGCGCAGCGTCCTCCCGCATCCCCCCCCCCCACCCGCGCTCGTTAGGAAAGGCCTTTTCTAACGAGCTTTAATCCACGATGCATTTTTTTTTTTCAGGCATTAACATTTTTCGGATATTATTCTCCGCCGTCACCTGATGTCCAAGGAGGTTTGGGGGTTTGTTTTTTTTTTTTGATGCCTGCGTGGTTTGTTTTCCTCTTCCCGGAATAGCTGGAGAACAAAATAAAAAATAATAAAATAAAGCACAAACGGGGGCATTGGCGGGGTCAGGAAAATTCCAGAAAGGTGGGAAAAAAACCATGTTTATTTAATTCAGGAAAGCCAAAAAAAAAAAAACCCCTCCCGGTGTTATTGCAGGCGGGATGTGCATTGTGCCCAGGCGGGTCCCCGCTCCGGCTCCCCGCTAAGGGCGCTGGGGGGGGAACAAAGCAGCCGGGAACCCCCCGCAGGGTGGGCTGGAGGAGGAGGAGGGGGAGGAAGAAGAGGAGGGGGAGGAAGAAGAGGAGGAGGAGGAAGAACAGGAGGAGGAGGTGTGAGCGCTCCTCATCCGCTCCAGCGCAAAGTCATTCCCCTCCCGGTGTCGGTGCTCCCGGCAAAGCGACGTCGCAGGAGGACGCGGGGAGCACAGTAAAATAATAAATGTTATTAGTTTTATTATTGTATTATTTTTATTTTTACATTCTTTTATTTTTGTATTCTTTTCTTTTTGCATTCTTTTATTTTTTCATTCTTTCATTTTTGCATTCTTTTCTTTTTGCGTTCTTTTATTTCTCTATTATCTTATGTTTGCCTTCTTTTAAGTTTTTATTTATTTCACTGTTTTCATTTCTGCATTTTTATTTGCGCATTAGTTCATTATCGCATTACTTTATTTTTGCATTTAGTTTGGTTTTGTATTATTTTATTTTTCTATTACTTCTTTTTTTGTATTAGTTTTCTTCTTGCATTCGTTTATTTTTGCATTCATGTATTTTTTATTATTCATTTTACTAGGTTTATTTTTGCATTATTTTATTTTTCTCTTGTTTCTCTTCTTATTTTCATTTTTGCGTTCTTTCAGTCGTTCATTTTTGCATTACTTATTTTATTATTTTCATTTTTGCCTTAGTTTATTTTTGCACTATTTCACTTTTGCATCATTTTACTTCTCATGATTTCATTTTCATGGTATTTACTATTTTCTTTTCATATTATTCTTCCAATAAAATAATAAATTTTGCCCTTTTTCAGTCCTTTTTTCCGGGCCTCCAGCCTTAACCGGGCATTTTCTGGCTACGCAGCCGCATCCCCCCCAGCACCTGATGTTCACCCTCCGACCTTGCAATTTTGTCACTTGAGTATATTAAAAAATGGGACTAAAACCATTCAAAAACCAATTTAAAACCATTTCAATGAAACATTTCATTTCTCAAGTGCAAGAATTAAAATTAAAAGTATTGTTGTTGTCATCGTCGTTGTTGTTATCGTTGCTGTTATTATTATTGTTATTATTACTATTATTATTATTATTGTGGTGGGGTCCTGGGTGATGGGGGATGGAAAGAAAAGGGGGTTTGGGGGGGCACGTGAAGGGGCTGGGTGCTCTAGGCTGGGTTTATCTTTAGGCCAGATACCTTTAGGCTGGCACTAGCTGCAAAAATATCCCTCTCGGGGGGGTCCTGGGCTGGAGAAAATAGCTGGGGGGGGGTCAGGTGCAGCTCCCGGGGGGTCAGCACGGCCAAGAGCTGCTGGGGTTCCCTGGGGGACCCCCATGCTGGAAAAAGAGATTTATTGGGGGACCCCATGGTGCAAAATTGGGTCTTTTGGGGAATCCCATAATGCAAAAATAGGTTTATTGGGGGATTCCGTGCTGGAAAAAGGAGGGGGTTGGGGGACCCCCATGCTACAAAAAAATGGGTGTCTTGGGGGACCCCATGGTGCAAAAATAGGATTATTGGGGGACCCCGTGCTGCAAAAATGGGTCTCTTTGGGGATGCTATCCTGCAAAAAAAAAGGGTCTTTTGGGGGATCCCACGCTGCAAAAATGGATCTTTTTGGGGGGGATCCCATGACGCAAAAATACATCTCTTGGGGCACCCCAACACTGCAAAAATGGGTTTATTGGGGGACCCCGGGCTGCAAAATTGTGTCTGTTGGGAGACCCCAACGCTGCACAAATGGGTCTCGTGGGGGACCCCCTGGTGCAAAAATGGGTTTATTGGGGGACCCCGTGCTGCAAAAGGACTTTCTTGGTGGACCCCCATGCTGCAAAAAAAATAGGTCCCAGAGGCACCCCATGTTGCAAAAATAAGTTTCGGGGGGGACCCCGCGTTGCAAAATTGGATCCTTGGGGGACCCCGTGCTGCAAAAATGGGTCTCTTTGGGGATGCTATCCTGCAAAAAAAATGGGTCTTTTGGGGGATCCCACGCTGCAAAAATGGATCTTTTTGGGGGGGATCCCATATCTCAAAAATTAGCTTTTTGGGAGACCCCACGGTGCAAAGACGGGTCTCTTGGGGGACCCAAAAAAAAAAAAGTCATGCGGGGGACCCCAATGCTGCAAAAATAGGATTATTGGGGGACCCCGCGCTGCTAAAATGGGTTTCTTGGGGGATCCTATACCCCAAAAATCGGTTTCTTGGGGGATCCCAATGCTGCAAAATGGGTGTCTTGGGGGGGCCCCATGCTGGAAAAAGGAGTTTATTGGGGGACCCCACTCTACAAAAGACCCCTCGTCTCCATTTCACGCATTTACCTTTGGGGAGGGAGCTGATAAACTCGGGGGGGGGGGAGCAAAAAAAGGGGGGGCCGGGCTGGAGATGCCACATGTCTTCTTGTCCCCAGCCCCACCGGTGACGTCCCCTCGTGTGTGTCATCCCCCCCCCCGTGTCCCCCCACCTGCCGTCGAATCCCTTCCCGCATCAAAGGCTGGGAGGATGCTCCAGTCCCCCAGTTTTGGGGAGCAGGCAAGTTTTCGGGGTGCAGCCGGCGCCGGCAAAGACTTTTTTGTTCCAAATGGGGATTTTTGGTGTTTTTTTCGCCCTATTTTTTGCTGAAATAACAGGACGGGGATCAAGTAATTAGCAGATTAGCCGGGAAAAAATCACACGGGGCTCAAAAATAGCCCTTGAGCCCCTCGAGGAGGGGTTGCTGCCAATTAAATCATTTCCCAAAACCAGGCTTTTTTTTTTTATTTTTAATACCTATTTGGGGGTTCAAGGGCATTTCCCGCACGGGATGGGGTGGGAAATCCTCCCGGGATGCCCGCTGCTCCGTGCAACCCTGGGACCCCTTTGTGCAAACCTGGGACCCCTTTTTGCAACCCTGGGACCCCTTTTTGCAACCCTGGGACCTCTTTGTGCAAACCTGGGACCCCTTTGTGCAACCCTGGGACCCCTTTTTGCAAACCTGGGACCCCTTTGTGCAACCCTGGGACCCCTTTGTGCAAACCTGGGACCCCTTTTTGCAACCCTGGGACCCCTTTTTGCAAACCTGGGACCCCTTTTTGCAAACCTGGGGTGCCTTTCTGCAAACCTGGGACCCCTTTTTGCAAACCTGGGGTGCCTTTCTGCAAATCTGGGGACCCTTTTGGCAAATCCGGGACCCCGTTTTACAAACCGAGACCCCTTTTTGCAACCCTGGGACCCCGTTTTGTAAATCTGGGGTGCTTTTTTGCAAATAAGGGCTCCTTTTCTTAAATGTGGGGTCCCTTTGTGCAAACCCAAGGCCCCATTTTACAAACCTGGGATCCCATTTTGCAAACCTGGGGTGCCTTTTCTCACATCTGGGGTGCCTTTTTGCAAACCTGAAACCCATTTATGCAAACCTGGGGTGCTTTTTTACAAACCTGGGGTCCCTTTCTGCAAATCTGGGGACGTTTTTGGCAAAGCTGTGACCCCATTTTACAAACCGAGACCCCTTTTTGCAAGCCTGGGACCCTGTTTTGCAAATCAGGGCTCCGTTTCTTAAACCTGGGGTGACTTTTCTTAAACCTGGGACCCCTTTTTGCAAACCTGAGACCCCGTTCTACAAACCTGGGGGGGCCTTTTCTTACACTTGGGGTCCCATTTTGCAAACCAAGACCCTGTTTGTGCAAACTTTGAGCCCCATTTTGCAAACCTGGGGCGCCTTTTCTTAAATCCGGGGTGCCTTTTTGCAAATCTGGGACCCCTTTTGCAAACCTGGGGTGCCTTTTTGCAAATCAGGGCTCCTTTTCTTAAACTTGGGGTGACTTTTCGTAAACCCGGGACCCCTTTTTGCAAACCTGGGGTGCCTTTCTGCACATCTGGGGACCCTTTTGGCAAACTTGTGACCCCGTTTTACAAACCAAGACCCCTTTTTGCAAGCCTGGGACCCCGTTTTGCAAATCAGGGCTCCATTTCTTAAACCTGGGGTGACTTTTCTTAAACCTGGGACCCCATTCTGCAAACCTGGGGTCCCTTGTCTTACACTTGGGGTCCCAGTTTGCAAACCGAGACCCCTTTCTGCAAACCCTGAGCCCCATTTTGCAAACCTGGGGTGCCTTTTCTTAAATCTGGGGTGCCTTTTTGCAAACCTGGGACCCCGTTTTGCAAATCAGGGCTCCATTTCTTAAACCTGGGGTGACTTTTCTTAAACCTGGGACGCTTTTTTGCAAACTTGGGGGGCTTTTTCTTACACTTGGGGTCCCAGTTTGCAAACCGAGATCCCTTTGTGCAAACCCTGAGCCCCATTTTGCAAACCTGGGGCGCCTTTTCTTAAATCCGGGGTGCCTTTTTGCAAACCTGGGACTCCGTTTTGCAAATTTACGACCCCCTTTTTGCAATCCCGGGGTGCCTTTTTGCAAACGTGGAGCCCCTTTTTGCCAACCTGAGGCTCCGTTACCTCCTCCCCTTTCGCTGAGCATCGTTTTGCAAAGCATTTTTGCTTCCCCTGTGAAAAGCAGGAGGGCTGCAAAATTTATTGCCTGCACTCAGCGGGACGTCTCGCCGGCTTCGGCACCGAATATCTTCCCCGCGAGGGTCGCATCTGATCCCGGAGAGGGATGCTCGCACCTCCCTCGCCTTCCTGGCCATAAAAAAAAGGGGGTTGGGGGCATCTTAAAAGCAAAAAACAGGCGTCATTTTATGTATAATGCAGTGGTAAAAAATAAAAAGGCTGGCATTTCTCATTGCTTGTCTCTAGGAGCTCTTATTTAACTTGAAAAATTGAAATTTTGCTGGATTTCTAGCATCCACTTCTATTCCCAGGTGCGCTTTCCCATTTCCAGGTGGGAAAAAAACCCTTATTTCACCTTAAAAACCATAAAACCGAGCCTAAAAGCTGCGGGAGGATGTTTGAGGGCAGCATTATGGATCGAGATTAAGATAAACCTGGGCTAAGCAGCAAACCTGGCTGTGGGATTTAGGGGCACGTGCCCCAGCAGGAAATATTTTTGAGCATCTGTAGTTTTATTTCACCATTTAATGAATAACGGCTCTATTCTTCGTTAGGAGCCGGCGGGGGATTAAACTGAAGGCAGCTAAGCTTGAGGCTGGGTTCTCCCTTTCCAAGCCTTTCCTTTGCAGGGAAAAGGGGTTATAAATTTATAACTTTGTCTTTTATATAAAAATATATATACATATATATAACTTTATATACATGTGCATATTTTTATATATATATATATATATAAAAAATGTATAACCCCTAGGATAGCTCAGGCTGGGGGATTTAAAAGGGCTGCAAAAATCGTAAATACAACTTAAACCCCCCTTTTTTCTTCACTTTAAATATCGGGGTAGACCCGATGCATTGAGCGTCTTCCCCCTCCACGTGCACCCGCCGCTACGTGGGATGCTGGGCTCCTAATTCGGGCTGTATCGCCTCCCGGAAAACTTTGCCGGGAAGGATTTGGGGGGGAAAAAAAACCCCTCAGCCAACACGTTTGCTCTGGATTTTCATGCCAAGGGCTTCATCGGAGCTGGATGGATTCGGAGCCGGGTGATGTGCTTTGCTACCACCCATATTGCGGTTGGACGCGCGGCGTTTGCGGCTGTTCAATAGGGTCGGCGAGGATGGGTGTGGGATATTTTTATTTACATTAAATTTCTCCCGCTGGTGCAAAGGGCTGGAAAATAGAAAGCGACAGCTCCGCCGCTGTCTTGGCCTCCTTCCGACCTGTTGAGCTGAAATAATTTGCAGGGTTTTTTGTTCGAGGTTCCCCCGGTTTTGTTGTGGGTTTATTGCTCCCGAGTTGTAAAATGCAAAGGAGAGGGGAAGGAGGGCTGAAATCGGAGGGGTTTCGGCATCTCCAGGGCTTGCGTTGCCCCATGTTATGGAGATGGTGTGTCGGAGCGTGTTGGAATTGAGGTTATTTTAAGGTAAATTTGGATTTTCGGGCAGGTTTGGCGCCGTCCTTTTTGGGAACACCCTCCACGTCGCTGTGGTTGTGGTTACATCCTCCCCTTACCCTCCTCTTCATCAGCATCCCCCAGCCCAGCTCCCCCATAGCTCCCAACGTGCGCTGAGCTGGGCATTTTGGTGACCCCACATTGATCCTTCTCTGCTTTCTTTTGACCTATAGGTCCCCAAACTGGTCACATTGTCCCAAGAACAACCCAAGGGGCAAATGTCTTGACTGGCCACGCTCTTAACATCAAGAGCATGTTGGAAATACCGTCTTACTCCTCAAGAAGAGAGCTGTCACCTTCCCTGGTCATGGGGCTGTGACTTCTCCTGGCCAAAGGAGAAAGGAGAAAGCCTGGTTGATATCTTAACCCCTTCTTCTCTCTCGTCCTTCTCCCCGAAGCAACATGGCTCATCCAACTCCACGTTATTCACATCTTTGCTGGGAGAGCGCAGGAACTCCAGGCTGACTCAAAAGGAAGCAAAAACTCGGTTTCAAAGGGTAGGAAAAGGAAGAAGCCAAGTGGTAGACAAATAATCAGGGCCGAAAGAGCAAAGCAGGAGGATGCAACCCCATGGAAACAGTGGTGGGAATGGGGTCGAGTCTCACCTGGGACTGTGTATCCAACCCGCGGTGCTCTTGGTGTGAGCAAGAGATGAAGCTCTTGGTGTGAGCAAGAGATGAAGGTTTTGGTGTGAGCAAGAGATGAAGTTCTTGGTGTGAGCAAGAGATGAAGCTCTTGGTGTGAGCAAGAGATGAAGCTCTTGATGTAAACAAGAGATGAACGTCTTGGTGTAAACAAGAGATGAAGATCTTGGTGTGAGCAAGTGATGAAGGTTTTGGTGTGAGCAAGAGATTAAGGTCTTGGTGTGAGCAAGAGATGCAAGGAGACTGGGATGGAGAACTAGAGCCGTGAAAAGGAGGAGTTGGAGCTAACGCTGAAGATCTCGATTACTTTGGGTGGACCAAGTTGTATGGAAAACCAACAGGAGCTTTGCATCAGGAGCTCCACAAGTTTGCATGCTGCTGGCTCTCATTTGCATGAGACTCGATGCGGTGCAACGAGGCTTTGTGGCCCACGTGGTTTTAATATCAGCTGGAAAATGAAGCTGGAGGAGAAACTCAACCGGCAGCAGCTCGGCACTGGGCGAAGCGAGGAAGAAGCATTGCACTCCCAGGCGCTCCCCGTTGCTTCCAGAGATGACGAAGGCAACTTTTGGTCCCCAAATCTATTAATAGAGCAACAAGGAGGACTTGAGCTGCTGGAAGACTTTGTGTCAATGACCTCGAGGTGACTCAAAACCATCTGGTTGGAGAGGAGCTGAGCGGGGATGGATGGGGCAGCACAGCTCCATCCTATGCTGGAGGAGATACAGGAAGAACATCGGAGCATCATCCATGAAGGTCTTGGAGGGGAGAGCTTAAACCTTGCATTGGTTTGGGGTCGGATGTGTATGATGTGTGTGGGTAAAGCAGCTGGAGGTTACAACACGCTTATTTTGCCCTAAAACGGCATTATGTGCCCCAAAAGCAACGGGAAATCAGGCTGGATGCAGCTATGGGATATGGTCACCCACTCATAGACACACATTCTCAATATTTATATATGACAGACGAGACATATTTCCAGCTACTTCCATCCCCACCATGCCAATACCAGTCTTAACAACCAAGCCCATCCCACCTAAGCCCGGCTTACGTCCCAAAGCCACTGTTTACCTTCTGTAATTGGAGATAAGAGCCCAAATCCGGAACCATTCCCAGCAGCTCAGGTGATACTGAGCCTGGCTCGCTGCCACGGTAAATAACCCAGGAAGAGCTCGCTGTGTTTATTTTTCTTCGCCGGCGTTCCCAAGACCCAAGCGGATCATTTCCGATGGGTGGTGGGACCATCTGGGAGGTGGTTGGAGAAGAAAGTCCCAGTGATGAGCGACTATATGGGGCTTGTAGCATCTTCGTTAACGCTGGGCTCTTGGCACGTAAAGATTTTGGAGGTGATTGCACCCATATGATGGATGGATGCAGCTGGGAAACGAGGGTTTTGCAGCTCCCCAACGCCATCCAATAGAGGGATGGCCAAGCAACATCATGGTGGGCTTCAAAATGTGCCCCAATCCTCTATTAAGTAGCAGCAGCACTTTATCCCTACTCTAGAAAATGGCTTTTTTGCAAATTTGGGTAGTTTCTCCAGCAAAACATCTCCCTGGGAGGTGTCCGGGAGCTGGGCAAGGGGCTGTGAAGCATCTCCAGCAGCATTGGAGCATCATCCTGTATCCCCAGTTATGGTGGGGAGCACGGGGAGGGCAACAACTTGCTGCTCGCTGCACACACGGAGGGATAAACACCCCGTATCTGCAGGAAAAAACCCACAGCTCCATTTGTTCCACCAAAAAAACACAGCTCCACCAAGTTATCGAGGGGATTTTAGCTTTACATCTGCATCGCGATGCGGGTTCAGCATCGACGCAGGTTTTTCCCCGGTCGTATAAATAAATCGAGGAGTATTTTGCTGCGGGGGGGGTGTCTATTTTTCCTGCGTTATCTCCTCCCTTGCTTGATTTGGTGGCTGTTTCTGGCTTGGGGGGAAGCAAACCTAGATGAGTTCACCAGGATCTACCAGCCATAACGTCTTTGCTCCTCCAAGGAAAAATCAAAATACCAGGAGCAGGTTCTCCAGGAGGTTTCTCGAAGGGTAAAAATCCACACGGGAGCTTCCCACGCACCCATGGGTGACTGTACCCATGCAACCGGTTGTGGGGCTGGGTGAATCATTGCATTTTGATGTGGGTGAAAACCCTCCGACCCGAGCTCCTCTTCCTTTATTTTGGATATCAAGGATGAAAACAAGCGGTTGGGATGGGCTGGGAACCTCTTCAATTGTGCAATATCTTCTCCACCTCCATCCCAAAATGACCCCTCCTCGATGCTTTCATCTCGGCATCTTGCTCCGGCAATCGGGATTTGGGATTGCAAATAGGATGGCTGGGGAAATTTCCAGCAAAAGGCATTTCCATCCCCAATCCGTTGCGATTCGGACCTTGACATAGGTAATTTTTTCAGGGGGCGATGCTGAACATCCCCCACGGTGCAAAACGGGGACCGAAAGCACCATCAGATCCCACTGGAAATAGGTAAAAACTTGAAAGCAAAGTGAAATCCCACTGGCAGAGTAGCCCCGTTAAGAGAAAAAAAAAAAAAAATCAGAAATATAAAATATAGAGAGATAAATGCAAGATTTATTATAAAATATGTTGCTTGTTGCATTTTGTCCTCAATTCGGGGCAAAACGATGGGGAACAGAGATTGAGCATCACGGGCAGGTTGGTGCTACCCAATGTGATACCGTATTGAAAGGTGGAAAAGCCATAAATTAGGGTCAGGAATAAGGCAATAAATCCTTATTTAAGGGAAAATGGATCATTTTTTCCCTTTTCCCGAGTGAAAGCCGCAGGAAGAGCAGGGGGACAGCAAGCAGCTTGGGTTTGGGTTGGGTCAATGGCTGAGCTGGTCCCAAGGAGGGGATGCTGCAGAGCTGGGAGCTGGTTTGGAGCTCTCCCACCCAAATCCATGTTAATTTGTTTAATCAACGCGGGATTGCTCATCAAACAAGGGCCGTGGTGGGATTTTATTGACTTTTGCATTGGAGTAAACGCCTGGAGCGAAGAAATTTTTGCAATTAGCGGGGCTGGTTTCCTCTATCTCCAATACAAATCTATAACAGAGGCTGAAAGTAGCATCAAATTCCTTCCAAAACGGTAAAAATGCAAATAATTCCCCCAATTTATGGGTGTATTTAGCTCTTCTTTCAAAATTAAAAATAAAATATATTCTTATTAAGTCGATGATTAACGTTTCCTGGTTAAAAACAAGGGGGAATTGAAGCAAAGCGATGCCCGGCGGCGGGTGAGAGCGAGCCAGGATGGCCCAAGCAGGACAACAGCCTCATTTTCCAGCCTTTCCCAAAAAATCCCGACCTCAGATGATGCTGTGGGAGAAGCGGAGACGGACCTGGAGGTTGCTGCTGGCGGCTCTTGTAGATCCGCAAACCCGTTTTTTGCACTTCACCTCTACTGTCTCAGCACCGTTCTTGCTCAGCAGCGGTGCCGGGAGCCTCCTCTCGTGTTTTCCAGGAGAAATCCAAGCATTTCCCACCATAAATTTATGGTCTCCCTTGGGGTGGAAAAAGGCATGAAGCAATGCTCTTTAATTTCTGTCCCCCTCCGATGTCCAGTGTGCAAGAAGGTCCCTCGGTGAGTGGGAAAGTTGGGGTCTGCTCGTTAAGCCACCAAATATTTGGCTTAAATGTGAGATGGGGTGAAGCGAGGATGGGGGACCAGTGAGAGAAGTGAGACTGCTCAGGGGTGAGACGAGCATCCCAGTGTAAGCCCGTTGCAAGCCCATTGCAAGCCTATTACAACCCCATTGCAAGCCCGTTGCATGCCCATTGCATGCCCATTGCAAGCCTATTACAAGCTCATTGCAAGCCTGTTGCAAGCCTGTTACATGCCTGCTGCAAGCCTATTAAAAGCCCGTTGCAAGCCTGCTGCAAGCCACTTGCAAGCTCATTGCAAGCCCATCGCAAACCTCTTGCAAGCCCATTGCAAACCCCTTGCAAGCCCCTTGCAAGCCCATTGCAAACTCATTGCAAACCCCTTGCAAACTTTGGAGGCCCATTGCAAACCCCTTGCAAGCTCATTGCAAACTCATTGCAATGGGTTTGCAATGCCAACCTGTTGCTTGCAAACCTGTTGCAAGCCCATTGCAAACCTTGGAAGCCCGTTGCAACCTCCTTGTGCAAATCCATTGCAAACTCATTGCAAGCCTGTTGCAAGCCAGTTACAAGCCCATTGCAAGCCTGTTGCAAGCCACTTGCAAGCTCATTGCAAGCCCATTGCAAGCCCATTGCAAACCTCTTGCAAGCCCATTGCAAACTCATTGCAAGCCCATTGCAAACCCCTTGCAAGCCCCTTTCAAGCCCATTGCAAACTCATTGCAAACCCCTTGCAAACTTTGGAAGCCCATTGCAAACCCCTTGCAAGCTCATTGCAAACTCATTGCAATGGGTTTGCAATGCCAACCTGTTGCTTGCAAACCTGTTGCAAGCCCATTGCAAACCTTGGAAGCCCGTTGCAACCTCCTTGTGCAAATCCATTGCAAACTCATTGCAAGCCTGTTGCAAGCCAGTTACAAGCCCATTGCAAGCCTGTTGCAAGCCACTTGCAAGCTCATTGCAAGCCCATTGCAAGCCCATTGCAAACCTCTTGCAAGCCCATTGCAAACTCATTGCAAGCCCATTGCAAACCCCTTGCAAGCCCCTTTCAAGCCCATTGCAAACTCATTGCAAACCCCTTGCAAACTTTGGAAGCCCATTGCAAACCCCTTGCAAGCTCATTGCAAACTCATTGCAATGGGTTTGCAATGCCAACCTGTTGCTTGCAAACCTGTTGCAAGCCCATTGCAAACCTTGGAAGCCCGTTGCAACCTCCTTGTGCAAATCCATTGCAAACTCATTGCAAGCCTGTTGCAAGCCAGTTACAAGCCCATTGCAAGCCTGTTGCAAGCCACTTGCAAGCTCATTGCAAGCCCATTGCAAGCCCATTGCAAACCTCTTGCAAGCCCATTGCAAACTCATTGCAAGCCCATTGCGAACCCCTTGCAAGCCCCTTTCAAGCCCATTGCAAACTCATTGCAAACCCCTTGCAAACTTTGGAAGCCCATTGCAAACCCCTTGCAAGCTCATTGCAAACTCATTGCAATGGGTTTGCAATGCAAACCTGTTGCAAGCCCATTGCAAACCTTGGAAGCCCGTTGCAACCTCCTTGTGCAAATCCATTGCAAGCTCATTGCAAGCCCATTGCAAACCTGTTGCAAACCCATTGCAAGCTTGTTGCAAGCTCATAGCAAGCCGGGGCTGCTCTCTGTCCCTGTCCCACCCTATTCCAGAAGCCACCCGAGCCCCCAGCATCCCAATCCGTTAAATTTTCTTTAATTAATTCTTTCCTGTCGGAAAAACGAAAGGAAAGCCAAAAGAGAAAAACCCAAATCTCTTCTCGCAGCCTCCCCCTCGCAAAGCCCAACCTCGCCGGGGCATCACCCCACGGCTCCCAACCCAGCCGGCTCAGCAGAACCCGCCGCCGGCCTCCTCGGGCCCCTTGGCCTCGTTAGGGCTCATTAACGAAGCGGCCGTCTGGCTTTTCCAAGCTGTCAGTGCCCATTACCATCCGGGTCCCCTTCACCCCGTCCCCCGGGCTGGGAACGGGACGGGAGCGGGAGGATCAAAGGCGATGGGTGCCCAGCTCCAGCGGGGCAGAAGAATTTAATAGAAAAACTTAGAATTTATTTTTACAAGGTTGGTTTGGGGGTTTGGTTTTTTTTTTTGCTATTACCGGGTTTTTTTATTTTCTTTGCTGTTACCAGTGGCGATTCAGCCCGCAAAATCTTCGCTGCAACCTCCCTCCGCTCCCTTCCCACCTCCACCGCCAGGAAAAATGGGGGGTGGGGGGTGGGGGGTTATTAATTCGGCTCAAAATTGTTGGCAAATCCCATTTTTCTCTTTCCAGGGAAATTAAAATTTGCTGGAAAGGCCGGGATGGGCGAAGGGGAGGCAGCGGGATGCCGGTGTGTTACCACTGCTCTCTGCTGGATCCGCTGCATTTCCTGCAGCGGGAGCCAGAGGCAGGACACCGCCGGGCTGGGGCAGGGGAGGAGGAGGAGGAGGAGGAGGAGGAGGAAGAGGGATGGTGCTGGGGCAACCCCGTCCTGAGCATCCCCAGCCAGGGAAAAGCAGGTGGTGGGGGAGATCCCGTGGCCCAGCAGGCAGCGGTGCAGTGTCCAGCCTTGCAGCCCTCTCCCCAGTGTTGCAATCCTCCCTTCAGCGTTGCAGCCCTCTCCCCAGCATTGCAACCCTCTCCCCAGCATTGCAACCCTCTCCCTGGCATTGCAAGCCCTCTCACCCAGTGTTGCAACCCTCTCCCCAACATCGCAACCCTCTCCCCAACATTGCAATCCTCCTCCCGGTGTTGCAACCCACTCCCCAGCATTGCAACCCTCTCTCCAACGTTGCAAGCCTCATCCAGTGTTGCAACCTCTCCCCAACGTTGCAACCCTCCTCCCAGTGTTGCAACCGTCTCCCCAGCACTGCAACCCTCTCCCCAACATTGCCACACTCTGCCCAGCGTTGCAACCCTCTGCCCAGTGTTGCAACCCTCCCTCCAGTGTTGCAATCCTCTTCCCAGTGTTGCAACCCTCTCCCCAGCACTGCAACCCTCTGCCCAGCACTGCAACCCTCTCCCCAACATCGCAACCCTCTCCCCAACATCGCAACCCTCTGCCCAGTGTTGCAACCCTCTGCCCGACATCGCAACCCTCTCCCCAGCATTGCAACCCTCTGCCCAGCACTGCAACCCTCTCCCCAACATCGCAACCCTCTGCCCAGTGTTGCAACCCTCTCCCCAGCACTGCAACCCTCTCCCCAACATCGCAACCCTCTGCCCAGTGTTGCAACCCTCTGCCCGACATCGCAACCCTCTCCCCAGCCTTGCAGCCCTCTCCCCAGCGCTGCGATTCATGGAAGGCTCTTGTGCGACCGCTTGCCGGCCGGTGCCCTGCGCGTGTCCAGGCTCGGTCTCCGCTGCAGAAGGTTTATTTGCTCTCCAGAAAACCGGAGCCTGTCGCAATCCCGGCTGGAGCCGCTTCTCCCCCCGGGGGCTGGGAGCACCAGTGAGAAATCCCAGACTGGGCCCCACCTCTGGGTTTTCTCTTGGGGTCCGGGTACCAAAAAAATGAAAATCCCTCACGCCTGTAAACTCAGCAGCGCCCGGGGCTGCTGCCGGGGCCTCGCTGGGGGGTGTTGTGCAACGCAGCACCCCGGGAGCAATGCTAAATGCTGCGGTGCTACATGCACCAATATTTAATGGCCCAGTGCTGAATGCACCGATGCTTAATGCCCCGGTACTAAGTGTCCTGGTGCTAAATGCACCAACGCTAAATGCACCGATGCTAAATGCACTGATGCTAAATGCACCGATGCTAAATGCACCGATGCTAAGTGTCCTGGTGCTAAATGCACCGACGCTTAATGCCCTGGGGCTAAATGCCCCAGTGCTAAATGCAGCAACGCGAAATGCACCAATGCTAAATGCCCTAGTGCTAAATGCATCCATGCTTAATGCCCCGCTGCTGAAATACCCTGGTGCTAAATGCACCAATGCTAGATGCCCTGATCCTTGATGCAGCAATGCTCAATGCACCAATGTTTTACGTGGTGATGCTAAATGCTGTGGTGCTCAATGCACCGATGCTTTACGCCCCAACGCTAAATGCACCGGTGCTAGATGCCATAGTGCTTAATTCCCTGGTGCTAATTGCCCTGATGCTAAATGCTCTCTTGCTAAATGCACCAACGCTTAATGCCCTAGGCCTAAATGCACCGATACTAAATGCACCGATGCTAACTGCCCCTGTGCTAAATGCACCGATGCTTAATGCCCCGGGGCTAAATGCCCCAGTGCTAAATGCAGCAATGCTAAATGCCCCAATGCTAAATACCCCGGAGCTAAATGCACCAATGCTAAATGCTCTTTTGCTAAATGCACCGATGCTAAATGCTCTTTTGCTAAATGCACCGATGCTAAATGCACCAACATTAAATTCCCCAGCGCCCCGATGCTAAATACCCCGGGGCTAAATGCCCCAGCGCACCCAAGGCAGCAGCCCCACCCCAGCGACGTTCCGCTCATCCTGCAACCCTCTCATATTGCAACTGAGAGCAGCGGCTCCGTTTCGGGGGACGCCCCCAACCCCCATCCTGGAGTTTAAGCCGTTTCCAAATTAATCGGCGTGATTTAATTGCGAAAGGAGCTGATGCATGGGGGAGAAGAGCAGGTTTAAAGCGCTAAAAGGCGCTCGGTTCCCGGTGCTGATTCAGCAGCCGGTGGGATTTCCAGCCGGAAAAATAGAGGTTGAATCACTCCCATATGGATCCTATAGGATATTCATGACCCGGCAATCGTTAACGCTGATAAATTAAAGCTTTAATTGCAGGGAGGTGAATGCATCCCCCCAAAGAAACCAACGCTGATGGGTTCGGGGTGGTTTGGGATGGACGGACGGACGGCGGGGCCGGAGCTGACACCAAGTGGATGGAAATTGTAATTTCTGCTGGGTGAACAGAAACCGGAGGATTTGGGGCAAAAATTATGGGGGGGATTGGTAAAAAAAAAAACCCAAACCCCCACCCTGCAACCAGGCCAAATCGTGCAAAAACCCCCCCAATTTGCAGCATCCAGAAGAAACCGGGGAGGGCGGCGGGGGCGGGGGAACCGCGTCAGCCCGCGATTTCCTTTGGAAAACTACCCGAATCCATGGGAAATAAATGAAATAAACCCCCAGAGCCGACTCGAAATATTTATGTAACCTCGGTCGTTCCCTTTTCCTCACTTTCCTGCCCCGGAATGGGGGGATGCTCGAGGCCGGGAGGGGGTCTGGGGGATGCTTTGGGTCGTCACGGTGACCTTTGCATCCCGGGATGCTCGAGCAAGGGAAGCAGGGATGGGTGGGGGTCCCTCGGGATCCCGGCGGGGGATAACGAGCTCCCAGCCTCGTTAAACCGCCTGCCTTCAGTAAGAAAGGGACGCGGTGACATCGGGCATCGGCAACTTGGGGACCACCAGGGTGCAGCCCCACCCCGCCAGTAAGGATTCTCGGGGGAGGTGGGAACCTGGCGCTTGTGCAAAGCCCTTTTTTTTTCCCCAAAAAGCCTTTTTTTTTCCCCAAAAAGACTTTTTTCCGCCCCAAAAAAGCCTCTATTTTTCACCCAAGAAGCCTTTTTTTCCAAAAAAAAAGCCTTTTGTTCCCCCAAAAAAAGCCTTTTGTTCCCCAAAAAAGACTTCTTTGCCCCAGAAAAACTATTTTTTTCCCCAAGAACCTTTTTTTCCCCAAAAAAGCGCTTTTTTCCCCCAAAAAAAGCCTTTTCCCCCCCAAAAAAAGCCCCTTTTTTACCCAAAAAGCCTTTTTCCCCCCAAAAAAGTCCTTTTTTGCCCAAAAAGCTTTTTTTCCCCAAAAAAACCCTTTTTTCCCAAAAGAAGCCTTTCTTTCCCAAAAAAAAAGCCTTTTTTCCCCCAAAAAAAAGCCCTTTTTTTTTCCAAAAAGCCTTTTTCCCCCAAGAAAAGTGCCCTTTTTCCCCAAAAAAAGCCTTTTTCCCAAAAAAAAAGCCCCTTTTTTCCCAAAAAGCCTTTTGTCGCCCCAAAAAAGCCCTTTTTTCCCAAAAAAGTCTTTTTTTCCCAAAAAAACCTTTTTTCCCAAAAATGTCCTTTTCCACACCAAAAAAGCCTTTTTTTTCAAAAAAGCCTCTTTTCCCAAAAAAAAAGCCTTTTTTTCCCAAAAAAGTGCCCTTTTTCCCAAAAAAAAGCACCCTTTTTTTCCCAAAAAGCCTTTTTCCCCAAAAAAAAACCTTTTTTCCCCAAAAAAAACCTTTTTTCTCCCCCAAAAAGCCCTTTTTTCCCAAAAATGTCCTTTCCCACCCCAAAAAAGCCCCTTTTTTTCCCAAAAAGCCTCTTTCCCCCAAAAAAAGTGCCCTTTTTCCCAAGAACGCCTCCTTTCCCCCACAAAAGCCTTTTTTCCCCCAAAAAAAAAGCACCCTTTTTTCCCCAAAAAGCCTTTCCCCCCCAAAAAAAGCCCTTTTTTTCCCAAAAAGCCTTTTCCCCAAAAAAAACCCTTTTTTCCCCAAAAAAAACCTTTTTTCTCCCCCCAAAAGCCCTTTTTTCCCAAAAATGTCCTTTCCCACCCCAAAAAAGCCCCTTTTTTTCCCAAAAAGCCTCTTTCCCCAAAAAAAAGTGCCCTTTTTCCCAAAAACGCCTCCTTTCCCCCACAAAAGCCTTTTTTCCCCAAAAAAAAAGCACCCTTTTTTCCCCAAAAAGCCTTTCCCCCCCCCAAAAAAAGCCCTTTTTTCCCAAAAAGCCTTTTTCCCCAAAAAAACCCCTTTTTTCCCCAAAAAACCCCTTTTTTCTCCCCCCAAAAGCCCTTTTTTCCCAAAAATGTCCTTTCCCACCCCAAAAAAGCCCCTTTTTTTCCCAAAAAGCCTCTTTCCCCCCAAAAAAGTGCCCTTTTCCCCAAAAACGCCTCCTTTCCCCCACAAAAGCCTTTTTTCCCCCCAAAAAAAGCACCCTTTTTTCCCCAAAAAGCCTTTCCCCCCCAAAAAAAGCCCTTTTTTTCCCAAAAAGCCTTTTTCCCCAAAAAAAACCCTTTTTTCCCCAAAAAAACCCTTTTTTCTCCCCCCAAAAGCCCTTTTTTCCCAAAAATGTCCTTTCCCACCCCAAAAAAGCCCCTTTTTTTCCCAAAAAGCCTCTTTCCCCCAAAAAAAGTGCCCTTTTTCCCAAAAACGCCTCCTTTCCCCCACAAAAGCCTTTTTTCCCCCAAAAAAAAAGCACCCTTTTTTCCCCAAAAAGCCTTTCCCCCCCAAAAAAAGCCCTTTTTTTCCCAAAAAGCCTTTTCCCCCAAAAAAACCCTTTTTTCCCAAAAAAACCCCTTTTTTCTCCCCAAAAAAGCCCTTTTTTCCCCCCAAACCCCCTTTTTTCCCCAAAAAGAGCCTTTTTCCCCAAAAAAACCCCAAAATTTGCCTGTTTTTGGCGGGATTGAAGCCGCCGCAGGCCGCAGGTAGGCGGATATGAACCGGCTCCGGCCTCGGCTCCGCTCCCATCAGAAAATATCCGGCTGCATTGTTCGGGGGGGGCCGCGCCGCGTCCGTGTTTTGTTCCCTCGGGACTTTTTTTTTGGAACCGCAGGAATATTTGCAGAGCCCGAAAGCGCGGGGAGGCGGAGGAATTTTTTTTTTCTTTTTTTTTTTTTTTTTTCTCTTCTCCCACCCCCCTCCCCCCCTTTTATTTTGGGGGGGGGGGGGGGTGTCAAATGAACCTTTTTGTACCTTCGGAAGGAAATTTCCGACTGGAAACCCAACCCTGCGCCTGTTTTGAGGGCTGAATGGGCGCCCCGCCGGGTGCAGACAATGCGGGTTTTTGCTTAAAAGCTTTTCCTGCCCGATTCCCCGGAGCGAGCAGGAATCGCATCCCAGCGGCAGCTTCGTGGCGCGGTGCCGGGGGATGCACGGGGAGCACCGGGGCGCCGGGACCTTGGCACCGCCGGGCTTTTTTCTTTTTTTTTTTTTTTTTGGCCTTTGGGAAAGAAGGGGGTTTGGGGGGGGGAAGGCTTTTTGGGGGAAAAGGGGGTTTTGGGGGGAAAGAAGGCTTTTTGGGAAAAAAGGGGGTTTTGGGGGGGAAAAAGGCTTTTTGGGGGAAAAGGGGTTTTGGGGGGGAAAAAGGCTTTTTGGAAAAAAAAGGGGGGTTTGGGGGGAAAAAGGCTTTTTGGGGGAAAAGGGGTTTTGGGGGGAAAAAGGCTTTTTGGGGGAAAAGGGGTTTTGGGGGGAAAAAAGGCTTTTTGGGAAAAAAGGGGGCTTGGGGGGGAAAAAGGCTTTTTGGGAAAAAAGGGGGTTTGGGGGGGAAAAAGGCTTTTTGGGAAAAAAGGGGGTTTTGGGGGAAAAAGGCTTTTTGGGAAAAAAGGGGGTTTTGGGGGGAAAAAGGCTTTTTGGGGGAAAAGGGGTTTTTGGGGGAAAAAGGCTTTTTGGGAAAAAAAGGGGGTTTTGGGGGGAAAAAGGCTTTTTGGGGGAAAAGGGGTTTTGGGGGGAAAAAAGGCTTTTTGGGAAAAAAGGGGGTTTGGGGGGGAAAAAGGCTTTTTGGGGGAAAAGGGGTTTTGGGGGGAAAAAAGGCTTTTTGGGAAAAAAGGGGGTTTTGGGGGGGAAAAAGGCTTTTTTGGGAAAAAGGGGTTTTTGGGGGAAAAAGGCTTTTTGGGAAAAAAGGGGGTTTTGGGGGGGGAAAAGGCTTTTTGGGAAAAAAGGGGGTTTTGGGGGGAAAAAAGGTGTTTTGGGAAAAAACGGGGGTTTGGGGGGAAAAAAGGCTTTTTGGGAAAAAAGGGGGGTTTGGGGGGGAAAAAGGCTTTTTGGGAAAAAAGGGGGTTTGGGGGGGAAAAAGGCTTTTTGGGGGAAAAGGGGTTTTGGGGGGAAAAAGGCTTTTGGGGGGAAAAGGGGTTTTGGGGGGGAAAAAGGCTTTTTGGGAAAAAAGGGGGGTTTGGGGGGGGAAAAAGGCTTTTTTAGGGGGAAAAAAGGTTTTTTGGGAAAAAAGGGCTTTTTTGGGGGGGAAAAGGCTTTTTTGGTGGAAAAGGGCTTTTTTTGGGGGGGGAAGGCTTTTTTGGGGAAAAAGGGCTTTTTTGGGGGCGAAAAGCTTTTTTGGGGGAAAAAAGGGCACTTTTCTTGGGGGAAAAGGCTTTTTTGGGGAAAAAAAGGCTTTTGGGGGGGAAAAAAGGCTTTTTTGGGGAAAAAAGGCTTCTTTGGGGAAAAAAGGGGCTTTTTTGAGGAGAAAAAAGGCTTTTTTTTGGGGAAAAAGGGTTTTTTTGGGGGGGAAAAAAGGCTTTTTGGGATGAGGTGGGATGCGGGATGGGGTACCCCAAAAATGAAGCCCCATCTCCAGGGCAAAGGATGCTGGCGGTTTGCTTATCCTGGGGGGGTACCCGATGGGGACCCCCTGCCCCATCTCTGATGATGTCATCAGCCGGCGTTGCTTTTTTGGGGGGTTTTGGGGGGTGAAAAGGGCAGGATTCGGGTCACCCGCTGGTCTGAAGTGGTTTTGGGATGGGCAGGGATGCTCGGGTGCTCCCAGAGCATCCTGAACCCCAGGAAGTCCTGGGGGAAAAAAAGGAGGGGGAGGGGATAAAAAAGTGGCAGGAAAGGGGAAAAAGGGGAAAGAAAAGGGGAAAAAAGGGAAAAAAGGAGGAAAAAGGGAAAAAGGGGAAAAAAGGGGGCGGGAGGGAAAAAAAGGGAAAAAAAGGGGAAAAAAGGGATAAAGCCCGCCTCATCCAGGCCTTTTCCAGGCTCAGCGTGGGAGGGGAGGCATCGCCCCCTCGTGGCAGCAGCCATGAAGCCCAAAGAGGGGGTTCAGCCGCCCCCAGCCCGTGGCACGTCCCCCCTCAGTGCCCCCCAGTACCCCCCAGTAGGCTTCCCTGGGGTCCCCCCATAGCTCTCATAGACCCCCCCAGTTCCCCCCAGTGCCCCTCTCAGCCCCCCAGTACCCCCCAGTGCCCTCCCAGATGCCCCCCAGTGCCTCCCATAGCCCTCACAGACCCCCCCAGTTCCCCCCAGTGCCCCCCATAGCCCTCACAGCCCCCCCATTGCCCCCATAGCCCCCCCAGATCCCCCAGTACCCCCCATAGCCCTCACAACCCCCTCAGTGCCCCCATAGCCCCCCCAGATCCCCCCAGTACTCCTCAGTACCCCCCATAGCCCACCCAAATCCCCCCAGTACCCCTCTGTGCGCCCCATAGCCCTCA
Source organism: Calonectris borealis (assembly GCF_964195595.1). Lineage (NCBI taxonomy): Eukaryota > Metazoa > Chordata > Aves > Procellariiformes > Procellariidae > Calonectris > Calonectris borealis. Next base: position 7,650,954 of record NC_134334.1, read on the forward strand.
CAGCCCCCCAAGTGCCCCCCATAGCTCCCCCGATCTCACCGAGTACCACCCAGTGCCCCCCATAGCCCTCACAGACCCCCCAGTTCCCCCACAGTACCCCCCAGTACCCCCCATAGCCCTCACAGCCCCCCAGTGCCCCCCATAGCCCCCCCGATCCCCCCACTACACCTCAGTATCCCCCATAGCCCCCCAAATCCCCCCCAGTACCCCCCAGTGCCACCCATAGCCCTCACAGCCCACCCAGTGCCCCCATAGCCCCCCCCAGATCCCCCCTAGTGCCCCCCACACCCCTCACAGCCCCCTCAGGGCCCCCCTTAGCTCCCCCAGATCCTCCCCAGTACCCCCCAGTGCCCCCCACAGCCCTCGCAGCCCTCCCAGTGGCCCCCATAGCCCCCCCAGTACCCCCAGTGCCCCCCGGGAGCCCTGCCACCCCCCGGTGCAGGCAGGAGAGGGCAGCACCTGCCCTCACAGAGCCGGGGGGGCCGGGGGGGGCACCCCAAGTGCCCGCAGGCAGGATGGACCCCCCCACCCGTGGGATGGGGTTGGTGCCCCCGGCCCCTGCCCCCCCCCCCGGGGGTGGGAAGGGCGGCGGGGGCTGGGCCCCACTCGGGGCTGCTCCCCCCGGCTGCAAACCCACGGGTCCCGCTACAAACCCACGAGTCCCTTTGCAAACCCACGAGCCCCCTCGGCAAACCCACGAGCCCCCTTTGCACACCACGAGCCCTGTTGCAAACCCACGAGCCCCCTCTGCAAACCCACGAGTCCTTTTTGCAAACCCAGGAGCCCCCTTTGCAAACCTACGAGCCCCTTTGCAAACCCACAGGCCCCTTTGCAAACCCACGAGCCTCCTCTGCAAACCCACGAGTCCCCTTTGCAAACCCATGAGTCCCCATTGCAAACCCACGAGCCCTGTTGCAAACCCACGAGCCCCCTTTGCAAAGTCACGAGTCCCCATTGCAAACCCACGAGCCCTGTTGCAAACCCACGAGCCCCCTTTGCAAAGTCACGAGTCCCCATTGCAAACTCACGAGCCCTGTTGCAAACCCACGAGCCCCCTTTGCAAAGTCACGAGTCCCCATTGCAAACTCACGAGCCCTGTTGCAAACCCACGAGCCCCCTTTGCAAAGTCACGAGTCCCCATCACAAACCCACGAGCCCTGTTGCAAACCCACGAGCCCTGTTGCAAACCCACGAGCCCCCTTTGCAAATCCTTGAGTCCTTTTTGCAAATCCTGGAGCCCCACATGCAGATTCTCGAGTCTCTTTGCAAACCCCCAAGTCCCATTGCAAACCCACAAGCCCACTTTGCAAACCCTCAAGTCTCTTTTGCAAATCCACGGGCCCCACATGCAGATCCTCAAGGGCCACATGCAATCCCTCGAGTCCCATGTGCAGACCCACGAGCCCCCTTTGCAAATCCATGGGCCCCACATGCAAATTCTTCAGCCCTGCTGCAAACCCTCAACTCCCCTTTGTAAATCTCACGTCCTGCTTGCAAATCCCCACGTCCTGCACGCGAACCCACGAGCCCTGTTGCAAACCCACGAGCCCCACTGTAAAGCCACAAGCCCCATTGCAAACCCACGAGCCCCACTGCAAACCCACGAGCCCCACTGCAAACCCCCAAGCCCTGTTGCAAACCCACAAGCCCCGCTGCAAACCCACAAGCCCCGCTGCAAACTCATGAGCTCCACTGCAAACCCACGAGCTCCGTTGCAAACCCACAAGCCCGCTGCAAACCCACGAGCCCCGCTGCAAACCCACGAGCCCCGCTGCAAACCCACGAGCCCCGTTGCAAACCCACGAGCCCCGCTGCAAACCCACGAGCCCCGCTGCAAACTCATGAGCTCCACTGCAAACCCACAAGCCCCGCTGCAAACCCACGAGCCCCGTTGCAAACCCACGAGCCCCGCTGCAAACCCACGAGCCCCGTTGCAAACCCCCAAGCCCCGCTGCAAACCCACGAGCCCCGCTGCAAACTCATGAGCTCCACTGCAAACCCACAAGCCCCGCTGCAAACCCCTGAGCCCCGTTGCAAACCCACAAGCCCCGCTGCAAACCCACGAGCCCCATTGCAAACCCCCAAGCCCCATTGCAAACCCCCGAGCCCCGCTGCAAACCCCCAAGCCCTGTTGCAAACCCCCGAGCCCCGCTGCAAACCCCCAAGCCCCGCTGCAAACCCCCGAGCCCCGTTGCAAACCCCCAAGCCCCGTTGCAAACCCCCAAGCCCCGTTGCAAACCCCCGAGCCCCGCTGCAAACCCACGAGCCCCGTTGCAAACCCACGAGCCCCGTTGCAAACCCCCAAGCCCCGCTGCAAACCCCCGAGCCCCGCTGCAAACCCCCAAGCCCCGCTGCAAACCCACGAGCCCCGCTGCAAACCCCCGAGCCCCATTGCAAACCCCCAAGCCCTTTAGCCACAGATATTTTTATTTCCACGCCGGGGTGGCACGGCCGAGCTCGCGGCATGGCCGGCACCTCCGGCACCTCCGGCGCCTCCGGCACCTCCGGCCTGGCACGAGTGACCCTCGCCCGCTGCCTCCCCGGGCGGACGGGTCCAAAGTCCAGCTCCCGCCCCACTCTCGGAAAAACCGGGATGAACCCCCCAACCTCCGGCTCCGTCCAGCCCCAGCGAGATTTGGGGGTTACCTGCCGGGGTAACCCAGAAGTGTTAATTAAGCCCACAGCTAATGAGGTGCCATTGATCGCCCCAATTTCAGCACCCAAAATCTCTTCTGCAAATAACGTCCCTGCCGGTGGCGACGTCCCTGCGGTGCAATGGATTGGCTGGGCCTCAGGGTGACACCGTTCAGCACCCTGCCAGCCCCCACCCCGCCCTGGGCACCCCCGGGAGCACCCTGGGGTGACAGCGGGCAGCACCGGGGACCGGTGCCACCATCCCTTGGCCACAGCATTGCTCCGGTACCGGCCGTAGGCACCCCGGGGTGACCCCAGGCAGCAGGGGGGGACCCAGGGACGGGTGCCACCATCCCTCCGCCGCAGCGTCTCGCCGGTACCAGGAGCACCCTGGGTGACCCCAGGCAGCACCGGGAACCGGTGCGACCACCCCCTCCACCACAGCGTCCCGCCGGTACCGGCCCTGAGCATCCCCGGGAACACCCCGGGTGACCCCGGGCAGCACCGGGGACCGGTGCCACCACCCCCTCCACCACAGCGTCCCGCCGGTACCGGCCCTGAGCACCCCCGGGAACACCCCGGGGTGACCCCAGGAAACAGCGGGGACCGGTGCCACCACCCCCCCGGTGCAGCATCCCACCGGTACCGGCCCTGAGCACCTCCGGGAGCACCCCGGGTGACCCCGGGCAGCACCGGGGACCGGTGCCACCACCCCCCCGCCGCAGCTCCCGCCGGTACCGGCCCCGGGGTGACCCCGGGCAGCACCGGGGACCGGTGCCACCACCCCCCCGCCGCAGCTCCCGCCGGTACCGGCCCCGGGGTGACCCCGGGCAGCACCGGGTACCGGTGCCACCACCCCCCCGCCGCAGGTCCCGCCGGTACCGGCCCCCCCTTCCCCTCGGGGCGCATCCGCAGCCCGGGGCGGGCGCCGGGGCTCCCCCTCCCTCCCCCCTGCTCCCCCCCTCCCCTCCCCGTTGCCATGGCGACCCCCCTCCCCTCCCTTCCCCTCCCCTCCCCACGTTGCCATGGCGAGCGCGAGCGGCGGCCGCCGTCGCGGCGGGCGCGGGGCGCGGTGGGCGTGTCCGTCGGGGCGGGCGGAACGCTGATTGGCCGTCCGTCCCACGTGACGCGCGGAGGAATGCAAATGAGTTATGGCATCGGGCCGCCGCGCCGCCGCCTGAGGGAGGAGGGAGCGGCCGCGGGCCCGGCCCCGCCGGCACCGGCACCGGGACCCCCGCCCTCCGCCCCCCGCCCGCCCCCGGAGGTGCCTGGGCCATGGCCGTGGCCGGCGGGAGCCGCTCCGCCCGGGCCGCAGGTACCGCGCTTGCCGCCGCTACCGGGCCCCGGCGGCTTTGTCTGGGCCGGGCCGGGGCCGGGGGGGGGACTGAGGGGGGGGGGTGTGAGGGGGGGCCGCGCCGCGCATGCGCCCCGGGACCCGCCGTGCCTCAGTTTACCCACCCGGGCGCCCACCACCACCCGCCTCAAACCCCACCAGTGTCCGTGTCCCCCCCCGCCGTTCCCCGCCCCCCATTTATAGTCCCCCATTTCCCACCCCCCCCACTCGTGTTTCCCCACCACCACATCCCACCCCTCCCCATCATCTTGTACCCCCCTCCTCTGATTTTGCACCCCCTTATTATTATTTCCCACTCCCCCACCATCATACTCCACCACTTGCTACCGTATCTGACCCCCCCACTCTTATCCCACCCCCCCATTATATCCCACCCCCCACTAGTGTTTCCCACCCCTCACCATCATCTTGCACCCCCCTCTGGTTTTGCACCCCCTTATTCTTATTCCCCACCCCCCCACTATCACACTGCTTACTATTCTATCCCACCCCCCTCTATTCTATCCCACCCCCCCATTACATCCCACCCACCCCGATTTCCTGCCCCCCCCCATCATTTTGCACCACTATTTTGGGCTCAGCTTGGGGGGGCTCCAGCTCCTCCCTGTGCCAGCTGTGGGACCCCCACCCTGCCCCCCCCGGCCACAGTGGGTCCTGCCATCACCCGGAGGTGCTGGAATTCTTCCCCTTTTATTTTTTGGGGGGGGGTTTAATGGTTTTTTGGGGTTTGCAGGGGTCGGAACTGGGTTTCCTCTGTCACCCGTGGCTCAAAAGTGAGGTCCCCTCCATTTGACACCCCAAAGTCTACAGGAGTTTGGTGCGGGTGAGGATGAGGGGGCTCGGACCCACAGCGGGTGGGTGGGGGGATTGGCTCTGGATGGTCCCTCCGTGTCTGTCACCGTGGTGGCCCCGTGTCACCCCGATGCCACCAGGCTCTTCTGCAGGGAGGGGGCAGGGAAAAACTCCGTGGCCGCTCGGCGGGGAAAAGTGCTTCCCAAAATTTTTCCGGCTCGTGGTGGACGCGTGCCAGCGGACAGACCCGAGGCTGGGAAGCGTCACAGGCCACGCGCAGGGATGTCACACGAAGCAGCGGTGGGGACACGTGCTGCCACCCCCGAGGACACGTGCACGTCCCACCCCGTGCTCCAGGGCGTTGACGCCCTCAGGGGACGCAATCCCACGGGCCACCGAGGCCGGGGACATCGCCGCTGCCACGTCCCTTGGGTGCCATGCTGGGGCTGGAGGTGGCTGGGATGGTTTGGTGGGGCCATGCTATGGCGTGGCCACCAAGGCCACCCACCGTGGCCACCAAGGCCACCCGCCGTGGCCGCTGTCCATGGTCTGCAGCGCCCCGCACCGCTGTCCCTGGTCCTGCCGTGGTGGCACCCGTGGTGGTGGCACCCCTCGTGGTGGCACCCATGGCGGTGGCACCCATCACCCGGCAGCGCAAGGGCTCGGCAGGGACGGGTGTCACGGGCAGGTGACCGGAGGTCCCTCGGCGCGCACCGGGCCACCGGAACGCGGTGGCTGTCGGTGACCACGGAGCCCCACGGCCACCACGGTCGCGGTGGTGATGGTGGTGCTGCCCGCAAACCCCCCTGTGGCCTCCACAGCACCCAGCCCTCTGTCCCCGTCCTCCTGTCCTTCTGTCCCTCCCATCCGTCCCCTTCCCTCCATCCGGTTGTCCCTCTTCTTCCTTCCGTCTGTCCTTCCTTCCATCTCTCCTTCCCTTCATCCCTTTCCTCTGTCCGTCCTTCCTTCCATCCCTGTCCCTCTCCTACTTCCGTCTTTCCTCCCTTCCGTCCGTCCTTCCCTCCATCCCTTGGGCCCTCCCTTCCCTCCTTCCTTCTGTCCTTCCCTCCTGTCCTTGGTCCTTTCCTCCTTCCATCCGTCCTTCCGTCTGTCCTTATTTCTTTTGTCCGGCCATCCTTCCCTCCCTCCTTCCATCCCTTTCCTCTTTCCGTCCATCCTTCCGTCCATCCTTTCCTCTGTCCGTCCTTCCCTCCCTTTCCATCCATCCTTTTCCTCCTCCTGTCTGTCATTCTGTCTGTCCTTCCAGCCTTCCCATCAGCCCTTTCCTACTTCCGTCTGTCCTTCTGTCTTTCCTTATTCTGTCCCTCCGTCCCTCCCTCCCTTGGTCTTCCCTTCCACCCCTTTCCTATTTCCTTCTGCCCCTCTTCCTCCGTCCGTCCGTCTGTCCTTCCCTCCTGGCCTTTGTCCCTTTCCTACTTCCCTCACTTCCTTCTGTCCGTCTGTCCCTTCATCCCTCTCCTCCTCCCATCCGTCCTTCTGTCTCTCCCTCCCTTCCAGCTGTCCCTCTGTCCATCCAGCCTTCTGTCCTTTCCTTTCCTCCGGCCTTCTGGCCGTCCATCCCTTCCCTACCTCTGTCCGTCCTTCTGTCCATCCTCCCTCAGCACCCGGGGCAGGATGCGGCCCCAGACCCACTCACCCCCCTCTTTGGGGGGGGGAGGATGAACCATGGGGCTTCCCGAGTCCTTCCTCCATCCCGCCATCCTCTTCCTCCCCCTCCATCGATATGGGGGGGGGGTCACAGCCACGGCCCCCCATAGCCGGGGGTCTGGCAGCGGGCAGGGGGCCATGACCCCCCCCCGCCCCGGGGCCTTGGAAGTGCAGCAGGATGGCACCCGGCACCAGGGAGGGGTTTGGCTGCACCGGAGGTGCCACGTTGGGCGACCACGTGGGTGCAAGCCCCCCTCCCGCCCGCAACCAGCTGGCACCCATGGGTGCACCCCAGGGTGGGAGATGCTTCGCCCTAGGAGGGGTTTGGGGGGGTGTCATCCCCGTCCCAAACACGCCGGAGGGGGGATGCAGCAGCCCCATGCACCCGTCGGTACGGACACGCCGGCACCCCAGCCGTAACCCTGCGCCGAAGCTCGGAGCAGACATCGGGTGCCAACTTTGGGTGCTGCGGGGTGCCCCCTCTCACCCTTTCTCCCCCCTCCCCAGCTCTAGCCTGACCCCCGCTGCCTCGTGGCACCCCGGCAAACCACCATGGAGAACGAGCAGCTCCCGGCACCTCCGCCCTCCAGCAGCGCCGGCGGCACCGCCACGACGCCCAGCAGCACCGGCACCGCGCGCCCGCCCGCTCCCCAGATCTCCGTCTACAGCGGCATCCCTGACCGCCAGACCGTCCAGGTACGATATTTTGGGGGCGGGGGGGTGTTGGAGGTTTGAGGGCAGCGTTTTGGGGTTGGGGTGCAGCCCACGGACGTCTTTGCGCCCCCCAAAAGGTGATCCAGCAAGCGCTGCACCGGCAGCCCAACACGGCGGCGCAGTACCTGCAGCAGATGTACGCGGCGCAGCAGCAGCACCTGATGCTGCAGACGGCTGCGCTCCAGCAGCAGCACCTCACCAGCGCCCAGCTCCAGAGCCTGGCCGCCGTCCAGCAGGTACGGGACACCACCCCAGGGGCACCCATGGGTGCTGCGGTGCGGGATACGGGTGACACTTGGCTCTTCTCCCCAGGCGAGCCTGGCGGCAAACAGGCAGAGCGGCTCTTCGGGTGGTAACGGCGCCCAGCCGGCACCGGCGCAGCAACCCACGGTGAGTCCCCCGTCCCCTCCGGCACCCATCCCACCGGCACCCACCCACCGATCCGGCGCGGCACCCCAACCGTCTCCTGCCTCCCCGTTGCAGATCAACCTGGCGACGTCGCCGGCGGCCGCGCAGCTCCTGAACCGGGCGCAGAGCGTCACCCCCGGGGCCTCGGGCATCGCGCAGCAGGCCGTGCTGCTGGGCAACGCCGCCTCGCCCGCCCTCACCGCCAGCCAGGCCCAGATGTACCTGCGGGCGCAGATGGTAAGGGGCGACCTGTGGGGTGGCCGGGACCCGTAGGGTGCCCGTCATCCAGCTGTGGGGTGGCCAGGACTTGTAGGATGCCCATCATCCAGCTGTGGGGTGCCTGGGACCCATCGGGTGCCCGTCGTCCTGCTGTGGAGTGCCCGGGACCCATAGGGTGCCCGTCATCCACCTATGGGGTGCCTGACACCCATAGGGTGCCCGTTGTCCTGCTGTGGGGTGCCCAGGACCCATCGGGTGCTCATCGTCCTGCTGTGGGGTGGCTGGGACCCATCAGGTGCCCGTCGTCCTGTTGTGGGGTGACCAGGACCCGTGGGGTACCCGTCGTCCTGTTGTGGGGTGCCCGGGACCCATGGGGTACCCGTCGTCCTGCTGTGGGGTGCCCAGGACCCATAGGGTGCCCGTCATCCACCTATGGGGTGCCCAGGACCCATGGGGTGCTCATCATCCTGCTGTGGGGTGGCCGGGACCCGTGGGGTGCTCATCGTCCTGCTGTGGGGTGGACAGGACTCACAGGGTACCCAGGGTCCTGCTGTGGGGCGGTGGGACCCTATAGGGTCCCTGACCCTATAGGGTGCCCATTATCCCACTGTGGGGTGCCTGGGACCCATAGGGTGCCCATCATCTCACCGCAGGGTGGCTGGGACCCGTAGGGTGCCCATTATCCCACTGTGGGTGGCCAGGACCCTATAGGGTCCCTGACCCTGTAGAGCGCTCATCACCCTGCTGTGGGATGCCCAGGACCCCCAAGGTGCCCATCACCCCGCTGTGGGGTGGGCAGGACCCATAGGGTGCCCATCACCCCATAGTGGGGTACCCAGACCCCGTAGGGTGCCCGTCGCCCAGTTGAGAGGTGCCTGGACCCCATAAGGTGCCTTTCACCCCCCTGGGGGTTGCCAAGATGCCATAGGGTGCCCAGACCCCGTAGGGTGCCGTCAGACCAGCATGGGGTGCCCGGAGCCTGTTGGGGGGTGCCCAAACCCCACAGGGTGCCCCCACCCTCCTTTGGGGTCCGTAGACCCCACAGGGTACCCCTTGCCCCACTCCGGGCTGCCCATACCCCATAGGGTACCTAGACCCTATAGGGTGCCTCCCACCCTCCTGGGGGGTACGCAGCCCCCATATAGGGTGCTCCGTGCCCCACTGTGGGGTACCCAGACCCCACAGGGCACCCACAGCCCAGTTGGGAGGTGCCCAAGCCCAGGAGGGTGCTCTTTGCCTTTGGGGGGGGGTGTCAGGACCTTATAGGGTGTCCCCCACCACACTGGGGGTGCCCAGACCCCATAGGGTGCCCAGACCCTATAGGGTGCCTGTCCCTTGCACCCCTCCTGGCACCGGAGGTCCCTGGGAACACGGGTAGGGGGACACACGTGTCACCCCACCCGTAATCCCATGCCCCACACATGTGCCACCCCATAGGGACACGGAGGGGACACACACACACGGGGTGCCACCCCCCCCATCGGGGGCCACGCACCCACTCTCTGTGCCCCCCAGCTCATCTTCACACCCACGGGCCCCGTCAGCGCCGTCCGGCCGGAGAGCCCCGCACCGGCACCACCGCCGGCGCCGCCGCCCGCCCCGCCCCCCGCCGCCCCCCAGGTGAGTCCCCCCACAACCTCGCCAGCCCCCCAAAATCCTGCCCCCCCCCTCAGGACCCCCCTGACCCGCTGCCGTTGCAGGTGCACAGCCTGGCCCTGCGCCCCGCCGGCCCCCACCTCCCCGCCCTGGCCATGAAGCCCCCTGGTGGCCCCCCGCCCCGGGCCGGTCCCCCCCGGGGTCCCCCACCTGACCCCCCCGCCGAGCACCTCAAAAAAGCCGAGGGGCCCGATGCCCGCACCCACCCCCTGGCCCGCGCTGCCGCCCCCGCTGCTGCCCACCCACTCGTCACCCCAGGTAAGTTGCTGCGCCGTGGTGGTGGCAGGGGGACATGTGGGTGCTGGGGGAGTCGCAGGGTGGGACATTCACTCTGAAACCTAATGATGGGCCTCATGGTTTTCTTGCCTGTACGTGAGTCCGGCAGCCTTGTGTACCCACTTCAGGGGTGTGTCACCCCCACCTTGGGTGCTCAGAAAGTCAGGGTGAGGTGAGCAGGGTGGGTGCAGCCCTCAGCTGAGCAGCCTGCAGGGTGTTCACTCTGAAACCTAATGATGGCCCGCACTGGTGTTTCCTGTGCATCAGCATCCCGCTTGCATTTGGGACCTGTGGGCCTGCACACCCCCTCAGGGGCCCTGCCTGCGAAGGGACTTAGCACCCGCAGCACCCATAGGGTCCCAGGACCCTCTGGGATGAGCTTCTGCAGTGGGGTGCAGGGGGCTGGAGCAGTGAGGGTGTGGGCCGGGGCACCCCACAGGGTGATGGAGCCTGGGGGTGCTGTGCTGGTGCGGCTCCCAAAATGGGGGGACGCCCCCCACCCTGGGACAGCCTGAGCCCAGCCTCCTCCTGCAGCAGCAGCAGGAGCTGGTAAAGCTGGTTGTCAGTAGGCACCAGAGTGAACAGATGCTAGAGTGAGGAGCAGCCTCGCAGCGGGGGGGCAATCTTGGGGTTGAGGTGCCGGTGATGAGGGGGGGGGTCCCTGTCCCCTGTCGCTGTCCCCGCAGCCTACGCCCCGCTGCAGCCCCCCCAGTTCCTGCAGCAGCCGCCGAAGCCGATGCAGCCGCCGCAGCAGCAGCAGCAGCAGCAGCAGCAGCAGCAGCAGCAGCAGCAGTTCGTCATCCAGCAGCAGCAGCAGCAGCTGGCACCCCGCGGGCAGCCCCCCCCGGGGCCCCCCACTGCCCCCCAACTCCAACCCCTACCCCCTGCCAGCCCTGGCCCAGCCCCCCAACCCAAAGTGGGGGTCCCCCAAGGAGCGGGGGGCGAGAGCGGCCCCCCCAACGGTCACCCCGCCTGCCACGCTGCCCCCCGCAAGTTCCAGCACGCCTCCGCCGTCATCCTGCAGCTGCAGCCTGCCGGCGCCACGGTGAGGGGCGTCCTCCCCCCCCCAGGCACCCCCGAACCCCCGTGGCACGGTTTGGGGGTGCGGGGGGGGAGGGGCTGGTGTGGGAATGGGGGGGGCCCTGATCCCTGCACACGTGTGTGCGTGCGCACGTGTGTAGCCGATCTGTGTGTGGGGGGGTGCGCAGATGTGCTGCACGTGTGCTCGATCCACGCGTGTCTGCATGCGTACGGGTGTGCACACTCGTGCCAGATCCCTGCACGTGCGTGTGCATGCGTGTACCTGGCGTGTGCATGCGTGTACCTGGCCCATGCACACGTGTGTGCGCAGGTTGGCCAGATTCCTGCACGTGTGTGTGCGCACGTGCGTGCCTGATCCGTGCACGTGTGTGTGCACGTGATCTCCGCATGTGTGTGCACGTGTGCCGAATCCATGTGTCTGATGCACGTGTGTGCGCACTCGTGCCACATCCGTGCGCCTGCACGTGTGTGACGGAGCCGTGCATGTGTGCGCCTGGTCCATGCACGTGTGTGCACAGGTTTGCCACATCCATGCACATGTGTGTGTATGTGCGTACATGGTCCATGCACACGTGTGTGCAGACATGTTTGCCTGATCCATGCACGTGTGCGTGCATGTGTGTTCCTGATCTGTGTCCATGGGGGGGGTGCATGTGCCCGATCCATGCATGTGTGTGCACGTGTGCTTGTTCCCCGTGTGTCTGATCCACGCGTGTGCACTGGATCCATGCACGTGTGTGCACAGGTTTGCCAGATCCATGCACGTGCATGTGTGCACGTGTGCCCCGATCCGTGCACGTGTGCCTGAGCCATGTGTGTCCGATCCATGCATGTGTCTGCACACTCGTGCCAGATCCATGCACACGCATGCGTGTACTGCATCCCCGCACACGTGTGTGCACGCGACCCGTGCGCACGTGTGCATGCTCGCGCTGTGTGTGTGCCCATGTGCCACCCGCACACGCGTGTCTGCCCTGTGCACCTGTGCACACGCCTGACCCTCGCACACGCGTGTGCCCCCGCCGCAGCCCCCACTCGGGGTCCCCGAGGGCCCCCGCCGGGACCCACCGCCCGCCCCGAGGAGCGCCGAGAGCCCACCCGCTGCCCCGCCGCAGCCCCCCGCCCTCTCGCCGCCCGCCGCCCCCCCGGGCCCCGACACCCCCGAGGGCGAGCGGCCCCCCACTCACGGTAAGCCCCACACCGTCCCCTTTCTGCCCCTCCCCCAGGGGCACCCACTCGTGGGGTGGAGCTGCCCCCCCCGCACCCCTGGTGGGCCGTAGTGAGGGGGAAACTGAGGCACGGGTGGGCGTGCGGCGTCTGCGGGGCTCCGCGTGGGGCGGGGCTGTGCTCCAGTGGGGATTCCGTGAGGCCACGGGTGCCCGTGGCGCCGCCCCACGGGTGACACAGTGGGCTGGGGATGTGAGCGCAGGGGTCCTCCTCTGGCTGTAAGAGGTGTCCCCGCCCCGTTGGCCTCCCACGCGTGTGTCTGCGGCGGGGGGGGAGGGCGCCCACCCCCACGCGTGGGCACGGGAGGGGGGGCACAGGCTGCTGGGGGGCGGTGTGGCCCCGCCCCTCCCCGCGGCCCCGCCCAACGCCCCGACTCCGCCTCTACCCCTGGCCCCGCCCCGAGGCTCCGCCTGCTGGCGGCGTGGGCGCGCGCGTGCGCGCGCGGCGGCGGCGGCGGCCAATAGGGGCACAAGGGGCGTGCCCAGCGCCAGGCCCCGCCCTCCCCGCGCAGCCGCCGCCGCCGCCCCGGCCCGGCCCGGCCCCGCCGCCGCCGCCGCCTTTGTCCCCGCTCCGCCGCTGCCACCGCCGCCACCGCCGCCTTTTGTCCGCGCCATGGGGCCGCCGAGCCGCTGAGCGCCGCCGGTGAGTGCGGCCCGGCCCCGCCCAGACCCGCCTTGACGAGGCTCGGCCTGGTCCGGCCCGGCTCGGCCCGGCGGGGCGGCGGGCGCTGACCTCACTTCCGCATCCGCCCCCCCACCCCCCTCCCGCCTGTCCCCGGTCCCGGCTCCGCAGCCGCGGCCCGGGCGCAGGTAGGGGCGGGGGGAGCGGGCTCCGCCGCCGGACAAAGGTGGTGGGGCCTACCGGGGCCTAGCGAGGCCTACCGGGGCCTTACCGGCACCCACCGGGCCGTGCGGGGGCAGATGAGGCCTTACTGGAGCGTACTGGGCCTTACTGGGGGCGATGGGGGCTTACTGGGACGTATCAGGCCTTACTGGGGTAGATAGGGCCGTACTGGGTCTTACTGGGGTATATCGCGTCTTTCCGTGGTAGATTGGGCCTTACTGGGGCGTACTGAGGCCTTACTGGGGCGTATTGGGACCTTATTGAGATGTATTGAGGCTTTACTGGAGCGTACTGGGGGCTGACTGGGCATATTTGGAGGCTCTTTAGGGTCTGCCGGGGTATTTGGGGGCTGCCTGGGGTCCACCAGGATATTTTGGGGTGCATGGGTGGGTTGGGGGGTGGGGGGGGGGATACACAAGAGCTCTGGGGAACGTATCGGGCCTTACTGGGACCCACTGAACCGCACTGGGAGCGGCGGCAGCTGCTTCTCCCCCACCCCCCTCCTTTCCAAAGCAACCCAGCTGTATGGTAATACAGGCCGCGGCGTCACCGCCGGCGTCACCGCGTCCCCCGTAACCGTGTGTGTGTCCCCGTCCGTCCCCCCCCGCCCCCCCTCCCTCCGGCAGAGCCGCCCGCCGACCGCCTTCATGCTCAGCCCCAGACCCTCGCCAGCGTTCCCGGCATGACCTCGGGGACCGGGAGCTCTGCCTCCACCGTCGCCGGCGCTGCCCCCCACAATGGTGAGAACAAACCGCCCCAGGCCATCGTGAAACCCCAAATCCTCACCCACGTTATCGAGGGCTTCGTCATCCAGGAAGGGGCAGAACCATTCCCGGTAACGTATCCCCCCCCCCCCCCCTCCCAACTCCTCTACCATCCGCGTCGTTATTTCTACTTGGATTGGATTTTTGGGGAGGGGGGGGGGAGCACCCACTAGTGTTTTTCCGTCACAGGTGGGGCGCTCCTCGTTGCTGGTGGGGAATCTGAAGAAGAAGTATGCGCAGGAGCTGCTGGCTGAGAAACTCCCACAGCAGGACAACACCACCACCACCGACTCCGAAATGGAGGAACCTTATTTACAAGGTAGCGCCCGGCCCCCCCGAAACGATTTCCTCGCCAAATGGGGTGCGGTAGAGCCCACCCTCCCCACCCCCCCCCCCAACCGGGTGATATTTTGGGGGATCCCCCGCGGCTGAGCTGGTTGCGTTTCTCTCTCTGGGCGTCCCTCCGCGTCCCCCAGAATCCAAAGAGGAGGGGAACCCCCCCAAACTGAAGTGCGAGCTCTGCGGCCGCGTCGACTTCGCTTACAAATTCAAGCGCTCCAAGCGCTTCTGCTCCATGGCTTGTGCCAAGAGGTAAACCCCCCCCAAAAAAAAACCCCACCCCAGCACCCCGACAGGATCCGGCCCCCCTCCCTCACCCCCCCCCTGCCCCTCCCCGCAGGTACAACGTGGGGTGCACGAAGCGGGTGGGTTTGTTCCACCCCGATCGCAGCAAGCTGCAAAAACCCGGCGGTCCCCCCCACGGCCGTCGTCGCACCTGCAAGGGGACGTTGCCCACCCTCAGCAAAGACACCAAGAAGCAGGTGAGGGCAGGGGACGGAGGGGATTCGTCCCCAAATTCAAGGTGACGCGTACGGGTGGGCTCTGAGGCCGGGCGCTGCTCCGTCCCGCAGCCGCCGGTTTCTCTCCCGTCGGGTTCGGTGCCTCTTTCCGTGACGGCGTCGTTGCAGCTCAACCACAGCCAAGAAGATTCGAGTCGTTGTTCGGATAATTCGAGCTACGAGGAACCGCTCTCCCCCATCTCGGCCAGTTCCTCCACCTCCCGCCGACGCCAGGGCGAGCGAGACCTGGAGCTGCGCGAGATGGAGCTCCCCGACGTCCACGTCCGAGACCTGGCCAGCATCGGCCATCGCTTCCTCCCCAGCGAGCCCAGCAAGTGGAACGTGGAGGACGTCTACGAGTTCATCCGCTCGCTGCCGGGTGAGGAATATTTTGGGGGAGGGACAACACGGATACCCAGACGCCTTTTTTTTTTGGGGGGGTGGGAGGAGGGGGATTTGCTGAGCGCAGCCCCCCCCCCCCTCATCTCCCCGCAGGCTGCCAGGAGATCGCGGAGGAGTTCAGGGCGCAGGAGATCGACGGGCAGGCGCTGCTGCTGCTGAAGGAGGATCATCTCATGAGCACCATGAACATCAAACTGGGGCCCGCCCTCAAGATCTACGCCCGTATCAGCATGCTCAAGGACTCCTAGAGCCGGTTGGGTGGGGTGGGGGGCACCCATGGGACCCCCTCCCTGCCCTACACCCCTGCCCGACCTTGGGGAGAGGGGTTATGGGGGAGGGGGGAGGTGGGGGGGAGCCATTTCTGAGCACAACCGAGCCCCGGGGCGGCCCCCCCGTGTCCCCAGGGGTGTGTATATAGCCCGTAGCTATAGCGTCCCCCCGTATTGGGGGGGTCACCCCCCCCCTTCTCCGGCAGGGAGGGGGGGTCCCTGTGTCTCCCCCGTGTCCCCCGTCCCCCCCCCCCCCCAAAACGGCAGGGCGAAGCAGGATGATTGCCTTAACGTGTGCGCCCCCCCCGCCCCCGCCAGGATTTGGGCTACCAGCCCCGGGGGGGTGTTAGTCCCCGGGGGGGTGTTAGTCCCTGGGGGGGTGGGGGGGCGTCTCGAGGTGCCTGGGTGCAGAGAAGGAGTCACCCCCCCACCCCCCCCCCAGGCTGGGGGCTGTTTTGGGGGCACTTTAGTAGAGGACGGTGGTGGCGGGGGGGCCCCCCAGGCAGGTAAGGACCCCCCCCACACCCCACCCCACCCCCCCCCGGCCACCATGGTCTTTTTAAGAAAAGAAAAGAAAAAAAAAAAAAGGAAAAAAAACCACAAAAACACCCGGACCCCTCCCCCCTTTTTTCCTGGGGTTTTTTTTTGTTTTTAATAAACACTGAAAAAAAAAAAAAAAAAAGAAAAACTCGGGGCCCCCCCCCTTTTCCTTCCCCCCCCCCTTTTCCTTCCTGGGTAAACTGAGGCAGCGCCTTGGGGATGTCCCCAAGCGCCACCGCGCGTGGTGGGATGCTCTGTGGGTGATGGGGACAGGGCTGGTGTCACCTCCCCGCTGCCCTGTGTGACCCTGGGGGTGCCCCCGCTGCCCCCCCAAGTGTGGGGCTGGGGGGCTGAGGGGTGTGTCTGTACCCCCCCCCCCCCCCCGCTGTGCCCGCACCCTCCTCAGGGGAGCCCACGGTGGAGGTGGGACCTGCAGGGCGACCCCCAAATCCCCAGCGCTCAGGGACGTGGGGCCCCAAAGTGCGTGAGATGGGGAGGGGGACGCGAGGGGACACCCCCCGCGGTGGTGATGGTGTCTGTGGTGAGGTGTCCCTGGAGCTGGTGGCCATGGTGGTGAGGTGTCCCTGGAGTTGGTGACCATGGTGACATGTCCTCGGGGCTTGTGGTGAGGGGTCCCCAGGGCTGGTGGCCATGGTGAGGTGGCCATGGAGATGGTGGTAAGGTGTCCATGGAGATGGTGGCTGTGGTGAGGTGTCCCTAGAGCAGGTGGCGATGGTGACATGTCCTCGGGGCCTGTGGTGAGGTGTCCCCACAGCTGGTGGCCACGGTGGTGAGGTGTCCCTGGAGCTGGTGGCCACAGTGAGGTGTCCCTGGAGCTGGTGTCCATGTTGCTGAGGTGTCCCTGGAGGTGGTGGCCATGGTGAGGTGTCCCCGGAGCTGGTTCCTGTAGTGGTGACACATCCCCCAGAGCTGGTGTCCCCCAGAGCTGGTGTCCCCCGAGTTGATGCCTGTGGCGATGGTGTCCCTGCAGCTGGTCCCCACCTTGGTGAGGTGTCCCTGGAGGCAATGGCCATTGTGATGTGTCCCCAGAGCTGGTGCCTGGAGTGGTGACACCTCCTTGGAGCTGGTGCCCATGGTGGTGAGGTGTCCCTAGAGCTGGTGGCCATGGTGGTGGGGTCGCCATGGAGATGGTGGCCATGGTGGTGAGGTGTCCGTGCCACTGTTGCCCATGTCGGTGCCGTGTCCCTGGAGCTGGTGACAGTTCCTTGGAGCTGGTCCCTGTGGTGGTGACACATCCTTGAAGCTGGTGGCCATGGTGGTGAGGTGTCCCCAGAGCTGGTGTCCCTGGCTGTGGTGGCCACAGCGAGGTGTCCCCGGAGCTGGTGCCCCAGCAGCAATGGGTCACTCGTGTCCCCCCACCCCAAGACCTGCTGGTCCCCAGGGGGGTCCCCAGCTCAGGCCATCGCCCCCCCGCCTCGCCGCAGGACCGGGAGCTGCCGCCTTCACCCCGCGACACTGCTGACCCCGCGGGGGTCCCTCCCCTGGGGACAACCCACCCGCTGGCGGGGTGACCCACAGCTTCACCGGGCCACCGGCATCGTCCCCAGCGGGACCAGCAGCAGGTCCCTGAGTGGCCACCCGCCCCTCGCTCACCCGCGTCCACCTTTATCGTTCATTTTTTTACCTTCCACAACAAACACAAAAAACCCCAGATTTTTATTAATATTTTTTTTTGTTCTGTTTTATTCTTCCTTTTTTTGTGTGGTTGTTTTTTTTTTTTTTTTTGGAAACGGGCGCCGGTTTTGGGGGGGTTTCACTCCTTTTCGACACCGCGAACGCTCCGGGCGAGGCCGCGGTTTCCCCCCCTCCCCGGCTTCTCCGTGAACCACAATGCAAGACAGCGGGGGGGGGTGGGAAGGGCTTTTTTTTTGTTGTTGTTATTTTCTCTTCTTTTCTCTTTTTTTTTTTTCCTTTTTTTTTCTCCTTTTTTAACAAGGTACGAACTAGCTCTAGGGCCGCGTGGCCTGGATTTCCACCGAGGAAAATAAAAAAAAGCCCCAAAACGAGGGGGGGGGAAGGGGAGGGGGTGTTAAGTGTATAAGAGGCGTATTTACACGGTATTAACATGCTGACAAAAAAGATTACAATATTGAGTATCGTACAACATCGAGGGGGGAAACGAGGAATGGGGGGGGGGAATAAAAAATAACGGGGGGGGGGATTAAAAATTAATAAACAGAAGGTAAATAAAACACCCTGGCGAAAAGAAAAAAAAAAAAAAAACAACAAAACAAACCCAAAATAAACGATGAGTTAAGGCTTAAAAAGTGTATAAAAAAATAACACAGTTAATATCCAAAAACGGAACCAAAGAGTACAGAATATAGATGAGTTTTTTTGTCGCGGCTCGGCGGGGGGGCCGCGCCCCCCGGCTCTATACACGGGTTTATGTACAGGCGCCCGGGGCCGGCGGGCACAAGGCAAAGCGATTTACCCCCCCCCTGCCCCCCAAAAGACAGATTTTGGGGATCCTCGGAATGGGGGGGGGGGGTTCGGATCCAGCCCCGGAGGGAGGCGGCTCTGCCCGCCGGCTTCTCCCTCAAAAGGGACCCAAAAAAAACCAAAAAAACCAACCCCCCCCAAAAAATGTTTAAAAATAAACCCCAAACGTCCCCGGGGAGGTGGCGGCTGCCGCGGGCCCCGGCCCGAGTCCCGTCTGCTCCCGCCGGAGAGTCCGTGGGGGGGGGGAGGCGGCGGCGGGACCCCCCCAGCTTCAGTTTTTTCCATCCACGGTTCGTTTTGGGTCTTATTTCTGTTTTTTAGCAGCACCAAGTTCTTGGCCAATAAATATATATATATATTTGTATCCAAAAAATGAGAGGAGAGGGGGGAGGGGCTCACGGGAGGAGGAGAAGCCCCTCCCCTCCCCGCCCTCCCCCCCCAAAATAAACCAAACCGCAGATTCAAAGTGCTCTGAAACCGTCTTTGGATGTCACCAAACCCGCGGGGACCCGGAGCAGGGCGGGGGGGACACGGCCCCGGGCACGTCCCACCGGGCTCCCGGCCAGGGCTGGGGTGCTGCGGGTGAGTTTGCTTCCTCTTCCTCCTCCTCCTGCGTGTGGGGGTGTCCTGTCTCCCCTCTTCCCCGATGCCGAAGGCGTCCCCGGTTAGATGAGGGAGATCCGTACGGGAATGCCGGGTGACTCCGTCCTCTGCGGCGAGTGCTGGCTGACGAGGTGCTCCACCACGGTGTGTTTGGACATGTGCTTCATCAAATAGGTCTCCTGCGGGGGGAGAGGGAGAAGGTGAGCGCTAGATCTGGGTGGGGTGGGGGGGTTTTGGGGGTGGTGGGTGTCCCGGTGCCCCCCGGCTCACCGAGGTATAGGCGCGGCCGCACATGCTGCAGCAGTAGGCCTTGGCGTGCTTGATGGCGTGAGCCGAGAGGTGGATCTGCAGCGAGGCCGAGTCCGTGTACGCCCGGTAGCAGTTGGGGCACTTGTAGGGCTTGTCCTTGTTGTGCTGTCGCTGGTGAGACTGCGAAATTGGGGGGGGGGGGTTACAGCAGCCACCCCGCTCCGTCCCCGCCCCACCCCAGGGGGGGTTCGGGGCTCCTCTCCCCCCGCCCGGCGCTCCCACCGCCGCCCCGGGCGCTGACCTGGAGGTTGGAGAGTTGCGTGAAGGCCTTTTCGCAGCCGGGGTGCGGGCACTTGTAGGGTCTGTCGCCGGTGTGGATTCTGGGGAAGGGGGGGGACGTCAGGTCGCCGTGCCCTCTCCCCCACGCCGGCGCCCCCGGGGACCAGCTGCCCCCACGCCACGTGGAGGGGTGACAGCAGGGACGGGGACCGCGGTGGCCCCAGCGATGTCGGTGCCTCGCTGAGTGAGGGGGGCGAAGCGCCCAGCGGGGCACGGTGGGGGAGAGCCAAGAGGGGGGCTCAGCTCTGGGCTGGGCAAGAGGGCTGGAGGTGATGAGTGTGGTGGGGATGATGAAGGTGGGGGGGATGATGAGCTTGGGGGGATGATGAAGGTGGTAGGGATGATGAAGGCAGTGGGAACGATGAGCACAGCGGAGACGGATGAACGTGGTGGGGACAATGAAAGCAGTGGAGATAATGAGCATGGTGGGGATGATGAAGGTGGTGGGGATGATGAGCTTGGGGGGATGATGAAGGTGGTGGGGATGATGAGCTTGGGGGGATGATGAAGGTGGTAGGGATGATGAAGGCAGTGGGAACGATGAGCACAGCGGAGATGGATGAATGTGGTGGGGACAATGAAGGCAGTGGAGATAATGAGCATGGTGGGGATGATGAAGGTGGTGGAGATGATGAGCATGGTGGGGATGATGAAGGTGGTGGAGTTGATGAGCATGGTGGGGATGATGAAGGTGGTGGAGATGATGAGCATGGTGGGGATGATGAAGGTGGTGGAGATGATGAGCATGGTGGGGATGATGAAGGCAGTGGGGACATATGAGCATAGCGGGGATGAAGGTGATAGGGACGATGAGCGCAGTAGAGATGGATGAACATGGTGGGGACAATGAAGGTGGTGGAGATGATGAGCGTGGTGGGGATGATGAAGACGGTGGAAAATCATGAATCTGGTGGGGTCAATGAAGGCAGTGGAGACTACAAAGGCAGTGGGGACGGTAAGTGTGGTGGGGATAGATAAGCACGGTGGGGATGGAGGAGCGTGGTGGGGACAATGAGCACGGTGGAGATGGACAAGTGTGGTGGGGACAATGAAGGTGCTGGAGATGATGAGCCTGGTGGTGATGATGATGAAGGCAGTGGGGATGATAAGTGTGGTGGGGACGGATGAGCGTGGTGGGGATGAAGAAGGTGGTAGGGATGATGAGCGTGGTGGGGACGATGATGGTGGTGGAGATGATGAGCATGGTGGGGATGATGAAGGCAGTGGGGACAGATTTGCGTGGTGGGGACGGATGAGCACGGTAGGGATGAAGAAAGCAGTGGGGATGATGAGCGTGGTGGGATGAAGGAGGTGGTGGGGATGAGCGTGGTGAGGACAATGAGCATGGCACGAGAGATGCTGGGCGCACGCCCCACCATCCCCCAAGGGAAGATGGGGCTGAAGGGCCCCCCCCAGCCTCCCGGGACCCTCCCCAGCCCCACGGGGACGCCGTGCCCTCACCTGGTGTGCTGCTGGAGGTGGGACAGCTGGCGGAAGGACTTCTCGCAGTAGGAGCAGTGGTAGGGTTTGACACCCAGGTGGATGCGCAGGTGCTGGGCCAGGTAGGAGGCGTTGGCGAAGGATTTGGAGCAATGGGGGCACTTGTGGGGCTTGGCCTCTGTGTGCGACTTGGAGTGGATCTGCATCTCCGACTTGGTGAAGAACGTCAAGGGGCAGACCTTACACCTGGAGGGGTGGGGGGAGAACCCCACAGGGACCGGGCTGGGGTGCAGGGGGGGCACCCCGCCATCACCCCGGCCCCCCGAGCGGGTGGGTAGGTGCCTACCTGTACGTCTTCCCCTCTTTGGCGGTTTCCCCCGAGGCCAGGATGGGATAGGGCACCACCAGGACCGGCGGTCCCGAGGGATTTTCCGCCTTGATCTTCTTACGGCCTCGTTCCGCCTTGGGTGCCCCCAGCAAGCCGTGGCCCTGGATTGTCTTTATGGAGTCGAGGAGGGGGGGGCTGGTGATTCCTGAGATTAGGGTGGGCGAGGAGGCGATGAGGCGGCTCTGGCTGGTGGAGGTGGGAGTCGATGGGGTGGTGGTCCCCGTCCCCGTGCTGGATTCGGAGGTGCTGACCGCCGGCGCGCGGGAAGCCAGCCCCAACCCTGGTGGGCAAAGAAAGCGGGGGGAGGGTTGGGTGTTGGGGGAGGGGTCCACCCTCCCCTCTTCTCTCACGGCAGCGTGCCAAATTGGGGGGATCCCTCCCCAAAATCTCCAAGGCGCTGCTGGGAGCCGCTAACCCCCGCCGTGGCGGTACCTGTGACGGTGCTGGTGGCCGGTCGGGCGTGCAGGGCCACGTCGGGCTGGGGGACGGCTTGAGGGTGGAGACCCGGGACCTGCTGCAGTTTGGGGAGGGACATGATGGACTGGCTGCTTTCGGCGGGCGAGGGGGGCACCAGGAGGGGCTGCTGGGAGGCCACGGAGGTGGGGGGCAAGTGAGGGGGTCGGATCTTCTCCGCCATCAACTGCTCCTTGATTTTGTTGATCAGGACCAGGTTGTCCAGCTGGTGGGGAGGGGGGGGAAGAAGGCAGAGAGGTGGGTCAGGGGTGGAGGAGCCGGCACCCCCGGGACCCCCAGCCTCCCCCCTGGGCGTCCCCCACGTCCGTCTGTCCTCCCTCCTCCCCAAAATCCCACTTTTTTGGGGGGTGTCCTACCTGGCTGGGCATGGTGGGGGGGGGCGGCCAGAAGTAGGGGTTGTTGAAGCGAGGCTCCGCCATCCTGCGGGGAGAGAGGGGGGTGGGTTACGGGGTGGCACCAGCCGCCGCACGGACCCCCCCGCTTCCGCCACGAGCCCCACCGACACCACCCACACCCACCCACCCCCACCCCCCAAAAAAAAAGCAACACCCAGGCTCTAAAGGAGGGCAGGGAGCAGGCAGGGAGCAGGCAGGGCCAGGGAACCTCCCAGCTGGAAATTCCAGCAGGAGCGGGGTAACGCCGAGGACCTCAAAGACCCCGAAATGCCAGCGAGCGCACGAGGACGCAGGACGCAATTTGGCAAGGGGAGCAGTGGTGAAATTTGAGGAAAAAACCCCAAATCTCCCAAGCCCCGGAGGTATCCATGCTGCTCCTCCGCTATCTCCAGGAGGGATTACGGAGGCCAACGGGATGCTGCCGCGGGAGCGAGGGCGAACATGACGGCGGCACGTTGAACCCAAAGCCAACCCCTGCTGAACACCCCCCCTCTCCCCCCCCGCCCCCCCAAAAAAAAAGCCACCCCCAATGCCAAGCGAAGCGACCTGCGACGTCCGCGAGCGGCTCGGCAGGAACACCCGGCTGCAGCGGGGCCGGGAGATTTATAGAGACGCTTAAACACATTGGGAAAATTAATTCTAAATCCATCTTCGGGTAATAGAAAACATCTGAAAGGGGGACGGCGAGAAAATGACATCGGCATAACGGCCCGGCGTAAACGGGCATCACCGCGCCAGCAAACCTCATTACGGGTGTGTTTAAAGGTAAAGTGTATAAGGGACCCCACTGGAATGTATAGAAGAGGTCCCCAAAGAGCTCCATCTGTAATATAAACCAGGCCACGGCCGGGATCCCAGGAGAAACTAGACCGGTGCCTCCAAAAGCGTGTTCCCAAAAGCCTTAGGGGTGGCGGGATTCGGGAGCAAGGTGCCTACGGCAGAGCACCAGCAGCTGGGGAAACTGAGGCACGGAGAGCCCCGCATCACGGCTGCGCAGATTCGGACGCGATTTGCCGGACAGGCAGCCTCCTCTGAACGGCGCCGGTGCCGCCGCCGTCTGGGAGCACCCCTGCTCCCACAAAAAAAGCAGCCTGGGGCTGGGATGGGGCGATGAGCCTTCCTCATCCTCATCACACTCGCTCGCTACCCCTCGGTTTAAATCACAGCCCGAGCTCTCCGTAGGCGGGTGGGGAGCACCCAGCAAAAGGGGGTCCTGGTCCCACCAGGGACTTAGCACCCATACGGCCACCCCAGCCTGAAAAAGAGCCGTGGGTTGGACCCTTCCAGGCTCATTTTTTGGGGGGAAACTGAGGCAGGGAGGAGGGGACCACCCGACCCTCGCGATACGGAGCAGCGTGGCGCAGGACAAGGCGCATTTTGGGGCAATTCAGACCTATGCGCTGACGGCTGAAGGCAGCGCCAAGGAACAGGAGCCATTTCGTGTGGCAGACCCCAACGCTGCGTCCAGGCCAGGAGACCGCCCGGACACCGAGCATCCCGACCGGCTTCGGAAATTCCTCTTCCCTGCCTCGAACCGCCTCGTGTCACCTCCCAACTGCCCATGCACCAAATTTAGGCTTTTTCAAGGGAAAGCAGATCCGGATCCTCGCAATATCCCCAGGCATGATTGTTTTTCCCCTGTTTTCTCTCCGTCTGCAGTATTTACCCCCCTCTCCGCAGCGTGGACAGGCAAAAGGCAGAGCCGGGAGTCCCGCTCTGCACCACGCCTGGGCGCACAGAAAGGGAAATTGCTGGGGCTATTAAATGTGCTTTCCCATACGCGTACACGCCCGCCACCGGCTATTTTATATAGATTATATATGTACCCGCACGCCACCCACGTTGTGCATTTACCCACCGGCTACGTATATCTATATAAGATCGCTCGCGATGATGAGAATGGGATGGGGGACTCCGGGATGACGGCACGAGGGGCCGGCGCATTGGGAGTCGGGGCCGAAAGAGGAGCTCGCGGCAGGGAAAACCCCTCGTGATGGAGACAGGCAGGAAAGCGGGCAGCGGGCAGGCAGAGGAGTGCAGGCAGGAGGGCTCCGGGTCTCCCCCAACGCGGCCAAGCACCCCGGCACGAACCCCACCGCCCCGGCTCGGCCGGCAGCAGCCCCGCGGCGTGGGAAAACAGGAAGCCGGAGCTATGATTAGAAAAGGGTTTTTTGGAGCTGCTCCCCCGTCACAGCAGGTGCCCTGCGACCTCCGTCCTTCCCGTCTGTCTGTCCATCCGTCCGTCCGTCCTTCTCCCTGTCCCGACAGCGTGCCGGGCTCCGCCGGAGCCATCGGTGGCACCAAGAAGGATTGAAACCGCCAGCGCAGCTCCCAAACCATCGCCGGGACGCAGCACAAACCGCTACAAACCCAGGACCCTTCGTGCAAAGCTGGAGGGGGGGTTGGCAAAGGCACGAAACACATTTTGGAGAGGAAAGTGCAAATATTGCGTGTATCCCCCGCCCCAACCTCCAACCCGAGGAGGTCTTATTAAATTAATTATAAATTATTTGCAAAACCACCGCGCTTGGAGCTTGACGAACCTGCCAGGAATAAAGAGGAAAGAAATGGTCGGCGTGCCAAAAAAAAAAACCAACCCTGTTCCTGTCCCGATTTAATGTTATAAATCGTGCGGTATTTCATCGGGAGCGGAGGGAGCGGCTTCCCCCTCTCCCAGGGCTGGGATGGCTGGGGGAGGGAGCGGGAGGGGATATAAAGCAGATGGAAAAAAAAAAAAAATATATATATATAAACTCCCTTTTTCTCAGCTAACTATGAAAAATGGAAGCTGACATGCAGCAAAGGAAAAAAAAAAAAAAGAAGAAAATCTATTAAAATGGAAATTATGAAGGGTGGGGAATGCTGCAGCGCGTCTCCCCCCTGCTCTGCGGGACCCGGCTGTGCGGGGTAGGGGGGCGAGGGAGGCGTGTTAGGGCTCTCTGTGCCCCCCAATTTTTGGCTGGGCAGGGGAAAACCCCCCCGGGTAATGGCTCTCAGGCGGCACAGGGTCCTGCGGTCCAAAGCGCAGAGTGGGAGAGCCCCGGGCATCCTCCACAGGCACTGGATTTGGCCAACTCTTGCCGAGGGGACGCCAAAGGTTGTCCCAGGGGACATGGGTGGGTGCAAAAAGCATCGTGGCCACCCGAGTGGGCACAGCCGGAGGAGAGGAATGTCGGAAGAGCAAGCAGGAAGACGTATAGAGCCCTAAAAACAGGGGCCGAACCCCGAATTCCCGCAGAACGGCGCGGTACCCGGCACTGCCGCTCAACCGGGCGAAGTGGGGGAAGCGGCAGCGTCTCGGGCGACCCTAAAAAGACACAAAAATCATCGCCTCCGCACTCACGGGGAAGGAAGAGAGCGTGAGAAGCCGGCAAGCCGGGGTGAGGGGAGATGCCGAGGGGGGAAAGGGGGTGCGGCGGCGGCGGCAGCGAGGGGTCGGCGGTGGCGAGATATGGTCGGACGCCGGTGTTTTGGTACTCACAGGCTGGCCTCAGAAGCCAGGTGGCCGCAGCTGCCTGGGGAGACGTGTCGATGAGGCTCCAGATTGATGGGAGGTAGATGATGGCACGGGTGGGCACGAGCTCACTAGAGCCTTCCAACTTCCTACCCAACTGCCGCTAAGTCAAGCTACAGTTCTCTAGGGAACGCCTCTACCTTGGCAGCCCTCTCTGTCTCGCCTTCGCTGAAATAAAAAGAAACAAGAGATTTCTTTTCACGGCACCGCCGAGAGAAAGGGGGCAGCTCCCGGGTACCGGCAACCCTGAGGACGGCAAGCGATCACCGACCCGGTACAGCCGGTAAACGGGGGGGTTGGGAGGCGAGGGGAGGGATTTGGGGTGACCGGAGTGGAGGTTGGAGTGCCTAAACGTGCCCTCGACCGAGCGAGAAGCTGAGCCCTCGGTGTCCCCAACCGCAGCATTCTGTCCCCGAGGGTCCCGGCGAGAGCGTGGGGGCAGAGATCCCCCCCACCACGCCAAGCGGCGAGCGCAGGAAAGCCGACGGCGGCCCGAGACGGCACGGCGGGCGAGAGCCAAGCAGGGTGAGGTCCCCTGCGTGTCCACCTCCCCGAATCCCAGCACGCCCTCACCACCATGGGACAGACAGGGGACGGTGACACCGGCATAGCCGTGTCCCCGCCACCTCCCGTGGCTGGGCGAGGGCAGAACCCAGCTCTGCCCTCCACCGTGCCTCAGTTTCTCCCAAAAACACAAGGCCATGGCCCCTCGCCCCCCGTAAGGACAGGCTTCCCGCCGCATGCAAGCGGGGTTTGCCCGGAGCAGGAGGATTTTCCGAGGGAAAGCGAGTGCTCCTCCGCAAAAAACCCATCCCAGAGCCACTGGGGTGGGAAGCAGCATCCGGCACCATCCCGCTTCCATCCTTGGGGAACCCGCATTCCTCCCTGCCTGGATTGTCCTCATCCGGGAGGGATTTACCCCAAAGCAGAGGTGGCAGAAGGCAGGCGAGGCCGGGGAAGCAAGAAACGACGGGCGAGACCCGAAATCCCCATCGCTCGGGGAGGGGGGGCAGACCGCGCGCCAGAAGAATTCACCCAAGATGGAACCAATTAAACCCCACGTTTCCGCCCCCCGAAGGGCCGTTAACTGGTGTTTCTCCTTCAGATTTTCAGTAAAACCAAGCCAAAATGAGCCCCAGCGTAAAGTCCACCCTGGTATGGGGGTCCCTGCGTGGGAAAGGGGGTGCACGGGCACAGGGATGAGGAGCCAAGCACGGTGGGAAGCAAAAGGGAAGGCAAAGCCACGCTGGGGACCATCGCGGTGTGTCCCCCACCCTGGGGATGAAGGAGGGGGGAACTGGGGAGGCGAGGCTCCCAAAAGATGGGGGGCCGAGGCGGCGCAACCCCAAATCCTCGGGGTCGAAACGCCGTCCGTCTGTCCCGTCACCAATGGGACCCACCGAAGGGGACGTGGGGACAGCCCACAGGGAAACCTGGCGCCCGTGGGGTGACGCTCGTGCCAAACACGGGGCCTGTGTCCCCCCCAAAACACACTGTTCCCCAGCGCTGGGGGGTTACCTGCTCCCCCAGACCTCCAAATACACCCACCCCCCTAAAAGATAACCAGCCGGGCACCTACAAGATAAAGCCAGCACCCGCAAACCAGCCAGCTCGGGGGGCAGCCGGTCCCCCCACGACAGCAAGGGGGGGTCTGGAGAGCACCCATGGGTGACGCCGCGCACCAACGGGACCACCGCAGCGGGGCGGCGGGTGGGGAAACCGAGGCACGGGCGGCTTAGCAGGGGTTCGCCCCGAGGAGGTAGCGAGCGCGCACCGAATCCAACATGCACTTGTCGTGACATCGCACCCGCCGACCGAAAATCCACATTTTTTTAAGGGAAAAAAAATAATGGGGGGGGGAGAGAAAGATTATTTTACGCGTACAAATACATGTATCTTAAAACGGAAATTTCAAGCGGTCACACTTACGCCGTGAGTGGGGTCCCCTCCGCCGCCGAATCCGGTCCCCTCCCCACAGGGGGGGCAGGCAGGTGGCCCCCCGCGCCCCCCAAAATCCCCTGGGAAGGGCCAAAATCTGCCCCCACTTATATATAAATATATATATATGCACATGATAATACATATATTATTATGCACATATATATATTATTTTTATATGCTTATGAATTATTACGTGCGTACACATTATTAAGCGCATCCACATTATTTTACAATGTGAAAAGAAATACATATATATATATATATATATATATATATATATATATATATATATATATAGCGTTTTTTTCCTCTGGTCCCCTCAATAAAGCCGGCATGCCCACCTCTGCGAGTACTGGCGTTGCTTCCCCTTATCCGCGTCCATCTCCAGCTCTAGCTGAGACCGGGTGCTGCACGCGGGGCGTTTTTCTACGGGGGGACAAGGAGGACAACTTCACACACCCCGAACCCACCGCCAGCCCCCGGCACGCGAGATCCCAGAGCGGAGGAACAAAAGCGAAGCGGCTCCGACCTACCCGACCCGTGGGAACGTGAGGTTTTTCCTGAAAATAGAGAGAACAACAACAAAAAAAAAAAAAAAAAAAAGCAATGTTTTTTTTTTTAAACCCGGTTTACCCCCAAGCTGCCTGCGAAGCCAAGGGATGGGGAGCTGGCTGGAAAATCGGGGTTGAAATCCATCCCCTCGCCCCGGACCCTCCGCCTCTCGGCAAATTGCACGCCGGGAGGGACCGAAAACTTTTCTACCTCTCTGCTAAAATATCACTTTATAATCTCAAAAGGCCTCGGGCTCGAAGCCGCTATCACCCGCTCCATCCTCCCCGGATTAAAAAACCCGGCTGATGTCCAAAGGACCGCGGGGCTGGGGGGGAAAAAAAAAACAAACAAGGAGCATCCTCCGACCTTGCAGGGTATTTGCTGGAGAAAAAGAAATAAAATCAGCAAATTAATCATTCCCGGGTTAAAACGCATCTTCGTCCGGCTTCGCCGTGGCCACGCCGGCTCTAAGCTCCCCCCCGGGCCCCCGACGTGGCCAGGAGATTATGGATGTATAAATAGTATATGGCTAAATATACGTCCAGGCAGACAGACAGACCTCTCTAAGCACCGCCACAGAAATTTGGGTCCCTCGCTAAGGCTGCCGCATTCCTGCCAAAGCGCGATGCAAAAATATTCCCCCGTTAGACCTTCCAGCCAGCGAGACCACTTTCTAGACAAAACCGGTTAATGCGGAAAGAGAGGAAAGGAAGAAAAAAGGGGGGAGAAAAAAAAAAGGAATAAAAATAATAATAATAATAATAATAACCAGCCCCCCGCGCTTCTTCCGCCACCCCCTGTGTAAGAAAAAAGCCATGAATAAATAAAAAAGCAAACACACCCCCCCCCAAACATGCAACATCCACAAAAATAGGTACGTTCAGCTGCAATTAACTTTTCCATTAGACCATCCAGAGCGAGAGAAAAAGAGAAAATCCAGCAAAATGGGTATTTTCCTGGATGTCCCCCCCTTTTCCCCCTTCCCCCCCCCCCCTTTTCCTTCTTCTTCCTCCTCGGCGAAGGGGGGGTGCTTGTAAAAATAAAATGATAATAATAATAAAAAAAAGAGGTGGAAAAAGGCGAAGTTTGGCGTTAAGTGAAGTTGAAATCCTCGACCTGGGAGGGGAGATGGGGGGGGGGTGGCCTTTTTTTTTTTTTTTTCCAGACAAAAAGGCCGGGGGATGGGGATGGAGGGGGGGGCTTGGGGGGGGGGGGCTGGCCCGGCCGGGAGCTTCCCCCCCCCTTCATCCGCCGCCTCTCCCACATTCTCAGACGGTTTTATTAAAATTCGCAGACAAAAGGAAAACAAAAATGGCAGCCCCGGCTTATTTTTAAAACGCTAGGACGGGGACGCCATATTCTGCAGATCTGCGAGGAGGGGAAAAAGGGGGGGGTGAGGAAAAAAATGTAAAAAAAAAAAAGAATAAAAAATAATTTAAATTAAAAAAAGCTCAAAACGCAGCGCGGGGGGGGGGGTGGTGTGGGGCCGCCTCCCCCCCCGCTCGTACCCGGGGTGAGGGGGGGGGTTGGGGGGGGGGTTGAGGTGTTGTGGAGGGATGGATGTGGGGGGGGGAAAGGAGGGGGGGAGGAAGGGAAGAGGAGGAAAAAAAAAAGGGGGGGGGGAGGAAAAAAAAAAAGACACTTCCTATACCAACAGCCATGCTGCCCCCGCCGCGTCCCGCCGGCTCCGCCGCACGGAGGAAGATGGGCGCCCCGCGCCGCCCGCCCGCCCCCGCGCCCGCCCCCGCCACCGCCCGCCCAGCCCCGGGACGCGGCGGGCCCGGGCGCCGGCGCCGCCTTCGCCCCCCTCTTTACCCGGTTTGGGGGGGGGGGTGGTTGGGGTTTGGCGGGGGGGGACGGGGGCGCTGGCGGGGTCCTCAGGGACCCCCCAAATCTCCTCAGACCCCCCCAGGTTCCCTCAGCCCTCCCGGGTCTCCTCAGTTTCCCCCAAGTCTCCTCAGTCCCTCCCAGTCTCCTCAGCCCCCCAGGTCCCCTCAGTCTTCTAAGTCCCCCCGCAAATCTCCTCAGCCTCCGGGTCCCCTCAGTCTCCCCCAGGTCCCCTCAGTCTCCTCAGTCCCCCCCAAATCTCCTCAGCCCCCCAGGTCCCCTCAGCCTGCTCCAGGTTCCCTCAGTCCCCCCCAAATCTCCTCAGCCCCCCCAGGTCCCCTCAGTCTCCTCAGTCCCCCCCAAATCTCCTCAGCCCCCCAGGTCCCCTCAGTCTCCTCAGTCCCCCCCAAATCTCCTCAGCCCCCCAGGTCCCCTCAGTCTCCTCAGTCCCCCCCAAATCTCCTCAGCCTCCCCCAGGTCTCCTCAGCCTCCCCCAGATCCCCTCAGTCCCCCCGGAAATCCCCACAGCCCCCAGGCTCCCCTCAGCCTACTCAGGTCCCCTCAGCCATCCTGGTTCTCCTCAGCTCCCCTCAATCCCACGGTTCTCCTCAGCCCCCCCAAAGCTCCTCAGCCGCTCCCCCGGTTCCCCTCAGACCCCCCCAGTTCTCCTCAGCCCTCCCTGGATCCCCTCAGCCTCCTGGTTCCCCTCAGCCCCCCAAATCTCTTCAGCCCTCTCCGCCCTGGTTCCCCTCAGATCCCACAGTTCCCCTCAGACCCCCCCAATTCTCCTCAGCCCCCCCAGGTCTCCTCAGCCCCCTGGATCCCCTCAGCCTCCTGGCCCTCCTCAGCCCCCCTAAATCTCTCCAGCCCCCCCCCAGTTCCCCTCAGCCCCCCCTGGATCCCTTCACTCCCCTCAGACCCCCCCAGTTCTCCTCAGTCCCCCCAGGTCTCCTCAGCCCCCTGGATCCCCTCAGCCTCCTGGCCCTCCTCAGCCCCCCTAAATCTCTCCAGCCCCCCCCCAGTTCCCCTCAGCCCCCCCGGATCCCTTCACTCCCCTCAGACCCCCCCAGTTCTCCTCAGCCCCCCCAGGTCTCCTCAGCCCCCCTGGATCCCCTCAGCCTCCTTGTTCTTCTCAGTGCCCCCCAAACCTCTTCAGCCCAGTTCCCCTCAGCCCCCCTGGATCCCTCAGGCCCCCAGGTCCCCTCAGCCCCCCCAAATCTCTTCAGCCCCCCTTGGGGTGTCACCCCTTGCCTTCCCCTCCCCCAGCCCCTTTGTGGGTCTGCGCAGCTCCCTCAGAGACACTGCCCCCTCCCTCAGCCCCCTGAGGGTCCCCCCCATTTCCCTGGGGGCTCCCCATCCCCTCTCAGGGTCTCACCCACATCTCGGGGTCTCCCCATCCCCTCTGTGGGTCTCTTCAGACCCCTGGGGTCTCCCCAAACCCCCCCAGCTTTGGCAGCCCCTTGGGCCTCCCCATTTGCTTTCTCCTCCCCACGTCCCTTTCGGGGAGCATGCTTTTTTTTAAAATTTAAATTTATTTATCTGTTTTTTCATCATTTTATCCATGTGACCCCCCCCATCTCAGCCCCGTGCCCCAAATCAGCAGATACAGCCCACAGGGGAAGGAAAAGGGGGGACAAAACCCACCCGGTTCCTCTTCTTCTTCTTCCCCAAGGTCCAGGGGATGACAGTGCTTCTGGGTTTCCAAATCAAAAATAATAAAAAAAAATCCAAACTGGGGATTTTTTTCACACTTTCCCAAAACGCTGCATCACGGAGTGTGATGGAGAGGAGAGGGATGCCCCGAACGGGTGGAACCAGAATTAGCAAACCCCAACGATGCCTCCAAGACATGGAGAGTGGGGAAGGACCAGGCATGGGATGGGATGGGATGGGATGGGATGGGATGGGATGGGATGGGATGGGATGGGATGGGATGGGATGGGATGGGATGAGCTTCCAAGGGGTCTCCACTGAGGTGTGGGCATCCATCTCCAACTGCCCTGGACACCTCATGGTTTGGGATGAACTTCCAAGAGGTCTCCACCGAGGTGTGGGATTCATCTGCAACTGCCCTGGGCGAGTGGAGGGGCATGAAGATCCTGGGGAAGATCCTGGCCAAGGTGATGGTGCTGGGGCAGAGGCGCTGTCACCCCCCTGGTGCCCTCTTGGGTCTGGCCATGTCCTCTACCCTCATCCCCACTGATTCTTTAGCACCACCAGCCAGCTGGCCTGGGATCC
This sequence comes from Calonectris borealis, assembly GCF_964195595.1. Classification (NCBI taxonomy): domain Eukaryota; kingdom Metazoa; phylum Chordata; class Aves; order Procellariiformes; family Procellariidae; genus Calonectris; species Calonectris borealis. The sequence continues at coordinate 7,683,023 of NC_134334.1, forward strand.
CCCCATCACCCAACATCTCCCCATCTTGGAACATCCCCAGATCCATTAATTATCCATGACTCAACCAAGAACCTGAGCCAGCAGCTCGAAAACTCCCCTTTTATCTGATTTTCAGATGTTGACACCTAGCAGTTGCCGCTCAAAGCTGGTGTCACCCCAAAACAGGACACCAGGAAGGGACTGGAATATCTCAGAGCTTCCCTGATGGCCCTTAAACCACCAGTGTCCATCCCTGATGCCAGCGAGTTCCCCCTCGTTGGGTTTATTTTCATCGGTGCTTTCGCTTCCTCCCGCAGTGCCGGGGCTTTCGGCTGCTGGGAAATTTTTTTTTGCCGTGATTATGAAACCGGTGGTTTTAAACCTCTGCACCATTTTAGGTGATTCTTGACTTCTGGGGGGGTTGTCCAAGCCCAAATCTGCGGTGGGAGGACATGGTGTGGGTCACCCCTGAGCTTGGGGTGTCCTTCAAGGGTTGGTGAACATCTCCTGGGACTGTCCTTGTTGAGACTGGCTGAGATAAGCAACGCTCCAGGCTTTTTTTCCGACCCTACGTTGGGTGGATTTAATCTTGGGTGTGGGAAAGGGGCCCCTTTCCTGGGGAGGTGGTTGGTATGCAGGGATAAAAAAAAAAAAATAATAATAATAAAACCGTGCCCATCTCCATCCTGGGTTGCAAAATGGAGGAAATAAGCACTCGCCTTCCGAAAAAATATGGTTCCAAGGCTGGTTTTGCCCCCGGGATAGATCCGACCGCGATTAAAAGGAGGGGAAAGCAGGAGCAGAGGTAAATCACCACCGCAAATCACCGCCGCGGGGATTTCGGCAAAGCTGCGGGGCCACTACACCTGTGCCCGAGAAAAGCTCCGGGAATGGCGGTTCCTTCCGATTTCTGCATCACCGTGAAGCCGGATCCATCCGGCACAGCGCCGGCGCTGTGTAAAACCCCTCCGGTTGACTCGGTGGAGAAAGGGAGATGTTTATGGAGGTCAACCTGGGGTGTCCTGGTGGGAAAACGTGGTCCCCAAGGGGCGACACCGGGCTCCCGGCCAGCTTTTTTGCTGTCCCCAAAGCCTTTGTCCCCCATCTTCAGGACAGCGGGAAGGAAATCCTTTGGGAAATGCCTCTCCGAAACTCCTCCATCCCGACTGCCTGCTCGTTTCCTTCACAAGAAATCCCTCGTTTTCCATAAAAAGCTGACGAAAGCATCCGCCGCCTGCCCCGGAGAGGTTCCCCTCCGATGGGGTGGGCACGCCGGACGTTGGCGATGCCGGCATTCCCAGTGCTGCTTGGGGGCGGACGGATGAAAATCCTTATTCCCGGTTTCTTGGGGTTAGCGAACCCATAAAGTGGGTTTTTCACCCCAAATTCACAGCGATCGGGGAGGTTGGGCGCCGAGGTCCTCGCCGATGCTGGCATGAAAGCCGATGGAGGTTTTGGGGTGTTGGTGCGGGGGAAGAAAAAAGAAGGTGCATGAGTTTCCCTTCTCCCTGCAAATGGGAGGGCCTTTTGGTTCTAATTAGGTAATGAGTTAATTAGGATTAATTAGTTAATGTTTGCAAAGCACTTAGGAGATGAAAAGCGTCAGCGTGGGGTGGCTTTGTACATCCTGGTGCTCTCCGTGGAGGGGTGCGGGGGCTAAAATCCTCTCCCCGCAACGCCCTTAGGAGGGGACTCCTTAAACCAAGCCTAGCCAGGCCGGGCTTAAAACCCAGCAAGACAATGGGCTGCAGTAACAGGAGGTCTCAAATGGTGAGGGATGCTCCCGGCGCTCCGTCTTGGCTGCGGCGAGGGGAAAAGCTGTGCCGGGATGGAAGCACGCATGCCGAGAGCCAAGCGGGCACGTCCCGGCGTGCCCATCCCGCCGGCAGCGCCGTTTCATCCGGCAGCGGGGGGGAAAATTCCAGCACCGCGGCTCAGGGGCCTCCCTTCCCGCCAGCATCCCGCGGGCAGAGCCGGCACACGCGGCACACGTGGGAAGGAGTTGGGTTTTCCCTGCCCGGCGGGTGCATCACCGCGCTTTGCCGGATCGCCCAGACCCTCGCTCTGTCCTGGCATCCTCCGGCACACCGGAGCCGGGGCAGAAAAGGGACTGTGTACCCCCAAAAAAACCAGGAATCAAGGCACAGTGAAGCCCCCCGGCTCACACCGGGGTTACTGGGAGTTAACGAAGCCAATTTACTAATTAACTGGGATTAATTTCCCTGTTTGCCCAAACACACCCGCCCCGCGGTTTCCCTTCATTGCCTAACAAGCCGCCGGGATGAGTGTCGGCAATCCCGGCTGACCGCCACGTGGTCCAGCGGGACGATGCTCTCCGTCGCCCAAATTTCCCGGGTATTTTGGCCACACGCTTGGGATGCAAATTAAATAATAACCTGTTAACGACCTGGAATGGGACTCGCCAGCCCTGAATCTGAGCGGGGCTGGATTTGGGGTGAAAAAAACATTTTTTTTTTCCTCTGGCCAAGCCGGCCCCATCCCCGCTCGCCGGCGCGGCTCTTTGATGATTTAATTTCAGCCGTTCCTCGGTGCCCGGTGGGTCCCGGAGGGGAGACAAGACCTGAATTCCTAATGCAGAAAAACAAACAGAAAAAACCAAACCCATGTGGGTTTATTTTGGGTTTTTTTTTTTTGGCTTTTTCCAAGCTTTTTGGGCCTGTCGGGAAGAGGAACAAAGCGGGTGGTTATTCCCCAAAAGGAAGAGAAAGGATACGGGGGGATACCTGGGTTGTGTTTGGGGGGGAGGATGGAGAAAAAGGGGGGTGCCGGCAATCGGAGCGGGGCGATTCGGTGGCGAAAGCCGAGGCGCTTGTTCCCTTTGGCTCCCGGCCAGGCGTTCACGCCGCCTCCGAAATATGCAGCTTAACCCCCTCCCCGGGGAATTGCGTCGTGTGTCCCCCCCCTCCACCTCCATCTTCCCGGCCCCAGGCCCCCTCGTCCCCTCCCCACCGTCCCCCTCTTGCACCGGGGTTGGGGGGACCCATCCTTTGTCTTGCTTGGTCCTCGAGGGGGGACTGAACGGGTCCCCAGTGTTCCCCAGTGTCTTTGGGGGGGGGAAGCCTCGCCGTGGGGCAGCCGGCACTGGCAAAGCCCACCGGTCCCCATAGGTCCCTATAGGTCCCCATAGGTCCCGCCGTGGCTGAACGTCACGGTGGCACAGGAGGGGACAGTGGAAGCCCATCACCCAAAACTCCTCTCAACATGATTTTTGGCCAAATTGGTAAAATTTGGGGTAAACCTGTGCCAATGTCACCTGTGGTGTCCCCCGTCCCTTGTCCCCACGGGTCCCCTGTGGGGATGACACTGTGGGGTGGCTCTCCCAGGGGGTGGGATGGGGGGACAGACGGACAGACGGAGGGATGGATGGACGGACAGAGGGACAAAGGGATGGATGGAGGGATGGAGGGACGAAGGGCTGGAGGGGTGAATGGAGGGCTGGAGGGCTGGACAGGTGGAAGGATGGACGGACAGAGGGATGGAGGGACGGCAGGATGGACAGAGGGACAGAGGGACGGAAGGACGGACGGACAAATGGATGGATGGAGGGACTAAGGGACGGACGGGGAGACGGCTGGGTGGACGGATAGACGGACGGAGGGACAGAAGAACGGACCAAGGGCCGGGTGGGTGAACGGGTGGCGGCTGGATGGACGGACAGACGGACGGCTGGAGGGGACGGGACACGCGGCTGCGTAGCCGCGGCCCCTTTAAGCGCCCCCCTAAGCGGCGCCGCGGCCCCTTTAAGTGCCCCCCCCTCCCCCCCGCGGGCGGGCGGTGGTGCGCGCCGGTGGGCCGCGCCGCGCGGGGGACAATGGGGCGGGGGCGGCACCACTGTGGCTGCGGGGGGGGGGAGGGTGGAGGGGGCGGGCAGGAAGTGCCGCGCGACCCCGCCCCCTCCTCCTCGCCCACCCCCCGCCCGTCGCGGCGGGGCGCGCTGTGAGGCGGCGGCGGTGGGATCGCTCCCCCCCACCCCCGGCACCGGGCACCGGCACCGGGCACCGGCACCGCCTGCGGCTGGGTGAGGGCAGCGGGCGCCGGCGGCTGGGGGAGGCGGGGGCCGGTCTCGAACCCGGGTGCTTGGTGGGGCGCCGAGCTGGGAGCGGTCTCGAACCGGCGTCCTGCCGAGAGCGGGAACGGGGGGGGCTGTCTCGAACCGGCGTCCCCCCGTTGCAGCCTCTCGGTAGCCTCAATCCCGGCCCCCCCATTGCAGCCCCATTGCAGCCGCTCCCCTGGGTGTCCTCATTGCAACCCCCACCCCCGGGCTCCCCCATATCAGCTTCACCCCCTGTCCCCCTTATTACAGCCCCTCCTTGCTCCCCCAGATCATCTTCACCGCCAGCTCCCCTATTACAGCCCCCTCAGGTCCCTGATATCAGCTTCACCCCCCAGTCCCCCCTCACTGCAAACCCCTCAGCCACCCCATTACTGCCTGGCCCCCCAATTCCCCCCATTGCAACCCCCCATTGCTGCCTGACCCCCAATTCTCCCCATTGCAACCCCCCCATTGCCGCCTGACCCCCCCATTGCAACCCCCCCATTGCTGCCTGACCCCCCCAATTCCCCCCCATTGCAACCCCCCCATCGCTGCCTGACCCCCCAATTCCCCCCCATTGCAACCCCCCCATTGCAGCCTGACCCCCCAATTCCCCGCATTGCACCCCCCCCCATTGCCGCCTGACCCCCCAGATCCCCTCCATTCCATCCCCCCTCCCCAGCCCCCTCATTAGCACCCTCACACCCAGGTCCCCCATTCCACACCCCCCCCCAAGCTCTCCCCCTGCCCCAGGACCCCCCCTTTACCATCTGCCCCCCCCAGCCTCTCCCCCAGCCCCGAGCCATGGCTTGCAGCCTGAAGGACGAGCTGCTCTGCTCCATCTGCCTGAGCATCTACCAGGACCCGGTGAGCTTCGGCTGCGAGCACTACTTCTGCCGCCGGTGCATTACCGAGCACTGGGTACGCCAGGAACCCCAGGGCACCCGCGACTGCCCCGAGTGTCGCCGAACCTTCGCCGAACCCACCCTGGCTCCCAGCCTTAAGCTGGCCAACATCGTGGAGCGGTACAGCGCCTTCCCCTTGGACGCCATCCTGGGCGCCCAACGCAGCCCCTTCCCCTGCAAGGACCACGAGAAGGTCAAGCTCTTCTGCCTCACCGATCGCGCCGTCGTCTGCTTCTTCTGCGACGAACCCGCCGTGCACGAGCAGCACCAGGTCACCAACGTGGACGATGCTTTCGAGGAGCTGCAGGTGAGTCCCTCCCTCTGTCCCTCCCTCCATCCCTTCCTGGCTGTGAAGCATCATCCCTCCAGGATCCCCTTCCCTGAACTGCTCCTTTGAGTTCCTTCGTCCGTCTGTCCCCTCTTGCCTCGGTGTTGGCTCCTGTCCGTCTGTCCCTGCACCCTTTCTGTCCCCATTGGGGTTAGCCCTGTGGCTTCCTCCCGTCCGTCTGTCTGGCCATTAATCAACATGTTCTTGTGCATCTGCCCCCATGGGATTCCCCCTTGCCCATCTGTCTGTCTGTCTGCCCACATTGGGGGTCCTTTGGGACCCCCAAACCAGCCGGCCATGCACCCCCATGGATCTGCTGAGCTGCCCCGCAAGTAGGACCCCCCCAAGCCATTACCCACCCCCCAGCTCTGCCCTGGACAGGACCCCTGTGCCAGCAGGGACCAACTGTGCTCCTACCACCCCCTGCACCCCCCTTTCCCACCACCCCCGTACCCCGTGAGCCAGGTTTTGGCAGGAAAGCTGCCTGCTGGGATCCCTTTTTTCCTCAAATCCCCTATTTTATGGGGTTTTTTTCCTCCCCGTCTTGCAGCGGGAGCTGAAGGAGCAGCTCCAGGGGCTGCAGGAGAGCGAGCGCGGCCACACCGAAGCCCTGCACCTCCTCAAACGACAGCTGGCCGAGACCAAGGTACGAGCGGGGATGCAGCTGTGCCCCCCGACAGCTCCCCAGCCCCGAGCCTCACCAACCTGATTTTGGGACATCCAAAGACCCCAAACCCTAAGTTTCATGGATCTACCCCATTTTTTTTCCTTCCCCAGTACCCCGAAACCTGCCGGCAGGTTGACGCAGCCACTCGTCAGGCTGCTCATCCCTCTTTTATTTCCTTCAAGGCTGCTTTTATTTATCTTTTCAATTAAGTTTTATTTTATATTCATCTCCTCCTTGCTCAGGGGTTTAACTTTCAGCGAGGTTCTGTTTTCTCTCCGTCCCCACCAGTGATGGGGTGGTTTTTTTTTTTGGTTTTCTATAGGGATGCGGGGTCAAATATCCATCCTTGGATGCTTGGAGCATCCGGAATTGTTTGAGTTAACGGGGCTGTAGGGGTTTATTTTGGGAATTATGGATTCATGGAGGGGTCGGGGCAGGTTTGGGGGGTTCTGACACCCACCTGCACCCCAAAAGTCCTCAGCCAAGAGCCTGCGGGTGACTATCGGGGAGGCTTTTGAGCGGCTGCACCGGCTGCTGCGGGAGCGGCAGAAGGCGATGCTGGAGGAGCTGGAGGCGGACACGGCACGGACGCTGACCGACATCGAGCAAAAGATCCAACGCTACAGCCAGCAGCTCCGCAAGGTGCAGGAGGGCAGCCAGATCCTCCAGGAACGCTTGGCCGAAGCCGACAAACACGTCTTTTTAGCCGGCGTCGCTTCCCTTTCCGAGAGGTGGGTGACGCCGGGGTGACGCGGGGGTCCCCCATGTCATCCCCCCTCCTTCTCCATCACCTCTCCTTCGCAGGCTGAAGGGGAAGATCCACGAGACCAACCTGACCTACGAGGACTTTCCCACCTCCAAATACATGGGGCCGTTGCAGTACACCATCTGGAAATCCCTTTTCCAGGATATCCATCCCGGTGAGAGGCGCGGGGATGGGCTGGCTGCGGGGTCGGGGGGGGTTCCCGGTGGTGGGTGGGGATGGGGACATCACCGGCGAGGGATGGGGACATCACCAGCGAGGGATGGGGACGCGTCGGCGAGGAATGGGGACCCACTGGTGACCTCCACACCACGGTGCTTTGCAAACTGGTGGAGCAGAGCCACCTGCGCTGGGTTTGGGGGCCGCGTTGACGCTTGTCCCCCGTGTGTATGCGTGCGTCCCCCCACCCAGTGCCGGCAGCCCTGACGCTGGACCCCGGCACGGCTCATCACCGCCTGATCCTCTCCGACGACTGCACCATCGTGGCGTACGGCAACCTGCACCCCCAACCGCTGCAGGACTCCCCCAAACGCTTCGACGTGGAGGTCTCGGTCTTGGGTTCGGAGGCGTTCGGCGGCGGGGTCCACTACTGGGAGGTGGTGGTCTCCGAGAAAACCCAGTGGATGATCGGTTTGGCCCACGAAGCCGTCACCCGCAAGGGTAGCATCCAAATTCAACCCAGCCGAGGTTTTTATTGCATCGTCATGCACGACGGTAACCAGTACAGCGCCTGCACCGAGCCCTGGACCCGGCTCAATGTCAAGAGCAAGTTGGAGAAGGTGGGGGTCTTCCTGGACTACGACAAGGGGCTTCTCATCTTCTACAACGCCGATGACATGTCCTGGCTCTACACCTTTCGGGAGAGGTTTCCCGGCAAGCTCTGCTCTTATTTTAGCCCCGGGCAGAGTCACGCCAACGGGAAGAACGTCCAACCCCTCCGGATCAACACCGTTCGCATCTAACGGGGGGGATTTGACCCCCGGGGTGCGGCGTGTCCCCCCTCCTCCGGGTGTTTTCCCGCTGTTTGGTGGAGGTTTGGGCTGATCCTGCCCCAGGAACTGCCCCGGGGTGCTGGGCAGGATCCGGCCTTGTCATCCCCCCCTTCTCTCTGTCTGTGCTTCCAGGGGGTCCCGGCGCGGGGCGGGGGGGCCGGGCTGCTGCAATAAAAGGATTTGGAGAGAAGGGGCTGGGTGGTGGAGAACCCCCCGGGCCGGGGGTGACGCAGGGATGGGCCGGGCCCTGGTGCGCCATGGCGTGCCACGCTGTAGGTACTGCACCGTGCCGCGGTGCGCTGCGCCGCGCCGTACTGCACCGTGCTGTACATACTGCACCGTGCCGCGGTGCGCTGCGCCGCGCCGTACTGCACCGTGCTGTACATATTGCACCGTGCCGTACATACTGCACCGTGCCGCGGTGCACTGTGCCGTGCTGTACTGCACCGTGCCGACAGGTGCCATACCGTACATACTGCACCGTGCCGTCATGCACCGTGCCGTGCCATACATGCTGCACCGTGCTGCGGTGCACTGTGCCGTACTGCACCATGCCGTTGTGTGCCGTGCATACTGCACCATGCCGTCATGCACTGTGCCGTGGTGCACTGCACCATGCCATACTGCACCGTGCCGTTGTGTGCCGTGCCGTACATACTGTACCGTGCCGTGGTGCGCCATGTTGTGCCGCACCGTAGGTACTGCACCGTGCTGTGGTGTGGTGGGCCGTGCTGTGCCATACTGCACCATGCTGTGGTGCGCCATGGCGTGCCACACCATAGGTACTGCGCTGTGCCGTGCCGTGGTGCACCGTGCCGCGCCATACTGCATTGTGCCGTCGTGCGCTGTGCCATGCTGTACATACTGTGCCGTGCCATGGTGCGCCGTGGCGTGCCACACGGTAGGTATCACACCATGCCATGGTGTGGTGGGCTGTGCTGTGCCATACAGCACCGTGCCGTGCGCCGTGCCGTGCCGTATGTGCTGCACCGTGCCGTGGTGCGCCGTGCCGTGCCATGCCGTCCATACTGTGCTGTGCCATACGTACTGCACTGTGCCATCGTACACCGTGCTGTGCCACGCCATACGTACTGTACAATGCCGTGGTGCACCGTGCTGTGCTGTATATGCTGCATTGTGCCATGGTGCACCATGGCATGCCATGCCGTATGTACCATATATACTGTGCCATGCTGTGCTGTGCCATATGTACTGCACTGCGCTGCGGTGTGCCATGCCATGCTTTATGTACGGCACTGTGCCATCGTGCACCATGCTGTGCCACACCGTGCATACTGCACCCTCCTGTGGTGCACCGTGGTCTGCCGTGCCATATGTACTGCGCCATACCTTGGTGCACCATACTGTGCCATGTTATATGTACTGCACCGTGCCGTTGTGCGCCGTGCCGTGCCATGCCATATGTACTGCACCGTGCCATGGTGCACTGTGCCATGCCGCACCGTGCTGTGCGATGCTATACATTGTGCACCATGCTGTGCCGTGCTGTACGTACTGCACCGTACCACGGTGGGCCATACTGTGCCATGCTGTGCCATGCCATATGTGCTGTGCCATGCCATACATATAGCGTCGTGCCGTGGTGTACCATGCCATGCTGTGTCACGCTATCACAGCCCGGGGATGCCAGGGTGATGAGGAGGGGTCTGTATAGGGGATGCTGCCTATGTATAGGAGCAGTTCCCATATAGGGGATGCTGCCTATGGGGCCATGCCATGCAGAAGGGCTGGGGAGGTGTATGTATATAGGGGGGACGTGATGTGGAGAGTAGGGCTGTGCTGTAGGGCCCTGCACGTGTGTCAGGCTGTATAGGGGGTGGGCTGTATAGGGAGTGTGATATATATAGCGGTGGGCTATACAGGGGATGTGCTCTATAGGGGTGGGCTGTATAGGGGATGGGCTGTCCAGGGGTAGGGCTATATAGAGGGTGGGCTATACGGGGGTATGATATATAAGGGGTGTGATCTATAGGGGCTGGGCTATATAGGAGCAGTGGGGGAGCTGGGGGCAATGGGGGGCACCGCACCTCGCGGCTCCCCTCCCGCCCGCCAGACGGCGCTGTTGCGCTCCCCCGCCCTCTCGCCAGCCCCGCTTGGGTGCGCGGTGGCGGCAGCTCGCGCATGCGCGCTGGCCCCCCCCTTGCGCCGGCGGCACGTCGGCGCGTGCGCCGCAGGCCCGGCAGCCGCGCGCCGAGGGGGCGGGGCCCCGCCGCCATCTTGCCCCGGGCACGGCCCCGCCGGTACCGGGGAGCGGGGGGGGGCGCTGAGGGGACCCGGGGGGTTGGGGGGGGGCATGGAGGGGCACTGAGGGGCGGCGGCACCCGGGGGGCTGCGGGGAGCTATGGGGCACGGGCGGCTGTGGGGCTGAGGGGGGCTGTGGGGCACAGGCGGCTGAGGGGTTGTGGGGGGGCTGTGGTTCATGGGGGGCAGGGGGGCTGTGTGGGGGCTGGGGGACACGGGGGGCTGGGGGGATGGAGAGGGGGTTGTGGGGCACGGGGGGCTGGGGGGGGCTGTGGGACAGGGGGGGCTGTGGGGCTGGGGGGGGGGCTGTGGGACCTGTAGGGGTTGTGGGGCCGGTGGGGGGAGGCTGTGGGGTGGGGTGTGGGGAGAGGGGGCGGCTGAGGGGGCTGGGGGACTTGTGGGGAGGAGCCTGTGGGGCTCGGGATGCCTGTGGGGGTGTGGGGGGCACCTATGGGACCCTAGGTTGGCTGGGGGGCGGGTTATGGGCCGTGGGGGGGCCGTGGGGCAGGGGTAGAGCTGCAGACCCAGGGGGGCTGTGGAGCTAGGGAGGCTGTCCGTGGGGCTCGGGGGAGTGGGGGGCCCTGGGGTGACCCCCCCGCCACTGCCCCAGCCATGGAGCCGAGCGGAGGGGGGCGGAAGGAGAGGCCGAAGCCCCGGGAGCCGGCGGCCCGCCTGGAGAAGGCCAAGCAGAAATCAGCCCAGCAGGAGCTGAAGCAGAGGCAGAGGGCGGAGGTGAGCGACCGGGGGGGGGGGGGGGACACACGACGGCAACGCTGGGGCCGAATCTCCCCCCCCCCATCACCTCTTTCTCCCCTGTCCCCGCGCAGATTTACGCCCTCAACCGAGTGATGACGGAGCTGGAGCAGCAGCAGTTCGACTCTTTCTGCAAGCAGATGCAGGCCTCCGGCGAGTGAGGCGGCGTGCGCGGCCCCCCCCAAATGACCCCAGACCCCCCCATCTGCTGTCCGTCCCCTTTTCTAACCCCTTTGTTATTTATTACCAAATAACTGCTTTTTTTTTTTTTTTTTTTAAATAAAATCTGTGGTGGTTCCACGTTTCTTCGGCTCCTGGTCCCTCAGCGGTGCCGGTGGCTCTGTCCCGGCCCCATGCCGGGTGGGAATGGCGTGGGGGAGGCCGGATTGGGGCCGGGTGCCAGAGCAGCTGTGGCCGCCGGTCGCCAGCTCCGGCCCTCCTCACGCCGAGCGAGACCTCGGTCCGCCGGTTCCCTGCCAAGGGGAACAGTCCTGCCCTCCCGGTGCCTGGATTCGGCCGCTCCCCGAGACCGCGGAGGGGGGATACGGCGGGGGCCGCGTCCAGCTCTCGCAGCTGCTCGCGCCGCGGGAGCCTCCCCGGGGACCCCGGAGTGTTTCTCTCTGCCGCTCGGCGCAAGGTTTGACCTTCGCTTCCTTCCTCCACCCACACGCCCTCCGCTTTCCAGCCGCCGCCGTCGTCCGGCATCCTCCGGCTTTCCAGAGAGTTCGGATCGCCGGCTTCAAATCCCGCTTTCCCCTTCCACCTCCCTCCCACGCCCCGGTGAGCGAACACCAAGAGGGAGGGAAAATAAAATACATCAGAGAGATTAATTCCCTACAGCGACGGGTAAAATAATAAATACCAAAACACTGCTGGTGAATGGGGTTTCAAAAACCCTCTGGAGATTTGATCGGCGGCTTCCTGCCCCCGGGGAGGGGGCTTCCTCATTACAGTCGGGATTTTGGGGGTGTAAACCTTCCCCTCATAATAAATTAACGATGTACAGCGGCAGCGATCCCTAAATTTCACATTCCCTGATGTGGGGAAGGGTTTGGGGGTCTCCGGAGTGGGGCTGTTGTTCTTGTAGTGGGCGACAGGGGTTCGCTCGTCCCCCCCACGAGGGACGGGGTGTGGGGAGGGTATTTTGGGACTCCCCCGAAGCGGAGCCTTTCCTACTGCTCAATTATTTCCCTTTTCTTTTCTAAACAGGCTCCCGTTGCGGCTCGGATTCGGCTGCCGCCGTTAGAAGAGCGAAGGGAGATCTCGGAGGAGGAGGCGGCACCCGAGAGCGAGGAGGAGGAAGAAGAAGAAGGCTTTACTAGGCGTTGGGCGAAGGCAGGGGTTAGGCTTTGCAGCTCCAGATGGCGAAGGGGAAGATGATGTAGGACATCGACCAGGCGAGGCAATAGACAGAAGCCACCGCTGCCGGTGAGAAGAGGACGGCCACCACCCCTGCGGATTAGGAAAAGCCTTTGGGATCTGCTCCTTCCTCCGCCGCCGCCATCCCGGTGGGTTTAATCACCCCTTCCTTGATTTTCTCCCTGTCCTTACCTCCGGCGTAAACCACTTTTTTCCAGAATTGGGACTCCAGCACCTTGTCGTGGGGGTAGAAACCCCGATCGACCATGAAGAGGATCATGACGATGGCGGTGACGCGCAGCAGGGTGACGTTACCCTCCGTCAGCAGGAAGGTGCCCGCCAGCAGCGAGGAGGCGTAGGGACAGGGCAGCCCCCGGTAGGTGAAGGGGATCCCTGCTGGGTGCCAAACGTTCAGCCAGGGGGGAGAAATCACCCCAAAAAAAAACCCCTGATGCCCCCTAAAATCCTCGGCTTACCACTGGAGAAGAAGCAGAGGCGAGCGAACACGGCCATCACGTAGGCGATGGCCAGCAGCCCGTCCAGGACGCCCTGCGGCTGCAGCAGCAGAGCCGTGGCCAGCCCGAAGGTGGTGAAGTCGGCAAAATCATCCAGTTTGGCACCTGCGGGCAGCGAGCGGGCAGCTGCCAGACAAGTTCGGGGGGAGAAGGGAGAACGCAGCGGTGGGTTCCTCGGGGTGGCGGGACGGACTCACCCAGCGCCGAGCAGGCGTCGAGCTGTCGGGCGACGGCTCCGTCGGCCAGATCGAGCAGAAACCCTACCAGCAACAGCCAGCACGAGTGGTGGTATTGCCTGGGGAGGACGGAGAGGGCAAAAACGGGGTGATCCCCCTTTTCCAACCCCCTCCATTTCACCCCGTTTTCCCTTTTTCCCCACCTATTGAGGCTGCAGAGGATGGAGGAGAGCCCGGCCACCAGATTGGCCACGGAGAGCCCGTTAGCGGCATTTTTCCGGATGAACTCCAGCGTCTGACCCCGGCCCGCTCGCTCGCTCAAGAACAGCTTCTTCGTGGACTGGAAAATACCTGCAACCCGCCGAGGCGGCCGGTGAAGGGCAGAACCGACGGCCGCTTTCCAACCGGGGAGTTATTTAAACCCCCCCCGAGGTAGCAGGTCGGTGCTGGGGAGCTCCAGCTCTGGGAAGGGGCTGGAGGAGATTTTTGGGGGGAGTGCTGCCAAGGGTGGGAGCCTTGCTGGCTGTTCCCCTCCTCAAACCGAAGCCCCCAAAAGCCTTTTTAGCAAGCGGCGGGATTTTTTTTTGTTGTTTTTTTTTTTTGCAAGCCCTGCCTGTTATCTACCCGCCGGAGGCGAAAATAAAACCAAATAAACCAAGAAAAGAACCGCAAAAATAAAAAAAAAAAAAAGAAGAAAAACATAAATCCAAACCCAAACTTAAACTAAAAGCCAACCCCGGTTTTAAGCTCTATTGATCTTATATACCTATAGGGCTAAGCTTTAGAGAAAGAGTTTAAGGGTCATGTCCTACTAGTGGGCTTTGCACCCTGCCTTTGCCGTGGTCCCAAAGCCAGGCAAGCTGGTGAGATCCTTCATCTGAAAGAAAACAGCACGTCAGAGCAAAACAAGAGCCACCCCCTCCCCTCGCCGCCCCCCTTTTACCCGCTCCCGGCTGAGCCCGGACCAACTCATCACCGTCCCGGCGCCGAAACGCTGCCGAAAACGGCTCCCGAGGTGTTAAAAAAAAAACAAAACAAAACAAAAAAAAACCCAACAAAAAAACACCTTGGTTGCAAGGAATGAAAATATATTCCTAGTTTTGGGATCGGTGGCTCTGCGTGCCGACGGCGGGACGGATGCGGCCACCACCGCCGGTGACCTTTGGACACCGCGCCCCGAGCCGCCGGTACGGGCTGAGCCGGGCGGCTGGGATTGGAAAATCCCCCCCGATCTGCCGGGACGGTCACTCCGCCGCCTTGGATTTTACCGGATCCGGTAGTTTTTGGGGGGTCTGAGCACATGCCTGGTGCCATCCCCCCCTTCTTTTCCTGGCTGGGGTTAATCCGGTGGGTTTTGAGGTCTCCAAAGATGAAAAAATGGCAATTTTGGGGCTCGCCGTCACCATCCCCACCCTCCCCAGCACCAGGCAGGATCAGGCCCCTGGGGAGAGTTACCACTGCTGCCGCTACACCGGATCTGGGTGCCAGCGAGCATCACAATACCCAGGCATCGCCGTGGCACCCAAACTTGCCCATTCTTGGCGTTTCTAGCCCCAAAAGCAAAGGGCCGGGGCAGGAGGGACTTTCTCAGCCCCACGCTGCTGCCGGTGCTTTTTATTACCGTTTCTGGGGAAAAAAAAGGCAGTTTGGGCTCTTCCCAGGTGACCCGGTGTGCGTTATGGGGGGCTTGTGCCCCTCAGGGGGGTCTCACCCCCCCCAGGGCTGAGAAGAAAAGGGGGTTCAGACAGAGGAGGTGCAGAATTAACCTATTTTTTTGGGTTGCTTTACTGTTTTTATGCTTTTCTGCCCCAATTCACAGGGCCGAGCGAGCGGCGCTCAGCCGATGACCCTTAATTTTCCACTCAATCTCCCAAAACGGCGATTTTTGAGGGGGGGGGGGGGGAGACGCCTCGCAAAGGGGTCGAGCGGCATCAGGGCGTCGAGCTGGCACTTACCGACCGGCGGTGACACCATCCACATGGCTGCGGCGGTGGTGGCGGTGGCAGTGACGCCCCGGCAAGGGGAAACTGAGGCAGGGGCGGCTCGGCGGGCGCTCGCCCGGCGCGGCGGCGACGCCGCGTTATATAAGGAAAGGCTTCGCCGGCTGAGTCACCCCGCCGGGGGTGGGTCCGGCCAGAGGACACGGGGGTTTTCGGAGGCGGCTGGCACCGCCGGCGAGGGAGGAGCTGCCCCGGGGGGGGCCAGGCGGCCGTGCCAGGCTCACAGCACCCATGCCAGCCTCAAAGGCCCTGTGCCAGGCTTGCAGCACCCGTGCCAGGCTCGCAGCACCGATGCCAGGCTCGCAGCGTGCGTGCCAGACTCATGGCACCCATGCCAGGCTCACAGCACCCCTACCAGGTTTGCAACGCCCATGCGAGGTGTGGACCACCTCTGCCAGCCTTGTAGCACCCGTGCCACGCTCTCAGCACCCATGCCACGCTCACAGCACCCATGCCAGTCTTGCACCACCCATACCAGGCTCGCAGCACACACGCCAGGCTTGTACCACCCATATCAGGCTGACAACACCCATGCCAGGATGGTAGCACCCATAACGGATTCATAGCATCCATACCACACTTCGCAGCACCCCTGCCGTGCTTTGTAGCACCCGTACAAGGCTTGCACGCCCCTGTGCCAGGCTCACAGCACCCATGCCAGACCCACACCACCCATACCAGGCTTATGCTACCCATACCAGTCTCACAGCACCCGTGCCATGCTCACAGCGCCCATCCTATGATCGTAGCACCCGTGCCATGCTCGTAGTGCCCATACCAGTCTTACAGCACCCATGCCATGCTCACAGTGCCCATACCATGCTCATAGCACCCATGCCATGCTCACAGTGCCCATACCATGCTCGTGGCACCCATATCGGTCTCACGGCACCCATACCAGTCTTACAGTACCCGTACCAGTCTCACAGCACCCATGCCATGCTCACAGTGCCCATACCATGCTCGTGGCACCCGTATCAGTCTCACGGCACCCATACCAGTCCTATAGTACCCATCCGATGCTCGTAGCACCCATACCAGTCTCGCAGCACCCATGCCATGCTCACAGCACCCATACTGTGCTTGTAGCACCCATGCCATGCCTATGGCACCCATACCAGTCTCGTAGCACCCATACCAGTGTTACAGCATCCATACCATGCTCAGAGCACCCATACCCGTCTCACAGCACCCATACCGTGCTCGTAGCACCCGTACCAGTCTCGCAGCACCCACGCCATGCCCACAGCACCCCGGTACCACCGTTCCCCCGCCCCCTCTGTGCCCACTGCCACGCTCGGGCACGCCGCCATCGCACCCGACCCTGTGCCGTATCACTGCCGATTCACGGCACCGGGGCGGGGGGTAACAGCCAGTGCCCCCCCCCTCCCAGTGCCGATAAGAAACCGCCGGCTCAGCCGGGTGCTGCCGGGTTAGGTTCCCCCTGTCACCCCACGGGGCCTCCGGCGGGCGGCACCCACTTGTGCAAGGGTGTCACGAGTTGGGGTGGCCTCAGCCCCCCCACCCCCCCCCCCCCAATCCCCGAGCAAAGGGCCCGCGATAGCGGCGGGGCCGCGGCGTGCCGGGGCGGCACTGGCGGACAACGGCGGCGATGCCGGGCCACCGCGGGTAGAGCAAAGGTCCCCCGGGACACGGTGACAAGGGGCCAATAAAACTTGTACAGCCCCGGCGCCCCACGGCAGGAATTTTCCACCCGGATCCCCAGTGGAATCGAGGGGTGCTTGTAGCACCCATCCCCATGGGGTGCCTGGGTGGGGTTGGGGGGGACCTGAGGTGCCCGGGCTGGGGGGGTCCCAGGGGTGCCGGCCGCAGCGGGGTCACCGGTGAAAGGGCTCTTTGTTCGCCGGTCACGCGCCGGTGGCGGCGGTTGCGAAGCGACGGCCGGGCTGGGAGGGCGGTGGGAGAGAGACACGGCCATGGCCGCCCGGCCCTGGGGCGCCTGGAGGGGGCCATCCCCGGGGCCTCGGGGCGCCTCGGGGGGGGGGCCCATCCCCCTGGTGACAGGACGTCACTGGGTGCCCATCACCGTGGCATCAGGGCACATGGTTGAGGCCATCCCTGTGTCCTCGAGACGCCTCAGGGGGCCCATCCCCGTGGCATCGGGGAGTCTGTCCCTTTGGCATCACGATGCCTCACGGTGCCCATCCCCATGGCTTCAGGGCGCCTCGGGGTGCTTGTACCCCTGGCACCTGGGTGTCTTTGGGTGCCCATCTCCATGGTATCTGGGCACCTGTGGGTGCCCATCCCTGTGGCATCATGGCTCCTCAGGGCAAACCGTCCCTGTGGCATCTGGGTGTCTCTGGATGCCCATCCCTGCGGTGTCTGGGCACCTCTGGGGGCCCATTACTGTGACACTGTGACGTCTCTGGGTGCCCATCCCCATGGTATCTGGGTGTCTCTGGGTGCCCATTACTGTAACACTGTGGTGTCTCTGGGTGCCCATCCCCACGGTGTCTGGGTGTCTCTGGGTGCCCGGCCCTGTGACACTGTGGTGTCTCTGGGTGCCCATCCCCGTGGTATCTGGGTGTCTCTGGGTGCCCATTACTGTAACACTGTGGTGTCTCTGGGTGCCCATCCCCGTGGTATCTGGGTGTCTCTGGGTGCCCATTACTGTAACACTGTGGTGTCTCTGGGTGCCCATCCCCGTGGTATCTGGGTGTCTCTGGGTGCTCCCCGTGCCCACTTTACCAGTGCCATCTGCCGGTAATGAGCCCGCCGCCCCGCCCCGCGTGCGAGCCCGTGCCCACGCCCCAGCACAGGGACACGCGTGGTGCCAGAGGTGTGGGTTTATTTGCCCGATGCCATGCCAGGACGTCGCCGCTGCCGCCGCCGCGCTCAGTTCTGGCTCATGGTCTGGAAGGGAGAAGCTGCTCAGGGGGGAGCGCGGCACCCCGGCACCCTGGCACCCTGGCACACCGGCATTATGGCATCCAGCACCCTGGTATACCAGTGCCCCGGCACCATGGCACTCCAGCACCCCAGCAGCCTGGCCCCTTGGCACCCCGGTACCCTGGCACCCCATCACACCAGCACGCCTGGAACACCAGCACCCTAGCACCGTGGTGCCCTGGCACCCCACCACCCCGGTACCTTGGTGCCCTGGCACCCCAGCACCCCAGAGCCTGGTACCCCGGCACCATGGCACCCCAGCACCCCAGCACCCCGGCACCCCAGAGCCTGGTACCCCGGCACCATGGCACCCAAGCACCCTGGCACCCCAGAGCCTGGTACCCCAGCACCATGGCACCCAAGCACCCTGGCACCCCAGCACCCCAGCAGCCTGGTACCCCAGCACCATGGCACCCAAGCACCCTGGCACCCCAGAGCCTGGTACCCCAGCACCATGGCACCCAAGCACCCCGGCACCCCAGCACCCCAGAGCCTGGTACCCCAGCACCATGGCACCCAAGCACCCCAGCACCCCAGCACCCCAGAGCCTGGTACCCCAGCACCATGGCACCCAAGCACCCTGGCACCCCAGCACCCCAGAGCCTGGTACCCCAGCACCATGGCACCCAAGCACCCTAGTGCCCTGGCACTCCAGCGCCCTGGCACCCCAGTGCCCCAGAGTCCTGGTACCCTGGCACCATGGCACCCCTGCACCCCAGTCCCCTGGCACCCCAGCACCCCGGCACCATGGCACCCTGGTACCCTAGTACTCCAGTACCTTAGCACCCTGGCACCCTGGCACCATGGCACCCAACCACCCGAGTGCCCTAGCACCCCAGCACCCCGTCACCATGGCACCCTGGTACCCTAGTACTCCAGTACCTTACCACCCTGGCACCCTGGCACCATGGCACCCAACCACCCGAGTGCCCTAGCACCCCAGCACTCCCCCACCCCGACATCATGGCATCCCATTTCACCAGCACCCAGCACCCCGTCCCCCCGTTGCCCCACCTCGGCGATCCAATCCTCGAAGGCGGAGACGCGGGTGAAGACCGTCGGCTTCTTGGGCGCGTTGCAGCCCAGCCCCGAGACGAAGCTGGCGATGCCGTGCACCTCCCAGTGCCCGTCGGCTGCCTGGCAGTTCAGGGGACCCCCCGAGTCGCCCTGGGGTACAGCACAAGGAAGGTGGGGGGGGTGTCCCGGCGTGTCTCCCTCCCCCCCCCGCCCCGGCCCGGCGCGGCGCTCACGTTGCAGCCGGCCTTCTCGGCGCCGCCGGCGCAGATCATGGTGTGGCGGATGGCGATGGTGCCCCACCAGTCGGGCTGGGTGCAGCGCTCGTAGGCCACCACGGGCAGCAGCGCCTGCTGCAGCCGCTCCGGCAGCGGCCCCCCCGCTGCCAGCCGGGCGTTAGTGGGGCCGGGGTGGGGGGGCCGCGCCCGGTGTCCATGGCAGGCCGGCCGTTCCACATCCATCCATCCGTCCAGCCCACATCCAGCCCTCCATCCTTCCCTCCATTCCTTCCTCCATCCTTCCTTCCATCCCTTCTCCAGCTCCCCATCCATCCCTCCAACCATCTCCCCATCCATCCTCCATCTCCCCATCCATCCCTCCATCCCTCCAACCATCCCTCCATCTCCCCACCCATCTCCACATCCATCCCTCCAACCATCTCCCCATCCATCCCTCCATCCAACCCGTCCCTCCCTCCAACCATCCCTCCAACCATCCCTCCATCTCCCCAATCATCTCCCCAACCATCTCCCCAACCCTCCCTCCAACCATCTCCCCATCCATCCCTCCAACCATCTCCCCATCCATCCCTCCATCCCTCCAACCATCTCCCCATCCATCCCTCCATCTCCCCAACCATCCCTCCAACCATCCCTCCAACCATCCCTCCATCTCCCCAACCATCTCCCCATCCATCCCTCCATCTCCCCAACCATCTCCCCATCCATCCCTCCATCCCTCCAACCATCTCCCCATCCATCCCTCCATCTCCCCAACCATCTCCCCATCCATTCCTCCATCCCTCCAACCATCTCCCCATCCATCCCTCCATCCCTCCAACCATCTCCCCATCCATCCCTCCATCTCCCCAACCATCTCCCCATCCATCCCTCCATCCCTCCAACCATCTCCCCATCCATCCCTCCACCCACCACCCACCCCCCCCACCCCAGGGTGCCCCCCGACGCACTGGC
This sequence comes from Calonectris borealis, assembly GCF_964195595.1. Taxonomy (NCBI): domain Eukaryota; kingdom Metazoa; phylum Chordata; class Aves; order Procellariiformes; family Procellariidae; genus Calonectris; species Calonectris borealis. Next base: position 7,702,893 of record NC_134334.1, read on the forward strand.
CAGCCGGCCCCAGCCGCTCAGGTAGCAGGGGTACCCGTCGGGCAGGACGGTGCCCGCGGGCGGCAGCCGCCCCACCTGCACCTGGGCGTTGAGCACCGCCGGGCGCTGCAGCTTCAGCAGGGCGATGTCATTGCTGCCGCGCAGGGACACGTGTCATGGGGGGGGGTCTGGGGGGGGGGGACAGTGTCCCCAACCCCCCCCCCCCCACCCAGGGACCCCGCTCACCCGCAGGCCACGCAGGAGCTTCGCCATTTGGGGTGGACGAAGATGTCGGTGGGGGCCACGGGGATGCGCTGCTCGGGGCCCTCGCTGGCACCCATGTCGTACTCGCCCAGCACCACCTCGTAGGTGAGCGTGGAGCTGCGCGGGGGACGGGGGCATCAGGGGACGCTGCGGCCCTCCTGCACCCCTCCCTGCACCCCGCACCCCTCCCCGCACCCCGCATCCCTCCCTACACCCCCTCCCTGCACCCTGCACCCCTCCCTGCACCCTGCATGCTGCACCCCTCCCAGCACCTTGCACCCCTCCCTGCACCCCCTCCCTGCACGCTGCACCCCCTCATGCACCCATCTTGCACCCAGCACCCCCTCCCTGCACCCTGCACACCCTGCATGCACCCTGCACCCCACCCTGCACCTCTCCCTGTACCTTGTACCCCCTCCCTGCACCCTGCACCCCCCATGCACCCATCTTGCACCCTGCACCCCCTCCATGCACCCATCCCTGCACCCTGCAGCCCCCCCGTGCACCCATCTTGCACAGTATATCACCCCTGCACCCATCCCTGCACCCAGCACCCCATCACTGCACCCTGCAACCCTTCCTGCACCCTGCAGGCCCCATGCATCCATACCGCACCCAGCACCCCCTCCATGCACCCTGCATCCCTCCTACACCCCCCATCCCCTCCATGCACCCATCCCTGCACCCTGCACAACCTCTATGCACCCTGCACCCCTCCTGCACCCTCCCTGCACCCTGCATCTCCCTGCACCCCCCTGCACTCCTCCTGCACCCTGCGTCCTCCTGCACCCTGCGTCCTCCTGCACCCTGCATCTCCTCTGTGCACCCATCCCTGCACCCTGCACAATCTCTATGCACCCAGTACCCCCCCACCCATCCCTGGACCCTGCACTTCCCCTGCATTCCCCTGCACTCCTGCACCCATCCCTGCACCCTGCAACTCCCCACCCATCTCTGCATCCCGCTGCACCCTGCATTCCCTCCTGCACCCATTCCTGCCACCCAGCACCCTCCTGCACCCTGCATCCCCTCCTACACCCATCCCTGCACTCCCCTGCACCCTCCTGCACCCTGCATCTCCTCCGTGGACCCATCCCTGCACCCCCCTGCACCCCTCTGCATCCATGCCTGCACCCTGCACCCTCCCCGCACCCTCCTGCACCCTGCATCTCCTCCATGCACCCATCCCTGCACCCCCCTGCTCCCCTCTGCATCCATGCCTGCGCCCTGCACCCTCCCTGCACCCCTCTGCACCCTGCATCCCCTCCTGCACCCATCCCTGCACCCCTCTGCACCCTGCATCCCCTCCTGCACCCATCCCTGCCCCCCCAGCACTCCCCTGCACCCTGCACCCGTCCTGCACCCATCCCTGCACCTTGCACCCCCCATTGCACCTTGCACTCCCTGTGGCACCCTGTCCGTCCCCCCCCAGCACCCCACCACCCCAGCACCCGCCGCGGCTCCCGGGGGTCCCTCACGAGATGCAGTGTGCGGCCGTCATCGCCCAGTCGGGCGCGATGAGGGTGCCCCCGCAGGTGTGACGGAAGGTGCCATCCCGCTCGTACTGCAGTGAGATCTGCGGGGACACCGGTGGGTGCCACAGCACCCATGGGTGCCACCCCACCACCACCACCCTATCCCCCTGCCCGCTCACCTGCCAGGGCCAGCTGTAGGGTGCAGCATCCTCCCCGTTGACCACCCGCGACTCCGGCAGCACCGCAGCCCGGCTGCCTGTGGGACGGGGCACCCATCACCCACCGAGCATCCATCACCCCACCCAAGGTTGGGGACATGGGTGGGGGGCTTGGGGACACGGGTGGGGGCTCGGGGACACCTTACCACCGGCCACCAGCAGCAGGAGGAGGCTCAGCATCGTGGTCCCGGCTCAGTCAGGGCGCACCGAGGCGGCCGCCGGCCTTAAATCCCCCCCGGTATCAGGGGCACCCAAGGGCACCCCTGGGAACGGGCACCCGGCACCCACCTGGGTCCTGGGGGGGGGGGCACCGGGAGGGGGGTTAACCATTAACCTTGGCCTTGGGGGGACGTGGCACCCGGCAGCCAGCCAGCTGCACCCGGTGGAGACCCTATAGACCCCTGTGTCGTATAGACCCCATACCCCCCTGCGCCTGGTGCCCCCATAGTCTCTATAACCCCCTCTGTGCCCCCTACAGCCCTCATACCCCCCCTGCCAATGGTGACCCCCATAGACCCTATAACCCCTGTGCCCCTATAGACACCATACCCTCCCCTGCACCTCGTGCCCCCCATAGTCTCTATAACCCCCTCTGTGTCCCCTATTGCCCCCATACCCCCCCTGCCAATGGTGACCCCCATAGACCCTATAACCCCTGTGCCCCTATAGACACCATACCCTCCCCTGCACCTCGTGCCCCCCATAGTCTCTATAACCCCCTCTGTGTCCCCTATAGCCCCCATACTGCCCCCGCCAATGGTGACCCCCATAGACCCTATAACCCCTGTGCCCCTATAGACACCATACTCCCCCTGCCAATGGTGACCCCCATAGACCCTATAACCCCTGTGCCCCTATAGACACCATACTCCCCCTGCCAATGGTGACCCCCATAGACCCTATAACCCCTGTGCCCCTATAGACACCATACCCTCCCCTGCCCCTCGTGCCCCCCATAGTCTCTATAACCCCCTCTGTGTCCCCTATTGCCCCCATACCCCCCCTGCCAATGGTGACCCCCATAGACCCTATAACCCCTGTGCCCCTATAGACACCATACCCACCCCACGCCTGGTGCCCCCCATAGTCTCTATAACCCCCTCTGTGTCCCCTATAGCCCCCATACCCCCCCCGCCAATGGTGACCCCCATAGACCCTATAACCCCTGTGCCCCTATAGACACCATACCCACCCCACGCCTGGTGCCCCCCATAGTCTCTATAACCCCCTCTGTGTCCCCTATAGCCCCCATACCCCCCCCGCCAATGGTGACCCCCATAGACCCTATAACCCCTGTGCCCCTATAGACACCATACCCTCCCCTGCGCCTGGTGCCCCCCATAGTCTCTGTAACCCCCTCTGTGTCCCCTATAGCCCCCATACCCCCCCCGCCAATGGTGACCTCCATAGTCCCTATAACTCCTGTGCCCCTATAGACCCCATACCCCCCTGCGCCTGGTGCCCCCATAGTCTCTATAACCCCCTCTGTGTCCCCTACAGCCCTCATACCCCCTCTGCCAATGGTGACCCCCATAGACCCTATAACCCCTGTGCCCCTATAGACACCATACTCCCCCTGCCAATGGTGACCCCCATAGACCCTATAACCCCTGTGCCCCTATAGACACCATACCCTCCCCTGCCCCTCGTGCCCCCCATAGTCTCTATAACCCCCTCTGTGTCCCCTATTGCCCCCATACCCCCCCTGCCAATGGTGACCCCCATAGACCCTATAACCCCTGTGCCCCTATAGACCCCTTACCCCCCCCGCCAATGGTGACCCCCATAGTCTTTATAACCCCCTCTGTGTCCCCAATAGCCCCCATACCCCCCCTGCCAATGGTGACCTCCATAGTCCCTATAACTCCTGTGCCCCTATAGACCCCATACCCCCCTGCGCCTGGTGCCCCCCATAGTCTCTGTAACCCCCTCTGTGCCCCTTATAGCCCCCATAACACCCATGCTCCTGGTACCTGATAGCCCCCCCTTAAAACACCTGTGTCCCCCATAGCAGCTGTGGCCCCCATAGCCCCTATAAACCTGTGTCCCCTATAGCCCCTATATCTGCCATGCTCCTTGTGTCCTCCATAGCCCCCATACTGCCCCATGCCCCCGGTACCCCCATAGCCCCTATAACCCGCCCCATGCCCCCATAGCCCCCATACTGCCCCATGTCCCTGGTACCCCCATAGCCCCTATAGCCTCTTCTGTCCCCCATAGCCCCCATACTGTCCCATGCCCCTGGTGCCCCCCATAGCCCCTATAACCCCCTGTGCCCCTATAGCCCCCATACTGCCCCATGCCCCTGGTACCTTCATAGCCCCTATAGCCTCTTGTGTCCCCTATAGCCCCCATACTGTCCCATGCCCCTGGTACCCCCATAGTCCCTATAGCCTCTTGTATCCCCTATAGCCCCCATACTGTCCCATGCCCCCGGTACCCCCCATAGCCCCCACACTGCTGCATGCCCCTGGTACCCTCATAGCCCCTGTAGCCTCTTGTGTCCCCTATAGCCCCCATACCGCCCCATGCCCCTGGTGCCCCCTACAGCCCCTATAACCCCCTGTCCCCCATAGCCCCCATACTGCCCCATGCCCCTGGTACCCCCATAGCCCCTATAGCCTCTTCTGTCCCCCATAGCCCCCATACTGTCCCATGCCCCTGGTGCCCCCCATAGCCCCTATAGCCTCTTGTGTCCCCTATAGCCCCCATACTGTCCCATGCCCCTGGTACCCCCATAGCCCCTATAGCCTCTTGTATCCCCTATAGCCCCCATACTGTCCCATGCCCCCGGTACCCCCCATAGCCCCTATAACCCCCTGTGCCCCTATAGCCCCCATACTGCCCCATGCCCCTGGTACCCCTTGTAGCCCCCACACTGCCGCATGCCCCTGGTACCCTCATAGCCCCTGTAGCCTCTTGTGTCCCCTATAGCCCCCATACCGCCCCATGCCCCTGGTGCTCCCTACAGCCCCTATAACCCCCTGTCCCCCATAGCCTCCATACTGCCCCATGCCCCTGGTACCCCCATAGCCCCTATAGCCTCTTGTGTCCCCCATAGCCCCCATACTGTCCCATGCCCCTGGTGCCCCCCATAGCCCCTATAACCCCCTGTCCCCCATAGCCCCCATACTGCCCCATGCCCCTGGTACCCCCTGTAGCCCCCACACTGCCACACGTGCCCAGGGGTTATGGGGGGTACCAGGTGCATGGGGTTCCACGGGTGCACCGTGTGTCCCGTGGGCGCCCTTGTGTCACCCCCGTGATCTCTGTGGGCACCTCCCACAGCCGCGACCCTGCGGACATTTGTGTCCCCGGGTATGTGGCACAGATGGTGTCCCCACGCCCCCCCGTGTCCCCGTGGGCGTTCACAGAGGTTCTCCCCATGCACCCCCTGGTGGTCCCCACGCCCCCCGTGTCCCCGTGGGCGTTCACAGAGGTTCTCCCCATGCACCCCCTGGTGGTCCCCACGCCCTCCGTGTCCCTGTGGGCGTTCACAGAGGTGCTCCCCCTGTCCTCCACTGTGTCCCCACGCACCCCTGTGTCCCCATGCCAGTTCACAGAGCTGCCGCACAGGGTCCCCACGCACCCTCGTGTCCCCGTGGAAGTTCACAGAGCTGCCCCACGGTGTCCCCACGCCCCTGCGTGTCCCCCTGCAGGTTCACAGAGCTGCCCCCAAGTGTCCCCACGCACCCCTTTGTCCCCGTGGAAGTTCACAGAGGTGCCCCCCGGTGTCCCCACGCACCCTCGTGTCCCCCTGCAAGTTCACAGAGGTGCTCCCCAGTGTCCCCACGCACCCTCGTGTCCAGGTGCAATTTCCCAGAGGTACCCCTCGGTGTCCCCACGCACCCTCGTGTCCCCCTGCAACTTCGCAGAGGTGCCCCCCGGTGTCCCCACGCACCCTCGTGTCCCCCTGCAAGTTCACAGAGCTGCCGCACAGAGTCCCCACGCACCCTCGTGTCCCCGTGCAACTTCACAGAGCTGCCGCACAGGGTCCCCACGCACCCTCGTGTTCCCCTGCAAGTTCACAGAGCTGCCCCCCGGTGTCCCCACGCACCCTCGTGTCCCTCTGCAAGTTCACAGAGCTGCGGCACAGGGTCCCCACGCCCCCCGTATCCCCGTGGAAGTTCACAGAGCTGCCGCACAGGGTCCCCACGCACCCTCGTGTCCCCGTGCAACTTCACAAAGCTGCCGCACAGGGTCCCCACGCACCCTCGTGTTCCCCTGCAAGTTCACAGAGCTGCCCCCCGGTGTCCCCACGTATCCTCGTGTCCCTCTGCAAGTTCACAGAGCTGCGGCACAGGGTCCCCACGCCCCCCGTATCCCCGTGGAAGTTCACAGAGCTGCCGCACAGGGTCCCCACGCATCCTCGTGTCCCCGTGCAAGTTCCCAGAGGTGCCCCTCGGTGTCCCCACGCACCCTCGTGTCCCCCCGCAATTTCCCAGAGGTGCCCCCCGGTGTCCCCACGCCTCCCCGTGTCCCCCTGCAAGTTCACAGGGCTGCCCCACGGTGTCCCCACGCCCCCCCGTGACCCCGTGCAAGTTCACAGAGCTGCCGCACAGGGTCCCCACGCCCCCCCCCGTGTCCCCGTGGAAGTTCCCAGAGGTGCCCCCCGGTGTCCCCACGCCCCCCCCCCGTCTCCCCTTGCAAGTTCCCAGAGTTGCCCCCCCCCCCGCGTCCCCCCCCGCGCTCGTGCCCTCCCCCCCCACCCCCCCACCCGTGGGCGCGCTCCCGGGTGGCCCCGCCCCGCGCGGGTCGGGGAGGGGCGGGGCGGGCCCCGGGGCGGGCGGCGGCGCGGAGCGGAGCGGGCCGGGAGCGGAGCGGCGGGGCCGGAGCGGGGCGATGGGGCCGCGGGGAGCGGCGGCGCTGGGCGCCCTCCTGCTGCTCGGAGCCCTCCTCGGAGTGAGTGTCCCCCCCCCCCCCCGGCCCCTCGGGAATTGGGGTCCCCCGCGGGTGGGGTGGGGGGGATCCTGAAAGGAGTTGGGGTCCCCTAAGAGGAGTTGGGGTCCCGTGAAGGAGTTGGGGTCCCCCCACAGAGTTGGAGTCGCCTAAAGGAGTTGAAGGGGTTGTGATGACCCCGAAGGGAATTGGGGTCCTCCGGGAGGGGGTCCCGAAAGGAGTTGGGGGTCCTCTAAGAGCAGCTGGCGTCCCCTAAGAGGGGTTGGGGTCCCCTGAAGGAGTTGGGGTCCCCCGGCAGAGTTGGGGTCCTCTAAAGGAGTTGAAGGGGTTGTGATAGCTCCGAAGGGAATTGGGGTCCTCCGGGGGGGATGCCGAAAGGGGTTGGGGTCGCCTAAGAGGGGTTAGGGTCCCCTGAAGGAGTTGGGGTCCCCTAAGAGGGCTTGGGATCCCCTTAAGGAGTTGGGGTCCCCCCACAGAGTTGGGGTTCCCTAAAGGAGTTGAAGGGGTTGTGATGGCCCCGAAGGGAATTGGGGTCCCCCGGGTGGGGTCCCGAAAGGGGTTGGGGTCCCCTTAGAGGCGTTGGCGTCCCCTAAGAGGGGTTGGGGTCCCCCCGCAGAGTTGGGGTCCCTTAAAGGAATTGAGGGGGTTGTGATGTCCCCGAAGAGAATTGGGGTCCCCTCCGGAGCTAGAGGGGTCCCCAGCACCCTGCTCCAGTCCCCAAGGGAATTGGGGTCCCCTAGGGCACCAAGGAGATGCTGGGTCTGCATCCGTACAGGGGGGATGTGGGGTCCCCATCACCCTGCTCTGGCCCCTTAGGGAATTGGGGTCCCCCCCCTGTACCGGGGGGATGCAGGGACCCCAGCATCCTGCCCTGCCCCGTCAGGGAATTGGGGTCCCCCCCAGGCACCAAGGAGATGTGGGGTCCCCCATGCCCTGTCCCATCCGGGAACTGGGGTCCCCCATGAAGCTGGGGCACAGGGGGTCCCCATGTCGTGTCCCCTCAGGGATTTGGGGTCCCCCAGGGATCAGGGGCGCGTGGGGGTCCCCTTGCCCCATCCCCTCAGAGAATTGGGGTCCCCCAGGCCCTGGGGTGGAGGGGGGGGGTCCCTATCATCCCCCAAAGCCACCCATGGGCTCCTGACCCTGGGGGTCGAGCTGGGCCCCCCCGGGACCCCACTGCCCCCCTCGCCCTGGGTGGGGGCCACGTCTTGCTTTTGGGGTGCTGCCCGCCCCCCCCGCACCCCTATTCCCCTCCCCCACCCCGGCTAAATTTAAAGGGTGATGGGTGGCGCCGGCCACCCTAAAAATAACGCTCCCAAAATACCCCCCCCCGGGGGGGGAGGGGGCTGCGTCTGGGGGTGCCCCTGGGGGGGGGGTGTCACCCAGGAGGGGTGCAATGAGGGGTGGGGAGGTGACACCTCTGGGTGCCCCCCCCCCAGGGGCGGTTTGCGCCATGGGGCTGGGCACCCCCTATTTGAGGGGGGGGTGTCCCCAAGCAGGGTAGGGGGGGGCTGGTGGTGATGTGGGGGGGGCCCCCCCTGTGTCGGGGTGGGGGTGGGGGGCAGGGGGGTGGGTGGGGGCTGGGCCGGTGCCCAGGGCTGAGAACAGAGGGGGCCTTGTTACTCGGGGCCATGCTGGCAGGGCTGCCCCCCCCCTCCTCCGTGGGGCTCCCACGCACGTCCCGGGGGGGGGGTGGTGTTGGTGGGGACGGGGGGGGTGTCCCACTTTGCACCCCAACCCCATTCCGCTATGGGACAGGGGGGATTTGGGGACACCCCAATATCCCCCCCCTCCCCGGGATGCTGAGGAATGTGCCCCCCCCCTAAAAAAAATGAAGGGGGGGTCCACCCACTCCACGAGGGGAGTGGTGTCCGGCGTGGGGAGGGGGGGTGATGGGGGTGCCCCCCCCCCCACCCGAGGGCTGCGAAGGGTTAATGGGGGGGGGGGGGGGAGGGCGCAGCAGGAATGTGCGATAAGATCGCCAGGCCTGGGGGGAAGGGGTGGAGAGAAGGGGGGGGGGGGCCCACGCACACGCGTGTGCACGCACACGCACCCACCCGGGGCGCTCCCAGCACCCTCCCGCTTCCATTCGCGCTCTTGCACGCTTGTGCACGCTCGTGTGGCTCATTCCCCACGCCTCGGGGGGGGGGGGGGGGGGGGGCTCGTGTCCCCCCCCCCCCCCCCGTGGGGACACTTGGGGGGACACTTGGGGACAATTGGGGGGATCCCCTCCCCCCGGGATCCCCCAGGGTCCCCAGCGCACGTGGCCCCGCGCGCTCCCGGTGCGCTTCGGCTCTTTCCCATGGCCAAAGATGGCCCGGCCGAGGAGGAGGAGGAGGAGGAGGAGGAGGAGGAGGAGGAGGAGGAAGAGCAGGAGCCCGGCCCGGCCGCCTGGGTCTCCTCGGTGCCCCCGGGGCGTTCCCGGCCCCCCCCCCCCCCCCCAATCCAGCTTTTTTGGGATAAATTAGGCAATGCCAGCAGGGAGGAATGCAGCGGGGGGGGGGAACCCCCCCCCGGGAGTGACCGTGACCTCGCAGCTGCACCCCCAAATCACCGGGGACGGGGGGGGGGGTTTAGGCAGCTGCCTGGACACCCCCCCGCCCCCCCCCCCTCCAGGGACCAGCATCCCGCCAGCTGCACCGGCACCCCCCCCTCCCCAAAACCCAGGGGGTCCCAACCCCCCCCCAAAGGCGGGGGTGGCTCAGCACCCCGGGGAGGAGGAAGGTTTTTGGGGGGCAGGGGTGGGGTGGGGGGGGAAACACCTTTTAACCTCGACCTTGGGGGAACAATAAAGCTGGGGGGGGGGCTGCTATTAATAACCCCCCCCGGTTATTATTCCTGCCATGCGTCACCTCCTCTTCCTCACCCGGATGAAGTAAAGGGGGGGGAACATCCAGATTTAGGGGGGCACATCCAGATTTTGCCGGGGAACCTCCAGATTTTGAGGGGTACATCAGATTTGGAGGGGGGGCACATCCAGATTTTGGGGGGGGGGGGGAGTTGAGGATCCCCCGCAATTTGGGGCTCAAGGTTCATCGGGCGAAGCCGTACATGGGACAGGGTGGTGCTTCCTCACCCTCCTCTTCCTCGCCCCCCCCCCCCTTTTCCCCAGGGTGCGGGGCAGGATTTGGGCCGGCGAGTGGAAAATGTGAGCGGCGGCGGCGGCGTCCGGCCGGGCGCGGTGCCCCGGCGGCGGCGGGGGGAACCCAGGCGTCCGGGTGCGGGGCCGCGGCGCGGGGAGGCTTCCGGTAACAGGAGAGGGGTGATTGTCCCCTCCCCGGTCACCGCCGGTGACGGGACAGGCAGCTGCCCTTCCGTCTGCCCGGGATGGGGCCCGCTGCCTGCTGGCGCTGAGCACCCACCCGCTCGGTGCGTGTGTGGGGAGCCGGGGCAGAGCACCCACACGCTCAGTGCATGTGTGGGGAGTAGCAGCAGAGAACCCACATGCTCAGTGCATGTGTGGGGAGCCATGGCAGAGCACCCACACGCTCAGTGCATGTGTGGGGGGCGGTGGCAGAGCACCCACACGCTCAGTGCATGTATGGGGCACTAGCAGGGCACCCACATGCTCGGTGCATGTGTGGGGAGCAGCAGCAGAGCACCCACATGCTCGGTGCATGTGTGGGGGGCAGCGGCAGAGCACCCACACGCTCGGTGCATGTGTGGGGAGCAGCAGCAGAGCACCCACATGCTCGGTGCATGTGTGGGGGGGGCACTAGCAGAGCACCCACACACTCAGTGCACGTATGGGGGGGACAATGGCAGAGCACCCACGCACTCAGTGCACTCACAGGCTCCTCCCTGCCTCAGTTTCCCCCTCTGCACCCCCCACCCCCACCCCACCTCCCCTTCCCAAGCAGCCGGGGCTGGGCTGGCACCCATGGGGTGCCCACACCCAGACCCAGACTCCCTTGGGGTGCCAGGTCCCCTCCTCCTTGTCCCCCTTCTGTGTCCCCCCCCCCCACCCAGCACCCGCTTAATCCCCCTGGCGCTTGTTTGCACAGCAAAGTGCTGCCCCGACGGATTCCTCGCCCGGGCGGGCGCCGGGGGGGTGGGGGGCACCCGCCGCTGGCACCGCAGTGGGTGCTGGGGGCACCCGCCCGTGCGCTGGGTGCGAATGCAGGTGCGCAGGACGGCGCCGGTGCACACGCGTGTGCAGCAACGCGGGCACACGCCCGGCAATGCGAAGGCACACGCGCAGCACGGCGCGCGCGCTGGCGGGCAGGCGTGGCGGGGCGACTGCGTGTGCGCGGTCACGTGTCGGCGTTGCACACGCGTGTGGGGGTGTAAATGCGTGTGCGCGGTCACGTGTCGGCGTGCACACGCGCCTGCGTGTCGGCGTGCAAAGGCACGTGCAAGCTGGGGTGCACGCACGCGTGTGTGCTGGCGCGCACACGTGGTGGTGCGAACGCGTGTGCGCAGTCACGTGTTGGCGTGCACACGCCTCCCCGTGTTGGTGCACGCGTGTTGTGGTGCAAATGCATGTGCACAGCTGCATGTTGGTGGGCACGTGCATCTCCGTGTCGGCGCATGCCTGTGGCGGTGCAAATGCATGTGCACAACCAGGTTCATGTGCACGCGTGTCTGTGTGTTGGGGCACACGTGTAGCGGTGCAAATGCGTGTGCATAGCCCCACGCCACCGTGCACGCGCGTCCCCGTGTTGGTGCACACATGCAGCGGTGCAAACGCATGTGCGCAGCCAGGTGCTGCTGTGCACACGTGTCCCTGTGTCAGTGCACACGTGTAGTCCTGCAAACACGCGTGCACAGCCGCATGCTGCTGCGCACACGTGCAATGGTGCAAACGTCTGTGCACAGCCCCACGCCGCTCTGCACACGCATCCTCATGTCAGTGCACACATGTAACGGTGCAAACACACGTGCATGGCCCCATGCTGCTGTGCACACGCATCCCCGTGTTGCTGCATGCATGGAACGGTGTGAATGCATGTGCACAGCCACGTGTCGGAGTGCACATGTGTCCCCATGCCAGTGCACACATATAGCGGTGCGAACGCGTGTGCGCAGCCACGTGTCGGCGTGCACACGTGTCCCCGTGTCGGTGCATGCATGTAGCGGTGCAAATGTGTGTGCGCAGCCACATGTCAGTGTGCACATGTGTCCCCATGCCGGTGCACGCATATAGCAGTGCGAACGCGTGTGCGCAGCCACGTGTCGCCGTGCACATGTGTCCCCGTGCTGGTGCACGCATGTAGCGGTGCAAACGCGTGTGCGCAGCCACGTGTCGCCGTGCACATGTGTCCCCGTGTCGGCGCACGCATGTAGTGGTGCAAACGCGTGTGCGCAGCCACGTGTCGCCGTGCACACGTGTCCCCGTGCTGGTGCACGCATATAGCGGTGCAAACGCGTGTGCGCAGCCACGTGTCGGCGTGCACACGTGTCCCCGTGCCGGTGCACGCATGTAGTGGTGCACACGCGTGTGCCCGCTGCCGTGGCGGTGCCGTGGCGGCGCAGGAATGCGGTGGGTGGGCGATGAGGTCATCCCCCCCCCCCCCCCCGCGCCGCGCCGGCCGTGACTCCACCGCGCAGCTATGCAGCCCTGGCCCTGCCAGCACCCACCAGTGTCCGTCCCCCCTCCCCCCCGCCGCGGGTGCTGGTGACGTGGCCTGGCACCCAGCGGGGGGGTGATGGGTGTCCCCCAGGTCACCCGCGGCACCCGGGGCTTGGCCGAGACCTCCTTCCCCGAGGACACGGTGGCCGACCACGTCGGGGGGACGCGGGGACGCCGGTACTACGCGCAGCTCTCCGATGACGAGGACCTGGTGGCATCTGGTGGTAAGGTGGCACCGGGAGGGTGGGTGTCACCATAGGTGGGTGCCACCCTGGATGCCACCCGCGCTGTCCCTGTTGCAGATGGCACTGGGACCTGGTGGCATCTGGTGGTAAGGTGGCACCGGGAGGGTGGGTGTCACCAGGGGTGGGTGTCACCATGAGTGGGTGTCAGCATGGGTGGATGCCACCATGTGTGCCACTTGTGTTGTCCCCATCACAGATGGCACTGGGACCTGGTGGCATCTGGTGGTAAGGTGGCACTGTGTGGGTGGGTGTCACCAGGGGTGGGTGTCACCATGGGTGGATGCCACCATGTGTGCCACTCGTGTTGTCCCCATCACAGATGGCACTGGGACCTGGTGGCATCTGGTGGTAAGGTGGCACCGGGAGGGTGGGTGTCACTATGAGTGGGTGTCACCATGGGTGGATGCCACCATGTGTGCCACTCGTGTTGTCCCCATCACAGATGGCACTGGGACCTGGTGGCATCTGGTGGTAAGGTGGCACCGGGAGGGTGGGTGTCACCAGGGGTGGGTGTCAGCATGGGTGGATGCCACCATGTGTGCCACTCGTGTTGTCCCCATCACAGATGGCACTGGGACCTGGTGGCATCTGGTGGTAAGGTGGCACCGGGTGGGTGAGAGCCACATGGGTGGGTGTCACGATGGGTGGGTGCCACCCTGGATGCCACCTGTGCTGTCCCTGTGGCAAATGGCACTGGGACCTGGTGGCATCTGGTGGTAAGGTGGCACTGGGTGAGTGGGTGCCAGCAGGGGTGAGTGTCACTGTGGGTGGGTGTCACCATGAGTGGGTGTCACCATGGGTGGATGCCACCATGTGTGCCACTCGTGTTGTCCCCATCACAGATGGCACTGGGACCTGGTGGCATCTGGTGGTAAGGTGGCACCGGGTGGGTGAGAGCCACCATGGGTGGGTGTCACCATGGGTGGGTGCCATCTTGGATGCCACCCGCGCTGTCCCTGTTGCAGATGGCACTGGGACCTGGTGGCATCTGGTGGTAAGGTGGCACTGTGTGGGTGGGTGTCACCATGAGTGGGTGCCATCATGGGTGGGTGCCACCCTAGCTGCCACCTGTGCTGTCCCTGTTGCAGATGGCACTGGGACCTGGTGGCATCTGGTGGTAAGGTGGCACCGGATGGGTGAGAGCCACCATGGGTGGGTGTCACCATGAGTGGGTGCCACCATGGGTGGGTGCCACCCTAGCTGTCACATGCACTCTCCCTGTTGCAGATGGCACGGGGACCTGGTGGCATCTGCTGGTAAGGTGGCATGGGGTGGGTGGGTGCCACCAGGGGTGGGTGTCACTGTGGGTGGGTGTCACCCTGAGTGGGTGCCACCATGGGTGGGTGCCACCCTGGATGCCACCTGTGCTGTCCCTGTTGCAGATGGCACTGGGACCTGGTGGCATCTGATGGTAAGGTGGCACCGGGTGGGTGAGAGCCACCATGGGTGGGTGTCACCATGAGTGGGTGCCACCCTGGTTAGGTGCCACCCTGGGTAGGTGTCACCCTGCGTGGGTGCCACCCTGAGTGCCACCCACGCTCTCCCCTTGCAGATGGCAGCGGGGAGGACGGCAGCGGCGTCACCTGGCCGCTGGCGAGTGCTACCCACGTACCCGGCGTCGGGCTGGCACCCACCGGTAAGGGGACGCCGTGGGGTGGCACCTGGCCCCTGGCTGTCACCCGTCTGTCCCCGCTCTCAAGCTCTGTCTCCTCTCCATCCTCCTCTTCCTCTTCTTCCTCCTCTTCCTCCTCTTCCTCCTCGGCGGGCAGCGCCCGGCCCCCCCCCGCGCCGGCGGCATGGTGGTGGCCGAGCCCGAGGACGACCCCCTCTGAGTAAGTGACACATTTTGGGGGACACCCCCACCACCACCTTTGCTGCCCCCCCACTTTTTTCCCCCATGTATATTGGGCACCCCCAAATATTGGGGGGGTGCAGCTGGATGGGGGGGTCACAGTGGGGGGGGGTCACGGGGGGGGGGGTGTCACAGTGTGGGGGGGGTCACAGCTGGATGGGGGTCACAGCTGGATGGGGGGGGTCACAGGGGGGTATTTTTTAGGGTGCAGGTGCCACCCCTCCCCATTTTTGACCCCCCCTCCCCATTTTTCACCCCCCCCCCCCAGTTTATTTCCGGGCGCTGGTGAACTTCACCCGCAGCATCGACTACAGCCGGCGGCTGGAGGACCCCGAATCCGAGGAATTTCGGAGGTTTCCGAGGCCGTGGTGGATACGGTGAGGGGGGGGTTATGGGGGGGGTGCTGGGGGGTGGGGGGCACCCAAGGGAACCCCCTGACCCCCCCATTTTCTGACACCACCCCCCCCCCAGTTGGAGTCAGAGTATTACAAGGTGCCCGGGGAGCAGGTGGTCAGCGTGGTCTTCATCAAGTGAGTGGGGGGGTTTGGGGGGCTCGGGGGGTTTTGGGGGCCGGGGGGGGGTGTTGGGGGGGCAGCTGGGGGATGGGAGGTTTGGGGGTGCAGGGGAATTGGGGGGATGGGGAGGATTGAGGGAAATGGGGAGGTTTGGGGGGGATGGGGAGGTTTGGGGGGGCATTGGGGAGTTTTGGGGGGTTGGAGGGTCTCGGGGGGTTTTGGGGGGCGGGGGGGGTTGGGGGGCAGCTGGGGGATGGGGAGGTTTGGGGGTGCAGGGGGAATTGGGTGTGCAGGGGGAATTGGGGGGATGGGAGGATTGAGGGGGTTGGGGAGGTTTGGGGGTGCAGGGGAGGTAATGGAGAGGTTTGGGGGGGGCTGTGGGGGGTTTAGGGGTGATGGGAGGGTTTGGAGGTGCAGGGGAGGTTTGGGGGTGCCAAGAAGGTTTGAGGGTGATGGAGAGGTTTGGGGGGGCTGTGGGGGGTTTAGGGGTGATGGGGAGGGTTTGGGGGCGATGGGGAGGTTTGGGGGTGCAGGTGAGGTTTGGGGGTGCAGGGGACATTGGGGGTGCAGGGAGGTTTGGGGGGGCTGTGGGGGGTTTAGGGGTGATGGGGAGGTTTGGGATGCAGAGAAGGTTTGGGGGTGCAGGGGAGATTTGGAGGCTATGGGGAGATTTTGGGGGTGCAGGGAGGTTTGGGGGCGATGGCGAGGTTTTGGGGGTGCAGAGACAATTTGGGGGTGCAGGGGCAGTTTGGGGGTGCTGGAGAGGGTTGGGGTGCAGCGAAGATTTAGGGGCGACGGGGGAGATTTTGGGGGCGCGGCGGCGGTTTTGGGGGCGCGGGGGAGATTTGAAGGGGTGGCAGGAGGGAGATTTCGGGGGGCTGACCCCCCCTAACCCCCTCCCCGCCCCCCCAGGGAGCTGGAAGGCGACGTCTTCGTGGAGCTGGACGTGGGCTCGGAGGGGAACGGGACGAGGCGCAGCTGGGGGGGGTCCTGCGGGACCTCCTGGCCGCCGGCTCCATCGCCTCCTACCTCACCTCCCCCCACGGCTTCCAGTTCCGGCGCCTGGGGACTGGTGAGCACTGGGAGGGGGGATTTAGGGGGGCTCGGGGGGGGGGGGTTTGGGGGGCTCTGGCCTCGGAGGACCCCGTGTTAACCCGTAGCGCATCACAGCGTTTGGTCGCAGCGGTGCGTCTTGACACCCCCCCGAATTTCTGGTGGGTGGATATTGGGGGGGGGGGGTCACCCTGATTGTGTCGTGTGTGTTGGTTCCCCCCCCGCCCCCCCCCCAAATCAGTGACCCCCCACCCACGTGCCTGCACCCCCCTGGAGTTCACCTGCGGCAGCGGCGAATGCGTCGCCGGGGAATATCGCTGCGACCGCCGGCCCGACTGCCGCGACGCCTCCGACGAGGACGGCTGCGGTGAGACCCCCCCCCGCACCCCCATTTCCCCTGTAACCCCCCCAACCCCCTGCACCCCTATTTCCCCCCCATAACCCCCATAAACCCCCCTGCACCCCCATTTCCCCCCCATAACCCCCATAAACCCCCCCTGCACCCCCATTTCCCCCCATAACCCCCATAAACCCCCCTGCACCCCCATTTCCCTCATAACCCCCCCCCAACCCCCTGCACCCCCATTTCCCCCCCATAACTCCCCATAACCCCCCTGCACCCCCATTCCCCCCATAACCCCCATAAACCCCCCCTGCCCCCCCATTTCCCTCCATAACCCCCCATAACCCCCCTGCACCCCCATTTCCCCCCCATAACCCCCATAAACCCCCTCTGCACCCCATTTCCCCCCCATAACCCTCCCGCACCCCCATTTCCCCCCATAACCCCCCAACCCCCTGCACCCCCATTTCCCCCCCACAACCCCCATAAACCCCCCCGCACCCCCATTTTCCCCCCATAACCCTCACAACCCCCCCCTGCACCCCCATTTCCCCCATAACCCCATAACCCCCCCTGCACCCCCATTTCCCCCCCATAACCCCCCAACCTCCCCCCGCACCCCCATTTCCCCCCATAACCCCCCCAACCCCCTGCACCCCATTTCCCCCCATAACCCCCATAAACCCCCCCTGCACCCCCATTTCCCCCCCATAACCCCCCAACCTCCCCCCGCACCCCCATTTCCCCCATAACCCCCCCAACACCCTGCACCCCCATTTCCCCCCCACAACCCCCATAAACCCCCCCTGCACCCCCATTTCCCCCCCGTAACCCTCCCGCACCCCCATTCCCCCCCACAACCCCCATAAACCCCCCCCGCACCCCCATTTTCCCCCCATAACCCTCACAACCCCCCCTGCACCCCCATTTCCCCCCATAACCCCCATAAACCCCCCCTGCACCCCCATTTCCCCC